>NW_026606094.1:56747500-57997500 GCF_029834395.1 Sorex fumeus
ATGAAATGAGATCTCACCTGTTGTAATATAGATGTAAATGGACTTACTTCATGTTAAGGAAGTCAGGAGGATAGCAAATATCAGATGATCTCATTTATGTGGAATTTAGAAAAGCAAAGAAAGGGAATAGGCAAAACCATTAAAGAACACACACTAAAACCACAGACCTGAGGTTAAAGAGGGACAAGGGACAGTGGAAAGAAAGAGCTGAGTGCGTTCAATAACAGTGGTAGAGGGATATTGGTAGTTTAGGGGTGGTAGGGGACGGTAACATTATTTGAAGAGTTATGGAATTATCCCCCTAAAATCAACAGTCAAATAAACCGATGCTTTCTCAATTCAAAACATATTTTTCAACAAATTAAAAAAAATTAGTTTTACTCTTCTATCCGGGCTGGAGCGATAGCACAGTGGGTAGGGTGTTTGCCTTGCATGCAGCTAACCGGGTTCAATTCCTCCACCCCTCTTGGAGAGCCTGGCGAGTTATTGAGAGTATCTCGCCCACACGGCAAAAGCATGGCAAGCTACCCGCGTATTTTATATGCCAAAAACAGTAACAACAAGTCTCACAATTTGATGTGAGACATTACTGGTGCCCGCTCAAGCAAATTGATGAACAATGGGAGGGCAGTGCCACAGTGCTACTTTTCTATCCAATGTGATATGATTTTTTTTATAAGCATTAGGCCTAAATGACAGTACCTGCAGTAGAATATCAGAAAAACTGAAGGTAGCCTCTTGGTGTTACCAACAAATTCTTCGAAGAATTCTTGTATCATAAACAAATGAGAAAACATTTAGAGACTCAGGCTTTAACAGAATACTCAGTGACTACTTTATCAGCACCTCACAGGAAACATAAATCTAATTCCAGTCCAGAATAAGTGTGACAAATAAGACAGGAGCATATTAAAATCCACTCGAGTTTAGGAAAATTTGGGTGTTTTGCTTTCCATTTTCCTTGATGTTTTTTAATTTTTTGGGCCATACCTGGTGGTTCTCAAGGATAACTCCTGCCTCTGCACTCAGAAGTCACTCCTTGAGAGCACAGAGGACCATGTGCAGTGCCAGGGTTCAAAGCTGCAGAGGTTGGGTGGAATGCAAGAGTCTTACTGACTGTACTATCCTTCTGGCCCCCCACATAAGGTTTTTTTGAAGGTGCAATTTATGGAATCAATGGAATTGTGTGCAATACCTTGATTTGGCCTAATCAAAAAGTGAATCTTATGGCATGATTTTAATCAGTCATTCTTTCTATTAAAAATCTATTTTTGACATTTTATCTAAGGTTTTCTATTATTATTATTTATTTTCAACAACATAATAGCAGGTGACAAGCAAACACTTGGGTTTGAAAAATTCATTTTTAAACAAAAAACAAAAAAAATGCTCTTTCCCTCACAAATCTTTTTTTTTTAATTTTTATTAGTGAAACACCGTGAGTTACAGTTGTAGACTTACAGATATTTGTGCTTGGGTTTCAATTATACAATGATCAAATACCCATCCCTCCACCAGTGCCCATTTCCCACCATCACGGATCCCAGCATCCCTCCCTTTCTCCCCACCCCTCCCTGGCCCGCATCCCACTCTAACTCTGTGGCAGGGCATTTCCTTTTGTTCTCTCTCTCCTTTTGGGTGCTGTGGTTTGCAAAGGAGGCATTGAGAGGCAATCATGTTCGGTCTATAGTCTACTTTCAGCATGCTTCTCCCATCCCGGGAGGATCCTCCCAAAACCCTTTATTTGGTGCTCCCTTCTCTATCTGAGCTACCTTTTCCCCTAGCATGTCCCTCACAAATCTTACATTCTCTGAAAATCAGAAAATGAAGCAAGCAAGACAGTTCTAAAGAACTGAAAAGTATGAAGAAATAAAATAGGTTAATAGGAAATTGTGATTCCTGAGATAGGAATATTTAACAAATAAAGAGAAAAGAAAGTAACTCACATAATGTTGAATTGCTCAGAATATGTTAGTGAAATAAATAAATGCAAAGATGAGGTACATACAGAATGAAAGGTAGTGAGTGAATAATTTAGCTGAAAAATCATTATTTATCCTCAAACTCACTACCATCCCATCAAACACAAAGAGAAAGTAGATAAAATTAACTGCCCCTTACCTTTCCCTGTCCACTTCCCCGAGTTGGATGATTCTGTTTACTATGCACTATCTCCAACACAGCCAGATGAAAGATTTTACTTTTACCTTCCCTTAAATCCGGAGCTTATACTGGGACATATCCCTTAGACTCTCTGTCCCCAAAGACTATACTAAATGCCTGCACTTCCAAGAAGCCATTTATAAATCCCAGTCTGGGATGCAGAGCTGTGTATATACGAATAGAGCGGATTTCAGGGGAAGTCTGCAGATACCATGTGCCTATTGAACCATTTATGTATAAAACTTTAAAATACTGCTTCAAATGCAAATATGAAAGAAAACTAATGAGCATTTTCTTCTTCATCTTAAAGGAGTCAGGTAAGGTAAACTATTGTATTGCAGTGAAAAGAAAAATAAACTGGTGTTGCCCAAATGATTATTACAACGGTTGAGATTAATCTCTCAGTTCAACAGCATTTGCAGGTTGGATTATTGTTTTTCTGCTTCTGTTCAGTTAAAAATATTTTCTGACAGATGTCATTAGCAAGTAAATAAGGTACTTCAGAATGCTTGGGCCATGAAATAGAAAATAATTATGAATATACTTCAAGGTATGTGAATATACTCAGCTATGTTTGCTGAGCTCTGAGATCGAAGGGAAAGACTTCTCAATTGCAAAAAAAATAAGAAGAAGAAGAAAAAAAAGTTTCCTAAATTTTCTCACCTCTAAATAATATTACTAAAAGTTTTGTGGCATATTTTTAGTCAAAAAAAATCTCTGGCCACTATGGACACTAAAGATAGTCATTTTTAAATGATTCTTTCAGATTTGTAGGTGAGTAAAAATATCTAGCCTATTTTCCATATTCTAACTTCACAACTAAATCAACTGAACTTAAATGAAACATTTGTAGGCCAATTAGTTTACACAGATAAAGGGAAAAAAGTAATAAGTGCATTAAAATTAAGCTCATTCAAAGCAAACCAGAAAAACAAATTAATGAATATTTTAATTTTGTTTATAGCAACAATAATACACAAAATTACTTATGAAACAACACTGAATATTGTTCCTTAGCTTTTGGTCATGATGATAGTGTTCAGGGATTACTCTTTTCTAGGTGCTCTGACAGCTGCATCCTGCAGTGCTCTTGGGAATGTGTGATGCTGAAGGTGAATTCAATGATGCTGGGGATGAACCCATGGGCATTTCATGTCCTCCAGCACTTTGCATCATTCTCTGGCCTTGAATGCAAATTTAAGGTAACTCAAGATGATATTACTTTGTAGCCTCAGAACCTTTGTGTGACAAAACTTAGCATTTGAAATCTCTGCAATTCTATTCATAATGCAATATTCACTGTTCATTGAAATAAACCAAGCTTTGATCTATTCTCTTTTGTGCATACTAGAAAAAAAATTCTATTTTTATTTCATATTTTCTAAATGTTAGAATTAATTATGTAGTACAAATGCTCTTTCACGCAGTTTCACCTGTCAACTGGAATAATCAGTCTGTATAACAGAGGATAAGCTGTCCTAAATTTATAACCAGCAATTATTTTATAACCAATTATTAAAAGCATTTACTTTTAAAATATATTTAATAAAAATAAAAGATCACTGTGTGTCTTTAGTTTCTTATTTTCTATAAAATAACTCCATCAAAATATATTAAAGCACTAAATGAGATAGCAGACATAACTTTACAGTGATTAAATTAATATTTGACTAATATTTATTTGATTTTAATTATATATCTTAAGATTTAAATTCCATTTAAAAGAATATGACCTTGATATCTAATTCCTTAAGTACCACTACAAATATAATGTTGTTTAAATATTCAAAAATATTGTTATTAAAAATATTGTTATTAAGATATTAGATATTTTAATTTACTTATGTAAAATATATCATTGACTTAGAGAACCAACACAAAAGCATTTGAATTTATGTTTGTGTATGTGTGTTTGTGTGGAGAAGGTTGTAGAGGGGTTAATTTTATATGATCACGATCACGACCATCCTGTTGTTCGTCAATTGCCTCGAGCAGGCCCCAGTAACGTCTCCTTCGTCTCCTTCATCCTAGCCCTGAGATTTTTTAAAATGTGCCATATTCAAGGCTCTTTCAGGGATAGGAGAATGAGACCCATAATTGTTACTGGTATTTGGTATATTGGGTACGCCGAGGGGAGTTTGCCAGACGTGTGGGCAGGTTACATCGGGTAGCTTGCCAGTTTGTCCAAAGTAAGGATGAGATAATAAGATGCGTTGCGGCCACAAATGCGGCCACACGCTTCCGGGATCTGGGTTTTATAGTCTCTGGGATATATAAATTCCAACTCATATGATTATATGATAAATGTAGGTTAGATGATTTTGAGCACATATTCAGTGACATACAATATGTTCTGTTAAAGCTTACTTTAAAATAGAAACTATATTTTACAAGATAGCTATGCCTCATGAAAAATCTCTTAAAGCAATAAATTTTGAATTTTTCTGTTAAAAATACAAACCTAAACTGTCTCTCCTGTAATTTTCTACATTTTCATTAGACTTTCCAAGAGGAATTTACATTTCCAATAATTTACATTTCCAATAACTTTTAATCTTTTTTCTTTATACTGTTTGTCTGTTTGGTTTATATTTAAAATTATATTAAGCCACATAAAACCTTCTTTAATTAAAATTCAGTGTACTTTCTTTGGGCTGGAGTTATAGCACAGTGGGTAGGGCATTTGCCTTGTACACAGCCAACATGGCCGACCCAAGTTCGATTCCTCCGCCCCTCTCGGAGAGCCTGGCAAGCTACCGAGAGTATCTCACCCACACAGCAAAGCCTGGCAAGCTACCTGTGACATATTCAATATGCCAAACACAGTAACAACAAGTCTCACAATGGAGACATTGCTGGGCCCGCTCGAGCAAATCGATGAAAAACAGGAGGACTGTACTTTCTTTGCATGATGTATGATATCTATATAGTCAATATAATTAAAAAGCAAAAGTTGTTTAAAATACCTTAATTATGATGTATACATTTGTCCACTAAGGACATATACAATACATGAACTGAATATGAAATTGAGTATCTTTTAGAAAAAATGTCATGCTGCTTATGGGTAAGTACTATTGCAGCATGATATTTTGGGACTGTTAATTTTTCTCAGTTCTAAGTAGTCCTGTGAACAACACAAAAATATTCTTGAATTTTTACATTAGATACTATAATAAGAAAAGACCACCTTTACTAGCATATTTCTGCTTTCCTTTCAATGCTTCTAAAACCAAATGATACATTACCAAAAATAAAGGAAAAAAGTAGAAAAAGAAATAACATTCTAATCCTGCTGATTGGAAGTCATTATCCAAAAAATTATGATAACATAGTGTCAAATTCTATTATTATTGCCCATATTTTATTTCTGCATGTATTTTAAAAGTTATTTATTAAATTTATTAAATTTTTCAAAATGTAGCACAAAATGTATGATTGTTTGAATAGTAAAATAACCAAGAGCAAATTCAGCATACTCTTTGTCTTATCATACATGCCTTTCAGAAATAATACTATCTTGCTCAAAACAAAGACTTTTAAATACATAATAGGTTATGCCTTTCAATTTTCAATTTAACAAATTACCAAGTGTTATATGGAAGGAATTCCTCTAACAGAGATTCAGATTTGGCTCAGATCAAATAAAAAGGGAAACATTACTGGGAAAATTGCCATTTGTCAACTGTTTTATGTCATATCATGTGGTGATACAGTTCTCTACACAGCAAATGTCAGAATGCTGACACTGTACTGTACAAACTAAAACAAGTACAAAATTGAGCATAAACGATCCAGAAATATTGGCAGCAGCATGTCTCTAGATGAATGATCTTTGTGATGACTAATATTTTCTTCCTGAATTTCTAACTTGCCTCTTCTATTTTCTATAGGATGCTCTCGAGAGTGGAGGAAAGCAGGGAATGCATGAGAGTCAAACATTTTTAAGGTTAACAAAGAAAAAATTACTTCAACTCCTTGCTTAATTAAAAATGGAACAGTGCAGAAGGGTGACTCACTCCGATGATAGAAACTGAAAATGAAAAATATACAATATCCTAAAAGCCTAAAGACTAATTTGAATGTTGTTTCACATTTAAAAAAAAACAACTCTTCAAACAGCAAAGCTTACTTGTTTACACAATTAGTTGCTTTATTGCAGTGGAGATATTTAAACGCAAAATATAAGAAAGTATTAAGAAGATCACTTATTCTAGCAAACAGCTGATTATATTACAATGATGAAATAGTCTTTCTGACTGAAAAGTATACGTATATATTCTTGAAATATTCAACGCTTACCTTCAAGAAACATTAATGTGTATTGTTTCTTCGTCCAATTGTGATTCAACATTCCCTAGCCATCAAGTGTAATAATTTATGTAAGAAATCATAGGTCTTAATGTGTGTTACATTTTATTCAGAAATACAGATGACAGTTCCTTTTACTAGGTACTTTAGAGTGACTAGTTCTTGTCATAATGTTGTCATAGTGATAGTGACATCAATGTACTTCATGGTAATCAGTGCAGCAATTTATCTGAGAAAAAAATATCAGGGCTGACTCCTAGTGCATTTTACATTTGAAAATATTGTACATGGTTCAATTTAATATACAATGGTTACACGAAACTTTCCTTAAATAATGCTCCCAATATTGCAGACTAGTAGATCTATGTACCTGTGAAGTATAGGTTAAAAACCTTGGTGTCTACATGGATGGTAGAAATATTGGTAAGAATAGCAAAGAAATCATGAATAAGTGGTTGCTAAGGAAAACTCTGCTCTCAAGTGCCCTTGCCAAATAAAAAGCTCCTCAAGTCATGGGCTCAGTTTAATTATTTTGTTAAATCCTTTTTAATGCTTTTTGGACTCCAAGAGTGAAAAGGTGGTGACAGTCTTGATTTCTGGATTCCATCCCTCACAATCTTGGCAATACACTTTCAGTCATCACCTTCCATGCCAAAGAGTTGCTATTGAAACTTCAGATGTTACACGTAGTGATACAATTACTTCTTACTCCAGTGCTCTGCAGATTTCCATCACAATGAACAAGAGAAAACAATTGACAAAGCTTCTCAAGGATGAAGAGAGAACCTCCCCAGTTTTTAAAATGCTCAATGAATATTAAAAATGAAACAAAAGCCAGCTGTAATTCTTTTCCATATGTAAAATAGCTTGTTTTTATAAGCTGCTTATTTTTCTAGGAAACTCTGATACAGTAAATTGAGCTTTTTGTATTAAAAATGATAGGATATGTTTATAAGTAGTAATGCATGATAAAGCTTGAGTGGTAACTAGAAAAGGATTCCATGCTGAAATGTAGAGAAAACTACTCCCTCTTTTGGTGTAGAAAGCTTGTCTCTAGAAATGACTGAAAATTTCATTACCTGAATATTTTAAGGCCCTTATGGATATGTAAATTTGGCTTTTTGTGAAGTTATTTGTAGAGATTACATGACGGTAATTAAAATTAAGGAATAGGTAGCTCTTTGGGCAAGGTAGACATTTTCATAGCTAAATTTTAAACTCATAACAACAGACAGTGTTTTATTTTATATGTTCTGATTTTTTAAGCTCAGTTTCTTGAGGATAGACTAAAAAACAGAATTGCATAATCTTTCAGTGACTTGTGTGCTTGTATATTATTTTCATTGGTTGGCCTCTGAAAAGGAATATTTTACCTTTGTGACTCCTGTGATTTGACTTAAGAAACTGTGACTTGAATATCCTCAGACAATCTGTTAGCACCAAGAGGACTGTTTTTAATTGGCTGAAAAAGTGGAGAAAGGCCAGGGAGATAACTCAAAAAGGTTGGAGACCATGCTTTATTATAGAAGCTTTGGGTTTGGTCCAACATCTACTACCCAGTATGCCTCTCCCACCAACAAAATGGGGAGAATCCAATTCTTACCTTCTGTTTCTAGTTACAAAATGAAGTCACAGATTTGTACAGTATAGTGACTTTAGTTAATAAATCTGCATTGCATATTAGAAAGTTACTGAGTAGATATTAAAAGATACTAATGAAATTATTATAGCTATGAATGGGGATAGATGCTACTACTAAGCATTTCACAATAAATAAAAACACTGAATCATTATGCTGAACGTCAACTATACCTCAATTAAAAATTTTGCTTGGGGATTTATTAATGAAAATAACTTTTTCACAGAAGTCCTTTTATTCAATGATGTTAATATTATTTTTTCTTCCAGGAGCTGGAGAGAAAGTATAGTGGGTAGGGTGTTTGCCTTATTCTTGGTTGTTCTATCTTCAATCTCCTGCCTCCCTATGGTCCCCTAGGTCTTGCCAGGTGTGATATCTGAGTGCACAATCAAAAGTAAATCCTAAGCACTGCTGGGTGTGGCCCAAAACTAAAATAAAAATGTTTTTCATACATAATTTATTTTTCCAAGTCACAATCTGATATTTGAAGTTTTAAATATTCTGCAATACAATTTCAGATTGGTTTAATATAGAGGCAGTAGAGGTAGGAATAGCTACCTACCTACCTAGCATAATGAAAGGTATGCTGATAGTAGCATGTTTATACCATATTCTAGTTCTGTAGAAACATATAAATCAGTTTCCCAAAATGGTGATTGTAAAATCTTATCATGCCGAAGGTTGTGTGTTCACAAGCTCACTGGATGGCTCTTTCTCACCGCCTGCGTTCGGAGCTCTTGAGCCCTGTCTGTGGCCTGGATCAGGATGGCTGTTCTTTCTCTCCAGCTTGAGCCCCTCTGCTCTGACTCTCCCTTCCCCGAGTTTACAGTCTTAGTTTATATAGCAATCACTTAAGGCAGTGACATAAAGGTGTGTTGAATATTGACAAATCACAAAGAGAGGTAAGACCACTCCTCCAGGAGATTAACTCAAGGATAAAATCTCATCTAAAGAGATTACTTCAGATTACTAGGAGATCTGTTCAAGGGTGGGATCCCAACAACGGTGTGTTCTTCCCTCAATTAGTAATCTACTTAAATAGTTGTAATAAATCTACTTCTAATATTTCTAGCAATGTCATTCTATATGAGCACAGTTCATTCATTCATTCATTCATCATCCTGTTAATCGTCGATTGCCTCGAGCAGGCCCCAGTAACGTCTCTTTCATCCTAGCCCTGAGATTATATTCAAGGCTTTTTAGGAGAATGAGACCCATCATTGTTACTGGTATTTGGCATATTTGGTGCGCCACGGGGAGTTTGCCAGACTCTGCCCTGTGGGCAGGCTATATTCGATAGCCTGCAAGTTTGTCCAGAGTAGGAATGGGATAATGAGATATCATAAAAAGATGAGCACAGTAAGAGATATAAACTTAGTTTGGTTCTTCCTGAGAACATCTCACTATACATTTCGCAGTCCTCAGGCCAGGTTAATCTTCCTAGCTCCAGCAGGGTCCTAGTCTCGTTGCTACTTACTTTTGGATCATGACAGCATTTGTCCATGATCATGCCCTCAACTTATAGTTGAGTATCGTGGCGCTTTGGCCTGGCCCATTTCGATGCCAAGGTAGCTCACAGCTTGCCCTGGGTCCATTCAGTCCCTCGTTGGGACCCTGCTTTTGGGGTGCTAGGAACTAAGGGCAAGTGAGTCAAGAAATCAGATTTCCAGGAGTAAATATTATTCGGGGTCAATCAACTCCCAAGTTACAAAGCATACTATTAAATATCTTCCTGTGCCCATACAGAAAGGACATTGCTTATAATACAAGTTCAGTGTCCTTAGATGGGTGTGACCCAATAAACTTAAGCTACCTGAGAAAGGACAAAACAGTGTTATCCTACAGGTGATATCATCCCAAGGAGGTGGGGGTGGATGTAGGGAGGACTGGAAAGATCAAGGAGAGGTGGTAGGAGCTTTGTGGCAGGTGGTAGACACTTTAGGTTTCTTCACTTAAAGAAGACAGTTTTCCAGAAGAGTGCTAGTTTCTTTTTCTTCCTGCCTGCTTTTCTATCTTTTTTTTCTGAAAAGCAGGTTAGTCAAATGAGTCAAAGAAACTATTTTTTTATTTTTGTACTTATCTGGGTCTACCCGTGACATATTTGATACGCCAAACACAGTAACAACAAGTTTCACAATGGAGATGTTACTCCGCCCATTCAAGCAAATCGATCAACAAAAGGAGGACAGTGACACCGTGCTATTTTTCAGGGGGGTGGGGGGCACACCCAGCAATGCTCAGAGGTTAGGCCTGGCTCTATACTCAGGAATTACTCCTGACAGTGCTCAGGGGAACATCTGGATGCTGGAGATTGAACCCAGATAGGCCTCATACAGGTAAGTGCCCTACTCACAGTACTATCTTACCAGTCCCCAGAAACTCTACTATAAATTAACATATCTATACAATGTAGTAAGATTTACATTTATGACATTGATTGGCTCTAATAGACCTAGTCACTATTATTTGTTTTTTTCTTTCATTCCATTGAAAAGATTATCATATACCAGTATTCTCCAAATAGCTTATTTTCCCCAAAAGAGATATTTGAAAGTTGGAGATACTTTCAGTTATTACAAGTTGGTATGAGGGGATGCTCTTGATGTAGTGGGGAGATGACGGATCCTTTAATGCACAAAATAGTCCCTCCCGTCAAAGATATAAACACAATAATAGAATCTCAACCCAAATTCATAAGAAGTCAAAATTGAAAAACACTGCCACAGGCATCCCAATATACAAAATGAACAAATAATCATATCTTTCTAATACTGCTATGTAGAAAAGATGAAATAATTTTAATCTAATAAGAAAGTGAATTAAACGTTGCTTATTCTTGAGCTTGATATATTTCCATTTTTCATAACCATTCTTAAACTACCTCGAAATAAGTTGTGCTCCCTTTCCTAGATGTTGTTAATGTGTCTTACTTAACTGAAACACATGTGCTTTGCTGAAAGTCACATGTACTTAATAAAGTGAACATGCTTCCATTTGGGAAATCTTGTTAGAAGCCCAGTTCTAAAGAACACATAGTACTCTGTATCTAGAAGACTGCCTTGTTAGGAGTTATTTTCAGAGCCACCCAGGGAAGCTTTACTGATGCTGTGGAAGATCATATGCTTGCTTTGTTTTGTTTTTGTTTCTAAACATGTGTTAAGAGAAATATTTAGCACCCAAAATATCACAGATAAAAATCCAAGATAATACAGTATCTGTGATTTTAAAAAAATTAGCAGGATTAAAAATGCCAAGATAACTCAAAACATTTTATTGTAATCAGTATACAATACCAATTGCTTTTTGCTTAGTGATTTTAACCACATACTTTCTTTCTTACTTTCTATCACTTTGCTTCATCAAAATATCTTATTTTATTCATGCGTTAATAAATGGTTGCCTATAATAAAATTATTTTTAGCAAATAATACTGGAATAAGAGGAAGAAATTAGTAGGCACATGCATTCCAGAAGAAAGCTAACCCATAGAATTTTTCCCAATGCAATTAATGTTTTCCTATATTGACCAGAGTAGTATCTACTCACATGCACTTGCTGATCCTTGATATATAACTAATATGACTTAGGAAACACAATTTCATTTAATTTTAAAAATTGTTTTAAACTGGAAAAAGTTTTCATTTAATTTTGACCAGTAGTTACTCTATTGAAAGTTCAATTCTAGAATAGTGATGACTCAAAGAAATTGAGATAAGAAAAGAAAGAAAATTGATTTTAACAGAAGGTCAGAAGAAATACGAAGAGAAAAAATATTAAGAGGAATCAATTCTTATCAGAGTCTAATCTCCCTTTGACATTTAGGTTGTAAGCTTTATTGAAGGTAGGGATATTGTGTTACCTAAATTGTGTTCTAAATCAGTATGACTCTTGGTTCATGGAAAATACAAGAACTAAAAGCATTTCAGATTTGAGCAGATCAATGTCTGACTACTTTTAGTGAAAAAGAAAAGAAACCACATGTTTTATAAAATTTATGTATAGAAATCTGCATCTATCATCTATCTGTCTGTCTATCTATCTATCTATCTATCTATCTATCTATCTATCTATCTATCTATCTATGGTAGGACTGACCATATTGACATAGAGATAGATTAAAGCACAATAGATGAAAGGCATGACTCATTTTTAATGTTGCAAAAAATAATGGGCTATAGAGGGTTACACAAAGATTTTTCTTATCCACAACCACCTAAGGATAAACCAAGTTGCAGCTATAAGAGGAAGTAAGGCTAGCTGGGTGTGTAGTACTCCCCATAGAATGATAAATTTGAATGATTTTCACTGTTCTTAGTTGATAGCCACAGGAACCCTGAAATTGACTCAATCATTCTTAAAGGAGAACTGATCAGCCTTAAGTTATATACTGAAACGTTGGTCAAGTCTGCACCAAAGCAAACCAAAACTCTCTTATAACTATTTTTTATTTTTTGGGGGGAAGGGGCATACCAAGTGATGTTCAGAGGCTTCTCCTGGCTCTGTGTTCAGGAATTACTCCTAAAGAGCTTGTGGAACCTTATGGGCTATCAGGGATTGAACCTGGTTCAGCCATTTGCAAGGCAAGTGCCCTATCCACTGTACTATCACTCTAGCCCCTCTTACAATAGGTCTTCTGTCTTGACATCAATTTTGAACTCAGTTGTTTGGGAGAGCTCAGTGGACTAAATATTAGAAAAGGTTTGAAAGTAGAATAACTTCCCCTACACTGTGTAGAAAAAACATTCTATTAAAACAGTCAATGGAAAGAAACAGAACTGTAAGATTTTAACTTGTAACCAGGTTTACATATGGTGAAAGCATCTGAGATGGAGGCCATAATGATTGTACAGTGGGCAGGGTATTTGCCTTGGCTGACCATAGTTTCATCTCCAGCATTCCATATGGTCCCCTAAGCACAGTTAAGAATGATTTTACTGAGTACAGAGCCAGGAGTAACCCTTGATCATCACTGACATGACCTCTAAACATAGCAACAAAACATATCTGAGATGTTGGGATCATTGATAATGTTGAAGAAACTTATAAAGTGTGTGAAACATGAATAACTTTTTGCTAATATCTGAATGTATCATGATGGTAGATGCAATAGATTTACTGTGATAAGATATGGTAAGGTAAAAAGGTAAAGGTAAAGGCCCTCCCGTTGATTGTCGATTTGCTCGAGCAGGCCCAGTAATGTCTCCATTTGGAGACTTTCTTGTTACTGTGTCTGGCATATCGAATACTCTCGGTAGCTTGCCGGGCTCTCCAAGAGGGGTGGAGGAATCGAACTCGGGTCGGCCATGTTGGCCGCGTGTAAGGCGAATGCCCTACCCGCTGTGTAGTTACATAAATACGTTTACTTGTAACTAAGTGGAAGAGATGATTGTGATCTAAATAGAGAAATGTACCATTAATTTTTATTTTGGGTATCAGGGAGATAAGGGAATCAGAGAGATGCTTTATACCCCCCCTAAAGCAATAATTATTAGACAATGGCTTAAGAATTTGTTTAGATATCTATGGATACAGATATGACTGCAGAGGGGGAGCATTTTCTAAGGCTTCTGGTGATATGATACCTCAAGTTTGGCAAATTAGCTTAACCCGTCCTTTATCCAGCTTTATGGAGGATACCAGGAAAAAAGAAGGGAATAACTGGGCATCATACTCCTGAGTTTCTTATAGCCAAGGAACTCTCCCCTACTTTTCACATGACTGATCCCATAGAACTCACCAAGCAACAAAGGCATCTGGGAGAAGGGTGACCTCATGATGCAGCATCTTGACATCTGAGAAGTAACTGAGAATAAGGAAGATTCCTCCTGCCCTAGGCAGAATGTTCAGGAAAGGATTGACTCCATTCTATGTCACAGAAGCTTCAGCAGAGCTTCGCATTTAAGAGTTAGTGCTTTCATAGTCTCTAAATAAGATACTTGGTTCAGAGGTTTACAGTCTCCGGGGTTTGGGCGAGTCACTCTACCTCAGAAAGGCCAGTAAGTAAATGGCCAGAAAATTTTGCTGTATTGCTGTATCCTCCAGAATCAAGGTCAGTTCCATGGATCAGAAGTCCAAAGGGTTATGGAGGGACAACAAAGTCTAGAGAATGCTAAATGTATGAAAAACTGTCATAGCGAATAATAATGAGAGCACTAACAAGAGTATCAATAGTCACTTTTTCTAAATCAATTTTAATGAAGAAAAACATGTTTCTGAGTGAATGTTGAGTTTGTCAGTTTGTGGTTCTTTAAATAATACAATTTGATATTTAGATGAAAATACCTACTGTGACAGTTGATAGCATACTTTCCAGTGACTCTCTTTTGAAGCAAGGAGAAGCTTTGTTGTGTTTCCTTTTAGATGCATGCTTTCATTGTGATGAAAGGCCAGCATTATTTTTTTCACAAGATGCTTTTCCTTTGATCTTCATTCTCTTCCTGTCACTATCACACATGCCCCAGGTCTTGTGAGACTTTTTTTCCAATACAAGCCTTTGGCCTGAGTCAAGATGTTCACATGTTAAATGGGTGACATCTCAAAAGAAGTCTCTTTTGAGAAGAAACTTATGTTTCTGGAGACTAAATTCAGTTGGATGGCTTCTATGACAGTCTTCACTTGAACATCTATTACTACCCATCATTCACTGGGCTTTTTTGAATGCTGTTTACTTTTATCTTTGGCTTTGTATGTTCATGGTATCCTTCACTTATTTCCTTTTAATGGGTCTTTCTGGCATGTTATTGCCTCCAAAGGACATCTATTTTGACATGTGTGCCCATCATGAGTCATCCCTTGTCCTTACAGAGAGCAAGTTGAAAGAGTAGTTCCCATATCTTTCATGGTTTCACTTCAACTGATGATGATAATGGATTTTCAGGTACTGATATTGCTCTTTTTTTTACAGTGTTCAAAATTACAAAATAGTCTTCATTTATGTTCATATTTGTCTGCAAAATATTTCTTGTGTTGAACTTTACTCTTAATCCCAGCAATTAGCTGCACAAATAAAACTTATTTTCTCAAGTGTGGCACAGAGCATAGCACTTGCAACAATACTTGAAACTTTCCCATCAAAAGTCTAGGAGAAAATTCTTCAGAGTCACAATTTGTCTCCCACAGGACATGCACTGTGCACGTCTTGATTTTAATTCAGTGGAATTCTATAGTAAAACTGTCATTTAAGCTCATTTTGATTAAGTCCATGAATCTATGTGAATGACTACATTTTAACTGTTTAATATTAACATAAAACTTAAGCTGTAGTAGCACATAGGGCAATCAGTACTCATTCTCTAATAAAACTTATGATGTAAATTTTGTACTTTTAAATTGGGTCACACTATGGATATTTGTTTAAATAGTTGTTTTGAATAGGTGTATATATGCATACATATATACATATATATATATACATATATATGCATTGGTACGTGTTACACACTTACTTTAAACAATATGTCCTCACTACCAGAGAGAGTAGAGTGGGTGTGGTGCTGGCCTTTCACAGCTCACCTGGTTCTGATTCCCTAGTATTGCTCATGGACTCCTGAATTCCACCAGCAGTGATCCCTGAGCCGTCAGGGGTATGCCTTGAGCACAGCAGGTGAGATTCATTCTGCATATCCCCATTCTTTATTTTTGTTTCCATCTCTGTTAACTTATTGTTCAGATGGTACAAGAAAAGAGGGAGAGGGATCCTTTGGTTTAATATGCAATGAGCTGTGTCATGATTTAAGACTTGCCATTCAACAGTAACTACAACTGGTCTCATTCACCTGACCCTGAAGGCTTCACCGACATGGCAGCACTGAGAAGGATGAGAAAGGAGAGGCCGACAAAATCTCAAGGCCGACCTAGGCTGCCACAACGAAGGAAGACAAAAATGATCGTCTGTACTTTCAATGCACGTACGCTAGCATCAGATGCATCCATCGAGGACCTGATGGTACAAGCGCGAATGATCAAGTACGACATCATTGGTCTGACCGAGACAAGAAGACACGAATCTCACCATGCCGTTTTCGACACTGGAGAAGAATTGTTCCTCGGAACATGCGATAAAAGAGGTGTTGGAGGCGTCGGTGTCCTTATCAACACAAACTTGGCCAAGAGCATTGATTCATTCGAATGCCTAACAACCCGAATCGGACGTTTACATTTGAATAGATGTGGCTCACTGCCTGCAGTTTCTATCTTCCTTGTCTACGCACCAACATCTCATTATGATGAAAGAGAAATCGAGAAGTTCTACATGGAGCTAGAGAAATTCTATAAAGAAGACCACACCTTCTACAAGATCATTGTGGGTGATTTTAATGCCAAGATAGGACCGAGAAGATCAGCTGAAGAACTTCACATCGGAACCCATGGCCTAGAATGGAACGAACAGGGTGAGAGACTGTCTGAGTTCATCATGTCGACCAAGACCATTCATGGTAACTCACAGTTCCAGAAGGCAGAATCTAAACGATGGACATGGGAGTCTCCCGGTGGACGATTCCACAACGAAATAGACCACATCATATTCAATCGACGGTTTTGCCTGACTGATGTCGCTGTTGTCCCAAAATTTCGAACGAGATCGGACCACCGTCTCCTTCGTGCAAAATTCTACTTCACAGAGCGGGGAGAAAGGGCTGCAAAGTTCAAAAAGAGAACTCCCAGAACGACCACCAACTGGGAACTCTTTGGTACTATTGCGGCAACATGGGAAGATGCCATTGTTGACAACATTGACGAGGAATACGATCGACTGGTTCAGCACCTCCATGAATGTGCGAGGAACGCCAAGAGAGAGATAGCCACAAAAAGTCGCCTATCTTCGAAAACTCTTGAGCTAATTTGCCAGCGTGGTTTGGCGCATGCCTCAGGCAACCGCAAGCTAACGTCCGAGCTTGCAAAGCAGTGCAGAGATGCGATCAAGGAAGACCTCAAAGAGAGAAGAGCAGAAGTACTGGTAGATGCGGCAGAAGCCGGGAAAAGTATTCGTAACGCCCGCCTGTCCTTCGCCAACTATAAGACCAAGATGACTGCCCTCCGACGTCCTGATGGATCCATCACATCCTCCAGAACGGCAATGGAGAAGATTATCCATGACTTCTACTCAAATCTCTTCGATAGCCATGTCCACTTGCCGACATACCAAATTCCACAGGATGGGTATGTCGTTCCCAACGTTCTCCCTTCCGAAATCCGACACGCCATTTCGTCAGTAAAGAAGCAAACAGCACCCGGCCCAGACAAGGTCAGACCTGAACACCTGAAGAACCTGCTGTCAGTACTCATCAATACACTGGCTCGGCTCTTCACTCGCTACCTGTCTGAATGCAAGGTTCCATCTCAATGGAAAACCAGCAGGACCATACTACTGTTCAAGAAGGGAGACATCCATGACATTGGCAACTATCGCCCGATCTGCCTATTGTCTGTCATCTACAAGTTGTTCACTCGAGTCATCCTGAATAAGATTGGCAGAACACTAGATGAAGGACAACCATGTGAGCAAGCAGGGTTCCGCAAAGGATTCAGCACCATCGACCATATCCACACGATAACCAAACTCATTGAGGTTTCTCGGGAGTTCAAGATGCCGCTCTGCTTAACGTTCATTGATTTAAAGAAGGCCTTTGATTCTGTTGAGACGGAAGCGGTCATTGAAGCCCTAGCCAATCAGGGCATTCAAGCCCAATACATCAGGATCCTCCGTGAGCTGTATTGCGGATTCACTACCAGGATCTCACCATTCTACAAAGAAGTGATCGTTGATGTCAAGAGAGGGGTGCGGCAGGGTGATACCATTTCACCAAAACTCTTCAGTGCCACCCTCGAGAACATCATGCGACGACTGGAATGGGAACGAATGGGAGTGAAGATAGATGGTCGGCAACTACACCACCTCCGCTTTGCTGATGACATTGTTTTAATAACACCAAACATCAGCCAAGCGGCACAAATGCTGGCCGACTTTGACCGTGAGTGTGGAAAGGTAGGACTACAGCTGAATCTTACGAAGACAATGTTTATGAGAAACAGCCTTGTTCCTGACGCCCCATTCGCTCTCAATGGAACGACCATCTCCGAATGCAACAGCTATGTGTACCTAGGTCGAGAGGTCAACATGACAAATGACCTGGCACCCGAGCTGCGCAGGAGGAAGAGAGCGGCTTGGAACGCCTTCAAGAACGTCGAAGAAATAGCTAAGAGGACGAAGAACCTCCGGCTCCGGGCACATCTCTTTGATTCCACTGTTCTTCCTGCATTAACATATGCCTCAGAGACCTGGGCCCTACGCAAACAAGATGAGAACGCCATTCAGGTCTCCCAAAGAAGAATAGAAAGAGCTATGCTTGGAATATCACGTTTCACTCAAATGAGAGAACGAATCCGGAGTTCTGACATCCGTCGACGATCAAGGATCAGGGACGCTGTCTCATTTGCCAAGGTGTCGAAAATCAGATGGGCTGGTCACGTAATGAGATTTAAAGACGACCGTTGGACTAGAGCTGTTACTGATTGGATTCCACGGGATGTCAAGAGACCGCGTGGCCGCCCACCTACCAGATGGTCAGACTTCTTTGTCAAGGTCATGAACGATCGGTTTGAGGCCCTCCATGTTCCCGGAGCGAAGAGATGCCATTGGGCTACACTAGCACGCAACAGGGACAAATGGAGACGTTACTGGCGCCCGCTCGAGCAAATCGACGACTAACGGGAAGTTAAGTGATAAGTGATTCAACATCTAGAGGATTGGCGTTTATAATTGAGTGGCATGTAAGCACTTTTCTTAGGGGATAGCAAAGTAATCCCTGTTGTCACAAGTGTTACCCTCGTTGCAAATTATTACATTGGGGCACTGATGCTGATATATTTGTTAAGGCACACAAATGGTCTTATGTTATTTGCACAATTCATATAGTTTACTAATTTAAATACTTATAACTGTAACATTCTCAAGGTTTTACTGAAGAGAAATATTTACTTCTTTGCAACTTTGGGTTATATACTAGGAAACTGGTAAGCTTGAAGGTATAGGAAAAGTGATTTTTTGGGGGGGGTGACTGCAATGTGGCTTGGGTAATCCAGCAGCAACAATAAATAAAACATAGGACTTTTACTCCCAACTGAGCAACATCACACCTAGGAATTCATTTTTATCTCTGAAAGTACAGCCAGAGAAACTACAGTTTCTGCAGAGAAACTCACAGAGAAACTATCATTCTGAGCTCAATCTTAACGAACACCAAGCTGGAGGTCTTTGGACAGTCCTCTGCCACACAGAGATCAACTGGAATCACATCAGAATACCAGATGTAAAGAAAAGTGGAGCTCAAGTGGCCTATCCATTTCTGTTTGTGTGAGGCAGAAAACAGTTTAGGCCAGCGTCATGCCCCAGGGGTTTAGCCCATTAACACTGTCCATTTGGGATTTGCTGAGACACATGGCAGCTACCACGCAGACAAAGCAGTAACTGTTAAAACTAAACTAAAAATATGCTTAAATTCCATCCTAAACCACTCTAGCTGTAGTCTGGAAGCAGTAAGCCAAGAACAGTTTCCCAAAAGTTATCCAAAAGTTAGTGGTTATTAACTATCATTTCAAATGTTTTATAAGTTTTAAGAATTCCTTTGATGGCAGAACACCACTCAATGACACTTGTTATATGAAAGGTTGAAATTTTTTTGTTATAGCTTCTAAAATAAGATGTCAGACAGGCAGGGTGCCAGAGCAAACTGCACCCGATGTTGTGTCATAGCTGGATGGAACTGCTTGGGTTAGCTGTGAAGGGTAAAGATAGAGACCAGGATATAGGTAGGTAGGTTTGGATAATTCCTGGAGAACATTACCCAATTTGTATACTTAACACAGGAATTGCCTCTAGGTGTATGGCATTCAGCCTTGAGGAAATTTGGCTGAGTTAGTGAGGTACCCAAGTGTGAGAGCCTGATAAGGATCTTTGACTTTTCAGAAAAACAATGTGAATTTTTGCAATGTACATATTGTATTTAGAGCCTACCACAGGCAGACTACAGAGATGAAAGAATGGCACTGAATAAATAATATCACCTCACAATTCATAGGTATCTAGAATTTTCATTAAAAATGACATATTTAATGATTAAAAAATACTTGATATATCCCTCCAGCCCCCATTTCTTAGCACAAAAATGAGTATTAAATCATGGACCCAATTTTCTTAATTAATTTTTTATGAAGATAAATCAGTTCATTTAATAAGTTTCTTTCCAGAATTTTCTAAAATTACTATATAATTGGCAATAGAAAAATGATGTCACCTTTTTAAAATTTCCTACATGAGTGCTATTTTGAATCCTTGAGAGACTTACTAAATTTCACAAAGTGCTATATGTGCAATAAACCTACTGGCTAGGGATTGTCAAATAGATTGATTAAGCAGGTCAGACCAAAAAAAAAAAAAGATTTTCCTACTTTTGCTTAGTAATGTGACATAAAAACTTAATGAAGAAACCTCTAATAGGTGTGCCTTAGAGAGCTGATTAGCATCCAAATTAATATAGCATCAAAATTGATATGGGACACTATTAAAATAATATTACTTTGTTTTTATGTAGATCTGTACAAAATGACTTTAAGTAGGTCTTTCTGACTGTGCAGAAATGCATTTTGGTTACTCTAGAAATATCCTTTCTATTACCCTTTGAGTTCTTCAGTTTTCACTTCTTTCTTTCTAGCTCTGTTTTATTTTATAGATTTCTTCCTTTTCTCCTTTGATTCTAATTGTAAACCCTACAATTCATACCAACTGCCTAGATGACCACAAATACAACTCAGAAAAACATCTCTGAAGTTTCTTATCTATCTTTTCTATTTGACTATGACATGACATCATACAAAATTCTAAGCAAAAAATAGCGTGGCAAATTAAGAGAACTCAAAATTTTAAATTGAGAAACCCCAACAAAGAAGTCTAAAATTAATCTGATGTTACAAGTCAGGAAAATAATTGATGGAATACTACTGAAATCAATACATTATGCAACACTATTATAAAGGCACTATTACTCGAAATAAAAAAAATATGAGAGTGATTTCAACATTAGGGTGATTTCTAAAGATATTTGAGACTAGATGCAAAAATCATTTGTAGTAATTAAGGAAGTCAAGTATAAAGTCCTAAACGCTTCATCTTTTACAAAGTTAATTGATTTAGTGAATGAATTAGTCTTGTTGGAAATGTGTTCGGAAGACTCTTTAATTTTCCATGAACTATAACTCTTTAGATTACTTTTGGTTCAACCTTCTTGCTCCTGATAGCAATTATGCAAATTTCAATATTCAAGTCACTTCTATTTCCTTTTCAATCACTATGACTCACTCAGTTAATCTTAAAATTCAATCTATTCTAAATCAGAACTCCAATCTCAAATTCCAGTCAAAACTTCTTTACATGATTTAGGAGTGACCTATGGCTCAATCTTCTTGTGGGAAGGGGCACTTGAAAATTTTTTCCTCCTATTTTTCTTCATCTTTTACATTCTTTTCTTGCTTCTTCTTGGACTGAAGGGACAAAGCAAAATTAGAGAAAAGGGTACAAAAATTACTTCTCCCTTTTTGTATTCTTGTCTTTCTTATATTTCCATGAAAGTAATCATATATAGCTGCTTTCATAAGGAATATGTGTGAAATTTCTTTGGAGGATTGGGAGAGATCTCTATAATGTATAATATCGTATTGAAACAATGACTTGAAAAAGGAACTTGAAAGAACACAAACTTATTCTCTAAGAGTTTAGAGTTTAGGTCAGGTGTTTTAAACCAGGACTGGTTTCTTATATATAGATACTGTAGGAAATACACTGTTTCCCAAAGTGGGTGATACTGTACCTCTGGATTCTGGATAAATCATGTAGAAGGTAGTTACTGTGAGGATAATTTAAAGATACTTTGTTTAAAGAATTATTTTCAGGAAGGCACTGAAGAAAATGTGTTTCTTTTCTGAAAAGGCAATGGTATGCCAATAAGTTGTGGAACCTCTTCTCTAAGAGATTATTCACTTTGTTTTCTTCTATCTTCTAGTGACCATTTTTGTTTAATGGTACATACTTCTCCATCTCTCACTTTAATCTCTTATTATCAAAATCGTTCATCTCCCCAATCTGGATAATTAAGGATAGCTGCATCTCAAGATCCTTGATTAAATCTTATCTACAAACTTAATTTTTTTTTTTTTTACTTTTTAAACTGGTAGTTGATGAGTACTGACGGCAGGTTCTTCAGGTGTTCAGGTCTGACCTTTTCTGGGCTGGGTGATGTTCGTTTCCTTACCGATGAAATAGCATGTCGAATTTCAGAAGAGAGAACATTGGGAACGACATATCCATCCTGCGGAATTTATATCCATCTCTCAATGCAACAGTTATATGTACCTAGGTCGAGAAGTCGACATGACAAATGACCTGGCACCTGAGTTGTGCAGGAGGAAGAGAGCGGCTTGGAATGCCTTCATGAGCGTTGAAGAAATAGCTAAGAGGACAAAGAACATCTGGCTCCAGGCACATCTCTTTGATTCCACTGTTGTTCCTGTATTAACATATGCCTCAGAGACTAGAGCCATTACTGACTGGATTCCACGGGATGTCAAAAGACGCATGGCCGCCCACCTACCAGATGGTCAGACCTTCATCAAGATCATGAACGATCGGTTTGAGGCTCTTCGTGTTCCTAGAACAAACAGACACCATTGGGCTACACTAGCACGTGACAGGGACAAATGGAGACGTTACTGGTGCTTGCTTGAGCAAATCAGGAAGTCAAGTGATCAAACTGGTAGTTACTAATATTCTTTTGCCATACTTAAATCTCACCCTAATCCTATTACTTAGCCTAGCCTTGGCCTAATCCTAACAATTATCCAAAATTAACCTTAACCCTCATCCTAATTTTCAATCTCTACATATATGATTTTGGCTAAAATATGTGATTAGAAGGGGGTCTTTGCTTCATTTTCTGTAAAAATTATATATGCTTAGAACATTTTCTCTAGAGATAAAATGATCAACAAGACTGATTTATCCTCTTATATATTAGTACTTTAGTTTACATTCTATTGAAGACTGCAGACCAAAACAAGTTACATAGCTAAATATGCATTTCTGAAATTAACATATGTAATCCTATACAGGAATTTGCATGTTAGCATTAATTAGAATTAGTGTCATGAAATAATTTATTCTGGAATAAAAAATAATAGAGGCTGGATAATACATGCATGGTTCACTCCATTTTAGTGTGCCAAATATCTTTTCATAGAATTTGATTACAATTTAAAAAGCATGATGCCTTCCCATACTACCCATAATTATTTTTCTTTAATTTAAAATTTTAAGTCACTAATTATTTTTTACATTCTACTTATTATTTTACTGTTTGCTCTAATGCAATGTAAGCTCCAGGGTAGTGGGAACTGTCAGTTTCCCTTATCATTATATGCCTACAAAAGCTTTTAAAAGTAGTTTAATTAACTTTTATTATGTTTACTAGGGGTTATAGATTCCTACATACCTTTAAAATAGTTTCAAAGCAATCTATTAGTTCACATCATCAGATTCAATTCTAAAAGATATCATGTCTTTATATTACCTGCTCCCTCCTTCCTTCTTGAGTGGTCACAATGCTGAATTATGGAGACAGAGATTCAAAGGTAAACAGTAAATCAGAACCATGTAATGCTCTAATGAGCATGCAAAATCATTCATGCTCTCTTTACAAGGTCTGGAAGGAAGCGAGAAGGGCAAATCTGTCAGCGTGTATGTCCTTCAAATCATTTAGTCTAAAAAAAATTAATTTGATCTTCCTCTTTTAGGAAAGTGCTAGGTGCTCTGTCATTTATATTTAAGAAAGAATCACGTTCAACTATTTCTTGAATAAATGAATATCAGAGATCTTTAGCAAGAGACATTTAAATTTTCACTGAAATATTTTGCTTTACCTCTATTTTCTGATTTGTGATCTTCATTACCTTCCATGTAGTTTCCAAATTCAGTCCACTAATACTTTAATAATATTTTTCACATTTCAATGTTTCCTATCTATATATGGCATTAAAAATTAAAGGCCCATATGGTTTGCAAGTCCTGCCATAATTGCGCAGGGTTTTCTCTAGTAAACACTTTCATAGATTTGCTTTAATAAAGAAAAGTACAGCCAGGGTTCAGAGAGATAGTACAGTGGGCAGGGTGCTTGCATTGCAGTAGGCCATCCCAGGTTTTATCCCCACAGCACTATTTATCATTTCCTGGAAACTGCTTTAATGATCCCTAGGCATAGAGTCAGGAGTAAGCCTGAGAACCAGTGAGCATGGTCCCAAAATTAACAAACGAAAAACAATAAAATAAACACAAATGCTAGCCACTAGATCTAAATGTGCACAATAATATAAAATCTCCCAAAGAGATATTATATAAATTATATAACACTGTAGCACTGTCCTCCTGTTTTTCATCGATTTGCTCAAGCAGGCCCAGTAACATTTCCATTGTGAGATTTGTTGTTACTGTGTTTGGCATATCAAATATGTCACAGGTAGCTTGCCAGATTTTGTTGTGTGGGCGGGATACTCTCGGTAGTTTGCCAGGCTCTCTGAGAGGTGCAGAATAATACTTATCAAAATATAAATAATATATATATATATTCTTATTTGGCAAAAAAGAATGGTGGTAGTAAGAGACATTAAACTTACTATAAATGACACTACTTCCACTACCCAGCCGTCGCCACACTCCAGGACGCTTTCCGGACCCGCGCGGCCGCAAGCGGCCACGCGACACATCATAAGACACTAAATACCCGTCTTCTGGAATTGTCGTACCATATTTGATAGGGTTCAAATATGGTAACACCTACAAGGGTGATTAGAGGTCACCCCAAAAGCCTCTATACCTCTCGGAAAGACTGGCAAGCTACCGAGAGTATTCCTCCCGCACGGAAGAGCCTGGCAAGCTATCCGCTGTGTATTCGATATGCCAAAACCAGTAACTACAACTGGTCTCATTCACCTGACCCTGAAGGCTTCACCGACATGGCAGCACTAAGAAGGATGAGAAAGGAGAGGCCGACAAAATCTCAAGGCCGACCTAGGCTGCCACAACGAAGGAAGACAAAAATGATCGTTTGTACTTTCAATGCACGTACGCTAGCATCAGATGCATCCATCGAGGACCTGATGGTACAAGCACAAATGATCAAGTACGACATCATTGGTCTGACCGAGACAAGAAGACACGAATCTCACCATGCCATTTTCGACACTGGAGAAGAATTGTTCCTCGGAACATGCGATAAAAGAGGTGTTGGAGGCGTCGGTGTCCTTATCAACACAAACTTGGCCAAGAGCATTGATTCATTCGAATGCCTAACAACCCGAATCGGACGTTTACATTTGAATAGATGTGGCTCACTGCCTGCAGTTTCTATCTTCGTTGTCTACGCACCAACATCTCATTATGATGAAAGAGAAATCGAGAAGTTCTACATGGAGCTAGAGAAGTTCTATAAAGAAGACCACACCTTCTACAAGATCATTGTGGGTGATTTTAATGCCAAGATAGGACCGAGAAGATCAGCTGAAGAACTTCATATCGGAACCCATGGCCTAGAATGGAACGAACAGGGTGAGAGACTGTCTGAGTTCATCATGTCGACCAAGACCATTCATGGTAACTCACAGTTCCAGAAGGCAGAATCTAAACGATGGACATGGGAGTCTCCCGGTGGACGATTCCACAACGAAATAGACCACATCATATTCAATCGACGGTTTTGCCTGACTGATGTCGCTGTTGTCCCAAAATTTCGAATGGGATCGGACCACCGTCTCCTTCGTGCAAAATTCTACTTCACAGAGCGGGGAGAAAGGGCTGCAAAGTTCAAAAAGAGAACTCCCAGAACGACCACCAACTGGGAACTCTTTGGTACTATTGCGGCAACATGGGAAGATGCCATTGTTGACAACATTGACGAGGAATACGATCGACTGGTTCAGCACCTCCATGAATGTGCGAGGAACGCCAAGAAAGAGATAGCCACAAAAAGTCGCCTATCTTCGAAAACTCTTGAGCTAATTCGCCAGCGTGGTTTGGCGCATGCCTCAGGCAACCGCAAGCTAACGTCCGAGCTTGCAAAGCAGTGCAGAGATGCGATCAAGGAAGACCTCAAAGAGAGAAGAGCAGAAGTACTGGTAGATGCGGCAGAAGCCGGGAAAAGTATTCGTAACGCCCGCCTGTCATTCGCCAACTATAAGACCAAGATGACTGCCCTCCGACGTCCTGATGGATCCATCACATCCTCCAGAACGGCAATGGAGAAGATTATCCATGACTTCTACTCAAATCTCTTCGATAGCCATGTCCACTTGCCGACATACCAAATTCCACAGAATGGGTATGTCGTTCCCAACGTTCTCCCTTCCGAAATCCGACACGCCATTTCGTCAGTAAAGAAGCAAACAGCACCCGGCCCAGACAAGGTCAGACCTGAACACCTGAAGAACCTGCCGTCAGTACTCATCAATACACTGGCTCGGCTCTTCACTCGCTACCTGTCTGAATGCAAGGTTCCATCTCAATGGAAAACCAGCAGGACCGTACTACTGTTCAAGAAGGGAGACATCCATGACATTGGCAACTATCGCCCGATCTGCCTATTGTCTGTCATCTACAAGTTGTTCACTCGAGTCATCCTGAATAGGATTGGCAGAACACTAGATGAAGGACAACCATGTGAGCAAGCAGGGTTCCGCAAAGGATTCAGCACTATCGACCATATCCACACGATAACCAAACTCATTGAGGTTTCTCGGGAGTTCAAGATGCCGCTCTGCTTAACGTTCATTGATTTAAAGAAGGCCTTTGATTCTGTTGAGACGGAAGCGGTCATTGAAGCCCTAGCCAATCAGGGCATTCAAGCCCAATACATCAGGATCCTCCGTGAGCTGTATTGCGGATTCACTACCAGGATCTCACCATTCTACAAAGAAGTGATCGTTGATGTCAAGAGAGGGGTGCGGCAGGGTGATACCATTTCACCAAAACTCTTCAGTGCCACCCTGGAGAACATCATGCGACAACTGGAATGGGAAGGAATGGGAGTGAAGATAGATGGTCGGCAACTACACCACCTCCGCTTTGCTGATGACATTGTTTTAATAACACCAAACATCAGCCAAGCGGCACAAATGCTGGCCGACTTTTACCGTGAGTGTGGAAAGGTAGGACTACAGCTGAATCTTACGAAGACAATGTTTATGAGAAACAGCCTTGTTCCTGACGCCCCATTCGCTCTCAATGGAACGACCATCTCCGAATGCAACAGCTATGTGTACCTAGGTCGAGAGGTCAACATGACAAATGACCTGGCACCCGAGCTGCGCAGGAGGAAGAGAGCGGCTTGGAACGCCTTCAAGAATGTCGAAGAAATAGCTAAGAGGACGAAGAACCTCCGGCTCCGGGCACATCTCTTTGATTCCACTGTTCTTCCTGCATTAACATATGCCTCAGAGACCTGGGCCCTACGCAAACAAGATGAGAACGCCATTCAGGTCTCCCAAAGAAGAATAGAAAGAGCTATGCTTGGAATATCACGTTTCACTCAAATGAGAGAACGAATCCGGAGTTCTGACATCCGTCGACGATCAAGGATCAGGGATGCTGTCTCATTTGCCAAGGTGTCGAAAATCAGATGGGCTGGTCACGTAATGAGATTTAAAGACGACCGTTGGACTAGAGCTGTTACTGATTGGATTCCACGGGATGTCAAGAGACCGCGTGGCCGCCCACCTACCAGATGGTCAGACTTCTTTGTCAAGGTCATGAACGATCGGTTTGAGGCCCTCCATGTTCCCGGAGCGAAGAGATGCCATTGGGCTACACTAGCACGCGACAGGGACAAATGGAGACGTTACTGGCGCCCGCTCGAGCAAATCGACGACTAACGGGAAGTTAAGTGATTAAGTGATAAGTGATAAATGAACTTTTAAGTGCAAACTCATTTTAATTCATTCATGCTCTAGCATTTTGCCCAGTTTGAAAGCAACATAAGTAATAGCATTTTCTGTATCATGACAATGGATTTAAGATAACCAGGAAACTATTTGAAAAATATTCTTAGGGGAATTAACAAGTTTACCACATAATTATACTTTGGGGCCAGGGAAAATGACAGAATCATTTCCCCTAGATTAAAATATCTCTAGGAGCCTTAATCAACTATTGTATATTTCCCTTTTATTTTAATCTACCAATCTTAACGGACACTGTTTTAAATAGCTTATTCTAATACAACTCAAACCAATCCCCCGTATCCTATAAAACTCTTCCCATAACTTTCTTAGACTGAGTAATTCCTAAGGCATACTTTTTACATATTTTTTCTTACTATACCAAGTAAATTAACTTGACATTGTATTACTCTGTGTGTGTTTCTGATAGCCTTTGACCACCGAGCTAAAAAATAATCATTAACTGTATACAGTTTAGGCTAGGTTACTAAATAATTTTGAAAACCACTTTGCTTGTATAATGCTAATAATAATTTTCAGTTTTTGGAATTATAAATGAAAATTCTGAGATATATACATATATATAAAACATTAGTAAATATTGGGCTATTATTTTATTAGTACATTTAAAGTGTTTTGAAAAATATATGCATTGTACCTAATACAATGGCAATATTCTTGACATAACTCATGGTTTATTTCTTGTAGGCTTAATTTTCAGAGTCGTCCATGTCTGGGAATTTAAATCTGAATAAACTGTCAGACAGGGATGTCTTGAATAAGGATGACTAATGCTAATTTGGAAAACTGAAGAGAATGTTCATTAAATCTATTCCCTTTTTAAAACTATAACTAAAGCTGGATGCAATGACCTTTTAAATTTCTCTGTCCTTATTAAATCTTGCTTCTAGAAAAGACAGTCGCAGTTCTGTTTCTTGATGGATCAAAATTGGATCTAGAATTTGTATAGGGAGGCATTATACAAATTTCTGAGACAAGAACTTTAATAAAATGATGTTAAAGTAATAAGAAGATACAGAACATGTACAACTTCCTGTTTACAGCATCTGCAGCTTCTAAATACAATTTGCTAGGATGGCGGCCAATGCCAAAGTTACCTAGGAGGCCAACCATGGGGCAGAACTCTTCGGAACATAACACAGAGTTGAGACCATAGGGAGAAGGGAAAATGCAATAGCTTTCACAATTAGATATCACTGGAGTTGGTATTCTCTTCACTGGTATACAAAACTGAGGTAAGGTATCTCAGACTTTGTAGTTTTTCAGTCTTCTGCCTATCAGTGGAGAAATGCCTTCCTTTGGCAGAAAGCAATTAGTGCAGATAGTCTTAGCTATGAGCTAGGCAACTTTCCCTAGTCAGGGAAATCTGTACCTGCTCCAAAATGGGAATTTATACATTTTTTCCTGAGCTTATGCTACTGGGAATTACCAATTCTTCTACTTTGTGTTTTCTTACATACTATTTGATTATCCTCTTTGACTTTCAGTTAACTTCAGTAAACAATTAGTATAATTAATGTGAAATTGATTTAATTACTTAGTTAAGAGCAACATTTATTTAGGTACACTTTAATGACTCTGTATTATTAAAACTATCATGAATACTTTCTTTAAACTAAATATCCCCCAGTTTGTATGTATCATGCTATGATTTGAGATACATTTTCATCTCAATTCTCTTGCCTTTTTAAGTCTTTGAAGTAGGATTTTGGGTAGTGCGGATGGATGTCTTCAGTTTGTTCTCTCAATATATTTTTGGTTTCTACTTATTATTTGTCAATGGCATGACACTTTGGTTTTAATGTTCCTTTCTCTAAAATTTATTGAAAAGGCATGGAACAAGTGATCTACCAATTGTAGCATAATTATTAAAGTATTTCCCTTGAATATTCAGTTGTTATTGCACACAAGGAGTAAACTGTTTTAGTAATGTTTTTGTGAGGTGTATAATACATACCGATATATTTTCTGCAACTTTTCTCAGATGCATTTATTTTACCTATGAAACTGTTACCAATTGATTGTGTGTGTTACCACATTATTATTGTGTGTGGGGGGTTGGGAATTGTACCCAGAACTTTACACATACATGACATGAGCTCTACCACTAGTCCATATTCTAAGTTTCTTGATTAATTTGTTTAAGTAACTATGTAAAGCAACCATTTCTGGTATTCATATAATTTTTAAAACTCAATTTCTTAACTGTATTTATCTAAAGATTTTTTGTAAGTCTGTTTAATTTTTACTTTTATTTAAATACTATACTAGTACTTCATTACATAAATATATAAATATAATTATTTTGCACTTACCGTGGATTGCATGACTAGGTTCCAAATCAATTAATAAGAAATGATATCTTCTTATGTATGTTTTTATAATTATATTAATTTTTATTTTACAACTACCAATATTTTTTATATAACCTTGAGGTCTTGTGCCATTTAAGAGGCAAAAAACAAAGGCAAAGATAATATAGTACCCTTGAAATACTTAAATCACTTGATCACTTGATCACTTGATATCCCATTACTCATCAATTTGCTTGAGCGGGTGCCAGTAATGTCTCCATTTGTCTCTGTTGCGTGCTGGTGTAGTCCAATGGCATCTGCTCGCTCCAGGAACACAAAGAGCCTCAGACCTATCGTTCATGATCTTGATGAAGAAGTCTGACCATCTCATAGGTGGGTGGCCACACAATCTTTTGACATCCCGTGGAATCCAGTTGGTAACTGCTCCAGTCCAGCAGTCGTCTCCAAATCGCATTATGTGTCAAGCCCATCTGATTTTCGATGCCTTGGCAAATGAGACAGCGTCCCTGATTCTCAATCGGTAAAGGAGTTCAGAACTCCAGATTCTTTCTTTCACTTGAGTGAAGCGTGATATTCCAAGCATAGCTCTTTGGATTCCTCTTTGGAAGACCTAAATAGCATTCTCATCCTGTTTTCATAGGGCCCAGGTCTCTGAGGCATATGTTAATGCAGGAAGAATGATGGAGTCGAAGATATGTGCCCAGAGCCGGAGGTTCTTCATCCTGTCCTCTTAGCTATTTCTTTGATGTTCTTTAAGGTGTTCTACGCCACTCTCTTCCTCATGCACAACTCAGGTGCCAGGTCTTTCTTCATGTTGAATTTTAGAACTAGGTATACATAACTGCTGCATTCAGAGATGTCCGTTCCATTGAGAGTGAATAGAACGTGAGGAATGAATCCATTTCTCATGAACTTTGTATGCATGAGATTCAGCTGCAGTCCAACCTTTCCACACTCATGGTCTAAGTCAGCCAGCATTTGTGCCACTTGGCTAAATGTTTGGTGTTATTAGAATGATGTCATCAGTGAAGTGGAGGTGGTATAGCTGCCGACCATCTATATTCACTCCCATTCCTTCCCAGTCCAGTCATCTCATGACGTTCTCGAGGGTGGCACTGAAGAGTTTCGGTGAAATGGTATCACCCTGCCAAACCCCTCTTTTAACATGGATGATCACTTCCTTGTAGAATGGCGAGATCCTGGTAGTGAATCCATAATACAGTTGACCAAGGATCCTGGTGTATTGAGTTTGAACGCCCTGTTTGGCTAGGGCTTCGATGATCATTTCAGTCTCAGCAGAATCAAAGGCCTTCTTTAAATCGATGGATGTTAGACACAGAGGCATCTTGAACTCTCGCAAAACCTCAATGAGTTTGGTTATCATGTGGATATGGTCGATAGTGCTGAATTCTTTGCAGAACCTGGCTTGCTCAGATGGTTGTCCTTCATCTAATGTTCTTCCAATCCTATTCAGGATGACTCGAGTGAACAGTTTGTAGACAACAGACAACAGGGAGATCAGGCAATAGTTGCCGATGTTGTGGATGTTTCTCTTCCTGTACAGTAAAACAGTCCTGCTGGTTTTCCATTGGGACAGAACCTTGCATTCAGACAGGTAGCGTGTGAAGAGCTGGGCCAGTGTATTGATGAGTACTGATGGCAGGTTCTTCAGGTGTTCCGGCCTGCCCTTTTCTGGGCCGGGTGCTGTTTGCTTCTTTACTGATGAAATGGCATGTTGGAATTTGGAAGGGAGAATGTAGGGAATGACATATCCATCCTACGGAATTTGGTATGTGGGTAGGTGGACATGGCTATTGAAGAGATCCAAGTAGAAGTCATACTTAAGTATTTCAAGTATTTTGACTTCTACTTGAAATACTTTAGTGCATTATATAAATAAAACTATTTTGTTATCATGACACTAGCACTAGAATATTCTAAAAGACATAGATGGGAAAATATGAAACTAGAATTCTGCTAAAAAATATGATTTGTTCTGTTTTTGATGAATAATATGGCCTTTGTAGCTAACTAATGCTTCTTTGCATGCACACTGGATATTGCTATTAGTTATAGTCACTATTGGAGTTTTTATATTAATTTTTGACAGTTTAAATATAATTTTAACTTATATTCAGATTTACACTTCAGGTTGATGCTGTTTCAATTTTCTAATGAAATTCTAATATATCTTGGTGAGTACTTGATTTTATGATCTCACTGAGCCTAGCAAGGTCTTTTGAGTTAACCAAGAGCATCTGTGGATCACCTTTACAACCTTAGTAAAACCATGAATGCTAGAAATGAGAAAAAAATGTGTTCATGAGTTATATGTGCTATTAGTGGTACAGAAAATTCTTGTTTTTAATGTTTTTTTCTTGTTCCTTCTCTTCTTAGAAAAACAGAAATGAGTTTTCTTTTTCACCAGGGTTACTGTAATCTGCTAGTACTAATAGTATTTATAGAAAATACCAATGAAATGGTGCATTTTTCAAGATCTTATTCACCTTGTATATTTGCTAAATGGGGAAATTTAGTGACTAAAATTTTAGGAATAAACTGTCATAAATTATTAAAGAGATAGTCAAGAGATTTGGGTTTGGTTCTTAGTATCACATGTTCTTACAAGCATCATCATGTGCAGCCCTAAAGACCCCCAGGACTTCTAAAATTGTCCAAATAATTCATGGCATCTTTGTGCCCTTGTACTGAACTGCTGGCTCTGTTAGCTGAAAATTACTGGTAGGGTCACCATGTTCTCCTGATCACCTTGGTTGAGGCTCCCTGCTGACTGAATTATTTTTACTGTCTATAACAAACTTAGATGCAAATTAGGTTTGCTTTATTTTAGGCTACAATGGGTTCTGCTCAGAGTTTACTTCTGTCTTTGTGCTTAGGGAACCCTTCAGCATTGCTCAAAGAACCAGATATGGTGCTGGGGATCTAACTGAGCTTAAGGCAAGTGTCTTAACTCCTGTACTATTTCTCTGGTGTATTTATTACTTTTAAAATTAAAATTGGTGACTTAGAAGGTGATATAGTAGGATGCCCATTGGAGTTTGAAATAATAGTATATACCAATTCATTTCTATAGAACCTTAAGAAACTTTCAGTAGGCGGGGCCGGAGAGATAGCACAGCAGGTAGGGTATTTGCCTTGCATGCAGCTGACCCAGGTTCAATTCCCAGCTATCCCATATGATCCCCTGAGCACCACCAGGAGTAACTCCTGAGTGCAGAGCCAGGAGTAACCCCTATGCATCGCCAGGTGTGACCCCAAAAAAACAACAAAAAAAGAAACTTTCAGTAGGCATATTTATTAGACTCTATTCTGCTTATGAGGTCTCAACTCAGATGAACTAATTTCTTCAGTATTTAACTGGACCAGAGCTTAATCTTTTAATTCAAAACCCATTTTTTTCACTTCAAAACATGGTACCTCTTTTTATGAAACAGACACATGAAACCATACATTTGGTTGAAAAATCCTTTGTCTATGAAAAGTAATTAAAAACTCCAGCTTAGTATTGCTAAACTAAGCTACTAACACTTAAAGAATGAATAATTGCACATATACTGTAATAATCAGATGTCAACAGGAGGCATAAACTGTTGTTTAAGAATTTCAGGGGAGAAAGCTATAGTACAGTGGGTAGGAAGCTTGTCTTATGAGGCTGACCTAAGTTCAATTCCCATCACTTCATATAGTTCCCTAGCCGCCAGGAGTCAGGAATAAACTCTGGTAACCATGATTGAACCTCCAACCATTGTAAAAAAAAATACAATTCTCTTTTTCTTTTCTTTTTCTTTTCTTTTCTTTTTGCTTTTTGGGTCACACCCGGTGATTCACACAGGTTAGTGCTCATGCACTAAGGAATTACTACTGGCGGTACTTGGGGAACAATACGGGATGCTGGGAATTGAACAAGGGTTGGCTGCGTGCAAGGCAAATACCCTATCCGCTGTGCTAAAGCTCCAACCCCCAAAATACAATCTTCTAAGTAAATATATAGCACTGTCATCCCGTTGTTCATCGATTTGCTCATGTGGGCACCAGTAACATCTCCATCCATCCCTGTTGTGTGTTAGTGCAGTCCAATGGCATCTGCTCACTACATGAACACAAAGTGAAACTTGTTGTTACTGGTTTTGGCGTATCAAATATGCCACAGGTAGCTTCAGGCTCTGCTGTGTGGGCAGGATACTCTCAGTAGCTTCCCCAGCTCTCAAGAGGGATGAAAGAATTGAACCCAAGTTGGCCACGTGCAAGGCAAATACCCTGCCCACAGTGCTATCGCTCTAGCAAATTAGATTATTTGAGCTGGAGATTAAAAGGGGGTGACTATTTTGAAATGACTTACTAAAAACAGATTTTGACCATACAATAAATCTTTGTCTTCAGAAATTTTAAATATTTGATTATAAATTAACATTATAGATGAAAAACTTGATGAGTAAGGCAAACTGGTGACCTATTTGGTGTATTTTCTTTATAGTACTCCTACTGAAAAAAATACCACCTTTAAAATTTGTTGGATTTTCATCTAGATACATTACAATTAAGCTAATAAAATCAATAGGAGTATCTTCCTTTGAGGGAAGCAAAAATTGCAATTCATTCAAACTTTTCAATAAAAAGTACTGATATTATCTTACTCTTAAGCACTTATTTTTGCAGCTGAATATTTAGACCTTTAGGGCTGTCTAAGTTATGAGCAAGTAATGTCTTAAACAAATCCTATTTTCATTTTTGAAATGAATGCTTTCTAAACTAATTTTGACAGAAAGTCGTTGAACAATCTTGTGTGAAACATATCTACAATTATTTTCAAGTTTGCATAAAGAGTGAATTATTCATTTCATCAGGTAATAGATACAAAAAAACCCCAATAAAGTGTTGGAACTGGAGCAATAATACAGTGGGTAGGGTGTTTGCCTTACAGAGTGCCTACCAGGATTCTATCCCTGGCATCCTATATGTGCTCCTAAGCATCACCAGAAGTTATTCCTGAGCATAGAACTAGAAACATGCCCTTGATGTCAGGATTGCTGGCTCTAAAAAAGTTTAAAAACTAACCCTAGTAAAAGTTTGAAGTATCTTTTGTTGTTTGTTTTTGGGGCCACATCTGACATTGCTCAAGGTGTATTTCTGTCTCTGTCCTCAGGGGTTACTTATAGGTATCCAAATGGGATATGTGGGTATGCCGTGCGCAAGGCAAGTATCCTACCACTGTACTACTGCTTCAGTCTGTTTGAAGTAGGATAGTAGGATATTTATTATAGGCGACGTCAAAACGACTCTCACTAATAGAAAATTCCCATAGCCCCAAACTTTTGTGTTGTGGGAAACTACCAAATTCAAAATTCTGTCCTCAAATTCTTATTGTACTTATGTAGGTGCCTATTCGTAGGCTCACAGCAGAGTTGTTGGAATATAAACCAACTTAATTATATAGGAGCAAATGAGAAGAAGCAACATTCGTGTTTTTTTTCTAGTGCTTAAAATTTAGACTTAATAGAATTCAAAGAAAATTTCAGTATCTTGGGGACCTGAAAAATACCTTAAAGCGAGTGAATAGACATAGGTAACTTTTGAACTTGTACTATTTACCCTTTAAGGGCATAGTCTACAATGTGGGTGCAGATAATCTGTAAGATAAACCAGTTAAGTAAACATTCAAGGGCATTATAAAATTAATGGGAGGCCAAACTGTAGAGTTGAACTTGCAAATTGTATATTTACTAAAAATTGATACTTAAAATACATTAAAAGCTTAGTGGAAAAAAGTTCTGATTAAGACCTAGGGAGAGGAATTTAATATGTGGTTCCCCAAAGAAGAAATACAAATGCCCTATAAAAATTTTCTCAGCATCATTTTCATCCAGAAAATGCAAATCAAAATCATAGGGATATTATTTTCTCACCTAGGAAAACATATATGACCCAAAAACAAACAAAAAATATGTTTTTGATGATATGGGGAAAACACTTTGTATTAACCATAGAAATTGATGCAGCACTATGAAAATCACTAGGAAAATTTCTAAAATTTAAAAATAAAGTAAAACTACTAATCCATCATTCCAACCTCTGGCTATATGGAAATTAAAAGAGATCTTGAGGACAGGTTTGTGTTCTTCAGATATAGCACTATAGTTCCCAGTAAACATGACTTAAAAACAATCTAAATAAATGTCAACAGATACAGAAATGCAAAACACATGAAATATATTCATATGTAACAAGTATATATCTATCATATGTGCCAAATAGATGTGGGTTTGGGTGTGTGACGTGGGGGTGTGTATATGTGTGGTGGAACAGTATTCAGTCATAAGAAGGAGCGAAACCCTGCTCTTTGTATTAACAAAGTAGGTCTTGCTTGGATTGGGTTGGGTTCCCCCCCCTTCAATCTAAACTATCCATCTAAGGCCTTCCACTACACATAGTGAATTGTTCAGTTTTTGAATTTTATTTTGGTTTCTGACAATTATGATAATTATTTCTCAAAAAGAAAGAAAGACAAGAAGGAAGGAAGGAAGGAAGGAAGGAAGAAAGAAAGAAAGAAAGAAAGAAAGAAAGAAAGAAAGAAAGAAAGAAAGAAAGAAACTGAAGAAAATATAAACAGAAAATGTGCTGGAGAGAGTATAGCCGGTTAGGCACTTGCCTTGCATGTGCCGCTGTACCTGAGATTAATCCTCATCATCCCATATGAACCACCTGGCAATCCACAAGTAATACCTGATTGCAGAGCTAGGAGTAACTCCTGAGGATCCCGGGTGTGATCCAAAAACTTAAGAAAGAAAAACCCAGAAAAGGCAAGGAAAGACTTTGAAGGTATTCTGCTTAGTTAAATAAGTCAGCAAGGGAAAAAGTGTTCTATGCTAGCACATACACTAGCTAGAAGGGAAGTAAGCAGGGTTCCCAGAATGTGAACAAGATATTATTTGAATACAATACCCCAATTATATGATGAATAATTTCTAGGGGTCTAACATACACCATGGTGATTATAACAATAATTACATATTATTTACCCTGAAGTTGCTCTGTATGAATCTTAAAGGTTAAAAAATGAAATTGGAATTAGATTATATGATGCAGGTATTAGCTAAAGCTATGGTGGTAATCATTATGGAAATATATGTGTTGAATCAAATTTTTTACCTCAAACTTGCATACTATTACATGCTAATTATCTCCTGGTAAATATGGAAAAAATAACTGAGCAGTATTAATTTTTTCATAAAGGAGTCTCTGGGGAAAAAAAACCAAAAACCAAACAAACAAAATGAGCCAGAGTGACAGTGCAGCGAATAGGAGCTTGAGTTGCCTGTGAACTACATGGGTTTGATCATTATATCCCATATGATCCCCCAAGTTCAGCCAGATAGGTTACCTGACTGCAGAGTTAGGCATAAGTCCTGAATACTGCCTTGTGTGACCCTCCCCCCCCCCCAAAAAAAAAGGAAACAAAAAGAAAAAAAAAGACAGGGAAAAGAAAAGGAAAAGAATCTCTGGAGGGTAAACAAACCAGTTGAAACATTTAAGAAACCTAATTCAGGGCTCTATCACCCACGTTGACCAAACTTAGCATAAGATGAAGAAACTGTGAGGTCTCCTCTGTTTGTGTGATATCTAAAACTAATGTGAAAAAAATTTAATTAAGCCTTAGTTAAAAAATAAACATGACAAAAGAGTTCAACTGAGGGTATGGTTGCTATCGGGATCTCATCTCCACAATATTGCATAATTAAACTCCATGCCCTTAGTGCAAGCATTTTCATCTCTAACTGGATCCTTCATTTAATGTGTCAATACCCTTAGGATAGTTGCTACAGAAATAAAGTAGTATGCGATTATTTCTGAATGAGATTATCAGATCTTTAATTCTTTATGGAAGGAATAAGAGGATATCTGAAAACAATTTGGAACAGAGGTGATAGGATCTGGGTGTTCTGCTTATAGAAATCAGGCAGACTATAATTAGATTCATGCTGAGGCAATTTCCTTAAAGGGGAAGCTTCTCTCTTTCTCTTTTATGTGTGTGTGTACATATACATATATATAATATTATATGTATAATATATACTTGCATTCTGCTTTACTCTAAGTATCTTAAAATTGTTTGCTGATGTCAAATTGATAGGAGGCTTAATGATGTTTGCTGTTACTTTTATACCTATGCTTATTTTGCTGGTACCTAATCATAATGTCATAACAGAAATGGCAGGTAATTTTTAATATGAAAAATAACAAAGCATGATAGTGCTAAATAATAGTGCTAAGCACTCTTAGGTAAGTTTATCTATTCTTCATCCCCTTGTCTGAAAAAAAATAACCCTTGGATGTGTAAACACAAAAAGGGGCAGCAGCTGTGTTCCATCTCTCCCCACCACCTGTGTTTGGTAGTCCCATGCCGCTTCCCCCACCCCAGGGAGGTTGATGGCGATGGGCAGGAAGGATACGAGAGCCGGGCTGGTTGGTGTCCGTTGCAGTTTATTCCTATTTCTTCTCCATTCTCCTCTAATTATCCCCCTGCTTCTTGATCCCCCATGGTACTTCATACTCTTTCTCAATTCCCCTTCATTCGCTTTCTGCCTCCTTCATTCTCCGTCTTCTCCTGGATCTCAAATCTGGATTCCCCAGCCCCCTCTTCCAGCTAGTTAAATCCCCAATACATGAGGGGTTGGGGCTTACACCAAGGTGTGGTCACAATTAATAGGGGTAAAGTTCTTTTCCTCCGAGGATTCTTCTAGGACAGATACTCTATCAGCAGGATGACCCACACAAGGGAAGAATCCCAAGGGTGTGTTTCTGCTCTCCTTAGTCCAACAAACATATACGCATCCAAAATATTAATCATTTTGGACACAGTAGCACTGTCCTGTAGCACTGTTCTCCCATTGTTCTTCAATTTGCTCAAGCGGGCACCAGTAACATCTTCATTGTGAGACTTGTTGTTACTGTTTTTGGCATATCGAATATGCCATGGGGAGCTTTCCAGGCTCTGCCATGTGGGCAGGATACTCTTGGTAACTTACCGGGCTCTCCAAGAGGGACAGAGGAATTTAACCTGGGTTGGCCAGCATGCAAGACTAATGCCCTAACTGCTGTTCTATCGCTCCAGTCCGTGTACATAGACTCGATCTCAGACTACAGTGCTTAGGCCAGATTAGTCGTTCCTTTCCCTAGGAGGGTCCTAGTCTCGTCATTACTTTTGGATCATGACAGCATTTGTTCATGGTCAAGCTCTCATAGTTAAGAATCGTGGCACTTTGGCCTGGCCCATTTTGATGCCAGGGTAGATCACAGCTTGCCCTGGGTCCATTCAGTCGCTCGTCGGGACCCTGCTTTTGAGGTGGTAGGAACTAAGGGCAAATGAGGCTTAAGTCGAGGAAACAGATGCTTGGGCAGGAATAATATTCAAAACCAATTAAATCCCAAGTTACAATAGCATAATATTAACTGTCTTCCTGGTTCTATACAAAAAGGACATTGCTTTAAAGTTAATTATTCAAAAGACATAAGGAGAGGATAAAGGCAATATTGACTTACAATACAAGTTCAGTATCCTAGAAGGATCTGACCTTACAAATTAACAGAAGCTGATTAGGGGAAAAACTGATTAACTGGTTGGGGAAGAGAGCAAAGAGAAAAGATTACAGATAAACAAAGGAATGGGAATGACTCCGGAGCACTGTGATGGGTGTAACCTGATAAACCTAAGCTCCTTGTGACAAGGAGAGAAAGGACAAACCAATGCCATCCTACACTTGGGTTGTTGTGAAAATGAGTTAATTTCTAGAAAATGTTGCCTGGCTTGCAGAAAGTATTTGATGTTTCTCTATTGATGGCATTACTTGCTTCCTTTCAATTTTAACTATGTTTCCCAAATGCAAATTGTCTTTTTGTATTTCAACTTGGGGTGAATCTTGTAACTTTAATATATTGCTTAACATAATAAAAAGAAAAAACTTTAAATCAGAAAACTCAGTAAACTCAAGTGCCCATCCTATTCCTTCAAAGCCACTTATTAACCTCTCAGAGCTGTTTAATATCTATCTATCTATCTATCTATCTATATCACAGATGCATTGCTATTACTTATATAAGTATATATATATATAAATCAAATTAAAATATATACATGTACATGAAAAGGAGTCAGAAGCTTGTGTATATCTATAAGTTGTAGCCTATTACTTTTCTGAATTGTTACTTTAGTCTTCACAATTTCTGACTGAAAAAGTGACTGTGAAAATAAACTTGAAACACTGCTTATCTCAACATACTAGCATTAAGGGCATATTCTATTAACGGACAGATTTAGAAGGCACAGAGACAGAGACATTACAGTGAAGGGCTTTCGAGGTCGAGGTGTAAAGAAAGGCAGGAGTAGCCATGATCATAAATAGAATAAAATATTTTCAAATCTGTACAGGTTATACTTTGAAAAGACTGTGAATCAAAAAGGAAGAAAGAAATCCTACAAAACTCTTGCAAAAGAGGAAATCCCACAAAATTCTACATAAAAACCTCCCTCTTCCTGCACATTTTAAACACACACACATACACACACACACACACGTCAAGCAGTCCCTCCCCAACACACACACACACACACGTGAAACTTCTTTAAAAAATCCATCCCAAGGGCAAAGGCAGTAATGCAGGGAGGTGGGGTCCTTGGAATGAGGAGGTGGGAAAGGAGGGGGCTGCTTGGCCTGGGTTGCCTTGGCAATGCAAAGGAGAAGGCCAAAGGGAGGGATTTTAACACAGATGATAATTGCATTTGCTAATTGCATCTATTGTGCTGACCTGCCTGCCTTCCCAAGTTCATTGCTCTGAGTCATTCAACCCTTCTTAAAGCTTCCATAAGCAATGAGTTCTCTTCCTCTAATTTCGACCCCTCTTCAGTACACTGGCTCAGTTACCATAGCACTCATTTGGCAGGGCACTGGGGAAGGGCTGTTGTAACTAACGCAAGGTTTTAGAAAGCCTATAGGAAAATATTTCTTTGCCAGAGTTTGCTGGAATATCGCTTTGCTGCTCAGCCATAGCACTGATTTACAGCTAAAAAAAGGCAACTAAAACCAGAGAGAGAGAGAGAGAGAGAGAGAGAGAGAGAGAGAGAGAGAGAGAGAGAGAGAGAGAGAGAAACAGAGACAGAATAAACCTGAAAGAAACTTCCCACATGAAAGCAGTGTGCAAGTGATTCACCAGAAGAAATATACACCACACAACACACACACACACACACACACACACACACACACACACACACACACACACACACACCCACCACACTGAGCAGTTCCATTTGGAATCTAGTGTACCTTCAGGTGGAATAGAGCCTGGATTTGGGCTTTGCATTTTACTCCTTTACTCCCCCTGGTGGGTATTTGTTTCAATTACAACAAAATCTGAGTGCCTCCATATGTGAGTACTGAAAACCCTAGGTTCTTTTTTGTTTTCTTGTGCTTTTTGGCCACAAGTAGGAGTGCTCCAGATGACTCCTGGCTCTTTTCTCAGAGGATCACTCCTGGAAGTGCTCAGGGAACTATATTGGGTGCCAGGGAATTGAACCCAAGTCAGCAGCTTGCAAGGCAAGTCCCCCCAACTGCCTTACTATCTCTTCAGCCCCAGAATCCTGCTTTCTTAAAACTCCTCATCATTGCCTTGATATATTTACTTCTATAGTTTCTTATAGATAAAACAAATGAATAAAGATATTATAAAGCAAGCAATTTCAGTCATTATTTATCAATTAATAAAGAATGTAATATTTAAATATTTCAAAGATTGTACCTGTACACACACACACACATATATATGTATATTATCTATACTAAAATATTCTGCTTAAATTTATAATTCTTTTCTAGATTAAAGCTTTGGTATCTTTGAAATTAATAGAGCCTAAGAAATAGTTAAGGGTTCCAGTCTATTTTTGTTGGCTTCCTGATTTTTATTCTCCCAGGTTGTCCCATCTCTACTAATTTTCTGAAAGGAAGATTTTTATTTTGTCTGAGTTCTTGCTTTTTAACAACAAACCTCTTCTGATTTCTCACCTGGTATTTCTGTTTTTTTTTCCAAGCACTGACACATGTCACTGTTCACAGCTCAAATTGGCTCCTAGAAGGCAGTAAAAGGCAGATCAGGCTGTCTCTAGACTGTTCAGTGTCTATCATTCTGTTTTGCATTTGGTCATAAAGTGTGGCAGATTTATCTGAGTGGGATTTTTTTCCTCTGGAAAGGTTTAGTCACGATCATTGAAAAAACATTCCCTGCAAAAGAGCAGGCCCCACACCATTCCTAGTCTTTGATTTCACATCCGTATTTACCCATTTTATAAGCATATGGAATTCCTTGCACTCATCAGTAGTGGTATGGAAAAAGGGAGAAAGAAGGGGCTTTGGCTGAGCTCCCTGATGAATATTGTGGATATCCTCTAGGCCCATTAAAAGTGATTTGGTGTGAAATCATATTAATTATTTTATTTTTGGGTAGTGTCAAAATACAAAACAATACAAAGTGGTTCATGAAACCAGAATTGCAAGACATTTTTCCATTATACCTCATCAGAGATCCAACTGTACCTGGCTGTCATAACTGTGTTCTTATTGAAACAAAATTTCGAGGGGTGGGTACGATGATCCTTAATTGTATTGCAAGTCTGGGAAGTGAATGAGTCATACTTTCCAGAGATCAGTGTGCACTACAAAGTGAGCTAACCCTCCTGGGAGAGAGGTGTGTTGGAGCCTTAGTTACAGGAAGGGTAAAGTGATTCAGAGAAAAGTAGGAAACAGGCACTGAATTTGTGCCTGCCTCAGGGCCTCATGTTTTTATGCCTGGATCATAAATTTTAAATGCTAAAAGCAATAACTAAAGAGACTCTTCTCTGAAAATTCGATGGGGCCCTGGAATACACATTGTCAGTCTAGTCATAAAGAACAATTCAAGAGAGAGAGCAAGCCAAAAATCATTTTGCTTTTCACGGTGATTATTCCTTGGGGTTTCCTCTCCCTCCCCCAAGAATGTCTGGAAGTGCTCAACACTACCAGACCAGTCATAGCAAAGGTGGTGCAGAAGATAGCAGTGCTACTTGTAGACAACATATGGAAGCACCTTTTGGGGGTCAGTACAGGGCATCTTCACCTGGCCTCCAGGTAGCAGGTTAGTAAAGCACTGGGCCAAAGAGGAAGCAGTTAGCAATATTTCCCACTAACAATAGAGGAGTTCCTTTTCTTAGGAATAATGACATTGTATTTGTAAATTTAGGATGACATAGTAGTTAATATCTATTGATGCCAATTTGTACTCAGGATAGCATCACTGTCACTGTCACTGTCCTCCCATTGTTCATCGATTTGCTTGAGCGGGTCCAGTAACGTCTCCATTGGAGACTTTGTTGTTACTGTGTTTGGCATATCGAATACGTCATGGGTAACTTGCCAGGCTCTGCCATGCGGGCAAGATCCTGTAGGTAGCTTGCCGGGCTCTCCAAGAGGGGCGGAGGAATCGAACTCGGGTCGGCCATGTGGGCTGCGTGCAAGGCAAATGCCCTACTGCTGTGCTAAGGTGAGATTGACATTTTTTCTTGCCTCTCCTGTACATGTATTTGTGAATGCACATTTATTTAGTCTCAGTTTCACCGCAGGAGGTTTATAAGAAACTAGTACTCTTGTAGAAACAAAGCAGAATTGGTCCTTCTGATAGTAAACAAGCTTAATACAAACTTAATAAGAAACAAGGTTAATTACAATTGTGGTAAGGTACATACCTGAAATCTACATGAAAGTACCTATTTGTGAGGGAAGCTAGGCAAGTATCAGAAGGTGTGATGTGAGGCTGGAAGATCAGAAAAGAGCTAGTTAAAGAATATAGAAATTAAAAGACCATTTCGAGCAGAGAAAAAAACATCTGTGACAATGCTAACTGAGGAAGCATGTGGCTGATTTACAGAGAGGAAGAGATGGCGATAAGGATTACAGGGTCATTGAAGGTTGTTTCATGTAAAACCGGCTGTGTTAAGGATCCGAGGTTTGAACTGGAGAGACAGTACAGAAGTTAAGGTGCCGCTTGTCTTGCACATAGCTAAGCTTGGTTCTCCGAGAGTGACCCCTATGTACAGAGTCAGGAGGCAGCCGAAGCACTGCTGTGTGTGATTCTTAAACAAAGCAACTAAATAACAAGAAAAGTATCTTAGGCTCTTAGCTTCAACTTGAGTGGAACTAGAGAATATCCAGATAAAGTGAAACAATCTTGGAAACATGAATAAACATCATATTCACTCACTCATTTGTGTTATGTAGAAATACAAAACTAGGAAATAGTATCAGTGATCGCAAACTCTTGACCATTGTGGAACTGGGATTTCCAAGCAGTGGGAAGTTGTCATCGGGGAAGTAGATTAGGAGTGACATCAGGACAGTGGTGGGAGGTCTCGGTAACTTTGGTGATGGTGGTTACTCAGTACTTTTGTACATCAAAAAAATATATTACATTGCTAGGGTCTGGGTTGAGATCCAGCAGGCAGGGAGATTGTTTTGCATGCAGATGACTTAGGTTTTATCCCTGGCAGCACACAGCAATCCTTTTAATTCTGACAGGAGGTAACCTTGAGCACAGAGCTGGGTGTAAGCTCTGAGCACAACCTGCTGTGACTCAATATCCAACCCATCCCAATTAAAATTATCATGATGTTGTTGCCTAAACTGCAATTAAAAAATCAAACAAAAATTCTGTTGCTCTGGGGGCTGCAGTGCATGCGATGTCAACAGGGGTTCAGCCTTAAATATTGGGCCTACCTGGTACACAGAACACCATTAAATATAGCCTCTGCTGGCCAAAAAAATATCACCTCAGAATAGCACTGTAGCACTGACCTCCCATTGTTCATCAATTTGCTCAAGCAGGCACCAGTAACGTCTCCTTTGTGAGACTTGTCGTTACTGTTTTTGGCATATTGAATACGTCATGGGTAGCTTGCCAGGCTTTGCCATGTGGGTGAGATACTCTTGGTAGCTTGCCAGGCTCTCCAAGAAGGGTGGAGGAATCAAACCCAGGTAAGCTGCATGCAAGGCAAATGCTCTACCCACTGTGCTATCACTCTAGCCCAAAAAGATAGTGATATCCTAATGTTAACTGTATCTCTTTAGGTATCCAAAACTGCTTTGGTCATAAGTAAACACTGCAGTGTTCAATAAATAGAAATAGTTCCACTATAATCAAATATATTATATTATTATAATTTTACAACTCTAAAATAAGAACAGTATAATGATAGATTATTACATATATTCATTAAACAATAGATTATAGTACTGTAGCACTGTAGCACTGTCCTCCTGTTGCTCATCGATTTGCTCGAGCGGGCCCAGTAACGTCTCCATTGTGAGACTTCTTGTTACTGTGTTTGGCATATTGAATACACCACGGGGAGCTTACCAGGCTCTGCCATGCGGGAGAGATACTCTCAGTAGCTTGCTGGGCTCTCCGAGAGGGGCGGAGGAATCAAACCCAGCTCGGACCAGCCGGCCACAAACAAGGCAAATGTCCTACCACTGTGCTATTGCTCCAACCCTTATAACATATATTATCTTGGTTATTAAATTTACCTAGAATATCATATGTCAGACTAGATGCAAGAATTATCCTAGTAACCAAAACAGATAACATGTTTGTCTTAGTAGAGCTTACATTCTAATGGGGGAAACCACATTTAGTAAGGAAATTTATACTACCATATAAGAGTAGTATAATAATGAATTAGATGATGTGATAGAGAGTAAAATAGAAGAGGAAGCTACTTTTTATGATATAGTTGGGAAATATATGAGCAACATTTCAATTTAGACATCCAAGTGAGGGAACCACCCATTTAAAGAGCCTAGGGAAAGCGAACACTCTGATTCTATGAAGGGTAAGAGCTCAGCCTCTCTAATGATGCAGGGTAGATAAATGTGTCCTGATGGTAATGAGTCTGTGCAGTGATACAGAAACCTTAGGAATGGGGAAAGTACATCATTATTATTGAAAATCCAGTGAGAAATCACAAGAATCTGAATTTTTATAAAGGAGAACTAATAGAAATAATATTTCACTAATACAAGAAAGGAAAATGAAGCAAAGAGGAAAGGGATGATAATAAAGACTGGAAGAAGAGATTGTTGCAGCTACATTTTTGAGTTAAGGTTGGCATATCTTGTTGAATTGGATTGTGAACAAGAAGAGAAACATTAAATTCTGATTGCTAAGCTAATACCATTGTCATTTTTTGAGATAGCTAAGCTTAAAATAAAAGATTACAATTCTAATTTGGACATATTAAGCATGATTAATTTTATATATCCATGGAACCATCTTATTTGGAGCATTTAGATTTATATCTAAAGCTCAATAGGAGGATGAGTACATAAGCACAATATTTATAAACTAATGACTTGTAGGCAAAATTTGACTAATGGATACGTTTTAAAGACTGATAGAGAAATTAATTTAATTTTATTTCTTGGTTTTTGGCCACAATGCTCAGTGCTCAGCTCTGTGCTCCAGGGTCACTCCCGCCAGCATTCAGGGAACTATATGTGGTAATGCTGGGGATCAAAGCCGGCTGTCCATGTGCAAAGCAATCAACTCACTTCCAGTCCCATCACTCCACCTCATTAGTTTTGTTTTTTAAATAGTCATAAACATTTAAAATAAACAATAAATTATAGAAAATTAATACTGATAATAATGGCTTTGGACTGTGACAGTCCAATTTCCAGAGGTAAATTATGCTTTTTCTACAGTACTTATCTTTTTCCATTTATCATGCTCTTCTCCACTCCTAATCTGTCTTTGATAGGAAGTAAAGCCTCAATTGCCATGAATGATTTTCTTGTGGTAGTAGAAATATTTATTTGTTAATCTATATTTGAATCAAAGAAGTAGAAAACAGTCTATCTAAAAACCCAGTTTTACACTTATTCAAGTTATATATTTCAACTTATTAACTGTTTCTTGTGAAATATTTATAGGTTTCAATTCCCCTGTGTAAATTAAATATAAAATCATAGAAAGTAATGGGGATATAGAGGTATGGAAGAAGGTCAGACAATAGACGTTAACGTCTCATATTTGCAAAGGATATGAATATTCTTGAAGTATATTTTACTGTTCTGAGTAAAACTGTTCATTCCCTTCTTATTGGGAGGTATTAAATATAAAATAAAAGTGAGATAGAGAAATGGAGAACAGAAAGATAAGGCAAAGAATATCAGAGGAAAACCAATAATGTGATCTATCCCAAAATTAGAACACATGAGAGAGAGAGAGACAGAGAGACAGAGAGAGACAGAGACAGAGAGAGGGAGGGATAGGAAAGGAGACGGGGGGAAGGGGAGAGGGACAGGGAGATAGAGAGAGAAGGCCCCCTCCGTGTCCACTTTAGTATACTTAAGCACAGCTGCAGTAAGCTTTGTCATTTCATTGTAGAGTTCTTGCTATTAGAGCTATAAGCTCTAATAAAATGTTCATGACAGTTCTAGAAAATGAGATCCTCTCAGTTTTCACATAATGAAGGAATGTAGTGTTCTGGTTAGTCAACTATTCTAAGGAATGAAGCAGCTCTATCACCCACATTGATATACCATATATACTCCACAAATGTATTTCACATTTCAAATTTATGAAAAGCATGACTGGTTTTATGCAGAGGAGGCAGCTGCCTCCATAACACCATGTCTTAAAATATTTTCATCCAGGTTTCCTTAAGCATCAAACTTCTATTATTCCTTAGAATTTGAGTAGCTTAGCCAAAATTAAGTAAATATTCTACCTTGTTAGTCACCTAAGGATTGTACAACTCTCAATGGCTAAAGCAACAAAAGCAAATGCAAATGCAAAATGAATGTAGATTTCTAGTTGATAAAATAATTGGTGACAAGCACATAGGTGTAATTTGAAAAAAAAATAATAAACACTAACTGGCTGGGAATTTAGCTCAGCAGAAGATCACTTGCCTTGCAAGTGGGAGGCCGTATCCTTCAATAACTAAATGAAATGAAAAGCTCTGACTTTATTTTTAAATGCATATAAAAATAAACAAGATAATGAATAAAATAGGATTTAAACCCTAGCTTATATCAGTATCTCTCTAGAAAGGGAGAGCATCATTTGCCCCCATATCCCTTATAGGCAGCCTCATCTCCCTCCTGTCTCCCATGACCCGCTCCCCTTTGGGGACCACACCAGTACCCTTCCCACATACCCAGCAGTCCAGTTACACATCTCTATGCAGATTTCCAAGGCGTGTGGTAGTTGTGACTATTTTGACCAATAAAAATGATGCTGACCCATAGATTGGGCACAGCCCTAACTGGGGTTGACAATTCTTCTCTTTTGGACGTTAGTGGTATGATCATCTGCTTTGGACTCATCATGATGCAAGACATACCACAGTTACACAGAGAGGTCATAAAGGATGTGATACCATATGGAAAGAAATATCAAGGGATATCAAGAAACCGGCCCTGTTAGCAAGGAAGTCATCTTGCAAATAATCATCTAGTCCAGTTGCTCTAGCTACCACCACATACTATAAGAGACTTTCTAAATTCACATACCACAAAGTAGTGTCCAAATATTTTTGCCACTAATTGGCATGCTATGGTAGAAAATGATAACACAATTCAAAAGGATTACTTCAGAATTATATTAAGAAACATAATACTATATATTCACTAACTTGTATCCCATGATAACTTGTAGTAAAATCGTAGCAAACTGTAAATAGCAAAGTCCATTAAAATTCATAAAGGATTTCAATAATTTTTAAAATTATTCTATGAGGCAAAATGATTACCCTCACTTTATAAAAGAGAATTTAGTGCCAGAGGGAATAAATAAGGGACGAAATATACACAGTGACTATAAAAGAAATACCACCTCGTATCTATACACAACTGGCCCCTGGAACAAAAGATAATTTTTGCTTCTTAGCCCTGATTAAACTATTGCATTATCCACAATAGAAGAAAAAAAGTAATATCCATTTCTCTTTCTTTTTGACCAGTATCTGATTTTAAATTACAGGAAGTAACAATGAATTTCAAAGGAATACACAAGGATTGATATATAAAGTTATTTAACTTACCTTTCTTTCCATAATGGAATAAAGAGAAATAATATATTTTACCTTTTAAAGTTTGTCACTTTGTGATGAAAGAAGTAAGATTTCTAGTTTCTAGTCAGGATCAATAATACCAATTTAGGTGGATTAAATGGATTAGATATGAATACAAAATTTTACCTAGATCCATTTTTCAAAATAGGTTTTTTTCTTGGTAGATTTGTTAATCTTAAATACCAGTCTAATTCTAAAAAAAAATAATAGTTTTTGACATTCAAATGTTATATGCTAGGCAAAAGCCATTCTCAACAGCCCATTACAAAAAGATACTCCAAAGCACACTCATCAGTGATATCTACTAATATTTACTATAGTCAGACTTGTGTAGCACTTCTAGTACCAAAGGAATAGCAGCATAGCAATTACACTCTGTCTCCTTGTTTTTCACTTCCCTGCCACCTCCCCCAGATTCCAGGTGATAACAATTTCAAAGCTTGCTACACAGCATCTTCATTAGCAGTGAATACAATCTTGTTTCAGGGGAACAGAGGAGAGGCACTAAGAAATAAAGTATTTCTAAAATATGTGAGAAGCTTTTTACAGTCCAGCTGTAAAAATGTAATACCCGGGGCAGGAGCGATAGTACAAGGGGTAACACACTCACTTTGCATGCTGCTGACCTGTGTTTGATCCCGAGTCCCATATGGTCTCCCTAGCACCACAGGGAGTAATTCCTGAGTGCAGAGCCAGGAGTCAGCCCTATGCATCATTGGATATGGCCCCAAACAAAACTATAAACAATAAAACACTGAATACCTACTGGAAGTAACCATCTAAAATTCTATTTGGAGAGCCTGTAGAGATAGTACAGAGGTTAAGGTGAACAGCTTGTATACAGTGGCCTGGGTTCAATCCCTGGCAAACCCTCTGGTTCCCAGAAATCTGTTAGGAGTGACCCCTGAGCACAGACCCAGAAGGAGCCTTGAGCACTGCAGGGTGTACCCCCTCTCCCGCAATAAAATTATATTTTGTATAATTTTATGAAATTATATTTCCAGAAGAGACTGGGGTTACAAATCATCACAAGTTTTGTTTTTGGTTTTGAAAGACAGCACTCTGTGATTGAAGGCTGTAGGCATTATTCCTTTTCAACACCCACACAAGCATATCCTAAGTAGCTGTTTTAACTTACCTTCATTTTGCAACTGCTTCCTTAGGCATCATTTTATTCCTTCAGTCTCTAATAGTCTTTAAATATTATGAACCTAGTTTGTCTGCTCACTTTTTGAACACATTCTTTAGAACCCCAGTATAGGTTTAGCAGCTGAAAAAAAAAAACCACAAGGGTTACACGTTTGTTGTTCTCATGCATTCTTCATGATAGTATATTGGCTTACAGTAAGTTTTTCATGCTCAAAGGGCTCAAGTTTACATTATTTGGTAAGAATGACACTCTCCTTGGAGAAATTGGACGCAAACAATTACAAAAAACAACAGAAATCAGAAGTGTTAAAACCAATCTCCTTGTTTTTCATCTACAGTAAAACAAATCAAATCCTATAGAAAAAAAATATGTTCTTTTGGAGTATAAAAATAGCAAAAGAGAAGCAATCTTAAATAAGTAGTATCATTTAAAAAAATAGCACTGTAGTACTGTCCTGCAGCACTGTCCTCCTGTTGTTCATCAATTTGCTCCAGTGGGCACCAGTAACTTCTCCATTGTGAGACTTGTTACTGTGTTTGGTATAATGAATACGTTATGGTTAGCTTGCCAGGCTTTGCCCTGGGGGCAGAATCCTCTAGGTAGCTTGCTGGGCTCTTTGAGAGGGGCAGAGGAATTGAACCCAGGTCGGCCGTGTGCAAGGCAAACACCTTACCCACTATGCTATCACTCTAGCCCTTTAAAAAAATATCTATAGATAAAGTGGTCAAAAGATCTACCTTGTCCTGTGTGTTCTATATTATGATTTATTTTGGGGTGGGATGGGCAGAAGTGAGGGCAAAAGTACTGAACATCACATGGACTCTAGTCTCCAGCACAGCTGATAAATATCAATAATCTATAACCACTGAAGATGTATCCATGCACTTTAAACTTGGCTGGAAATGAAAGGCATATAAGAATCAGTTATTATTTACCAATGTTGTAGACTTATCTTAGGCCACTTGGACCAGAAACTCTGCTTTGAGACCCAAGTTTCAGAGAAGAATAAATTTCTCTGATGGTTGTGGGAAAGATCTCGTGGAGCATTCTCCCTTCACTGTCACTGTCACTATCCTCCCGTTGTTCATCGATTTTGCTCGAGCGGGCCCAGTAACGTTTCCATTGTGAAACTTTTTGTTACTGTGTTTTGGCATATTGAATACGTCACAGGTAGCTTACCAGGCTTTGCCATGAGTGTGATACTCTCAGTAGCTTGCCAGGCTCTCTGAGAGGGTGGAGAAATCGAACCAGGCTCTGCCGGGCCGGCTGCGCGTAAGGCAAACACCTTACCTTCATGATTAAATAATCACTGCCAATATCACACAGTTCAACATTCTAAGTCTGTGGATAGACAGTCTGGGGATTTGTCCCTAAATCACAGTAATGGTGGTCATAGTTTTGGAATGATCATAAACCTGAAATTAAAACTGTGTTGTAAAGATAATCCTTTTGTGCCTAGTAAGCACTGAACTTGTGACGATTTCAGCAGGTTGCTAGGTTTCAATCAAGTTTGGAGGTACTTAAGGTTAAGTAAGTAGCCAGGTGGAACTACTTTCACCTCATTTGTAGTTTCAATGCAATAACAACAACAACAACAAAAGACCTTAGAGGAATAAACAATTGTCAATCAACAGATTCAAATTTTCATGTAAATTCAGATAAAAATTCAGATAAAACGTGATTAGATAAATCAGACTATTTAGGTCTTAGAATATATAATAAAGAGTTGGGCAAGTTTACTAGACGAAGGAGACTGAATTTCCATCAAAATGATTTTCCTACAATAATAAAAATATTATTTCTCCAAATGACAAATCACTTGTAGTACCACTCGTATGTAAATTTCATTACTTCATCTTTTCTAATATGGCTTGGAGGTCAGCCACACACTCTAGGGGACTCTAGGGGAAAAGGTAGCTCAGATAGAGACAGGAGCACCAAATGGAGCGTGTTGGGAGGATCCTTCCAGGATGGGAGAAGCGTGCTGAAAGTAGACTACAGACCAAACATGATTGCCACTCAATGCCTCTTTTGCAAACCACAACACCGAATAAGAGAGAGAGAACTAAAGGGAATGCCCTGCCACAGAGGCAGGGTGGGATGGGGGATGGGGGGTGGGAGGGATACTGGGACCCTTGATGGTGGGAAATGGGCGCTGGTGGAGGGATGGGCTTTTTATCATTATATAATTGAAACCCAAGCACAAAAATTTGTAAATCTACAACTGTACCTCATGGTGTTTCACTAACAAATTTTTTTAAAAAAATGTAAATGATAGAAAATGGGCACTGGTGGAGGGATGTGTTCTAGATCATTGTATAACTGAAACCTAAGCACAAAAATTTGTAAGTCTACAACTGTACCTCATGGTGTTTCACTAATAAAAACTTTAAAAAAATGACAAATCACTAGTCTTTGAGGTTGGCAGTAAAGAGCTATGATTTTCTAGCTTATGGATACTTAAACTTTTAAGCTTTTGACCTGTTCATAAGCCTCTAAAATTAGTGTCATAGCTCAGAAAAAAAATAAAGACTTACATAAAAAGGTAGTCAATCAAACTTGAGATAGTTAATTTGCCCACCCAAAATTCTTTTTCTAGCAAGAATAATAATATTTGGTTCCATTAAGAAGCAACTGCAAAAACAATTTCTGCACCTAGTTACAAATGTTCTAAATGGCATGGAACAACTTATTCTTCTATTTTTGGTTCTGTTAATGAGCTTGCTCAAAGGAAATGACTAAAATGGATTTTTAAAACTCAAGTAAAAATAACTTTCCTGAATTAGACTAATCTTAATATATTAAAGTTTGGATAAATTTGTGATAGCGTTAATAGTTCATATGTATTAAAATATGGCAAGCACCATCCTCTTTATACTTTCTTAACTATTTTTTATCATTTATTGTCTGCTTTGGAAAACAATAGTTGCTTTCTACTCTGGTTCTGCTATAATAAATACATTCTAACTTCACCTAAATCTTTAACTGTCATGCTTTAAGTTTCTTAACCTTTTAAGAGGGATAAATCTCTTTTGGTGACTTTTGGGAGACAAGTAAACTCTAATAAAAAAAGGATAACAAACCGCCATAAAAAATTTTAAAAATATGTATGTTCTGTAACTGACTGTTTTTTGATGTAGTGTGGACATTCAGTTTGTGCAAGCAACTTCTATAGGCAGAAGATAGATATATTAATCCCTTCAATGAAAATTAATGGTTTCTGGATTCATAAAAGTTCTTAGTCAAAAGATGAATATATTATTGCTCAGTAGTTAAATATAGATGTTGTGGGATATTAAAGATTCTTGCTATGTGTTAGCAGCTGGCTTCACAAATTAAAACTAGTTAAGGAACAATGAAGTGATGCCTATTGTACAAGAGCAAATGTCACAGTAAACAGAATGAGAAAGCACAATTACTGATTAGCTTTGCCATGGAAGTGATTTTGGAGAGGGCATGGGGATTGCTAGTGTGCCAGATTTTCAGGGACAAGATCTTTCTGTTACCCAATCATTGAGGGAAAACCATATGCTAATGTTTTCTTCTATAATTAGTGTGATTACAAGGCTCATAAATGATATTGATGATTCCAAATGAACAATGTAAGTATATTTTCTTCATTTAAATGGGGAAATAATTGGGAGATTTATTTTACTTATTTTTTGGGGGGTTGGGGGTGATTCCAGGTAGGGTTCACAAGACCATGGACTATGAGAGCCACACGTGGCAAGGTTCTGGAGGCCATATGGTGCTGGAACAAATCCCAGGTCAGATGGGCCTCTGTACTATTTCACTGGAACTAGGAAGTTCATTTGAAGACAATGAACTAGAATTTCTTTGTTAGAATAAGACTTAAGTAAGGAGAGTTTATCAAGGTAATAAATCTTAAATTCAATGCAGTTTTCTTTAAAATGGCAGATGACAAAAGGAGAAGGAGAGAGAGAGAGAGCAAGAAGGAAAGTGACTCCCATAGAGGGAGTCTGGGAGTGGGGGATGAGGTGTTGGGGGATGGTGGTAGGGAAATGGGGGACATTGGTGGTGGGAAATGTACAGTGGTGGAGGGATGGGTGCTGGATGATTGTATGAATGAAACCCAATTATGAATAGCTTTGTAATGGTCTATAAAGGATAGGCAATTTAAAAAAAATTAAAAAGTAATGTGGAGTAATGCCCACTTCCATCAGCTTAATCAATGACTGAATAAATAGCAGTACTCCTACATTAAAAAAATAAATAAAAGAAACATAGAAACTTTAAGTTCAGAAAAAAATAAAATGGCAAATGTAGGGGGCTGAAAGATAATATAGCAGGTAATGCAATTGTATTGCAGATAGAAAACAGATTTGATCCCCAGCATTGTGTTTAGTCCCACAATTCCCACCAAGAATGGTCTCTAACTCTAAGAACAGAGAAAGGAGTAACCTCAAACACACATGTCTATATTTCACCACCACTTCCAAGTAAAATTAAATGGGCATGTATAGTACAATTCTTAGTGCAATTTTTATTAACAAATGTACACACACAATGGCTGGAGTGATAGCACAGCAGGTAGGGCATTTGCCTTCAATGCGGCTGACCTGGGTTTGATTCTTCCATCCCTCTCAGAGAGCCCGGCAAGCTACTGAAAGTATCCCTCCTGCAAGCAGAGCCTGGCAAGCTCCCCATGGTGTATTCAATATGCCAAAAACAGTAACAGCAAGTCTCACAATGGATACATTACTGGTGCCCCCTCAAGCAAATCCATGAACAATGGGAGGACAGTGCTACAGTGCTACAGTGCTACACGCACAATACACAAACATACAGACATACATGTATACAGTTGTCTCTGTATTCTATAAGTATATATGAAATGGATTCCTTAGATATAATTTATCAGATTTTTAAAAATAGGTACCTCCCAGTGGTTTTTGAATTAGGGAGGTGGTCGGCATGTTACTTGATTATTTGATGCTCAGATTTTAGGGCATCCCAAGGTACCAGGGATTAATTTAGGAACCTCTTGCATATAAGGCATGCACTTTGCCCTTTTGAGCTAACCCTCTGGCCTTGAGCTAATTTGATTTTTAACAGAATTTGGAGCGATAGCACAGCGGGTAGGGCGGTCGCCTTACAAGCGGCCAACATGGCCGACCCGAGTTCGATTCCTCCGCCCCTCTAGGAGAGCCCGGCAAGCTACCGAGAGTATTCGATATGCCAGACACAGTAACAACAAAGTCTCCAATGGAGACGTTACTGGGCCCGCTCGAGCAAATCGACGATCAACGGGAGGGCCTTTACCTTTACCTTTATAAAATATTAGATGTTTTTAAATTTTTCTTTATTTTTCTCTTATGGAATTATTGAATTTTATGGAATAATAAAGAGCTATGTATTTTATGGAATAATAAAGAGCTATGCGTGGAGTATCACGCTTCACAATAGTGAGAGAAAGAATCCGGAGTTCTGACTTCCATTGACAATCAAGAATTAGGGACACTGTCTCCTTTGCCAAGGCATCAAAAATCAGATGGACTGGACACATAATGCGATTTGGAGATGACTACTGGGCTAGAACCATTACTGACTGGATCCCACGGGACTTCAAAAGATTGCATGACCACTACCTACAAGATGGTCAGACTTCTTCATCAAGACCCTGAATGATCGGTTTGAGGCTCTTTGTGTTACTGGAGCAAGCACTAGCTACACTAGCATGCGACAGGGATGAATGGAGACATCACTGGCCTCCACTCGAGCAAATCAATGAGTAACAGGATGTCAAGTGATGGAATAATAAATACATTGCTTTAAAATATAGTTTTAAAAATTAAATACTTAAATATCAACATGGTAGAGTGAAATTTTCAAAGACTTCTTGATATATACTAGCTTTATATTGTGACTATGAGAAAAATGTAGAAATTCAGAATTTGTCACTAGCTATAATATATAGTTTTGGTCATGACATTTGTAAACAAATATGTTGTATATTACAATGTTGGAAACTTTAAATAGAATATATTCATGAACAAAAAATAAGATCAGGCAAAATTTAAGGTAGTATGGATCAAAGATATGGTATAATAGGGCAATTAATTGCATGCTCATAACCTTGGTTTCATACAGAGTTCTCATTATGGCCACCTTAGCACCTCCAGGAGTGATGTGTGAGCACAGCGAAATGTGAGTAAACAGTGGTGGTTGTGGAAAAAAAAAGGTGGGGGGGTGTAGGATAACACTGTTTTGTCCTTCCTCAGGTAGTTTAGGGTTATTGGGTTGCTCCCATCACAGTGCTCCCTCCAGTTCCTCTGTGTTTATTTATAACTTCTTTCTCCGTGCTCTATTGACTTGTAAATACTGTTTTTCTCTTCCCCCTAAGTCCTTTACATACTTTATTCAGAGCAATGTCTTTTTGTATGGACACAAGAAGACACTATATGCTATGCTTTTGTAACATGAATCTCAGTGATATTTTCCTCTTGAGCATCTATTCTCTCAACCTAAGCCTCAGCTGCCCTTACTTCCTAGAGCCCCCCAAAGCAGGGTCCCGATGAGGGACTGGATGGAACCAGAGCAAGCGGTAAGCCATGTGCTACCCCGGCATCGAGATGGGCCTGGCCAAAGCGCCATAATGCTTAACTATAAGTTAAGAGCTTGGTCATGGACAAATGTTGTCATGATCCAAAAAGTAATAACTAGATTCGGACCCTGCTAGGGTTAGGAATGATTAATCTGACCTGAGCGCTATAGTCTGAGTCTGTGGCAAGGTGTTCCCAGGGGAGCTACCCTAAAGCCTCAATGTTATCTCTTACTGTGTCCATACAAAAATAACTAGTATTCCCGATCCGCGTGGGACGGGCACAGAGGCCCAGCTCTGGGCAACAAAGCTGAACGGCTCCAATTCCAACAGGTACAGCCCGCCCCCAAGGGCCTGGGTTCCTCTCTGGGCACGCGCAGCTAGAAACAGCCCCGAGACAGCCGGTTTTCAACCCCTGATCCGCGTGGGACGGGCACAGAGGCCCAGCTCTGGGCAACAAAGCAGAACGGCTCCAATTCCAACAGGTACAGCCCGCCCCCAAGGGCCTGGGTTCCTCTCTGGGCACGCGCAGCTAGAAACAGCCCCGAGACAGCCGGTTTTCAACCCCTGATCCGCGTGGGACGGGCACAGAGGCCCAGCTCTGGGCAACAAAGCTGAACGGCTCCAATTCCAACAGGTACAGCCCGCCCCCAAGGGCCTGGGTTCCTCTCTGGGCACGCGCAGCTAGAAACAGCCCCGAGACAGCCGGTTTTCAACCCCTGATCCGCGTGGGACGGGCACAGAGGCCCAGCTCTGGGCAACAAAGCTGAACGGCTCCAATTCCAACAGGTACAGCCCGCCCCCAAGGGCCTGGGTTCCTCTCTGGGCACGCGCAGCTAGAAACAGCCCCGAGACAGCCGGTTTTCAACCCCCGATCCGCGTGGGACGGGCACAGAGGCCCAGCTCTGGGCAACAAAGCTGAACGGCTCCAATTCCAACAGGTACAGCCCGCCCCCAAGGGCCTGGGTTCCTCCCTGGGCACGCGCAGCTAGAAACAGCCCCGAGACAGCCGGTTTTCAACCCCTGATCCGCGTGGGACGGGCACAGAGGCCCAGCTCTGGGCAACAAAGCTGAACGGCTCCAATTCCAACAGGTACAGCCCGCCCCCAAGGGCCTGGGTTCCTCTCTGGGCACGCGCAGCTAGAAACAGCCCCGAGACAGCCGGTTTTCAACCCCTGAGCCGCGTGGGACGGGCACAGAGGCCCAGCTCTGGGCAACAAAGCTGAACGGCTCCAATTCCAACAGGTACAGCCCGCCCCCAAGGGCCTGGGTTCCTCTCTGGGCACGCGCAGCTAGAAACAGCCCCGAGACAGCCGGTTTTCAACCCCCGATCCGCGTGGGACGGGCACAGAGGCCCAGCTCTGGGCAACAAAGCAGAACGGCTCCAATTCCAACAGGTACAGCCCGCCCCCAAGGGCCTGGGTTCCTCCCTGGGCACGCGCAGCTAGAAACAGCCCCGAGACAGCCGGTTTTCAACCCCCGATCCGCGTGGGACGGGCACAGAGGCCCAGCTCTGGGCAACAAAGCTGAACGGCTCCAATTCCAACAGGTACAGCCCGCCCCCAAGGGCCTGGGTTCCTCCCTGGGCACGCGCAGCTAGAAACAGCCCCGAGACAGCCGGTTTTCAACCCCTGATCCGCGTGGGACGGGCACAGAGGCCCAGCTCTGGGCAACAAAGCTGAACGGCTCCAATTCCAACAGGTACAGCCCGCCCCCAAGGGCCTGGGTTCCTCCCTGGGCACGCGCAGCTAGAAACAGCCCCGAGACAGCCGGTTTTCAACCCCTGATCCGCGTGGGACGGGCACAGAGGCCCAGCTCTGGGCAACAAAGCTGAACGGCTCCAATTCCAACAGGTACAGCCCGCCCCCAAGGGCCTGGGTTCCTCTCTGGGCACGCGCAGCTAGAAACAGCCCCGAGACAGCCGGTTTTCAACCCCTGAGCCGCGTGGGACGGGCACAGAGGCCCAGCTCTGGGCAACAAAGCTGAACGGCTCCAATTCCAACAGGTACAGCCCGCCCCCAAGGGCCTGGGTTCCTCTCTGGGCACGCGCAGCTAGAAACAGCCCCGAGACAGCCGGTTTTCAACCCCCGATCCGCGTGGGACGGGCACAGAGGCCCAGCTCTGGGCAACAAAGCAGAACGGCTCCAATTCCAACAGGTACAGCCCGCCCCCAAGGGCCTGGGTTCCTCCCTGGGCACGCGCAGCTAGAAACAGCCCCGAGACAGCCGGTTTTCAACCCCCGATCCGCGTGGGACGGGCACAGAGGCCCAGCTCTGGGCAACAAAGCTGAACGGCTCCAATTCCAACAGGTACAGCCCGCCCCCAAGGGCCTGGGTTCCTCCCTGGGCACGCGCAGCTAGAAACAGCCCCGAGACAGCCGGTTTTCAACCCCTGATCCGCGTGGGACGGGCACAGAGGCCCAGCTCTGGGCAACAAAGCTGAACGGCTCCAATTCCAACAGGTACAGCCCGCCCCCAAGGGCCTGGGTTCCTTTCTGGGCACGCGCAGCTAGAAACAGCCCTGAGACAGCCGGTTTTCAACCCCTGATCCGCGTGGGACGGGCACAGAGGCCCAGCTCTGGGCAACAAAGCAGAACGGCTCCAATTCCAACAGGTACAGCCCGCCCCCAAGGGCCTGGGTTCCTCTCTAGGCACGCGCAGCTAGAAACAGCCAAGAGACAGCCGGTTTTCAACCCCTGATCCGCGTGGGACGGGCACAGAGGCCCAGCTCTAGGGAACAAAGCTGAACGGCTCCAATTCCAACAGGTACAGCCCGCCCCCAAGGGCCTGGGTTCCTCTCTGGGCACGCGCAGCTAGAAACAGCCCCGAGACAGCCGGTTTTCAACCCCCGATCAGCGTGGGACGGGCACAGAGGCCCAGCTCTGGGCAACAAAGCAGAACGGCTCCAATTCCAACAGGTACAGCCCGCCCCCAAGGGCCTGGGTTCCTCTCTGGGCACGCGCAGCTAGAAACAGCCCCGAGACAGCCGGTTTTCAACCCCCGATCCGCGTGGGACGGGCACAGAGGCCCAGCTCTGGGCAACAAAGCTGAACGGCTCCAATTCCAACAGGTACAGCCCGCCCCCAAGGGCCTGGGTTCCTCTCTGGGCAGGCGCAGCTAGAAACAGCCCCGAGACAGCCGGTTTTCAACCCCTGATCCGCGTGGGACGGGCACAGAGGCCCAGCTCTGGGCAACAAAGCTGAACGGCTCCAATTCCAACAGGTACAGCCCGCCCCCAAGGGCCTGGGTTCCTCTCTGGGCACGCGCAGCTAGAAACAGCCCCGAGACAGCCGGTTTTCAACCCCTGATCCGCCTGGGACGGGCACAGAGGCCCAGCTCTGGGCAACAAAGCTGAACGGCTCCAATTCCAACAGGTACAGCCCGCCCTCAAGGGCCTGGGTTCCTCTCTGGGCACGCGCAGCTAGAAACAGCCCCGAGACAGCCGGTTTTCAACCCCTGATCCGCGTGGGACGGGCACAGAGGCCCAGCTCTGGGCAACAAAGCTGAACGGCTCCAATTCCAACAGGTACAGCCCGCCCCCAAGGGCCTGGGTTCCTCTCTGGGCACGCGAGCTAGAAACAGCCCCGAGACAGCCGGTTTTCAACCCCTGATCCACGTGGGACGGGCACAGAGGCCCAGCTCTGGGCAACAAAGCTGAACGGCTCCAATTCCAACAGGTACAGCCCGCCCCCAAGGGCCTGGGTTCCTCTCTGGGCACGCGCAGCTAGAAACAGCCCCGAGACAGCCGGTTTTCAACCCCCGATCCGCGTGGGACGGGCACAGAGGCCCAGCTCTGGGCAACAAAGCTGAACGGCTCCAATTCCAACAGATAGAAACAGCCCCGAGACAGCCGGTTTTCAACCCCCGATCCGCGTGAGACGGGCACAGAGGCCCAGCTCTGGGCAACAAAGCAGAACGGCTCCAATTCCAACAGGTACAGCCCGCCCCCAAGGGCCTGGGTTCCTCTCTGGGCACGCGCAGCTAGAAACAGCCCCGAGACAGCCGGTTTTCAACCCCCGATCCGCGTGGGACGGGCACAGAGGCCCAGCTCTGGGCAACAAAGCTGAACGGCTCCAATTCCAACAGGTACAGCCCGCCCCCAAGGGCCTGGGTTCCTCTCTGGGCACGCGCAGCTAGAAACAGCCCCGAGACAGCCGGTTTTCAACCCCTGATCCGCGTGGGATGGGCACAGAGGCCCAGCTCTGGGCAACAAAGCTGAACGGCTCCAATTCCAACAGGTACAGCCCGCCCCCAAGGGCCTGGGTTCCTCTCTGGGCACGCGCAGCTAGAAACAGCCCCGAGACAGCCGGTTTTCAACCCCTGATCCGCGTGGGACGGGCACAGAGGCCCAGCTCTGGGCAACAAAGCAGAACGGCTCCAATTCCAACAGGTACAGCCCGCCCCCAAGGGCCTGGGTTCCTCTCTGGGCACGCGCAGCTAGAAACAGCCAAGAGACAGCCGGTTTTCAACCCCTGATCCGCGTGGGACGGGCACAGAGGCCCAGCTCTAGGCAACAAAGCTGAACGGCTCCAATTCCAACAGGTACAGCCCGCCCCCAAGGGCCTGGGTTCCTCTCTGGGCACGCGCAGCTAGAAACAGCCCCGAGACAGCCGGTTTTCAACCCCCAATCAGCGTGGGACGGGCACAGAGGCCCAGCTCTGGGCAACAAAGCAGAACGGCTCCAATTCCAACAGGTACAGCCCGCCCCCAAGGGCCTGGGTTCCTCTCTGGGCACGCGCAGCTAGAAACAGCCCCGAGACAGCCGGTTTTCAACCCCTGATACGCGTGGGACGGGCACAGAGGCCCAGCTCTGGGCAACAAAGCTGAACGGCTCCAATTCCAAAAGGTACAGCCCGCCCCCAAGGGCCTGGGTTCCTCTCTGGGCAGGCGAAGCTAGAAACAGCCCCGAGACAGCCGGTTTTCAACCCCTGAGCCGCGTGGGACGGGCACAGAGGCCCAGCTCTGGGCAACAAAGCTGAACGGCTCCAATTCCAACAGGTACAGCCCGCCCCCGAGGGCCTGGGTTCCTCTCCTGGCACGCGCAGCTAGAAACAGCCCCGAGACAGCCGGTTTTCAACCCCTGATCCGCGTGGGACAGGCACAGAGGCCCAGCTCTGGGCAACAAAGCTGAACGGCTCCAATTCCAACATGTACAGCCCGCCCCCGAGGGCCTGGGTTCCTCTCTGGGCACACGCAGCTAGAAACAGCCCCGAGACAGCCGGTTTTCAACCCCTGAGCCGCGTGGGACGGGCACAGAGGCCCAGCTCTGGGCAACAAAGCAGAACGGCTCCAATTCCAACAGGTACAGCCCGCCCCCAAGGGCCTGGGTTCCTCTCTAGGCACGCGCAGCTAGAAACAGCCAAGAGACAGCCGGTTTTCAACCCCTGATCCACGTGGGACGGGCACAGAGGCCCAGCTCTAGGGAACAAAGCTGAACGGCTCCAATTCCAACAGGTACAGCCCGCCCCCAAGGGCCTGGGTTCCTCTCTGGGCACGCGCAGCTAGAAACAGCCCCGAGACAGCCGGTTTTCAACCCCCGATCCGCGTGGGACGGGCACAGAGGCCCAGCTCTGGGCAACAAAGCAGAACGGCTCCAATTCCAACAGGTACAGCCCGCCCCCAAGGGCCTGGGTTCCTCCCTGGGCACGCGCAGCTAGAAACAGCCCCGAGACAGCCGGTTTTCAACCCCCGATCCGCGTGGGACGGGCACAGAGGCCCAGCTCTGGGCAACAAAGCTGAACGGCTCCAATTCCAACAGGTACAGCCCGCCCCCAAGGGCCTGGGTTCCTCCCTGGGCACGCGCAGCTAGAAACAGCCCCGAGACAGCCGGTTTTCAACCCCTGATCCGCGTGGGACGGGCACAGAGGCCCAGCTCTGGGCAACAAAGCTGAACGGCTCCAATTCCAACAGGTACAGCCCGCCCCCAAGGGCCTGGGTTCCTTTCTGGGCACGCGCAGCTAGAAACAGCCCCGAGACAGCCGGTTTTCAACCCCTGATCCGCGTGGGACGGGCACAGAGGCCCAGCTCTGGGCAACAAAGCAGAACGGCTCCAATTCCAACAGGTACAGCCCGCCCCCAAGGGCCTGGGTTCCTCTCTAGGCACGCGCAGCTAGAAACAGCCAAGAGACAGCCGGTTTTCAACCCCTGATCCGCGTGGGACGGGCACAGAGGCCCAGCTCTAGGGAACAAAGCTGAACGGCTCCAATTCCAACAGGTACAGCCCGCCCCCAAGGGCCTGGGTTCCTCTCTGGGCACGCGCAGCTAGAAACAGCCCCGAGACAGCCGGTTTTCAACCCCCGATCCGCGTGGGACGGGCACAGAGGCCCAGCTCTGGGCAACAAAGCAGAACGGCTCCAATTCCAACAGGTACAGCCCGCCCCCAAGGGCCTGGGTTCCTCCCTGGGCACGCGCAGCTAGAAACAGCCCCGAGACAGCCGGTTTTCAACCCCCGATCCGCGTGGGACGGGCACAGAGGCCCAGCTCTGGGCAACAAAGCTGAACGGCTCCAATTCCAACAGGTACAGCCCGCCCCCAAGGGCCTGGGTTCCTCCCTGGGCACGCGCAGCTAGAAACAGCCCCGAGACAGCCGGTTTTCAACCCCTGATCCGCGTGGGACGGGCACAGAGGCCCAGCTCTGGGCAACAAAGCTGAACGGCTCCAATTCCAACAGGTACAGCCCGCCCCCAAGGGCCTGGGTTCCTCCCTGGGCACGCGCAGCTAGAAACAGCCCCGAGACAGCCGGTTTTCAACCCCTGATCCGCGTGGGACGGGCACAGAGGCCCAGCTCTGGGCAACAAAGCTGAACGGCTCCAATTCCAACAGGTACAGCCCGCCCCCAAGGGCCTGGGTTCCTCTCTGGGCACGCGCAGCTAGAAACAGCCCCGAGACAGCCGGTTTTCAACCCCTGAGCCGCGTGGGACGGGCACAGAGGCCCAGCTCTGGGCAACAAAGCTGAACGGCTCCAATTCCAACAGGTACAGCCCGCCCCCAAGGGCCTGGGTTCCTCTCTGGGCACGCGCAGCTAGAAACAGCCCCGAGACAGCCGGTTTTCAACCCCCGATCCGCGTGAGACGGGCACAGAGGCCCAGCTCTGGGCAACAAAGCAGAACGGCTCCAATTCCAACAGGTACAGCCCGCCCCCAAGGGCCTGGGTTCCTCCCTGGGCACGCGCAGCTAGAAACAGCCCCGAGACAGCCGGTTTTCAACCCCCGATCCGCGTTGGACGGGCACAGAGGCCCAGCTCTGGGCAACAAAGCTGAACGGCTCCAATTCCAACAGGTACAGCCCGCCCCCAAGGGCCTGGGTTCCTCCCTGGGCACGCGCAGCTAGAAACAGCCCCGAGACAGCCGGTTTTCAACCCCTGATCCGCGTGGGACGGGCACAGAGGCCCAGCTCTGGGCAACAAAGCTGAACGGCTCCAATTCCAACAGGTACAGCCCGCCCCCAAGGGCCTGGGTTCCTTTCTGGGCACGCGCAGCTAGAAACAGCCCCGAGACAGCCGGTTTTCAACCCCTGATCCGCGTGGGACGGGCACAGAGGCCCAGCTCTGGGCAACAAAGCAGAACGGCTCCAATTCCAACAGGTACAGCCCGCCCCCAAGGGCCTGGGTTCCTCTCTAGGCACGCGCAGCTAGAAACAGCCAAGAGACAGCCGGTTTTCAACCCCTGATCCGCGTGGGACGGGCACAGAGGCCCAGCTCTAGGGAACAAAGCTGAACGGCTCCAATTCCAACAGGTACAGCCCGCCCCCAAGGGCCTGGGTTCCTCTCTGGGCACGCGCAGCTAGAAACAGCCCCGAGACAGCCGGTTTTCAACCCCCGATCAGCGTGGGACGGGCACAGAGGCCCAGCTCTGGGCAACAAAGCAGAACGGCTCCAATTCCAACAGGTACAGCCCGCCCCCAAGGGCCTGGGTTCCTCTCTGGGCACGCGCAGCTAGAAACAGCCCCGAGACAGCCGGTTTTCAACCCCCGATCCGCGTGGGACGGGCACAGAGGCCCAGCTCTGGGCAACAAAGCTGAACGGCTCCAATTCCAACAGGTACAGCCCGCCCCCAAGGGCCTGGGTTCCTCTCTGGGCAGGCGCAGCTAGAAACAGCCCCGAGACAGCCGGTTTTCAACCCCTGATCCGCGTGGGACGGGCACAGAGGCCCAGCTCTGGGCAACAAAGCTGAACGGCTCCAATTCCAACAGGTACAGCCCGCCCCCAAGGGCCTGGGTTCCTCTCTGGGCACGCGCAGCTAGAAACAGCCCCGAGACAGCCGGTTTTCAACCCCTGATCCGCCTGGGACGGGCACAGAGGCCCAGCTCTGGGCAACAAAGCTGAACGGCTCCAATTCCAACAGGTACAGCCCGCCCTCAAGGGCCTGGGTTCCTCTCTGGGCACGCGCAGCTAGAAACAGCCCCGAGACAGCCGGTTTTCAACCCCTGATCCGCGTGGGACGGGCACAGAGGCCCAGCTCTGGGCAACAAAGCTGAACGGCTCCAATTCCAACAGGTACAGCCCGCCCCCAAGGGCCTGGGTTCCTCTCTGGGCACGCGAGCTAGAAACAGCCCCGAGACAGCCGGTTTTCAACCCCTGATCCACGTGGGACGGGCACAGAGGCCCAGCTCTGGGCAACAAAGCTGAACGGCTCCAATTCCAACAGGTACAGCCCGCCCCCAAGGGCCTGGGTTCCTCTCTGGGCACGCGCAGCTAGAAACAGCCCCGAGACAGCCGGTTTTCAACCCCCGATCCGCGTGGGACGGGCACAGAGGCCCAGCTCTGGGCAACAAAGCTGAACGGCTCCAATTCCAACAGATAGAAACAGCCCCGAGACAGCCGGTTTTCAACCCCCGATCCGCGTGAGACGGGCACAGAGGCCCAGCTCTGGGCAACAAAGCAGAACGGCTCCAATTCCAACAGGTACAGCCCGCCCCCAAGGGCCTGGGTTCCTCTCTGGGCACGCGCAGCTAGAAACAGCCCCGAGACAGCCGGTTTTCAACCCCCGATCCGCGTGGGACGGGCACAGAGGCCCAGCTCTGGGCAACAAAGCTGAACGGCTCCAATTCCAACAGGTACAGCCCGCCCCCAAGGGCCTGGGTTCCTCTCTGGGCACGCGCAGCTAGAAACAGCCCCGAGACAGCCGGTTTTCAACCCCTGATCCGCGTGGGATGGGCACAGAGGCCCAGCTCTGGGCAACAAAGCTGAACGGCTCCAATTCCAACAGGTACAGCCCGCCCCCAAGGGCCTGGGTTCCTCTCTGGGCACGCGCAGCTAGAAACAGCCCCGAGACAGCCGGTTTTCAACCCCTGATCCGCGTGGGACGGGCACAGAGGCCCAGCTCTGGGCAACAAAGCAGAACGGCTCCAATTCCAACAGGTACAGCCCGCCCCCAAGGGCCTGGGTTCCTCTCTGGGCACGCGCAGCTAGAAACAGCCAAGAGACAGCCGGTTTTCAACCCCTGATCCGCGTGGGACGGGCACAGAGGCCCAGCTCTAGGCAACAAAGCTGAACGGCTCCAATTCCAACAGGTACAGCCCGCCCCCAAGGGCCTGGGTTCCTCTCTGGGCACGCGCAGCTAGAAACAGCCCCGAGACAGCCGGTTTTCAACCCCCGATCAGCGTGGGACGGGCACAGAGGCCCAGCTCTGGGCAACAAAGCAGAACGGCTCCAATTCCAACAGGTACAGCCCGCCCCCAAGGGCCTGGGTTCCTCTCTGGGCACGCGCAGCTAGAAACAGCCCCGAGACAGCCGGTTTTCAACCCCTGATACGCGTGGGACGGGCACAGAGGCCCAGCTCTGGGCAACAAAGCTGAACGGCTCCAATTCCAAAAGGTACAGCCCGCCCCCAAGGGCCTGGGTTCCTCTCTGGGCAGGCGAAGCTAGAAACAGCCCCGAGACAGCCGGTTTTCAACCCCTGAGCCGCGTGGGACGGGCACAGAGGCCCAGCTCTGGGCAACAAAGCTGAACGGCTCCAATTCCAACAGGTACAGCCCGCCCCCGAGGGCCTGGGTTCCTCTCCTGGCACGCGCAGCTAGAAACAGCCCCGAGACAGCCGGTTTTCAACCCCTGATCCGCGTGGGACAGGCACAGAGGCCCAGCTCTGGGCAACAAAGCTGAACGGCTCCAATTCCAACAGGTACAGCCCGCCCCCGAGGGCCTGGGTTCCTCTCTGGGCACACGCAGCTAGAAACAGCCCCGAGACAGCCGGTTTTCAACCCCTGAGCCGCGTGGGACGGGCACAGAGGCCCAGCTCTGGGCAACAAAGCAGAACGGCTCCAATTCCAACAGGTACAGCCCGCCCCCAAGGGCCTGGGTTCCTCTCTAGGCACGCGCAGCTAGAAACAGCCAAGAGACAGCCGGTTTTCAACCCCTGATCCGCGTGGGACGGGCACAGAGGCCCAGCTCTAGGGAACAAAGCTGAACGGCTCCAATTCCAACAGGTACAGCCCGCCCCCAAGGGCCTGGGTTCCTCTCTGGGCACGCGCAGCTAGAAACAGCCCCGAGACAGCCGGTTTTCAACCCCCGATCCGCCTGGGACGGGCACAGAGGCCCAGCTCTGGGCAACAAAGCAGAACGGCTCCAATTCCAACAGGTACAGCCCGCCCCCAAGGGCCTGGGTTCCTCCCTGGGCACGCGCAGCTAGAAACAGCCCCGAGACAGCCGGTTTTCAACCCCCGATCCGCGTGGGACGGGCACAGAGGCCCAGCTCTGGGCAACAAAGCTGAACGGCTCCAATTCCAACAGGTACAGCCCGCCCCCAAGGGCCTGGGTTCCTCCCTGGGCACGCGCAGCTAGAAACAGCCCCGAGACAGCCGGTTTTCAACCCCTGATCCGCGTGGGACGGGCACAGAGGCCCAGCTCTGGGCAACAAAGCTGAACGGCTCCAATTCCAACAGGTACAGCCCGCCCCCAAGGGCCTGGGTTCCTTTCTGGGCACGCGCAGCTAGAAACAGCCCCGAGACAGCCGGTTTTCAACCCCTGATCCGCGTGGGACGGGCACAGAGGCCCAGCTCTGGGCAACAAAGCAGAACGGCTCCAATTCCAACAGGTACAGCCCGCCCCCAAGGGCCTGGGTTCCTCTCTAGGCACGCGCAGCTAGAAACAGCCAAGAGACAGCCGGTTTTCAACCCCTGATCCGCGTGGGACGGGCACAGAGGCCCAGCTCTAGGGAACAAAGCTGAACGGCTCCAATTCCAACAGGTACAGCCCGCCCCCAAGGGCCTGGGTTCCTCTCTGGGCACGCGCAGCTAGAAACAGCCCCGAGACAGCCGGTTTTCAACCCCCGATCAGCGTGGGACGGGCACAGAGGCCCAGCTCTGGGCAACAAAGCAGAACGGCTCCAATTCCAACAGGTACAGCCCGCCCCCAAGGGCCTGGGTTCCTCTCTGGGCACGCGCAGCTAGAAACAGCCCCGAGACAGCCGGTTTTCAACCCCCGATCCGCGTGGGACGGGCACAGAGGCCCAGCTCTGGGCAACAAAGCTGAACGGCTCCAATTCCAACAGGTACAGCCCGCCCCCAAGGGCCTGGGTTCCTCCCTGGGCACGCGCAGCTAGAAACAGCCCCGAGACAGCCGGTTTTCAACCCCTGATCCGCGTGGGACGGGCACAGAGGCCCAGCTCTGGGCAACAAAGCTGAACGGCTCCAATTCCAACAGGTACAGCCCGCCCCCAAGGGCCTGGGTTCCTTTCTGGGCACGCGCAGCTAGAAACAGCCCCGAGACAGCCGGTTTTCAACCCCTGATCCGCGTGGGACGGGCACAGAGGCCCAGCTCTGGGCAACAAAGCAGAACGGCTCCAATTCCAACAGGTACAGCCCGCCCCCAAGGGCCTGGGTTCCTCTCTAGGCACGCGCAGCTAGAAACAGCCAAGAGACAGCCGGTTTTCAACCCCTGATCCGCGTGGGACGGGCACAGAGGCCCAGCTCTAGGGAACAAAGCTGAACGGCTCCAATTCCAACAGGTACAGCCCGCCCCCAAGGGCCTGGGTTCCTCTCTGGGCACGCGCAGCTAGAAACAGCCCCGAGACAGCCGGTTTTCAACCCCCGATCCGCGTGGGACGGGCACAGAGGCCCAGCTCTGGGCAACAAAGCAGAACGGCTCCAATTCCAACAGGTACAGCCCGCCCCCAAGGGCCTGGGTTCCTCCCTGGGCACGCGCAGCTAGAAACAGCCCCGAGACAGCCGGTTTTCAACCCCCGATCCGCGTGGGACGGGCACAGAGGCCCAGCTCTGGGCAACAAAGCTGAACGGCTCCAATTCCAACAGGTACAGCCCGCCCCCAAGGGCCTGGGTTCCTCCCTGGGCACGCGCAGCTAGAAACAGCCCCGAGACAGCCGGTTTTCAACCCCTGATCCGCGTGGGACGGGCACAGAGGCCCAGCTCTGGGCAACAAAGCTGAACGGCTCCAATTCCAACAGGTACAGCCCGCCCCCAAGGGCCTGGGTTCCTCCCTGGGCACGCGCAGCTAGAAACAGCCCCGAGACAGCCGGTTTTCAACCCCTGATCCGCGTGGGACGGGCACAGAGGCCCAGCTCTGGGCAACAAAGCTGAACGGCTCCAATTCCAACAGGTACAGCCCGCCCCCAAGGGCCTGGGTTCCTCTCTGGGCACGCGCAGCTAGAAACAGCCCCGAGACAGCCGGTTTTCAACCCCTGAGCCGCGTGGGACGGGCACAGAGGCCCAGCTCTGGGCAACAAAGCTGAACGGCTCCAATTCCAACAGGTACAGCCCGCCCCCAAGGGCCTGGGTTCCTCTCTGGGCACGCGCAGCTAGAAACAGCCCCGAGACAGCCGGTTTTCAACCCCCGATCCGCGTGGGACGGGCACAGAGGCCCAGCTCTGGGCAACAAAGCAGAACGGCTCCAATTCCAACAGGTACAGCCCGCCCCCAAGGGCCTGGGTTCCTCCCTGGGCACGCGCAGCTAGAAACAGCCCCGAGACAGCCGGTTTTCAACCCCCGATCCGCGTGGGACGGGCACAGAGGCCCAGCTCTGGGCAACAAAGCTGAACGGCTCCAATTCCAACAGGTACAGCCCGCCCCCAAGGGCCTGGGTTCCTCCCTGGGCACGCGCAGCTAGAAACAGCCCCGAGACAGCCGGTTTTCAACCCCTGATCCGCGTGGGACGGGCACAGAGGCCCAGCTCTGGGCAACAAAGCTGAACGGCTCCAATTCCAACAGGTACAGCCCGCCCCCAAGGGCCTGGGTTCCTTTCTGGGCACGCGCAGCTAGAAACAGCCCCGAGACAGCCGGTTTTCAACCCCTGATCCGCGTGGGACGGGCACAGAGGCCCAGCTCTGGGCAACAAAGCAGAACGGCTCCAATTCCAACAGGTACAGCCCGCCCCCAAGGGCCTGGGTTCCTCTCTAGGCACGCGCAGCTAGAAACAGCCAAGAGACAGCCGGTTTTCAACCCCTGATCCGCGTGGGACGGGCACAGAGGCCCAGCTCTAGGGAACAAAGCTGAACGGCTCCAATTCCAACAGGTACAGCCCGCCCCCAAGGGCCTGGGTTCCTCTCTGGGCACGCGCAGCTAGAAACAGCCCCGAGACAGCCGGTTTTCAACCCCCGATCAGCGTGGGACGGGCACAGAGGCCCAGCTCTGGGCAACAAAGCAGAACGGCTCCAATTCCAACAGGTACAGCCCGCCCCCAAGGGCCTGGGTTCCTCTCTGGGCACGCGCAGCTAGAAACAGCCCCGAGACAGCCGGTTTTCAACCCCCGATCCGCGTGGGACGGGCACAGAGGCCCAGCTCTGGGCAACAAAGCTGAACGGCTCCAATTCCAACAGGTACAGCCCGCCCCCAAGGGCCTGGGTTCCTCTCTGGGCAGGCGCAGCTAGAAACAGCCCCGAGACAGCCGGTTTTCAACCCCTGATCCGCGTGGGACGGGCACAGAGGCCCAGCTCTGGGCAACAAAGCTGAACGGCTCCAATTCCAACAGGTACAGCCCGCCCCCAAGGGCCTGGGTTCCTCTCTGGGCACGCGCAGCTAGAAACAGCCCCGAGACAGCCGGTTTTCAACCCCTGATCCGCCTGGGACGGGCACAGAGGCCCAGCTCTGGGCAACAAAGCTGAACGGCTCCAATTCCAACAGGTACAGCCCGCCCTCAAGGGCCTGGGTTCCTCTCTGGGCACGCGCAGCTAGAAACAGCCCCGAGACAGCCGGTTTTCAACCCCTGATCCGCGTGGGACGGGCACAGAGGCCCAGCTCTGGGCAACAAAGCTGAACGGCTCCAATTCCAACAGGTACAGCCCGCCCCCAAGGGCCTGGGTTCCTCTCTGGGCACGCGAGCTAGAAACAGCCCCGAGACAGCCGGTTTTCAACCCCTGATCCACGTGGGACGGGCACAGAGGCCCAGCTCTGGGCAACAAAGCTGAACGGCTCCAATTCCAACAGGTACAGCCCGCCCCCAAGGGCCTGGGTTCCTCTCTGGGCACGCGCAGCTAGAAACAGCCCCGAGACAGCCGGTTTTCAACCCCCGATCCGCGTGGGACGGGCACAGAGGCCCAGCTCTGGGCAACAAAGCTGAACGGCTCCAATTCCAACAGATAGAAACAGCCCCGAGACAGCCGGTTTTCAACCCCCGATCCGCGTGAGACGGGCACAGAGGCCCAGCTCTGGGCAACAAAGCAGAACGGCTCCAATTCCAACAGGTACAGCCCGCCCACAAGGGCCTGGGTTCCTCTCTGGGCACGCGCAGCTAGAAACAGCCCCGAGACAGCCGGTTTTCAACCCCCGATCCGCGTGGGACGGGCACAGAGGCCCAGCTCTGGGCAACAAAGCTGAACGGCTCCAATTCCAACAGGTACAGCCCGCCCCCAAGGGCCTGGGTTCCTCTCTGGGCACGCGCAGCTAGAAACAGCCCCGAGACAGCCGGTTTTCAACCCCTGATCCGCGTGGGATGGGCACAGAGGCCCAGCTCTGGGCAACAAAGCTGAACGGCTCCAATTCCAACAGGTACAGCCCGCCCCCAAGGGCCTGGGTTCCTCTCTGGGCACGCGCAGCTAGAAACAGCCCCGAGACAGCCGGTTTTCAACCCCTGATCCGCGTGGGACGGGCACAGAGGCCCAGCTCTGGGCAACAAAGCAGAACGGCTCCAATTCCAACAGGTACAGCCCGCCCCCAAGGGCCTGGGTTCCTCTCTGGGCACGCGCAGCTAGAAACAGCCAAGAGACAGCCGGTTTTCAACCCCTGATCCGCGTGGGACGGGCACAGAGGCCCAGCTCTAGGCAACAAAGCTGAACGGCTCCAATTCCAACAGGTACAGCCCGCCCCCAAGGGCCTGGGTTCCTCTCTGGGCACGCGCAGCTAGAAACAGCCCCGAGACAGCCGGTTTTCAACCCCCGATCAGCGTGGGACGGGCACAGAGGCCCAGCTCTGGGCAACAAAGCAGAACGGCTCCAATTCCAACAGGTACAGCCCGCCCCCAAGGGCCTGGGTTCCTCTCTGGGCACGCGCAGCTAGAAACAGCCCCGAGACAGCCGGTTTTCAACCCCCGATCCGCGTGGGACGGGCACAGAGGCCCAGCTCTGGGCAACAAAGCTGAACGGCTCCAATTCCAAAAGGTACAGCCCGCCCCCAAGGGCCTGGGTTCCTCTCTGGGCAGGCGAAGCTAGAAACAGCCCCGAGACAGCCGGTTTTCAACCCCTGAGCCGCGTGGGACGGGCACAGAGGCCCAGCTCTGGGCAACAAAGCTGAACGGCTCCAATTCCAACAGGTACAGCCCGCCCCCGAGGGCCTGGGTTCCTCTCCTGGCACGCGCAGCTAGAAACAGCCCCGAGACAGCCGGTTTTCAACCCCTGATCCGCGTGGGACAGGCACAGAGGCCCAGCTCTGGGCAACAAAGCTGAACGGCTCCAATTCCAACAGGTACAGCCCGCCCCCGAGGGCCTGGGTTCCTCTCTGGGCACACGCAGCTAGAAACAGCCCCGAGACAGCCGGTTTTCAACCCCTGAGCCGCGTGGGACGGGCACAGAGGCCCAGCTCTGGGCAACAAAGCAGAACGGCTCCAATTCCAACAGGTACAGCCCGCCCCCAAGGGCCTGGGTTCCTCTCTAGGCACGCGCAGCTAGAAACAGCCAAGAGACAGCCGGTTTTCAACCCCTGATCCGCGTGGGACGGGCACAGAGGCCCAGCTCTAGGGAACAAAGCTGAACGGCTCCAATTCCAACAGGTACAGCCCGCCCCCAAGGGCCTGGGTTCCTCTCTGGGCACGCGCAGCTAGAAACAGCCCCGAGACAGCCGGTTTTCAACCCCCGATCCGCGTGGGACGGGCACAGAGGCCCAGCTCTGGGCAACAAAGCAGAACGGCTCCAATTCCAACAGGTACAGCCCGCCCCCAAGGGCCTGGGTTCCTCCCTGGGCACGCGCAGCTAGAAACAGCCCCGAGACAGCCGGTTTTCAACCCCCGATCCGCGTGGGACGGGCACAGAGGCCCAGCTCTGGGCAACAAAGCTGAACGGCTCCAATTCCAACAGGTACAGCCCGCCCCCAAGGGCCTGGGTTCCTCCCTGGGCACGCGCAGCTAGAAACAGCCCCGAGACAGCCGGTTTTCAACCCCTGATCCGCGTGGGACGGGCACAGAGGCCCAGCTCTGGGCAACAAAGCTGAACGGCTCCAATTCCAACAGGTACAGCCCGCCCCCAAGGGCCTGGGTTCCTTTCTGGGCACGCGCAGCTAGAAACAGCCCCGAGACAGCCGGTTTTCAACCCCTGATCCGCGTGGGACGGGCACAGAGGCCCAGCTCTGGGCAACAAAGCAGAACGGCTCCAATTCCAACAGGTACAGCCCGCCCCCAAGGGCCTGGGTTCCTCTCTAGGCACGCGCAGCTAGAAACAGCCAAGAGACAGCCGGTTTTCAACCCCTGATCCGCGTGGGACGGGCACAGAGGCCCAGCTCTAGGGAACAAAGCTGAACGGCTCCAATTCCAACAGGTACAGCCCGCCCCCAAGGGCCTGGGTTCCTCTCTGGGCACGCGCAGCTAGAAACAGCCCCGAGACAGCCGGTTTTCAACCCCCGATCAGCGTGGGACGGGCACAGAGGCCCAGCTCTGGGCAACAAAGCAGAACGGCTCCAATTCCAACAGGTACAGCCCGCCCCCAAGGGCCTGGGTTCCTCTCTGGGCACGCGCAGCTAGAAACAGCCCCGAGACAGCCGGTTTTCAACCCCCGATCCGCGTGGGACGGGCACAGAGGCCCAGCTCTGGGCAACAAAGCTGAACGGCTCCAATTCCAACAGGTACAGCCCGCCCCCAAGGGCCTGGGTTCCTCTCTGGGCAGGCGCAGCTAGAAACAGCCCCGAGACAGCCGGTTTTCAACCCCTGATCCGCGTGGGACGGGCACAGAGGCCCAGCTCTGGGCAACAAAGCTGAACGGCTCCAATTCCAACAGGTACAGCCCGCCCCCAAGGGCCTGGGTTCCTCTCTGGGCACGCGCAGCTAGAAACAGCCCCGAGACAGCCGGTTTTCAACCCCTGATCCGCCTGGGACGGGCACAGAGGCCCAGCTCTGGGCAACAAAGCTGAACGGCTCCAATTCCAACAGGTACAGCCCGCCCTCAAGGGCCTGGGTTCCTCTCTGGGCACGCGCAGCTAGAAACAGCCCCGAGACAGCCGGTTTTCAACCCCTGATCCGCGTGGGACGGGCACAGAGGCCCAGCTCTGGGCAACAAAGCTGAACGGCTCCAATTCCAACAGGTACAGCCCGCCCCCAAGGGCCTGGGTTCCTCTCTGGGCACGCGAGCTAGAAACAGCCCCGAGACAGCCGGTTTTCAACCCCTGATCCACGTGGGACGGGCACAGAGGCCCAGCTCTGGGCAACAAAGCTGAACGGCTCCAATTCCAACAGGTACAGCCCGCCCCCAAGGGCCTGGGTTCCTCTCTGGGCACGCGCAGCTAGAAACAGCCCCGAGACAGCCGGTTTTCAACCCCCGATCCGCGTGGGACGGGCACAGAGGCCCAGCTCTGGGCAACAAAGCTGAACGGCTCCAATTCCAACAGATAGAAACAGCCCCGAGACAGCCGGTTTTCAACCCCCGATCCGCGTGAGACGGGCACAGAGGCCCAGCTCTGGGCAACAAAGCAGAACGGCTCCAATTCCAACAGGTACAGCCCGCCCCCAAGGGCCTGGGTTCCTCTCTGGGCACGCGCAGCTAGAAACAGCCCCGAGACAGCCGGTTTTCAACCCCCGATCCGCGTGGGACGGGCACAGAGGCCCAGCTCTGGGCAACAAAGCTGAACGGCTCCAATTCCAACAGGTACAGCCCGCCCCCAAGGGCCTGGGTTCCTCTCTGGGCACGCGCAGCTAGAAACAGCCCCGAGACAGCCGGTTTTCAACCCCTGATCCGCGTGGGATGGGCACAGAGGCCCAGCTCTGGGCAACAAAGCTGAACGGCTCCAATTCCAACAGGTACAGCCCGCCCCCAAGGGCCTGGGTTCCTCTCTGGGCACGCGCAGCTAGAAACAGCCCCGAGACAGCCGGTTTTCAACCCCTGATCCGCGTGGGACGGGCACAGAGGCCCAGCTCTGGGCAACAAAGCAGAACGGCTCCAATTCCAACAGGTACAGCCCGCCCCCAAGGGCCTGGGTTCCTCTCTGGGCACGCGCAGCTAGAAACAGCCAAGAGACAGCCGGTTTTCAACCCCTGATCCGCGTGGGACGGGCACAGAGGCCCAGCTCTAGGCAACAAAGCTGAACGGCTCCAATTCCAACAGGTACAGCCCGCCCCCAAGGGCCTGGGTTCCTCTCTGGGCACGCGCAGCTAGAAACAGCCCCGAGACAGCCGGTTTTCAACCCCCGATCAGCGTGGGACGGGCACAGAGGCCCAGCTCTGGGCAACAAAGCAGAACGGCTCCAATTCCAACAGGTACAGCCCGCCCCCAAGGGCCTGGGTTCCTCTCTGGGCACGCGCAGCTAGAAACAGCCCCGAGACAGCCGGTTTTCAACCCCTGATACGCGTGGGACGGGCACAGAGGCCCAGCTCTGGGCAACAAAGCTGAACGGCTCCAATTCCAAAAGGTACAGCCCGCCCCCAAGGGCCTGGGTTCCTCTCTGGGCAGGCGAAGCTAGAAACAGCCCCGAGACAGCCGGTTTTCAACCCCTGAGCCGCGTGGGACGGGCACAGAGGCCCAGCTCTGGGCAACAAAGCTGAACGGCTCCAATTCCAACAGGTACAGCCCGCCCCCGAGGGCCTGGGTTCCTCTCCTGGCACGCGCAGCTAGAAACAGCCCCGAGACAGCCGGTTTTCAACCCCTGATCCGCGTGGGACAGGCACAGAGGCCCAGCTCTGGGCAACAAAGCTGAACGGCTCCAATTCCAACAGGTACAGCCCGCCCCCGAGGGCCTGGGTTCCTCTCTGGGCACACGCAGCTAGAAACAGCCCCGAGACAGCCGGTTTTCAACCCCTGAGCCGCGTGGGACGGGCACAGAGGCCCAGCTCTGGGCAACAAAGCAGAACGGCTCCAATTCCAACAGGTACAGCCCGCCCCCAAGGGCCTGGGTTCCTCTCTAGGCACGCGCAGCTAGAAACAGCCAAGAGACAGCCGGTTTTCAACCCCTGATCCGCGTGGGACGGGCACAGAGGCCCAGCTCTAGGGAACAAAGCTGAACGGCTCCAATTCCAACAGGTACAGCCCGCCCCCAAGGGCCTGGGTTCCTCTCTGGGCACGCGCAGCTAGAAACAGCCCCGAGACAGCCGGTTTTCAACCCCCGATCAGCGTGGGACGGGCACAGAGGCCCAGCTCTGGGCAACAAAGCAGAACGGCTCCAATTCCAACAGGTACAGCCCGCCCCCAAGGGCCTGGGTTCCTCTCTGGGCACGCGCAGCTAGAAACAGCCCCGAGACAGCCGGTTTTCAACCCCCGATCCGCGTGGGACGGGCACAGAGGCCCAGCTCTGGGCAACAAAGCTGAACGGCTCCAATTCCAACAGGTACAGCCCGCCCCCAAGGGCCTGGGTTCCTCTCTGGGCAGGCGCAGCTAGAAACAGCCCCGAGACAGCCGGTTTTCAACCCCTGATCCGCGTGGGACGGGCACAGAGGCCCAGCTCTGGGCAACAAAGCTGAACGGCTCCAATTCCAACAGGTACAGCCCGCCCCCAAGGGCCTGGGTTCCTCTCTGGGCACGCGCAGCTAGAAACAGCCCCGAGACAGCCGGTTTTCAACCCCTGATCCGCCTGGGACGGGCACAGAGGCCCAGCTCTGGGCAACAAAGCTGAACGGCTCCAATTCCAACAGGTACAGCCCGCCCTCAAGGGCCTGTGTTCCTCTCTGGGCACGCGCAGCTAGAAACAGCCCCGAGACAGCCGGTTTTCAACCCCTGATCCGCGTGGGACGGGCACAGAGGCCCAGCTCTGGGCAACAAAGCTGAACGGCTCCAATTCCAACAGGTACAGCCCGCCCCCAAGGGCCTGGGTTCCTCTCTGGGCACGCGAGCTAGAAACAGCCCCGAGACAGCCGGTTTTCAACCCCTGATCCACGTGGGACGGGCACAGAGGCCCAGCTCTGGGCAACAAAGCTGAACGGCTCCAATTCCAACAGGTACAGCCCGCCCCCAAGGGCCTGGGTTCCTCTCTGGGCACGCGCAGCTAGAAACAGCCCCGAGACAGCCGGTTTTCAACCCCCGATCCGCGTGGGACGGGCACAGAGGCCCAGCTCTGGGCAACAAAGCTGAACGGCTCCAATTCCAACAGATAGAAACAGCCCCGAGACAGCCGGTTTTCAACCCCCGATCCGCGTGAGACGGGCACAGAGGCCCAGCTCTGGGCAACAAAGCAGAACGGCTCCAATTCCAACAGGTACAGCCCGCCCCCAAGGGCCTGGGTTCCTCTCTGGGCACGCGCAGCTAGAAACAGCCCCGAGACAGCCGGTTTTCAACCCCCGATCCGCGTGGGACGGGCACAGAGGCCCAGCTCTGGGCAACAAAGCTGAACGGCTCCAATTCCAACAGGTACAGCCCGCCCCCAAGGGCCTGGGTTCCTCTCTGGGCACGCGCAGCTAGAAACAGCCCCGAGACAGCCGGTTTTCAACCCCTGATCCGCGTGGGATGGGCACAGAGGCCCAGCTCTGGGCAACAAAGCTGAACGGCTCCAATTCCAACAGGTACAGCCCGCCCCCAAGGGCCTGGGTTCCTCTCTGGGCACGCGCAGCTAGAAACAGCCCCGAGACAGCCGGTTTTCAACCCCTGATCCGCGTGGGACGGGCACAGAGGCCCAGCTCTGGGCAACAAAGCAGAACGGCTCCAATTCCAACAGGTACAGCCCGCCCCCAAGGGCCTGGGTTCCTCTCTGGGCACGCGCAGCTAGAAACAGCCAAGAGACAGCCGGTTTTCAACCCCTGATCCGCGTGGGACGGGCACAGAGGCCCAGCTCTAGGCAACAAAGCTGAACGGCTCCAATTCCAACAGGTACAGCCCGCCCCCAAGGGCCTGGGTTCCTCTCTGGGCACGCGCAGCTAGAAACAGCCCCGAGACAGCCGGTTTTCAACCCCCGATCAGCGTGGGACGGGCACAGAGGCCCAGCTCTGGGCAACAAAGCAGAACGGCTCCAATTCCAACAGGTACAGCCCGCCCCCAAGGGCCTGGGTTCCTTTCTGGGCACGCGCAGCTAGAAACAGCCCCGAGACAGCCGGTTTTCAACCCCTGATACGCGTGGGACGGGCACAGAGGCCCAGCTCTGGGCAACAAAGCTGAACGGCTCCAATTCCAAAAGGTACAGCCCGCCCCCAAGGGCCTGGGTTCCTCTCTGGGCAGGCGCAGCTAGAAACAGCCCCGAGACAGCCGGTTTTCAACCCCTGAGCCGCGTGGGACGGGCACAGAGGCCCAGCTCTGGGCAACAAAGCTGAACGGCTCCAATTCCAACAGGTACAGCCCGCCCCCGAGGGCCTGGGTTCCTCTCCTGGCACGCGCAGCTAGAAACAGCCCCGAGACAGCCGGTTTTCAACCCCTGATCCGCGTGGGACGGGCACAGAGGCCCAGCTCTGGGCAACAAAGCTGAACGGCTCCAATTCCAACAGGTACAGCCCGCCCCCAAGGGCCTGGGTTCCTCCCTGGGCACGCGCAGCTAGAAACAGCCCCGAGACAGCCGGTTTTCAACCCCTGATCCGCGTGGGACGGGCACAGAGGCCCAGCTCTGGGCAACAAAGCTGAACGGCTCCAATTCCAACAGGTACAGCCCGCCCCCAAGGGCCTGGGTTCCTCTCTGGGCACGCGCAGCTAGAAACAGCCCCGAGACAGCCGGTTTTCAACCCCTGAGCCGCGTGGGACGGGCACAGAGGCCCAGCTCTGGGCAACAAAGCTGAACGGCTCCAATTCCAACAGGTACAGCCCGCCCCCAAGGGCCTGGGTTCCTCTCTGGGCACGCGCAGCTAGAAACAGCCCCGAGACAGCCGGTTTTCAACCCCCGATCCGCGTGGGACGGGCACAGAGGCCCAGCTCTGGGCAACAAAGCAGAACGGCTCCAATTCCAACAGGTACAGCCCGCCCCCAAGGGCCTGGGTTCCTCCCTGGGCACGCGCAGCTAGAAACAGCCCCGAGACAGCCGGTTTTCAACCCCCGATCCGCGTGGGACGGGCACAGAGGCCCAGCTCTGGGCAACAAAGCTGAACGGCTCCAATTCCAACAGGTACAGCCCGCCCCCAAGGGCCTGGGTTCCTCCCTGGGCACGCGCAGCTAGAAACAGCCCCGAGACAGCCGGTTTTCAACCCCTGATCCGCGTGGGACGGGCACAGAGGCCCAGCTCTGGGCAACAAAGCTGAACGGCTCCAATTCCAACAGGTACAGCCCGCCCCCAAGGGCCTGGGTTCCTTTCTGGGCACGCGCAGCTAGAAACAGCCCCGAGACAGCCGGTTTTCAACCCCTGATCCGCGTGGGACGGGCACAGAGGCCCAGCTCTGGGCAACAAAGCAGAACGGCTCCAATTCCAACAGGTACAGCCCGCCCCCAAGGGCCTGGGTTCCTCTCTAGGCACGCGCAGCTAGAAACAGCCAAGAGACAGCCGGTTTTCAACCCCTGATCCGCGTGGGACGGGCACAGAGGCCCAGCTCTAGGGAACAAAGCTGAACGGCTCCAATTCCAACAGGTACAGCCCGCCCCCAAGGGCCTGGGTTCCTCTCTGGGCACGCGCAGCTAGAAACAGCCCCGAGACAGCCGGTTTTCAACCCCCGATCAGCGTGGGACGGGCACAGAGGCCCAGCTCTGGGCAACAAAGCAGAACGGCTCCAATTCCAACAGGTACAGCCCGCCCCCAAGGGCCTGGGTTCCTCTCTGGGCACGCGCAGCTAGAAACAGCCCCGAGACAGCCGGTTTTCAACCCCCGATCCGCGTGGGACGGGCACAGAGGCCCAGCTCTGGGCAACAAAGCTGAACGGCTCCAATTCCAACAGGTACAGCCCGCCCCCAAGGGCCTGGGTTCCTCTCTGGGCAGGCGCAGCTAGAAACAGCCCCGAGACAGCCGGTTTTCAACCCCTGATCCGCGTGGGACGGGCACAGAGGCCCAGCTCTGGGCAACAAAGCTGAACGGCTCCAATTCCAACAGGTACAGCCCGCCCCCAAGGGCCTGGGTTCCTCTCTGGGCACGCGCAGCTAGAAACAGCCCCGAGACAGCCGGTTTTCAACCCCTGATCCGCCTGGGACGGGCACAGAGGCCCAGCTCTGGGCAACAAAGCTGAACGGCTCCAATTCCAACAGGTACAGCCCGCCCTCAAGGGCCTGGGTTCCTCTCTGGGCACGCGCAGCTAGAAACAGCCCCGAGACAGCCGGTTTTCAACCCCTGATCCGCGTGGGACGGGCACAGAGGCCCAGCTCTGGGCAACAAAGCTGAACGGCTCCAATTCCAACAGGTACAGCCCGCCCCCAAGGGCCTGGGTTCCTCTCTGGGCACGCGAGCTAGAAACAGCCCCGAGACAGCCGGTTTTCAACCCCTGATCCACGTGGGACGGGCACAGAGGCCCAGCTCTGGGCAACAAAGCTGAACGGCTCCAATTCCAACAGGTACAGCCCGCCCCCAAGGGCCTGGGTTCCTCTCTGGGCACGCGCAGCTAGAAACAGCCCCGAGACAGCCGGTTTTCAACCCCCGATCCGCGTGGGACGGGCACAGAGGCCCAGCTCTGGGCAACAAAGCTGAACGGCTCCAATTCCAACAGATAGAAACAGCCCCGAGACAGCCGGTTTTCAACCCCCGATCCGCGTGAGACGGGCACAGAGGCCCAGCTCTGGGCAACAAAGCAGAACGGCTCCAATTCCAACAGGTACAGCCCGCCCCCAAGGGCCTGGGTTCCTCTCTGGGCACGCGCAGCTAGAAACAGCCCCGAGACAGCCGGTTTTCAACCCCCGATCCGCGTGGGACGGGCACAGAGGCCCAGCTCTGGGCAACAAAGCTGAACGGCTCCAATTCCAACAGGTACAGCCCGCCCCCAAGGGCCTGGGTTCCTCTCTGGGCACGCGCAGCTAGAAACAGCCCCGAGACAGCCGGTTTTCAACCCCTGATCCGCATGGGATGGGCACAGAGGCCCAGCTCTGGGCAACAAAGCTGAACGGCTCCAATTCCAACAGGTACAGCCCGCCCCCAAGGGCCTGGGTTCCTCTCTGGGCACGCGCAGCTAGAAACAGCCCCGAGACAGCCGGTTTTCAACCCCTGATCCGCGTGGGACGGGCACAGAGGCCCAGCTCTGGGCAACAAAGCAGAACGGCTACAATTCCAACAGGTACAGCCCGCCCCCAAGGGCCTGGGTTCCTCTCTGGGCACGCGCAGCTAGAAACAGCCAAGAGACAGCCGGTTTTCAACCCCTGATCCGCGTGGGACGGGCACAGAGGCCCAGCTCTAGGCAACAAAGCTGAACGGCTCCAATTCCAACAGGTACAGCCCGCCCCCAAGGGCCTGGGTTCCTCTCTGGGCACGCGCAGCTAGAAACAGCCCCGAGACAGCCGGTTTTCAACCCCCGATCAGCGTGGGACGGGCACAGAGGCCCAGCTCTGGGCAACAAAGCAGAACGGCTCCAATTCCAACAGGTACAGCCCGCCCCCAAGGGCCTGGGTTCCTCTCTGGGCACGCGCAGCTAGAAACAGCCCCGAGACAGCCGGTTTTCAACCCCTGATACGCGTGGGACGGGCACAGAGGCCCAGCTCTGGGCAACAAAGCTGAACGGCTCCAATTCCAAAAGGTACAGCCCGCCCCCAAGGGCCTGGGTTCCTCTCTGGGCAGGCGAAGCTAGAAACAGCCCCGAGACAGCCGGTTTTCAACCCCTGAGCCGCATGGGACGGGCACAGAGGCCCAGCTCTGGGCAACAAAGCTGAACGGCTCCAATTCCAACAGGTACAGCCCGCCCCCGAGGGCCTGGGTTCCTCTCCTGGCACGCGCAGCTAGAAACAGCCCCGAGACAGCCGGTTTTCAACCCCTGATCCGCGTGGGACAGGCACAGAGGCCCAGCTCTGGGCAACAAAGCTGAACGGCTCCAATTCCAAAAGGTACAGCCCGCCCCCGAGGGCCTGGGTTCCTCTCCTGGCACGCGCAGCTAGAAACAGCCCCGAGACAGCCGGTTTTCAACCCCTGAGCCGCGTGGGACGGGCACAGAGGCCCAGCTCTGGGCAACAAAGCTGAACGGCTCCAATTCCAACAGGTACAGCCCGCCCCCAAGGGCCTGGGTTCCTCTCTGGGCAGGCGCAGCTAGAAACAGCCCCGAGACAGCCGGTTTTCAACCCCTGAGCCGCGTGGGACGGGCACAGAGGCCCAGCTCTGGGCAAAAAAGCTGAACGGCTCCAATTCCAACAGGTACAGCCCGCCCCCAAGGGCCTGGGTTCCTCTCTGGGCAGGCGCAGCTAGAAACAGCCCCGAGACAGCCGGTTTTCAACCCCTGAGCCGCGTGGGACGGGCACAGAGGCCCAGCTCTGGGCAAAAAAGCTGAACGGCTCCAATTCCAACAGGTACAGCCCGCCCCCAAGGGCCTGGGTTCCTCTCTGGGCAGGCGCAGCTAGAAACAGCCCCGAGACAGCCGGTTTTCAACCCCTGAGCCGCGTGGGACGGGCACAGAGGCCCAGCTCTGGGCAACAAAGCTGAACGGCTCCAATTCCAACAGGTACAGCCCGCCCCCAAGGGCCTGGGTTCCTCTCTGGGCACGCGCAGCTAGAAACAGCCCCGAGACAGCCGGTTTTCAACCCCTGATCCGCCTGGGACGGGCACAGAGGCCCAGCTCTGGGCAACAAAGCTGAACGGCTCCAATTCCAACAGGTACAGCCCGCCCTCAAGGGCCTGGGTTCCTCTCTGGGCACGCGCAGCTAGAAACAGCCCCGAGACAGCCGGTTTTCAACCCCTGATCCGCGTGGGACGGGCACAGAGGCCCAGCTCTGGGCAACAAAGCTGAACGGCTCCAATTCCAACAGGTACAGCCCGCCCCCAAGGGCCTGGGTTCCTCTCTGGGCACGCGAGCTAGAAACAGCCCCGAGACAGCCGGTTTTCAACCCCTGATCCACGTGGGACGGGCACAGAGGCCCAGCTCTGGGCAACAAAGCTGAACGGCTCCAATTCCAACAGGTACAGCCCGCCCCCAAGGGCCTGGGTTCCTCTCTGGGCACGCGCAGCTAGAAACAGCCCCGAGACAGCCGGTTTTCAACCCCCGATCCGCGTGGGACGGGCACAGAGGCCCAGCTCTGGGCAACAAAGCTGAACGGCTCCAATTCCAACAGATAGAAACAGCCCCGAGACAGCCGGTTTTCAACCCCCGATCCGCGTGAGACGGGCACAGAGGCCCAGCTCTGGGCAACAAAGCAGAACGGCTCCAATTCCAACAGGTACAGCCCGCCCCCAAGGGCCTGGGTTCCTCTCTGGGCACGCGCAGCTAGAAACAGCCCCGAGACAGCCGGTTTTCAACCCCCGATCCGCGTGGGACGGGCACAGAGGCCCAGCTCTGGGCAACAAAGCTGAACGGCTCCAATTCCAACAGGTACAGCCCGCCCCCAAGGGCCTGGGTTCCTCTCTGGGCACGCGCAGCTAGAAACAGCCCCGAGACAGCCGGTTTTCAACCCCTGATCCGCATGGGATGGGCACAGAGGCCCAGCTCTGGGCAACAAAGCTGAACGGCTCCAATTCCAACAGGTACAGCCCGCCCCCAAGGGCCTGGGTTCCTCTCTGGGCAGGCGCAGCTAGAAACAGCCCCGAGACAGCCGGTTTTCAACCCCTGATCCGCGTGGGACGGGCACAGAGGCCCAGCTCTGGGCAACAAAGCAGAACGGCTACAATTCCAACAGGTACAGCCCGCCCCCAAGGGCCTGGGTTCCTCTCTGGGCACGCGCAGCTAGAAACAGCCAAGAGACAGCCGGTTTTCAACCCCTGATCCGCGTGGGACGGGCACAGAGGCCCAGCTCTAGGCAACAAAGCTGAACGGCTCCAATTCCAACAGGTACAGCCCGCCCCCAAGGGCCTGGGTTCCTCTCTGGGCACGCGCAGCTAGAAACAGCCCCGAGACAGCCGGTTTTCAACCCCCGATCAGCGTGGGACGGGCACAGAGGCCCAGCTCTGGGCAACAAAGCAGAACGGCTCCAATTCCAACAGGTACAGCCCGCCCCCAAGGGCCTGGGTTCCTCTCTGGGCACGCGCAGCTAGAAACAGCCCCGAGACAGCCGGTTTTCAACCCCTGATACGCGTGGGACGGGCACAGAGGCCCAGCTCTGGGCAACAAAGCTGAACGGCTCCAATTCCAAAAGGTACAGCCCGCCCCCAAGGGCCTGGGTTCCTCTCTGGGCAGGCGAAGCTAGAAACAGCCCCGAGACAGCCGGTTTTCAACCCCTGAGCCGCATGGGACGGGCACAGAGGCCCAGCTCTGGGCAACAAAGCTGAACGGCTCCAATTCCAACAGGTACAGCCCGCCCCCGAGGGCCTGGGTTCCTCTCCTGGCACGCGCAGCTAGAAACAGCCCCGAGACAGCCGGTTTTCAACCCCTGATCCGCGTGGGACAGGCACAGAGGCCCAGCTCTGGGCAACAAAGCTGAACGGCTCCAATTCCAAAAGGTACAGCCCGCCCCCGAGGGCCTGGGTTCCTCTCCTGGCACGCGCAGCTAGAAACAGCCCCGAGACAGCCGGTTTTCAACCCCTGAGCCGCGTGGGACGGGCACAGAGGCCCAGCTCTGGGCAACAAAGCTGAACGGCTCCAATTCCAACAGGTACAGCCCGCCCCCAAGGGCCTGGGTTCCTCTCTGGGCAGGCGCAGCTAGAAACAGCCCCGAGACAGCCGGTTTTCAACCCCTGAGCCGCGTGGGACGGGCACAGAGGCCCAGCTCTGGGCAAAAAAGCTGAACGGCTCCAATTCCAACAGGTACAGCCCGCCCCCAAGGGCCTGGGTTCCTCTCTGGGCAGGCGCAGCTAGAAACAGCCCCGAGACAGCCGGTTTTCAACCCCTGAGCCGCGTGGGACGGGCACAGAGGCCCAGCTCTGGGCAAAAAAGCTGAACGGCTCCAATTCCAACAGGTACAGCCCGCCCCCAAGGGCCTGGGTTCCTCTCTGGGCAGGCGCAGCTAGAAACAGCCCCGAGACAGCCGGTTTTCAACCCCTGAGCCGCGTGGGACGGGCACAGAGGCCCAGCTCTGGGCAACAAAGCTGAACGGCTCCAATTCCAAACAGGAGACATTCCCAACTCCTCGCCCAGTGCCAGGGACTCTTTCCGGAGCCGCGGCCGCTAATGCGGCCGCGAAATATTTTCCCACTACATATGCCATAGGAACCATAAGCTAACTTCTTAGATGGAAACTTCTCTACTTTAGCTCAGCCACTAGAAATACAGTTGCCAATAACTCATAAGCCTATCTTAACTCACACTGCATATCAAGCAGAATAGTAACACTGAACGTGAAGGACTAAACCACACTTCTCACAATGGTAAAGCACCGCAAAAGCCCACCAAACATTCATATTGAAGAGTCTAGCCCAGATGACACCAACAGTACTGTAGTGTTAGACAACCTCTCTGACAAGGAATTCAGAAGGGAGCTACTTAGGATGCTTAGGGAATTAAAAGAAACAATGGAAACCAATGCCAATAGAAGACAAGAGGATCTGAAGGCAGAAATGAGGAAAATGCAATCAGAAATGTCAGACCTGAAAAATCTCGTAGGCGAATTGAAAAGCTCAGTGGAAGGCCTCAGCAGCAGAGTAACAGCGGCTGAGAACAGAATCAGTGAGCTCGAAGATGAAGTTCAGAGACTCTCCAGAAAAGAGCAGAAAATGGAAAAGAGACTCACAATTCGGGAACAGATGGCAAGAGAAGATCGTGATGAAGCCAAGAGGGGTAACATAAGAATTATTGGAGTCCCAGAGGGACAGGAAGAAAACCTCGATGAAGAAGAAACTGTCAAAGACATCATTGCTACAACATTTCCAGAGCTGAAGAAAACTTGTGACCACATTCAGGAGGCCCGAAGGGTACCAGCTAGAAGAAATCCGAATAAAAATACCCCAAGACACATTCTGATCAAAATGACCAAAACCTTAGACAGAGACAAAATTCTGAAAGCAGCAAGATCGAAGAAAGAAATCTCTTACAAAGGAGCATCCTTAAAATTCACAGCTGATTTTTCTGATGAAACCCTCATGGCCCGAAAACAGTGGTGGGACATAGTAAAAAAACTCAATGAAATAAATGCCTCCCCCAAAATACTTTTCCCAGCAAGACTCTCATTCATAATAGAAGGAACAACACACAGTTTCACAGACAAACAACAGCTCAGGAACTTCATAGACTCAAAACCATGGTTACAAGAACAACTAAATGGGCTACTTTAAGGCAAGAAAGGCCCCTCAAATACACCCAATTTTAACATAACAATGGGACAAAATCCCATAAAAATAATCTCTCTCAATGTCAATGGGTTAAACGCACCAATTAAAAGACATAGAGTGGCAGGATGGATTAGAAAATTGAACCCAACATTCTGCTGCCTGCAAGAAACGCATCTCAATAGTCAAAGCAAACACAGACTCAGAGTCAAAGGCTGGAAAACAATCCTACAGGCAAACACCTCCCATAAAAAAGCTGGGGTAGCCATCCTTATATCAGACCACATTGATTTCAGAGTGAGGAAGGTCATAAGAGACAGTGAAGGCCATTACTTATTGATCAGAGGATCTGTACAACAGGAAGAACTTACAATAATAAATGTATATGCACCTAATGAGAGACCAGCAAAGTACTTAAAACAACTACTCATAGATTTGGAAAAAGACATCAATAGCAACACAATACTAGTGGGAGACTTCAACACTGTTTTGTCACATCTTGATAGATCAACCAGACTCAAGCTTAGCAAGGACATACTTCATTTGAGGGAAACAATGGAAGAAAGGGACTTAGTAGATATATACAGGACACTTCATCCACAAAAAGCTGAATACACATTCTTCTCAAGCGTACATGGAACATTCTCCAAGATAGACCACATGCTGAGCCACAAAACATGCCTCCATAAAATTAAGAAGGTAGAGATTGTATCAACAATCTTCTCAGACCATAATGCGCTGAAATTAGAAGTAAATCACACACAAAAACAGAAAACTAAATCAAACACCTGGAAATTAAACAGTGCACTATTGAACAACGAGTGGATTAGACAGGAAATCAAAGAGGAAATCAAAAGATTCCTAGAAACGAATGAAAATGAGAACACGAGTTACCAAAACTTATGGGACACAGCAAAGGCTGTGTTAAGAGGAAAGTTTATAGCTCTACAAGCATTCCTCAGGAAGGAGGAGCGAGCACACATAAGTAACCTAACCTCACAGCTTAAGAGCTTGGAGAAGGACCAAAAAAAGGAGCACAACCCGAACAGGAGAAAGGAAATAATAAAACTCAGAGCAGAGATTAACGAGATGGAAACCCAAAAAACAATCCGAAAGATCAATGAAACCAAGAGCTGGTTCTTTGAGAAAATTAACAAGATCGATAAGCCTCTAGCAAAACTCACAAAGAAAGGGAGAGAGAAAACCCTAATAAACCGAATCAGAAATGAAAAGGGGGTCATTACAACAGAAACCACAGAAATTCAGAGGATCCTCAGGGAGTACTTTGAGAAGCTTTATGCCACGGAACATCAAAACCTCGAGGAAATGGATAAATTCCTAGACTCCTACAGACTCCCAAGGCTGAACCAAGAAGACCTGGAATACCTGAACAGACCTATCACCATCAAGGAAATTGAAATGGTAATAAAAAGTCTCCCCAAGCACAAAAGTCCTGGCCCGGATGGATTCACTAGTGAATTCTTCCAAATCTTTAAAGAGGACTTACTCCCAATGCTCTTTAAGCTTTTCCACGAAATTGAAATATCAAAAACACTTCCAAACAGTTTCTACGAAGCAAATATCACACTGATACCAAAAGCAGACAGAGATACCACAAAGAAAGAGAATTACAGGCCGATATCCCTGATGAACACAGATGCAAAGATCCTCAACAAACTACTAGCAAATAGAATCCAACTACTCATCAAAATGATCATACACCATGACCAAGTAGGATTCATCCCAGGGATGCAAGGATGGTTCAACATTCGGAAATCAATCAACATAATCCACCATATCAACAAAAGAAAAGATAAAAAGCATATGCAGAGAAAGCATTTGATAAGATCCAGCACCCCTTTATGATGAAAACCCTAGCCAAAATGGGTATAGAGGGGACCTTCCTCAACATAATTAAAGCCATCTACCACAAGCCTACAGCAAGCATCATCCTCAATGGGGAAAAACTGAGAGCCTTCCCTCTAAGATCAGGGACGAGACAGGGATGCCCACTCTCTCCACTGCTGTTCAATATAGTACTGGAAGTACTTGCAATAGCGATTAGGCAGGAAAAAGATATTAAGGGCATTCTGGTAGGAAAGGAAGAAATCAAGCTCTCACTATTCGCAGATGATATGATACTCTACTTAGAGAACCCAATAACTTCCACCAAAAAACTCTTAGAAACAATAGACTCGTATAGTAAAGTTGCAGGTTATAAAATCAATACCCAAAAGTCCATGGCTTTCCTATACGCAAACAGTGAGAGAGAAGAAAGCAACATGAAAAAAACAATCCCATTCACAATTGTGCCCCAGAAAATCAAGTACCTAGGAATCAGCTTAACTAAGGAAGTAAAGGACCTGTACAAAGAAAACTACAAAACGCTACTTCAGGAAATAAAAGAGGACATGAGGAAATGGAAAGATATCCCCTGCTCATGGTTCGGGAGACTTAACATTGTCAAAATGGCAATACTACCGAAAGCATTGTATAAATTCAATGCAATCCCTATAAGGATACCCATGACATTCTTCAAAGAAATGGAGCAAACACTCTTGAAATTTATATGGAACAATAAGCCCCCACGAATAGCTAAAGCAATTCTTGGGAAAAAGAAAATGGGAGGAATCAACCTCCCGAACTTCAAACTGTACTACAAAGCAGTAATAATTAAAACAGCATGGTACTGGAACAAAGGCAGAACTGCAGACCAATGGAACAGGGTTGAATACACTGACATCTCTCCTCAATCATATGCTCATCTAATCTTTGATAAAGGTGCAAGTAATGTGAAGTGGAGTAAGGAAAGCCTCTTTAATAAATTGTGTTGGCATCACTGGACGGCTACATGCAAAAAAATAGGCTCAGAACTCTGCCTAACACCATGTACAAAAGTAAGATCAAAATGGATTAAAGACCTCAACATCAGACCAGAAACCATAAGGTACATTGAAGATAAAGTTGGCAAAACCCTCCATGACATTGAAGCTAATGGTATCTTCAAAGATGCCACGCCACTGGCCGAGCAAGTGAAAACAGAGATAGATAAATGGGACTATCTTAAACTAAGAAGCTTCTGCACCTCCAAAGAAACAGTGACCAAAATACAAAGACAGTCTACAGAATGGGAAAGGATATTCACTGAATACACATCTGACAAGGGGTTGATATCCAGGATATACAAAATACTGGTTAAACTCCACAAGAAGAAAACATCCAACCCCATCCAAAAATGGGGCAATGAAATGAACAGAAACTTTCTCAAAGAAGAAATCCGAATGGCAAAAAAGCACATGAGAAAATGCTCTACATCATTAATCATCAGGGAGATGCAGATCAAAACCACAATGAGATACCATCTCACACCTCAGAGACTGGCCCACATTCAAAAGAACAAAAGCAACCGATGCTGGCGTGGATGTGGCGAGAAAGGGACACTCCTTCACTGTTGGTGGGAATGTCCACTGGTTCAGCCCTTCTGGAAAACAGTATGGACGATTCTCAAAAAATTAGAAATTGAGCTCCCATTTGACCCAGCAATACCACTCCTGGGAATATATCCCAGAGAGGCAAAAATGTATAGTCGAAGTGACATCTGCACTTGTTTGTTCATTGCAGCCCTCTTTACAATAGCCAGAAACTGGAAGAAACCTGAATGCCCAAGAACAGATGACTGGTTAAAGAAACTTTGGTACATCTACACAATGGAGTACTATGTAGCCCTTAGAAAAGATGAAGTCATGAAATTTACATACAAGTGGTACAATATGGAAAGTATCATGCTAAGCGAAATGAGTCAGAAAGAGAGGGATAGACATAGAAAGATTGCATTCATCTGGGGGATATAAAGTAACAAAGTATGAGATTAATACCCAAGAATAGCTGAGATCAGCACCAGGAGGATTACTCCATAACTTAGAGGCCAGCCGGGTATCCTAGAGGAAAGGGCTATTCAGATAGAGAAGGGAGCACCAAATAAAGGATGTTTGGAGGATCCTCCCAGGAGGGGAGATGCATGTCGAAAGTAGACTATGGACTGAACATGTTTGCCACTCAATGCCTCTTTTGCAGACCAAAACACCCAAAAGGAGAGAGAGAACACAGGGGATTGCCCTGCCACAGAGACGGGGGGATGGGGGGATGGGGGTGGGAGGGATATTATCCATGGTGGTGGAAAATGGGCACTGGTGGAGGGATGGGTATCTGATCATTGTATAATTGAAACCAAAGCACAAAAAATTGTAAATCTACAACTTAAAAAAAATAAAATAAAATAAAGGGGAAAAAAAAATAACTAGTATTAAGATGTTGATAGAGGCTGAGGAAAACAGAAAAATGCCTTAGAAGATATTTTGCCGTTGGGCAGTCAGGAAGAACTTTGGAATACCATTTAGGTGCTGTTCTCTTTGAACTTGGTTAACCCTCTGGAAGGAATTTCTTATGTTGATTTGGCTACCAGACTGAGTATAGTGTCAGCCCAGAGTGCTGGGGAGTTGGAGAGGTAGAGAGCTGAGGATCTGGAGAGAGAGAGGAGAGAGCGCTGGACAGCATGGTGGAGTGCGGAGAGACTAGCAAGGGGGACAGAAAGAGAAGAATACAGAAGAATACAGGAGCAGGCACGTGGAGAGATCCCAGACTGCGAGATGGAGCATGAAGAGGTGAGCAGGAGAGACAGGAGGAGACAGGAATGACTGTGAGACTAGAATGGGGGGGCTCAGAGATACTGGAGCAGGTGCGTGGGGAGAATGGAATAAATGGCATCTGATCAATCAACTGTCTTGGCCCTCCTTTCGTCCACCATCTGCCCCATGGCCCGGACTGCCCTGGCTAAGGAAGCGACCCGAGGCCCCCCGAATCACAGGCGGCTAGGGGGAGAGCCGCCGGGGCCTCTCCCTGGCTGCCCCTTGAAGAGTTTATTCAGTGGAGGAGTTAGGCTGAAGAGTTAACACAGTGGACAGAGATGAATGAGGTATGTTTTGAGCCCTCATATTGCATAGAGTTTTCTGAGCACTTCCAGGATGATCCCTGAGCACAAACCCATACTGTGGGGTGTGGCCCCTAAGTCAAAAAAGAAAGAATTCAAATAGCAGAATGATTTATAATTATTTCTTTGAAGCCATATCCATTTTATTATTTCTGTTGGAATTAACAATAACTAGCATCAGCATCATAATGCTGTCCAATTATTGTTTTCCCAATGGATTTATCTGCATGGCCATACTTAAATTGAAAATAATTAAACTATAAGGTATTAATAAAATATATCAAGTTTCTTCCAAATTTATTTAAGTGATGACCTATGTCATAAAATATTTGGAGAAGAGCAAACAAAATAAAGTTAGAATACAAGCATCAAGTTTAGCAGGTAGGAAATTATTGGTATTTCAGTGCTGTAATCTCTTCTGGGAAGGAAATGAAGTTCTCTAAAACATAACAACAGATTGATAAATATTTGAAGAATGACTGAACAGGTAGATGCATTAGTGAACATTAATAAACACATAAATCAATGAATGGAAGATGCATGATTCTCATTTAAGTTTCTTGTAATATAAGAAAATTTGTGAATTGCATACTTTTATGCAAAAGAGCATAATCTTTCAGATAAGACAAATCTGGACCTAAATATAGCTTTTTGTCATTCTGTCTCCAGTTTATCTATGCTATTGTCTTCAGTCTAGCAAGAGTCCAATAAGTTAATTTATAGGTGGAATTGTTCTATACCCCAAATAGTTCCTAGCACACAATTTACAAAAAAAAATCTATCCTTTTTACATGCTAAAGCACAAGAATATGATTCTAGTTCTTAAAAGGAGATGAGTTTGTAGAACATCTATCAGAACAAAGGGAATCTAAGAGGATTAAAGTAGAGATAGGGAAGAGAGACTGAGTGGAGAGAACTCTCAGTTCAGACTATGATGAGTTGAATTCAACATACCTGTTAGACATCTGGTTGCTCTAGATCAAGGGCAGAGATTTTTAGGGAAGAAACTTTTAAGAGTTAATATATGATTATGTAAGTCTTGAAAATTAATTTCTATTAATATGATGCTTGTCTATTAAAAATCTTGAGTAAAACACTAAAATGTGTACATTTTTTTTGCTCTTTGGGGTCACACCAGCCAATGCTCAGGGTTACTCCTGGCTTCACATTCAGGAATTTCTCCTGGCGGTGCTTGGGGGACATATGATATGGCAGGATCAAACCCAAGACAGCTGCTTGCAAGGCAAACTCCTACATACTTTGGTCATTGACCCCCAAATGTATAAGTTTAAAAGAAAATCATTTACTGGAGCACATTTGAGCTAGAGCTACATATACAGCAAATTAATAATAAACATGTGAAATATAGTATCTAATTTCAAACTATGAATTAGTGATATACTGAGTCTTTGCAATATATTTTATGATGAAAAATTCCATTTCTATTAATAAAAATGGTTTTATTATTAGTAGTTTCATAATTATATTCAAAATGCAAGTAAAGGGTCAATGAAAATACTATTGTAATCTATTTTTTTTTTTTGGTTTGGGCCACTCCCAGTAGTGCAAGAACTGCTTCTGGTTCTGTGCTCAGGGATCACTCCTCGAAGCCTTTGGTGCACCAGATAGGGAGCTGTGTATTGAATTTGGGTCTGCTGAATGCATGGTAAGGTCCGTACCTGTCATACTATCTTGCCAACCACTATGACTACTTTTCTTACTCAGTTCTATAGGTTTCCTGAAATTTAATACCAAGTCTGGAATTCAAGTGAGGAATGTCTCACTTGGAGTAACAGATCCCTTGAGAGTACTAGTCATTCACGGGGATAGAGGAGAGGCTACCATTAAAAGTACTTTAGCACAGTGGTAGGGCGTTCGCCTTACAAGCAGCCAACATGGCCGACCCAAGTTCGATTCCTCCGCCCCTCTCGGAGAGCCCAGCAAGCTACCAAGAGTATTCGATATGCCAGACACAGTAACAACAAAGTCTCCAATGGAGACATTACTGGGCCTGCTCAAGCAAATCGATGATCAACGGGAGGGCCTTTACTTACTTACTTACTTACTTACTTATTTTCATAATTAGAAGAATATAAAGCAAAAGAACAGTCATTCATAAATAAATGTAGACTATAATACTTATCAGTAGGTGATGACAAATGCCACTTGATTAGCATAAAACAGAATAAAACTTGAAAAACAAACCAAGTTATCAATCAGGAAGTTATTAGTATCCCAATACTCTAGTTTCCAACTAGAGAATGCTCACAATCTCAATCATTGTTTTAGCACAAAATTTAACTCAGATTATTTTGATCACATTCCTTAAAGATAATAAGCATTTCAGAAAAAAAATAAAGACAATTAAAATGTTAACATACAGACATAGGAAGTTATTGTGATCTATGCCAAGTCATACAACTTTGTGAAAGGCATGTATTTTTTCAACAAAATTAATCAATTGTGTAATCTAAACATATGAAAAAAATAACTAGCACTTTATTATAAAGGAGGTCAAATATTAGGATCTCTCCTGAGATTCAATAATATATATATATATATATATATATATTTGTGTGTGTATATATGTGTGTGTATATGTATAAAAGAATCCTTCTGTTAACTGTGTGTTTTCCAAGAAGTTTTTTTGTTTATTTGGGAAATAACTTAGCAATGCTCAGTGGCTACTCTGCTAAGGAGTTGATACTGGCAGAGCTGGAGATCAAAGTCATACTTTCCACAAAGAAAGCACATGCCCTGTACTTTCAACTCTCTTTGGTACCCAAGACATCTTTATGTGTAAGCATATACATAGAGATGAAATATGAAAGCGTGTATATAATCCTTTATTATATTAATGTTTTAATTCTATGATTTTAATTTTTACTTAAGAATGTGTCTTGGGGGAACTGGAGAGATAGTACAGCTGGTAGGGTACTGGCCTTTCTTGTGCAAAATCTGGGTTTATCCCCATATGGTCCCTTATTCCTACCAGGAGTGATCCCAGAGTGTATAGCCAGGAGTAAGCACTAAGTACCACTTGGTGTGGCTCCCAAAACAACCCCCAAAATCCTTAGCATTGAAGAGACAGTAACAGGGTTAAGGTGCTCATCTTACACTTAGCTGACCCTGGTTTGACCAACATTTGCAGAAGGTTCCCTGTGTGTCTACTGGAATTATCCCTGAGCACCGAGCCAGAAGCAAGTCCTGAAAATCACAGGAAATTGCCCAAACCCCTTTTATAAAAGTCTCAGAGTTTACTGATGCATCCTTCAAAATCTATAATATATTATTAAATGGATGTGCAATGAATGGATGAATGATTCATTTTGTCAATGACATGGGAAATTAGGTCACTTTCAGAGTTTTGTAATTGCAAAAATATAAGCTACAGTATATATTCATGGAATGTGTCTGAACATTTGTCTGTGAGCTACATTTATAGCTGTGTAATTTCTAGTTAGAAGCTACAGACTGGCAGACTAGAGTGAGAGCACAGATGGTTGAGCTTATGCTGGCGTGTTCAAGGCTCTATAATGTAGTCCCAACCAGGGGCTGGGTTTGGGGAGGTTCCCAAGCACCATTGGTCAATCCCAGTAGGTTCTCAAAAGAACAACTTCTGCTGGAAGTGGACCATAAAAAAAGTTATATAGTGTGGGGCCAGAAAGATAGTCTAATGAGTAAGGTGCTTGTCTTGTACTCAGCCAGAAACCCTAATAGCTCACCAGGAGTGATTCCTGCGTGCAGAGCCAGAAGTAAACACAGCACTGCCAGATCTGGTCTGAAAACAAACAAAATTGAGTTACATTTTGGGATGGAAATGTAGCTCAGTAGTAGAGTGCATTCTTAATATGTATGAATACCTGTGTTAAACTCCTGGTATACCAAAATATTAAATAAAATAATAAATAAATAATATTGTATATTGTCTAATTTATAAATATTGTGCTAACAACCAAGTTAATGTACCACACTGTATACTTGTAAAATGTGTGCTATATTCAAAGTAATGGGTGAAGTATCTATCCCTCTTGTTTGTGTTTATTTAACTATCAGAGATATTGAGCATCTTTTGAATATTTTAGGAAACAATTATACAATACAGAAAGTCTAAACTATCTGACTAAATAATGTTAAATAAGTTATTTTCCTCAAAGTTTAAGACATAGTTTTTTTTATTGATTCACCTTGAGAGTTACAAGCTTTCATGTTTGGGTTACAATCACACAATGATCAAACACTCATCCCTCCACCAGTGCACATTCCCCACCAACAATATCCCCAGTATACTCCCCCATACCCACTGTCCCCCTGCCTCCACCGCAGACATTATTCCCCATAATCTCTCTCTACTTCTGGGCATTATGGTTTGCAATACAGACACTGAGAGGTATCATGTTTGGTCCTTTATCTACTTTCTGTACACATCTCCAATCCCGACCGATTCCTCCAGCCATAATTTTCTTTTCTATTCCAGCTGCCTTCTCCCCTTTGCTCATGAAGCAGGCTTCCAGCTATGAATTAACCTATCTGTCCTGTGTATCTACTACATTAGGTGTCAGCCTCATGTTATGTTGTTTTATACTCCACAAATGAGTGCAGTCCTTCTATGTCTGTCCGTCTCTTTCTGACTCATTTCACTTAGCATGATACTCTTCAAGGATATAGGTTTTGGATAAAGAACTCTGCTTTAAGAGACAGTCAAGTAAACAAATAGATTAGAAGTGTTCTTGGGGCTGGTGCAATAGCACAGCGGGTAGGGGTTTGCCTTGCACACAGTTCACCGGGGTTCAATTCCCAGCATCCCATAGGGTCCCCAGAGCATTGCCAGGATTAATTCTTGAGTGCATGTGCCAGGAGTAAGCTCTGTACATCACCAGATGCTTACCAAAAAGCTCTCCCCCAAAGAAAAAGAAGTTATCTTGATTTCCTTATTTTTTCATAAACCATATTCCTTGCACCCATAGATACTTCAGCACCTAGATTTTACTTAGTACCTGTATAGTTACAGTTTTGTACAACAAAAGACTCTGTATGGATCCTTAAAATTAACCCTTTAAATAGATTCCACCTATTCTATCTAGTTTCTATTCTACACTCTATTTCCAGTACCTATGCAGTGGTATCTTATTGAAATGTAAATATCACCACCTGCCCCCTAAAAATCTTGGCCACCGCCAACCTCCAGAGCCCAATGCAGGTACTTGGATTCAGTGACAAAAAAATCCATTATCTCAAGGGATAGTGGATGGGCTTGGTGCTTCTCAGCCACATCCCTCCTTCACCCTGTCCCCATGATACTCTGCAGGTCATGCCCACAAACTGCCTCTTAAGCTTGTGGGCATGATCTCCAGGGTAAACTGCTGCTTAAGCTCTTAATGGCTATAATCCAGAGGCACAGAAAAGAATCTCCTAACCAAGCAGCTGGCTGCATGAATTTCTCCAGACTCTAATTATCTAGAATTTTGGTTCCAGGAGAATGCTGCTGCTCTTTTGGTCACACAACATCATACGTTGTTCATAATGAGCAATACAAAAGAGAGTATGGGGGAGATTGTTGGCCATAGAGGCAGGGGGAGGGATGGGATGAGGGGATACTGGGGTTCTTGATGGTAGAAAACTTGCACTGGCGAAGGGTTAGGTGATCAATCATTGTATGACTGAAACTCAAATAGGAAAGCTTTGCAACTGTATCTTACGGTGATTATAAAATAATAATAATGATAAAAACCAACATTCTGAATTTAAAACATGTAAATATCAGATTTACCCAGATATAACCCAGAATTTAAAACATGTAAATATCAGATTTACCCAGATATAACCCAGAGTCTTTTAATTGAATTAACAAGTAGAATGTAGGGTTTCATTTGATGCTATATAAGGTGTGGTTGTTCAATCTGTAGAATATGGGGTTTCATCTGCTGCTAGAGGGGAAGCTAGTTATATGAGCTATGTTACCTATTATAGGTGCTTATTTCCACTCCTTAGTCATTCCCATTATTAGATAGCCCTAATGGTGACTGTGTAAACTCACACAAATAGGGGGTACGGCACCCACGCAGTGGCGGTGGCTCTATCTCTCCTGCTGCCCGCGTTCTGTAGTCTCACCCTTCTCCCGCCCCGGGGAGGTCGATGGTGATGGTCAGGCGGAGGAAGGAACGAGGGCCAGGCTGGTAGGTATCAGTCATAGTTTATTCTGATTCTCTCTTCATTCGTCTCTGCTCCTGTCTCTCTCTCTGCTCTCTCCTTCTGTCTCTGCCCACCTTCTCCTTCTGTCTCTACTCTCGTCTCTCTCTCTATATCTCTCCTCCTCTCTGCCCCACTACAGTCTCCTTATATCTCTCTCCAAGAGGAATTGGGGAAACAATTACACATAGGTGCGGTCACAATCAATAGGGGTAGAAATCTTAGCCTCAGGGAAGGCCACTCCTAGGACAGATCCTCTCTCAGCATGAGGACCCACCCTAGAGCAGAATCCCATGGGTGTGCCTCTCCTCTCCTTGTCCTACAAGCATATAAGAATATAATATAAATCATTTTGTATGGATACAGTAAGAAATATCTTAAACTTATAGAATTGCTCTCCTAGGGCCATCTCGATCTCAGACTACAGTGCTCAGGACAGATAGTCTTTCCCACCCCTAGCAGGATCCTAGTCTTGTCGTTACCTTTGGATCATGACAGCATTTGTTTATGATCAAACTCTTAATTTATACTTAAGAATCATGGCACTTTGGCCTGGCCCATTTCGCTGCCAGGGTAGCTCACCACTTGCCCTGGGTCCATTCAGTCCCTCGTCGGGACCCTGCTTTTGGGGTGTTAGGAACTAAGGGCAACTGAGGCTTAAATCGAGAAAGCAGATGCCCGGGAGTGAATAATATTCAAGGCCAATCAAATCCTAAGTTACAAATCATAATGTTAACGGTCTTCTGTATCTATACAAAAAGGATATTACTTTAAGGTAAAATGTTCATAAGGCATAAGGAGAGGAGAAAGGCAATATTTCACTCATACATATAAAATCATGGATTTCTGGGAAACTGATCTTACAAATTAACAAAGTCTGATTAAGGGGAAAGCTGATTAACTGGGTGGGAAGGAGAGCATAGGGAAGACTGTTTACAGATAAACATAATGGAAGTGGAAGTGCTTCAGGAGCACTGTGATGGGTGTAACCAGATTGATGGGTGTAACCAGATAAACCTAAGCTTCTTGTACTCCAACAGTGATGATTTAAAATAACCAGTTTTCTTTACGAGGATATCTGGCACTGCTATACGCTCCTCTCTACCTCCAACATAACAGTAATATTATTGATAGAGAAGTTACACATAGGTATTAAATTTCAAGGAAATGAAACAGAGCATGCACTTAAATTATTCAAGTTACATGAGCCCAATGTTCAGAAGTAAAGACTTTAGTATTATGAATAGAATTCTTGATCATAAGGTAGGCTCTGTAGCTTGCGCATAGAATAGCTGAAGCCAATTCTGGGATTACAGTAGTCAAGGAAATGTTTTTATTGCTTATCCATAGGAATGTGTTATTTATGACGACTTTGCAGAACACCTGGCAACTTAGGATGATAACATCCATAGCAACTCAAGATACAAAGAACGAAAATAGCAAGAGTGAAAACAGCAGATAGGTGTAAATATTTTTTTAAAAATCAAGTTACAGTTTATATTATTTCTTCTCTTACAGAAGTTTTTTAGTTCAATGGGAAACAAACTCAATTAAAATAAGTATCTAGTTCAAGTAAATCCCCCCAAAAAATCTTTTTCTCATTCCTATATTCTCCCCTTTTGCAGGTTTCTAGATAAGAATAGATAGGTGTGGAGATAATATAGTATAACACTCTTAGATTCTTTTCTCTAAGACAGAGGAAAGAAATTAATTAAAATATTTCTTCATGAGAGGCTTAGTGAAAATTTCACTAATGAATTAATGGCTAAAAGCAAACATGAGATGTCATTTTGAGAATATACATATATAACTGGAGCAGAACATGAGTTGACTCAATGCTGTGATTTCAAAAAATAATAAGTTGCCCTTGGGGGGATACTTGACTGGTACTGTGAGATATCTGGAATTCATAGTCTTTTACCAAAGATATGGTTAATGTTTGAGATTCCATATTTAAGGAGTTCAAGTGATGAGCTTTAGTATTACAGAACAGCTTCACTATTACTCACTAATAAAGTGAGTAAAAATAAATTCTTAGCCCATGAAATATGAAAATCAAACAATCAAAATGGCTGAATCAATTTTAAGTAAGTTGGGACCCTATGTTTATAGTGTTTGGGAATATATATGGAGGAGATAATAAATTAAGAACAAAAGGAGACTTGGAGTGGAAAACATGGAGGAGGCACTCAATTCTGAAGCTCTTCATAAAAAGGGCTGATGGGAAAATAGAAACATGGGGAAGAGAAAATGTTAATATGCATGAATAGTTATTAGATATTCTTTTGTCACTGTCTTTTGAAGAATTAATAATGCAAAATTAACTAAGTAGTTCAATATTTTTACTATGTACTGATGTATAAAAAATCTTATAAAACTTCCCAAGTGTATCATATTTGATTTTTATATGTTCAGGAAATTTTTTAGTATCTGGACAACTAAACTCAATTATTGTTTTATTTCTTAAATTTCAAATAAAGTTACCATATAATATGTGTATTTTCAGAAATAACATGTGATTAATCACAATTTTCCAAAGGTATACAATAAAAAAATTTCCTCACTCTTAGTTTTAGTATCTTGCAGGTAATTAATTTCCTGATAAATTTCTTCAAAGTAGTGTTCTTAGAAATTTAATTAACAGTACTGAGACCTAAATTAACTATTCCAAATGCAAAACAGCTTTTGGAAAAAAGGAAAAAAAGATAATATTCCACAGTACTTTCAAAGATCTTACTATCTTGATAAATACATATGTACATACACATCTATAGGGATATATGCATATATAGTCTACTTTCTTTTATTCCTACCTTATTACTTTGAAAAAAAAACCTTTTAGAAATCTGAAATATTGCCAAAGCATTGACTTTTGAAGAGTTATTTATCACTGTGTTAATAAAATATCCTATTTGTTATCCATTCTCTTTTATGAAACTAATAATATATATACTGTGCTAAGAAGACTCCCATTACCTTTTGGTTATTATAAATTCTGTTATTATGTTGGAAAATAAGTATACTAAGACACGGAATTTATAATATTATATACTATCCAGAAAAAAAATCTTTGTAGTAAAATTTTTGTAGTAAATTTCTAATTTAGCCACCACCATGCTGAGACCACTCTCCGCACACATGAAGGTACTGGCAGAGGGACAAAGCCACGCGGGTTCCAGGGCCGAGATCTCCAAGCCTACTCGAATTGGAGTCGAGCATCCTCCACCCAGATCCTCCAAATTCCAGTAGGCGGGGGTCACACCCACCACCTGGCCCCCTGGCACCGTGTAATCCCATCAACGGCCAAGACTCAGAGACTATAACATCCAGCTCCCGGAACCGAATGCGGCCGCGCGACATCTTATCAAGACATCTTTTTATGACATCTTATTATCTCATTCCTACTTTGGACAAACTTGCAGGCTATCGAATGTAGCCTGCCCACAGGGCAGAGTCTGACAAACTCCCCGTGGCGTACCCAATATGCCAAATACCAGTAACAATGATGGGTCTCATTCTCCTAAAAAGCCTTGAATATAATCTCAGGGCTAGGATGAAAGAGACGTTACTGGGACCTGCTCGAGGCAATCGACGAATAACAGGATGATGAATGAATAAATGAAATTTCTAATGAATAAATTTTTTTGTAGTAAAATTTCTAACAAGTACCAACAGTCCTGACTTACTTAAATTTGATCCAGCCATTTTGATTGTTTGATTATATTGTGTGTGTGTGTGTGTGTATGTAGACTGTGTGTGTGTGTGTGTGTGTGTGTGTGTGTGTGTGTGTGTGTAGACTTAAAGTTCCTGAACATATCACATATTTTAAAGATACTCAAGCTCGCAATTAGTTACATTGTAAATAGCCAGGATATTGTAATTTATTTTTGGCATGCATTCAATAGCAAAATAACTGTGAATCCAGTCTATGAAGAGACAAATTTGGCTGTATAATATTACATACTACTGATTTTTGAAAATTTATGCAAGTCTCACTTTCCCCAAAATCTGTTTTTCTCTGCTTAGTTTACTATCTTTAACACTTTAATTAAGTTGGAGTGATATCTGTCATTTATTTTAATTATGGTACATATTTAAACTGACTATATTATCAATAACATATTGATTTGGTCATTGATTTATTTTAACTTATTTCTGTTAATGTTTCTTCCCTTTTACACATTGCCTAAGTGAGTACTCTGGCTGTTCAATATGTGTATATAAGAGACAAAGTAGGGTCAGAGATATAGTTAAGTGCTGGAAAGCGTGCTTTGCATGATCTAGATTCAATCCCTTGCATCCAATGTGGTCCTCAAACATTACCAGGAATGATTCTTGGGTGCAGATGTAGGAGCATAACCAGGAAGGCCCAATTACCCCACTCCCAAGAAAAAAAATAAAAAACAAGACAAAGTTATTTAAGTAAGATGTTTGTATCAAGTTCTCTATTTTAACCTTTAACACAATTGCTTTTAAAGCACTAGTAAGTGAAGAATGCACAAATCAAACATAATTTTATTAAAATGAGTTCCATGATGATACAAAAAATTCAGAGAGGAAGAAAATATTTAATAGGTAATTTGTGTATTATTCATGTTGTATAAAGATTTGTTAACATGAAATACAGCTAACATGGAATGAGAAGTACAGTTGAGCAGAATTTGCTAAGATATGTGTAGTCCATGACCCACTCAAGTGAAAGAATGTTTATCATCTCAAAAATAGGCTTTATCTCTCTTCTCAGATATCTTACACCTATTCTCCCTTGTCGAGGTCCTGGCCAGTGGACCCCAGCACACATGAGTATGATTCCCGGGGTCACCAGTCTTAACTCCCTATAAGAGAGGGAATGGGCCCTGGCAGCGAGGATAGTTAGGCGCGGGGGCAGGAGACTGCACTGTTCTCTTCCGGGAGCTGGTTTTTATAGTCTCTGAGTCTTGGCCATTGATGGGATTACATGGCGCCAGGGGGCCAGTTGGTGGGTGTGACCCATGCCTACTGGAATTTGGAGGATCTGGGTGGAGGATGCTCGCCCCAAATCCGGCCCCAAATTCCGGGGCCTTTTTTCCTATATAAGTATTATTAAATTGTATTAATATTTGAAAAGAGCTAACATCATTATTTTGTTTTAATCTTCTTTGTCACTGATATATAGCTTTGTCACTGTTATCTCTTCCCTTTTTATCTGCATCCCTGTAATTTCTGTATCTTTTCTAGAATTAAAATATGGAAGTACAGACTTTTAATTTCAAACATTTTTATCCTGTAACATAACAATTTAGAGGTATAGTTAAAACAAAGAAAAACACCTTTTTGGATGTCACAAAATTCAAGTTGGGCTTACTGTATTTCTTTCAAGTTAGGGATTTCTCAATTTATTTTATGTTTGAATTATGTTTTTCAATTTTGAAATGTTTGGTAAGTTATATATATATATATATATATATGTTAGTGTCACTTAATTTTATTATGATATCCCTTGATACTCTGATGCTTAAGGAACTTTGTATGACTCTCTCAATTTATTCCTTTTATTGTGACTATGCATATAGTCTATATTGATGAATTTTCCAGTATCTCTTAAAATGCAAAGGGCTAGAGGTCACTCTTTGCATGCCCTGGTTCCTACTTCCTGCCACTGCATGGTCTTTTGAGCACCACCAGAAGTGACCCTTGAGCATCAAGTTGGAAGTTGAACCTGAGTACCATGAGGTATGATCTAAAAACCCAAGCAAACAACAAAAACAAAGACAATTAAAAACAGCTTTTGTTATTTTTAATATTGCATACTTTGCAGGGTATATTTTTGATAGATATCCAGAAATTACATGACATATTGCCACAAACCAAAATATTCAAAACAACAGGAATCTATTACCTGTCAGCTCAGTATGCAAAAGTATGAAATCAAGGCTGAAGCAAACGCTGCCTGTTGGAGACACCTCACACTGAGCATAAATGAGTATGGACATATACCCACAGGAATATATTCATTTTCTCATCTGGGGTAATTCTGTGGAAGACGTGTCCTAAGCTCAGAAGCAGATGTGGACTTTACAAACTACCAGTGGCAAATAGCTGACTACTTTTTTTGTGTTGTATAATTTTAGTGGGAATGACATCTAACACCAGTAGTTTAATCAATTAGTTGAATAAGAAAAAAAGAAAACAGAATGAAATAAATAAGTAAAATATGGTAGCAGTAGCTATGATTTTGGTGGTAAAAGAGTGTTATTTTGTGCAAGTCCATGACGGACTAGTAACCATAAGTAAATTGAAGTTTTTTCTTGAGTCCATGCTACGTCTTAGTGCTATGATATGTAACAGATCTTCTAAGGTAAAGTAGAAGCCCGGCTTGTATTGTGAATACTGTGAAGCCATTTTAAGGAAACCTTTTAAGAACCAGCATGACACAGATTTAGTTGTTTGAATAATCCATATGTAATTCAATATCACAACAGCTTTTTCCAATGCTGCTGTTTATTTAAAGTACCACAAACAAAATTCATATTTGTTTTGCTTTGTTTTTGTTTTGGGGCCACAACCAGGGGTGCTCAGTGGTTACTCCAGACTCTGCACAGGAATTTTCCCTGCCTATGCCTGGAAGATCATATGGGATGAGGGGGATCAATCAGGGTCAGCTGTATGCAAAATCCTCACCTCACCTGCTGTACTCTCTCTACAGCTCCACAAAAGCCTTACTTTTGAGGGAAGCTTGATGTACGTAAATCATTCTCATCTTAATTCCTTACAAAGAAATTGGGAAGATCTGTAAATAAATATATCTATAGCGGATGCAGCAGGGACATGTAAGAATAGTTTGAAAGTAAAATCAATGATGAGCAGACAATTTAGAGCTTTGCAAAAGAATAAATTTACAGGTGGAGAAAAAGTTAACAATATCATCATACAATTGTAAAAATCTATTTTCAGATATTAATTTCAGCAGAACAGAAACTATCAAAAATTGGAATAAGTGATATAAGAGACAAAATAATTATAATATCTAACTTGTATTTCAAACAAGAAAAAGAACGACAGATTTTTTTTAGCCTGATATTAAGAACATTTGGAACCTCTCTTTAATTTAATGTGCAATGCTGTGGAAACATTTTTCTGATTGCAGTCTGGCTTTTCTAAGTTTAATGCACAGGGTAGGAAAATGCATACAGGTGGAACAAAGATCGAAAAAAAACATTTTATAACTTTGAAAAAATATAAAATACTTGACAAGAATCCATGAAAACATTATGAAAAAGATTAAATATTTTACACAAACCCAGAAGTTTAACACACAATATTGCTGGTTGTGTAACGATCTCAGTTTTTGTGCTGCCGAAACAGCCATTTTCAATCAGCTCTTGGATCCTAGATCTGCACTACTAGTGACACATCAATTTTTCAGGTGGGTCTATAGTGAGCAAACAAATTTGCTATCACAACTTTATGAACACATATTTTTTTTTAAAAAATGTAATGCTTCACTAGTTTTTTTCACTCTCTTCAAAATTTGAAAAGAATTTTTCCAAGAGTATCTAGATCCATGCATTTTGCTTAATGTAGGCTCTCACAGGATTTCCACTCTCACATTCAGCTGAGTAGGAACGTCTGGGATAGAGAAGAGTACAGAACAACAAAGAAATTTAAACTAAAAGCTTGCTTGTTCATGGGAGGGCACATTTGAGAGTTTGGTGTAAATCACTTTACACCTGAGTGCTGAGTATAATTGGCTGTGAATTCAAAGGGCCCAGAAAAAAATGAACACTGTGTGAAGAGAGAGCACTGAGGAATTTATTTATTTATTTATTTATTTATTTATTTTTGGTGGGGGGATTTTTTTCTTTTTTGACGGGGGTTGTGTGGTGAGAGGTGTGGTTCATAGGCAGTTCATGGTGCCAAAGGGCCATTACCTAAAGTAGTCTGTTAACTATCTGACACTTCAATGCTTAGGCCCAGCAATGCAGTGATGCTTGAAACTGCTGTGCTGGTAGAGGGGGTGGAGTTCTGGGGTCAACCCCAAAGCCCCAAGGTCAGTTCCACAGCTACTTGGTCCTGCTTGTGGGTTGTGCAGTGTTGATGATTGAACTCAGGTTCCTGAACTTGCAAGATATGTCTCCATGGTTGCTGAGCTATCTCCCCAGTTGTAATTTAAACTTGTTTAATGGCAGTATATATTGCAGTGAATATTCATAGTATAACTCCTTTATCTACTCATCCTTTGGTAGGCATTTAGGTTGATTTTATGTTTTGGTTATTCTGAATTATACCATCATCGATGCAGAGTTACTACTATTTTTTAAATATTCATTTTTTAATATATTTTGGGTAAATACTGTAGGGTTGGGCTGGAGAGATAGCACAGTGGGTAGGGAGTTTGCCTTGCACACAGTCAACATGGGTGACCCGAGTTCAATTCCTTTGCCCCTCTCAGAGAGCACTGCAAGCTACTGAGAGTATCTCGCCCACACCGCAAAGCCTGGCAAGCTGCCTGTGACATATTCGATATGTCAAATGCAGTAACAAGTGTCACAATGGAGACGTTACTGGGCCCACTTGAGCAAATCGATGAACAACAGGAGGACAGTGACAGTGACTGTAGGGTTGTACTACTGTTGGAGCATATGGCATTTCTTTTTTTTTTTGTGCTCCTAAGGAAACTTCCAATAATTTCCATAGAGTCTGTTGGCATAGTTTACTTTCCTACAAACAGTGCACCAGAGTTATTTTTGCATTTTTTCACTCAAACTTGTTTCCAATCATTTTGTCATAGGCCGTTCTCTCCAGACTGCAGTAATAGCCAGTCAAATTGGTGCTCTTGGTTTAAACACTGGTAATTGTGAGATTACATTATTTACACTGCAAAAATGAAGTTTCAGAGTTTCTCTAAATTCAGTGCACTTTCTTATTAAAACAGGTACTTTTCGGGGCTGGAGCAATAGCACAGCGGGTAGGGCTTTTGCCTTGCACGCGACGGAACTGAGTTTGATTCCCAGCATCCCATATGGTCCCCTGAGCACCACAAGGAGTAATTCCTGAGTGCAGAGCCAAGAATAACCCCTGTGCATTGCCGGGTGTGACCCAAAAAAGAAAAAAAAATATACAGGTGTTTTTCAAAGCAAAGTACTCTGAAAGAGTAGATAATCAAAAAGTGGTAGAGAGTGAGGATAGGTATTAGTAAAAGATTCTATGTCACAGAAGTATGAGGTTCAGTCCCCTGCAAATCAAAGACATACACACACTGACATAAACACAGACACATTAGACACACAGGCACGAACACACAGATACACACAGAAGTGTAAGTTATTAAACCTTTAAATAGTGGTAAAATGTCACAGTAATTGCATGAGGGCTTATTCCATGCACCTTCCTCTGGGAATGGACTATAAATGGTTATAGTAGTGAGTCCAAGATGTCAATATGTTCTGTAATAATTCCAAGGCTATGACACAGTTAATAGTATCTTTTTCCTGCATTTTATATGGTATTGGGAGGATGAACAATAACTTTATTTCTACTCTAGAAGTTAATATGCATAAAATTAACTTTAGAATTGGAACATGCATCTGCCCAAGTCATAAGAAAGGAGCTTGTCAATGGAAAAAATAATTTTTTGAAAAAAATGATAAAATAACAAATAAAGGTGGTCAAGAGAAGGTCAGGTTTCACTGAGACCTGAACACAGGAACATAGTAATGAAGATTGGGCTGTCAGAGGCAATTTGCATTTATGTTAGTCTAACTAGTATGCATACTATCATAGATTCTATGCTTAAATCAGTGGATTTCAATCACAGTTCTGGTACACAGGAATTTTTTTACTGTTTCCTAAAGGAATTATGCCTGTAAGTTCATAGCAATAGTACAGTAGGCAAGGCATTTACACACAACCTGATGGCTAAGTGCAAGGTAAATGGTCTCTATATGGCTCCTGAAGGGCAAATTCAAGAGTAAGACTAGAGTATAGCCAGGTGTGGTTGCAAGGCAAACAAAATAAAGCACACACAGACACACACACACACACACAAAGATATTTCTGCTATGAACATGATATTCTTCAATCATTTAGCAGAACAGAGAAAAACATTGCTTCTCTTGATGGTGATAATAAGTTTAGCTATATATACATAAATGACGATGACATGTATTTAATCAGTTCAGCGATTGATAACATGTCTTAGCTATTCAGTAATAGTTGGTATCCTCAAATCTTAGCTGTTGTATGGAAAATTTTGTATACTCAATGTACTCAAAAACTAGAGACTATATTGCTTCCAGATAACATTGTTTAGAGAATTGTTGACATGGCACTGATATGGAAGAGCAAATGTCAGAGGGATAAAAAAATACAGAAGTTTTGCCATGAAATTCAATGGCAGGTATAAGCATACCATTCTGTCTTGTTTTGTGAGATTCAGTGAAGATCAAGATTTAAGGGAAGAATTTCTCTGTTTTCCTGATTGAACTGGATGGAGAACTAGGTCAGGGCTATTTAGTGCTCTTGAGAGGTTCGGCACAGGTCTTGAAAATGCTCAGATGCATCCGAGTATGGATAGTGCTGTGAGTATGATGAGGTTATCACTTGGGAAAGGTGTAAAAATAAAGGACAGTGATTACCCAGAAATTGTGTCCACTCACTATATGCTCAATTGGGATCCTGTTATTGCAAAGTTTTCTACTGAGTGTTGGAATGCAGTAGCACTGTAGCACTGTCCTCTCATTGTTCATTGATTTGCTCGAACGGGCACCAGTAACATCTCCATTGTGAGATTTGTTGGTACTGTTTTTTTTTTTTTCCCCTTTATTTTATTTTATTTTTTTTAAAGTTGTAGATTTACAATTTTTTGTGCTTTGGTTTCAATTATACAATGATCAGATACCCATCCCTCCACCAGTGCCCATTTTCCACCACCATGGATAATATCCCTCCCACCCCCATCCCCCCATCCCCCCGTCTCTGTGGCAGGGCAATCCCCTGTGTTCTCTCTCTCCTTTTGGGTGTTGTGGTCTGCAAAAGAGGCATTGAGTGGCAAACATGTTCAGTCCATAGTCTACTTTCGACATGCATCTCCCCTCCTGGGAGGATCCTCCAAACATCCTTTATTTGGTGCTCCCTTCTCTATCTGAATAGCCCTTTCCTCTAGGATACCCGGCTGGCCTCTAAGTTATGGAGTAATCCTCCTGGTGCTGATCTCGGCTATTCTTGGGTATTAATCTCATACTTTGTTACTTTATATCCCCCAGATGAATGCAATCTTTCTATGTCTATCCCTCTCTTTCTGACTCATTTCGCTTAGCATGATACTTTCCATATTGTACCACTTGTATGTAAATTTCATGACTTCATCTTTTCTAAGAGCTACATAGTACTCCATTGTGTAGATGTACCAAAGTTTCTTTAACCAGTCATCTGTTCTTGGGCATTCAGGTTTCTTCCAGTTTCTGGCTATTGTAAAGAGGGCTGCAATGAACAAACAAGTGCAGATGTCACTTCGACTATACATTTTTGCCTCTCTGGGATATATTCCCAAGAGTGGTATTGCTGGGTCAAATGGGAGCTCAATTTCTAATTTTTTGAGAATCGTCCATACTGTTTTCCAGAAGGGCTGAACCAGTGGACATTCCCACCAACAGTGAAGGAGTGTCCCTTTCTCGCCACATCCACGCCAGCATCGGTTGCTTTTGTTCTTTTGAATTTGGGCCAGTCTCTGAGGTGTGAGATGGTATCTCATTGTGGTTTTGATCTGCATCTCCCTGATGATTCATGATGTAGAGCATTTTCTCATGTGCTTTTTTGCCATTCGGATTTCTTCTTTGAGAAAGTTTCTGTTCATTTCATTGCCCCATTTTTGGATGGGGTTGGATGTTTTCTTCTTGTGGAGTTTAACCAGTATTTTGTATATCCTGGATATCAACCCCTTGTCAGATGTGTATTCGGTGAATATCCTTTCCCATTCTGTAGACTGTCTTTGTATTTTGGTCACTGTTTCTTTGGAGGTGCAGAAGCTTCTTAGTTTAAGATAGTCCCATTTATCTATCTCTGTTTTCACTTGCTCGGCCAGTGGCGTGGCATCTTTGAAGATACCATTAGCTTCAATGTCATGGAGGGTTTTGCCAACTTTATCTTCAATGTACCTTATGGTTTCTGGTCTGATGTTGAGGTCTTTAATCCATTTTGATCTTACTTTTGTACATGGTGTTAGGCAGAGTTCTGAGCCTATTTTTTTGCATGTAGCCGTCCAGTGATGCCAACACAATTTATTAAAGAGGCTTTCCTTACTCCACTTCACATTACTTGCACCTTTATCAAAGATTAGATGAGCATATGATTGAGGAGAGATGTCAGTGTATTCAACCCTGTTCCATTGGTCTGCAGTTCTGCCTTTGTTCCAGTACCATGCTGTTTTAATTATTACTGCTTTGTAGTACAGTTTGAAGTTCGGGAGGTTGATTCCTCCCATTTTCTTTGTCCCAAGAATTGCTTTAGCTATTCGTGGGGGCTTATTGTTCCATATAAATTTCAAGAGTGTTTGCTCCATTTCTTTGAAGAATGTCATGGGTATCCTTATAGGGATTGCATTGAATTTATACAATGCTTTCGGTAGTATTGCCATTTTGACAATGTTAAGTCTCCCGACCCATGAGCAGGGGATATCTTTCCATTTCCTCATGTCCTCTTTTATTTCCTGAAGTAGCGTTTTGTAGTTTTCTTTGTACAGGTCCTTTACTTCCTTAGTTAAGCTGATTCCTAGGTACTTGATTTTCTGGGGCACAATTGTGAATGGGATTGTTTTTTTCATGTTGCTTTCTTCTCTCTCACTGTTTGCGTATAGGAAAGCCATGGACTTTTGGGTATTGATTTTATAACCTGCAACTTTACTATACGAGTCTATTGTTTCTAGGAGTTTTTTGGTGGAAGTTATTGGGTTCTCTAAGTAGAGTATCATATCATCTGCGAATAGTGAGAGCTTGATTTCTTCCTTTCCTACCTGAATGCCCTTAATATCTTTTTCCTGCCTAATCGCTATTGCAAGTACTTCCAGTACTATATTGAACAGCAGTGGAGAGAGTGGGCATCCCTGTCTCGTCCCTGATCTTAGAGGGAAGGCTCTCAGTTTTTCCCCATTGAGGATGATGCTTGCTGTAGGCTTGTGGTAGATGGCTTTAATTATGTTGAGGAAGGTCCCCTCTATACCCATTTTGGCTAGGGTTTTCATCATAAAGGGGTGCTGGATCTTATCAAATGCTTTCTCTGCATCTATTGATATGATAATATGCTTTTTATCTTTTCTTTTGTTGATATGGTGGATTATGTTGATTGATTTCCAAATGTTGAACCATCCTTGCATCCCTGGGATGAATCCTACTTGGTCATGGTGTATGATCTTTTTGATGAGTAGTTGGATTCTATTTGCTAGTAGTTTGTTGAGGATCTTTGCATCTGTGTTCATCAGGGATATCGGCCTGTAATTCTCTTTCTTTGTGGTATCTCTGTCTGCTTTTGGTATCAGTGTGATATTTGCTTCGTAGAAACTGTTTGGAAGTGTTTTTGATATTTCAATTTCGTGGAAAAGCTTAAAGAGTATTGGGAGTAAGTCCTCTTTAAAGATTTGGAAGAATTCACTAGTGAATCCATCCGGGCCAGGACTTTTGTGCTTGGGGAGACTTTTTATTACCATTTCAATTTCCTTGATGGTGATAGGTCTGTTCAGGTATTCCAGGTCTTCTTGGTTCAGCCTTGGGAGTCTGTAGGAGTCTAGGAATTTATCCATTTCCTCGAGGTTTTGATGTTCCGTGGCATAAAGCTTCTCAAAGTACTCCCTGAGGATCCTCTGAATTTCTGTGGTTTCTGTTGTAATGACCCCCTTTTCATTTCTGATTCGGTTTATTAGGGTTTTCTCTCTCCCTTTCTTTGTGAGTTTTGCTAGAGGCTTATCGATCTTGTTAATTTTCTCAAAGAACCAGCTCTTGGTTTCATTGATCTTTCGGATTGTTTTTTGGGTTTCCATCTCGTTAATCTCTGCTCTGAGTTTTATTATTTCCTTTCTCCTGTTCGGGTTGTGCTCCTTTTTTTGGTCCTTCTCCAAGCTCTTAAGCTGTGAGGTTAGGTTACTTATGTGTGCTCGCTCCTCCTTCCTGAGGAATGCTTGTAGAGCTATAAACTTTCCTCTTAACACAGCCTTTGCTGTGTCCCATAAGTTTTGGTAACTCGTGTTCTCATTTTCATTCGTTTCTAGGAATCTTTTGATTTCCTCTTTGATTTCCTGTCTAATCCACTCGTTGTTCAATAGTGCACTGTTTAATTTCCAGGTGTTTGATTTAGTTTTCTGTTTTTGTGTGTGATTTACTTCTAATTTCAGCGCATTATGGTCTGAGAAGATTGTTGATACAATCTCTACCTTCTTAATTTTATGGAGGCATGTTTTGTGGCTCAGCATGTGGTCTATCTTGGAGAATGTTCCATGTACGCTTGAGAAGAATGTGTATTCAGCTTTTTGTGGATGAAGTGTCCTGTATATATCTACTAAGTCCCTTTCTTCCATTGTTTCCCTCAAATGAAGTATGTCCTTGCTAAGCTTGAGTCTGGTTGATCTATCAAGATGTGACAAAACAGTGTTGAAGTCTCCCACTAGTATTGTGTTGCTATTGATGTCTTTTTCCAAATCTATGAGTAGTTGTTTTAAGTACTTTGCTGGTCTCTCATTAGGTGCATATACATTTATTATTGTAAGTTCTTCCTGTTGTACAGATCCTCTGATCAATAAGTAATGGCCTTCACTGTCTCTTATGACCTTCCTCACTCTGAAATCAATGTGGTCTGATATAAGGATGGCTACCCCAGCTTTTTTATGGGAGCTGTTTGCCTGTAGGATTGTTTTCCAGCCTTTGACTCTGAGTCTGTGTTTGCTTTGACTATTGAGATGCGTTTCTTGCAGGCAGCAGAATGTTGGGTTCAATTTTCTAATCCATCCTGCCACTCTATGTCTTTTAATTGGTGCGTTTAGCCCATTGACATTGAGAGAGATTATTGTTATGGGATTTTGTCCCATTGTTATGTTAAAATTGGGTGTATTTGAGGGGCCTTTCTTGCCTTAAAGTAGCCCATTTAGTTGTTCTTGTAACCATGGTTTTGAGTCTATGAAGTTCCTGAGCTGTTGTTTGTCTGTGAAACTGTGTGTTGTTCCTTCTATTATGAATGAGAGTCTTGCTGGGAAAAGTATTTTGGGGGAGGCATTTATTTCATTGAGTTTTTTTACTATGTCCCACCACTGTTTTCGGGCCATGAGGGTTTCATCAGAAAAATCAGCTGTGAATTTTAAGGATGCTCCTTTGTAAGAGATTTCTTTCTTCGATCTTGCTGCTTTCAGAATTTTGTCTCTGTCTAAGGTTTTGGTCATTTTGATCAGAATGTGTCTTGGGGTATTTTTATTCGGATTTCTTCTAGCTGGTACCCTTCGGGCCTCCTGAATGTGGTCACAAGTTTTCTTCAGCTCTGGAAATGTTGTAGCAATGATGTCTTTGACAGTTTCTTCTTCATCGAGGTTTTCTTCCTGTCCCTCTGGGACTCCAATAATTCTTATGTTACCCCTCTTGGCTTCATCACGATCTTCTCTTGCCATCTGTTCCCGAATTGTGAGTCTCTTTTCCATTTTCTGCTCTTTTCTGGAGAGTCTCTGAACTTCATCTTCGAGCTCACTGATTCTGTTCTCAGCCGCTGTTACTCTGCTGCTGAGGCCTTCCACTGAGCTTTTCAATTCGCCTACGAGATTTTTCAGGTCTGACATTTCTGATTGCATTTTCCTCATTTCTGCCTTCAGATCCTCTTGTCTTCTATTGGCATTGGTTTCCATTGTTTCTTTTAATTCCCTAAGCATCCTAAGTAGCTCCCTTCTGAATTCCTTGTCAGAGAGGTTGTCTAACACTACAGTACTGTTGGTGTCATCTGGGCTAGACTCTTCAATATGAATGTTTGGTGGGCTTTTGCGTTGCTTTACCATTGTGAGAGGTGTGGTTTAGTCCTTCACGTTCAGTGTTACTATTCTGCTTGATATGCAGTGTGAGTTAAGATAGGCTTATGAGTTATTGGCAACTGTATTTCTAGTGGCTGAGCTAAAGTAGAGAAGTTTCCATCTAAGAAGTTAGCTTATGGTTCCTATGGCATATGTAGTGGGAAAATATTTCGCGGCCGCATTAGCGGCCGCGGCTCCGGAAAGAGTCCCTGGCACTGGGCGAGGAGTTGGGAATGTCTCCTGTTTGGAATTGGAGCCGTTCAGCTTTGTTGCCCAGAGCTGGGCCTCTGTGCCCGTCCCACGCGGCTCAGGGGTTGAAAACCGGCTGTCTCGGGGCTGTTTCTAGCTGCGCCTGCCCAGAGAGGAACCCAGGCCCTTGGGGGCGGGCTGTACCTGTTGGAATTGGAGCCGTTCAGCTTTTTTGCCCAGAGCTGGGCCTCTGTGCCCGTCCCACGCGGCTCAGGGGTTGAAAACCGGCTGTCTCGGGGCTGTTTCTAGCTGCGCCTGCCCAGAGAGGAACCCAGGCCCTTGGGGGCGGGCTGTACCTGTTGGAATTGGAGCCGTTCAGCTTTTTTGCCCAGAGCTGGGCCTCTGTGCCCGTCCCACGCGGCTCAGGGGTTGAAAACCGGCTGTCTCGGGGCTGTTTCTAGCTGCGCCTGCCCAGAGAGGAACCCAGGCCCTTGGGGGCGGGCTGTACCTGTTGGAATTGGAGCCGTTCAGCTTTGTTGCCCAGAGCTGGGCCTCTGTGCCCGTCCCACGCGGCTCAGGGGTTGAAAACCGGCTGTCTCGGGGCTGTTTCTAGCTGCGCCTGCCCAGAGAGGAACCCAGGCCCTTGGGGGCGGGCTGTACCTGTTGGAATTGGAGCCGTTCAGCTTTGTTGCCCAGAGCTGGGCCTCTGTGCCCGTCCCACGCGGCTCAGGGGTTGAAAACCGGCTGTCTCGGGGCTGTTTCTAGCTGCGCGTGCCCAGAGAGGAACCGGTACTGTTTTTGACATATCGAATAAGCCACAGGGAGCTTGCCAGGTTCTGCCGTGCAGACGGGATACTCTCGGTAGCTTGCCAGGCTCTCCGAGAGGGACGGAGGAATCAAACCCGGTTGGCTGCATGTAAGATGAACACCCTACCCACTATGCTATCACTCCAGACCTGTAATGCAGTGAATATCATGAATGAAATGTATTTTTGATGTAGTCAACTACACCACATGACACCACACTATCTAGCAATACCATTGTCTTCTCCATGCAGAAGTGAGGTATTGGGATAAGAAGGGTCCTTTCATGTCTTTATGAACTAAGTAGAGGAGGGAAGTGGTTTCTATGGCAGAACTACTGCTGGAAGAGGAGTGGATGATTGATATTGTTAACCATCTAAATTATATTAATATTTCTTTTTAGGGGCTTGCACAAATATTTTTATACTAGCAAATTTTTCACTAAAAAGGAAGCTGGCTCTCTGAATAGCCTCATTCGAAAGGAACACACTAGAAATGGTTCCATTTTTGCAGTAAGTTTTTATTGATAACAAGTCATACTGAATATAATTAAAAACTACCTAAGCACTTTAGTTTAAAATTTTAATCATTATTACTCTAAAAATGAGAATCCTCATAAAGTATGGATTAATAATCCTTTGATGGGAGCTGACAAGTGATGTGCACTAAATTCTTAGGGGGCTAGGGGGTGGGGACGATTAATTGGTCTCCTAATGTCACTGATTTCCAAACATAAAATTCAATGATCTCAATTTTTGACGTTACTGAAAGGAAGTATCCATCTCTCTGTTAAGAATTACTAAATTGATGGCTGTATTTTTCCACTACCTGTATAAGAATACTCTTTACTCCTGTCAGTGATAAAAGATAGAGAAACTAAATGGATGGTAATGCAGCACTCTGTCTCTCGGAAACAACACTGTAATGGCAATTATTAGATATTCTAGCAATGAACAGCAGCAGATTGAACACTAACATTATTTGAATTAAATATTGTTTTCTCTAAAATTTAAGACATCTCGTTATCAGACTCTTTTGTTTAGTGCTTGGCTTCTAGTTTCAAATTTAAATACAAAGAACTTTTGTTTATGGGTCAGAGAAATAGTGGAGTGAGTATGACACTTGCCTTGTGCATAGAAAATTTGGTGTACAATTCTAAGAACTGCCAGTATGATCCCTGAGCACAGAGTAAGGAGAAACCCCTGAGCACTGCTAGATGACACCCCAAAACAAGAAAAAATATCCACAAAAATTTGGTGTACAATTCTAAGAACTGCCAGTATGATCCCTGAGCACAGAGTAAGGAGAAACCCCTGAGCACTGCTAGATGACACCCCAAAACAAGAAAAAATATCCACAAGTTGTTTTAAATTTTATAATATTAGAATTAAACATAAATTCACAAAATACTACAATAAATGCATTTTTATTTTTGCTTTTATGATTCATGAAGTAATTTTGTTTTCACCACTCTGGAGATGTGCACATGGCAGGAAAATATTTTCACCATTCCGACTCTATTAGTCATTAATCATGTCAATGAGGTCTGTAAGAAAGTGGAATCTGCATGAACATCATAAAGAACAAATTAATGCAAGATTCTAAAACTGCTGAAAAAAAAACTTACACAATCATCCAGGTTTTCTTGACAACACTGAAACTTCCTTTAGGGAAAGTACTGGAAACCTTGCTAAGACCCTTGTTCTATAAAGTATCATTCACTTACAATAAAAGTCTAGCTGTATAAAGTAAATCACGATTTGAACAGGAGAGGTATTACAGCAAGTAGAGTCAAATTTCATATGGCCTTGATGGCCTTATTCTGAGCACTGATCAGAATAATTCTTTAGCAAAGAAATAGATATATGCCTGGAGCACTGCTGGGTGTGAAAAATCCCATCCTCTATTCCCCTGCCTCCCAACAAAAAAATTACCACAAATTTACTTGGAAAAAAATGGTTTCAATCAGAATTTATTTTGGATGATGTGAAAAAAGAAGTAAAACTGAGTAAAAATTTTAATTAAGATTTTTTTAAGATTTTACTTCAAGTTAGAAATTTATAAACAAAAGAACTCTTCACACTTTTGTTATTTTCCTATTGTATTTGTGAATATAACAGTGTGAAAATATTTTTTTAAATAAACTGTCTACAGTCAAAGAGATAGTACAGTGGTTAAGGCATTTTCTTTACGAATGACTAACCCAATTTTATCCCCAAAATATGCTCAGGTACCCATGGCCAACCGGGAATGATCCCTGAGCACAGAGCCAAAAGTAAACCCTGAGCCCATGTCACTGTGTCCCCAAAACAAACAAAAACTTAACTTAAAAATTAATTTTTCTTAGCAATTAATTTTGTAAATTAAAAAACAAGATCAATGTTTAGAATAAAATTTCATACAGCTTATTTTCATTTTCTAATTTTTATTTGTATTTGAATAACCTATAATTATCTCTAGTGATTTTTGCTATCCTTTTTTATATTTGCTGATTGTATAAATTAGACCAAACAAAAATCGTAAGGATTTACAAAAAAGAAGACACAGCTTTCTTTGATAAAGAGTGTTTATAATTTAAAAAGTATAAAGAAAAAGATGAAGATTGTCATGAATTCTTCTTTTACATGAGACTTAGGAAGGTACATTAGGGTGCGTTGAACAATGAACTAAAAAATACATTGATCCTAACATTGGCATCAAAATTTGTCCTAATGCTTCAAAGATATTGGTGTCATCCAGATGAACATTATATTGTGCATTTTAAAAAGGGTATGTATATTTTGTTTGTTTGGGGTACACAACCTTTGTTGCTCAGGGCTTATTCCTAGCTCTGAGCTCAGAAATCACACCTGGTGAAGCTCAGAGGTCTATATGCTGTGTTGAGAGTGAAAGCTGGATTTAAGGCAAGCATTCAATCCTCTGTACTATTGCTCTGCCCTTGAGCTATGCATTCAGAAATAGATGAGATGCAGATATTTTCTCTGAAGCTTTATCAAAGGAATATGCTAAACCCAAAGATTGTTAAAAATAATTATACATTATCAAAAAAATTAAAATCACTGCATTCATAGATCAAAATACCAAAATATATTTTATGTGTGACAATATCAATATTTTAATTTTATCATTTGGACATTTATCCCTTGGTTCTTGGCAGAAGGCTATATCAGACATTTTATATTACATTAGAAGAAACTAACCTCCCAAATGATGAAGTACCAATGAACTGATTGGAAACCATATTGTTTTTTACTCTATAGTATAACATAGGGTTGACTAATTTCCCGGGCTGGAGCGATAGCACAGCGGTAGGGCGTTCGCCTTACAAGCGGCCAACATGGCCGACCCGAGTTCAATTCCTCCGCCCCTTGGAGAGCCCGGCAAGCTACCGAGAGTATTCGATATGCCAAACACAGTAACAACAAAGTCTCCAATGGAGACATTACTGGGCCCGCTCGAGCAAATCGACGATCAACGGGAGAACCTTTACCTTTACCTTACCTCGACTAATTTCCAAAACCACCCCCAGAGGGAACCCTGCATTAGCACTCTGACACCTTTCTTCCACCAAACCTCAATGTTGGTTGCATGCTTTAGTATGAGGTTTCTGTTTAATTTGTCTTCCTTTCCATTGACTACTGTCTTCATTTAGCAATTGATTTGAATGAACTTGATATGGATGATAAATAGCATAATTCCTGCAATCTATTTACTCACAGCCAAATTTTATGCAATCTTAAATAACTCTCAGACGCGCCATCTTTGAAGCGTTCAGCATAAGAGAAGGAACACATGGAGGGTGCGGGATCCTGGAGGGAAAAAAAAAAAGAAAAAACAGGTTCCAAAAAGAGCCGAGATCACCGGCAAGTTCCAGATGGAGTAGGTGCCGCATCCCGCCTCCCCCAGATGGAACCCTGGTGACCAGAAGCCTCTACAAACACAGCTCGAGTATGCGGGAACAAGGACTTTTTCTCAAAACCGCGCAGCCGCTTACGCGGCCACACGACATCTCTCTATATACAAAGTGATCAATGAGAAATAAACCACCCAATCTTTCTCCCTGAAAATCAGAGTTAAGTTTGGAGCACGGCCACAGCCCCAGAAACACAAGGACTTAATGCAGAACCCAGCAGCTTAGAACAGAAAAGTGAACGGACGATGAGTTAACCCAGGCCATCATTTCTGCCCAGAGGGGAAAGGGTGTTGCCCCATTCGCCCTCTCTTCTCTGGAAAGAAGGATGGCGGCCGCATGGGAGCCTTGTGGACAGCAGGTATGAGCCGGGGGTGTGGGGGGCGACTAAAACCTCACGAGAAGGGGGGGCGTTCCGGTCCGTCCTTCACGCCCTACCGTGGTCAACAGTTGCCCCCCACGAGCGGCTCCCCAGCACGGCCACAGTCCCAGAAGCACAAGGACTTAATGCAGAACCCGGCAGCTTGGAGCAGAAAAGTGAAAGGACTATGCGTTAATCCAGGCCATCAAGTCTGCCGGAGGGGAAAGGGTGTTGCCCCATTCGCCCTCTCTTCTCTGGAAAGAAGGATGGCGGCCGCATGGGAGCCTTGTGGACAGCAGGTATGAGCCGGGGGTGTGGGGGCGACTAAAACCTCATGGGAAGGGGGGCGTTCTGGTCCGTCCTTCACGCCCTACCGAGGTCACCAGTCGCCCCCCGCGAGCGGCTCTCCAGCACGGCCACAGCCCCAGAAGCACAAGGGCTTAATGCAGAACCCAGCAGCTTGGAGCAGAAAAGTGAACGGACTATGCATTGATCCAGGCCATCAAGTCTGCCGGAGGGGAAAGGGTGTTGCCCCATTCGCCCTCTCCTCTCTGGAAAGAAAGATGGCGGCCACATGGGAGCCTTGTGGACAGCAGGTATGAGACGGGAGTGTGGGGGCGACTAAAACCTCATGGGAAGGGGGGCGTTCCGGTCCGTCCTTCACGCCCTACCGAGGTCACCAGTTGCCCCCCACGAGCGGCTCTCCAGCACGGCCACAGCCCCAGAAGCACAAGGGCTTAATGCAGAACCCAGTAGCTTGGAGCAGAAAAGTGAAAGGACTATGCGTTAATCCAGGCAATCATTTCTGCCCAGAGGGGAAAGGGTGTTGCTCCCTTCCGCCCTCCTCCCTCTGGAAAGAAAGATGGCGGCCACATGGGAGCCTTGTGGACAGCAAGTATGAGCCGGGGGTGTGGGGGCAACTAAAACCTCATGGGAAGGGGGGCGTTCCGGTCCATCCTTCACGCCCTACCGAGGCCACCAGTTGCCCGCCCCCCCCCCCCCCGAGCGGCTCTCCAGCACAGCCACAGCCCCAGAAGCCAAGGACTTAATGCAGAACCCAGCAGCTTGGAGCAGAAAAGTGAACGGACTGTTAATCCAGGCCATCAAGTCTGCCAGAGGGGAAAGGGTGTTGCCCCAATCGCCCTCTCTTCTCTGGAAAGAAGGATGGCGGCCACATGGGAGCCTTGTGGACAGCAGGTATGAGCCAGGGGTGTGGGGGCGACTAAAACCTCATGGGAAGGGGGCGTTCCGGTCCGTCCTTCACGCCCTACCGAGGTCACCAGTTGCCCCCCATGAGCGGCTCTCCAGCACAGCCACGGCCCCAGAAGCACAAGGACTTAATGCAGAACCCAGCAGCTTGGAGCAGAAAAGTGAACGGACTATGCATTGATCCAGGCCATCAAGTCTGCCGGAGGGGAAAGGGTGTTGCCCCATTCGCCCTCTCCTCTCTGGAAAGAAAGATGGCGGCCACATGGGAGCCTTGTGGACAGCAGGTATGAGACGGGAGTGTGGGGGCGACTAAAACCTCATGGGAAGGGGGGCGTTCTGGTCCGTCCTTCACGCCCTACCGAGGTCACCAGTTGCCCCCCGCGAGCGGCTCTCCAGCACGGCCACGACTCCAGAACACAGAAACCAATTTCTTAACTATCTGACTTTCAGTAGAAATACTTCCAGGGTCAATAGGTAAAATAGCAGAAATCCAAAACCAACATTTAATTCTTGAACCCAGCTGTAGAAAGCAAATCACTTCACAATGCTTTTTCAGCATGTCTGATTTGGGGTGGGGGGTAAACTCTAAATAATAGTGGTGAATCTTTTATTGAAACAATGAACCTAATCAAAGCAGATAGAGTGTTAACTAGAATTCATCTGCCTCACAGGGACGGGGAGGGGTGGGGGTGGGGTTTTATTGGGGTTCTTCATGGTAAAAAATAAGTATTGGTAAAGGGAAATGTGTTTGATATTTGCATGACTGAGACATAAACCTGAAAGCTTTGTAACCTTTCCCACAGTGATTCAATCACTTAATCACTTAATCACTTAATCCCCGTTATTCATCGATTTATTCGAGCGGGTGCCAGTAACGTCTCCATTCATCCCGGTTGCGTGCTAGCGTAGCCCAATGGTATCTGTTCGTTTTAGGAACATGTAGAGCCTCAAACCGATCATTTAGGGTCTTGACGAAGAAGTCTGACCATCTTATAGGTGGGCGTCCACGTGATCTTTTGATGTCTCGTGGAATCCAATCAGTAATGGCTCTAGTCCAGCGGTTTTCTGTAAACCTCATTACATGTCCAGCCCATCTGATTCAATAAATAAAAAAAAAAAAGAAACCAATGATGACAGACAGAAAATTAAAAAAAAAATAACTCTCAGAAAAAAATGTATCATACATGACTTATTTAGCTGAATTTTATTCATGAATATATATATCTACATAGAAATTTATTTGGAATGGTACTTATTTAGGTTGGAAAAGTCACTGTATGTGAGACATGTAAAAGTATCTTATGTATCCATTTTTTTCATTCATTCAGCAAATTTGAGAAACAAAAGGGAAAATAGGCTTCTAATGTATCATAAAATAAGTCATTAAATTAAAACATTTCAATGAAGGAAATAACGAAAAAAATACATTGAAAAATAGTGTGAACATTTACTTTTTTCCTTTAATACTTAATTATAGAAAAAGAGAATCAATGAAGAAAGAAATAATGTAAATATCAATCTTTTTTTATATATATTTTTTTATTAGTGAAACACCATGAGGTACAGTTGTAGATTTACAATTTTTGTGCTTGGGTTTCGATTATACAATGATCAGATACCCATCCCTCCACCATTGCCCATTATCCACCACCATGGATAATGTCCCCCCCCCCCACCCCCATCCCCCCATCACCCCCTGCCTCCGTGGCAGGGCAATCCCCTGTGTTCTCTCTCTCCTTTTGTGTGTTGTGGTCTGCAAAAGAGGCATTGAGTGGCAAACATGTTCAGTCCATAGTCTACTTTCGACATGCATCTCCCCTCCTGGGAGGATCCTCCAAACATCCTTTATTTGGTGTTCCCTTCTCTATCTGAGCTGCCCTTTCCTCTAGAATGCCCGACTGGCCACTAAGCTATGGAGTAATCCTCCTGGTACTGATCTCAGCTATTCTTGGGTACTAATCTCATATTTTGTTACTTTATATCCCACAGATGAATGCAATCTTTCTATGTCTATCCCTCTCTTTCTGACTCATTTCGCTTAGCATGATACTTTCCATGTGGTACCACTTCTATGTAAATTTTATGACTTCATCTTTTCTAACAGCTACATAGTACTCCATTGTGTAGATGTACCAAAGTTTCTTTAACCAGTCATCTGCTCTTGGGCATTCAGGTTTCTTCCAATTTCTGGCTATTGTAAAGAGTGCTGCAATGAACAAACAAGTGCAGATGTCACTTCGACTATACATTTTTGCCTCTCTGGGATATATTCCCAGGAGTGGTATTGCTGGGTCAAATGGGAGCTCAATTTCTAATTTTTTGAGAATCGTCCATACTGTTTTCCAGAAGGGCTGAACCAGTGGACATTCCCACCAACAGTGAAGGAGTGTCCCTTTCTCGCCACATCCGCACCAGCATTGGATGCTTATGTTCTTTTGAATGTGGGCCAGTCTCTGAGGTGTGAGATGGTATCTCATTGTGGTTTTGATCTGCATCTCCCTGATGATTAATGATGTAGAGCATTTTCTCATGTGCTTTTTTGCCATTCGGATTTCTTCTTTGAGAAAGTTTCTGTTCATTTCATTGCCCCATTTTTTTAGATGGGGTTGGATGTTTTCTTCTAGTGGAGTTCAACCAGTATTTTGTATATCCTGGATATCAACCCCTTGTCAGATGTGTATTCGGCGAATATCCTTTCCCATTCTGTAGGGTGTCTTTGTATTTTAGTCACTGTTTCTTTGAAGGTGCAGAAGCTTCTTAGTTTAAGATAGTCCCATTTATCTATCTCTGTTTTCAATTGCTCGGCCAGTGACATGGCATCTTTGAGGATACCATTAGCTTCAATGTCATGGAGGGTTTTGCCAACTTTATATTCAATGTACCTTATGGTTTCTGGTCTGATGTTGAGGTCTTTAATCCATTTTGATCTTACTTTTGTACATGGTGTTAGGCAGAGTTCTGAGCCCATTTTTTTGCATGTAGCCGTTCAGTGATGCCAGCACAATTTGTTAAAGAGGCTTTCCTTACTACACTTCACATTACTTGCAACTTTATCAAAGATTAGAGGATCATATGATTGAGGGGAGATGTCAGTGTATTCAACCCTGTTCCATTGGTCTGCAGTTCTGCCTTTGTTCCAGTACCATGCTGTTTTAATTATTACTGCTTTGTAGTACAGTTTGAAGTTCGGGAGGTTCATTCCTCCCATTTCCTTTTTCCCAAGAATTGCTTTAGCTATTCATGGGGGCTTATTGTTCCATATAAATTTCAGGAGTGTTTGCTCCATTTCTTTGAAGAATGTCATGGGTATCCTTATAGGAATTGCATTGAATTTATACAATGCTTTTGGTAGTATTGCCATTTTGACAATATTAAGTCTCCTGACCCATGAGCAGGGGGTATCTTTCCATTTCCTCATGTCCTCTTTTATTTCCTGAAGTAGCGTTTTGTAGTTTTCTTTGTACAGGTCCTTTACTTCCTTTGTTGAGCTGATTCCTAGGTACTTGATTTTCTGGGGCACAATTGTGAACGGGATTGTTTTTTTCATGTTGCTTTCTTCTCTCTCACTGTTTGTGTATAGGAAAGCCATGGACTTTGGGGTATTGATTTTATAGCCTGCAACTTTACTATACAAGTCTATTGTTTCTAGGAGTTTTTTGGTGGAGGATATTGGGTTCTCTAAGTATAGTATCATATCATCTGCGAATAGTGAGATCTTGATTTCTTCCTTTCCTAGCTGAATGCCCTTAATATCTTTTTCTTGCCTAATCGCTATTGCAAGTACTTCCAGTACTATATTGAACAGCAGTGGAGATAGTGGGCATCCTTGTCTCGTCGCTAATCTTAGAGGCTCTATACCCATTTTGGCTAGGGTTTTCATCATAAAGGGGTGCTGAATCTTGACAAATGTTTCTCTGCATCTATTGATATAATCATATGCTTTCTATCTTTTCTTTTGTTGATATGATGGATTATGTTGATTGTTTTCCGAATGTTAAACCATCCTTGCATCCCTGGGATGAATCCTTCTTGTTCATGGTGTATGATCTTTTTGATCAGTAGTTGGATTCCATTTGCTAGTTGTTTGTTGAGGATCTTTGCATCTGTGTTCATCAGGGATATCGGTCTGTAATTCTCTTTCTTTGTGGTATCTCTGTCTGCTTTTGGTATCAGTGTGATATTTGCTTCGTAGAAACTGTTCGGAAGTGTTTTTGATATTTCAATTTCGTGGAAAAGCTTAAAGAGGATTGGGAGTAAGTCCTCTTTAAAGATTTGGAAGAATTCACTAGTGAATCCATCCGGGCCAGGACTTTTGTGCTCGGGGAGACTTTTTATTACCATTTCAATTTCCTTGATGGTGATAGGTCTGTTCAGGTATTCCAGGTCTTCTTGGTTTAGCCTTGGGAGTCTGTAGGAGTCTAGGAATTTATCCATTTCCTCGAGGTTTTAATGTTCCATGGCATAAAGCTCCTCAAAGTACTCACTGAGGATCCTTTGAATTTCTGTAGTTTCTGTTGTAATGACCCCCTTTTCATTTCTGATTCGGTTTATTAGGGTTTTCTATCTCCCCTTCTTTGTGAGCTTTGTTAGAGGCTTTTCGATCTTGTTAATTTTCTTGAAGAAGCAGCTCTTGGTTTCATTGATCTTTCGGATTGTTTTTTGGGTTTCCATCTTGTTAATCTCTGCTCTGAGTTTTATTATTTCCTTTCTCCTGTTTGGGTTGTGCTCCTTTTTTTGGTCCTTCTCCAAGCTCTTAAGCTGTGAGGTTAGGTTACTTATGTGTGCTCGCTCCTCCTTCCTGAGGAATGCTTGTAGAGCTATAAACTTTCCTCTTAACAGAGCTTTTGCTGTGTTCCATAAGTTTTGGTAACTCGTGTTCTCATTTTCATTCATTTCTAGGAATCTTTTGATTTCCTCTTTGATTTCCTGTCTAATCCATTCGTTGTTCAATAGCGCACTGTTTAATTTCCAGGTGTTTGATTTAGTTTTCTGTTTTTGTGTGTGCTTTACTTCTAATTTCAGTGCATTATGGTCTGAGAAGATTGTTGATACAATCTCTACCTTCTTAATTTTATGGAGGCATGTTTTGTGGCTCAGCATGTGGTCTATCTTGGAGAATGTTCCATGTACGCTTGAGAAGAATGTGTATTCAGCTTTTTGTGAATGAAGTGTCCTGTATATATCTACTAAGTCCCTTTCTTCCATTGTTTCCCTCAAATGAAGTATGTCCTTGCTAAGCTTGAGTCTGGTTGATCTATCAAGAGGTGACAAAGCAGTGTTGAAGTCTCCGACTAGTATTGTGTTGCTATTGATGTCTTTTTCCAAATCTATGAGTAGTTGCTTTAAGTAATTTGCTGGTCTCTCATTAGGTGCATAACATTTATTATTGTAAGTTCTTCCTGTTGTACAGATCCTTTGATCAATAAGACATGGCCTTCACTGTCTCTTATGACCTTCTTCACTCTGAAATCGATGTGGTCTGATATTAGGATGGCTACCCCAGCTTTTTTATGGGAGCTGTTCGCCTGTAGGATTGTTTTCCAGCCTTTGACTCTGAGTCTGTGTTTGCTTTGACTATTGAGATGCGTTTCTTGCAGGCAGCAGAATGTTGGGTTCAATTTTCTAATCCATCCTGCCACTCTATGTCTTTTTTCCCCTTTACTTTAATTTATTTTTTTTAAAGTTGTAGATTTACAATTTTTTGTGCTTTGGTTTCAATTATACAATGATCAGATACCCATTCCTCCACCAGTGCCCATTTTCCACCACCATGGATAATATCCCTCCTACCCCCATCCCCCCATCCCCCCGTCTCTGTGGCAGGGCAATCCTCTGTTTTCTCTCTCTCCTTTTGGGTGTTGTGGTCTGCAAAAGAGGCATTGAGTGGCAAACATGTTCAGTCCATAGTCTACTTTCGACATGCATCTCCCCTCCTGGGAGGATCCTCCAAACATCCTTTATTTGGTGCTCCCTTCTCTATCTGAACTGCCCTTTCCTCTAGGATACCCGGCTGGCCTCTATGTTATGGAGTAATCCTCCTGGTGCTGATCTCAGCTATTCTTGGGTATTAATCTCATACTTTGTTACTTTATATCCCCCAGATGAATGCAATCTTTCTATGTCTATCCCTCTCTTTCTGACTCATTTGGCTTAGCATGATACATTCCATATTGTACCACTTGTATGTAAATTTCATGACTTCATCTTTTCTAAGAGCTACATAGTACTCCATTGTGTAGATGTACCAAAGTTTCTTTAACCAGTCATCTGTTCTTGGGCATTCAGGTTTCTTCCAGTTTCTGGCTATTGTAAAGAGTGCTGCAATGAACAAACAAGTGCAGATGTCACTTCGACTATACATTTTTGCCTCTCTGGGATATATTCCCAGGAGTGGTATTGCTGGGTCAAATGGGAGCTCAATTTCTAATTTTTTGAGAATCGTCCATACTGTTTTCCAGAAGGGCTGAACCAGTGGACATTCCCACCAACAGTGAAGGAGTGTCCCTTTCTCGCCACATCCACGCCAGCATCGGTTGCTTTTGTTCTTTTGAATGTGGGCCAGTCTCTGAGGTGTGAGATGGTATCTCATTGTGGTTTTGATCTGCATCTCCCTGATGATTCATGATGTAGAGCATTTTCTCATGTGCTTTTTTGCCATTCGGATTTCTTCTTTGAGAAAGTTTCTGTTCATTTCATTGCCCCATTTTTGGATGGGGTTGGATGTTTTCTTCTTGTGGAGTTTAACCAGTATTTTGTATATCCTGGATATCAACCCCTTGTCAGATGTGTATTCGGTGAATATCCTTTCCCATTCTGTAGACTCTCTTTGTATTTTGGTCACTGTTTCTTTGGAGGTGCAGAAGCTTCTTAGTTTAAGATAGTCCCATTTATCTATCTCTGTTTTCACTTGCTTGGCCAGTGGCGTGGCATCTTTGAAGATACCATTAGCTTCAATGTCATGGAGGGTTTTGCCAACTTTATCTTCAATGTACCTTATGGTTTCTGGTCTGATGTTGAGGTCTTTAATCCATTTTGATCTTACTTTTGTACATGGTGTTAGGCAGAGTTCTGAGCTCATTATTTTGCATGTAGCCATTCAGTGATGCCAGCACAATTTGTTAAAGAGGCTTTCCTTACTACACTTCACATTACTTGCAACTTTATCAAAGATTAGAGGATCATATGATTGAGGGGAGATGTCAGTGTATTCAACCCTGTTCCATTGGTCTGCAGTTCTGCCTTTGTTCCAGTACCATGCTGTTTTAATTATTACTGCTTTGTAGTACAGTTTGAAGTTCGGGAGGTTGATTCCTCCCATTTTCTTTTTCCCAAGAATTGCTTTAGCTATTCGTGGGGGCTTATTGTTCCATATAAATTTCAGGAGTGTTTGCTCCATTTCTTTGAAGAATGTCATGGGTATCCTTATAGGGATTGCATTGAATTTATACAATGCTTTCGGTAGTATTGCCATTTTGACAATGTTAAGTCTCCCGACCCATGAGCAGGGGATATCTTTCCATTTACCAATGTCCTCTTTTATTTCCTGAAGTAGCGTTTTGTAGTTTTCTTTGTACAGGTCCTTTACTCCTTAGTTAAGCTGATTCCTAGGTACTTGATTTTCTGGGGCACAATTGTGAATGGGATTGTTTTTTTCATGTTGCTTTCTTCTCTCTCACTGTTTATGTATAGGAAAGCCATGGACTTTTGGGTATTGATTTTATAACCTGCAACTTTACTATACGAGTCTATTGTTTCTAGGAGTTTTTTGGTGGAGGTTATTGGGTTCTCTATGTAGAGTATCATATCATCTGCGAATAGTGAGAGCTTGATTTCTTCCTTTCCTACCTGAATGCCCTTAATATCTTTTTCCTGCCTAATCGCTATTGCAAGTACTTCCAATACTATATTGAACAGCAGTGGAGAGACTGGGCATCCCTGTCTCGTCCCTGATCTTAGAGGGAAGGCTCTCAGTTTTTCCCTATTGAGGATGATGCTTGCTGTAGGCTTGTGGTAGGTGGCTTTAATTATGTTGAGGAAGGTCCCCTCTATACCCATTTTGGCTAGGGTTTTCATCATAAAGGGGTGCTGGATCTTATCAAATGCTTTCTCTGCATCTATTGATATGATCATATGCTTTTTATCTTTTCTTTTGTTGATATGGTGGATTATGTTGATTGATTTCCGAATGTTAAACCATCCTTGCATCCCTGGGATGAATCATACTTGGTCATGGTGTATGATCTTTTTGATGAGTAGTTGGATTCTATTTGCTAGTAGTTTGTTGAAGATCTTTGCATCTGTGTTCATCAGGGATATCGGCCTGTAATTCTCTTTCTTTGTGGTATCTCTGTCTGCTTTTGGTATCAGTGTGATATTTGCTTCGTAGAAACTGTTCGGAAGTGTTTTTGATATTTCAATTTCGTGGAAAAGCTTAAAGAGGATTGGGAGTAAGTCCTCTTTAAAGATTTGGAAGAATTCACTAGTGAATCCATCCGGGCCAGGACTTTTGTGCTTGGGGAGACTTTTTATTACCATTTCAATTTCCTTGATGGTGATAGGTCTGTTCAGGTATTCCAGGTCTTCTTGGTTTAGCCTTGGGAGTCTGTAGGAGTCTAGGAATTTATCCATTTCCTCGAGGTTTTGATGTTCCGTGGCATAAAGCTTCTCAAAGTACTCCCTGAGGATCCTCTGAATTTCTGTGGTTTCTGTTGTAATGACCCCCTTTTCATTTCTTATTTGGTTTATTTAGCACAGCGGGTAGGGCGTCTGCCTTGCACGCAGCCAACATGCTCGACCCGAGTTCGATTCCTCCGCCCCTCTCGGAGAGCCCGGCAAGCTACCGAGAGTATTTGATATGCCAGACACAGTAACAACAAAGTCTCCAATGGAGACGTTACTGGGCCCGCTCGAGCAAATCGATGATCAATGGGAGGGTTTTTTTTTTTTTTGGTTTATTAGCGTTTTCTTTTTCCCTTTCTTTGTGAGTTTTGCTAGAGGCTTATCGATCTTGTTAATTTTCTCAAAGAACCAGCTTTTGGTTTCATTGATCTTTCGGATTGTTTTTTGGGTTTCCATCTCGTTAATCTCTGCTCTGAGTTTTATTATTTCCTTTCTCCTGTTCGGGTTGTGCTCCTTTTTTTGGTCCTTCTCCAAGCTCTTAAGCTGTGAGGTTAGGTTACTTATGAGTGTTCGTTGCTCCTTCCTGAGGAATGCTTGTAGAGCTATAAACTTTCCTCTTAACACAGCCTTTGCTGTGTCCCATAAGTTTTGGTAACTCGTGTTCTCATTTTCATTCGTTTCTAGGAATCTTTTGATTTCCTCTTTGATTTCCTGTCTAATCCACTCGTTGTTCAATAGTGCACTGTTTAATTTCCAGGTGTTTGATTTAGTTTTCTGTTTTTGTGTGTGATTTACTTCTAATTTCAGTGCATTATGGTCTGAGAGAATTGTTGATACAATCTCTATCTTTTTAATTTTATGGAGGCATGTTTTGTGGCTCAGCATGTGGTCTATCTTGGAGAATGTTCCATGGACGCTTGAGAAGAATATGTATTCAGCTTTTTGTGGATGAAGTGTCCTGTATATATCTACTAAGTCCCTTTCTTCCATTGTTTCCCTCAAATGAAGTATGTCCTTGCTAAGCTTGAGTCTGGTTGATCTATCAAGAGGTGACAAAGCAGTGTTGAAGTCTCCCACTAGTATTGTTTTGCTATTGATGTCTTTTTCCAAATCTATGAGTAGTTGCTTTAAGTAATTTGCTGGTCTCTCATTAGGTGCATAACATTTATTATTGTAAGTTCTTCCTGTTGTACAGATCCTTTGATCAATAAGAAATGGTCTTCACTGTCTCTTATGACCTTCCTCACTCTGAACTCGATGTGGTCTGATATAAGGATGGCTACCCCAGCTTTTTTATGGGAGCTATTTGCCTGTAGGATTGTTTTCCAGCCTTTGACTCTGAGTCTGTGTTTGCTTTGACTATTGAGATGCGTTTCTTGCAGGCAGCAGAATGTTGGGTTCAATTTTCTAATCCATCCTGCCACTCTATGTCTTTTAATTGGTTCATTTAGCCCATTGACATTGAGAGAGATTATTGTTATGGGATCTTGTCCCATTGTTCTGTTGAAATTTGATGTATTTGAGGGGCCTGCCGTGCCTTAAAGTAGCCCATTTAGTTGTTATTGTAACCATGGTTTTGAGTCTATGAAGTTCCTGAGCTGTTGTTTGTCTGTGAAACTGTGTGTTGTTCCATCTATTATGAATGAGAGTCTCGCTGGGTAAAGTATTTTTGGGGAGGCATTTATTTCATTGAGTTTTTTCACTATGTCCCACCACTGTTTTTGGCCATGAGGGTTTCATCAGAAAAATCAGCTGTGAATTTTAAGGATGCTCCTTTGTAAGAGATTTCTTTCTTCGATCTTGCTGCTTTCAGAATTTTGTCTCTGTCTAAGGTTTTGGTCATTTTGATCAGAATGTGTCTTGGGGTATTTTTATTCGGTTTTCTTCTAGCTGGTACCCTTCGGGCCTCCTGAATGTGGTCACAAGTTTTCTTCAGCTCTGGAAACATTGTAGCAATGATGTCTTTGGCAGTTTCTTCTTCATCAAGGTTTTCTTCCTGTCCCTCTGGGACTCCAATATTTCTTATGTTGCCCCTCTTGGCTTCATCACGATCTTCTCTTGCCATCTGTTCCCGATTTGTGAGTCTCTTTTCCATTTTCTGCTCTTTTCTGGAGAGTCTCTGAACTTCATCTTCAAGCTCACTGATTCTGTTCTCAGCAGCTGTTACTCTGCTGCTGAGGCCTTCCACTGAGTTTTTCAATTCGCCTACGAGATTTTTCATGTCTGACATTTCTGATTGCATTTTCCTCATTTCTGCCTTCAAATCCTCTTGTCTTCTATTGGCGTTGCTTTCCATTGTTTCTTTTAGTTCCCTAAGCATCCTAAGTAGCTCCCTTCTGAATTCCTTGTCAGAGAGGTTGTCCAACACTACAGTACTGTTGGTGTCATCTGGGCTAGACTCTTCAATAAGAAAGTTTGGTGGGCTTTTTTGTTGCTTTATCATTGTGACAAGTGTGGTTTAGTCCTTCATGTTCACTGTTACTATTCTGCTTGACATGCAGTGTGAGTTAAGATAGCCTTATGAGTTATTGGCTACTGTGTTTCTAGTGGCTGAGCTAAATTAGAGAAGTTTCCATCTAAGATGTTAGCTTATGGTTCCTATGGCATACGTAGTGGGAAAATATTTCACGGCTGCATTAGTGGCCGCGGCTCTGGAAAGAGTCCCTGGGACTGTGCGAGGAGTTGGGAACGTCTCCTGGTTGGAATAGGAGCCGTTCAGTTTTGTTGCCCAGAGCTGGGCCTCCGTGCTCGTCCCGCGCAGATCAGGGGAGAAAACCAGCTTTCTAGGGGGTGCGGCTAGCTGCGCATGCCTAGAGAGGGTCCCAGGCCCTAGGGGGTGGGCTGTACCTGGTTGGATTAGGAGCCTTTCAGCTTTGTTTCTCAGAGCTGGGCCTCCGTGCCCATCCCGCACAGATCAAGGGAGAAAACCGGCTTTCTAGGCATAAATTGCAATCTAAATAATTTCTTAGACTATTTTGAAAGACTAGAATTTTTAAAGATAGCCCACTCGAGCAAATCAATGACAGTGCTACAGTGCATAATAAGCAGAATAAACTTAGTGCTTCCTAATACCTTATTCTGTTTTATTCTCACTCCCATTGTGGAATAAACTATTTATTTGAAAAATTAATATTCTTAATGCATAATTACAGAATCTTTGTGCTTTAAAATATTAACAACTCTAGTTGGCCCTGCCCATACTTTAATCTATTTTATCAAGGAGAAAGTAATTGTAAAATTTGAAAAGGGCTGAAGCAATAGCACAGCAGTTAGGGCATTTTAGTCTTGCATGTGGCCGACCTGGATTTGAATTGTCCGTCCCTCTCAGAGAGCCTGGCAAGCTACTGAGAGTATACTGCCCTCGAGGCAGAGCCTGGCAAGCTCCTTGTGGAATATTTGATATGCCAAAAACAGTAACAAGTTTCACAATGGAGACGTTACTGGTGCCTGCTCAAGCAAATTGATGAACAGCGGGAAGACAGTGCTACAGTGCTACGGAAAAGTAATATCTCTTTTTAGAAGACATTTAACAGCTTTATATTTTAATCTTATAGGCAGATTGCAGTAATAAGAGCTGCTAGATTCAAAACTGCACTATTTAATTTTGGGCATAAAATACTCTCTTTGTCTTTGCATATAGTAAATGCTTTTTCAAAAAAGTATATGTTATATATATATACATATATACATATGTATGTGCATTGATACATAAGACAGTTTCTAACTCATTTATCAAAGACAAGTGAAATGTGGGAGAAAACTATAATAATTTGTTCATTTGTGAAAACTTATTTTTTTTTTTTTTTTTTTTTTTTATAATTATTTTTTTTTATTAGTGAAAAACCATGAGGTACAGTTATAGGCTTACAAATTTTGTGCTTGGGTTTCAGTTATACAATGATCAAGTCCCCATACCTCCACCAGTGCCCGTCATCCATCCCCATGGGTCCCAGCATCCCCCCTCTCATCCCCCCCCCCCCCCGTCCCATCCTGCCTCTGTGGCAGGGTATTCCCCCTTGTTCTCTCTCTCTTCTTTTGGGTACTGTGTTTTGCAAGAGAGGCTTTGAGTGGCAATCATTAAGCGAAATGAGTCAGAAAACTTATTTTTTAATATGTGAAATTATTTACTAACAGTGTTGAGATTTAGAAACCAGATGATACCTTGCTGATAACGTTATAGAATATGCTGATTTATCCAAATTGTCAAATAACAAAGATGGGAATTCTCCCAAACTCACTTTATGTAACCAACATTATCTTGTACCAAAAGCAGATTAGAACATCATAAAAAAAATTTTAAAAAACTGGCTAATATCTCCAATAAACACGGATACAAAGATCTGCAATGATATCTTAGTGAAACAAATTCAACAGCATATGAAAAGATTCACGTAAACTGAATGTCATTTTCAATTATGTTATTTTATGTCTATATGTGATACAAAGTTATATTCACAAATACATGTGAAAAAATAATTGTAAATCAAGTGTTCTTAGCACACTTTGCAAAAAATGTCTATTTTGTATGAAGAAAATAAGATTTTGGTAATAATTATCAGGTGGTATTTATGCTGTAATTGTCTTCATACTAATATCTAGACTTAAGTAAAAGGTGCTTTTTATATTTCCTCTCTCTATATATATATTTCAATTCATATTTTTAAACTTAAAAATTGTCTCAAATCCTTCAAATATGAATTAACTAGGTAACTTACAAAAGAGTTTTACATTCTTAGAACTGTAGTGATAGTACAGCAGGTAGGGCACTAGCCTTGCTCATGGATGAACTGGGTTCAATCCCAGCTTTTCCTTATGGTTCCTAATTCCTGAGCACAGAGTCAGGAGTAAGCCCTGACCATAGCCATCTGTGGCATAAAAATAAATTAAATTTAAAATACAGTGTTTTCACGAATGTAAATATTTTAATTTTCAGAGAAAACAGAATCATTTATCATTCTTGACCCTACTTCCTGTAACACTTTTTCAGCTGAAGAGTTCACATGACAATATTCTATGATAATGCTATGCACACACATACATAAATTTCTTTGAAATCTCAATAACTTTGTTTCTAATCACATATAAGGACAAATTTAAGAAAGATAAAATGAAAAATTTTAATGATCTAATAAGATAGAAAACATCAGAAAACAGAGATGTAAAAATAAAGGAAATGTATAATGTAAGAATAATATTTTATGTTTTCATGTAACTAAGAGATTGTACATAAGTAATTACAGACATCTTTTATAAAAGGAATAAAGTAGTGGAATAAGTTTTGATAAATTTAGAAATTAGATCCAACTAAATCTCTGCTATGTTAGTGAGTTCTTTTGAAGTTTCAATGTACAGATCAGACATTACATATTATTCCTATAGTTTTAAATCTGAAAAATGCCTACAGTTATCTAATTAAGTACTTCTAAGTAATATTAAAAACTTAGAATCGCCACTCTCACAATGACTCTAGTTTTGAAATGTGAAATTAAAATGGTCACGGGACAAAAGCAAAAAATTAAACTACTTAAGTAAGTTAGTATCTTTACTGGTGACCTAGAGTAAGTAGATTTACTGCTTTTTTATGTAGAGTCCACATAACCAGAACTTATGATGAATCACACTGTGATTGAATTATACATATTATTAAAAATTGCATAGAAACAATAAGTCACATATAGTTATTAAATTCTCAAGTAAATTATAAGAAACTGAAATAAAATACCATACCTAAACTACATTGTCTATGAAGTAAATATTAACTTAATATTACAGAATTATTATTACATCCAGACAACTATGAAAAATTGTCCATTCATTATTACCCTTGTCAGTATCTCTAGGGAATTCAATTAACCTGTTTTTAATTAAAGTTAAATTAATTATAAAATTAACTAGAAATTCTTCTAAAATAAGACACGAAGGAGTCAATACAATTGGATACTTTCAGATTACTAGTTAGTCTTTATATTATTTGGTAAAAGAAAAAAATAAGAAGGATGTTTGTCAATAGAAAGGAAAACCCTACAATTTTGGGTTTTGTAAATAATGTTTATGAGTTACTTGACCTAGATAGCACAAAAGAAATTTGGAAAATTATAAAATGAATGATTGTATTCAATAATATATATGGTTTATGATGAGAAATATCACTTGCAGATCAAATGATTCTACAGACTATATTGATAAATTAAGCTTTTTTAAACAGTTATTCACATTAATTTTTTTTATCTGTGACCGGGCTGGAGCAATAGCACAGTGGGTAGGGCGTTTGCCTTCCATGCAGCCAATCCGGGTTCGATTCCGCTGCCCCTCTCGGAGAGCCCGGCAAGCTACCGAGAGTATCTCACCTGCAGGGCAAAGCCTGGCAAGCTCCCCATGGCATATCAGATATGCCCCAAACAGTAACAAGTCTCACAATTTGTTGTGAAAAGTTACTGGTGCCTGCTCGAGCAAATTGTTAAACAATGGGAGAACACTGCTACAGTTCTATCTGTGACTGACTTTTTAATGTAGAGGTCAATAGGATGTGCCAGATATCCTATGGCTTGCCAAAGCCTAAAAAGATAACATCTCGCTGTATCTATAGAACAATTTTCCTTATCCTATTCAGAATAAAAAGTTAATAACAAATGTCAAAAATAATTACAAGTCCAGAAAGAAAGAACAATGAAAGAAACACAGTTTCTTTTTCAATAAAAAAATCATCCGACCTGAGGGATTTGGATTTTCAAATGACAGCATAACACTCATTATTCCTCTCAGCACAAGAACAACTATACCACATTAAGCCAAGCACAAACCCAGTAAAACATTTCAGAATTAAAGTTAGATTCTTCAATTTTTAGAGAAGGAATAATGTCATGTAGCTGACCTGGGTTTGATCCCTAGAATCACAAAGAGTGCCTAAACCCTCCAGAAGTGTTCTGTGAACACAAAATCAGGAATAAGCCTAGTGAATTGTTCGGTTCTAAAACAAGCAAACTTTTGCGAAACATGGACTCTTCAATGTAGCTTACAAAATTGAATTTTTAGGAACTTCTTTTGCAGGGGTGGGGTGGGGGTTGTAGCCATATCCTGTTGGTTCAGTGATTAATTCTGGCAGGGATTAGGGACCATGTGTGGTATTGGGATTGAATTGGGGTTTGGCTACAAGCAAAGCAAGTGACTTCCCTCCTGTACTATCTCAAGACCATACGTTAAGATCTTTTCAAAGAAAACTGCAGGGGAATTTTACATTTTTCTAAAAACAGTCAGTTATATCAAAGGGATATAATATGTGTGTACTCTTATGATATTTAAAAATAATTTCAACAGTTTCTCATTAAAATATATTTATGATTGAATAGAGGCAAATTATAAGAATAATTTGTTAGTTACCTACCAGAAGAAAAATACAGTAAATATTGGGCATCAATTTTGTTTGGGACAGTTAGCAGAGATATGCATTAAACATTAACTGTTGGTTGTACATTCTAAGCTAACATGATTATAACTGATATGGGAAAATTGAGGGCATATGACCACCACAGGATGAAAATGCCACATAAGGTTAGCGGTTCCAAAGCACTCAAGTACTACTGAACAAGGTATAAGTATCAACTCACTTACTCTGAACTAAACAATAGCTTACCCATGTGTGTGCCTGTTGCTATTGAAAAAGGTTGTGATAATGGATAATGATAATCTTAACTTCTTAAGATTAGAGTGAAGAATAAATTGACTTCTGTATGTGTTGAAAATATTTTCTGTTGTATTTTGAATAATAGCTAACTTGGTTTGGAAGACTCAGAAAGAACATCCAGAGATTCAATTTTATTGCTTCTTAACTTTTACTGGGCTATAAATGATTGTTTCACTGTTTCAGTCCCCCAACCACCACACTCAGATTGCTGTACAGTGACCTGGTAGCAATTATTTCACTTTTGTATGAAATGCATCATGTGAAAATCCAGGCATAAGGCTGACCTCTCTCAAGTGAAGAATTAATCTGAAAATGGCAACTGGGCACTTCAAGACTTCCTATGATGTTGCTTGAAAATTCTCCTTATCCTGAGAAGGATCAGGAAAGAACAGTTCTTGCTGTGGCCGGCGCTGCGGGCCGAGCCAGGGGAGGGCCGTCAGGGTGAAAGCAGCACTGGAGGCACACAGGGCTCTGTCATTCAGGAGATGGCACGAATGCGTTTATTCAAAGCATAGGTACAGACTTCAGTATGTTTCCACAGCCCACCCAAAAGAAAGGAAAGTGGATGGGACGTGGGAAAGTGGATGGGACAATGAGCAGAGCCATGCACCGTTGGTCAGCCACCTGGTGACCCTTTCGACATAATGCTATGGGTCGGAACGATCTGCTTTGTCACAGCTTTGACATATCCGTAGAGACTGTGTTGTTCCTCATAAATCATTTATAAATCATTTACGAGGGCACATTTCCCCAAACTGAAACCTCTCGCACTGGGAAGTTGCCCAACGTTGAGCAGATCAAAGGGGGAATAGAAAATCAAACATTCTTTTAGTTGGCTAGTAGGCAACAAGTTCTAGTTTGAAGGGTCTCATATCATTAGTCCATAAACCCAGTTGCTGTAAAATTTCAGTTTGCAAGAGGCCAGACAGAACACTAAGAAAAAAATCAATTGAACGGTGGTACATTCTGCACCTCGTGTACGATTAGTGGCTGTGCAAGGAAAATGTTCATTCTAGAGGTTTTTTTTTTTCAATTTAGTACATATTTTCATATCTAAATAGCTAAGAAAGTTTTATAAAGCAATCTTCCTATCATATATAAAATGATCGTTAGATAAAGATAACATCTAAGAAAAATATAATGAGTTAGTCAGTAGTAATTAGATTTTTGTATACTTAGTAAGATCTGTAGATGACATTACATTCACAATTTTTATTGTATTATAATCCACTAGGAAAGATACTTAATAGTCCCAAAGGCATCTTCAGCAAAAGTACATGATACACATAAAAGGAAACGGTAGTTATAGCATTGTGAATTGTACAGGAGTAGCACTGAGAGATAAATATTCATATGTCATTAACAAATTCCAGATAAGTTTAGTATTCACCATTATAGCATATGCATTTTATTTTATATGAATTATTCATCAGATTTATTTATGAACATCTTTAACTGATTAATGACAAGTCTTGATGAATATTCCTGAATTGTTCAAACTCAAGTATAGATGACAATGAATGAAGTCATTCAATGTTTTTTCAAAGTGCAAAATTAATACCTGATACAGAAAGTAAAAGAATTTGAAATTGCTTTGCATTTATGTATGGCTTTGTAATGTAGGCTTAACTTTTTTTATTAGTAACACATTGACAATAATAGCCACTGTAACTCAGAAGACCTGGCTCTAGAGACAGAAATAGTGATGCAAGTTGGTACCAGCCAGCATGCTCCAGGCATTTTCAGTTTTCTAGTCTTTCTAAGTCCACGCATGTTCTCTCAAATACGTAGTTTGTTGTAAAAGATTCTTTAAATATGGTCCTTAATTCTAACTTATCCATTTTTACTAATTAATTAGTATTTAATCCATCATTACTATTTTGCCATGATTATTACTATTATTAATTTACCGTTGTAACATTTCACATTAGATTTGTCCTAGCAGATATTTTGTTTTGTTTTGTTTTGGGACCACACCCAGTGATGTTCAGGGTTTACTCCTACTTCTGCACTCAGGTATTACTCTTGGCATGGTTGGGAGGACCATATGGAATGTGGGGATCAAATCTGGGTTAGTCACAGGCAAAACAAGAGTCCTCCCACTGTACTATCACTATGGCCCCATCCTAACATATTTTTAACTATATAAGGTAGTATTGATGACTTTAGGTGTCAAAGTGTATAGTAAATCTCTAAATACAATTTATTTTATATTATTAAAGCTTAGGGCCGGAGCGATAGCATAGTGGTAGGACGTTTGCCTTGCACGCAGCCAACATGGGTGGCCCGAGTTCGATTCCTCTGCCCCTCTCGGAGAGCCCAGCAAGCTACCGAGAGTATCTCGTCCACACGGCAGAGCCTGGCAAGCTCCCCGTGATGTATTCAATATGCCAAACACAGTAACAGCAAAGTCTCCAAGGGAGATGTTACTGGGCCCGCTCGAGCAAATTGATGAACAATGGGAGGACAGGACAGGACAGGATTATTAAAGCTTTATTTCTGTTGAACTTAGTATCTCATTTTCTTTTTATTACTGCTTTTGGCAACCACCAGTCGCACGGTTTCCCAAGTTTGATTATGATACATTAATCATCTGAAGTAAAATCATCTGTATTTATTATATTCCAAGATATTTTACTAAAATAGAATTTCTGATAGAAGTAAAAAATAATCTCACAACAATGACACCAAAAGACAAGAAAGAAATGATATACGGGGGAAATGGAAACTCTGGTAAGGGCTGTGGTGCAGAAATGTGTAATACAGAGAAATCTATCACTAACAGTATTCTAAAACACAGTGACTAAAAGAAATAGTTTTTGAGAGATCGGTGTTTTCTTTTATATACTTTATGTTAGTTGTATTTGCTACATGTATGAATATAGTATATATTACATTTATTCCATGTTACATATATTGATGCATAAAAACATCAAATATTAGTTAAGAATCTGAGTCAATTAATTAAAAATTATTAAAATCAGTACATATACATTTCTTCATTAATGTTTATTTAACTTGCATTTGTGCAGATTTGATTTTATTTGAAGAATATAACTATGCCCTTAATAATGGAATAATAGACATAAAATGCATACTATATGTATCAGGTATTAAGTATATTCGTTAGTTTATTTCAGAGTAAGTAATATGAACATGCTATTTATTTTTCACAAAATAGCTTCATTCAATCTTCCTTACTATATTTTCCATAGTGCTCCAATACCACTTTGAAATTTTTCAAATAATTATAATTAGAATATAAATTAGAATCACATCTAAATAACTCGTTAATAAGAATGGTGTTTTAACTTTCTTTTTACTCTACAAATGTACATTGAAAATATCTAAAAAAGAGCAGAATGTGCAGACAATTTTATAGAAAGAAGAACATAAAAGCAATATTTAGCAATTTTAATCTTCTAATTTAATGATTGCAAGTGTCCATTTATATAATTTGTCATATTATAGAGAGATAAAATAGGAAAGACATTGTGGTCAATTGAGTAATATCTTGATTGCGTTCCAAAAAAGTTTAGTTTTTCAAAGAAAACTTGAAATATTGTCTAATTACCTCTCTAGTTCTTTGTTTACCCATAGGAAATATACAGAATTTGAATATAAACAGATATGTCTTTCAACTTTCTTTGAATTTACTAAGAAAAATGTAAAGTCTTATAATAGCAACCAAGTATATATAGGAAACACACCATTTTTTGTGAGGAATATATTTCGTGTCAGAAACTAATAACGGGAATTATTTTAGAAACCATGAATGACACAGTACAGAAAAAGGTGCAACTATTTAAAATGCACTTTTCTATAGAAATAATTAGCTACATACCTAAAACTTTTTTTCCTGAAATTCTTAGTTTCAAATCTCCCCAATGTGCCATTATGTCTCCTTAGCTGAGTGTTCAGTATTTTAGGGTTTAAATAATCTCAGCTTTTTATCCTGCCAAGATACAAGAATAAAAAGAAAGGGTAAAATAAAAGAATGAAAAAGAGACATCTCATATCTAGGTCTAAATTGAAATAAAATTTTGACAGCAATGTTAAGTTACCATTCAATAATTATCCAGTGCTCTCAATTGTAGTAATTTTGGGAGATTATAGCAATACCTTTAAGTGTTAGCAGAAAAGAAATAATTGAAGTAGCTGACTGAGATATGTGTTATTCTAAATCAAACCAGTCATTATGCCATATGTGCAAATAGAGAGACTGCTTTTTGCAATATTGTCAGCCCAATATCCTATCAGAATAATAAAGTTATTTTACTTTTTGGACAATTTCAATGTAGGTTTTATTTTTCAAAATAGTTCTGATACAAGCCAATGCCTTTATTAAATTTAGGTGTATGAAACCCAATTGTTAAGAGTCTGATTTACTTAATAGCATCCATCTCCTACCGCTTAATTTAACTTCAGGTTTGTATCCTCTGGATTGAGCATTTTATACATCAATCACTATCACAAACTGAAGCAGGATAGTTTAGAGCAACACTAAAAATGACAGTATAGGACGAAGTGCAAAACAATTTGGGTAGAACAATAACACCCAAAATATCAGATTCATTTTACAGAAAAAGCATTTATTTGGCACACATGTATTTATTAAATAGGCAATGTACCAGAGTAGATAGATAGGTGGAAAACTGATGTTAACTGTCTTCCAAAGCAAATAAAAATGATGGAATTTGGTAAAATAACAGATTTTCTTGTATGCTTATGCTTCTCAATATTTTTTCCCTCTAAATATCTCTCCTTCAACTTATTTTCTTGCTTGCCCTAAAAGCACAGTAACAGTTATTTTTCTTTTTTAAAATTTCTTCTCAAGCTTTCCTCTTAATTTTGAAGTTTAAACATTAATTTTAGGAAAAGTAAATAAGTGTTTTAAGTAAGCATACATACATACATACATGCATACATACATACATACATACATACATACATATGCAAACAGACATGTGGTCATGGACATGTGCTGTTGACAAAAGTTGAATTGTTACAGTTTAAGTATGCCATATATTAAGGAAGTGAGTTAATATAAGACATCAAAAATCAGATGGGCTGGACACGTAATGAGGTTTACAGACAACCGCTGGACTAGAGCCATTACTGATTGGATTCCACGGGACATCAAAAGATCACGTGGACGCCCACCTAAAAGATGGTCAGACTTCTTCGTCAAGACCCTAAATGATCGGTTTGAGGCTCTGCATGTTCCTAGAACGAACAGATACCATTGGGCTACGCTAGCACGCAACCGGGATGAATGGAGACGTTACTGGCACCCGCTCGAATAAATCGATGAATAACGGGGATTAAGTGATTAAGTGATTAAGTGAGTTAATTTAGTATCATTTGAATTTTTAAATTAGCTGGGCTGTTACATTTTGCTTTTAAAATATAGAGAAAGTCAAAAGTTCCAGATTACCATAAATACTTTTTGATGGTAGGGCTCCTAAAGTGGTGCCCAGGGTACAATGGGGTCATGACCAGCAATGTTTGGACTGTTTAGTCATCAGCTCAGTGCTAGAACTTACGGATGTGGCAGAGTGTGAGCACTAGGATGCTGGTGTCACAGTTTCCCAGGATCACTCTGATGGCATTCCAGGGGCCTGTGAGGCGGCATCTAGGGATACTCAGAGGACTCTTGATCTGTACCCAAGGGTAACATATGGTGCAGTGAACAGACCATATGCAAAATACATATCTAAATCCCACATCCATCTCTCCAGTTCCTATAGATCTTTCACTGGACTCACACTAAGACATAATCTTCACAGTTTAATTTCTCCTTCAACTTTGTCCACATTTTTCAGTACATTACTTTTTAAAGTAATTGTGTTGCTCAAATCCTTTAAGCATTCAGTAATATCTAAAACTGAGGTGCAGGCTTTGATAAGGGGAAAATTAAATTATTATTTGGACTTAAGGATGTTGACGAAAATTCAGCAGATTGTAGAATTTTATATCTTCTAGAATTTATTGGGCGGGAGTTACTGAGTTTTGCATATGACTGGATAAAGATTATTTTGTTTCAAAAGTAACAAAATAAAATATTTTAAAGTAAAATAATGTAAGCTGCCTTTGAAAACTATAGAAAACTCATAAAATAATAATGAAGAGAGCGATTTGTTGAATAAATAAATATTAAAAATGAATAGTTGAAAAAATTTTTAAAAAATAAAAAAAATGAATAGTTGCCTTTTAGATATTTGAAAGAATATATTTAAGAAAATAAACTTCCTAGTTCAGTCACTCACAAGTCTAACAATCTTAGGAAATTATTTGTTTCTTTTATTTACATTAGATTAGAGAAAAGTGTAGTCCACATGTTATGATTTTACTGGGGAAATTTATAGTGTTTTTCCTGGCAGGTAGAAACTGAATAAATACAGAATACTGCTCTTTTAGAGTCTAAAAGCTCACAGTGTATTTATATCAATGATATGAAGACACTTTGGAATGTTTGTGAATATAAAGTATTAAGGTCTTTTATACGGCTTATCATGTTTTCAGAGAATTTTGTTTGGAACCCCCCCGCCCCGCCATTTCACTCAGAGAAAATGACATATAACATAATACTAGAAAGAGGTGACTGAGTATGATGTATATATGAAGAAAAGCTTTTTAAGGAAGGGGAAAAGTTAGAGCTATAACTGAAAATTTGATGAGTTTATTTCGAAAATAGTAAGAAGACAATTCAAACTGAAGTAGAGAAAAGAGGAAAAATTCAGTAGGATATAAAACAGGTTAAAGAGGACCAGATAGTGTAATGTTATATAGGGTACGGGAGTTGGTAAGAAGGTTCCCTTATTTGAAGAGAACCACTCTATGTTTTAATTTATTCTGGATATATATGCGTGTGTGTGTGTGTGTGTGTGTCTGTGTGTGTGTCTGTGTGTATATGTACATATACACATATATCTGTGTGTGAATTAAATTAATACTATAGATTTTTAAGGAAAATCTATGAAATCACCAATTCTGAGGCCTTGTAAAAACAAATCATATCATTACTATGTAATTCAGTTATATTTTAAGCTATTCTATATAGACCACAGTGTATTTATTAAACTAAGAATATATTCACCTAACCTATGAGTATAATATGAAGAAATAAAGAAAATTTTAAAATCTTATTTTAAGGAGAGTATGTTATTTTAAGAACAAGCAGTAATTATCTTGTGAACTTTATTTAAACAATGACATGGAATTGTAATTGCCTTTTATCAAAAACTTAAGGTTGAATATTAAGTAAAAATTGATTTTTTCCCCACTAAACATAGATAGCACCACGGACAGTGATTCTCCAATACCAATGGTTAAGCCCAATTGGTTGTTATTCTATGAAATTCCTGTAAATGGGCTCTGAGCAAATCAGTAAGATTGTATATTTTATTTGTTTCTAAACTCACAAAAAAATACATAATATAACAGAAAAGAAGATGGACTACCAATAAATATAAATATTTTAAATATAGCTCTTAAAAAAGAACTCTATAGTTAACAAGACTACCTTTTTAAAATCATTTAACATATTTGGAGTGCAATGCAAAGGGTCAAGGGTGTGGTAGAAAGAAAATGTACAAAAGTTATCTAAAGTTCTTTATGCTCTAAATGTATTACCCAAAAGCTGTATGCTATATTTAGATGTATATAGATGCCACTTTATATTTTCTTGACTTGATAAATATTACCTTTTTAATTCTTTATTTTTGTCCCAGCCAGAAAATCTTAAAGAACTGGCTCTGAGATCAGAGATCACACCTGGTTGGTGATCAGAGAACAATATGGAGAGCCTGGGATCAAACCCAGGTTGAACTTATGCAAAGCAAGTACCTTAGCCTCTGGATAATCTCTTTCTAGTCCAGACAAAGATTTCCAATGCTCTAGAATACATCCAAATAAACCAGACATTCATTATGTTGAATCATCTACTATGAAATAAGGCAAAAACAAAATGAAAATAAATTGTTAATGTGAAATTTAATATTGCATTTAAAAATAAATTAACATGCTGAATAATTTCATTAATTTAGTGAATAAATTACATCATAATGAGTTATGCTTTTTAAATGCTTCTTCTCTTTCTACATGTATTCTTTTACACTGGGTAAATTTATATTCCCAAAACGACTCCCAAAATTTTAGTTTCTTAAATTTATTTAATCAAAACAGGAGTTACTTTAGCCTCTAATGTACCTTGCTATTCATAAAATAACAAATTTTTCCATAATTGCCCTTTTGTATTATTTCAAATTTCTGTTGTGCCATATTCAGTTATTTCCCCATACAGACTCCAGCCATTGTAAATAAAATTGAATTAAAATTTATTTAATTCAAAATAAACAGAACTGTATTAAAAAGTACATTTTGACCTTATCTTCATATGTGGCTGAGTAGAACTGGGTTCTGTTAACAAGAGAAATAAGTGGCTGTCAAGTCTACCTTACATAACTGAAAAAAGAAACTTAGGTCTACTCCATTCTTAATTCTTCTTTATGCAAATTGACACTGACAACCATATGTAATTGCCTTGCAATAAGATATCATTTAGGAAACTGACCTTTTAATAAAAATTTCTATCCATAAATTTTCCAATTTATGCTTATTCATCAGTTATGAGCATTAGCATTATGTTAAATTAGTAAATATGAATTCTTATCTTAAAAATTCATGGATTATAATCCTAGCTAGACTACATTTGCTGATGAATATCACTATTTACCCTGATTTTATACTGTCTCCCATAAGATTTTCACAAAGTGTTATAATAAGTTTCAAGGTTTACAGTTACTATCACTTAATTTGATGACAAATATTTATCAATTATTTTTGATTACTGTAAGGTAACACTATTTTTCCCTAATCCAGATCCTCTCTTAAAACTGCCATGATATTATTTCTCTACAAATCTACCGTCACTAATATTTACATTGTTCTTAATTATAATAACCCTAATTACTATGGCAGAAATATAACACTAATTAAATTATCCATATTATTATCTACTCAGTCTCTGCTTAACTTATATAAGAGAGGATGTGTTATTGCTCTTTGCCTTGGAAAGTCATTAATACCTGAGTAGTACCACAATTTTTCAGTAACAAAATTAAAGCACTTTCCAAAGCCCATGAGACAACAGGTGTTATTATCCATTGCTCTCCTTACTTCACCAGAGACTCTGGACATATAGATGAATGGATTTGCCAAACCAAACTGAACACTGAGATTGAGGCCATTGTGATACTAATGACCAACTCAATTCTTAATTCTCTGACTCACAAAAACAAGATTAATGCAAAAAAAGTAGGCTTGTTACCTGATTATTATCCTCTCAGTATGACATAATTCTGTCTGTCTCTTTACAAATATATTCCATGTGTGATATTGATCCAGTGCTTTGAAAAACACACCAGGAAAGCATTAAAATCCTTTTGCTCAAGACAAAAAGTAATATTTATGCAAGTACTGAAAATGGAGATTTATATATTTAAATGCCATACGTCATTTCAGAAAAAGCTCTGTTTTTTCCATACTAGATATAATAATCCTGTGAGAAAGATACAGAATAGGGAAAGTAATAGTTGATTCTGAAAAGGGCTATGGCTCTTGGATATGAAAATAGTTTACTCAAATATTAATTTTCTGCTGTTACCATTGTAGATGTAATTTAGTATTAATGATATGAAAGTCACATTTGATCCCACAAGTATGAAGCGGAATTTTATCCTTAGTATCAAAGTCTAAAGTCAATGATTGATGATTATGGGAATGCTGTTCATAATTTCTCCATCACAAAATGCATTTAAAATGTTAGTTACTGAAACTAAAGAAAATGGCAAAGGTAATGAAGCACTTCTGAAAACGCTTTCAGATAAATCAGCATACATTATCTTTTCATTTTAGCATTTTATTCACAGTGATTGCCTTTTAAAAATTCAATTGCCCTATAAAAGGTAAACTTTGCAGACAGCATTAGCCTTGGAGACATTAATACTTGAAGACAAATTGTATATAAGTTGGAACGGCATGCATGGAAGAAATGGCACTATTGTATGGCACCATTTCTTAGATGTAGTCTCATTTGTTTATTTTTTGTTTATTTTGTTTCTGCCAAATTATTCATCACTGAAAACACCTTTGGGGCTCAAATTCTGGAGTCTTCTGCTATGTTTTCCTTAGCACATTTGATATAATTTGGCTTAATCTTGAGGTATTTGATCCACTGGAACTGACTGTACTAAAGATAGCCAAGGTAAATAGAAATGAGATCTTGGCTTGAAAGATAAAATGTGATAAAATTCATGACTCACAATGCCTAATTTCTTTCTATCTACCACAAGCTCCCCCACCTCCACCCCTGCCCACACACAAACACATAAAGGAAAAGAATGCCAGATCTGTGTGACAACATTCTGCAAATCATTACATAGAAAACATTTATACTTTGAAAGTTTTAAGGTCCCCATTGCAGTTATTTTATTGTATGATTTTAGTTCTAAAAGTAGCCACATATAATATGAAAAAGGTGGCTGTGAATAAATGATTTAGTTACAAATGGAATACATGGATGTGTATGAAATAAATTTTCCCATTCTGTGTGCTTTCTCTGTATCTTGGTCACTGTTTCTTTTGAGGTGAAGAAGCTTCTTAGCTTAATGTAGTTCCATTTGTTTATCTTTGCTTCTATTCGACTACACATTGGTCTTTCATCTTTAAAGATGACTTTAGGTTCAATGTCATGGAGAGTTCTGCCTATGTTTTCCTACATTTACCTTATGGATTCAGATCTGATATTGAGGTCTTTAATCTATTTCTATCTGACTTTTGTGCCTGATGTCTGAGTTCTTTTTTTTGCATGTAGCTGTCTGGTTTACCCAGCACCACTTGTTGTAGAGGTTTTCCTTGCTCCACTTCACATTTCTTAATTCTTTGACTCAAAAATCCTTTTGCTCAAGACAAAAAATAGTATTTATGCAAGTACTGAAAATGGAGATTTATATATTTAAATGCCATACATCATTTCAGAAAAAGTTCTGCTTTTTCTATACCAGACATAACAATCCTGTGAGGAAGATGCGGAATAGGGAAATGAATAGTTGATTCTGCAAAGGGCTATTTCTTGCTCTTCTGTAAAGGATTAAATGATAATACATTTGAGGATCCTTGTCAGTATATTCAACTATATTCCATTGATCAGAGGGTCTGTCTCTATTCCAATACCATGCTTTTTAAATCCCGACTGCTTTGTAGTATCGTTTGAAGTCGGGGAAGGTGATGCCTCCCATCTTCTTTTTCCCAAGAATTGCTTTAGCTTTTTGTGAGGGTTTATGGATCTATATGAATTTCAGGAGTGTTTTGTCTATTCCTTTGAAAAATTTCAAGGGTATCCTTGTAGGGGCCACATTGAATCAATACAATGCTTTGGGGACTATTGCCATTTTGACAATGTTAATTCTTCTAATCCATGAGTCAGATATGCACTTCCATTTCTTCATGTCCTCTTTTATTTCCTCAAATCTTCTTTGTACAGGTTTTTAACATCTTTATTAAAGCTGATTCTGAGATACTTGATTATCTGAGGCATGCTTTTGAATGGGGTGATTTTTTTAACTAACTTTCTTCTCTTTCATTATTTGTATATAGAAACAAAAAACTGTGGTTATTTGGGTATTGATTTTGTAACCTGCTACTTTACTATACAAATCTATTGTTTCAAGAAGCTTTTTAGTGGAATCGTGGGGATTCTAAATATGCTATCATGCTATCTGCAAATAGTGATAGCTTAACTTCATCCTTTCCTATCCATATGCCCTTGAAATCTTTTTCTTGCCTAACTGCTATGGCAAGTACTTCCATTACTATATTGAATAGAAGCAGTGAAGGTGGGCAATCTTGTCTTGTCCCCAAACTTAGAGGGAAGGTTTGTATTTTTTTCTCCATTGAGAATAATGCTTGCTGAATGCACAACTTATTTGTGTGGTTTTGGTAAAAGGGTAATTTGGACCACACCCAGTGGTGCTCAGGGCTTAATCCTGGTTCTATACTCAGGGATCATCCCAGACAGTGGTAAATTGGCCATATATAGTACTTAGGATCTAACTAAAGTCACCAAGGAAAGTTTTTTGGCCCCAGAATTATGTCATAGACTCAAAATATGCCGGTATTCATGAACACTATGTACATTATTCAGTCTATTGATTCAAATGCTAAACTCTAGAAAAACCTTCACAGTCACACCCTGAACTTATACTTTTTCGGGTACTTCATTGTGTCCTAAAGATGATACATAAAAGTAAATGTCAAGGTTTTTGTTGAAAACAGTCAAGAGAAAATTTTAGAACATATTTTTAAATTACCCTTTCCAAATACCTTGTTTGATCATGCCAATGATAAATAAGAGAGATCCTAAAGTAAAAGTAGAAAGGTATGTTTGATATGAGCATATTAACAATTGTGTATCACCTTATTTTCTTCATCAGTATAAGCTGTTTGAATCTGTAATATAAATCGTAAGTTTTTATTATGCTTCTTGGACACTATCAATTATAAATGTAAATAGCAAAACTTCTAAGTAATATCACTATGATAAATAAGAGTGGGCTGAGTCCCACTGGACTCAGGGGCAGATTAGGACTTCATAAAAATTTTTACTACATGCAATTCATTCCGTGCTGGATCGATAGCACAGCGGTAGATTGTTTGCCTTGCGCACAGCCAGCCCGGCCGAGCCGGGTTCGATTCCTCTGCCCCTCTCAAGGAGTCCAATAAGCTACCGAGTGTATCTCGCCCACACAGCAAAGCCTGGCAAGATACCCGTGATGTATTCAATATGCCAAACACAGTAACAACAAGTCTCAAAATGGAGACGTTACTGGGCCCGCTCGAGCAAATCAATGAACAATGGGAGGACAGTGCTACAGTGCAATTCATTCCATTTGAGAAGTCTTATGTAACTAGATATGCAAAATAGGTATGGCAATTAAAAATTCAGTATTAATAAATGATAATTATTATATTAAACATTTTCCACTTCTTAACCCAGAATCCCCTGCATTTTGCCCCCGCGCCTCGGTGTTCCTTCCCGGAGTCCCTTGGAGGGGAGCGGGTTGAGCTTTCCTCCCCGCCCCGGCCAGGGCTACGGCAGCCGGAGACCTCCAGGACCAGCCACCACCATGCTGAGACCACTCTCCGCACACCTGAAGGTACTGGCAGAGGGACAAAGCCACGCGGGTTCCGGGGCCGAGACCTCCAAGCCTACTCGAATTGGAGTCGAGCATCTTCCACCCAGATCCTCCAAATTCCAGTAGGCGGGGGTCACACCCACCACCTGGCCCCCTGGCGCCGTGTAATCCCATCAGCGGCCAAGACTCAGAGACTATAAAATCCAGATCCCGGACGAGAGCAGTGCAGTCTCTGCCCCCGCGCCTCGGTGTTCCTTCCCGGAGTCCCTTGGAGGGGAGCGGGTTGAGCTTTCCTCCCCGCCCCGGCCAGGGCTACGGCAGCCGGAGACCTCCTGGACCAGCCACCACCATGCTGAGACCACTCTCCGCACACCTGAAGGTACTGGCAGAGGGACAAAGCCACGCGGGTTCCGGGGCCGAGACCTCCAAGCCTACTCGAATTGGAGTCGAGCATCTTCCACCCAGATCCTCCAAATTCCAGTAGGCGGGGGTCACACCCACCACCTGGCCCCCTGGCGCCGTGTAATCCCATCAGCGGCCAAGACTCAGAGACTATAAAATCCAGATCCCGGACGAGAGCAGTGCAGTCTCTGCCCCCGCGCCTCGGTGTTCCTTCCCGGAGTCCCTTGGAGGGGAGCGGGTTGAGCTTTCCTCCCCGCCCCGGCCAGGGCTACGGCAGCCGGAGACCTCCAGGACCAGCCACCACCATGCTGAGACCACTCTCCGCACACCTGAAGGTACTGGCAGAGGGACAAAGCCACGCGGGTTCCGGGGCCGAGACCTCCAAGCCTACTCGAATTGGAGTCGAGCATCTTCCACCCAGATCCTCCAAATTCCAGTAGGCGGGGTCACACCCACCACCTGGCCCCCTGGCGCCGTGTAATCCCATCAGCGGCCAAGACTCAGAGACTATAAAATCCAGATCCCGGACGAGAGCAGTGCAGTCTCTGCCCCCGCGCCTCGGTGTTCCTTCCCGGAGTCCCTTGGAGGGGAGCGGGTTGAGCTTTCCTCCCCGCCCCGGCCAGGGCTACGGCAGCCGGAGACCTCCAGGACCAGCCACCACCATGCTGAGACCACTCTCCGCACACCTGAAGGTACTGGCAGAGGGACAAAGCCACGCGGGTTCCGGGGCCGAGACCTCCAAGCCTACTCGAATTGGAGTCGAGCATCTTCCACCCAGATCCTCCAAATTCCAGTAGGCGGGGGTCACACCCACCACCTGGCCCCCTGGCGCCGTGTAATCCCATCAGCGGCCAAGACTCAGAGACTATAAAATCCAGATCCTGGAACCGCGCGGCCGCATTTGCGGCCGCGTGACATCTTATTATCTCATTCCTACTTTGGACAAACTTGCAGGCTGTCGAATGTAGCCTGCCCACAGGGCAGAGTCTGGCAAACTCCCCGTGGCCTACCAAATATGCCAAATACCAGTAACAATGATGGGTCTCATTCTCCTAAAGAGCCCTGAATATAATCTCAGGGCTAGGATGAAAGAGACGTTACTGGGGCCTGCTCGAGGCAATCGACGATTAACAGGATGATGAAATGAAAAAATGAAAAATGAAAACATTTTCCACTTCTTAACCCAGAATCCCCTGCATTTGGTTTAGTAAACCCACACAGATCATGGCTCACAATTTACCAAACTTTAGTTTAGAGTTTAACATACTATGCTCAAAGCCCTGTGACTATATAGTGGAGAGTTCAGATCCCAGTATTCATGCATGTCAAATGCCATCCTGAATGTTTTGTTATTTTATCGTTGAATTCCTGCTGTCTATATTCTCTGTCCCCCACTCCAATAGAAACATTAAATTTTACTTTTATGTTATTTGGGGGACTTGAGCGATAGCACAGTGGGGAGAGCATTTGCCTTGCATGCATTCGAACTGGGTTCGATTCCTCCGTCCCTCTTTGAGAACCTGGCAAGCTACCAAGAGTATCCTGCCTGCATGGCAGAGCCTGGCAAACTTCCCATGGCATATTTGATATGCAAAAACAGTAACAAGTCTCACAATAGAGACGTTATTGGAGCCCACTTGAGCAAATCAATGAACAATGGGAGGGCAGTGCTACAGTACTACAGTTATTTTTTGATCAATAATTTCTTAATACAAAGGAATGGACATTATATGATAAATTATTAGCTGTTCTCATGCTAATCAGGGATATAAGAATGCAAAATATTTAACTGTATTTCTAAATTTAATAAATTTCCCTGATATTTTTTTTTAGAATTGCCTTTATAGACTCTATAATTAGTTCAGTTATTTTGGGTGTTTTATATTATTTTAGTAAATTTTCATCCTAGGACTTACATGGAATACAACACTTAAAATGTTTAATTTTCTGCAATTTATAATAAACTCCTTGAGGTGAAAGGCAGTATCAATTTCGTAAAATCTCTTAGTTTCCTATTAGAGTCTGCATGCATTCAATTCTACTGATTCCCTCCAGAATCGTTGCTATCAATGATTATTCTATTTTATTTGAATCAGTTATTTATTCAAATATAAGATTACCTACTGCATAAATATACGCATCAATTTTAATTTGCATTTTTACTTATGCACACTGGAAGTGAAGAATCAAGTTATTAGTGGAATCAGTTGAAAAAAATACCACGATCAAGTCTGACTATTGGAAAAAACTCTCAATAGTCTAATTTTTCATAGTTTTTCTTATATAAAGACAGCCATATTTTATATAAAGGCAGCTGTGCTATATGAAGACATACAAAAGAGCTAGACAGTGATGACAATAATAGAGACATGAGGTTTTGTTTGTTTCTTCAGAGAAAATTACTGACAATCAGACTGCAATATAAACATTAGAAAAGCAATCACCATTCAATTAATTTGTTTTAATCAGGTAGAAGCCCTCGAATATTATAGAAAACAGCTGCTATTTCTGAAATTCCTGCTGGGAACTTTTAGTAAAAACAGTGCTTTCAATGTGTCTTCAATCTATACTCAACAAAAGCAATAAAAGGTATACAGATGATTCTGTGAATTATCTATAAACAGGTCAATGAAGTGGAGGCCTCAAGCAAATGTGTTTCAGTAACACATTTCAACGGGCTGTGCTCTCAACTATCTCATTAAGTGTCCATTTAGATAAGACATTCTCTTTCTACAGGGGATCACCCACTGAGATCTGTAGTGACAGAATGTCACTATCAATCTTGCAAGGATGCAGTTAGTTAACCACTCTGGACAAAAAAAATCCACAACAAAAAAATCAAAACCTAAATGAAAATATTTTCTTATAACGAAAAAAGTCAGAACTTGAAAGCTTCTTTTTCCTTTTACATTGTGGACGTTTTGACAATAATTATCACTCTCCCTAAATTTTAGTAAAATGGAATAATTGAGAAAAAATAACTTTTCCATTTTTATATAAATTTTGTCATAATATTTAATAGTATTAATAATAACATTTCTTTTTATAAGAAACATTACATGCGTTCTAAGTATTTTTCAAAAGATATATTTAAAAGATTTCCTTTAATATGAAAAGTGTTGTCCCTGGAGGGAACAATAAAACTGCAATTACCAGACCAGCTGCTTTCCCATTAAAATTACTAAATATATAAATATTAGAGATAATAGAAACATTCCATAGTGCTTGAACAAGATAAGGGTAGCATCCTTATTAATTTAAAGGGACAGGGATTGTTTATTACAGGTGGAATTGTGACATGACTAGACATTACTGTCACTTACTCCAGAAATGTTCTTTGAAGAAATACATATCTCTCTGATTTGACTGACATTTTTTCCATAACTTTGCAGCTGTGCATAAAGCTACTCATACATCGATGTTGAGTCAAATATCTTTAGCTTATTTTTCTAAAACATTAAGTTACTAATAGAACAAGAAGAAAACATGAGGTGGTAAAAACATGGAAAATCAAAAACTTCCTTCCCAATATTATGAGCCAGTTTAGGACCAATTTTTGATGCAGTTTTGTATATCTACATACTCAACCCTACACTCCATGTAAATTTCATACCCTGGTTATCTCTCTAGAAGCCCAATTAAATTCCCCTGGAAAGCCAATCTCAAAGCAAATCAATCAAAACTGGTTTTCTTATTAACATTCTCAGACTCTATACATAAAAATGTTTCATCCTGTTTACATGTAAGTAGGTAAGTTAGAACAGTAAAATAAAGAGTTGGATGGACTCCCTGATTCTACCAGAGCTCAACTTTGCCCCTATACTATAGCTGACCTCTTTTACTTCTAAATAATTTCTTAGATTGTTTTACTGTATCACTGTATCACTGTCATCCCATTGTTCATTGATTTGCTCAAGCAGGCACCAGCAATGTTTTCATTTGTTCTAGACTTACATTGTTTAGGAGTAACAAAACAATGCAAATTAAAGACTCCAGATAGCATGCTTAAAATTTAAACTTGGGCTGGAAATATGGATCAGTAGCAGATCACGCGGTTTGTATGTAAGAACTTGTATTTGATTCCTAGCAAAAAAAAAAGTATCTCCAATTTTTAGTATCTCTGTGATCAAACATTAGTTTATTATTTCACATGGAAATACAGAGGTACAGATGTATAAAGTTGCTGTAAGTGTACGATGTAAATTATGTAATAAAAATTCCACAGTATGAATCAAATAGTGATGGTAATCATCATGAGCAACAACAGCAGCATCACCATCACTTTCATCAGCACCATCATCATTATTATAATTATTTTACTACCACTCTAATAAAGCTTCTGCTAAGATAATTTCGTTTTGCTTCGGGATGACACTAGAGTATGCTCAGGCCTTATGCATAGCTCTGTGTCACAGATCACTCTTGGCAGGTTTTGGGGATCGTATCTGATGCCGGGGGTCATATCTTCTGACTTAAAAATATACAGAGAGCACAGCCCATTTCCGTAAATAAATATGCGAAATTTAATGATTTCTTCTTCATTTGACTTAACCTAATTTTAAAGGATTAATCTTTAAGACACCACATTCCCAGCATTGAAATCTCTTATTTTTCAGAAAGGAGAGAGGAACCTAAGCAGTGACAGGGAGGCTGGGGCCACTACTGAAGCTACTGTCTTACAATACAGGTGGGGCAGTTCAATTACTAGACCCAATGACATGGTGTGCTGGAGAGATGACACTGTAGTAGGGTATTTGCCTTGCATGTGGTTGACCCAGGTTTGATTCCTCCATCCCTCTCAGAGAGCCTGGCAAGCTACCAAGAGTATCCCACTCACACATAGCCTGGCAAACTCCCTGTGGCATATTCCTTATACCAAAAACAGTAACAAGTCTCTCAATGGAGATGCTTCTGGTGCCCGCTTGAGCAAATCATTGAACAATGGTAGGACAGTGCTACAGTGCAGTGCAATGATGTGGTACTACTCAGGACCAGTAATTCTAGGTCCACAATGGTCACATCAAGGTGTGTGCAGAGGATATACGATGTTGGGAACTGAACTTGGGGCCTTTCACACTACAGACATGTTCTCCCACCATTTTGTTCTTTTTCTGGCCCCATCATCATAGTCAATAAACTATAAAGGAAGTGAACTAAAAGTTTAGGGATGGGTCAGAGCTAAAAGCAGGTAGGCAGCATGACTTGCATATCTCTGACCTGGCTTCAGTCAATACCCAGCACCACATATGGGCCCTGAAACTGTCCTGGAGTAACCCCTGAGAAAAGTTCCTGAAGTTTGAAAGTTAATCAGTCATGTCTATGAAGAGACATGACTGATTAAACAATTGGATATCAATAATTTAATCTCCATGCCTTCTTCCCTCTATAGAGAGAGGCTGGCAAATGCAACTTAAATTCTAACACTGAAATTATACTGAAATTAAGGTTTATCGTGATTTCTAAAAGTTAAAGGCTCAGTCTTGCAAAACTGTCACTTTATTTGTTTCTGTTTTTGCTTTATCTTGTTTTATTTTTTGAGTCACACTTTGCTGAAGGTGCTTAAGGTTTATTCATTACTCTGAGTTCACTCCTGATAGGAGTCAAGGGACCATTTGTGGTTCTGGAGATTGAACCTAGGTCAGTTGCATGCAAGTCTAGTGCATTACCCACTTTTTTATCTCTCTGGTCCTTTATCATTCTTCAGATGATAATTGTCACCTGTTCTTCTGATCAACAATCTAGAGATTATCACTTCCTAGGGACTTCTACTCTGAACTTTAACTTCAGATACAAGCTATAATTCCTAACTGTTGCCTCCACTTGTGACAGTTTTTTATGTATCAAGTATTCCCATGAATTCGTCCATCCTTGGCTTGATGAATTAGAATGACACAGGAGCAAATAAATTTTATTTACTAGATAACTTTATTATAAAGTGATGTAACTCAGGAACAACCAGGTAGATTAGGCACCTACAGCAATATAATAAAAGTAGACACTTCCATTTGTTCTGCAGTGCATTGGTCTCTTCATAAAGGCTCTCTTCATGGACATGACTGATTAAACAATTGGACATCAATAATTTAATCTTCATTCCTTCTTCCCACCATAGAGAGGCTGGCGAATGCAACTAAACTTCAATCACTTCAATTGCAAACTTGGTGACACTGAAAACTAGCCTCCATCCTTTCATATGGACCAACTATCCATTCATTACCACAGAAAGACACCATTGCCTATCCCTTAATCTAGGAAAGTTCTAGAATTTTAGTAAAATTGCATAGTTTGCAGCCAATAATCATCTCCAGCAATGTGGCATGCCACCTTCACATTTCCACAACCACAACAAATTTCCACCATAAAGGGAAAGTGTGAGAATTTTGTAACATCTCTTTAAAACTAGGAACAAAGTCCAAAACTATCTTTCTTATTATAAGTCAGATATTATATCTACTGACACACTTCAAATATGAACCCCTAAGATCTAAGGAATTCTGTGAAAAACTGGGGGAGCCCCGAAACTTGTCTTTAAACTTATCTATTATGACTCCTTTATGTAGATCAGTTCTAATTTAGAAAGCTCCTGTAATCAAATAGGAATCTCTACATACAATTGTTATTTGGATTGCAGAGATTATGAGTAAGACTCACTGTAAAATATAGCATGAACAGGGGCTGGAGAGATAGGAGAGTGTCATTCTCTTGCCTTGCATGTGATTGACCCAGATTCAACCTCTGGCACCACATATGGTCTCCTGGCCACTACCAGGAGTGATCTCTGGGCAAAGTCAAGAATAATCCCTGAGTATAACTGAGTATGATCCTTCTCTAACAAAAAAGAAAGGATGGATAATTTTATTTTGTTAGACACAGTGTCAGACTGCAATGAGAAAAGTTATGGGGGCCAAGTATTAGTACAGTGGGTAGGGCTTTTGTCTTGTATGCAGCTGACCCAGGTTCAATCTCTAGCATTCCATATGGTCTCTTGGGTACCACCAGAAATAACCCCTCAACATTGCTGCTGTGACCCAAAAAGCCAAAAAATTATTATTTTGACAAAACCTATGCTAATTGGGTAGCTGATTATAATATCCATAAACCATGGATCTGATATAGATAGCATATGCTTGTATTTATTTTAGCATTATTTGATATAGCCAACTGCTAAAATAATATAAGTATCTATTATCTGATGACTAAATAAAGATGTGGTATACTTAATGAAATTATATCCATATAGAAAAAGATGAAAATCTGTCATTTGCAACAATAAATATGGATATAGGGCATTATACTCGGCCATATACAACAGATGGATAAGACAACTATTGCATGATTTCACACATATGTGATATAAATATATATGCAAAATAAACAAACACATGATTCAACCATTAATAAGTTTTCTCATTTTCACATTAGTATAAAGCAAACATAAAATTTTGGGCTATAAGAAAGCCTACAATTTCCAGAAGGAATGGGGAAGGGAAAGAAAATAGATCTTGACAAAGAGGACAAGGTAAAGGGAGAATTGGACTTTTAGTTGTGTACTCACTGTAGTATATACACACGTTCATTTTTATTGATTCACACTAAAAATCTATACAATATTATCATGTAATAGTAATGTAATGGAATTATCTAGAAAAAGTCCCAAACTGAGTTTATAATCTCAGATATGTAAATTGAGGGCAAGTTGTTCTCTTTGACAAAGAACTTTCTACTCTATGAAAGGTTTGTATGGCAATTATCCCTTTATTTCTTTTGTGTTTCTCCAAAGAGACTTGCCAATTTTAAGGAAACAAGCACTTACAGAAGAGAAACTAATTGGATATCTCAGGGAATAATTCTTAGTGAATCTGAATGGCCACTAATTCTAGGAGTCAGAACTTTACTGTTCACCAGTTATCCGAGCATATGGGGAATAATTAGCTTATAGGACTCCAGTGCAGTTCAATTTTACATGGACTCAGTGGCAAAGTGGCTTGTGTACAGGCTGAACTTTGCATACAGCAGAAGTTCTGGAGTTTTCATGACATTAGCAAGTGGGTCTAAGCAATATACTTAAAAGAGGCATAGGCTATTTCCAAAAGTAAAGAAACACAGTTAACATTTGATCCCTTTCGTTATTGTAGAACTCAAATGCAATAATTTATTTTTAACTTTGGAAAAAATATTTTAATATGTTCCAGATAATCAAATGTTACAAAACTTCCCCAAGGTGATGGAGCATTTAAATTTTTAAAGATTTATTTCCAAATCTCAAAAACACACCTGTTTTATCAATATGTTAGAAAACGGACTATGTCCTCTTCATTAGATCTAATCAGCACAATTATGTCAATGTAATGTGACTAGAAGCTTTTCTTTTTGAGATATAAATTTGAGTTTATGATTATATTTTAGAGGAGACTGAATAATCAGACATGATCCCAAAGTTATCCTGTAAAATTGAGCCTGCTATTATGAACTAGATATTGTATAACCAGTGAAACTCTAAAGCTGTTTGTGACCAGCAGAATATAAAAAACACATGGGTGAGATGTATTAGGCTGGGTTTTATTGATGATGAAAGCACAATTAATCCACTGAGGAAGTGATCTAATGGTTACAATTCTTAGTCCTGTTACTTAACATATTCTCTCAGCCTGCATTTATGGCTTCCATAAGAGTCTCTATGACTATAGAATTATGCTGGTTCTGTTCAGTAGGATGGTCATATTGTTTGGTGAAAAATTTCAATAACTGTTGTTTCCGAAAAGGTAATAATATAGGAAAATCAAAATACTTAGCAGAACTTTGATCAATGAACCCAGTATTTCTTTTGTTGGAGGTAAAAAAGAATAGAGACATGGTCCTTGTCAATGCGATGGCTGTAGTTAACTAATGAGTATTCAGGTTTTAGAAGATATAATAAAATTGATGACCAAGAGGTCTAGGGAAGAATTATGGCTAAGCATTTCTAAATGACAGGCCATTGAGGATATTTATCTCATCGAGTGCTAATGAAAACATGACCTTAGTAAAGGAAGGTAGATTTGTTAGGATGACTCATTCTATGTCTTGTCATTATATATGACGCTCATTAGCCTAGAAGACTTGGTGTCAGGATTAAAAGTTATGCACAGCCTGAAAGCATACACTTCTATTCACCGAGATAGAATCACTACAGACTGTTCAATATGTCAGCATCACAGATGCACATTCTACATGCAAAATGACATGTCAATGCAAGGAGGGTAAGGGGGTCAGTCGGCTACTTAACAGCAAGCTGATTTCATTGAGCTACTTCTACTTAAGATGGACCCTCACTTTATTCACATTATAATTATCTATCTATCTATCTATCTATCTATCTATCTATCTATCTATCTAACTAACTTTTCCCCTTATCTGCTAAAGCACAATTCTGGACTTAAAGAACTTATTAATGTGTCCCATAGTAATATGTTGCATAACCCGTGAAACTATACAGTTGTTTGTGAACAGCAGCAAATTAAAGTCTCCTGGGTTTGACATGTATTAGACTGTGTTTCATTGGATCATAATGACACAATTAATTCACTTAGAAAGTGATCTGATGGTTATAATCCTTTTTCCTGTTACTTTATACTCTCTTTCTTGGTCTGTACTGATAGCTTCCTCTTGAGATTTTTGTGACGAATTGGTTGAAAAAATTTATTGAATCTGATAAAGGAAATATTTTACAGAAATTTTATGTATTTTACAGAACCAGCTGTAATTGACTAGTTCTTATGATTTTTCCATGTTCATTCACAAATTATAAAACAGTTGCTGCATTGGGATGGAGAGATAGTAAATGTATTACCTTTGAGTCACTGGAAAACTTTTTTTTTAAGAAATTGAAATCAACAAATGAACTTAAAATTAAGAGAAAAACAAAAGATTAAAAATAGTTTCATAAGAGGAGTTGAGAGAATTTGAAAAACACTTTAAACAAATAAACTTGTAATCAAGAAAAATAACAGGATAAATTTTAGTTCAAACTACAAGACTTCAACATTGAATATAAATCTTTAGTAATCAGAGTTTAATAATTAGAGTTTAATTTGATATAAATCTTTAATAATCATAGCACATATTAATTTTAATATACCATAGACCTCTATATAAAGATGGAAATGTCTAAAAAAGTATAGAAGAAAATACTGTTATGACCATGTAATGCCACAAAAACAAAAATCATTCTTAAGAATCTGAAAAGACAAACAAAAAATAGGGAGACACTTATTGCTCATAGTCTGGAAGCAAGGAAGATAAAGATCAAAGTGACAGATCCAGGGCCTGGTGAGCACCTGCTATTTGTGTATTTGCTTTCTCACTAAGTTCTTACATGCTTCCATGGCTAAGATCCCTATGTGTCATCTTTGTCTCTGTGTTTCTTTCTGTCTCTTACTCTCTGGCTCTTTGTCTCTGCCTAACTCTCCTCACTCTTAACTTGTAAAGGCACCAATTATACTTAAGAGGGCTACACTGTAATCTAATTACCTCTCCAAAGACTCACCTACAGCTATCATGAAATTGGGAGCTAGGTATAGGCTTCAGCATATGAGTTTCAGAGTTAAACATTCAGTGATTCAGTTCATTGTACAACCAATTAGAAGAGTCCGGAAAAAAATCTTAGCAGCCACTTTATCAAAAAAAGACATATGGTAACGTAATCACATTAGTTATCAGGGAAGCATATCGGGAACAATGTAAAGATAACTACAATGATAGTAACTAAACAGCTATTAAAACATAAAAAAACAAACTGATGACACCAAACACTGAAAAATATTTATAGCAATTCCAACCCCCACTACACCAGAGAAACTGGAATGGAAAAATTGCGAAGTATTTGTTATCTTCTTAATACTAAAACATACTGTAGGTGCCAGAGAGATAATATAGCAGGTAGATCACTTTCCTTGCATTAGCCAACAAGAGTACATCTGATTGCCTTAAGTTATCCCCTGACTGCCAGGAGTGATACCTGAACACAGTGCCGTGCGTAAGCCCTGAGCACCCCTGAATGTGACCTCAAAACCAAAATAAATAAATAAGCATAAAAATAAAACATAGTCTCACATTTCAATGACAATATCCTTATTTTTCTAAAATAAATGAAAGTAGTCTAAAATATACATGTATGCAAATATTTATAATAGTTACACCAGAAATTGACTACACTGAATTATTTATTTACCCATAAATTGAAACAATCTAAATGTACACCACTTGGTGATTGGATGTATAAATTGTGACAATTGTATATTCCTCAGGAATGAAAAGAAACACTACCATAACATATAATACTGAAAGACATAATGCTAAATAAGAAAAAGAAGTAGAAGAATGTATCTATAATTAAATGCAGAAAACAGTCATCTTTAAGCAAAAATATAGTGACAAAATGTGGCTAGAGGTAACCAAAGCCTGGGAGTGGTTGGAGAATAAAAATGCCAAAAAGGATGAAAAAGTGATTCTATTTTTCTTTCCTTTGAGTGTTGTGGGGTTGGTCTACACCCAGTTGGACTTCAGGTCTTACTTATGATGTTACATTCAGGAGTCACTCCTGGTTCTTACATTGGGGGAACATGCATCATTGATAGAGATTGAATCTTTGGTTTAGGGCCTTGAATTCCTGAACTTATTGGCCAAAATGATGTTACTTTTAAGAGTGATATAACACTGACTTGCCGGATAACTGTAATTGTTTAGGATCATATCCTGTACCTCTATCATGATAGTAGTTACATGGCATTGTATTTTGATCAGAAATCAAACAATTACAATTCTAAAAATTATTAATTTTTAATTGATTATAAATTAACATTCCAGTAAGCCACATATTTTTAAAGAGCACATGAAGGAGTTCTAGATATAAATATCTACAAATCCCTATGTCATCGTATTTTGTTGCCACAACCAATAAAAGCAATCTCATTTGGGTGCTGAGTGACAAACTTAAGTACTTAAAATCCTCATTCATGTTTGAGGTATAAAGAATAGGAGAAAATGATAATATCCAGTTTATTGATACAATCATGATTCTTCTTTTAATACTCTCAATTTTAGTAGTCTTGTTTTATTTGAAAGGCTTTAGTTATTTAAGCATTGTTTTCTTAATCCCTTCTCCTACTTGCTAGAGATTGAACCCAGGGTTTTATTTATCCAAGCATACTACCACTTAATAATGTCCTGAAGCCACCAAATTGGACATAACAATATTCCACATGCAAAAATGACAGGAACAAAATTTTTAACTCCTTAAATCAAACTTCATAGATTATTTCATACTGTATTTTTAATTATACACAAAATTTTCTCTATAATTTTTATAGGAAATTTATCAAAAAATCAGACTGATTAACATTTTGATATATGTTAAATTGAATTTCTAAAAACTCTAAGAAAATATTCAACCAAAAATTTATAATAATTCTAAGTTTATTAAGAAGTATATTCTGTTTTTTAATCTATTAAATAAAAATTTAAACATCTCTATTTTGACGTGTAAAAAGGTTTTTATACAAAAAATACAATTTTAGTTATGTGTATTTACCTACTATTCTATTCGTGTTCTACTAAGTAAATTGTATTCAATAGAAACAAATTGGAATATGATTGAGAGTCTCTATTACAAATAATGGATTATATTTATTCATTTACCCTAACCTTGCTTATCATAACTTTTCTTCCTAACAAATAGCAGGATATTGGGTAATATTGATTTTATCCTCTAGAAAAGATCATTTGCATAATACTTCTAGAGAGAATATAGAAAAACATTCTAATGTTTTTTGTTTTGCATATAACTAATGACATTTTCTCTAGTTAGGATGAATTGAAAGGTGATGTGTACAATTGGATGTTGCAAATCTCTCATTTTCTTTGCAGAAGAAAAGCTAAATAATACAGTGGGTGAGGCAGTTGCCTTGCATGTAACTGACCTAGGTTTGATCCTCAGTACACCACGAAATGATCCCCTGAGCAACAACAGTAGTGACCCCCTGAGCACAGAAGCTGAAGTGAGGTCTAAACACCTCCAGGTATGACCCAACCTCCAAACCCAACAAAGGAAGGTTGGTTGGCTCAACAAAGGTAAACATTTTCCTGTGGTTTTCATGACAGTCTCACCAATTGAATCATGTGACGAATTTTAAAATGGGAAATACAAAAATCTTCCCCTCTATTGTCTTACTTCAAGTTTTTTTGATATTATAGCTCGAGACAGAGTTTAGGAATCAGTAATTTTTAAAAAAGATTACAAGTGATTCTGTCACATATCCAACATTGAAATATACTGAGTTAAGTTATTGATTTTTTTCCTTTAACCTTTATATGAACTGAATATGAGCAGAAAATTGATGGATGTGAATGTCACGAAGAATTATTCCTCCTACCCGCTCCTAGAAAAAAGAATAATCAGTGACTCATGAACATCCAAGAGAGAGGGATGAGATACAGATATAGAAATAGAAATATCAATGATACAGACATATGTGGATAGTTAAAATATAAAAAGATAGAAATAGATGATAGATTTAAGATATATATACTAAACCTTACAAGCTGCATATACTTCAGAGAAAAGGTAATAAATAACCCCAACTTTATGTTGACATATCTGTTTATAGAAATGTTTTACCTATGCGCAAATAATCATTTATATACTTAAATTTAAAATTAGGAAGTTTAATTTATATGTTCACCATATACATGTGTCATATATGACATAGAAATCTCATTCAAATAAATATGTATACATATACATAAAATATAAAAAACACTAAATCAAAAAAGATATACATACCACCATTACATTCACAGCAGCAAAAATGAAACTAAGTATTAACAGATGACAGAAAAGAGTTGTGGTGTATTATATATATATATATAGTATTCGTTTATAAATGATAACAACTTGTCTTTTACCACAATGCATGTAGAATTTGTGGTGATTATACAAGATGAATTAAAGTCAGAAAGTTAAAAAAAAATGCCAAATTGTTTCTATTATGTGTAGAATATAAATAACCAAATGAATGTATGAACAAATGAATCACAATAAAAAAAATGGCTCTAAGACTGCAAGTAATATGATGTTTACCAATAGAGGGGGAGATAGAGGGAGGGACAGTTATGAAGGACAGAATGCTAACAGGATAACAAGAATAGTGCTAGAAATTTGCCGGTCAGTGTAGTGAATCTTATATACACAAAAAAATTGAGAAACTGTGTTCCTAAAATGTGCATAATATAATAAACAACTTATAAATAAAAAAATAAATAAAAATTATAATGCTCCTTGATGTACATTAGCATCACACTTATAAAGCAGGTAATTAATTTATTATTACTCCCATCCTTTAATGAGCCTTTGGAAAGCAAGTTGACTTGTCTAAAACTTTTTTACTTTTTCTTAGAATTATGATCATAAAAATAAATCAACCATAAAGGTTAAGATTGGTAATTATGCTTTAAAAAACAGATTATTAACTTTGTCTTCCTGAATTAAAGACGTAGTTGATAGACTCAGATTTTAAACATATCTTTGATGGGTTCATTTATGTTACATAAAAGTGTGGCTTAAGCTGCAGTAAAATCAATTTATGTAATAAAGTGAAATTCCCTTCACCAGACACTTTTTACTAAGAATACTTTTACGTCTGCATTAGAGTTACTCCTAAATGTTTCTGTGACTTGCTAAGAGTTATGAGTTATAGAAAAATCCAAATGTTCTTTAAAAATGCAAATTTTACTATATTTGTGATGAGAACCTTCCAAAGAGATGGCTAAACTAAACTGACAAAAAGACAATGAATATACTACTACTATTTCAAACACATACTAGCAGGTAATTACAGACAGAATAAAATCAAAACTGAAAAAGCTCAACCAACCATCCAATCAAGGGAACAACAAACAAAAAGCTGAAATCAGTATTGTCTTTCGCTTTCTGGTGACTGACCAGCATTTTTCTCTAGCCTGTTTTTTACCTAAGCCACTTATCTCTGTGGTAGCCATGGTGTCTCCTTGGTAACACTATTTTTGTGTGATCCAATATGCACAGCTCAGATATTTTCCCATAGCCAGTTTATAGCATCAATTATTATGACAATAGAATTGTCCAGCTGTTCATATTGAGTTGCTTTTGGCTTTACATGACACAGGAAACAGAAAGATCCTAGACAAGAACTGAAGCAATTTACATCTCTTAGTCAAAGTCATTTCACTTGAATCAGATAAAGCATTTTACCTGTCTATCAGATTTTCAATTTATAAATGCCTTCTCATGAATTTTGGAAGTCACAGATAATGTTGTTCTTTATTATGCTTAATTCCTTACACATAACAAAAAGATAGATACTTTCTATCTTTGATACAATGAAGATAGATACAATGAAGGGATATTTATCAGGTTTTATATTAGACTCAATTGTAAGTTAACCATTTCAAGAGATATTATAAAAATAGAATTGCTTGCGACTAGATTCAGATATTTAGAGACTATTGCTAGGACCAATATCTTCTGAATAGTCTGAATTTATGTCATACTTAAGTCATGGAAACAAGATACAGTGGAGGTGTTGTGAAACATTGTTAAGTATGCAGAGAAAGGTTCAGAAGTCAATCATGGCAGTAATGAAAAAGTTATGATATTAAATAAAATAAAAATGTAAAAAGTATAATATAAAAAAGATCTGTTTTTAGGGAAGGGGTTCATGTTAGGTATCAAATGATTATTGCTCTAGGAAATGCCATCTTGGAATATTGTTCTTGCTCTCAAGATATTTTTACATATAAGCTTATACTTCTTTGACAACTAAAAATACATTATTCAATCTTGTTCACTTTTGAAAATATATTCATTAGTTTCTTTCAAAGTGAGAAAGTTGTGAATGCAACTAGAATGAATGACTTTCTCCTTAGAACATGGGGATCAATGTATGCCTTGTCTCCACCCTGTGTCATCACAGAAAGACTAATGAGTGTGGGGGGCATGGCTGGTTTATGGTTGCAAGTAGACACTGAAATGACACCAAACCCACAGTATTAACAGACTAACCTTAAGAGATCCACATTTTATTGCTAAGCAGTGACAGATATAATTATATATCTATAACATTATTATTTTTTTTTTTTTGCTTTCTAGGTCACACTTGGCCATGCACAGGGATTACTCCTGGCTCATACACTCAGGAATTGTTTTTGGTACTGCTCAGAAGATTGTATGGGGTGCTGGGAATCTAACTCAGGTTGGTTGCGTACAAGGCAAATGCCCTACCTGTTATGCTGTCACTCCAGTCCCAATATATAACATTATGTTTAATAAAGGTAAGGGTCCATTTCTACATTGTTAACAGATCTCTCGGTCACTTTTTATCTTTTGCCTCAGCCTCAATTCTAGAATGTTTCAACTATTATTAATCTTTCCATTTGGCAAAGCTTCTTTTTTTAAAAAAAAACACCCCTGCAATAATGTTTTACCAGGTGTCTTCTGTTTCTCTTTCAGATAATGGGTATATATAACCAGCAGTTTAGAGAAATAGGCAGGTTAAATAAATTAAACAACTCATAGTTGCTTGAGGGGGAGGAAACATTATAAAGACTTAACAATAGAATCACATAAAAATAAGGAGTTGTTCTGATTCTCAGGGAGCAGAAGATTCTGGAAGCAGCATAAAATTAAATAGGTATAAATTCTGCCAAATATGAGCCCCTCGGGTGCATTATTTAATCCTCAGAACACAAATCTTCTCATCTATAAATAAAGATAATATCATGTGAATTTAAAAATTATTATAAGAATCAAAACCATTAAAAATGAGGTTTTGGGGTCAGAATGATCATAATCAGGAGGAATTCAAAAGCAATTCCTTGGCACCCCCACAAAATATGAATGGGGGCTAAATTAAATACCGAATCTTTCTTAAGACCTCACTGAAAATGTCTACTGAAGAATTCAATCATAGTATCTAGGAAAAGATCCTGCTGTGAAATAAGGAGAGTAGCCAGAGGTTAAAATCTGAGGCACTTCACCGAGTATGGTCAAGCAAGGAGCCTGGCATGTGTGGTTTCAAATTTGATCCCTGCTTGGAGCTACAATAGAGGTAGCCAAACAGACATTTATATCTTTGTGGGTATTTAAATTTGCCAGTGATTGACAGGGATTACATACGCCTGGGCAGTGGGCTTGGTCTGACAGCTGAATAGCCCAGAATTTGGTGAGACCAATAGCAAGCAAACTGATTGGAACCAGGCCCCACCTGAATGTTGCTGTTATTTTAAAGTTGATGAGTTAGACGCGTTAGGTAATGGGAGGTTTACTGCTTATTCTGTGTGTGTGTGTGTGTGTGTGTGTGTGTGTGTGTGTGTGTGTGTGTGAGAGAGAGAGAGAGAGAGAGAGAGAGATACAGAGAGACAGAGACACACACTGAAGGGGGGGAGAGAGACAGAGACAGAGAGACAGAGAGAGATAGAGATCTGTTGAGAGAAATTTGCCAGATAACATCAATCCGATGGTGACTGACTTTGGTGATCTGAGGTAAGCAGAGGTCACTTAACCCTCTACTATTCAGTTCTTCACTTAGGGTGGCAAAATTTGCTCTCATCTATTCCATGTTCTAAGAGAAGTCAGAGAGGGTGTCACATTGCTAGCTTGTAAGAGACGGAAAGTACACTCAGTGGGATAGAAGCCTGCAGCAAGTTCTGGCCTGGATAACTTGTGCTATATTGTTCTTACTATCCAATTTGGTTTTATAAGAACATAGTTTTAATATCGGGTCATGACTTTTGGATTCGCTCATTTCTTTCCCCAGGACTATGTTCCACTTGTCAGTGGTCTGCTTTTTTTCTGGGGGTGGGGATAGACCTTGGAGTCATTTCCAGAGGTGTTCAGGGAATGTGCCTACCCCATTCTGAGAAGGCCCCAAAATTCTGGATCAATCTACCTGAGAAGATTTGATAGGACCATGTTCTTTTGGAGATGTGACACTGGACCATTTCTCTCAAGATATCGTTTTTGTAATGGGCACTAATGTGTTCCATTGTACAGAAATGACAGTGTGTTAGCTCTCAATATTGTTATATGTAAATAAATCTTCAAAAGTTTATTCTATAGTATACAAAATAGGGCCCCCAAGATCTTTTTACACAGCAAAGTTAACTAAATCAACTCTAATGCATTATGCTGAAACAAGATGCAAATTAGCAATCAAAAAATAAAAATTCTGTTTTTATTTTTATTTTATTATTATTATGTTTTGAGGGTCACGCTGGCAGTGGTCAGGACATGCACCTGTTTTTAGGGATCATTCCTGAGGGCTCAGAGGACTTGATGGGATGCCAGGAATCAAACGTTCGTATGCCTTACCCACTATATTATTCCCTAGGCCCCAAATATTCTTTTCTAAAGAGTGAGTAGCAATAATTCACTTGTACTAATACAGAGATAAAAATGAAAATCACTGCAAAATAATATTGCTAATGTAAAATCCAAAGCTTAATCAGCTTTAATCTCATGAGTAGTTTGTTTTAATATTATTTGTTTTGTATATACCTTTAAGTAGTTGATTTTAAAGTTAGTAATTCAACAAAATCACATTTCTTTTTTCCTACATAACATTTAAATGAGGATATCCAGTACCAAAACATGCCTTGCATATATAATGTAAGGCCCTTTGTATTTTGTTTTTTTTAATTTTATTTATTTTTATTTTTATTTTTTATGTAGGAGTACTGTTATTTATTCAGCCACTGATTAGCTGATTGAATTGGCCATGAACTCCACCTTACTTTTTTTTCATAATTTTATTTATTTATTTTTTCTTCTTATGTTTATTTATTGAATCACTGTGGGAAAGTTGCAAAATTCTCAGGTTTAAGTCTCAGTCATACAATGATCAAACACCTTTCCATTCACCAGTACTCATTTTTCACCACCAAGAACCCCAATATACTCCCCTCCCAGCCCTCTCAATACCTGTGAGGCAGATGATTTATACGTAACTTTTCTCAACATTGATTACATTGATTATTTCAACAAAAGATGCACTATTACTGTTTAGAATTTCCCCCCAACAGTCAGAATTGCTGAAAAGGCATTGTGAAATACTTTGTTTTCAATAGCTGGTTATGAGAATCATATAATGATTTTGGATTCCTGCAAAGAGCCAGATAATTATAATATTGGTTTCTGTGCATCTGGTGTTATGGCTGTGCTGGAGAGCCACTTGTGGGGGGGCAAATCATGACCTTGGTAGGCCCTGAAGGACGAGTTGGTACCGTCCCCCTTCCCATGAGACTGCAGTTGCCCCATCACTGCCAGCTCATGCTAAGCTTTCCTATAAGCTCTGAAGCGGTGGCCACCTTATTGCTGGGGGGCAAAAAGGCGGAAAGAAGCAACACCCTTTCCCTCCTGGGGAGGCATGACACCGTAGTGTAACGCATGGTCCATTCACTTTTCTGCCGCAAGCTGCCGGGCTCTGAACTGAATCCTTTTGCCTCTGGAGCCATGGCCATGCTGGAGAGCCACTTGTCGGGGGGCAACTCGTGACCTTGGTAGGATGTGAAGGACCAACCAGTACTGACCCCCTTCTCATGAGACTGCGGTTGCTCCATCACCGCTGGCTCAAATCTGGCTTTTCTATATGCTCTGAGGTGTGCCGGAGCGGGGAGGGGGAGGCAGAAGGGAGCAACACCCTTTCCCTCCCAGGGAGGCATGGTGTTGTAGTTTAAGGCATGTTCCATTCACTTTTTTGCCGCAAGCTGCTGGGCTCTGGATTAAGTCCTTTTGCCTCTGGAGCCATGCTTGTGCTGGAGATTCACTTCTGGAGGGCAACTCGTGACCTCAGTAGGGCGTGAAGGACAAGCCAGTACTGCCCCCCTTCTCAAGAGACTGCAGTTGACCCATCACTGCCCTCTCATACCTGGCTTTTCCATAAACTCTGAGGCGGCGACCACCTTGTATGTGGTCCGGATGAATTTCTGCCAAATGCCACTGGGTTTCGAGATCAGTTTCTGAGTCTCTGGGATCATGGTCATTAATCAGCTTGATCAGGAGCCAGAGGGGCCATTTGTAGCGGTGACTCGGGGTCTCGTTGGGATGGGGAGGAAGCGCTGATTCCACCCCCATCTGGTGAGGCACCGTGTGTCTTGTCACTGCAGGCCCAAACCTAATTGTCCTGTGGTCTCTGGAGTATGGCAGTCACCAGGCTGCCAGGGGGAACAGGCCAAGGCACTAAACCTATTCCCACCTGGAGTGGCCCAGCGCCAGTAACCTACTGCAGGAACAGGATACATTTCTACCAAAAGCCTTTGGGTTCCAAGATTCGTGTCTGAGTCTCTGGGATCATAGCCATTAACCAGTTCAATCAAGAACAAGAGAGGCCATGCTTCCAATTATATAGCTGAGCCAGAGTTGGTTTGTGGTGTGTCTCTCACATACCTAACTTTTGGCCGTTTACTTTCTTGGTAAACTTTGCCCTAAGTTTTTGGGGTCTGGCCAAAGGCACAGCAGCAATTTGGAGGTATCTGAAAGTCTGATGGTGCCATCAGGCTTCTGATGCACTCGCCTCACAGGTACAGATTAACGTGCTGGTGGCACCATACCTTCTAATTTTATTTTTTTATTAAATCACCATGAGATATTTACAAAGCTTTCACAATTGAGTTTCAGTCATATAATTATTGAACACCCATCCCTGCACCAGTCTATTTTTTCCACCACCAATGTCCCCAAGTATCCCTCCCACCACCGCCACTCCATCCCACCCTGCCTCTGTGGCAGACAATTTTCTTCTTAGTCTCTTTCTACTTTTGGAGGGCCTGTTTTTGTTTGTTTTATTTTTAAATTCCTGGCGCTTCAGAAGACAAAAGCAAAAAATAAATAAATAAAAATAAACAGGATCATATAAATTCGACATCCTGAGGTTGTGAATTTGCTTACTAATTAGCTTGTTTTCATTCTTGCAGACAAGAGTACAAGTGCTCAATTACAATTCATTTCATTTTCTTCTACCTCCATATTGAAGAATTTAGAATATTTTCCCCTGTACTATTTTCTCCTAGTCTCCTAGTCTTCTGCTTTACCATTTATATTTGTATCCAATTCCTTCTGTTCTAAATCTTGGTTTGCATTTTTTGAGACACAACCACCAAATGGTTGCTCCCGTCCACCAGAATGAGTTTCCTGATTATTTCCTTCTCTGTTTTACAATGTTGTCAGTATCTTCTTTGCCCTGATTCCTAACAGGCACCTTTTGATAATTGTCTGCCACAGTAGTTCTTCCCTCTTCACACAATCTCCTAAGGAAATAGTAAGCCACAACTCAAACAAGAGAACTAACAAGTATATCTCGTGTCCTGGATTGAGAGTGGTGCATCTCTGGACATGTAGCTAGCAAGAGGTGGTGAATACTAAGATAAAATGAAAGAAATAAAAGAAAGAATAAATTTAGTAAAATTGAAGAACTATTTAGTTTCTAAATATCACCAGTGTAGTGAACTACACTGAACGTTTTATTCTGCTTTTACAAAGTTTTTTTATCCATCAAGTCACTTAGTACTGTATGTAAAACTATTGCTTGCCTCTATCTTTACTATAAATTTTGTGATAATTCTTTTTAATTTATGATTGGTTTTAGCTCTTTAAGTTAAATATCTTATCAGAACTTTTCTTTATGACATCTTATTATCTCATTCCTATTTTGGACAAACTTGCAGGCTATCGAATGTAGCCTGCCCACAGGGCAGAGTCTGGCAAACTCCCCGTGGCGTACCAAATATGCCAAATACCAGTAACAATGATGGGTCTCATTCTCCTAAAGAGCCGTGAATATAATCTCAGGGCTAGGATGAAAGAGACGTTACTGGGGCCTGCTCAAGGCAATCGACGATTAACAGGATGATGAAATGAAAAAATGAAATGAAAAAAGTTAAATATTGATTCTTTAAAAATGATTCTATAAACAAACTTCTCATTATTTAAAATGATCTTGGAATCAGTTTGAAATGATGATCATATATATAAAGTGAAAATATTAAATGTGTGTATATAGTAAAAATGGAAGTTAATTACCTGAAACCATTTGAAGTGTGTCTCAAAGTCAATTTCAATTAAAAAATCTAAAATATGTGTGCATACATTTTCATAAAATTAGCATGTTATGAGAATCAAGAATTTCACCCAAATGAAAACAGAGACTTTTTCAGAGGTTTCTGTAATTAGGAATGAGTAATTCACTCACTGCCACTTATATTTGTAAGATACATACAGGGGAGCAGAGAAATCTATACTGAAAAATAAGATTCTGCTATCTTCTGATGGAACTATTTGGAACAGGAGTTGGAATGAGCTCATAAGAGGTGGAGCAACTTTTAAGATTTGTTTGGAGAGTGTTTTGACTGAATATTTTGACTTGGAGGGAGTCAAAGTAACAAAAGAGGATGGGATGGGAAAGAAGGCAGTCTTTTTTTTTTTTAATAATTTATTTCTTTATTGAATCACTGTGGGAAAAGTTACAGAGCTTTCGGCTTTAGGTCTCAGTCATGTAAATATCAAACACATTTCCCTTTACCAATACTTATTTTTAACCACGAACCCCAATAGAACCCCACCTCCCACCCTTCCCAATTCCTGTGAGGCAGATGAGTTCTAGTTAATACTCTGTCTACTTTGACTAGATACATTGTTTCAATAGAAGATGCACAATTATTGTTTAGAGTATATGACCCCCCCCCCCAATCAGACATGCTGAAACAGCGTTGTGAAATGATTTGCTTTCTGCAGCTGGGTTTAAGAATAAAATGATGTCGCGCGGCCGGATTTCTGCTATTTTACTTATTAACCCTGGAAGTATTTCTATTAAAAGATAGTTAAGAGATTGGTTTTTGTGCTCTGGAGTCGTGTCCGTGCCGGAGAACCGCTCGTGGGGGGCAGCTGGTGACCTCGGTCGGGAGTGAAGGACGGCCCAGAACGCCCCCCTTCCCATGAGGTCCCTGCCGTCCCCACCCCCGGCTCAAACCTGCTGTCCACAAGGCTCCCGTGCGGCCGCCATCTTTCTTTCCAGAGAGGCCAGGGCGAATGGGGCAACATCCTTTCCCCTCCGGGCAGGCATGCTGGCGTGGTTTAACACATAGTCCATTTGCTTTTCTGCTCCAAGTGGGTGGCTTTCTGTGCTAAGTCCTTGTGCTTCCGGGGCCGTGGCCGTGCCAGAGAGCCACTTGTGGGGGGCAGCTGTTGACCTCGGTCGGGCATGAAGGCATTCTTTAACTAATTTAATAATTTTAAAAGGTTTTCTTTGTATTCCTGCTTATTAGAGTTGTTTCTTTTCTAAACTATATGCTTCAGAGTTGTTGGTTTGAGTCTGTTATTTTAAACATTTATTAAAACATTTTTATGTTTGCACTGGCTGTTATTTTGTTACATATCTTGTCTGATGATTTAAACATAAATTTCAATTAATTTCTGTTATTTAATATGGTGAAAACAACCTATTCTGACCTATTTAAGATTTTCTGCTTTGGTAAGTTAGAATCACTAATTAGTGCCTCAGAGGCAAAATCTGTACTTAGAATCCTTTAAAAATACATTATTTGGCAGAGGGAAAGCTTAATGGGTTTAGAAAATGCCATGCATGCAGGAACCCTTTTTTTATCTTTGGCACTGACTGCATGGTTCCCTGAGCACCAGCAGGAGCAAACCGACTTCCCCTTCACCATCAAAAAGCCGGGAGCAACCCCCGTAGGAGCGGAAAGCCAACAGAGATATGTAGATGATACATAATTAATGATAAATGTAAATTATAAATGTATATTTCATTTGGAGAGACCACTCCCCAAAGAAAGGAAAAGTGTAAGTGACTCAGCACCTGGAGTCTGGATGAAGTGACTTTCCTTACAGCTACAGAACTTCATATCCATTCCACTGGGTGGTTTTACACTTTTGGAGAAACATCTGGTCAAGGCTGCTTTCCAGACATATATTGAAACTATTCTCTTCTACTATGTCAATAACCCCTAGCAAACCCTGGAAGTATTCATTTAATAATAGAGTCAATGCTTAACTCTATTCAGTCTTCTTGTTCACTTGTCAGATAAATCAAAGGCACATAGAGCATATCGCATGCTTAACAGCATCTAAGTGATCGGTAATCCCAAAAGTTTAATTTTAAGAGCAAATTGTAAAACCTGCATTATATAAAAGTTAGAGCTCTGGTTTATATGTTGTGGAAGGAGAGAATTATAAGGTTATACATACATTCTTTTCTTCATCACATTTTTATTATGTATTCTATTTGGATACCTATAGAAGTACACATGGGCTGGAGCGATAGCACAGCGGTAGGGCGTTCGCCTTACAAGTGGCCAACATGGCCGACCCGAGTTTGATTCCTCCGCCCCTCTCGGAGAGCCCGGCAAGCTACCGAGAGTATTCGATATGCCAGACACAGTAACAACAAAGTTTCCAATGGAGATGTTACTGGGCCCGCTCGAGCAAATCGATGATCAACAGGAGGGCCTTTACTTTACTTTTACTAGAAGTACACATTTGTTTTAAATAGCAATGATATATTTTAATTGTGATATGTGTAGACCTATATTTTTAAAAAATTATTGTAAGAATTTTGAAAATACAATTTAATTTTTCTTTATTTATGTTTTAAAATAACATTACTATGTTTTAGTGGAGTATACTAAAGAAAGAGGTACTTTTATAGAGAGATAGCCTTTAAAGAAACAAATACCTACCTTATGTTTTTTTTCAGCCCTTAATCAAAACTCGTGTTTTACTTTTCTCTCCTATGACTATAAATAATTTAGAAACTTTCATGTATTTCATTATATTATAAATGGCTTTTCTCCACTCATTATACATTTTGTGGTGGAAGCAATGGATATTTTTTTTTGTTCAGTTTTGCTTTGAGGTCACACCAGTGCTGCCTGCACCTGGCTCTGCTCTGATGAAGGATCCCCCTTCGTGGGGCTCAGGAAGTTAACCATATGAGGTACCAATGACTGAACCCTGACTGCATGGAAGGTGAGTGTCCTATCTGCTATACTATTGACCTGTCCACAAAAGTGAATATTCTTTTTCTTTTTGGGTCATACCCAGCGATTCTCAGGGGTTACTCTTGGTTCTACACTCAGGAATTACTCCTAGCGATGTTCAGGGGACCATATGGGATGCTGGGAATTGAACCCAGGTTGGTTGCATTCAAGGCAAATGCCTTACCTGGCTCCAACCCCCAAAAGTGGATTTTTTTACCTTATAATAAATATTCAGCTCTGGAGACTTTTCTTTGATTTTAATTTGTGATTTTTACCTTTCTATGTTGTTTTCTGTTATTTAAATATTTCCTTTTAAATAACAAGATGAAACAAGAGAAAATGAAAGAAACCAGAGAAAGACTTTAACTTAGAAACTTTTCTCATTTCATTATCTTTTGCAGTAATCTCTTCCCCACCTCTGAATCTCCTACAGTCTTCTCTACTTTCCTCACGTTTTTGCTTGCTTCTCAGAGTCTCTATGTCTCCAGAACTCCTACCTGAGCTTTTGACAAGCAGCAGCAGTGAGTAATGCAGAACATAGTTGGAGAACTAATGTGACCATTATGGAGGGGTTATAGCATGCTCTAGTGCTGCTGTTCCTTAGGAAAAATAGTTCTTGGGGGCAGAGTGATAATACAATGGGTAGAAGATTTACACTCAAAATCTAGCTCAATCTCAAGTTGTCTATCCTGTTTAAATAACACTTTACCCTTAAAGCAAATTTTACTTGTTTAGTACATATACCATTGGCACCTTTATTCTGCATAATTATTACATTTTTTCTCACCCTGTTCTCCTAAATAGTTCCGAAGATATGGTACTCTTTTTCATTACTTGTACACCTAAAAACAATGTGAAATGCATGTTAAAAAGTAATGTAAAGGTACATATTTATTATCTCATGAATTAACACTCTTCCAGACACTTTTAAGAGAGTAGTTAGATTATACTATATGACATAGAACATCATAATGTTCATATCCTATGCAAAACACCATCCTGTAAAATGAACTGTTGAATAAAACTTAATCAAGCTTAATGATACAAAAAAGGATACCAGTGATCTTAGTAAGTTACACTGTAGCACTGTCCTCCTGCTGTTCATTGATTTGCTCGAGCAGGCCCAGTAATGTCTCCATTGTGAGACTTGTTGTAACTGTGTTTGGCATATCAAATAAGTCATGGGTAGTTTGCCAGGCTTTGCTTTTCGGGCGAGATATTCTCAGTAGCATGCCAAGCTCTCCGAGAGGGGCAGAGGAATCAAACCCACGTTGACTTAGCTGGCCACATGCAAGGCAAACTCCCTGCCTGCTGTGCTATCTATCATAAAATTAACCTAAAGACACTAAAACAACTTGATTATCTGCATGATACATAATAGCAAATACAACTAAAAAGTAAGTTAAACAAAAAGCTTAGCAGACTGTTACCTAAATACCAACATTCCATTAACTATCTTATTATGAATAATGTATAACCAAAGATGGTATGATATCAATTACTTTTAATGAGGCTTATCGATATAAACAAAACACTCTTTAAGAAAGATGAAATATCCATGAACAATTTAATGAAATATAGTAAAAGTGCAAATTCTATAAATAAAACTTTTTAAAATGGTGAACTGACATTTAATTAAGCACTTACAAATGTCACAGGTAATATTTAGCACATAATATATCACATGTGTACATAAAACTAATGTGAACCACAAAATATGCAGTTTAATATGAAAATGTGATTTTTCACTTGTTTCTTTTTATAACTCACAATTTCATAAAAATTATTCAAGTTGCTATATGAAACTGTTGTTCACTCATTTTTTTAGGTTTATATTAAGTACCCCATAAGATGGATATTGCACTTGCTTCCATATTTTTAATTTTGGAAGCACTGTTAAGACTTATTGTTTCCTGGTTTCCTGTATAAAAATAATTTTGAGGGCTAGAGATGTGACTCAGTTTTAGAACACAAGTCTTGCATTTGGAAAGCCTTAAAATTGAGTCTTAGCACCATAAAACAAAACAAAATCAAACAATAAAAATAAGAATAAAAACGTTTTTTGAGGATTGAAGAAGTACAATGTAATTATATAATTGCTGAGCCATTTGGTTCATGAATATTTAATCTTATAAGATTGTCTCAAGTTGCTTTACAATATATTTCAAGAACAGATGAATTACCATTGATCCACACCATTGCCCTTATTTAATATTTTTGCCAAAATATTTCTAAATGAAGGATATGCATTAAATAGATTATCCCCTGTTGGTAGGGAAAAAAATTATGGTATAAAACAAAGGAAAAGATTCAGCTTTAAAAATAAACAAAATGAGAGGAAATCTGTAATTGACAGTGACAAAAGTGTATAATAAATAATAGATAGCTGATATGATGAAATATGTACGGTCATGAACTTGATCACTTGATCACTGACATCCCATTACTCATTGATTTGCTCGAGCTGGTGCCAGTAACATCTCCATTTGTCCCTGTTGCATGCTAATGTATGTAGCCCAATGGTGTCTGCTCATTCTAGGAACATGAAGAGCCTCAAACCAATCTTTCAGGATCTTGATGAAGAAATCTGACCATCCATAGGTGGGCGGCCATGTGGTCTTTTGACATCCTGTGAAATCTAGTCGGTAAGGGCTCTAGTCCAGTGGTCATCTCCAAATCTCATTATGTGTCCAGCCCATCTGATTTTTGACGCCATGGCAAATGAGAAAGCATTCCTTATTCTTGTCTGTCGATGAAGGTCAGAACTCCGGATACTTTCTCTCATTTGAGTGAAGCGGGTTACTCCAAGCATAGCTCTTTCGATTCCTCTTTGGGATATAGATTAATGATAAATATTTAATACAAAAATAGAATTTAATTTGATTTCTTTTTTAAGACTTAAGTTCTTATTTTCTCTAGGGACTATGAAGATGTTATTCTAATATCAATGATAAATTGTTGTTGGCGAATAATGGTCTAATTGACATTCCTTTGCAGAAATAAGACTTTTTGCTAAGTGTCTTTTAAAACCTTTTTTTGTCTTCTTTCGTTTTTTTCTATTTCTCTATAATAGTGACTTTATGTCAGCAGTAAGAGGAATGACGCAGTGGAGAATTTCTGAAATACTGTCTCTTTCATTTTATTTTGTCTATGCCTCTAGAATTAGAATTTGGCATATTCAAACCTCTATTCTCAAAGTAGTTGTATTTCTTAGTGGTCTGTAATTTCCAGGAAGTAGTGTTTTTAAAAGCTGGTTTAATTCTCATTATTAAACCACAGGTAATAAACTGTATATTACCTGCCAAGACTTTACCAAGTGAATACAATGATTTAATTAACAACTCTCTTTCTTCAAGCTGGCACAAAAACGTTTAGGTTTTGCTACTTGTTTCACTCTTTCTTTCCCTTTGAGGACCCTTATCTTTTATAAAATTGAGTCATTTGTATGTGTGTACTTTCCTTTTCTAATCTGTTTATAACAATTAAATTCTAAGGTTGTGCTGAGAATTCTAGGAAGGGAATATTAAACTCTCTTCCTAGGGTTTATACAATTAATACAATGCAATCGCAATAGCTGAAATACTTGGGGCTCTGAAGTTAACACTTATCCAAGCAAATTCTCATTCATGGTCATTTGTTTCCTTTGTTTTGGTCTTTTCTGATTTGTTTTGAGGGCTGGAAGTGCAGGCACAGTGGACGATATCTAGGAGCTTGTGCCAGTTCAGGGCCAGTTTCAGTAGTACTTAGGGACTGCCATACAGTGTCATGGGCTCTACTACTTCAGCCACATCTCACACCCATGTTTGGTGTCCTTTAAGTAGAACATAGATCTTTAGTTTTTCTTAACCTATGATTTTAAGAAGCAGATAGACATGTCTGTCTCTCAAGAAACTGAGGAGCAACACCATAGTGGGATGGGGGGTCGAATCAGCCCTGCTCCCCGCCATTACAATGCTCTGGGTTGCCACCCTCAAACGCCTCCTCCGGCTTCTGACCGACCATGAACCCACAGGCACACATACCAATCTCGGAACCCAGGGCTTTGGGCAGTAATCCCTCTAGGCTTATTACTAAAATGTCAGAAATCCAAGTTCATGTGGCCGCTATTGTGGCCACATGACATCATATGCTATTCATAATCAGCAATAGAAAACAAATGACCTAATTATGACTTTGTGGCAGGTCTGACTGTTGGGGAAAATCCCAAATAACAATGTTAGGTCTTTTGTCGAAATATTGAGTGTGATCAACGTAGAGAGAGAGTAAAGTGGAAATCTGCCATACAGGCAGGGGGTTGGTGGGAGGGGGGTATACTGGGGTTCTTGGTGGTGGAAAATATGCACTGGTGAAGGGACGGGTGTTTGATCATTGTATGACCAACCGAGACTTGAACTGAAAAACTCTGTGACTGTTCTCACAGTGATTCAAAAAATAAAAATAATAATAATAATAATAATAATAAAAAGAAACCAAGTTATCAACTTTCTTCTATCCTAGTCTTAATTGAAAGAGCCTAAAATCTTCTACTTATTAAACCGTCCACCTGACGTTAGCACTGACATCCTTGGTCCTGACCAGAAGCCCATCGAATGGCCATGTAAAGTGTGATGGACAGGCACCTCTTTCAGTTTCAGTCTTCTTTGTCATTAGTTTACTAATTTTGTCTCCTGGGGGATGTCCCCAGAATTTGATTAATCAAGTAGTATAGTAAAGCTACATTTTATGTAAGATCTGAATTTGTTTTTATATCTAAAGCTGCTAAGTTAGTGACTGGGAAAATGAGTTCTGTTTTTTTTTACTTCATAGAAGTTAGAAAATCCAGAATGTTCTTCCAAGTAAAAAACGTTACATGCACCAGAAAGAAAACCCCATGCCTACTTACTTCTATGCAGCCTAACTAATATCAATTTCAGGTACCCTTATGATTCCCCAGCACCACCATGAGTGATCTCTAAGCACAAAGTCTGGAGTAAGCCCTAAGCACCTCCGGGAAGGACCCAATCCCACCCCCAAATATGGTTATATTATTTGGCATAATTTTATTAGTTATGATTAAGACAATGCACAAAGGGCGGAGCGATAGCACAGTGGGTAGGGTGTTTTACTCACACATGACTGACCTGGGTTCGATTCCTCCGTCCCTCTCAGAGAGCCCAACAGGCCTCTGAGAGTATTTCGCACACATGGCAGAGCCTGGCAAGCTACCCGTGGCATATTTGATATGCCAAAAACAGTAACAACAAGTCTCACAATGGAGACGTTACTGGTGCCCACTTGAGCAAATCGATGAACACTGAGAGGACAGTGCAGTTCAGTGCTACATGATTAAGACACAAAGTGTGAAAAACTGATATTCATTTCATATGATGCTCAATTTTTCTTTTTGGTCTTGATCTTAAAACTCTCTGCAAAGTAGTAGAACTACTTATAACATATGTTATAAGTGCTTAAAAATTTGATTTTACCTCAACAGGAATTTTTTGCTAAATAACATGGAATGTTTTCTTGAAAGGAAAAATAGAAAAAAAAAGAACTTTTTTTTTTTGCTTTTTGGTTCAAACCTGGCAATACTTAGGGATTACTTCTGGTTCTGCACTTAGGAATTACTCCTGGTAGTGCTCAGGGAACTATATGGATGCCAAGGATTTAATCTGGGTCATATACATGCAAGATAATTGCTCTATCCACTGTACTATTGCTCCAGCCCCATTAAATTACCTTATAATCATCTTGGGCCACACAATTTCAGAACTATTAATTCTGTAAATATTCTAGTAGCCTATATTTTTAAGAATAAGAATGCAGAAAAAGATTTCCCTATAAATCATGAATGAAGCAAGGTCCACTCTATCCACTCTTATTCAATTAATACTGGAAATACTTTTCATAGTAGTTAGGCAAGAAAAACACACTAAGGAGAATCAAGGTAGGAAAGGAAGAAATCAAGCTTTCCATATTTGCAGATAATATGGCACTATATATATATATATATATATATACACATATATAATCCTAAAGACTACCCAAAAAAGCTCCTAGAAACAATCACTTGATCACTTGATACCCCGTTATTCATTGCTTTACTGGAGCGGTTGCCAGTAACGTCTCCATTCATCCCTGTTGTGTGCTAGCATAGCCCAATAGCATCTGCTCATTCTAGGAACATGCAGAGCCTCAAACCGATCATTCAGGGTCTTGACAAAGAAGTCTGACTATCTTGTAGGTGGGCGTCCACGCAATCCTTTGACATTCGTGGAGTTCAGTCAGTAATGGGTCTAGTCCAGCGGTTGTCTTTAAACCTCATTATGTGTCCAGCCCATCTGATTTTTGATGCCTTGGCAAATGAGACAGCATCCCTGATTCTTGAGCGTTGACAGGGATTGTAACTCCGGATTCTATCTCTCATTTGACTGAAGCATGATACTTGAAGCATAGCTCTTTTGATTCCTCTTTGTGAGACCTGAATAACATTCTCATCCTGTTTTCGTAGTGCCCAGGTCTCTGAGGCATATGTTAATTCAGGAAGAACAATGGAATCAAAGAGATGTGCTCAGAGCTGGAGGTTCTTTGGTCTCTTAGTTATTTCTTCAATGCTCTTGAAGGCATTCCAAGCCTCTCTCTTCCTCCTGTGTAACTCAGGTGCCAGGTTATGGATCATGTTGATTTCTCGACCTAGGTACATATAACTGTTGGCATTTGGAGATCGTGGTTCCATTGAGAGTGAATGGAACATCAGGAACAAGACTGTTTCTCATGAAGATTGTCTTGTGAGATTCAGTTGTAATCCGACCTTTCCACACTCATGGTCGAAATCGGTTAGCATTTGTGCCACTTGGCTGTTTGGTGTTTATTAGAACGCTGTCATCAGCAAAGAGGAGGTGGTGTAGTTGCTGACCATCTATCTTCACTCCCATTCCTTCCCATTCAAGTTGTTGCATGATGTTCTCGAGGGTGGCACTGAAGAATTTTGGTGAAATGGTATCACCCTGCCGAACCCCTCTCTTGACATGGATGATTACTTTGTAGAATGGTTAGATCCTGGTAGTGAATCCGTAATAGAGCTCACAGAGGATCCTGATGTATTGAGTTTGCATGTACTGATTGGCCAGGGCTTCGATGACCGCTTCCATCTCAACAGAATCAAAGGCTTTCTTTAAATCAATGAACGTCAGACAGAGCGGCATCTTGAACTCGTGAGAACCCTCAATGAGCTTGGTTATTGTGTGGATATGGTCGATGGTGCTGAACCTTCACAGAACCTGCCTTGTTCGCATGGCTGTCCTTCATCTAGTGTTCTGCCAATCCTATTCAGGATGACTCGAGTGAACAGTTTGTAGATGACAGACAATAGGCAGATTGGGTGATAGTTGCCAATGTTATGGATGTCTCCCTTCTTGTTTAATAGTACAGTCTTGCTGGTTTTCCATTGGGATGGAACCTTGCATTCAGACAGGTAGCGTGTGAAGAGCTGAGCCAGTGTGTTGATGAGTACTGATGGTAAGTTCTTCAGGTGTTCAGGTCTGACCTTGTCTGGGCCAGGTGCTCTTTGTTTCTTTACCAATGAGATGGTGTTTTGGATTTCGGAAGGGAAAACATTGGGAACGACATATCCATCCTGCAGAATTTGGTATGTAGGCAAGTGGATGTGGCTATTAAAGAGATCTGAGTAGAAGTCATGAATAATCTTCTCCACTGCCCTTCTGGAAGATTTGATAGATCCATCAGGATGTCGGAGGGGACTCATCTTAGTCTTGTAGTTGGTGAAGGACAGGCGGGCATTAGGAATGTTTTTCCCAGCTTCTGCCACATGTACCAGCACCGCTGCTCTCCTGTCTTTGAGATCATCCTTGATCACTTTTCTGCACTGTTTTGCCAGCTCAGATGTTCACTTACGGTTGCCTGAGGCACGTGCCAAGCCACGTTGGCGAATAAGTTCAAGAATGTTTGAAGAAAGCCTTTTTTGTGTGTGATTACCTCTCTCTTGGCATTCCTTGCACAATCTTGGAGGTGTTGAATCATTCGATCATATTCCTCATCAACGTTGTCAATGACGCCATCTTCTCATGTTGACACAACAGAGCCAAAGAGCTCCCAGTTGGTAGTTGTTCTGGGATTTCTCTTCTTAAACTTTGCATTCTTTTCTCCCCATTCTGAGAGGTAGAATTTTGCAAGGAGGAGATGATGGTCCAATCCCATTTGGAATTTTAGAAGAACAGCAACATCGGTTAGGCAAAACCGCCGATTGAATATGATGTGCTCTATTTCATTGCGGAACCGTCCATTGGGACACTCTTATGTCCAACATTTAGATTCAGCCTTTTGGAACTGTGAGTTACTATGGATGGTCTTGGTTGACATGATGAACTCAGACATTCTGTCACCTTGTTCATTCCATTCTAGGGCATAGGTCCCGATGTGGAGTTCATCGGCTGATCTTCTTGGTCCTATCTTGGCATTAAAATCACTGACGATGATCTTGTAGAAGGTGTGGTCTTCTTTATAGAACTTCTCCAACTCCATATACAACTTCTCAATTTCTCCTTCACCATAATTGGATGTTGGTGCATAGACAACAAAGACAGAAACTGCCGGCAGTGAGCCACATCTATTCAAGTGTAATTGTCCAATTCGGGTTGTTAGGCATTCGAATGAATCAATGCTCATGGCTAAGTTCATGTTGAGAAGGACACCGACACCACTGATGCCTCTTTTGTCACATGTTCCAAGGAAAACTTCTTTTTAAGTGTCAAAAACAGCGCTATGTGATTGATGTCTTCTTGTTTTGTTCAGACCAATAATGTTGTACTTGATCATTTGCACTTGTACCATCAGGACCTAGAAACAATAGATTTGTATAATACATGTCAATAAATAAAAAGGCAAAATAGGCAAATAAATTACTTTCCTATATAAAAGCAATGAAAGAAAATAAAGATATATTTTCAAAAAAATCCTGTTTACAGTTGAGCCTCAGAAAATCAAGTACATTGGAATCAGCTTAACTAATAATGTGAAAAACCTATACAAAGAAAACTGCAAAATACTACTTAAAAAAATAAAAGAGGACACCAAGAAATGGAAACATCCTCTGTTCGTGGATTAGAAGGACTGACATCACCAAAATGGCAAAACTCCCCAAAGCATTATACAAATTCAATACAAATTCAATATAGTCTTTGTGGGCTGGAGTGATAGCATAGCGGGTAGGGCGTTTGCCTTACAAGCGGCCAACATGGCCGACCCGAGTTCGATTCCTCCACCCCTCTCGGAGAGCCCAGCAAGCTACCGAGAGTATTCGATATGCCGGACACAGTAACAACAAAGTCTCCAATGGAGATGTTACTGGGCCCGCTTGAGCAAATCGACGATCAACGGGAGGGCCTTTTACCTTTTAAGGATATCCATGATATCTTTCAAAAAATAAATCAAACAGTCCGGGAATTCATATGAAACAATAAAGCCCCACAAATAGCTAAAGAAATCCTTGTTAAAAAAAAGAAATCGTGGAATCACCTTTCCCAATTTCAAACTGTACTCAAAAGAGGTAGTAATTAAAGCAGCATGGTATTGGAATAAAGATACATCAACAGAATAGTTGAATTATATCATGCAGACCATGAAATATATGATCTTTGATAAAGGATCAAGAAATATGAAGTGGAACAAGGAAAGCTTATTTAAAAAGTGGTGCTGGGAAAACTAGGAAGCTACATGCACAAAAAATGAATTCAGACCTCTATCTAATGCCATGCACAAAAGTCAGATCAAGATGGATTAAAGATTTCAAGGGAAGACCTGAATTCATAAAGTCTAGAAGAAACTGTAGGAATGAAGCTAAAGGCATATTCAAAGAAGAAACACTACTGACCAAGTAAATGGAAACAAAGATAAACAAAAGGGACTATTTTAAACTGAGAAGCTCCTACCCCTCAAAGAAAACAGTGAACTTGATACAAAGATATCCCACAAAAAAGGAAAAATGTATTTACCCTATAACTTCTGATAAGGGGTTAAAAATCAAAGATATATAAGGCACTGGTTGAAATTTACAAGAAAAAATTCCAACCCCATCAAAAAATGGGGAGAAGAAATAAACAAAAACATCCCCAAAGAGGAAACACAAATGGCCAAAAGACACACAAAAAAATACTGTACATCACCAATCATCAGTGAGTTCAAATCAAAACAATGAGATATCATTTCACACAACAGAGTCTGGCACACATTAAAAAGAACAAGAGCAACAAATGCTGGTGTGAATGCAGTGAGAAAGGGACTCTTATTCATTTTTGGTGAGAATTCTGATTGGTCGAGCCGTTCTGGAAAACAATATGGGTATTCCTCAAAACACTAGAAATTCAGCTTCCACATGACCCAGCAAAACCACTCCTGAGGGGGTGTAAGGTGCCAACAGCAGGTCAATCTGTACCTGTCAGGTGAGTGCATCAGCAGCCTGATGGCACCATCAGACTTTCAGATACCCCAAAATTGCTGCTGTGCCTTTGGCCAGACCCCAAAAACTTGGGGCAAAGTTTACCAAGAAAGTAAACAGCCAAAAGTTAGGTATGTGGGAGACACACCCACAAACCACCTCCCAGTTCAGCTATATATTTGGGGGCATGGCCTCTCTGGTTCCTGATCAAACTGGTTAACGACCATGATCCCAGAGACTCAGAAACAAAATTCAGAACCCAAAGGCTTTTGGCAGAAATGTGTCCTGTTCCTGCATTAGGTTACTGGCGCTGGGCCAATCCAGGTGGGAATAGGTTTCATGACTTGGCCTGTTCCCCCTGGCAGCCCAGTGACCGCCATTCTTCAGAGGCCACAGGACAGTCAGGTTTGGGCCTGCAGTGACGAGATACGCGGTGCCTCACCAGATGGGGGTAGAACTGGCCTTTTCCTCCCCATCCCAACGAGACCCCAAGTCACCGCCTACAAACAACCTCTCTGGCTCCTGATGAAGCAGTTTAACGGCCCTGATCCCAGAGACTCAGAAACAAATCTCGAATCATAGCGGCTTTTGGTAGAAATGCATCTGGACCACATACAAGGTGGCTGCCACCTCAGAGCTTATTGGAAAGTCAGGTATGAGTGGGCAGCAATGAGGCAACTGCAGTCTCATGGGAAGGGGGACGATACTGGTTCGTCCTTCATACCCTACCGAGGTCACAAGTTGCTCCCCAGGAGTGGCTCTCTGGCACATCCATAGCTCCAGAGGCAAAAGGACTTAGCCCAGAGCCCGACAGCTTGCGGCAGAAAAGTGAATGGACCATGCATTAAACTATGGCACCATGCCTCCCTTGGATGGAAAGGGTGTTGCTCCCTTCCACCTATCCCCCCCACCCCCCCGGCAGCAAGGTGGCCACTTCCTTGGAGCTTATTGGAAAGCCAGGTATGAGCTGGTGGTGATGGGGCAACTGCAGTCTCATGGCAAGGGGGGTGGTACCAGATCATCCTTCACACCCTACCGGGGTCATGAGTTGCCCCCCAGAAGCAGCTCTCCGGCATAACCATGGCTCCAGAGGCAAAAGGACCTAGTCCAGAGCCCGACAGCTTGCGGCAGAAAAGTGAATGGTCCAAGTATTAAACTACAGTGCCATGCCTCCCCAGGAGGGAAAGGGTGTTGCTCCCGTCTGCCTTCAACGCCCCCCCCCCCCCCAGCAGCAAGGTGGCTGCCGCCTCAGAGTTTATAGGAAAGCCAGGTATGAGCTGGCAGTGATGGGGCAACTGCAGCCTCATGGGAAGGGGGGTACAGTGCCAGCTCATCCTTCACGGCCTACCGAGCTCACAAGTTGCCCCACAGAAGCAGCTCTCTGGCACAACCATGGCTCCAGAGGCAAAAGGACTTAGTCCAGAGCCTGACAGCTTGCAGCAGAAAAGTGAATGGTCCAAGCATTAAACTACAGTGCCATGCCTTCCTGGGAGGGAAAGGGTGTTGCTTCCTTCTGCCTCCTCCCCCCCCCTCAGCAGCAAGGCGGCCGCCGCCTCAGAGTTTATAGGAAAGCCAGATATGAGCTGGCAGTGACGGGGCAACTGCAGTATCATGGGAAGGGGGGTGCAGTGCCAGCTCGTCCTTCATGGCCTACCAAGATTACGAGTTGCCCTCCACGAGTGGCTCTCTGGCACAGCCATAACACCAGACGGACAGAAACCAATCTTGTAATTATCTCGCTCTTTGCAGAATCCAAAATCATTATAAGACATTAAATGATTTTCATGCCAGCTATCAAAAACAAAGTATTTCACAATGCCTTTTCATCAATTCTGATTGTTCGGGGAAAATTCTAAACAACAATGGTGCATCTTTTGTCAAAATGAATGTAATCAATGTAGAGAAAGTTAAGTAGAAATCATTTGCCTCACAGGCATTGGAGGGGTGGGAGGGGGGGTATATTGGGGTTTTTGGTGGTGAAAAATGAGTACTGGTGAAGGGAAAGGTGTTTGATCATTGTATGACTGAGACTTAAACCTGAAAGCTTTGTAACTTTTCCCAGTGATTCAATAAATAAATATAAAAAAAAAGAAAGAAAGAAAAATTAAGGTTGAGTTCATGTCCAATTCAATCAGCTAATCAGTGGCTGAATAAATAGCAGTACTCCTGCATAAAACAAAACCAACAAAAAATACACTCCTGGGAATATACCCTATTGGACCAAAACCACAACTCAGAAAAGTCATCTGCAGTTCAAGGTCACGTTCATGGTCCTCTCGTTGTTTATCGATTTGCTCAAGCGGGCACAGTAACATCTTCATCATGAGACTTGTTTTTACAGTGTTTGGCATATTGAATACGTCACGGGTAGCTTGCCAAACTCTCCCGTGTGGGCAAGATACTCTCGGTAGCTTGCCGGGCTCTCCGAGAGGGGCAGAGGAATCAAACTCGGGTCGGCCATTTTGGCCGCTTGTAAGGCAAATGCCCTACCGTTATGCTATAGCACTATTGCACATAGCCAGAATGTGGAAAGAACCCGAGTGCCTGAGAACAGATATTTGAATAAGGAATACATAGTACATCTACACAATAGAATACAATGCAGTCACCAGGAAAAATGAAATAATGAAATTTATATATACATGGATGGACATGAGAATATCAGGCAGAGTGATATGAGTCAGAGGGACAGGGACAGACATAGAATAATTTCACTCATTAGTGGGGAGAAAAGTAAACTTAATAGGAGAAAAGTACCTAAATACCTGGAGACAGTAGAATAGCTGTTGGGCACAGGGGAGGGCCTAGTTAGGCCAAAGAAGAGATCACTGTGACGCTGATAGTTGGTTATGATCACACTGGACAAGAAGTGCATGCTGAAAGGAGGCAAAGATATATACATGATAACCTTTTTAGTAGTAATTTAAAGCAATGTCCTCGTGGGGTTCACTCAGGTCTCAGTTAGGGATGTGAAATTATTTTGAGTACATGTATATCCTGCTTTTTGAAAATTCATGCTAATGTCATGAGCTCTTTCTCTTTTTAACAAAATATTAGTATCTATCTGCTTTCAAAACTGCCCTCCCCAAAATGAGAGAAGCTTTTACTGTTAAAACAAAAAAGAATTACGGGCCGGAACGCCCCCCCTCCTTCCCATGAGGTTTCAGTCGCACCCTCACCCCCGGCTCATACCTGCTGTCCACAAGGCCCCAATGCGGCTGCCATCTTTCTTTCCAGAGAGGAAAGGGCGGAAGGGAGCAACACCCTTTCCCCTCCAGGCAGGCATGATGGCCTGGATCAACGCATGGTCCGTTCACTTTTCTGCTCCAAGCTTCTGGCTTCTGCATTAAGTCCTTGTGCTTCTGGGGCCGTGGCCGTACCAGAGAGCTGCTCGTGGGGGGCAACTGGTGACCTCAGTAGGGCGTGAAGGACGGGCCGAAATGCCCCCCTTCCCATGAGGTTTCAGTCGCGCCCCCACCCCTGGCTCATACCTGCTGTCCACAAAGCTCCCATGCAGCCGCCATCTTTCTTTCAAGAGAGGAGAGGGCGGAAGGGAGCAACACCCTTTCCCCTCTGGGCAGGCACGATGGCCTGGATTAACGCATAGTCCGTTCACTTTTCCGGCCCGTCCTTCACGCCCTACCGAGATCACCAGTTGCCTCCCACGAGCGGCTCTCCGGCACGGCCATGGCCCCAGAAGCACAAGGACTTAATGCAGAAGCCAGCAGCTTGGAGTAGAAAAGTGACAGAACAGGGTGACAGACTGCCTGAGTTCATCATGTCAACCAAAACCTTCCATGGTAACTCACAATTCCAAAAGGCTGAATCTAAACATTGGACATGGGAGTATCCCGATGGACGGTTCCACAATGAAATAGACCACATCATATTCAATCGGCGGTTTTGCCTAACCGATGTTGCTGTTGTCCCAAAATTCCAAATGGGATCAGACCACCGTCTTCTTTGTGCAAAATTCTACCTCACAGAACGAGGAGAAAAGAATGCAAGGTTTAAGAAGAGGACTCCCAGAACAACCACCAACTGGGAATTCTTTGGCTCTGTTGCGGCAACATGGGAAGATGCCGTCATTGACAACATTGATGAGGAATACGATCGAATGATTCAGCACCTCCATGATTGTGCAAGGAATGCCAAGAGAGAGATAACCACAAAAAACCGTCTTTCTTCGAAAACTCCTGAACTTATTCGCCAACGTGGCTTGGCACGTGCCTCAGGCAACCACAAGCAAACGTCCAAACTGGCAAAACAGTGCAGAGAAGCCATCAAGGATGACCTCAAAAACAGGAGAGCAGCAGTAGTGGTAGACGCAGCAGAAGCTGGGAAAAACATTCGTAATGCCCGCCTGTCCTTAACCAACTACAAAACCAAGATGACTGCCCTCCGACATCATGATGGATCTATCACATCTTCCAGAAGGGCAATGGAGAAGATTATTCATGACTTCTACTCAGATCTCTTTAATAGCCACATCCACTTGCCCACATACCACATACCACATGATGGATATGTCGTTCCCAATGTTCTCCCTTCCGAAATCCAAAACACCATCTCATTGGTAAAGAAACAAAGAGCACCTGGCCCAGACAAGATCAGACCTGAACACCTGAAGAACTTACCATCAGTACTCATCAATACATTGGCTCGACTCTTCACACACTACCTGTCTGAATGCAAGGTTCCATCCCAATGGAAAACCAGCAAGACTGTACTACTATACAAGAAAGGAGACATCCACGACATTGGCAACTATCGCCCAATCTGCCTATTGTCTGTCATCTACAAACTATTCACTCGAGTCATCCTGAATAGGATTAGCAGAACACTAGATGAAGGACAACCATGTGAACAAGCTGGATTCTGAAAAGGATTCAGTACCATCGACCATATCCACACAATAACCAAGCTCATTGAGGTATCTCGGGAGTTCAAGATGCCACTCTGTCTAATGTTCATTGATTTAAAGAAGGCCTTTGATTCTGTTGAGACGGAAGCGGTCATGGAAGCCCTAGCCAATCAGGGCGTACAAACTCAATACATCAGGATCCTTCGTGAGCTCTATTGCGGATTCACTACCAAGATCTCACCATTCTACAAAGAAGTAATCATCCATATCAAGAGAGGGGTTCGGCAGGGTGATACCATTTCACCAAAACTCTTCAGTGCCACCCTCGAGAACATCATGCGACAACTGGAATGGGAAAACATGGGAGTGAAGATAGATGGTCGGCAACTACACCACCTCCGCTTTGCTGATGACATCGTTCTAATAACACCAAATATCAACCAAGCGGCACAAATGCTGAACGACTTTGACCGTGAATGTGGAAAGGTCGGGCTACAGCTGAATCTTACGAAGACAATGTTTATGAGAACCAGCCTTGTTCCTGACGCTCCATTCGCTCTCAACGGAACCACCATCTCCGAATGCAACAGTTATATATACCTAGGTCAAGAAATCAACATGATGAATGACCTGGCACCTGAGTTGCGCAGGAGGAAGAGAGCGGCTTGGAATGCCTTCAAGAGCATTGAAGAAATAACTAAAAGGACAAAGAACCTCCAACTACGAGCACATCTCTTTGATTCCACTATTCTTCCTGCATTAACATATGCCTCAGAGACCTGGACCCTACGAAAACGGGATGAGAACACTATTCGGGTCTCTCAAAGAGGAATCGAAAGAACTATGCTTGGAATATCACGATTCACTCAAATGAGAGAGAGAATCCGGAGTTCTGATCTTCGTCAACGCTCAAGAATCAGGGATGCTGTCTCATTTGCCAAGACATCAAAAATCAGATGGGCTGGACATGTAATGAGGTTTACAGACAACCGCTGGACTAGAGCCATTACTGATTGGATTCCACGAGACATCAAAAGATCACGTGGACGCCCACCTATAAGATGGTCAGACTTCTTCGTCAAGACCCTAAATGATCGGTTTGAGGCTCTACATGTTCCTAAAACGAACAGATACCATTGGGCTACACTAGCATGCAACCGGGATGAATGGACACGTTACTGGCACCCGCTCGAATAAATCGATGAATAACGGGGATTAAGTGATTAAGTGCTTAAGTGATTTGCATGACCGAGACCTAAACCTGAAAGCTTTGTAACTTTTCCCACAGTGATTCAATAAATAAATAAAGAATGAAAAAATAAAAAATAAAAAAATAAATAAATAAAATGTAAAAAAAAATAATTAAAAAAGGTAAAAATAATCTTAGTTTTGCAATCAGCCATTAAGTAGGACACATAGGAGTGAAGGGGGAAGTTAAATTTCTGTACCTAGAGATTACAGCTTGGATATTTTTCATAAAATTTTTGTTTTCATGGTTTTATTATTATAGAATTTGTATGTGTGTATGTGATTGTGTTTGTATGTCTGTGTGTTTCTGTGTCTGTAGTTTGGTATGAGCTGGAAAGTTATTTGGGGAATTTGGGAATACTCACATATGTTCCCATGCACATTTATGATAATTACATCTCCACTTTACATCATTTCAGTTTAGGAATGGTTTCATAGGAACATTGCTTTTGTCAGAAATAGAATGAAAACCTTTATCATGGTGTAAGAAAGGGGTCAGACCATTAACAAATTGGGAAAGGTACAGGAAAACAAGGTCTGGAGAGAGGATTTGGAGGTCTAGTCTCCTACGTATAAGTATGGAGGGTGAGATGGAAACTTCCAGGGAAATTGTTAAAATGTGCCCTGCTGAGAGAGAGGAATAGGGAAAGTTAAGGCACACCTAAACAAGTTGGTGAAGGACTATTAGCTCTGTTTCGGCAGGAATGGGAGAAGACTCTGGGGCCATTTGCAGAGCCTGTATGAGGTCAGTAGCCACCTAAGAGAAGAGCTGGATAGAACCAATGTGGCAGGCACTTGTGACTGAATTCTCAACACAGTTATCTGGCTGACCTTCCAGGAGTTATGACTCTTCACTTCTACCTTACACACTTCCTGCAAATAGTTCTGTCCCCTAACACTGTCGAGGACATATAGGAAAATAATTCTAGGATATACAGTTCTGTTTAGCGGTCTACAAATTGCTACACCTTCTGACCTTTGGGTGATTATATATATATATATATATATATATATATATATATGTATTCTTTTCTTTTTCTTGGCGGAGACAGTGATCCTTTAATTAATTGGTAATTTATCCACCCAGGATACATGTTACATTTTCTGCTGTCCCTGGCAGTTAACTACAGCATGGAATTGAAGTTCTGGCTAGTATATGCTTTACCATAGTTGCCCAATGGGTGATACCACTCTCTGCTGGGCTCTGAAACTATAGGAAAGCTTTGTAGCAGACACATGTGTAACTGGGTAGCAGGACATTTTCTGGGTCCATAAAGATGTAGATTTCCATGAGGTGATCAAGTGATTTTTTTCCTGAGCAGCAGACTGTAATTCACATAGACTTTGGGGACTTCCAGAGGAGATGTGAGGAAATGATGCTGGAGTTGACTCAGTGATAGTGTCTCTGTCATGCAAAGCACATATGGCTGTGACTTTCATCATGGCAGCATCCCCAAGTGTGATCCTGGAAGTACTGGTGCTTACATCCTCTGCGCTTAAACACAACTGTGATCTCCAAAAAGCAATGCAACTGGTGTAATAATGCCACAACCAAGTACGTCCCGACAATAACAAAGGGAAGGGAGAAGGATAAGTAGATAATGGAAATTATTTTTAAGATATGATCTTAGAAGAAGGAGTGTGCTGACCACTGCCAAAGGTTCACGGCTCCAAATTGTGAATGAGGTCGTGCTGGGAATCTAAAAGTAGGCTGGTGGGGCTGGAGCGATAGCACAGCCGGTAGGGCATTTGCATTGCAAGCAGCCTACCCGGGGTTTGATTCCCAGCATCCCATATGGTCCCCCAAGCACCGCCAGGGGTAATTCCTGAGTGCAGAGCCAAGAGTAACCCCTGTGCATAGCCAGGTGTGACCCAAAAAGCAATAAATAAATAAATAAATAAATAAATAAAATAAAAGTAGGAAGGAGCCCTTGAGGCATTGGATATATATGTGCTGGGAGATAGCGCAAGCCAGACCTGCTTTGCAGTGCTTTGTGCTATCACCTCATCCTTGGTTTTAATTTACTGCAAATAGAAAAATGGCATAATTTGATGATGAAATAATATTTGCATAAAGATGCACATCTTTATCCTTTCATTTTTTAGCATTACTTTGACTTGTTTCATAGCAATAGATTGGGGATATAGATTTTTTATTACAATTTTTATATTCTGAAGATAAATGCCCAGAGCAAGACTAGTGGAGCACGTTTTAATTCCATGTTTAGTTGTTTTGTGGAAGTTTAGTACATCTTTCAAAAATGGTGACATCAAGGCTAGAATGATAAACTAGAAGCTAAGCTGGCTAGATCTGGTTGGATCCCCTGCATATGGGTCCCCAAGTAACACTGTGCACAGTTGGGAGGTCCCAGCACCATCAGGGTGTGGTCCTGGACCCCTCATTGCTGCCAGGGTGACTTGGGTCATCCCCAGCACCACAGGCCTGAGCAGCTCTACCTCCAGAGCCCTCTACCCCCAGCCAAGCTGCCCAAGAATTGCTGAGAGAGGGCATCAACCTTCTATTCCTCGATAGTTGGAAGCCTATCTCATGAGCTGAGGGGAGGGAAGTCAGCTGGAATAGAGAAGAGATGACTAAGTCAATGATGGTTGGAGGGATCATTTGGAATGGTATGTGCTGAAAGTAGATAAAGGACCAAACATGATAGCCTCTCAGTATCTATATTTCAAATTGTAATTCAGAAAAATAGAGAGAGAGTATGGGGGAAATTGTCTGCCACAGAGGTAGGATGAGGGTTGGAAAGTTGGGGGGTGGGGTATACTGGGGGCATTGGTGGTAGAGAATGTGCACTGGTGGAAGGATGGGTGTTCAATCATTGTATGACTGAAACTCAAACATAAAAGCTTTGTAACAGTATCTCACACACACACAAAAAAAACTGGTGGCACCATGGGCCAGAGAAATAGTAAAATGGGTAGTGCACTTATAATACATAAATACCCCCCAAGCCCCATATGCTTCTCCAAGCCCACCAGGAGTGATCCGTGACTGCAGAGTCAGAAGTAATCCCTGTCTATCGCTGGTGTAGCCAAAAAACAAACAAAAAAACAAACAAAAAATGTGACAACAATTTACAATCCTACAACAGTTTTTGAATGTTGTCTATCTTCACATACTTGTGGACAATTCTACATATTTGACAAAGGTAAAAGGTAAAAGGTAAAGGCCCTCCCGTTGATCGTCGATTTGCTCGAGCGAGCCCAGTAACGTCTCCATTGGAGACTTTGTTGTTACTGTGTTTGGCATATCGAATACTCTCGGTAGCTTGCTGGGCTCTCCGAGAGGGGCGGAGGAATCGAACTCGGGTCGGCCATGTTGGCCGCTTGTAAGGCGAACACACTACCGCTGTGCCATCGCTCCAGCCCATATTTGACATAACCCGTTTTTATTGGTGCTCTGGCTTTGATTAACACTTCCCTAATAACAACTAATGAACATCTTTAGTAAGTGCATGAGTTATAGAATAGGGTGCTTCCTCAGGAAAAAGAAGATGATGAGGGTCCCTATTTCCTGATTCCCCAAGGACAAAATAATAAATTTTAAAAACTCATTTTCCAAAGTATACAAATTTGAAAAGCTATGGGAAAAAGTCGTTTCAGATGACATGATCATGAATTGAATTAAGTGCAAATTGTTTGGGGTTTATTCCTGGCACTGTGCTCAGGAATCACTCCTGGAATTGTTCAGGGAACCTTTTGCAGAGCTGAGGATTTGAAATGGGTTTCTCAGAATGTAAGGCAAGTGCCTTAACCCCTGACACACTTTCTGCCCCAAGACATACCTCATAAATTTAACAACAACAAAATCTAGCAACTTATGTCCCATCTCGGGTTATGTATTATAATTATAACATCTTTCTTAGGTATTTGTTTTACTATAGGACTGCAATAGCATTATTGCTGAGTAAATACCTCTATAATAATGAATCTATCTTAAAGCCTCTCTGCAAATTAAAATCCAAAAGAAAGTAGAGTTATAGCAAAGTAGATCCATTCATAAGTCAGGTTTTCCTATATGGCTGTGTTTATAAAGTGTCAACGTAAAATTTATTTGCCTTTACTTGTTTTCTGACACTGAATTAAAATTTTATCTTTTTCCTGGAGGGAAATAAATGGTGTACTATACATCAAGATGTGGGATAGTGTTTTAATCAATCTGATCTCCTTAAAGGGACACTAGAGGTAAAAAAAAATTAACAATACCAGAAAATGTACTATTTGATATGTTTCTTAAAGTGAAAATTCTGAGTAAATGCAAATATACATATTAGAATGCATTTTTTGTTGGGAGAGTAAATCTATATAATCTCTGTTGTATCATATAGGTGCATGTCATCTTGATTAGTATATGCATGTTGCCATACTTTTAGTCCCAATATTACTATAAAAGTAGATTTCAATAAATTCATGTACTTAAAAACAACTTGTGATATATTGAAAATATATGTCTTGTCATTAAGTGTGAATACTGAGAAATGAGATAAACCTATACACGATGGGTTTGAGGACTTTGGAAAAATTAAATGTTGAAATATTTTTATTTATTTCTGAAAGACAAAACCATGAACCTTCAAAGAAACCCTAGACCTTGTTTTTCTTGTTTGAAATTCTGCTGAAACAAAAACTTCCCCTGTTTGTTCTTGCTATTTGTTTCTAGGGTATGTTTCTAGACTTGAAAAAATAGAGGATCAGTCCATTCTCTTTATATATATCTACAGCTAGAATATTTGCAAATAAAATCCAGTTTTTGTATTCTTCAAAAAAAAAAATGAACTGAAGTGAAAGCAAAAAAAAAAGTTTTCCAGAGTAAGTATTTTGCATATAATACAGGTATCTGGTGTCAGTCTGAGCTATTGTTTTTCATCTCTCCTAGTAGGTAAAGACTGGCAGGTTACACAGGGTCAGGAAAATGTTTTGAGAACTTTTCAGTTTCCTCAGATATAAGATTCTCATAGTGCAATTATATTATGTTATTGAGGAGAGAGAGAGAGTTAGAGAGAGATCAAAGAAAGACTTCCTACTTTCCCCAATTTGATCATCAATGCCAGTATGCTGTTTACTCTTATGTTTCATAAGGTAGTTTGGTAACATCAAAATAAATATTCTTTCTTTGCATAAGTTTGTTCTTTAGCATGTTTCTACAGTATAAAGTCTACAATGTCTCTAAAATAATGCCCTTCTGTTATCAATTTCAAACACAAAAGCATTCTAATACTATAAATATCTTTAATAAGTATTATTCTTGGGCTGGAGCCATAGCACAGCAGGTAGGGCGTTTGCCTTGCGTGCGTCTGTCCCAGGTTCGATTCCTCTGTCCCTCTTGGAGAGCTTGACAAGCTACTGAGAATATCCTGCCCTCACAGAAGAGCCTGGCAAACTCCCCGTGGCATATTCGATATGCCAAAACCAGTAACAACAAGTCTCACAATGGAAACTTACAGTTGCCCACTAGAGCAAATCGATGAACAATGGAAATTACTATTATTATTTTATTAATTATTATTGATGGTTATTATTACTATTGTGTTTTTTTTTTAGATATACCGTGTGGTGATGTTCAGAGCTTACTCCTGGCTCTGCATTCAGTGATCAACTCTTGGCAGACTCAAGGGAAATATGGAATGTCGAGGATTAAAATCAGGAAATGGGTACTGGTGGAGGGATGGGTATTTGATCATTGTATAATTGAAACCCAAGCACAAAAAATTGTAAGTCTAAAACTGTACCTCATGGTGTCTCACTAATAAAAATTTTTAAAGAAAAGGTGGCATGTGTGTGCAAGTTAAGGGCCTTATTTACTGCATTACACTCCAACTCTTCTTTAAACATTTTAATAACACCTCAGTAACAAATGTTTCATTTTTCTATTTAAAATGTTCAATTAGAAATTGAGTTGAACTAACAAGTATAAAAATGCATTTATAGATATGATGATGCTGTTCTACTAGTGTTGTATGTTTACATTGCCAAATCAATCAACCAATGTCCTTAATATTTTATTACTATTTGATTGGTCATTTTTGAACCACACCTGAGTACTCCTGTCTCTGTGCTCAGAGGTCACTTCTAGTAGTTCTTGGAGGGAAGGACGGCAAACTGGGTGCCAAGATTGAGGATCTATCATGCAAAACTTATCCCCTGCCTGTGGAAAGTCTGTCCCTAAAAGTATTTGTTATAGATATAGATAACTATTGATATAGACATTAATATTGGACTTGGTGTAATGGTGGATGCAAAGTGAAAATAATGCAATTCACAAAGAACAACATTTTTCAATAAATTTAGATTAGATAAGTAAAATTGTTAATCTATTCAGTAAAATACACATCATAAGACAATACAAGATTGCAACACCATATTTGATGGGGTTGAAATATGATTTGAACCATGGGGACACCTGCAAGGATGATTAAAGGCCACCCAAAAGCCTCTATCCCTCTCGGAGAGCCTGGCAAGCTACCGAGAGTGTCCTGCCCACACTGCAGAGCCTGGCAAGCTGTATATGGTGTACTCGATATGCCAAAACCAGTAAATACAATGGGTCTCATCCCCTTGATCCTGAAAGAGCCACCAATACGGCAGCATTAAAAAGGATGAGGAAGGAGAGACTGATAAAATCTCAGGGCCGAACTAGGCTGCAAAAATTAAGAAGGACAAAAATGACTGTGCTTTCAATGTAAGTACACTGGCATTGGATGAATCCATCAAGAACCTGATAGTGCAAATGGGAAAAATTAAGTACGACATCATTGGTCTGACCCAGAGCAGAAGGCATCAATCATATTATGCCATTTTCAACACTGGAGAAGAACTCTTCCTCAGAACATGTGACAAAAGAGGTGTTGGTGGTGTCGGTGTCCTTGTCAACATGAACTTGGCCATAAACATTGATTCATTCAAATGCCTAACAACCTGAATCAGACGATTACACTTGAATAGATGTGACTCACTAGCGACATTTTCGACCTTCGTTGTCTATGCACCAACATCCAATTATGATGAAGGAGAAATAGAGAATTTCTACATGGAGCAGGAGAAGTTCAATAAAGAAGACCACACCTTCTACAAGATCATTGTCAGTGATTTTAATGCCAAGATAGGAGATAAGCCGAAGAATTCCACATTGGGACCCATGGCCTAGAATGGAACAACAGAGTGAGAGACTGAGTTCATCATGTTGAACAAGATCATCCATGAAAAGTCACAGTTCCAGAAGGCCGTATCTAAATGTTGGACATGGGAGTCTCCCGTTGGACAGTTACACAACAAAATTGACCACATCATATTCAATTGATGGTTTTGCCTGACCAATGTTGCTGTTGTCCCAAAATCCCAAATGGGATCAGACCACTGTCTCCTTCATGCAAAATTCTACTTCAAAGAGCGGGGAAAAAGTACTGCAAAGTTTAAGAAGAGAACTCCGAGAATCACCACCAACTGGGAGCTCTTTGGCACTAGTGCAGCAACATGGGAAGATGCTGTCATTAACAACATTGATGAGGGATATGATCGACTGGTTCAGCACCTCCATGACTGTGCGAAGAACACTGAGTGAAATAGCCATAAAAAGATGCCTGTCTTTGAAAACTCACGAGCTCATTCACCAACGTGGCGTGACACAAACCTCAGGCAACCGCAAGCTAATGTCATCGCTCACAAAGAGTGCAGAGAAGTGATAAATGAAGACCTCAAAGAGAAGAGCAGCAGCGCTGGCAGATTTGGCAGAAGCTGGGAAAAGCATTTGCAATGCCTGCTGTCCTTCGCCAACTACAAGACCAAGTTGACTGCCCTCCGACGTCCTGATGGATCTATCACATCTTCCAGAAGGGCAATGGAGAAGATTATACATGACTTCTACTCAAATTTCTTCCATAGCCACCTGCCCACATACCAAATTTCGCAGGATGGATATGTCGTTCCCAAAGTTCTCCCTTCCAAAATCTGACATGCCATTTCATTGTAAAGAAGTGAACAGCACCTGGCCCAGACAAGGTCAGACCCGAACACCTGAAGAACCTGCCGTCAGTACTCATCAATACACTGGCTCGGCTCTTCACACGCTACCTGTCAGAATGCAAGGTTCTATCCCAGTGGAAAACCAGCAGAACTGTACTACTGTACAAGAAGAGAGACATTCATAACATTGGCAACTATTGCCCGATCTGCCTGTTTTCTGTCGTCTACAAGCTGTTCACTCGATTCATCCTGAATAGGATTGGTGGAACACTAGATGAAGGACAACCATGTGAGCAAGCTGGTTTCTGACAAGGGTTCAGCACAATTGACCATATCCACATGATAAACAAGCTCATTGAGGTTTCTTGGGAGTTCAATATGCCACTCTGTCTAATGTTCATTGATTTAAAGAAGGCCTTTGATTCTGTTGAGACTGAAGCAGTCATTGAGGCCCTAGCCAAACAGGGCGTTCAATGTCATCAGGATCCTACATGAGCTGTATTGCGGATTCCCTACCAGGATCTCACCATTCTATAGGGAGGTTATCATTGACGTCAAGAGAGGGTTTCAGCAGGGTGATACCGTTTCACTGAAACTCTTCAGTGCCACCCTTGAGAACGTCATGCGACTACTAGAATGGGAAGAAAATTGGAGTGAAGATAGACAGTCGGCAACTACACCACCTCTGCTTTGCTGATGACATCGTTCTAATAACACCAATATCAGCCAATTGGCACAAATCCTGGCTTACTTTAACCATGAGTGTGGAAAGGTCAGATTCCAGCTGAATCTCACGAAGATAATGTTTATGAGAAACAGTCTCATTCCTGACATTCCATTCGCTCTCGACCTAGTGTACCTAGGTCGAGAAGTCAACATGACAAATGGCACCTGAGTTGAGCAGAAGGAAGAGAGCAGCCTGGAATGCCTTCAAGAGTGTCGAAGAAATAACTAAGAGGATGAAGAACCTCCGGCTCCAGGCACATCTCTTCAATTCCACTGTTCTTCCTGCATTAACATTTGCCTCAGAGACCTGGGCCCTATGAAAACAGGATAAGAACACTATTTGGGTCTCCCAAAGAGGAATGAAAAGAGCTATGCTTGGAGTACCACGCTTCACTCAAATGAGAGAAAGAATCCAAATTTCTGACCTCCATCAACAATCAAGAATTAGGGACACTGTCTCATTTGCCAAGGCATTTAACATCAGATGGGCTGGACACATAATGAGATTTGGAGACGACCGCTGAACTAGAGCCATAACCAACTGGATTCCACGAGACCTCAAAGGATCGTGTGGCTGCCCACCTATGAGATGGTCATACTTATTCTTCAAGACCCTGAATGATCAGTTTGAGGCTGCTCATTTCCTAGAACGAGCAAACGCCATTTGGGCTACACTAGCATGCAACAGGGACAAATGGAGATGTTGCTGGCGCCAGCTCGAGCAAATCGATGAGTAATGGGGTATCAAGTGATCAAGTGATTCAGTAAAATGGTAAAATATATTCAAAGGGAACTATATCTTTTAATCACTGTGAGATACAGTTACAAAACTTTTCTGTCTGAGTTTCAGTCATACATTGATTGATCATCCAACTTTCCACCAGTGCACATCTTCCACCACCAAGGTGCCCAGTATCCCTACCCATTCCACTCATCCCCTGCCTCTATGGCAGCAATCTACCCCATACTCTCTTTTGTGTTCCTTGTTATGAATAGCATAAGATGTCATGTAGCCGCAAGAGTGACCAAGTATGCCTGGAATTCTAAATTTTTAGAGAATTCGGGTCTGTAGAAATCTCTGCAGCAAGCTGCTTGGTTTGGAGATTCTCTTGTGTGTCCTGGATCATGGACATTAAGGAGCTTAAGTAGCAGCTGAAGGTAGTTTGTGGGACTGACCTCCAGGGTCCCATGGAGATGGTGGAATAAGAAGGACCAGCCCATCCTCTATCCCTTGAGGCTGGAGTTTGTGGTCACTGAACCTGCATACCTGCACATCCCATTAGGTTCTGGAAGTTGGTGGCTGTCATAGATTTTAGGGGGAAGTTGAAGGATGATACATGCTGCCTTTTGAGGCACCCATGTGAAGTCTACCTGGCTTAAAGTCTGGAGGCATCTCTGCAGCTAGTTGCTCAGTTAGAAGGTTCTTTTGTGTGTCTCTGGATCATGGCTCTGTTTCCATCTTTTACAGAGAAATAAACTATTGGCTTATGCCCTGCGGTGTGCTAACTTTCCGCTGTGCTGCTGGCCCTAACTGTAGATTTTGATCTCTTTCGAGATTTATCTATCACTGTATCACTCTCATCCTGTTATTAATCAATTTGCTCAAGCAGAAACCAGTGACGTCTGCATTCATTCTAGCCCTGAGATTTTAGCAGCCTCTCCTTACTCGTCCTTCCCAACAGTGCCACATTGGAGGCTCTTTCAGGGTCAGGCGAATGAGACACATCATTGTTATTGTTTTTGGCATATCGAATATGCCAGTCTCTGCCATGTGGGCAGGATACTCTCGGTAGCTTGCCGGATTCTCCAGGAAGGAGAACTAGATGATAAGAGGTCACTTCGGGACCTCTGTTTTATAGTCTCTGAAACTTGACCATTGATAGGATTACACTGTGTCAGGGGCACTTGGTGCGTGTAACTGCCTAGGTACTGGAAAATGGGGGATCTGGGTGAAAGAGGCCCAGTCCCATTCTGAGCAGGCTTGGAGATCTGAGCCCCAGGACCCACGCATCCGGGTTCCTCTGCTGGTTCCTTCATGCATGAGGCTCATCTGAGTGTGTGGAGAGTGGTGTTGAGCATGGCTGTGGCTGGGTATCGGAGGTATTTAGCTACCAGGCCTTTGCTCCTGGCAGGGAGGGAAACTCAAGCTGCCCCCTCCAAAGGGCCCTGGTGAAGTAAGCCTGGCACATGGGCAGGATCGTGGCCCTGTTTCCACCTTTTCCAGATAAATAAACTATTGGTGTATGCCCTACAGGGTGTGCCCACTCTCCCGAAATGGTCTGCGCCACTGGCCCTAACTCTTTCGAGATTTGTCTATGGGTCTTTGAAGTAAGGCCAATAAATGAGCTTGTATAGCTGAGCTGAAGGTGGTTTGTGGCATTGTAATTTCTTGGTAAAGTTGACCCAAAGTTGTTGGGGCCCAGCCAAAGGCACAGCGGCAATTTTGGGGTATCAATTATGCCCGTGAGTGTACAATCAGGCTGCTGATGCACTTGCCCAGCAGGTCCAGGTTGATCTGCTGGTGGCACCATATCCCCGGGGAATAAGTCTACAAATGGCAATAGTATTTTAGAAGTGTCATATAAAATAATTTATTCATCTTTAAGATAATTCAGTATAAAATATATGGACTTTGAAGTAATTCCTAATAGTTTGTGATGGAAGTTTTAAGTGATTGCTCCTTTTATAAGACAGGATAATTGCTTGGTATGTCGATCAGTAACTTTACTAATAAGTAACATAAATCAACTCTGACTGCATTAAACAGAATTTATCTGAAATTACTGCATAATGCATGCATCATGAGACATGCTAAAAATCTAACACTAAAGAAATCATAGCAATGTACAATTCTTAAAACTTGCTGGACAGTATAGACGTTGAGTTTTGCCCAAGACGTCCTCATTCAAATAAAAGATCATTAGTCATAAGTAAATTTTTTATTTTAAATTTTCTGTTTTTGATGTTCTTGTTTAACTAACAAAAATACAAGTTAATGGGGGATAAAATGCAGCTAGAGGGAAAATTCAGGACTAACTGAAGTCCTTTACAAAGTGATTTTATGCCTGTAGTAAATTGACAGAGACTATGAAGATTTTCAGAATCTCTTTGGTAAGAGTATGAGTTATAGAATAGGCTGCTTCCTAAAAAAATGGATGATGAGTGCCCCTATTTCCAACTCCCCAAGGACAATATAATAAAATTTTAAAGTCATTTTTCTAACTATACAAATTTAAAAAGTTATGGGAAAAACTTATTTCATATGACATGCTCATGAATTGCTGAGTATAATTTGTGACTAAGTAGGAAAGACAGTATTTACTTCCAGCAATCTGGGAGTATCAGGGGAAGCAAGGGGCAGTGGGCATATTTATCCGAAGGCATAAAACAAAATGTCCTTTGAGCTTCTCCACAATATCTCAAAAAAGAGACATGAAGAGAAATACAGCATGTAAACTGCCCTGAAGACCTATAATATTTTCAGACAAGAGAATTCCCTTATTCATGCATAATCTTGAATACACTATTATGTTGTTTTAATTTGTATTCTTTCCAATTTTATAGTTTATACTAGCTGAAAATAGAATTTGTAAATTTCTAGGAATTTACACTTTCTCCATGGTATCAAGCAATTAAAGGTAAAGAAAAATTCCCATTTGTTCTTTCCTTCTTGCCTTCCTCCTTCACTTCCTCCTGATACAAACATACAAAAACACCAGCTCCTGTAAACCTATAGGACCTTTCTAAAAAGAGCCATTAGTGAAAATTAATTTTAAACTATTTACTGGTTCCCAAATACTTTATTCTGAATTTTTATAAATGTATAGAGAAATAAATCACAAGGAATGGCAGAAACTATTTTGGAAGATTGCATGACATCATTCACCAAGTAATAAAAAAAAGAGAGAGAAATTCAGAATTTAATCTTGAATCATGTCTTCTCTGATTCACTATGTGACTAAGGACAAGTCATTAAATTATCTAAGCTTCTCCATCTCATCCTAGAAAAGAATGGTATTATTGCTGCTATGGGGAGACAATATTTATATTAAAAATACTGTGTTGGTTTAAAAGTAGTTGAGAGAGACAGAAGTGGGGTGGGGTTAAAAAAAAAACTACTTAGTACTAGTCTAATAAGGGAAAGAATGTAGATTATTTATGGTCCACAATGGATTTATTTATTTTCACATCTCTTTTCCTTAAGGAGCATAGAACTTATGAAACTAAAAATGGTAGGAAGAATAAATTATGCTTCCAGGAGGGAGCAGGCTAGGCTGCAGTCTTTATTTTGAATCATTTCCTTTGGAAGAAAAGTCATTTTGAGAAAAATGCTCAGCCTTATAATTTTTTTTAATCATACTGGTGTTTTTTCCCTAAATTGACTTGAAGCCACACAAGAGAAGTGTGAGGGACTCAACTATTAGTATCTTTTGCAAGTTATCCTGGCTTCCTCATTCACATCTTCTGAAAGACTAGTCCTCTCTTCCATATTACATAGCACTGTGGGCTTACCCCTGCCTCTGCACTCAGGGGTCATGTCATGGGACCTGAGAGATCCATACAGGACGACAGGGATCAAACACTGGTTAGATGTGCTCAAGGCAAGTGTTCTCCCTTAATATATTAGGTCATATTCTATACCCATTTTAAAGTTCGTTGTATATCCACATATGTTCCTTCTAGTGGCAATCATCCTGAGTATAGTGGGGATTTTCTCTTCTGAACCTTACCTCACAATTATTCACCCACTTGTATCAGATGCTACAGAGCTTGTCAGGATTTTCATAAACAATTTTTCTCATGTACATCATGCACAGAAAGCTAGAAACGCTATTGATCTAACCACCATTCCAGTTCAAAATGCTGATGACAATGCCAAATTACCCTGGAGATGTACATATACCAACATGCGAGATCAAGAGTGATTAAAAAAAAATATGGACATTTCCACATTCCCCGCCAATGAGAGGGGGTTTGATCTGGGAGCAGAAGGAAGTGATAAGTTTTACATTATCATACTTGCAGGCACTATCATTTCCTTCTTCTTCATATATTGCGTATAAGTCACAAAGATTTCTTCCATTCTCATCAGCTGGGGTTTCATTTATACCAGATTCAAAATACTTTCATACTATGGCTGTTAGTAATATTGATATAAAATTTCCATAGGCATATTTCTGATTCAAATAAAAATTAAAATGTACACAGCAGTGGGCTGGAGCAATAGTATAGTGGGCAGAATGCTTCTTGAATTAGGCAACATAGGTTCAATCCCCAGAAACACATATGTCCCATGCTTGGTGTGATCACTGAAAGCAGAACAAGGATTACCACCAGGTTGGGCCCCAAAACAATATCAAGAAGTACATGCTTTGGCTTCATCTGAAAAATAAATTCAACCAGACATACAAATCACTCTTAGATTACTGTTTACCCACCTTTCCGTTCTTCTGTTTACCAATTTCTCTATAAATATAACTTACCTAAAGGTACATATGCATGAGAAAAACAGGAGAAAAAAGTTAACATATATTAAACTATAAAACACTATACATTTTTAAAGAAATAAACAAGTGTTTACAGCAATGCAATTTTATTAATAATTATGTAGCATGGTGATCAAAAAATATTATTAATCCACTGTGAAGTTTCCATGTGTCAGTTTAATGCATCTCTATGAGCTTATGTATGGTACCCATATGTGTAGTAAAGATTGTGTAGATATTAACTTTTTTTTTTGATGGAGGGAAGCCCATCTGGTAATGCTCAGGGCTTACTCCTAGATCTATGATCAAGGTCCACTCATTGCCAGGATTTAGGGGGACATATGCAGTGCCCAACATGAACTCTGGTTCGCCACCTGCAAGACAAGTATCTTACAAGTCTGTGCTTTCTCTACTGTCAAATCCTAGCTACTTAAACTCGGGTGGGATTCCTCAGGGGTTGCATAACTGAATGTGGGTTTGGGAATTAATTCTAGCAGTTTCTCACAATGCTAGCCTGCGTTGCCTTCCTCGGGTGAAAAGAGTTCATGAGAGAAAAAAAAAAGAAAAAACTTCAAGAAGTTCTTTCAGAGATGTTGTGAAGGAGGAATTTTTTTAAAGACTGAAATTAATATTTAAATTAATATTTAAATATGTAGGGTTTTGAATAAAATAGATTGTTATGCTTATGTGTGGGTGAGTTTGGTTATGTTGAGTGCTGAAGGGGAACAACGCATACAAAACATTGTTCTCAAATCACTTTATTAATGAAATGAGTTCTCAAATATAATATATAGGTAGCATTAAGGACTAAAATGTCTCCTACTGTTTTGTTTTATTCAAAAGGACTACCAAGAAGGCGCTTTGTGTCTGATAATAATGAGTGGGTATACTGCAGTGACATTCTGTAGGAGAAGCTCAAGAACAAACTCTGACAAAAGAAAATGCAAATTCACCACAGTAATTTACACAAACCACAGTAGAATTTAGAAGCAATTTCCCTTCCACTCCTCAGTTCTTCTTGAGCTGGTCAAGCAAGGGCAATTTGAGTGGTGCGGTCAACATCAGAATTAGTATGTGAAAAGAAAAAAATTGTACTACATGGTGAAGGAAAATTTGCATGTGTAGATTGCAGCCAAGGGTGAAAGTTGAAGGGGTTCTCTTGTCAGTTTTTTTTTAAATCTTAAAATGAGTAATTGGGAAAGGGTCTGGGGCTTTCTGGAAAAAGTAAGGAGATTCATATGATGTAAAGCTGATACATAGGACAGAGAAAGGTTGTTTAATAATTAGATGTTTGTCCTGTCACACAGAGTTTTCAAATAGAAAAGTTATTTTGGGTAAATCTGGGTAAGACCCTCAATTTATATAATTCTAGGTGCCAAGAAAAAAGATTAAGAGTGCCCAGGAGTCCACAAAACTTTTATTTCTCAGCTAGATTGAATCTGAACAACAAAGAGACACATTCCAGAAAGATTGTTCTTAACATCCTGTGTCAGTCTAATACACCATTTTAGGCCGATATATTAAAACACCCTGGATTGCCTATTTGTTACGTACTATTCTTCAATACCAGAAGTCAAAACAGACAAAAAAGTATAGTTTGTGTTTTTTAAGTCAATCACAAGCCTCCAAATTCCAAAGAACAAAGTGAAAAATAACACTGACTATATAGGTTCAAAAGATAATTATAACACATAGCTCCTCTTCACTGGGTTCTTGATTTAGAGTGGAAGCTGAAAGTTCACCTCTTCTTAATGTTGTCTGTCATGTAATTTTGCAAGATTTTCAGAACTATAAGTATAATTGACTTTTGATTGTATCCTGAGGAGATGGTTACAATCCTTAATAAATATGAGATGTAGACAGCATAATTAGTTGAAGCTGATGGTGATCTTATCTACACACAGTATCTCTATAGAAATATAGTGAGTACAAGACAGTACAAATACAACATCTCAGAAAACACAGTCCCGTTACTTATGTAGGCATCTCTCACAGATTCGTGGTTGTGCAGATTATAGAAAACCTGCAGCTGCCTCAGTAAGAATGCAGACCACAGGCATCAGAAACATCTTCAGGACACATATTCTTGGTTGCATTTTGGCTTTCAACTATGCCTACTGTACTTACCAAGGGAGGAGCTGTATAGGGCAATTTTTATGGACCATAGTAAAGAGGTGCAATAGACATAAGGGTTCAAGAAAAGAAGAGACAATACACATGCACACACACACACAAAATTTACAATTCTTAACACAATGACATATACTATTACTTTCTTCATACCACAGAACATTTATGAGGGACTAAACGTAAAGTTTTTTGGGCACACTTGATTATACAATTTGTATTGCCAAAACATTAGTATGCATTAAGGGCCACATATTTGAATATCTTCCCTACCATGTAGTTTCCATTCTGTCCTGAATCGGTTAATTACATAAAAGCAAGATGTTCTTTCCCCATAAAGCAAGCACTTTTATTGTTTTTAAGCCCAAGTATTTCAACAAGAAATAGAAGAAACTTTTTTTAAGACACATTATGTAAAATATTCACAAGACATGTCACTAGATGGAGCCCACAGTCAATTTAGTTTAGGGATGTCAGAAATACATGACTCAAAAACAAGAGAATTAAGATGTTTGAATATTCTGTTGAGTGAAATAAAAAGATGTAAAATAAACTGCTGATTGGAATACATTAAATGTCTTAATTAAATTTCTAATATTTGCAAGGGTAGCTATGTCTTTACCACTGTTCACACAACATGCATTCTGGTAGGCTGTACGGGAAAATGGTTCTGCACATAACTTGAAACAGACAATTAAATTAGAATTTCATGTCTTATCTGCCACAAAATGTTACTCTTCTTCTGATTCTTTTAAAAAATGTGATATTCTGTTACTCATTCTTTTCTCCTAAACTCAATAACAACAAAAAAGAGAGTACTATGGAATGATCTATAGGTAGTAATATTCTGTTAGCCTCTATACCAGATTAAAATGGCATTATCAATGACTATAATGGACACTATTTTTGCCTTCGCATGAAGTTTTCATTTTTTTAAGGTGAGGTGGGAGAGAGAAGTTGTACCATACCCAGCTGCGTTCAGGGTAGCTCCCTGGAGATTCTGAGGAGATCATGCAATACCTGTTGCACATAAAACAAGCATTTTACTCCCTGTAGTTTTTCTCTGGCCCTGTTGCTTTCTTTTTAATGAGGGGTTTCTATTAAGTTATATTTCTGGCTGTTCCACCTCTCTTCCATTCTGGCTATTCCATTTTCAGATTTGTAAACCTACTGGATTGATATGTAATAGCAAAATTCATACTTTTTCAACTAGACAGAACTAAACTATTAAAGGTCCTAATTGCGTGTAGATTATAGGTAATTGTTTTTTCTTACTACTTTGCTTAAATAAGTAAGGGTCAACAACATGGTAAGATTATGCCCCATATGAAGACTTAAATTTCCCCATGGGAAGTCTATAATAGACAGTGTTAGTCCTCTCCAGGCAGTGTATCTGTCATCGAAAATTGGTTCAATTTGTTGGTTCCAGGTGGATCCTAATTAGACATAATTCACTATTACCAAGGCACTGAACCTTTGTAATATAGGCGGGTAAATGTTGCTAGTTAAAATGGGTACAGTGACCTAACTTGACTCAAATGATTTTCTCTTTTTCATCAGATTGAATAAGAAAGCATGCTGCCATAAAATTAATGACGAGGACAATCTAAGTATATCAAAGAAGTAAAACTGAGACCAAAGCTCGTATGAATGTTGAAGTTCAAGGAAGTCAAGGGAAGTAGGGGAAAGAGAAGAGAATGGGATGGGGGGATGTTTCTAGAGCACTGACTTCTAAATTAGGAGAACTTAACTATCCTCTAAATCCCTTGCTATTGAGAAGTTGCATCTGTGCTTTGTGCTAGATATCTGTAGTTTTTAGCTAAAAGGAGCCACTTTAATGAAACAGGAGAATAATTTTAATTTGATTTTCTTTTTAATTAATATAAAAGTTCAGATAAAAATCTATCATTATGTGGAAATCGCATTTACTGATTTATACTCATAGACTCTCTCTTAAACAAAATATATTATGTATAATGTTCATTTATTTTATACTGTGGGGTCACAGTTGGTTCTCACGGGACTCAGGGGTCACTTCTGTCAATTCTTTGCCAAACCTACCTGTATGGCTCCATGAGGGCACAAGTGAGGGCCCAAGGATGACGTGTAACAAGGACCTTGAGGTGCTGGGACCACTTTCAGGTTTCATGGAGGCTCTACTTCTACTTGAAGGTATTTGAGATCTCAAAGGCTACACCCAGAAATACTACACCCAGAAATACTACACTCAGAAATACTCTGGGGACTACATGCCAGAGATCAAACATGCGTCCCTATACTCTCTCCATAGCCCGCCTTTGTATTTTAAAATTGTTTTTTAAATTTAAAAAGTTTTATATTTATAGAAATGCTATACAGTGGAGTTATCCCACATAGTCCCTGAACAGTTGTAGTTCATCCATCTCCATAATAGATCTATATTGGTACATTAGAGTTAACTTAAATCCATGCTAATTCAATCTGAATGCCATAATCTTTGCAGTTGATATGGCTGCTTTAGGTCTTCATGGTGGTGCTAGTTTCTGAGAATTTTATTACTTTTGAAAATTTTTACCTATGATAAATATCAGCAATTTGTAGGCTGTTGGAGCGATGGCACAGTGGGTAGGGCATTTGCCTTGCACATGGCGGACCCTAGTTCCAATTTTTTATCACTCTCAGAGAGCCGGGGAAGCTACCTAGAGTGTCCTGCCCACATAGCAGAGACTGGCAAGGTACCCGTGGCATATTCGATATGCCAAAAACAGTAATAAGAAGTTTCACAATGGAGAAGTTACCGGTGCCCACTAGAGCAAATAGATGAACAATGAGAGGACAGTGCTACAGTGCTATAATACTTGGTTTGACTTGTGTTCTACTTGAATTTTAAATGTGGAAATGGTTTAGAGGAAGAACACAGAAATGCAGTGCCATTCTCATCGCATCACATCAAGGGAATACAATATTAATATTACAATTGCCGCTGCTATAGATCTCTATCACGTACTAGTGTTTGTTAGTGTAATGATATAATTTTTCACTCTGTCCATTCTTACTCTTTAGAAGACAGTGAAAACAGCCTTCACTTTTTATAAAAATTTAAGTTTCACTTCCTTACAAGCAGTGTATAAATTGTGGGGAAAATATAAAATTTTATAAAATATTTGTCTATTCTTTCCCTTTTGTGTTGTGCAATGTTTTAAAAATAATATGCAACTTATTATTGACTAATTTTTTCTTTTAATATAAAAATTAAAATATCTGCATCCTATTATTAACAATCTATAATTTCACTATATGCAGGCATCATTAATCATTCCTAACTAATTTTTTCTAATTAGCAATTAAAAGTGTGAAGAACTTTTATTGAGATATAAATAGCATATAGCATAATCTTATCTTCAGGTTACAATATAATTATTTGACATTTGTATATATTGTGAAACGGTATCCATAATAAGTCTTGTTAACATTTATTGTCACACAGCTATAAACTGGCTCTTGTGATGAAACTTTTTATGTTCACTCTCTTCTTGACCTGTTTTTATTTCATTAGATACTGCAATCAATAATATGAAACTTGAAAAATTTATTAAAAGTGTCATGCCACAGAGTGAGCTGTTTTTAAAGAATATCAAAGATAATTGCTCTCTCACCAAGGAAAACATGTCCAGATATTTACGCCATGACAACAGGCAATTTATGGAGCAAATATTAAAGGGCTGGGATTATCTTGACTTCACAACTACATATCAACCAGGCAGAACTCTCCTACTGGTTTCAAAACCAAAGACATACCAGAGTTCTTTTCTCTATGGCAAGATTGGGAGGACAGTACTATTCCAGATTCAACCTCAGTATTAATTTTATCTAAGAAACCCTAAATTAAGTTACCATCTTCACTTTCTAATAATTTAACGTATGCTTTTTACTTTACTTATCAAATAGACGTGCTACCTGTGATTTTTATATATCGTAGCTTCATGGAGTGATTTCAGAGTTCCTTTACACATGCAATATCTAAGGAATTATAGTATATTCAAATCTACTTCATTTGAAAGAGTTGAGTAGAAGTCAAGAAAAAGATATTTGCTGAGCTTATGTTTTTTTGCCCAAAAGGCAAATCGATTTTGTAAAACTTAGTTAATACATTCTCAAGGTTTTTTCAGAGGAAATTCACAGACCAAATCAATTAAATTACTTTGGAAATCATTCCTTTATTTACGCATTATCAGTTCTAATGATACAATGGGAAAAATTAGAACTTGAAAGAGAATATTTGAAGTTACGTCAAACTTCACTATTTCCTGTCACTAAAGCTCAAATTTTAGTTTGGATTATTAGCACATGTAGTGCATGGATTCAGCGATTATATAATTATGTTTGCAATAGTAAGGGTTGGCTTTAAAGAAGGGTGTGTAAAACTTTAGGTTTATATAAAATGTGTTTTCAGATAGAGAATGGCACCCTCTAAATGGTTAATTTATGACACATTCACAATTTATAATTTAAATTGAGATTCTAAATTTAAATAATTAATTGCATTTGGTTTCAAAGAATAAACATACAAACATATTCTTCTGTTTTCCAATAGATGTCAGTATCAAAAAAGAAATGTAACCGTTTTTCAGCATAAGCGTACTTTTTCCTTTGCTTCTGGTTCCATGTACTCACAATTGCTATTAAATCAGACAAGAAATGGTACTTAAAGTGCATACAATGGTCATTTTTAAGGAGTGGGAACCCACATAATTAAAAAAGTAGAAAAAATAAGGGTCCGCCTGAATGCTCTCTAAAGATGATCCCTACTTCTTTACATTCTTTGTGTCTTTTTTGAAATTCCTTATCTATTCAGAATATATGACACATTAATTTCCCTTCCCAATGTTAGTTTGGCAAATTATTATATGAGATAAAATATTTTATTCTCTTATACATTCACAGAACTTTAATTTACTTAAAAATCACATTTTAAATAAATATTGATCACCAGTGTTTTAAGGTTAATTTATTAACTATATGTGAAATTGTTACTGTCACTGTCACTATCCTCCCGTCGTTCATCAGTTTGCTTGAGTGGGCCCAGTAATGTCTCCATTGTGAGACTTGTTACTGTGTTTAGCATACTGAATACGTCCCGGGTAGCTTGCCAGGCGGAGAGCCCTGCCAGCTACCGAGAGTATCTCCCCCGCACAGCAAAACCTGGCAAGCTCCCTGTGAGTATGCGATATGCCAAATACAGTAACAAGAAGTTTCACAATGGAGATGTTACTGGGCATGCTCGAGCAAAATGTGAAATTGAAGATTAGAAAGAATTTAGCACTTAGATATATAGAAAGGTCGCACTGTCCTCCATTGTTAAATGATTTGCTTTAGCAGGCCCAGTAATGTCTCCATTGTGAGACTTGTTACTGTATTTGGCATATCGCATATGCCATGGGGAGCTTGTGAGGCTTTGCCTAGCGGGCGAGATACTCTCAGTATCTTGCCGGGCTCTCTGAGAGGGGCGAAGGAACTGAACTCGGTTTGGCCGGGCAGGTCGCACGCAAGGCAAACGCCCTACCTGCTATAGAAAGGATAATTCTGAAATTTTCATTTAATCATATGCTGTTAGTATGCATGGAAATCTAACAAATTTTTTTGTTATTCTTTTGGGGCCAAACCTGATGGCTGTCAGGGGTTACTCCTGGCTCTGTGCTCAGGAATTACTCCTAGTTTCACTTGGGGGACCATATGGGATTCTGAAACAAATCACCCATACTAGTGCAAGCAAGGCAAATGCCCTAACCACTATTCTATCTTTCTGGTCCTAATTCAAACATATTTTAACAATGTATGTATGTCATGCCGCAGTTTCATTATAATACTTGGATTTTCTGAAATAAGATCATGAAGAAGTAAACAGGCAATCTGATAATATTAAGAAGAATCGTTAATAGAATTCATGTCATGGCAGAATTCATCATCATCACCATGCTAATCTAAACTTACCGTCTTCTATTTCTATATTATATGTAATATTTACCTAATTTATGAGAAATATGAAAGTAGACACATTTTTTATTATATAAATTTCCATTTTTGATGGTTGCAACATCCAAAAGGAGTCCATTTTATTGTTTCTTTAGACTTGGATCCCATTTCTTTTTCTGAATGTTGATAAGGCCTACAAAGGGGTTCAGGGCAAACTGTCTCCAAATGTGCAACCTTGGTATATTACTTGTTCTAAACTAAAGTTATTTAAGAAATGGTCAAGTCAAAAAGAATAGCAATACTACTTCATCCTAGGAAGCAGAAAGAACCTTCCAGTTCACCAGGTGAAAATACACTTTCTTGTAGAAGATAATATAAGTTATCTTTCTTTCCAGACACAAAGAAATTGGGGATCAAAATTTTTATAAACCAATAGAATTTATTACTTCTTTAACTAAACTACAAGCCCCAAATTTTCTTCTTTCATTCTTTTCAATCAGCATGAAAAATAATGAGTGTAAAATCAATATACACTAGTCATTTCTTTAAGTCCCATATCTATAATACTTTCATATATATGAAATTGTTTCTCCCTCCTGTTAATTGGTCTTATGTTGATTCAATTATTAAATTAGCCAAAGGTAAAACTGGAAATGGGAAAAGAGAAGAGTTTCTCTCCTATAGTATAGACAAGTACAAATTCCTAATCTGTTCCAGACTTAGTTTTATCCTTGAGCATTCAAAAATGTTGATTTTTTAGAATCAGAATTGAATATGGGAAAGCATATTTCTTAAGATCAAAAAGGATCTCGTGCTCAACACAAGTGTCTAGATACATCTTGCTAATGCCATTTTGTGTAACAAGGAAAAACACAATATAATCTGTTTTAATCTCATTAAAATAATTAAAGGCTTCTGATAGAATCTCTAGGATAGGACACATTATAAGCAAGGGCAAGGACATTTTTGTTTTATCAGCAAAGAGGCAAAAATGGTATCTTTTTTTTATTACTTGTCACTCACTTAACTACATGGCCAGTATACATTATATATTCTCCTGGAATCAGTACCTCATATTTGCCTAAAAGGTAGATTTATTTTGCAGCTATTTATAAAAACACTTCATATGTCCTAAAACATGATGCAACCAAATGCGATGCGAGAACAGTTGGAAAAGCAATGATTTAATATCATTTTAATTGAATCTAGGTTACTTTGCAATGAGAAAACCTACTCATAATCTCCAAAATCTAAGAAATTAAGTTATAACAACATTGCTTTTGTGCATTTGAGATATTCTGGGAAACAAAAAAATAAGTTAACATGAACTAATGAAATTAAGAACAAGAGTTTTTTGCTACAAAATTTTCTTTTAGTTTTTATTTTCAATTAAGCGCTTTTATTGGTTTTTATATCAGAAAATGTTTAAAAAATAAAAGGGCATAAGAAAATCGTATAACCATAAACATTTAAAAATAATCACAATAAACAGTATTTATCTGCTCCAATAATAATTCTATTCTTTTAGAAGCAAGTCCTCTGTTTACTAGTTGGGTTTCACAGGTTTCAAACTCAGTTTCTAAGATTACTTTTGTAACACTTCTTAGATGTTGCTAATTTCTTATAACAAAATACTAGTTCACATCTATTGCCTACTGCATCTCTCTTCCCCTAACTTCAAGAAACTTTCTTAAATCACCATATTCATCCATTTTACACAGACAGCATTCATTGACCTCCTTTCTCTGTAAAGTAGAAGAAATCAGTTTCCATTAATAGCTCTGCTTTTCTTTATCCCTTTCTATCTTTCCATTTGTCACCATATTTTAAGATTAATGAGATATGTCACATTTTACCTACTGTCCTAAATAGACTGTTATGTTCCTACAAAATCTTTTGTGTTAAAATGGCATTTGAAGCAAGGCCATTTATTTATAAGAAAACACAGCAACCCAAACACAAAAAAAGCAATCTACTGAGCCACATCAAATGTGTGTGTGTGTGTGTGTGTGTTATATGTGTGTACAGTATAATTTTCTCCAACCAGAATTGGGATGACGGAGAAGCAGATAGAATGCTGAGTAATAGTGATGATGGTATATTAGAAATATTCACACAGCATCTTCTATGGTTTGGTACTGAGGAGGTTTGCTAACTGCTGCAGTTGGTATGATTGCTGTGGAAGCTTGAAATATGTCAGCATGCCTGAATGTTTTGCCTTGTGCATTCTTCTTTCAGACAGTTCATTGTAGACACTTCACATACCTTGGAAGCCTGTTAAAAAACATTCTGCCTTTCCAAACTCAGTCATATGCTTTACTGCAATTATTGCACCACTGTAAATAATGAAAAGTCCCCATATGCTCTTCCTGGTCAATCTCTGGACCACATCACCCCAGATGTCTGCTGCCTTTCTATGCTGCTGCTGCTTTAAAAATGCTAGATGCTAGTTTTGCTTTTCATATTTTGTCATAAAAGCAAAAAAATCTGTGAATTGCCTTTGGTTAAGAAAAACAAGTACAGGCATACCACACACATAGTCTGTCAAGCAAACAATAGCATTATGTCAAAAATAAAAAGGCAATGTGTAAACCTTAGTTAGATGTGACAGAGACAGAAAAGTGAGAATGTATTAGAAAAAATCACACTGAGACACTTGCTACGTCAGAGCTACCACAATTATTTGATAGAAAGGATATTAATTATGCCATCCAAGTGGTAGTACAGTAAATAAAGTGCTTGCCTTGCTTACAGTCAACCTGAATTTGATCCCTGTCACCATATATAGTGTCCTGAGCATGGTCAAGAGTGACCCCAGAGCACAGTCAGGTATGACCCAAAAAACAAACAAATAAACAAAAATGTAACATCAAAGTACAACAAAGCTAAGTACAATAAAACATAACAGTGAAGTGTATTACAGAAAAGTAACAAAACACTCGGGATACCTGAGTCTATTATGCTTAATGGACATAGTTTACTTCTTAGCCATAATTTAGATGAAACATTCTATGAATATTTGGTGTTATATATATATATATATCTTTCTTTCACGCATTTGATATTGACTCCGAAGATATTATTTTGGATAATAATTTTAGGCATAATTATTGTTAACATTTATTTGATAAATGAGAAATCCTTAATAATTCCCATGCTTTTAATCATATTACTTGTTTATATATCCTTCTCCATCTCCACTTACTCTGTTGACTTCCTTTCTGTTTGAGCTACTGAGTTTCATCCTGGGAAATGAACTAATTGTCTTGTGCGAATACGTGGATCAACTATTTCCTGACAATATTTTCCTTTTTCTTAGTTTATTCCTTGGCTAGAATACTTCCTCAAATAACTCTGAAAGAGGAATTTCCCAGGGAATCCTTCTCTAAGTCACTTCATGATTTAAATGTTTAAGTACCACTTCATTGATCGCTTAAAAAATTCTAGATTAAAACTCATTTTCCCTTAGACTTTTGAACATGCCACTACACTACCTTCAACAGAGAATTAAATAATTTGCTTTTAATTTGGCATTGTTTTTTAAAAAAATCTTAGGATTCTTAGTGCACTGTAATTTTATGTTGCTGTGTCTGTTTACTGACCTTCTCTTATTTCCTTATTTGTTGCTTCTGTTTGTAAAAGCTGGTATTTCCCTGTACTTTGTTTTTTAATGACTTTTCTACATTGTTTGGTATTCCTTGGTATATCACCTATTTGAGACAGAGCTATAGTAAAAATGATTATATGGACTTTATACTTAAGTAGCAAGTACTAACTAACTCTAAGATTTAAGTTGAACAAGCAAGGAATTTTGCCCTACATTTTATACTATTAAATGCCAACATGATAAGCGAAATGAGTCAGAAAGAGAGGAATAGACATAGAAAGATTGCATTCTTCTGGGGAACATAAAGTAACAAAATAGGAAACTGGGAGGGATACTGGGATCTGTGGTGGTGGGAAATGGGAACTGGTGGAGGGATGGGTATTTGATCATTGTATAATTGAAACCCGAGCACACAATTTGTAAGACTACAACTGTACCTCATAGTGTCTCACTAATAAAAATAAATAAATAAATAAATAAATAAATGCCAACATGAAATAAGCATAGTTCAGGATCTCAACTCCTAAATTGTACATAAATTCTTTTTTTTAGAAATATTTTTTATTTTTATTTTTTTAATTGAATCACAGTGAGATACAAATTTACAAAGTTTTTCATGATTTGGTTTCAGTCCTATCATGTTCCAGCACTCATCCCATCACCAGTGTACATTTCCCATCCAAGTGACCCCATTTCCTTCTACCAACACCCACCCCTACCTCTATGTCAGGTACTTTTCTTCTATCTCTGTGTCTCTGTCTCTGTCTCTCTCTGTCTGTTTCTCTCTTTCTCTATCTCTCTCTCTCATTCAGCAATTTTTTGTTTTTTTTATTTTGTTTTTTTGGGGTCACACCCAGCGATGCACAGGGGGTTACTCCTGACTCTGCACTCAGGAGTTATTCCTGGCGGTGCTCAGGGGACCGTATGGGATGCTGGGAATCAAACCCGGATCGGCCGCTTGCAAGGCAAACGCCCTACCCGCTGTGCTACCTCTCCAGCCCCTCATTCAGCAATTTTTAAATTTTTTTTTTATTAGTGAGGCACCATGAGGTACAGTTGTAGACTTACAAATTTTGTGCTTGGATTTCAATTATACAATGATCAAATGCCCATCCCTCCATCAGTACCCATTTCCCATCACCATGAATCCCAGTATCCCTCCCACCTCCATCCCTTAATCCCACCCTGCCTCTGTGGCGGGGCATTCTCCTCTGTTCTCTCTCTCCTTTTGGGTATTGTGGTTCGCAAAAGAGGCATTGAGTGGCAATCATGTTTGGTCGATAGTCTACTTTCAGCATGCTTCTCCCATCCTGGGAGGATCCTCCCAACATCCTTTATTTGGTGCTCCCTTCTCTATCTGAGCTCCCTTTCCTCCTAGTATGTGTGACTGGCCTCCAAGCCATGGAGCAAAATTCCTGGTACTAATCTCGGCCACTCTTAGATGTTAGTCTCCTATTTTGTTACTTTATGTTCCCCAGATGAATGCAATCTTTCTATGTCTATCCCTCTCTTTCTGACTCAATAAATTGTTCATAAATTCTTAAAAAAAAGTAAGAAATCGTAAAAGTATGGAGAAGCTTATATAAATGTGTAGAAAAGTCTTTGGCATAGTAATTTAGTAATTCTTTTATTAATTTCATCTTTGTTGTAATTTATTTCTGCTGCACATCTCTAGAGATTTGAAATTGTCTTTGGTTACACCACATGCCAACTATTCTTCACTGGTACCCTAAACAATACTACCTTATTAATCTCTATTTACTCCTCAGCTCAATGCAGAGCTATTATGTTTTCTAGGCCTCTAAGCACTTCCTTATAATTCTTTTGCAATTGGGCCAGGAGTGTTACTTGAATGCTTAGGTAGATTCCTAAGCACCACCAGCTGTGACCCCACAAAACAAACAAAAAGAATATGGCACCTTCCCTTCCCCCCCCTTAATTTCAGTGTTTGACACAAAATTTCATGAGTCTTTGACATCTGCTTTTTAGAGTGATGATGCTGTTTTGATTCAGTCTACTTTATGTTTCAGTTATGAAGTTTCTAAGAACGACAAGAGATGATTTTTTTTTACTTTGTTAATAGTGAATGCTGTAGAACTGAAGGAGTCCCAACCCCCAAGGGTACTATAAAAATTATAAGGATTAAAAAAATATTCACTATAGATTATCAGTTTAAAATATTCATATATAAAGAAACCATAGCATTTTCAGTTACTAGAATGTGGTTACAACTCAAGTGTTCATCTACGAAAACCCTATCTTTTTTTCTGTCTCTAGACACATTAACATATATTTATTCAACGTAAAAAGACAGGAAAGTCTGATTTATGCTACAACATTGACAAATCTTATAAACATTAGCTAAATTAAATAAATCAATCACAAAAGAACAGATATGGTATTTGGGTCTCAGCAGCCAGCCTGAGACTTTGACCAAATTCCCTGCCCTTGGAAGCAAGAGCCAGCCCTGTTTACAGGGGGCCAGGGGCTTACTCCAGCACTCCACACATGTAGGCATTCTTGTTGAGGAGATAACGGGATGTGGGACGTGACAGTTACCATTTGCCTCAGCTGATACACCCAGACCTGAGAGCGGGAGATGTAAATCATTAACTAACATCTCTTCTGAGTCTGACAAGGTAAACATGATATACGTGGATGGCCCCCCCCAAATGTATGTATAAAAACCCTTGTTTGAGAGTTAATAAACGGATTGCTGATTGAATACCAGCTTTCACCCCCTCCACATGGTTCTTTTGGAGTCTGCAGTGTATGGAGGGCCAGGGCAGAGGCTTCTCTCCTGTCCACTCCCTCTCCTATAGGGAGTAAGTCCAGCAACTCCAGGGGATCGTAGTCCAGTGTGCTGGGGTAGACTGACCAGGACCCCAACAATAGGGTATGATTTTATATGAAGTATCTAGTGATCAAAATCACAGAGACCAAAAAAAGGTCAAAATTTATTTCCAGGTATTAGATACAGGGGGGATACATAGTGTTTAGTGGGTTGAGGGTTTTACTTCACAATGATAGAAAGTTTTAGAGCTAGGTGGTGGCAATCATTTTTTTTATTAGATATTAGCTTTTTAAAAAACTACTCAGTGACTGAATGCCATAAAAAATATGAAAATAATAAAATATAAGTGGTGCATTTTATTGCAATAAAATAATTCTTCACACCAAGAATGGCTTTCTTTGGTTCAAATATGCTTTAATTTTCCCACTACTGGGCATCCTAGACTCAGCATTTGTGTAACAATGGTGCTTATGGCTTCATCTTGCCCTGGACACTTTCTAAGCTAAGAAGATAAGAGCCACCTTCCATGCTATTTCTTATGATGGATCCCTAACAGAAAAGATGACAGGACTGTTTTTGCACTTGTGGGTGGCACTGGTTTGAGCTACAGCCTTGCACTTGCCAGGCAAGTACTATCAACTACAAGTTATTAAACAGTGGGTCACGGCCCACTAGGGGCTTATATAAACGAATTTGTAGGTCCCCAAAATACCATTGTTATAAGATAAACTTATTGTTTGTTATTTGTTAAATGTTTGATTTGGATACCAATTTTATACACACAGGGTCAAGTTAACATTTCTTAGGCAAAAGGAGTTATGAGTGGAAAAAATTTAAGAATTGCTGTTTTAAACCACATTGAGCCATTGTTCCTATCCCCTTAAATATAGCTCTGATTTTTCCTTAAATACATTTTCTTATTCCTCCCCAATTTTGAAGAAAAAAGAATTTCTCATTTTCTAAACCCAGAGAATCAAATAAATGGATCTCCTGGTGCTGATCAATTATGCTGACTGGGAAAAAAACACTAGGTCAGGTTTTGAAATTGGCAAGTGAGCATTTTCTTAGCACCTGTTGTGATATTCTGATACCTCACTGCCAATATGTAAACTGTCAATCTTTAATTCGTATTGATCACTTTTGTTATTAGAAATCCTACTCTACTAATGTATCTTCACATTAACTCTTTATTAGTTGACATTTTATTCCTAGCTTTCAGTTTAGTGAATTATAAGTAATATGTCAGATCCTAGAAACACTACATTTCCCAGTTTTCAATATTAAAATTCAATGAGTTAATGTACATGGTAGAGAATGAATAGACATGAATGTCAATGGGATATTTAGGGAAAAATTCACAGCTATATTTGGGTGAATTAAGTTTCTTAGTATTAAATAAATAATTGTAATAATCCAATTTTCTTTAATGACATGAGGATGTTGATAAAATTTGAAGATGGGAATTTTTAATATTTCGAGGTCATTCAACTCATAAAATTAGATTACTGTCCTTTTTTCAAATAAGTCTTCTATCATGTTATTGCTACTGCTGAGCCCATTTTAATCAAGCAGAAAACAGCATGCTTTAAATGAACTTTTAAAAGGAACAAAAGGAACAACTCCAGGATAAGTGAAATTGAATTTCCCTTTTCCACCAATGTTACTATTTTGGCAGTTATGTGATACTTACTCTGTACCTAAATCCAAAATGCTGATTTGAAATTTTAAAACATAGAAGAAAGTAAAAGGAATATCTCATTGGGGAAAAGTAGAGGGAAGTACAAAGGAAGGAAGGAAGGAAGAAAGGAAGGAAGGAAGGAAGGAAGGAAGGGAGGGAGGGAGGGAGGGAGGAAGAGGTTGCTCAGTGGTAGAGCAGATGCCTTGTATTTGACTCAGGAGGGTGCAATCCACGGCACAGAGAGAAAGAAAAATTATTAATAGAGAACCATAAAAGCATTAATGAATTGTTTAATATTTGATTACAGCTTTAAGTCTGGAATACTGGTGATAATGATAAAATAAAAAATCTATCATTTTAAATCCTCAGAATATAAAGAAATTTTTTTTCTTTTTTGGGTCACACCCTGAGTTGCACAGGGGTTACTCCTGGCTCATGCACTCAGGTGGTGCTCAGAGGACCATATGGGATGCTGGGAATCAAACTCGGGTTTGGTCGCGTGCAAGACAAACGCCCTACTTGCTGTGCTACCACTCCAGTCCAAGAAAAATATTTTATAAGATTAAAAGACGCGAAGTCAGCAGCACTCTTAGAGGAACCACAAAGGTTTCTGGCCAGGCCCATCCCAGCCCAGTCTGCCACCAGCCTCCGACCCGTTTCCAAGTCACAACTGCGAATCCCACTCCTCAGCCACCACCTCTTCCCATACCGTATCATTTTCTTGAGCTTAGTTCTGATTTCCAGCCCACCCTCAGCACCCAGGTTCGTCAGAATGATTCTAGGAGGAGGAGGCCACTGCCAATCACCTGTTGACCCTGGGTCTGTGGGCCAACTGCACGTGCTCTCTGGGCCTCTACTTCAGTTGGGATGATGTGGCTCTGGACCTCCAGCTGGTGGAGGAGAAGTGTGAGGTCCAGAAAGACTCCAGAGGATACAAAGACAGCGAGGAACCCGTGGCCTCTACCAGCATAGACAGAAATCTTCCCAGGATGAGGTGGCTTGAACCCTGGAGGCCATGAAGTTGCCCTGGATCTGGAGAAGTACCTCAAACAGACCCTACTGGATCTGCAGCCTTGGTTCCACCTGAGCAGATCGCCCCCTACCATGTCCTGGGAAGCAGCTTCCAGGACTGGCAGGTGAAATTGATCCAGAAGATGGGTGACCAAGTGACTGGCTTCGGCAGGCTGCGGAGCACCCAACCTGGACTGGACGAGGGTATGTTTGAAAGCATCATGCTCAAACACGTCTAGGAGCCTCTGAAAGTCCACTGGCCTTTGAGTTTCCCAGATGGTTGCCCTGGTGCCGAGGGCTCGCCCTGAGCCCTCCCTGCTGCTTCTGAAGATGTGGGCCAAATGACCAATAGAGCTTTGGGATCAAATTTTTTTTTTTTAATTGAATCACTGTGGGAAAGGTTACAAAGCTTTCAGGTTTAGGTCTCAGTCATGCAAATATAAAACACATTTCCCTTTACCAATACTTATTTTTTACCATGAAGAACCCCAATAAAACCCCACCCCCCACCCCTCCCAGTCCCTGTGAGGCAGATGAATTCTAGTTAACACTCTATTCGCTTTGGTTAGATTCACTGTTTCAATAAAAGATTCACCACTATTATTTAGAGTTTACCCCCCCCCCCCCCCAAATCAGACATGCTGAAAAAGCATTGTGAAGTGATTTGCTTTCTACAGCTGGGTTCAAGAATTAAATGTTGGTTTTGGATTTCTGCTATTTTACCTATTGACCTTGGAAGTATTTCTACTGAAAGTCAGATAGTTAAGAAATTGGTTTCTGTGTTCAGGAGTCGTGGCCCTGCTGGAGAGCTGCTCATGGGGGGCAACTGGTGGCCTCGGTAGGGCGTGAAGGGCAGACCGAAACGCCCCCCTTCCCATGAGGTTTTAGTCGCCCCCACACCCCCGGCTCATACCTGCTGTCCACAAGGCTCCCATGCGGCTGCCATCTTTCTTTCCAGAGAGGAGAGGGCGAATGGGGCAACACCCTTTCCGCTCCGGACAGACATGATGCCCTGGATTAATGCATAGTCCGTTCACTTTTCTGCTCCAAACTGCTGGTTTCTGCATTAAGTCCTTGTGCTTCTGGGGCTGTGGCCGTGTTGGAGAGCCACTCGTGGGGGGCAACTGGTGACCTCGGTAGGGCGTGAAGGACGGACCGGAATGCCCCCTTCCCATGAGGTTTTAGTCGCCCCCACACCTCTGGCTCATACCTGCTGTCCACAAGGCTCCCATGTGGCCGCCATCCTTCTTTCCAGAGAAGAGAGGGCGATTGGGGCAACACCCTTTCCCCTCTGGCAGACTTGATGGCCTGGATTAACAGTCCGTTCACTTTTCTGCTCCAAGCTGCTGGGTTCTGCATTAAGTCCTTGGCTTCTGGGGCTGTGGCTGTGCTGGAGAGCCGCTCGCGGGGGGGGGGGGGGGGGGGGGGGGGGCAACTGGTGGCCTCGGTAGGGCGTGAAGGATGGACCGGAACGCCCCCCTTCCCATGAGGTTTTAGTCGCCCCCCACACCCCCTGCTCATACTTGCTGTCCACAAGGCTCCCATGTGGCCGCCATCCTTCTTTCCAGAGAAGAGAGGGCGAATGGGCCAACACCTTTTCCCCTCCGGGCAGACATGATGGCCTGGATTAACGCATAGTCCATTCACTTTTCTGCTCCAAGCTGCTGGGTTCTGCATTAAGTCCTTGTGTTTCTGGGTCTGTGGCCGTGTTCCAAACTTAACTCCCATCTGGGACTTCCCGGTGATCTCGGCTCTTTTTGGAACCTGTTTTTTTTTTTTCCTCCGGGATCTGTGGTTCTCACCCTCCATGTGGTCCTTCTCTTTGGCTGTATGTTCGGGATCAAATTTTAAAAAAAACCAAAACCAAAACCAAAAAGTAAGTAGAAATAAAGTAACATCTAAGAAAGCACTGTATGTTTGTATTACACTAAAAGCTATGTTACCTTCTTTAGGAATTCCTCCAAAGACATTGCCATCCTCCTATTGTCAGAAAGCCCTTTGGTTGCATACCGATTTTAACCATCTTAACTACTTTTTAAAAGCACTCTCAGAAAAACAAATAAAAACTGACAGGTTTGAAGAAGGTTTGGTTTGTTTGGGTACCATGCAATATTGCTCAAGGCTTTCTCTTAGTTCTGTGCTCAGGATCTACTTCTAGTGATGCAGGGGATCAAATCAGGTTCAGTCATATCCAAGACAAGCACTTTAATCCCTAATAATTTCTCTCCCAACATGATGCTATGATGCATTTATATTAGAAAATGTAAGAGGCCCCCCCCCCCCCCGTATCTGCCTGTCATTTCCTTTTTGTCCTGTTTGACAGGGATCTCAATTTCATTATCTGTGGCATTTTGCTGAAAAGCACCTTACGATTTGTGAATATATTTCTATTTCTAGTAGGTGACTGAATAAACTGAATAAAGCTTGGATTTCTGAGTTGTGCTGGACATCTTGACTAAACCACAGACTTTGGCTCTAGATGATAATAACCTCAGGATAAGGAGTTGGCTCTTTTTTTTTTTTTCACAAAAGACAGCAGGGTTTCAGACTGATGTCTGCCCATCTGCATCCCAAGGAGACTGTCCTCATGGGTTCCAGGCATGAGATAAGAACAGGGTAAATAGATGATGTATGTGAAATCTAGGCATAGACACAGCTAGTCTTTATTTTGGAAGAAGATCAGATTTCAAACTCTGACTCAAACTTTGGTGAGCAGGCTTGCTTACCAAACTCAGTATCAACACTGATGAGTGAAAACCATAATCTCTAAATTTAAAAAAAAATGCATTGTTTTTAATGAGACTAAGGCTAAGAGAATTTCAATAGAACTGCATTTAAAAAAATTTAAGCTATGCCACAACCATTTCAGCAGATTCTAATAGTTCATGCCACGTTTTATCCCTGCCCAATCTTCAAAGTGTAGTCCTACCTCATATGATTAAAACTCTGTACATTGAAGTTTAATAGTCCTCCTTTTTAATTTTTGCTTTTTTGTGCGACCCCCAGCAATGTTCAGGGATTACTCTTGGCTCAGCCCTCAGGAATTACTCCTGGTGATGCGTGAGGAACCATAAGGGATGCTGAGGATCAAACCGAGGTCAGCCTCATGGAAAGCAAGCTCCCTACTTGCTGCACTATCTCTTCAGCCCCTAATTGTCCCCATTCTTAAGTGAAGGTAGGCAGGATGTCCATATTCTAAAACAAATAACTCCCATAAGATTTAATAACATACATGCTGATCATTTACTTGCCCATCTTTTTCTTTTGTCATATATGATACCTTGGACCTTATAGTTGGAAAGTTCCCTTTATTGGAAAAGGCAACTCTAAGGCTGGTTACTGTTTCCCTACTATGTTGCTGGTAATGTGCCATTTGGTAGAGTTTGTTTCATAAGTTCCAGAAAGCACTTGGATCCGAACAATACAAAGGACCATCGCAAGCATTTTGGGCTAGTTTTGATTGAAGACAGATTGCAGGATTATTTGCTAGACCAAATTATTATTTCAAATGTTTGGACAGTGCTACAGTTTCTTCAACAGTCACATATTATTTTCTAATGATAATCATTTGCATTTCCAAAGTCCGTTTTGCCACTGATGTTTCACAACAAATTTATTTAGAATTTCTCTCTGACTTCACCGTGCTTCTGTCAGGTATCATGAGAGGCCTGTAGCTCCTGACTCTCCCATGGTCACCACAATAAATGGCTCCACTGATGAGTCAGAAGAAACTCATGAAAACCACCCAGCTTCGGCCCTAGAGAGGGCTATGTGCAGAGCAGAATGTTAGCTGCTGGGGGAAAAAATTCTGAGCATGTTCTATAAACTCTTTCATCACCATTATTTTATTTTAAATATGTGACTGCTCTTTCTCTTAGACTTCTTGTATTACTAGAAGGTAACCTGGAGGTTAGGCAATTCAGTTGGCTGCTTCTTGCCAGCCTTCCATTTTCCTTTTATTGTCTGCCGCCTCCGCCTCCACATGCTTCTTTCTCACTCCACTTCTGGTGGTCCCAGCATACTCTGCAGATGTTTCTCCCACACAGTGGAAACCTTCCCTAAAGTGTCTGTACACTTCCAGGCTCTGCTCATGGGAAAAGGGGGAAAAAATGAGGAGAAATAATGAATATCTGGAAACGTGTTTCCCTTTGTGCTTTTCAAAAGTGCTGAAACAGGGGGAAAAAAACATAATTTTAGATCGGTTCTCCTTTTCCAAGCTGTGTGCTACAGAATGTGGTTTGAAAGGTGTAAATAATTTTTCATAAACTCTTCCAAATTTCTCAAGCTATTGTAGTTAGAAAACAATATCATTTTGTTTAAATGCTACTGTTTTTAAAAATAGGAGTTATTATCAATGACATTTACTTTGAAAGCTTAAAATATCTGTGTTATATCAACAACACTGAGCTGGCATAGTTTATTCTGTAGTATTCAAATCATTTCCAGAGATATTCTGCCCCATTTGTGCAGTAAAATATGGGAGTAGTATGCTGAAAAGGTGGGAGTAATAGATAACAGAAGAAAACAACTGCTTTCAATTTTTCTAATAACCTCCATTTTCTCCATGCAGTCTATTTTTTCTTTCCCTTTGAGTGATATCATGGGTAATATCCATAATTTAATGCATACTCTTTAAAATTATAACCCCCTTTAGTCACCTTAATCATAAAAACACGTTAAGTTAATAAATTAATATGCCAACATCTAGGTTTGAAAACAACACTGAACTTCTCTAAAATTAGTCTCTTTTGGCACCTTCTGCCCTTTCAATTTTGATATTCTGCCAATGTGAAATAAGCAGAGAATGTGTGTGAATGTGTGTGTGTGGGGGGGGTGTACAAAAGAGGTTTGGGGAGTTTGATTTCGCTTTTCACTGTCACACATCGTTTCCCTTCTGAATCTTAGAACCTGATCATGGTTAAAGCTTAGAAGAAAGAAAGAGAAAGGAAGAACTTTTCTAACCACCACTGATTTTTTTTCACCATACCCTGGCAGTATTTCCAGTGAGTTGCCTACAAGGATATCTCAAGTAGATGGGATTCATGACAAGGATGATGTTTCCCCAGCTGCTCTTTCTGGCTCCATCATCAAGTTAGCATCTGGCTGTTCATCTCTAGCATCACTCAGCTGATATTTTGTTTACCCAGGAGTCTTATGCTGATGCTTACTCTCATTCTTTTAGTATATAAAAAAATTGCAAATTAACCCACATTTCATGTGTTGTTCCTTTGAAAATATAGTTACTGGCTACTTGGACAGATAGGTGCAGTCAGACATAAATCCGCTGAAGTATGCTACAATACTCAAAGGATAAAGAAAAATTAATATAGGGTCTTATGTGTCAGAACCAAAGGTGCAGTTTTCACTTAGATTAGGAAGAGTGGTTTTGAGATTTTTCTTAAAGAAGAGAAATACTATTGCCTGACACATTCTGGTTACATACTAACAATGGACCAAATAGAAGTAAATTAGAATGAACAAGACAAATTAGGTAGGCATTCTTAAAAATAATGATTATGGTTTCAAACAAATGTCTATCAGACCTCAAATAGTTCCTTTCAATGATTTGATTATAGATTCCACACAGAGTAAGTGAGATATCTCAAAGAGAAATATAACAATCTCTAATAAACATTCATGGAAGTTGATAATGTTCAATTTTAACAAGGATCCGTATACTTTGGTAATTAACTACAGATTTACAATGTAATTGGTAACCATGAATAATTGAAAAATATTTATTTCTAGTAAAAAGATAAAATGAAGTAAATGACACAATAAATAAAGCTAAAATAACGGTCAATTTTATTAGATCAAATAAAATAGATAGAAGATCTTTTATATAGATAGAAGTTGATATAAATTCAGGGCCTTATTGCTCTTGGAAATATGAGACCTTCTAGACTCATTAACCGAGTGAAGTACTCATCCTAGACTAATTATTCTTCAAACTATTTTTTTAGTTTGGTTCCTTGCTACATCAAATTAAATAGCAAGTATTCTGAACAGAACCTAATGAACCTAAACTTATATGACACCAAAGGATGAACAAACATCAGGGTGGGACTTCAGACTTACTATATTTTCTTTTTTGATTCCCTTTTATGTTTCCTGGTCTTGATGGTTAAACATTTGTCAGTGAAAATAACAACAGAAATAACAACAAAACTGTGTCAGAATTCTATTTCTAAAAACATTATTATTATTAGTTCTTGGTGATTCCAGGGATCAAACTCAGGGTCTCAAATATGTAAAGCAAGAGCTGTACGGCTAAGATACATCCATGAGATCTGTAAATGGTGTGGAGTGTCTTAAATTCCTAGGATATTAGAGACAGAATGAAATCATGCTATTTGAGTTCTACTCAGTAAACAAAGGTACTCACTTTCCCATCTTACCTACTGTAGATTAGCAAACCTGATATATTTCATAATCATTTTCAAATTTTGTTTCCTTCTCTCCATTAAAAATGACAAATACTTTTTTTAAAGTGACAAATAATTGGGGAGCTATAATTTTAGTGCTTTTTCTGGAGGACAAGGTGCTAGAGAGAGATAGAGAAATAGAGCAAGAAAGAGAGAGCAAGGGAAGGAGGGAGGGAGTAAAAGTGTTTTCAATCAAGAATAAGCATAAATTATATGGTATTACTCAAAATCAATTTACAACATTAGTAATAGCAATAAGGTCTGTCAACATGTATTAGTGCTGGGCAAGAGAAAACTGGACTGGAAAATTAGCAAGATTGTAGGTGAAAATAGAATATCCTAGTTAATGCACACAGATCCACAGAACTCTTCTTATCTAGGAATCCTTCCACTTTCAGAGAGCTAAAATTTTGAAACTAGAAAACATATATGTCCCAAAAAGAAAAATCATTCATAATCACAATGACTTCTGAAAGAGAAAAGGGATATTGTTAAATTTACATTTACCTAAATAAAATGGAACTTTCCCACAGAAGTATCTTTTATAATGTTAAACTTCATTACAATTATTAAATTTTAGGCCACTTGAATTCACAATAATTTTCAAAAATATTTCCTTATGACTAATGGAAAAATCATTATACAATCTTACATACAAAAACCATATTTGAAGATTTTTGAAACATCTCTTCTTTGTCACTTCTAAATGGTGTAGCAAAAACTTTGAAAATGTGGATCTTGGTTTGAGTTTTCTTTATATACATTTGGCAATTTCAAACCAGCAGAGGGCTCCCTGCTTTAAAACTGCTCCACAGAAGCAAAATTCAGCCAAAAAAAAAAAATGGGTAAGAGGCCAAGTAGGGTTTAATATTTGTTATGGGCTTAAGTATTTGCTCTAGTTCTGTGTTAAATTAAGAATTATAAAAGTTGAATGAAGCAAAGCCAATTCCCTACATCTTATGCTTGTGATATAATTTGTTAATTTTTCCATCATGTAAAATTTTACTTTCTCTGCTTTTTCAATTTTAAGACTATGCGTGCTGTAATGCCATGTCATAAACCCACAAAAATAGCTGCCATCGAATTATTTCAAAGGTTTCATTTTTTTCTCTTTTTAAGTTCATATAACATCTTAATAAAATGAAGTTAAAGGCTGGAGAGATAGTACATCAGGTAAGGTAAAGCACTTGCCTTGCATGTAGCTGATTCAAGATTTTATTCCTGACATTTCATGTGGTCTCTCAAACACTACCCGAAGTGATTCCTTATGTGAGCACTTTCTCTGAGCATATATCTGAGTATGCCAAAAAAGAAAAGAAAGGGTAACCAAGTAACCAACTGAACAGTCTCTTTAGCATAATTATAAATATAAACAAAGATCAAATGATGAATGAAAGACAACTTGTTTTATTGATAATAATTTTTATTATTTAAATTAGCACTGTAGCACAGTCCTCCTGTTGTTCATCGATTTGCTCAAGCAGGCACCAGTAACGTCTCCATTGTGAGACTTGTTGTAACTGTTTGGGGCATATCAAATACGCCACAGGGAGCTCGCCAGGCTTTGCTGTGTGGGCGAGATACTCTAGGTAGCTTGCTGGGCTCTCCGAGACGGATGGAAGAAGCAAACCTGGGTCAGCCTCGTGCAAGGCAAATGCCCTACCAGGTGTGCTATTGATCCAGCCCGTTATTTAAATTATAACCTTAAATCTCAGAAAAGAAACGAAGCAAACATAAAAAAAATCTAGTTGTTTTTCTTTTTCATTTTTCTTTAAACCTCTCTGAATCTTATCCCAATAATCATTGTTAGTCAATTCCAAATGAAATGCTTGAAGACTTTCAGATTCCCAATAAATAATGTAGACACAGGTCTAGCAAAATTTTAGATTTTTATTGATATTATTGTGACAATTGAAAATAAAACAGAGTATTACTGCATGCTACTTAATCACCAAAACAAATTGGGAAAACTTATTAAATATGTATCACAAATTAAACTGCTGAATAAATAAATTCTGACAAGTTCTATTCATTTTAATTTCAGTGATATCTTTTTCTCTATTGCAGTTTCTTACATAATTAGTTTTTATAAGGTAAAAATAGCCTTAGGAAGACATCTAATATTATTTATTTTATTTGACAAATTGTAGCATAGCATAGTTTTCTCAAACAGCAGAGAAAAATTTGTCAGATCAATGCAAATAAATTCTTCACTTTTTAAAAATTTTCCCTTCCTATTTTATTCTCATTGATTTAGCAGTAAAATTCATCATCATATTTGAAATAATTTTTTCATCAGTCATAATAAAAAGAATGTAGCTTATTTTTTAAAATGTTAACAGAAAATAACTTAGAAGCAAGCAAGAGTAAATAAGTATGAGACTTTCATTCGAAACTGTTTTATATAATCTTTCCAGATAATGGTTATATTTCCATGGGCAGTAGTAATGCACTGAGATTGTGAACAACTGATTGAAACAAAGGATTTATGCACAAACAAGTTATTTTCAAGAACCGGAGACAAGCTGCTTCACGCTCTTTACTCCCCAGAAAGCAATACAGATGGAAAAAAACATCTGAAAAAATAAAAGACAAAGAGAAAAACACAATTAAAATTGAATCAATACATTTGTTCAACTGAGTTAAAAATATTGTTCATGAGGAAAATGAACATAAACATCTTAGACATTCAATTTATTTAAATTGAATCTAGCAGTTGTTCAATGACTTAATCAATGGAGCTTAAAACACAATGACTAGATTTGTGAGTATATGTACTCATGTATATACATGCATTGCTACATTATATATATATACAATATATACATAGATTTAATGTAACAACTTTCTTCTGACTTTTGGATATACTGCATGCTCTGCACTGTAGCACTGTCCTCCAGTTGTTCATTGATTTTGCTCAAGTGGGCCCAGTAACATCTTCATTGGGAGACTTGTTGTTTCTGTGTTTGGCATATTGAATAGGTCATGAGTAGCTTGCCAGGCTTTGCAGTTTGGGCAAGATACTCTTGGTAGCTTGCCGGGCTCTCCGAGAGGGGTGAAGGAATCGAACCCAGGTCAGTCTTATCGGCTGTGTGCAAGGCAAACGCCCTACCCGCTGTGCTATTGCTCCAGCCCAACTGCATGCTCTATATGCTGTATTTAAGAAAATCATTTATACAGTTTAAGAAGTCTTTGGAAAAGGAGAAATAAAAACATTATCAAAATTAAAAGATTTTCCTAAGTCAATGTGATCCAACATTCAATGAATTTTATACAAACTAACTAAATTCTACTTATCTAACTCTAATGATCTCCTTCTGTCTCTGTCTCTCTCTCTCTCTCTGTCACTGTCTCAAAACTTGTGAAAAGGGGCTGTAGAGATTGAATACTGAGGTGCTTTCTCCTAGTAACTCTGGCATTATGTATGATGCTCCAAGCACTGCCAGGAGTAAACCCTGAGCATGGAACCAGGAGTGTGTCCTGAGCACTGTTCGATGTGGAACCCAAAATTTTAAAAAGTCAACAAAATATATATATATATGATTGAGTAACTGCCAAACTCTCTTCAAGACTGAATATAAAATTAACCACAAGAAGTCCTTCAAGTTCATTGAACATAATCCCTCCCTCCCTTCCTTCCTCCCTCCCTCCCTCCCTCCCTCCCTCCCTTCCTTCCTTCCTTCCTTCCTTCCTTCCTTCCTTCCTTCCTTCCTTCCTTCCTTCCTTCCTTCCTCTCAATGGTCCTCAAGGAGGCCCTGAGACACTCCTGGCAATCTTCAGCCCAGTGTTGAAGCCAAAATGTTCAATGCTCAGCCTAGTGGTATAATGTGTCACTAGGGCCACACCTTGCCCTATTCCTAGCATGTGCTAGCCATGTGCTCTTCAACTTAAATTCTCTCCCCCCCCACCTATTCTTTTGATTTCATTTTTTTCTTAATAACTCATTCCTAATAAATTTTTCAGATAAAATTTGTGACTTCTAATGATCCTATAAATATTATAGTGTCATCCTCAGCAGGAATCCATGGTGGATTTACAATATGCTACATATAATTTATATATTATACATTATACATTTCATTTTAACCATGTGTACAAGTGTATATATATATATACATGTCAGTTCATTTCATATTAAAGCAATATGAGATGGAACAGCAGTGATAAACTTTAATCAGTATTATCTAGTACAGTTCATCATATGAGTGATCACATTTCCCCAGAAAGGAATAATTCCTTTATTTTATTTTTGTTTTTTGAGACATGCAGCTATGATCAGGGATTACTCTTGATTCAGTGCTTGGGAGTCTCTACTGACAGTACTTGGGGGAACCAAATGCAGTGTCAGGGATTGAAATGGAATTGATCATAGGTAAAGCCTTTGTCTTAACTCCTGTACTATATATCCGAATTCAAAAGAAATAATTCTTTAATGATACTTATCTTTCATTTTTTCAAATTTCTCATTAAGTATAAAGAAACATATAAACATGTGCATAATGTATGATATATATACATATATGTTCACAAAATAAGCAATGACAAGTAATATGATAGAGACATGGAGAACATTCTGGGGTAATGTAAAATCAAAGTCTTTCATTGAGATCAGTCAAAAATTCACAAATCATATTAAGAACTGTGGCAATTTTGTTTAATAAAATCATTATTAAATGATAATTATAATAAACAACAAACAAACAAACAGTCTTCCCAGTGTTCATCGATTTGCTTGAGCGGGCCCAGTAACATCTCCATTTTTTTGAGACTTGTTGTTACTGTGTTTGGCATATTGAATACGTCATGGGTAGCTTGCCAGGCTTTGCCATGTGGGCAAGATACTCTCGGTAGCTTGCCGGGCTCTCCAAGAGGGGCGGAGGAATCGAACCCGGCCCCCTCAAAACACTAATAGTTAGATTTCATTACCATTCAGTTTCTTGTGAACCTTTTGATTTTTTTGCTCAAAACCAGTATGTTACATTAAGCAATTTGATAACTTTCTTCAAATTTATGTAGTTCTTTTAACTAAACATTTATGATATTTAAAATTTCAATACTAAAGACAATTGAAACAAAGAAACTATCACTATCACCCCGTTGTTCCTCAATTCGTTTGAGCAGGCCCAGTAACCTCTCCATTCATCCCTGTCACGTGTAAGTGTAGCCCAATGACATACTGGGGACTTCCTCAAGGTCAGGGGAATGAGGACCATTTATTATTACTGTTTTTGACATATCAATTACGCCAGGGTAGCTTGTCAGTCTCTGCCATGCGGGTGGGATACTCTTGGTAGCTTGCAAGGCTCTCTGACATGCATGGAGGCTTTTGGGGTAGCCTCTAATCACCTTTACAGGTGTTCCTAGTCAGGCATATAGGTGGGTATGATACTCTCAGTAGCCTGCAGCAAATGCGGCTGTGCGCTTCCGGGAATTTGGTTTTAGAGTCTCTGGATGGCCGTTGATGGGATTACATGGCAGTTGGTGGGTGTAACTGTCTAGCTACTGGAAGGTGTGGGATTGATAGAAAGACAATTGAAACAAAGAAAAAATATTGACATATTGGGATTATCACACAGTTTAAACACAATATATTCGATGAGAAGTTTTGATGTTTTTTCTTTTGACTCAAGGAAAATGACCTCATGATATTTCTCATGATGGTGGCAGGTAAAATAAAACCAAAATTTGGTATATTTTTAAAAGTACTTAATTTGTGGCACAAATTATACTTGTCCATGAAAATGAGTGAAAGTTAAGAGAGTCTAACAGAAAATAATTTTCAAGTGAAAGAGAGATGATAAGACTATATTAGGGTAAATAACTTAATTTGGATCCTTAATAGTCACAGAGCAACTAGCACATACCACTTACAAGTTAATAAAATATGTCAAACTGAGGTTTGTTTGTTTGTTTGTTTGTTTTGAATCTAGTGTTTAAGGTCACAAAGATTTTTTTGAAGACTGATATTTAGGGAGAATGATCTCAGATGATCTCTAAATTTACATGAAGATTTTGTGAGTAAGTCATAATTCTCTTTTTATGCACTTTCTAATGTATGAATGTTTTTACCTAAGACTCCAGAAATAAAAAGAACTGAGTTGTGATCTATTATGTGAGTGAAAATTGCTATAATTACTACAATTTAGGTCAAGGTTTTTTTGTTATTCTGCCACTTCACAACAAATTCTTTCCTTTTTTAAAAAAACTATCATTCAAATCTTATCTGAAGGGCTCATTCTGAATTAAAAAATCAAAAGACCCTATACTTTCCACTTATTTAAAATGCTTTAAATTTCTTATTAAAAATCGTGAGGATGTACAGTTTGCAGGTTTTTTTTTCTTAGTTTCTTATCCCCTCTACGATCCAGGAGCTAGATACTGTTCTTCTAAATAGATAGGCAAAAAAAAAAAAAAAACATAAAAATAGGGGGTACAATTCCGATTCAATATTAAGGCTTCAGAATATCCTTGTTTAGTCTAAGTCATTCATTGCACTAGGTGCAATAATGGGGATAGATGTTTCATTCTCATGGCTGGGGATTCAGTTTTTAATGAGGCCATAGGGAGCTTATGCAGTTTACCAAGAAATCACAGAACTGCTAAGTATCAGAACTAAGATGATTTTCATTCATTCAGTGACCCACAGAAAATGTAGCTGTACATAAACATCCTGAGAAGTCAGTTAAATGAAAATTAGTATAAAGAGTGTATTAATTTCTGTAGGAGTCAATTGCCTAGTGATTTCTGTGTGAGCCAAGACTAAACAAATGTGTCTCTCTCTGCATACATATATATATATATATACACATATGTATGTATATATTTCCATGTATATTCATGAAATTATAATAGCATTGAAGTCTTTTGTTTGTGGTATTAACATATAAAATTATTATAATTGACCATCACCAAAATGGTACTGACTTTTCACCACTGTTTATACATTTCATCTATCCTTGTTTGCCTTCCCAATCCTATCCCACTGCTTGTAACTGGTTCAGTATTCCAATGTCAATGACTCATCATTGTTCAGTACTGTCTATCCTCTTATTTTGAAATAAATTGGAACTTTAATATGTAACAAAATCTAGATTGGCACAGGAAATAGAAATTAGCAAATTATCCATGTCCACCCAAAAATATGTATAACTGAACATACATTTTTACATTTTTCTACAAAAAAACTATGTAGGAGAAACCAGATCTGCCTATTTAAATATAAGAAAATATATATATGTTTATATAATTTTAAGCCAGGAAATTATTTAACACAAGCTTAACATAACCACTTGATTTTTGAGATTGCCCTATTTGAAATGTTCTGTCGTAATATCTTTTTCTTGATTCTTTGTTTACAAAGGCATCTTTTATCAGCCTGAATTTGTCATTTGAGATTTAAAGGTTCATTGGTAAATTTCTCAATCAACTTTTTAATTTTGCTAAATTGAGATAAGAACTTTTACTTGGGTGGTAAGCAATTTCCCTTAAAACTAACTAGGAACATTTCACAACTTTTCATGGCGACAAAATATGAGAACTTAAGTTCATTTTACCTTTTTACCTTTAGATAAACTTGGAATATAAGGAAAGCTCTAAGTTGCTTTTATAATTTCTCACAAAAGGAAAAGTAAAAATCTCTGTAACATCTCAAATTTACTTTGATTTTCAAACACGCATTCTTAAAAATATTCTCATACAAAATATTTGCTAGAATATAGGGAGAGAACTACAAGCTGAAGTGGATGCTTTGCATGCTGGGTCTCAGGTTCAAACCCATATTCCCCTCAGCAGTGCTAGAAGAAATCCCTGACCACTGGATTAGAAGTCGACTGCCCTTAAGCACCAGCAGATTTGAACCCCAGATATAATAATGAAATAAAACATAAAAACTGATATTTAACACCTCATGTAATTCACTCCCATTCACAATATCAGAGTAGCAGTATAAATAAATCTGAAAAATTAATGATAAAATGAAAAAAGCTGTCAATTTTCAAATGATAGATTAAGATTGCTGGACCAATTAAACTTTGCCCAGGAACAAACTTGGCATATTTTAAATCTTATATAATATTTTGAGACTTCATTACTTTCAATTTTTTAAAAATTTTCAACAAATTTATTGTGCAAATTTTCAGATACATTTATAATTTTGTACTAATTTGCTGTAACATATATCCATATTATATCTCTAACAAACCTGTTCACATTTTGTATATATAAGTATATTTTCACTTAAAATTATTTTTCTGACATTAATGAGATCACAAAATACCAACTAATGGGTTATTAACACTACTATAACAAACCCAGCAAAAGCAATTTTTTCTTAGAGAAACATATTAAACTAGTAATTGAGATTTTTATGAAATTATTCATATAAATCAAATAAATTCTTTGCTTAATATAACTTTTATTTTTTAAATATACTATTCAAACTTTGCAGAGGGCCATTGTACAAATATAGTCTTAAAGAGCAAACAAAAAATTACTATAACATAACTAAATTTCTTATTAATGCAATAGAACAAATAAACACAAACAGAACTGGAGTACAAATAGAACACAAATGCACATAGGGGCCTCTAAAATTTAAAACATCATAAAGATATGAGTGAGACCATTTTTCCCCCTGTAGAAGTTTGCAGAAGTAGTTTGAAAATACCAGCTAAAAGAAATGACTTAACTTGAAGCAGAAAAAAAAGATCAAAATAATACGAGTCAAAGGCAAACAATTAGAAAGTTTGAAGAAGATAATATATAGAAACCACACATTATCTGAAGTGTTGTAGTGTTGTTTCCTTTCAATGTGCATATTTATACCTTTTCAAAACTAGATATAAATACAACTATTTTAATGTGGTCTAATGAAAATGTATGACTATTTACTTTTAAAGTAAGTATGGTAAAGTCCTTCTTGTTTTTGTTACCTTATAATTTATTGGGCACCATTATTAAGCTTAGCAATGCTTGGGAGGCATGTGGTGCCAGGCATGGGCCCGGGGCCCTGCGCATGGCAAACACATGCTCCAGATATTTTAGTTAACTCCCTGGCCCCTATATTAAAAGTTACATATATTACATATATTAATAAGTACCTATATTAATATCGATTTTAAAGAAGCATATAATAAACATGTACTGAACACATTATTTAAAAAAACAGACAGGATGCAAAGTTATTTTTAGATAGCTAAATTCTGAAAAGTCATATATTTCCCAGTTTTACTACTTAGTTGTGACAAATTATCTTAACATTATAGCAAAATAATGTGTTGATATGCAGTGTATGCACCCAAGAATAGCTGAATAAGTACCAGGAGGTCTGCTCCATGGCTTGAAAACCGGCAGCACATGCTGGGGGAAAATAGCTCAGATAGAGAAGGGAACACAAAGTAAAGGGTGTTTGGAGGACTAGCTTGGGATGCGAGATGCATGCTGAAAGTAGACTATAGACCGGACATGTTGGCCACTCAATAGCTCTACTGCAAACCACAACACCTTAAAGGAAAGAGAGAGTAAAGGGGAATGCCCTGCCACAGAGGCGTGGTGGGGTGGGGTGGGATGGGGTTGGGGGGGTAAAAGGGCTACTGGGTTCATTGATGGTGGAGAATGGGCACTGGTGGAGGGATCGGTACTTGATCATTGTATAACTGAAACCCAAACATGAAAGTTTGTAAGTCTATAACTGTACCTCATGGTGTCTCACTAAAAAAAAAATAAAATAAAACAATAAATAAGTAAAAATGTAATACATATACAAAATATTGAAAGTCATACCAATGGGAAAAAATAGATATACACATATAAACTAAAGAGCCAATTATACTGAAGGAATGAGAACCAAAAAACGATCAAACTTAAAATTGTGCCTTGCCAAGGAGGCAGGCTGAGGGGTGGGAGGGAACCTGACTTGTGATATCTGTAAAAAAGAGGGGATACTGTTGGTGGCATTAGTGTTGGAACAGTGTATTCCTGGAACACAACAATGTAAGTCATGGCATCTTGATACTTAATTTAAAAAAGGCACTCAGTTAATTTAAACAGCAAATGCATAAACTTTTACTGGAATAACTTATTGCTGCTCAGGTATGATTAAGATCACCTTTCAATATGTGGAATAATTTATTCTATAAACTTTGCTAAAAGTATGTATCTCTTTCAACAACACTCCTATAAAATATACTATTGTGAATTCAGACCATATTTGACTTCTCAGGATAATATTATATTTAATTATTCATTTATTTTTTTGTTTTGTGGTCCCAACCAGTGGTGCTCAGGGCTTAATTTCTGACTCTTCACTCAATAATCACTTCTGGTGGGCTCGGGTGACCCTACAACATGTTTGCTCAATCATCCTACACATTGTACTATCTCTCTGACCCCCTCAAAAATAACATTTTAAAGCCACAAACACTAGTAAGATTAGAGGTGTTTTGAAAACCTACCTACAGTTTAAAGGATATACTTGAAGACAGTTGGCACAAATTAGCTACTGTGCATGAAAACCCATCTGGTAAAAATTGTATAAATCATAATTAGCATAAAGTGAAAATAGATGCTACATTTCTCAAAACATCTGTGGATTTTTCAATGAATTCAAAGTTATGAATAAGTGTCTTTATAGATATATGATTTTGTACTTTCCTGTATTACCAAACTTTATTCTAAATGCATGGCTTCAAGAATTGACTTTGACTACTTACTAGATCCTTGCTACAATTTATGTTGATTTTCTGGTTTTCTCAAAACATTATTTTAATATATAGTCTTCCTTCTCAAACATTTTTAGTTTAGTTTTTTTGTCCTTATTATAATTGTTTGATTTTGTGAAATACAAAGTTACAAAAAAAACCCCCAAATTAGCCCAGTTAACAACACACAGAGAAAAACTGATTAGTTACCAAAAGTGATTAGACATGAATTATATAACTAGCATGGCCAGAATATGCACCTGGTGTAAACTAAAGATTGGTTATATATTTGTTCTACTAATCTAAGTTCTTAATGTTATAAATGGATAAGAAACTTTATAACTTCATGATTATAAGTAATCACCTTTATAGAAAAATGCATATGCAAAAACATCGAACAAATAAGGATGAAAATATCTGAGATGTTAGGATGGATCTTGAGCATTCGACAGAGTAATATTTTATAAAAGACATATTATAGAGAGAATCTATTTTGCACTAATAATATTTCTCTTATTTCCAATCAAGTCAAGTTTTTAAATTTTATGGACAAAACTTTTGTCCATCAAAACAAAGAAACAAAAAGTACAATATGCCAGTGAAACCATTTAAAAATAGCCTGTTACAGCTCTATATATTTACAATTAAAAACAAGAAAAAATAAGTGCTTGAATATTAGTGGTGTGAAAAATCATTTAAAATACCCTTCTTTTAAAAAAGAGGTGTATTTTTTGAAGTATAAGATAATTCAATTAAAATTCATTGATTAAATTTCATTTTTACATTCATTATTCATTTTTGTGCAAATAGTTCATGAATATAACAATAAGATTACTTAGTTTCCCTAGGTATGCCCAATATGGTCTCAAAACTATCCTCCTGATTGATATATATTTTGAAACTAAAAGATTAAAATATATCATTGCTAGATTTATCATGACTCTGCAGTCTCCTTACAGTACTCTCTGATTAGTTTTAATAAATATAATATTTAATCTAAAATATAATTATAGTTTTCTAATATTTATATCTATTTATATTGAATGTAAGGCATATATTATAAATAAACCATTTCAACAAATATTATAAAGATTGAGACCTAGTCTAGTAAAGTGACATTTTTATAGAAAATGAATGAGTAGCTCTTTTTGTCAAATAATCCTATTAAATCTGTAAAATGATCCTTAGTGTATCTTAAATAGCAAAAGCTATCTGCTGGTGTTTAGTTAGCTCTGATGTAAATGTGTATAGGTCACCCCATATGGATATTAATTTTTAACACTTGATTACAAAACCTTTACTCTGGAAAAGCATCTGAGCAGCATGCATGAAAAACACATCCAAGCCAGCAGCAAATCCAGGATTTTTAACATGCTACTAAAACTTTTGTTTAACTGTCCATTATTTATGAAACAAAAGAAGTTTCTTAAGAAGTAATTTCTTTTTTAGCAAGTAAACACTGTGTTTACAGAAATAATAGGGATGTTTGCTTTGAAAAAGAGGACAGTATATCATGAAAAGGTATGTTTGGAGATCCCTTTGTACTCTTTTTCTTGTGTCAAAGAGATGATTAGAGCCCCAGTGAATGGAAACCTCCCAGAGTAGGCTAAATAGAAGGCCAGCAGTCCACATATGGCTTACAGCTTGAGCGATTTCTCTCCAAGTTCTGCCAGAGATGGGAATGCCCAAATGGTTTCTCCCATAAGTCCTAAGTCATAAACTGCATCCTAATAGGCTACTCATGCCGAACTGGACCCGAGGGCATATAGTTTTAGCCATGGGAAACAATGACTGCTTCCTAAAGAAGCCACAGCTGCTTTCCTGAGAGTCAACCGCAACGGTGAAATTTTCCCTTACTTTCCATTTTTGACTACCTGTTCTGGCAATGGTTCCAAAAAAGCAAAAGGCAGGCAGCAGGCACCCAGCTGTTTTCAATAAGGCTTGGCAATTTAGGTACTGATTAAGTAAACACTACAAACTTTCAAAGGGCATATTTTTTTTTGTGCCCTAACAAAGGTACGAGCCTGTACCCAGCCTCTATATCTTCTCTAATCCAAACAACAAAGATGATGATAAGGATGACTATGATGATAATATTACTAACAATAGCTTTAATTATGAAAGAAAAGATTATTAAAGGATCATTAATAGTTATTAAAGGAGATGTGGTACAAATTTCTAAGAAAAGAACTGAAAAAATAGGAACCTTCCACATTCCAAGGACAAGTATATATATATATATGTATATATAGAATATGTATATATAAAGTATATATATTCTTTTTTCTTATGAAATAGAGTTAAAAATGTGCACTTAAACCACTTGATTTATAAATTTCCCCACAACCTAGGTAGTCTTATGTTGAATTATCTACTTACATTACGAACAGTTTCCTTTTCATTGCCATATATTGTAAAATTCTATTTTAAACTCTTGTTATATGCAAATAACGAAATAAAGTTTACTAATGGAATATGATGTAAGGACCTATTTTTTTTTTTGCTTTTTGGGTCACACCCAGCAATGCACAGGGGTTACTCCTGGCTCTTCAGTCAGGAATTACACCTGGCGGTGCTCAGGGGACCATATGGGATGCTGAGAATCGAACCCAGGTTGGGTGTGTGCAAGGCAAACGCCCTACCTGCTGTGCTATTGCTCCAGCCCCATGTAAGGACCTCTTTTTTATTGTAACATAAGTTCCAAAACTCTAGAGAAGATATTTATATATAATATAACAAGGATAAAGTTTGCTGATACTATAAATGTATAACCACTTTTTTTAAATGAACCCCATGTCACTCTGAGATACAGTTAAAAAGCTTTGATTACGTTTCAGTCATACAATATTCTAACACACATCCCTCCACCAGTACACATTTCCCACCATCAATATCCCCTGTTTCCCTCCTGTCATCCTGTCAATGCATCACCAACCTTCCTATGGTGTATGGCTGACACTCCTCCTCCTCTTCATTCTCCTCCTCCTCCTTCCCTCCTCCTCCTCCTCCTTCTTCCTTTTCTCCTCCTCTCCTCCTTCTCCTTCTCCTTCACTTCTCCTCCTCCTTCTTCTTCCTCTTTGTCTCTCTCTGCCTTTCTGTCTCTCTCTGTCTCTGTCTCTGTCTCTGTCTCTCTCTTTCTCTCTCTCTCTCTGTATTTTTGGACATTGTCACTGTCACTGTCCTCCCGTTGTTCATCAATTTGCTCGAGCAGGCCCAGTAAAGTCTCCATTGTGATAATTGTTACTGTGCTTGGCATATTGAATACATCACGGGTAGCTTGCCAGGCTTTGCCATGCAGGCGAGATACTCTCTGTAGCTTGCCGGGCTCTCCAAGAGGGGCGGAGCAATCGAACTTTCAAGGCAAACAGCCTACCCTCTGTGCTATCGCTCCAGCCCCATTTTTGGGCATTATCATTTGCAATATAGATACTAAGAGGTCATCATATTTGGTCATTTGTGCACTTTTAGTGAACATCTTCTATCTGAAGCAATCCCTTTCAACCAGCATTGTTAAAATGGCCCCTTCTCTGTCCCAACTACCTTCTCTCCTAGCCCCTGAAACAGGCTTCCAACCAGACAATGATTTTTTGTTCTGATGTTTGGTGCTTATAAAATTCATTCAATTGTATAAATGACAAATGAAAATCCATCACCATTAGTGCTATTTCTTGGTGACAATATATATTTGTGTACAAACATCTCCTGCCTCCGCGCCTGGCTGTCCTCTCCGGGGCTCCTGGGAGGAGGCTGGGTTAAGTTTCCATCCCCACCCCGAGCAGAGCCCCAGCAGCTGAAATCCTTTGGTTCCAGCCACAGCCATGCTTAAGACCACTCTCCACATGTTCAGATGAGCCTCAAGCATGAAGGAACCAGCAGAGGAACCCAGGTGTGCAGGACCCAGAGTGTAGATCTCCAAGCCTCGGATTGGGACTGGGCCTCCTCCATCCAGATCCCCCATCTTCCAGTATGTAGGCGTTACACCCACCAACTGCCCCAGCGCTGTGTAATCCCATCAATGGCCAAGACCCAAAGACTATAAAACCCAGCTTTGGGAAGACATCTTATTATCTTGTTCTTACTCTGGAGAACTTGGTAGGCTACCAAAAGTATCCGGCCCACACGGCAGAGTCTGGCAAACTCCCCATGGAGTATTCACCAGGTCAAAAAAACAGTAGCAATGATGGGTCTCATTCTCCTGACCCTGAAAGAGCCTCGAATGTGGCACTTTCTAAAATCTCAGGGTTAGGACGAAGGAGACATTACTGGTGCCTGCTCAAGGAAATCGATGAACAACAGGGTAACAGTGACAGTACAAATATTTTAAGAAAAAAGTAGGAGCTTCAGTAATGTATCTACTCAATTTCGTATAAAACATAGCAATGTTTCTATCACCGAATAAATGGAATTGTATTTAACTTCTTATAAGAACTCTGGCAAAAGAATAACATTAAATTGGCCCAGTTGAACACAAATTATTTTACCCCAGGGAATTACTAATAATTCCAGACTCTCAATCTAGAATATGGGAAAATCTATTTCCCTAATTTTAAGAAAATTAATGCACTTTTAAAAATTATAGTTTAGTTACTTACAAAATGTTCAACTTTATAAGATCAATATATGAATTTACTACATCCCACCACCACTAAAGTACCCATGACATTCTGTGTCATTAGTATATATAAAATACTATTGAAGAATATTATATTCTTGCTAAAAATTCAATAAACTAAAAATAGAGTGATAAGGTAGAAGATGTGGATCTTAAATCTGAATTTGCAATGAGATTTGAGGGTTACAGCTCGTTCTCATTGATCATAACAAAATTAGTCATTAAAAGTGTGGAGATATAATTATTTAGGGCAATATAGTTTTCCTACAAGGTAGGGTATATTTTTATTGGATACCTATAATTTTGAATAAGTTGTTTGAAAACTTCCATTTCTAAGAACATGGTGTTTAAAGTTCCCACTGTTTGTATTTGTTACTCAAATATCACACATAATATATTCCAGAAATTCAATAGTTGACTCTAACTCATTGGTAAGTATACATAATTCAAAGGGCTGAACTTTATGCTTTGTAGGTAGATCCCTTCAGTTCATCTTTGGGTATGTTTCTCCCCTTTGGCACCCCACGTCACCAATGCCCCCGCTCTCTTCCAGCCAGGTATGGAACTGTTGATTCTGGGTATCATTGAAATGGTCTTTGGCATCTCTAGAAACACTGGATCTGGACAGTACTACACTTCTGGATCAAGAATCAGAACATTCAGAATCCATAATATCCCTAGAAAAAAGTTGACCTTTGGGGGCTTTGTTGTCCAGATTTCAAGCTAAGACAGACAAGGTTTATCTTTGAAAACAAAATAAAACATAGTGGTCATTACCAAAAAGGCACAGAAAACTAACTGTATGAATCATTCTTACAAAGCTTTGCAGAAGTATGTATATCCTATAAAAAATAAAGGAGAAACTTTGTAGTTATTGGCAAACAATGATATGTTCTCAAGACAGCAGTAATTACCGAGGTAAAATTTGTTTCTAGTGGTTAGGAAGTAGTGTCACCATAATGAAAATACTGTGTGTATAATGTGTGGGGTCAGGGCAGGGACAGGCTAGAATAAATGCAGTTTGGCCATTAATGTATTATACAGTTCTCTTTATAAAAATGTAAATATTAAAGATGTAAGTTACTGACTCCAAATATTTATGGTTGATTGTTACTCTGAAATGGAGAGATGGGGGATTTATTTTAAGATTCTTAAAAATTATCATAGGATATTTACTGGCTATAAGAAAAAAAATCATGCAATTTGCTGCTACTTGGATGGACTTGGAAGGTATCATGCTTAATGAAGTTACTCAGATAGAGAAGGGTTGATACAAAATGATCTCTCTCATAAATTGAATACAAGGGTCTGGGATATAGTAGGGCAGATAAGGCATTTGCCTTGCACATGAGCAACCTGGGTTTGATTCCTCACACTCTATAGGGTCATGGGATACCACTAAGAGTAATTTCTGAGTGCAGAGCCAGGAAAACCCTTGAGCATTGCCAGGTGTGAGTTAAAAATGAAAAAATTAAGATAAAAAACAATAAATATAGTAAGGGAATAACAAATGGACAAAGGCAATAGCACTTGAGAACTATCTACAGAATTGAACTTTTCAAGAGCAGGAAGATGTGTGGTGAGTGGGAACACAGACAGTGGTGGAGGAAATGCATACTTGAGTGGGAGTTGTGTTGTTAAAACATTGATGCATAAAACCCCATCACCGACAATATTGTAAGTAACTATGATCCAAATAAAGTGCATTATTATACTTCAATTTTTGTTATTATATACTTTTTAAAAGTTGGAAGAAACTTGTAGTCAATACTAAATATTGAATAAAGTAATAAGAATGCTTTGATACAGTGTGAATTTTCAGAAGATATAGCTGCAAATTAATAAATATAATTTTATAATAATAAAAGGTATATTTCATGGATTCGAAGGAAATGTGCTAGTAATTTTCATAAATAAATGAGGGCCAGAAAAATCTCCTGGGCTAGCTTCAGAAGTTGGTACACACAACAGAAGTTCCCCAGAGTTAAAATTACACTAGAAGATCCCTAAATAACTCCTGTAGTGTAATACATATGGTTTCATGTATTCAAACCCTTTATGGTAATTCCTTTACAAATTCAAGTTGGAGAATCACTGTGCTAAATGAAAGAAAGTAACAATGGAGCATCAAATATAGATGTATGATAATTTAAAGCAATTTTATCCTTTGAAATGGAGAGGAAGAGATGGTATAAAATGCACCTGAGTTAAGAGTAAGTTTCCCAAACTATTTTAACTCTCTTCATCTTTTTCATTCATTAGAATTTCTGACCTCAACTTTGACAGCAATGATCTTCTAAGATCTAGGCAGACAGTTTTATTTCAAATTTTCAAACTAAATCCAGATGTAAATTTGTATGTATCAAATGTGTTGAACTGAGACCTTATGTTACCAGTAAACTAATTTTTAATCTGAATACTATCATTTTCTTGACCTAACTATGATGCTTCAAAATTTACTGGGTCATCCCAGATTTCCTACATAGATCCCCCTGTTATGTAGCAGGAGTCACACAGAGTAACTTTATAGAATCCAGAGAGAGAATCAGATGTCTTGAAATTTTCACCAGGATGAATACTGCCTAACTGCATTATAATTGGTCAGATTATTATATGCTCTGATAACATATATTCAAATATGTTATTTTTTCATTTATTTGCTTATTTATTTGCTCATGTATAAGCTCCCATATAAACTACTAAAGACTCAGCAAAACTTGGAGTAGAGACAGGATTTCTCCCACATGATTTTGTGGCCAGGTCAGTCAGAATGATGTGAGGATATTTAAATTTCAAAACACACACAGTGGAACAGATGTATTTTATAGGGATTGCACAATAAAATAAGAGTGTCTGGGTAATGTCCTGGTATAATATTTTCGAGATCACTGTATGAAACTAATTCCTGCTGATAATCATAACTTGTCTCTGTGAAAACTAGTTTATAATATTTGTGTATAGCACTATGGAGAATATCAAAGCTACAAAAATTTAAAACAGTGCAGCAGGAGCTCCAGAACTTTATGTAAATTAACCCCAAAACATGGAACACATTAACTTGAGGGTTTTAGGAATTTGGAACTTAAAATGCCTAGGATGTGGGTTTAATTGAAATACAGTATTATGACAATCAGTTTTTCTCTTGAGACAGAATTTTTTAAGGTGCATGCTAACGTGTAATTGAGCATTGGCATATTACATCATAGTGATACTTTTTAAGCAACTCATATCTGCTTCACAATATTTCACTGAAATACCACTAGATATTTAAAGATTCTGCCTTTAGAGTCCTGTCCTCTGAATAAATGAGAAGTACATTGACGTGAGCCAGTCGGTGTTTAGTCGGGGCCAGGCCTCAAAGGCTCACACATACACAAAAGCACTTCTGGAAAAAACGTTGGTGAATTTTCAACATAAATCAGGGTCAACACACAATACAATCATACTCTAGTAAATTTCAAAGCTGGAAAACAGTCTACTAGGATGGTGCTGCTTCCAGTAAGCTTCAGGCCAAATAGCAATCAGAAAGAGAATTCATGACTTTGTGATCAAACCTCATCTTTGTTCAAATCCATGGAGGGGTTGCCTGCTTTACTGAGAAAAAATTTTAATACAAGTTAGAAAACTATACTTTTTCCATGGCTATGATTTTATAGACTGTCTTTTATTCTCCTCCAGTCCCCTTCTTCATCTTTCTTCTCTTTTCAGTTATAAGCATAAATGGATATTCTTTGAATATTAAATATCATAATAATATTTATATCAGAGCAATGTACATGTACATTTATAGTAAAGTAATAATCCAGTTTTTAGTTTGTTTGATTTGGGGCCTCACCAGGTGGTGGTTGGGACTTACTCCTGGCTCTGTGTTCAGGGATCACTCCTGGCATTGCTCAGGGGACCATATGCCCTGCCAGAAATAAAACCAGAGCCAGCTGCATACAAAGAAAGCATCTAAACCTCTGTAATATCTTTCTGGCTCTATACAATAGTATCTTGAGTAAAGTTTTAAATGTGCCATTATGATGTTGCTAATGATGCAGATGATAATGAATTAATTCTTAGTAAAAAAAATCTCCTTTATTAAGAAAAAATTCTGTTTGTCAAATTTCATGTCAGATTAAGAATATGCCAGGCAACAAATTGGAGACACAGATCAAGTTAAGGCACTTCTGTTGCATGGGGCCGACCTAGGTTTGATCATTGGCACTGCATATGAACACCACCAAGAGTTATCCCTGAGCACAGAGTCAAGACTAAGCCCTGAGCACTGGCAGGTGTGCTCCACCCCACCCCCAAATCAAACAAAATCAAAATAAAATAAAAAGAAGAGACCAGATAAAACGTATAGTACTGAATAGGTCATGTTTTATATAAAATATAGTAAAGACAGGACTAGAGGATGCCAAATGAAAACAAAATCTTAGACTCTGACAAAAGAAGTGAGATGATCAAGGGTGCAGGTGGGAGTGAGTAGGAGCAGCCCAATAAGAGGCGTTGGAGAGACAGGAGAATGACAAACACCTGTGCTTGTTTTGCATGCACTCAACCTGTGTTTGACTCCCCCAGCACCAAATATGGCCCCCTGAGCAGTCCAGTAGTGATCCATGAGTAAATGTCCAGGAATAAGCCTGAACACTGCAATATGTGGCCCTGAAACAAAGTAAAATCAAAACAAAGCAAAACAAAACAAATCAAAAATAAAAGGATTTTGGAGGAGTGGTGGAAGAATTTTGACACTTTTGTAGTGGTGTGGTGCAGTAACATTATATGCCCTAAAAATAAACTTTAATGATACTTTAAATTATATTACAATAATAATGATAACAATAAATACAATAGCATACAAAGTTTGAGATAGGAGTTAATTATAGTCTGAGATAGAAATATGAGGATCACCCTATTAGCTCATATTCATTGAAAAAGCATTTCTTTTCTAGGTATGTGTTAGAATCAAAGCGTTAGAAAAAAAATAAAGAGAATATAATCTACGCCATCAAAGAAAGCAGGAAATCTTTAGAATGCTAGATTGATCACAAACTTTTCTTCTTCAAATCATTACAATAATGGTAAATGCATCCTTTGAAGAGGTTACCAATCTCAAAAGAAAAAAAAAAGTGAATATGAGATCCTGGAGAGGAAAAAGAAAAAGAGGGAGAGAACAGAAAGCTACAGATCCTGTTTCAGTGTTCCAATCTCTCCATGAAATGTGGTCTTGAACCTGAGAACTGTGAAACTGGAAATGACGATCTTCTAAATTATCCCAATCCATAAAAGGCAACAGAAAAAATATATAGGCCTATAGAAGTAGCAAGGAAGTTTTCAGTTACCTCTAAGATACTATGTAAGAAATAAAATGTTCTTTGATAAACTGGAACACAGAGATAAGGCTCTCGCCTTACATGAGGCTAACCCAGGTAAATACCCAGCACCCCATGTATGCCCCAAGCCCTGCCAGGAGTGATCCTTAATGTCCAAGGGTAAGCCCTGAGCACCTCCACGTGTGGCTCATTCTCCCAGTCCCTTACAACAGTCCTCTAATCTAGAACTGGCAGTTGATCAATATCAATATATATGATCATTATTGTTGTATACGTTTTAACTATTTGACTTTTAATATTTATTTATGCATTTGGTTTGTGAAGCAAAATACTTTATATTGGAAAAAAATTAAAGAGTGTGAAGGGGTAGAGAAAAAGAGCAAGCAAGTCAGAGAAAAAGAGATGAGACAAAGAGACAGGGTGCTTAGAGAACATGAGCTTGAAAAAAATGTCAATATCTAAGCATACAAATGAAATTAAGCAAATTCTGAATTAAAGTGTCTTCAATGACATGTGGCTTATCATGATCCTATTTTAATAATGATGTTCATGATTATTTAAAATATTAGAAACTATAGACATTCAATAGAGTTGAAAGTAGGAAAATCAATTTTACAATTTTAATAACTCAATTTCTTTATATAATTTTCCAATATTAGAAGGAGACAGAGTTAAATTGGATAAAAGTTTTTCTTTCTTTTATTTTTTTTTCTTTTTAAATGAGTATGCCTCTTTGGCATTATGCCAATAGAAAATGGAGAGGAATCATTTGGCCCCTATTTGGCTTCTGGTTATTGAGGACATGTGTGTCAAATCAGAGTTTGAGGGTGATTTCCATGAATCTATTCCAACCCTTTGGGAAGTAAAGTCCATCTGTCAGTTCTCTGAGTCAGAGCTCAGCTTTTGTAAGTCATCTATCAAAATGTTGGAATCTGGATGATAATGCTGGCCACTGCAGAGGTGCCTTTCATGAAATAACTTTACCACATCATAATTACAGAAGGGAAAGGAAACATGACATGATTTTAAAAATATCTTCTTTGTTTTTCCTGCTTGAATTATTTATTTCCCTTGCTGAGACAAAGGGCAATAGTGGCAACCATACACATAATTCCTTTTCACCCTGAAAAATCAGATACAGAGTCAGGATTTCATGTAGTCAACTCCTATATTATTTTCTCCTTGCTGAGGAGTTGGATATACTACCTTGTCTTTGTTTGGAGGAATACTAGAAGTAAATCATGGATTGCCCTTTTAAAGATAGAATGAACATATGGGAACACTTTTTGGGGGGAAGATTTTGTGAAACTGCATGTTAATATGCCATCCATAAAATTAAATTTAAGCATCTGCTTCCTTCAAGGAATATCCACTTGCCCTCTCTTTGGGCAAGAAATTCAATGAAAGAAACACAATTTTACCACATTTGGAGAATCTATAATTTAGCAGGAGATTACTAATTATGCGTGTAGTTTGAAAAATTGCATGACACTTCCTATAATGTAGAAAGTCAAAGGTTGTTAATTTTTATAAAACATTACCCACTTCTACCGAGAGTATCCCACCCTCACGGCAAAGTCTGGCAAGCTCCCCGTGGCATATCCGATGTGCCAAAAACAGTATCAACAAGTCTCACAATAGAGATGTTACTGGTGTCCCCTCAAGCAAATCGACAAACAACAGGAAGTCAGTGCTACAGTGCTACCCACCTCACTGTCTAATTATCTTGAATTTTACAATAGAAAAAACTGGACAACCAACAGTTTAGTTAAGTTTATAGTGCAGTTATTCAAATTGGAGAGTTGCATCTTAAAACTGTTCTAAAGATTTTGAGCCTAAAATACTATCATTTGAGAAAAAGGCCAGATGTAAAATATAAATTGACCCATTTCAAAAATGTTAATCACTCAAAATATTTTGGAATAAGAGGAGTTTTATATTTTGCTGGTGTCTGCTTATCGATTTTTTTTTGGTCTAGGTATACCATACACCAAGTCTTTTCAAAATTTAATAAAATTGTGTTAGTTGTGTTAGTTTACAAAAAAAAAAAAAGAAAACGTTGCTTTAATTTTGGTTTTGGGAACCAAAATAAAAACAGCACCATTAATAGGAAGCTGAGACAAAATACTCAAAATCATTGAGAATAAAATAGAGGAAAAGAGGTACCAGAGAGATACTACAGGAGGTAAGATACTTGCATTGCAAGTGAATGACCCAGATTCAAATTCCCAACAGCAGGTGTGGTCTCCCAAGTACGCCAGGAGTGACCTCTGAATGCAGTCAAGCGTAAACTTATAATAGCATAGCTGGGATTAGCCACAGCCCCACTCACACAATAAATATAAATTAAAAGCAAGAAAAAAAGAAATTGAGAGAATGGGATAAAAGGATGATTAAAATTAGTGTGATAATTAATATTCACCTAAACATTCCTCCAAGTATAACCTTTATTTCTGTTTGCTTTCTTTTGCAATTTCCTATAGGACTAATGATTAAAAATGATCTAATGATCTGTAGTTATTTACAACCATACTTGTATACTTTGGGGTTTTTTTTTCTTTTTTTTCTTTTTGAGTCACACCCAGTAATGCACAGGGGTTACTCCTGGCTTTGCACTCAGGAATTAACTCCTGGCAATGTTCAGGGGACCATATAGGAAGTAGGGAATCGAACCTGGGTCTGCCGCGTGCAAGGCAAATGCCCTACCCACTGTGTTATTGCTCCAGGCCCTGCATACTTTGTTAAAGAGGAAATCTTTGTATCTACCAAGTCAACCTGTTAAATAAATGTCATATTTTTCAACTTTTCATTGCCTGAACAACATCAATACTAAGTTTGCATGAGAGTCTACTCCCTTAAAAAGTCAAATTTACACCTTTTGCCAGGGGAAGCAACTCTGAGTTGGACCTTCACCCCTGTACCCAGCTAAGAATTAAGGAAGTGAACTATCTAATTGAGAATGCTTCAGGCAGGCTGAAGGGTACAGGGAATGACAATAACATTTTGAGAAATAATTGCCCAGTCCTGAAGCAGCCTAAAGATAATGCTGCAGATCACACCCTTTTGATGTGCAAATCCTGAGCTAGAGAAACCGAGGCACCTGCCAGATATTGAAACACTCCTTTGGAATAGGAGAAGCTTCAATAGAAAATGATCATGATAAGGATATAAAAGGATCATGAAGAGAACAGTGTTAATTTTCTCCTTAAGGGCACCCTAATGAACTCTTCTGTGTGCAGAGAACTCAAGGAACAAGACACTTCAGAAGAAACCGAGCTATTAAAACAAAGTTTGTAAAGGCATTCAGGGAATTTTCTTTAACCTGAAATTGGTCCACATTTCAACATGAGTTGTATACTCTATATTTTTCTCCTGGAGAACCTAAATTTCTTAAAAACTATTCTACTTCACTAAAATATCCCATATTTTTCTATTTTCTTTGAAAAATATCAAAGCTACAATAAAAGAAAGGGTACAAACACTTCTTTTCAATTTTCATACATATGAATATTAAGCTGTTTCTGCTTCCCAATGAACCCTTCACATTTTTAACATTTAAAGATGAAAAGAGCAAAAAAATTTCAAGTCCCCACGAATAGCTAAAGCAATTCTTGGGAAAAAGAAAATGGGAGGAATCAACCTCCCTAACTTCAAACTCTATTACAAAACAGTAATAATTAAAACAGCATGGTGCTGGAACAAAGGCAGAACTGCAGACCAATGGAACAGGGTTGAATACACTGACATCTCCCCTCAATCATGTGATCATCTAATCTTTGATAAAGGTGCAAGTAATGTGAAGTGGAGTAAGGAAAGTCTCTTTAACAAATGGCATCACTGGACGGCTACATGCAAAAAAGTGGGCTCAGAACTCTGCCTAACACCATGTACAAAAGTAAGATCAAAATGGATTAAAGACCTCAATATCAGACCAGAAACCATAAGGTACATTGAAGACAAAGTTGGCAAAACCCTCCATGACATTGAAGCTAATGGTATCTTCAAAGATGCCACGCCACTGGCCGAGCAAGTGAAAATAGAGATAGATAAATGGGACTATCTTAAACTACGAAGCTTCTGCACCTCAAAAGAAACAGTGACCAAAATACAAAGACAGTCTACAGAATGAGAAAGGATATTCGCCGAACACACATATGACAAGGGGTTGATATCAAGGATATACAAAGTACTGGTTGAACTCCACAAGAAGAAAACATCCAACCCCATCCAAAATGGGGCAATTAAATGAACAGAAACTTTCTCAAAGAAGAAATCCGAATGGCAAAAAAGCACATGAGAAAATGATGTACATCATTAATTATCAGGAAGATGCAGATCAAAAACACAATGAGATACCATCTCACACCTCAGAGACTGGCCCACATCCAAAAGAACAAAAGCAACCAATGCTGGCGCGGATGTGGCGAGAAAGGGACACTCCTTCACTGTTGGTGGGAATGTCGACTCGTTCAGCCTTTCTGGAAAACAGTATGGACGATTCTCAAAAAATTAGAAATTGAGCTCCCATTTGACCCAGCAATACCACTCCTGGGAATATATCCCGGAGAGGCAAAAATGTATAGTCGAAGTAATATCTGCACTTGTTTGTTCATTGCAGCACTCTTTACAATAGCCAGAACCTGGAAGAAACCTGAATTCCCAAGGACAGATGACTGGTTAAAGAAACTTTGGTACATCTACACAATGGAGTACTATGTAGCTGTTAGAAAAGATGAAGTCATGCAATTTATATACAAGTGGTACAACATGGAAAATATCATGCTAAGCGAAATGAGTCAGAAAGAGACGGATAGACATAGAAAGATTGCATTCATCTGGGGAATATAAAGAAACAAAATATGAGATTAATACCCAAGAATAGCTGAGATCAACACCAGGAGAATTACTCCATAGCTCAGAGGCCAGCCAGGCATTCTAGGGGAAAGGGCAGCTCAGATAGAGAAGGTAGCACCAAATAAAGGGTGTTTGGAGGATCCTCCCAGGAGGGAGATGCATGTTGAAAGTAGACTATGGACTGAACATGTTTGGCACTCAATGCCTCTTTTGCAGACCACAACACTCAAAAGGAGAGAGAGAACACAAGGGATTGCCCTGCCACAGAGGCAGGGTGAGATGGGAGGGATGGGAGTGGGAGGGATATTATCCATGGTGGTGGAAAATGGGCACTGGTGGAGGGATGGGTATTTGGTCATTGTATAATTGAAACCCAAGCACAAAAAATTGTAAATCTACAACTGTACCTCATGGTGTTTCACTAAAAATAAAAAAAAAGAGCAAAAAAATTTCTCCAATATGCTTTGTCAGGGACTTCCTAAGAACAAAAATATTATCCTACATAATTAGCAAAAATACCATCAAGTACAAATAATACTGAAAATTTATATAGATAAAATAACTATCTAGTATAGAGTTCATATTTGTGTTTCTCAAAAAAAATCTCAAATTACGCATGAATACATGTGTAATCTATAAGAACTTCATTTTCTGAGGAATAATCAAAGGCAATTTAAAGACAAGATAAAACTTAATCTGTGCCATACATATTAGATGTAGAGAAAATCCAAAAACACCAAGTATTTATGTTATTATTCCTGATGGGTATTGAAACTGATTTTGATTTTTCGGAATTTTTTCATTTTAGTATTTGCTGTACAAAAACATTTGTCAGTATTGATTCATTCCATTAAATTATGTTAAAAATAATGTTGACATGATATGATTTTTGTATATATATTTAACTCAAATCAACTATTTAAGTAGATTACTAGCTGAGGAAAGAACACACCCTTGTTTGGATCCCACCCTTGAACAGATCTCCTAGTAATCTGGAGTAATCTCTTTAGATGAGATTTTATCCTTGAGTTAATCTCCTGGAGGAGTGGTCTTACCTCTCTTTGTTGATTTGTTGATGTTCAACCCACCTTTGTGTCACCACCTTACGTGATTACTATATAAACTATGAATGTAAACTCAGAGAGAGGAGAGTCAGAAGTGAGAGAGCTCAGGATCCAGAGATCCAGAGTCAGACCCAAAAGGAGAAAGGTTCCATATTGGGGCCCAGGAGAGAAGGAGACAAAAGAGAAACAGGAGTGATATACTACAGATGCATGTATAAATAAGTTAATTCAGGAATAAGAGACAACAGTTTGTCATGACACTAGTGTTTTGGATAATTCAACACTGGCCTGTCTCTCATCTTATTCTCGCCTCTTTCTCTTCTATATAGTGCATGTTAAAATTATACTAAACAATTTTAGTTTTGTATAAAAAATATTTTCCTTTTATCCTTCCTCCCTCTGTATATAATATAATCAAATAATGTGAACTACTTTATAAAATAAAAAAATTAAAAAGCAGGAGGAAGAGAAGGAAGGAGGGAGTGAGGAAGAGTGAGAAGAAGGAAGAAAAGGAATGAATGGAAGGGAGGAAGCAAGGAAGAAAGGGAGGGAGGGAGGAATGAAGAAAGGGAGTACGACAGATGGAAGGGAGAAAGGGGGGAATGAAGGAAGGGAGGGGGGAAGGAAGGGAGGAGGACGGAGGGGGGAGGGAGGAAGACAGAAAAAGAGATCAATCCATCTTTATGGTGATGTGGAGTTTTTTTGTTGAAGATTTCACAGGTATATATGTGGTCAAAGTTTGTCCTGGCTTTATTTTCTAAAGCTCTGTTCAACTTCTGCTCTAATAAAAACCACCCTTTCTCACATCAGATTTTATTGGCTAAAATCTTATCAAACCTGGGTTTGGGAGATGTCCAACAAAGCAGAACTTTAAGATCTGTATTGCCTCTTTGTAACATCTGATAATACACTCTTTACTTTAAATATCACTGGACTAGATCCATATCTAAACTCATACTGACAAGTCTAGGATCTGAACTAAAAGAAACCAGAGTTTGCTCTTGATTTTAGATGCTCTACATTGTTTTACTATGTCAGACATGACCTTAGGAAAGTCTGTTAAGTTGTGCGAAGATAATTATCTTCTGACACCAACTCTCAAAAGAATATTGTGAGTTGAATTCTAATGAGAAACTAGTGGACATAAAATTAATCACATGCATTTTCAATATATCTCACATTGACAAGTAGTTCTTGATGCCCTACTATTTTAAATCAAGTTATATATTTTTATTTAAAGTGAATATAAAACTCCAAATTTCTGGTTTAGAGGAGTTGTCTTTTAATTTTTTTTAAGAAAATCTTTAAAGCACATCTATTTTATTGTTAGTCATGCAGACAATAATCCTAGAAAAAATCGATCCTTCTAGTGACCCATAGCAAATCATTCTGGCACCTAATATCACACTAAATTATTTAATTTTTAACCATTTTAAGGGTAAAAACTTTGGATCCTGATTATTAGAGTTATAATTCACTTTTAAAGTGACTTCATGAAGAATTTCATACCAGTGAAAAATAATCAATAGTAAAGTAATTATGCACTTAATAAAAAGAAAAGAAATATACCTGCCAGTTTACATATTACTAATGAAATAACATTTAATAGCAGAACAGTTAGAACCCTTTATAATTAGGAAAGAATGTTGTATTATTTTCTAAAAATGAGACAAATTCAAGACCCCTGTCTAAATTTCAACTTTTATTTGTTGTTGTTGAGGGCCTCCCAAGAGGGTACTCAGGGAAATTGGGATCTCTTCTGTCAATACCCCACAAATTTGACTGGTGGTTCAAAGCAAGGGTCTGGGATGTGGTGCAATTCAGACCCTGCAGTGTACAGGGTTATCTCAACTGTCCCTGGCCGTACCCTTGTTCAGAGGAGCATGTGGTTCCAGTGAAGATCTAGGAAGCAACTTACTCCCGGTAAAATCTCTAACCACTGTCCCCCCCACCTTCAATCAACTCACCTCTATTATTTATCAGTTTCTCCTATTATGTTGGAGTAAACAGTGTTTCTTTTCATAGTACTTCTTCCCACAGACAGTTTATACTTTGATAAAAGGCAAATTCACAATCTGTACTTGAAAGTGATAAAATATATGTTAAATAGGCTGCTTAAGGCACATGTGGCCAAAATTAGAGATGATGGATCTACCAATGCTGACAAAATGTATTTTAAGGAAGACATGGACCATCCCAAATGGTCCATAGAGCTCAGAAAATCTTGTAAGATATAAAGTTAGAAAATGCAAGGTATAAAGTTAGAAAATGCACTAATAAAGTCTGAAGAATAGAAAAGAGAAATGATTGGAAAGAAGGAAAGAAAGATTGAAAATGAAGAGATAAAGGAGATTTACAAAAGTATCAGTGAAAGCAGATAAAACAGAAAACAAAATAATCACATCTTATGAGTTTAAGTAGAATCGCATACTGGACATGCATGTAGGACAGAGAAGTACAAGAGAAGGTCACTAAGAGAAAAGAGGAAGGAAACAAAATAACTAAAGGAAAATAAGTAACAGATACCACAAACTCTAAAAGGTAATTTAAAAACTATCTGGCATGTATTCATGTTTTGCCATAGCAATTATCTGCCAAAGCTAAAATTACAGTATTCCGCTGTGATTCTCTTTAATAGACTCAACCAGGTGCATTATCTTTAAGCATTCTCATTCAGGAGAAAAATTATCCAATCATGGATCTGGATGTGAATTTAAGGGACAAGAATAAGTGAAAGCTCTCCAAATGATATTTATGCAGTGGTCCAATCAAAAGTGCATAAATTACAGAATCCAATTGCCAGGAAAAGGGGTTAAATTTAATACAGCTAGACAGCTGAGCAGCTGCTTTCATGATTTAAATAAAAACAAGCTGAAATCCTTGCTGTCAGCTTAGTGATATATGACTTGTAATGGGATGTTTCCAACCTTCACTTCCATATGGTTGCCTACACTTTAGGTAATGCTCCTTGCCTCCAGTACAAGCAACTTTTCAGAAAACATCTGGGTCCCATTCCTGCTCTATTAGCCACACTGTTGCCTCCTACAAACATGGATGATTCATTGGACAATATCCCTTCACTTCAGGATCAAATTAGGGAGTTTCATTGATAATTTTATCATGTTTATATTGAAGTGCCAAAAAAATCATCTTATACCTTTCTAGACTCTTTGGAGACAGGACAAATAATCAAAGAAGCACAAGGCAGTTGATAAGAGACAAAAGTAGAGAGAAATTTATTAATAACATGTACACCTCCTGTACACATGGGAAAACTCCAGAAAAATGGAGTAACTTACCATATTGTTAGACACAATCTTTAAATAGGTTTGATGATATAGAGAAAATGGAAACATAGAAAGGAAAGAGCTGTAAAATTTTTTAAAATGAACACAGTAAACTGAAGGAATATAGGGAATTAATTTATGCTTTCCCCAGTGGATTACAGCATCAAGAAAATAGCTAAAAGTAGATGTTTACACATAAATATAGTTCAAAAATGACTTTCATTATTCCTTCAGGTTCCCTCCCATGAAATATTTTTTGCCAAGGACATATTTTGGTAAGAAAATATTGTTGTCTAACATTCTCAGAGATATTGCATGTTTCACATTCAATCTATAAAAACTCCATTACACAGTGTTCATGCTACTATAGATTATATATTTAAAATTAAGGGGAATTTTAGTGGTTAGTATTAGAAATAAATCAAAAGACTACTCCCAAATGCAGTATTTTTTTTATCTTATTACTTTATACTTACATTTTTGGGGGGTGTGGGGAAGGTGGACCTGGCAGGGCTCAGGGAGACATACGTGGCACCAGGAATTGAACCAGGATTGCTCATATGTAAGGCAAGCACCTTCTCCCCTATGTGATTTCTCCAGACAGATTTTATATTGAAAAATTTTAAATCTACATATACTTCCTATTCTTTTAAAAATATTAGCAAGGATAGGAAAAGAGCACACATAAAAACCCATCTGAAATGCAACTTGGCTAAGACAAATTGAGGGAGATGAGACTTTTGCCAATTTCACAAACTTAAATTCATTAAAAATTGTATTATTTCTATTGTAAGAATCAAATAACATAAATTATAGTGATTGTGAAAGAAATAAAAACAATAATATTATAATAAAACCTCATTATTTTGATCTTACAGCACATAGCAACAAAGAAGAAAACTGGCTGGAGGGCCCCACAGCTCCTGGAGAATGCTCCGTGCCCCACACAATATCACCGGGAGGTCCCAGATGGAGTAGGTGCTGCTGTCCCACCTTCTCCAGATGGAATCCCTGGGACCCTGAGCTTCTACAAGCATGGCTCTGGCATTCGGGTACCAGGACATTTTTTCCAAACTGCAATGGGGCCGCCCCGGCTGCCAGGCAACCTCTGACTCTGAAAGTCACGCCCACAACTTGCCCCTCAATGCCATCTTACAGCACACAGCAACAAAGAAGAAAACCGGCTGGAGGGCCCCACAGCTCCTGGAGAATGCTCCAGGCCCCAAACAGAACTGATATCACCAGGAGGACCCAGATGGAGTAGGTGCTGCCATCCCACCTTCTCCAGATGGAATCCCAGTGACCATGAGCTTCTACAAGCATGGCTCTGGCATGCGGGTACCAGGACATTTTTTTCAGAACCGCAAAAGCAGCCATGCAACATTTCCTTATATGAAAAGTGATCAATGGAAAGTAAATCATCCAACATTTCTCCCTGAAAATCAGGCTTAAATGGTGGTGGGAAAATCTGAGCAAAAGATAATGCCCAACCGAAATGCATCTGGATTGTATATTTAACTATGTTTCTATGCCACTCTGGGAGGGGAAGGGTGTCTGTCCCTCTGCCTGTTCCCCTCTGTGGCGGCGACATGGTGTCCTGCATTTTTTAGAGTCTAATGAACAATCTGCATTGTCGAGGCACGTGGGGCTTCATAGGATGGGGGGTGGAATCGGCCCTGCTCCTCGCCATGACAATGCTCCAGTTTGCCACTCTCAAATGCCTCTTCCGGCTTCTGACTGACCACGAACTCAGAGACACACATACTAATCTCGGAACCGAGGGACTTCTGGCAGTAATCCCTCTAGGTTTTTTACTAAAATATTAGGATTCCAAATTCGCATGGCCGCTATTGTGGCCACACAACATCATATGCTCTTCATAATCAACATTAGATAACAAATTTTCCAGTGATGGTTCTGTGGCAGATCTGAATGTTGGGGAAAATTCCAAATAACAGTGATGGGTCTTTTCTCTTAATATTGAATGTGATCGACAGAGAGAGAGATAGATAGAGAGAGAGAGAGAGAGAGAGAGAGAGAGAGAGAGAGACAGACAGAGAGAGAGAGAGAGGAGAGAGAAGTAGAAATCTGCCACACAGGTGGGAGGTGGGTGGGAAGGGGTGTATACTAGGGTTCTTGGTGGTGGAAAATGTGCACTGGTGAAGGGACGGGTGTTTGATCATTGTATGACCGACCGAGACTTGAACTGAAAGGCTTTGTTACTCTTCTCAGGGTGATTCAACAAATAAATAAAAAACATATTAAAAACTCATTATTTTAACCAAGGCCGTACGTATATTTTGAAAACAAAATCATGGTGTTAGTATCTTCTAGTTAGGAATTTATTATTTAGAATCCAAAATATGATAATTTCCCAAAAGAGAACTTGAAATACATCCTTTATATTTGATCCCCTGAACATGTATTCCCATTGATGAATTTGTACCTTTTGATAATAGTTAAAAATATATAACACATTAGTAGGAATTCAAAAGTAGATTTTAATTTACAGAACATAACTTGACATCATAGGGTATACTATTGGTACCAGTTATCATTTCAAAGCAGTAAAATACATTAGGTAGCACTGTCACTGTAGTACTGTCCCCCCATTGTTCATCGATTTGCTCAAGTGGGCACCAGTAATGTCTCCATTGTGAGATTTGTTGTTACTCTTTTTAGCATATTGAATATTCCATGGGGAGCTTGCCAGGCTCTGCCCAAATACAATAAGTATACATATACTTTAAGGTAAATTTTTTAAATAATTAATTCTATTAATAACTGACAAAATGAAGGAGGAGAGGAAAAGGTGGCTGTAAACAAAACTGAGAACTTTGTATCAAATAAGGGGAAAAAATAAAGCAAAACTCTTATTCTTAATGCCAAGACTGTGTTCTATTTCTTTCCTTTTTTTTTTTACAATAGAAAGCAAGCTTTTAATGAAGATTTAACAAGTTAAGTAAGACAAGTTAAGTTAGTTTTCTGCAATGATTAATATTAGTAAAAAGTCCTTAGTGAGATGATTAAGAAATAATTATTATCAGGACTGAAAGAAAAAACTATAGGTTATGGATATTACAATGATAATAAGAAACTATAATGATGAATTTCAGGCTATCGTGTTCTATTTCTTTTAACAAATATTTTTAAAAACAAAAAGGTTAAAGCTTCTTATATTTTTCTCCTTACTACAACAATCTTATCTGTACTCTACAAAGTTAAATGTAAAAAGTTCTCACCAATAAATATTATTGAGGGGTCTGCTGCTGATTAAAAGGTGATGTATGGGCCAGAAAGATGGTACAGGAAGCAGGGTGGTTTACTTGTATGCAACTGACCTGAACCCCATATGGTACCTGAGCACTTCCAGTAGTGATCCTTGAGCCCACCATCAGGTATAATCCCTGAAAACTTCCAGGATTGGTCTCCAAAAGCAAAAGAAAGGAAGGAAGGAAGGAAGGAAGGAAGGAAGGAAGGAAGGAAGGAAGGAAGGAAGGAAGGAAGGAAGGAAGGAAGGAAGGAAGAAAACATAACCATAACAACAAAAATCTATGTAGTTGACCAAGAAAGTATATGCATAGCATATATGAGACCCTGAATTTGGTCCTTAGCAAGCACACACACACACACACACACACACACACACACACACACACACACACATTTAAGTATGGTTTTATCAATTTATTTTTATGCTTTGGGGCCATGACTAGTTATTTTCAGGGTACACTCCCAGCACATTTCTAGAGGTTACTCCCATAGTGCTCATTAGAGGATGCTCCTGGTAGTACTCAAGAACCATCCAGTGAAGGGAACAAATCTGTGCTTTAGCAAATAAAATATGCAGACTTGCTCTCTGAATCAATTCCTTTCCCCCAATCCAAATGTTTTATCTAGTAATCCTGACAGGAAAGCCTGCCCTTTTTAGATGATCCTGATGCACAGCTGCTACACTGAGAACTCAGGAAGGAATCAAAATCAGTGATTCAGCAAAGTCCACTCTCAAACCCTGCCCCAGTCATGGAAATGCTCTTGCATATGTAGACATATTAGACCAGGCAACTCTTCCATTTGATTTGAGACCTCAGGCAGTGGTCTTCAAGTGTTCTGCTAATACCTTCTGAAGGACAGCTTTGAATACTATACTTTAATTCACTAAGTACTTTTCACTGGAACCTTTTCTCTTTATTCTAATTCAATTCTGGATCCATAAAAGTGCCAGCCTGTTTTATATGGCGCTCCCTCAGCAGAAAGGAGTCACCTCTTGTCTGTACAGATACACCTGAATGAATGTCCATGCTGTGAAAATGGGACCAGGGGAGTTGTGCTTTCTCTAATTTTAGATTCTTGTCTGCATTACAGCAACAGTTTCATCTTAACTCCCTCATTTTTGTCTTATTGCTTTCATCAGCTCCTTTGACAACTGGGAGGAGAACTCAGTCCCATTTCTGCTGAGCCCTCACAAGAATAATAAGACAATTTCACTTATTTACAAATGAAAGTGTTCTCCAAAGATACTTTTAAAACATCACAAAAGAGAAAGCATTCCCTCTTTTATTTCCCATTAGGCAATTCCTGAATATTTCAATTTGATGGTTTCAGTGAATCTAACATGTCAGAATTACTGATATCTTCCTTTAGATTGGGAATCTTTGTCTACTTTAAAAAAAATAATACTAATTTTAGGAACTGTGATTTACAACCCTGTTAAATGACAAAGTCTTATGCATAATGTTCCAGCACCAGCACCAGAGTATCCATTTCCTTTTACCACTGCCTTGGGGTCCTCCCCCAGTCTCCAAGCTCTTCCCCTCAGGGTAAACTCAGTTCTGTAGACCAGATCCAGGTTCTGTTACTTTAGGTCATTTGTTATCCCTTTACTAAGTTTCTTTACATACTACATATGGGAGATATCATTGTATCTGCTCCTCTTTCTCTAACTTGACTCAGTGCTTGGTTAACTTTTGACTGCTTTTATTTTCTGTTGCTTTCCAATAAACAAGGCAGTTTGATCTTCTTTTGTTTCTCATTCCCCAGCAATATAAGACAACATGTACCCTGTTGGTCCCCTAAATTCCTCACATTATCTCAAGACATAGATAAAATTGTATCACACTCCACGGTCCTCCCATTGTTCATCGATTTGCTCGAGCGGGCCCAGTAACGTCTCTATTGGAGACTTTGTTGTCACTGTGTTTGGCATATCGAATACATCACAGGTAGCTTGCCAGGCTCTACTGTGCGGGCGAGATACTCTCAGTAGCTTGCCGGGCTCTCTGAGAGGGGCGGAGGAATCAAACTCGAGTCGGCCATGTTGGCTGTGTGCAAGGCAAACGCCCTACCGCTGTGCTATTGCTCCAGTCCATATAAAATTGTAAGTTCTTAAATCATGAGATTTCTTTGAGATCCCACGATTATGCTTAATGAAAAAACATCTTCACATATATGTGAGCTGAACCAACTATGCACACTGCGTTTTCCAAACCAATCTAGAGAAATCAGTCAGAACTGGGTTAAGAATCTGTATTTTCCAGATGTACCGAACTCTCAGACAGGATAAAATTATCTTCTTGCATGGTGATACAAGGGCAAAACAGAATCTGATTTTCAACAATTTCTTTTCTTTATTCTCCTGAGTTCCTATGTAACTGGTTTTAAAAAAATAAATTTGTTTAGACATAGCATGGTGTCATGACCAGTATAATTTCAAAGATAGATAATTTATATATTTACTATAGAATTTTAGATAAATGCCAAGTAGGGGTTATGCACAGAAAATAACAACAGCAAAACTCTTAAAAATTTGTTAACACCTTTCCTCACCTAAGTTGTATTAGTTATATAAGCATGCATATTCTCTCACAAAAACCTTCAAGACGATTAAGAAAAAAAATCCCTACATGCAGAAACTTTTCCTCTCTTCAACTATTTAACCCATTAATCAGTGAAAACTACTTTCTCGTGTCTCATTTGTGTACTCTATTCAGTAACAGTTCACTCTATGCAAATCAATCCAGGAATATGACTAGCGATGCCAATATTCTCTTTAACAAACAAGAGGTAAAGAGTTTGAGAATGAACATGCATTTGGGTGAACTGATATGATCAAAAATCACAGACTGCCTAATTGAAAAGTTTAAAATTCACATTTTCTCCTGTTCTCTTCTCTGAATTCATTCCCCATCATGTTTCAGTGTGTTCTGTGAATAAAGCAAACTGCCTTAATCATGCATCAACATATCAGAATTCATAAAGCATAAAAATCTGAGTCTTACACCACTGCTAACTTGAAGGAAAAAGGGACTGAGAAAAAGCTGGGAGTGATCTGTTAGTGAGTATGAAAGAATTTTATGGGGGAAAGAGTTATGCCTTTAGAATTTAGTGTTGAGGCTATAATTTAAATAATGTGTTATATTGCAGGGAATAAAACATATGCCAACGGGTAGAACACAAATCAAAGGAAGTCATATCTAACTGAATTGCCTAAATTTAAACCCCAAAATTCAGTACCTCATAAAAATTTGGTAATCTTGCCAACACTTAACTTTAAATGAACAAACCACACACACACACACACACACACACATAGACACACACAAACACACACTTTTAAAATTCTATGGTTTATACTATTATGTAAGTAGGTGCTATCACTTAATCAATAGTAGGGAAATCCTTGACCCTAGATTATATGACCGGGAAGGAGAGAACTTGAAAAGGAAAGTAAGTTGGAGTTGATGTGAGGTAACCGGAATTTAGTATAGAAGAGGTTAAAAAAGGCATAAATACATTTTACTGTCCATCATTTAGTTGTTTCTGATTTGCCTCAGCAACCAATGATACTGAAGGGTACCTCAGTGCTCAATGCCAGGGTTGTGCTCTCTGGAGTGGGCAATAAGCTCTCCCCCAGGGAGGGCCAATACAAGTGTCCAGAGGGGCAGGAGGAGCCTTAGGTACAATTAGGAATGCCTCTTCCTTTGAGTTTAAAAAAGGTCGACTTTCAGAAACATGCTGAGTGATTTTGATTTTTTTTTTCTTTCTGAAAATGGAACACTAAGTAAAATAAATCAGAGTCATTGGGCCAGGAATGGTCATTCCTGATTATGCTCAGGGGACCAATGAACTTCAGGGATAGAATTTGGGTCCTCCACATATAAACACATGCATGAGTTTGTCTAACTGTCCTCTCTCCCTGCAATTCCCCAAAGAATTTAGATGATAAATAACGATACTAAAATACAAATAGATGAAAATTTATACCATGATTTCAGTTATAAAGTTAGATTATTGTTCAAAAAACTACTTATTTATGAACTAGGAAGACTAAAACAACAGAAGATACAATCTCCAAATATTTTTTTTTGTTTACTTTGCTATTGTTATTACATTACTCTGATTTACAAAGTGTTTCATGGTAGAGTTTCAGAAATATAATGAATGAACACCAACCCCACCACGGGTGGCAGCTTTTCTCTGCCAGTGCTCCCTCTTACCCACCTCAGTCTGCCTTCTTAAGAGGAACATTTTACATTTTCATTATTGTCATCAGGGTCTCATCTTTACAGTATTGTTGGTGCTATGGTTTAAACATATAGATATGTCACGCCTCTACATCAGCATGTGCCCAGTGATGTCACCCCCCCATCATCGTCTTCTTCCTTCCTTCCTCAATTTCTCTCCTTCCCTGTCATCATTTCATATTCTGTCATCAAGAAAATTTTGATACTTTGCATTTGTACGTTCTGTTATTGTCTATATATAGATTTTTACATTAGCATTTCGTTTGCTATTCTGGACTATTATTAAGAAGTTGTATGAAAATTATATGAAAGTATATGCGGAGTAATGAATCCATGTAAATTTCAAAACACATTCTAGTATTAGCCTGACTCTGTAATAATCTCTACCTGGAATCACATCAGTGATACCAGACAAGAAAAGTTAGCCAAATAGTCAAGGGGGGGCTTTTGAATACACAGAACTAATTAGAAAAGAGACAGAAGAGTAATATCAAGGGCCAGAGGAGGGGAGGTTACAGCTACAAAATTAGTGCTTAACAGTGACAGAGGTTTTGTTTTAAACTAAGGACAATTTTTTGAAATATAGTGCTTATATTTACATGCACTCGCTAAACTGCACTTTAATACACTGAACTGCATATTTAAATATGGTCCAATTGATAAAATGTATGTGATGCTTATGTTTTATCACAATTTAAAACATATCTAAGTAATGAATTATAGAAAATAACAGGAAGAATAACCTCCATTTATAATCTTCAAGAAAAAGATAAAAAACTGGGAGTAAAATTTTAAAACAAGGAGATACAATCACACAGTGAATATAATTAGGAACTGTTAAGAGAAACATAAGAAGAATAAACAGAAAAAATAAAATGCATTCATAAATTGAGAAAAATAAACCTTGTTACATTGCTATAATGCCTAAAACAATTTGTAACTTTAATATAATCTCTAAAAAGTCCCCAGCAGCATTTATCAAGAAAATAAAACACTTTTAATTCTTATAGACTCTTCAAAGATACAGAGTAGACAAAGGGGGAAAAAATTGACAGATAAGTATGGCAAAGGAGACAAAGATTACTGTCCTTATTTATATCAGATGTTAGATGTAAAAATGAAGTTTCAAGATTCCTACTTTGACTTGGAAATTAGATATAGATATCACAACAGAGATGACCTCCCCCCAAATAAGCAAAGATCAAACTTGTAAAGGGGCAGCAAATAAATTACATAATTAGCAGGTGCAATAGAAAGCTGACTGAGATGTAAGGGGCATATAATTCAAATATAATATAAATGCACAATTTATATACAAAGTATTCATTTTTTTTTTCGTTGTGGAAGTTGTCCTTATTTTAGAAATCAGTGTCAAATCATTGATGCTAATGAGTTGTTCTGGAGAGATTTTAACTTACATGACTTTTTTTTTTTGCTTTTGGGGTCACACTCGGCGATGCACAGGAGTTACTCCTGGCTCATACACTCAGGAATTACTCCTGACAGTTCTCAGGGGACCGTATGGTATGCTGGGAATCGAACCTGGGTCTGCTGTGTGTAAGGCGAATGCCCTACCCACTGTGCTATCACTCCAGCTCATATAATTATAATTTTTATACTAATTTCTTTTTTGTGAAAGTTCTCCCTGTAATAAATACATAAAATGAAAATATAAGTAAAAGGAACAATGGCAACTATCACCTACAACCTACTCAATATCTAAGAAATCACCATCTAATAAATGGAAAAATTCCAATCCAAGTATGAAAAGATATATTTATTATTAAGACAAAGAGAGTACTTTGAGTAACTTATTTTCTATGGCTATTATGTGATCAAGCTCAAATCTGTCTTGTAACTTTTGCAACTTCCTAAAAGATGATTATTCATGAAGCTCTGTGTCTGCACAGATTCACACCAGACAATGAGAGAGAACAAGGGGGAAGTGGCTTCCAGAAGTACCAGATGAAATCCAGAACATATGATGGAGAAATGTGTGTCTACCAATGTTGTATGTTCCTTCTTCTTTGGGGGTCAAGCTAGTGTCAGAGTTTTCAAATACACTTCAATCAGAATGATAAACACAAAATCAAGGAAAGGAGCCAGCTCATGTAGGTTTCCTGGTTATATCATAAACCACTGAGTTCTCCATAAAGAGAAGAAAGAGAGCTACTCATTATTTCCCATTTTGTCTACAGTGCTTTCTTTAGCTATATCCAAGTAGCAGATCTGACTGTGAGCTATCAAAAGAGGCCTGCAAAAGAGAATATTTTGCCTGTGAAGTGCCTCAGGAAGTAAGAAATTAGAAGTCAAGAAAACAAAGTTATAATTTTATTGAAACAAAGATGAAAGTTAGGATAAGAAGTTCTCCTGCAGGTGTAAAGATAGCTCTTTCATTTAAATAATAATTATGCACACTCATTGACCAAGATGTCCTTAAACTTCTGTCAGCTTGACTAAACTTCTTCTGGACAACAGGCCTCCAACTTCCTTTTTCTGAGAGCACTAGCATTAGAAAACTTGTTATTGCAAATGCTTTCTCTAACCCTTTGAGATGTAAATTACCCAGCCTCTCCCCAGATTTACAACTCAGAAGTCATTCTGGAATGGAAATGGAAACCCTTTGAAATGCAATCATCAAGATAGATAGGTTCTCTATCTTCAGGCTCTGTTGGAGGGAAGTAGTTTAATTTCAGTGAATTCTAATTAGCAAACACAGATGGCCTAACCAGGGATCATGCACCCCACTAATATCTTTATTCAAGCATGTAAAAATCTTCCCACCTCTTGCTTAAGTGGAGCCCAGTTTAGTTTTGCTCCAATATTGCTGTGGTATTGGCATTTTCGGCTACATTTTTAGTACTGTATCAGGAGCAACTTTTTTACTGCAGACACACCTAATGGGCTTACATTTTAAAGCAAACTACAGTTTTATGTTATTCAATCTTAATTGTTTTAGGTGATAACATCAAGCACAACTATTAAAGTGATATTATATAAATCAATGTCTGAAGTCAAATTAAGAAAATTAAAGGTCAGCATTTCATAGAATTTGAGAAAATGAGTATGAAAAAGATCTAATTTTATTTTTTTATAAATAAAATACACCCATAGTGCATGATATTATGGTCATAGAAATTTGAATGCAAGAATCAATAAATGCACTAAATATTTAGTGTTTAACAAAATAACATAATATTTAAATAACACTTCAATTGTGTGAGTATTAATATATTAATAATATATGTCCCTATTATCATACAAGCACAAGTACTTATGTAAATGTTTTAATTCATACGATGACTACAAAATAACCTGGTACAGGTTCTACTCTTCTCCATTTTAACAGTTGAGGAAATTGAGGCACAGAGAAAAACTTTATTATAACTGGGAGTTTGTTTAAAGGCAAACCTTTCAAAGGATCACTTGATTAGGTCACTTGATTAGGATTGGATTGAGGAAAACAGAACAGTCTCAGGTGTTGAAATAAGATGATGATATTTGAGTTACAGCTTTAACAAAAGTGCGGTATAAACTGTTGATGTTTTCAACAGAAGATTCATCTGGACTTGTACAAAACATCAAGCACTTGCCTTGACTATATTTCCCAGGATCAATAAAGTCACATATAAAAAAGGCCACAGTAAGATAATAAAGTGATATCACTATAGATTAAGCTGTAATAAAACATGGTGATTTGGTATTCAGTCTCTAATCTGTACAAAGGGTTACATGCACTATGGATTTTCCTTATGTCTTATATCTTATAAAAATGCTACTATGATTTGTATTTCTGTTTGAAAGCAACAAGTCTCCCAGAATAACTAATATTTTTAGGATATCTTTTCTGTAGAAATTTTAAAGCATCATTTATAGTAATAAACCAATCAGGATAACTTGTGAATTATTCAGATGCTTTATGAATAATTTAACTTCTTACCACTTAACTCTAAGTACACATTTCTGAAAATTAACATATTTGAACACTTCATTTAATTACATAATACTGCCCGGGTTCGATTCCCTCACCCCTTTTAGAGAGTTCGGCAAGCTACCAAGAGTATCTTGCCCTCACAGCAAAGCCTGGCAACCTACCTGTGACATATTTGATATACCAAGGACAGTAATAAGTCTCACAATTTGTTGTGAGATGTTACTGGTGCCCGCTGAAGCAAATCGATGAACAATGGGAGGACAGTGTTGCGGTGCTGCAGTTAATGAATTTCATTGGTATTGTGTCTAAAAGCAAATCTTACAGCTTTCACTTGATCATGAAATAATTCAAATAATTCAAGCTTTTCAAGTGTATTTATTATCATATTCATATATTTTAGATGCATAAGAAAGTTCCATATAACACTGGAACATATTTACAATAAAATATCAATTTTCAGTTTCAATTTATGCAAGTTCTTGTAATTTTCTGGCTTTTCTTAGAGGTTAGATGCCAAAAGGTTAGGATACAGTCTTGTATTATGGTCTGATTAATTATGTTCTTAATATGTGCCTTGGATAATCTGCTTTTTTCCACTTAGACTGTTACTTTCACATTGGTGCAAGGATCAGGGCAGACCCTGGGTGTCTTTTTATCCTGTACTTTGGGTAACAGTCTTTATAATCATTCCAAAGCAATCTCAATCTAATAAAATTGCTATATGTACAATATAAATGTTATCTCAAAATAAAATTAGAAATAGTTCATTTCTATTTCCCCTATTTATAATTAAATGAAGAAATTATTAAGTCAAGTATAATGTAAAGAAATTTTTTCTCAGAGATATGTTATTAAAGAAAAGAAATAAACACCTGCATTTGCATTTTGTTCAGACATATATTAGAGTATTTTATCATTTTAATTTCATTGTAATATATATATATTTCATTGGAGACATGCTGTTTACTATAGTATTATTAATGGTAGGGTTTCAGGCATAAAAAATTCCAATACCACAGGAATGTTTTACACTGAGACAAAGTCAAAATTTTTATTCAACACACAGAACCCAGGTTTATTTTTCAAAATGAGAAAATCAGTTCAGTGGAGTATGTTTTTTAGGTTGCAGGTCTAGTAAAGAGTTAATGTAGAATTTAAACTGTCTTACATTGTTAACCAGTTGCCCATTGTACCAGTTGGTTCTAGATTCTGATGAGTTTTAACTGACTGCCATCAGCAGTACCAATAGAAGGAATAAAGTAAATAATGGAATGTCAGTTGAAAATTAAGACAATTCAGAAAAGATTAATAATCAAGATTAAAAAAGTGCTTGCTTTGGTAAGTCTTGTCTATGTCAAGCACTGTATTAACATGTGGCAAGATAGATAACATGAAGAAATTTGAGGTGGTTATGTAAATACCCTTCTCGAAAAAGGTGGGTACTCTAAAAGGTGGGTATTCTTTGTAATACCCATTGCTCCACCATAAAAAAAATCCCTCCATCATAAAACAGAGTTGAAGCGATAGCACAGCTGTTAAGATATTTGCTTTGCACGCAGCTGACCTGGGTTCGATTCCTCTGTCCCTCTTGGAGAGCCCAACAAGCTACTGAGAGTACCCGGCCCACATGGCAGAGCCTGGCAAGCTCCCTGTGGTGTATTTGATATGCCAAAAATAGTACAACAAGTCTCACAATGGAGATATTACTGGTGCCCGCTCAAGCGAGCAAAACGATAAACAATGGGAGGACAGTGCAAGAGTGCTACCATAAATCAAATAAGAATAATCAAAGTAGGAGACATATTTAATTTCTTCATGTATTAACTGTCAGTTCTTTTTTTCTCTTGTGCTTTTTGGGTGACACCTGGCGATGCTCAGAGGTTCCTCCTGGCTTTGTACTCAGTAATTACTCCTGGTGGTGCTCGTGGGACCATATGGGATGCTGGGAATTGAACCCTGTTGGCCGCGTCCAAGGAAGATGCCGTACCTGCTGTGCTATCGCTTTAGCCCCATAATTGTCAGTTCTTTCAAAAATATGGAAAAAAAATCACATTCATAAGGCAAACTACACTCATTAAATGTAATATAGGGAAACAAATACTTAGTGAAAAAAAGGAGTATTTGCAGTATCACTGAGGAAGGAAATAGAGGACGATATTTAGAGTACCTTCTTCACTGTCTCCCTTCCCCCGCTCCCCTCACCCCCACTTGAATGGTGCTGATATTACTTGTTTTGTCTCACGTGGCTTTTAGTTTTGTTTGAGAGCTTGTTTATTTTGAGCCATTACTAATGATTTTATTTTGTTTTGACTTAGAGACACACTCCGCCACGCTCAGGATTTACTCCTGAATCTGCAACCAGAGATCACTTTGGGCAGGGTCTAGGGATCAAACATGGGGTGAGCCATGTGCAAGGCAACTGCCTGATACACTGTACTATCTCTGTGGATTTTTAGGCTAAGTCTAGAATAGAAAAAACACTATTTGTATTTGTGTCAATTTAATATGTAAAAAAACAAGTTGCCTGTAGGACATACCTTTAGATTCACAGTAAACAAGGGCTTCTCTTGATAAAACCAGTTTTTAAAAACTGGTTCACAATCTCATTACTAGGAGCAAGTATATACTGGAATTTATACATTCCCCCTTCATATTATTTAATAATGATGCAGGCATGAAATAAATTCAACTATGTTACTATATAACACAGAAACAGAAAAGTATATTAGTTTCAACCCTCAATACATTATGGAATAAGGAAAGGAGGTTTAGGCTGAGGTTTCCTTTATTCTGAGAGACACCAAGTCTTTATTTCCACTACCCCTCACTCTGTAGATGGTACTTAATAGTGATCTAAATTTAGTAAATAAGTAATTACTAAATATATTTTGTCTTTCTATATTTATGCAAATGTAATATAATATAAATATAAATATAATATGCAATCATTGAGTTTTAGAAATAAGGGAAATAAGATTAAGTGTAGATGATAAATGCTAATACAATCCAATTCACTAATCTAATATGAAAGAAAAAATAAGTCAGGAAAACAAGCATCATTATTTGGAAAGAAAAATGTGGGAACGAAATGTGGGAAAGAAAATATTTTCAAAGCAAAGAAACATATTATATCATGTAGTATTTATGAATGTGTATATACTAAAACCCAGACATTTAGATGGAAAAAATTTCTTCAGTCTTCATGATCAGATCTCATGGGATTGTTTTTATAATGCTACTGACTAGACCAAAATCGCCAGGAAAATAATCTTTAAATTAAGTTTAGGCAAAGTATCCTTTAGAATTGGGTGGTAAACATTTATCAGAATTTCTTTGTTCTCCTAAGGAACTACAGTATTATAATTCTCTAGACAATCCCATTATTATGATATCATCTGGAGACCCAGGAGTACATCTGGTTAAAATTGATGGACCCTAGTTCCACAGAAATTCTATGAACTGGATTTTCCCCCAGAAGATAGAGCAAAAAGTTAAATCAATCCAGATCCATCTATTTTATCCCCTGTTTGGGACTTGGAAGAATCTCTGCTTTTCTAGTGCTGGCCCATGACAGATAGCTATGGATAGTGTAAACGTCATTCGACACTAAGCCGAGCAGAATTTGCAATGATCTTGGCTGGAGAATTTCAAGGAGAGAAACAACACACTGATCAAAACATATGCCAAATAAACCTAAATTGGATTTGAAAATATTTTAAGTAGTAATACAAAAACCATTGAGTTGTTTAAGCAAATGAGGTGATTTTAGCAATCATCCAAATCCATAAATCCACTAATTTCAGGAATGCACAATCTGTTTACTTTTTCCAAAGCATGGAAAAATTAAAGGTTATAATGAATGCCCAAAATTTCCTCTGAACTATTCATTAAATTTTATCTCTTGCTACTTTCTGCATTTTCAGTCCAGTTAACTACTTTAACTTCCCCAAATTCCACATTCTCCCCTCTGTGTTTCTGACATTCTTATTTTTTAAGTTCTTATCTGCATTGCTGATTTTAGATCATAAATCAAGAATTCATACTGAAATATCTTTCAAATTTTCCTAATTCTAATTGCATCCTTTTGACTTCTTTTAAAGCACTTTCTTGGAACAACTAGGAAACATTGCAAAACTGCCGAGAGAGAGACAGAGAGACAGAGAGACAGAGAGAGAGAGAGAGAGATAGAAAGAGAGAGAGAGAGAGTGCGCGCGTGTGTGTGCATGTGTGTGTGTGTGTGTGTGTGTGTGTGTGTGCGCGCACATGTGTGTGTGTATAGTAGTAGTAGGTTATGGACATACGAATGGAGAACATTACACACATATATTAATGTCTGAGTATAGAAATAGCTGAAAATATATACAAAAAGTTTAATAAAATGAAAGGGCATGTGTTATTTTATCCCTTTGTTTTAACATATATATAAAATCTGAACATTTGATCATCTGATTAGAATATATCCCATATATACATATATATACACATTTTATATATTTATATACCTGTAACTATAAACACATCTCTTTTATTTTCTAACATATTCTCCTAAAATTCCTAAACCAGGGATTACAAATTGTTCATCACTTTTTTCCTTACCTGATTTTGTATAGTTTGTACATAAAAGTGTACTGCACACAAAATGCTCTGTGAAACAAAAGCTAAGAAAACAATACAAAGAAAACAAATTTTCCCATTTTGTAAAGATAATCCTTTACATGATTATTGAAATGATATAAAATATTATTAGTGAGAAAGACTAGAATCCCCTAACTTAATCAAAGATTAAGTGCTCAGATGAAAATAAAACTAATTTTAATTGAGCTACTACTTTGAAATTAGAATTTTCAAAATATATCGTTGTTACACTATAAACAAAGTCATCTCTGAATGTAGGAAATTAAAGATAGTCAGTTTTAGATTGTATAGCTAACAATGCCAAGAGATGCTGGAATACTTTCGACCACAGGGAAGTACTAGCACTCTTAGAGATCAGGTTATTGTATATTACATTGTGTGACACATTCCATTAAAATTTTTCATTTCCTTTTACTTTGACTACAATAAAAAACATCCTCCCTACCAACTAATATCCCATCCCACCAGACTCCTGATGTCGTCACCCACCCCCTTTTATTTTTCCCTATGAGGTCTGGGATTTAAGAATATACCTCCCTTTTTCCCTTTGACTCAGTACTAAATGCAGTCTAAAGCATCGCAGAGTCAGACTGACTGAGAAGGGGGTCTTAGATTTTCAGTCTTGTATATGAGCCCTAGATTTCTAATTAGCCCAACTGGGAACAAAACAGCATTCAGCCTTGCTTCCTTCTTCTGATCCTCCCCCAACTTGGCAAGACAACGAGGCACATACAACCCATGAGGCTCCTTAAAAGTAAATCACCATCCTAGGGGTGTAGTGCACCATAAATATTCAAAACTCAGAATTGCAAGCCTATAATTTGTAAATGTTTCATATATATTCAGGATACACACACACAGACACACACACACACACACACACATCCTGTGCCCAAATATATGGGCCATTGTGTCCACTAAAAAGAAGGAAAATGCCATAATGATTACTCATGGCAATTTAACATATTCTCTTTTCAGTTAATTAAGAATAGTATTTAACTGTTAAGTACAAGTCTAATTTTCCAATCCAGAAATAACATAAGTGCTGTGTTTTCTCCATAGGATTAGTACAGAAACCAGAGCTCAAAGGAATGATGGAAGAAAAGGAGGGAATCCCCAAAGCATTAAATAATAGGTCTGCATCTTATAGATCATCATCCCCAGACAATCAGACACTACATAAATGTTTCCATTGTTCATTTCCTTTATTGCAAATACAATGAAAATGTCTAGTATGATTAAGAGCTGACATACCATAGAAAATAAAGGTATTTTCCTAGAATATTTCACTGAATCATTTTTTTAAAAAGCTGATTAAATGACTTATCTGTTTCATCACAAAACCTCACTTACTAAAAAAAATCATGCAATAATTCAAGCTGTGTTTTCAGAGATTTAGTTTTATGCCAAAATGATTACATATTCCAGCAATAGCTCTCTAAGGATGATGATTTTATAAAATAGCTTCCAGTGATTAAAGAAGATAAGTGTGTAGAAACTGAGCTGTATTTTGTACATTGCAGAAGTTTGTTTAAATTTGGATAAATTTTCTTTTGTGGTAGCAAATATCAACACAATTATTTAATATATTTTAAAAACCTCCTTAAATATATTTTTATATATAACTTTTGGTAAAAAAATACTGATAAAACCCTAATTTTGTTTTACCGGTAAAGTATATTTAAAAAATGTGTAATTAAATAATTATTTGAAGCTTAATCACTCTCCACAAGTTATTTTTCATTGTTCCAACAAAAACTAGAAACCTTCAAGCAGAGTTATCGCAAACTCAAAATTTTCCCTTCTTTTTTCTTATTACATTTGTAATATGTGATATTTGTGCTTCATATACATTATTTTACAGTCTTAAAATTTTCTGAAACTATTTGTAGGAACCAGAGGGAACCTAATATAAATTTCTAGATCTTACTATATAAGGTCAACAGCAAGAGTAGAAACAAAATTTGGAATTTCTTCCTCTAGACTATTATGTCTGTATGATCATGCTTTTACTTTCCAGCATGTAGTGCTTGGAATAGACATAGATTCCTCAGCATTATTATCAGTTTTTTTTCTCTGCTCTTAGGAAAAATGATTACTGTATTTTATAAGGATAGCTTGATCTTTGGGCTGGAGTGATAGCACAGCGGGTAGGGCATTTACCATTTATACAGCTGACTTGGGTTCCATTCCTCTGCCCCTCTCAGAGATCCCAACAAGCTATTGAGAATATCTAGCCCACATGGCAAAGCCTGGCAAGCTACCTGTGGCATATTCAATATGCCAAAAACAGTAACAACAAGACTTACAATTTGTTGTGAGATGTTACTGGTGCCTACTTGAGCAAACTGATGAACAAGGGTAGGACAGTGCTACAGTGCTATATTTTAGTTTTCAAATTTTATTTTTTAAAGTTGTTCATGATAATTTATTATATTCAATATTTCTACACCAATCCCACCACCATTATTTCCAATTTTCTCAACCACCACCCAAACCTGCCCCAATCGCAGGCTTTAAATAATTTATTCCATATTACTTTTTATGATTAATTGACTAAAAACAATAAAAAAATATTTTCGTAGAAGAAAATGTGTGAGGATTGTTATATCTCACCCTCAAGCCATTAAGACCTCATATAAGAGATTACTAACATGTTGTTACAAGTTAAACATTTTGTATTATATTTTCTTAATTTTAAATCTCTTCCAATGTGGTGTGCTACATCAATGGTATAAAGTTTCAGATGTTGTGGGGTCACTAATGTGGCCACGGGCTCCAGGAATTCTAAAAATTTTATTAAATTTTTAACTGGATGGTCAATTTGCATTCTAGAAGCATCTCTGCAGTTTGTTGATATCTTTTGAGATTTATTTATGAGTCTCTGGATTATGGGTGATTAATGAGTTTATATGGTACTAGAGCTTAAATGGCACCAGAGGCAGTTCATGGCTGTGACTTTCAGACTCCTGGAAGAACAGAGAGATAGGTGGGAGGCAGTCCATCCCCAACTCCAAGAGAACCTGGAGATTTTTTTCACCAAACCTGATACCTGAGTTCTTCAACAGATTCATTCCTGGATGAGGCTTGTGCTGAACCTATGGAATCTAACCATGAGAATAGTGACACCTAAAGTGGGTAGTTTTTGGCCGCCAAGTGCTGTTTGGGCTGTGGTGGACTCACCAGCCTGTCTTCTAGGTGCCCAAAATATGAGACTCAGCCTGCTATGAGGTCTGGAGTCATTTCTGCAGCTTGTTGATCTCTTTTGAGATTTATTTATCTGTTTTTACAGTCTTATCTCTACTTTTCTGATAAGGAACACTGGTTCACAGGTCTTTCCTCCATCTGAACCCATGTCCAACATACTTCATCATGTACCTAGCAGTATATCAACTGCCTCATTTCCTTCTAGACGCAAAAGTACCTCACTTGCACTTTCACATTTAAATAGGCTTAAATTTAAATTCTTTAAATTAAATATTTCCCCTTTGTCCTCTTTTGCTTTTTTTTGTCCTAGAAATCTCATTTTCACCTTGAAAGCTAAGGCTCAAAAAACCCATGCTACATAGGCACTGGACTACTTTCTAGCTCCTATTCTGGTTTCAATGCAAAATAGAACTTTCTTTCCCAACACTTCTCCAAATATTTCTTGGACATTTTACAGGGCAAATTCTAGATGATCTCAACAATACATTTTTTGAAATTATTTATTTTGTTTCTGTAATATAATTATTCATTTGTCTCCTTATCAATGAGACTTAATTCAGTCTCAGTATTCATTATGGACAAACATCAACTACTTAAATGAAAAATTCACCGATAAAGTGATGAAAACTTAAATAAAATTTGTAACATATCATGTATGAACATTAAAAGAATCCATATATTTGTATGAGAAATTAAAATTGAAAGAACATCCAACTAAATTATTTATAAACCATATGTACACACACTATGCTAAAATTTTTATGTAAATTATCTATTTTGGAGCTATAGTACAGTGAGTAGGGTGATTGCCTTGCATGCAGGAGACCCGGGTTTGATCCCTAGCATCCCATTTGGTCCCCTGAGCACTTACAGGAGTAATTCCTGGTGCAGATCCAGGAGTAACCCCTGTGTACCACGTGGTGTGACCCAAAAAGCAAAAAAAAAATCTCTATATTTTAAAAAACAAATTTATGAGATCCTTACCATTATTGTTTTAAAGGAGATGAGAGTCAAAAGCAATCAATGATTAAAGTTCAAGTAATTGATGAGGTATTGAACCAGAAATTGTTATGTAATCTAATTACTACGTAATCTGCTGGCAATTATATCATATACAGAAAGAAAAATACCACTGTTCTAACTCTTATGTATATGTTCTTAAAAGTAATTAAGTGAAATGATTAGCTGCTCTCTGCACAGGAGAGTTAATGCAATTAGCCAAGGAACCCTTACAGTGCTAAGGAGAATTCTGGCAGGATCAGCCTCTTTGGAAAACAGTATGGATAATTATAAAAAATACTAAGAATTGAGCATTCATATAACTCATCAATTTTATTTCTGGGCATCTATACCAAAGACCTAAAAATCTTTCCAGAAAAGACATTTTCACTTCTATTATCACTGCAGCAATATTCACAACAGTCAAAATCGGTAAACAACCAAAGTGTCCAAGAATAGATGACTAGATAAGGAAACTATTGTACATATACACAGTGGAATACTACTAAGCTCTAAGAAAAGACAGAGGCCTAGAATTGGCTGCTACATGAATGGAACTGGAGGGTATCATGCTGAGTGAAGTCAAGCAGAAACAGAAGAGCAGATACAGAATGATCTCTCTCATATGTGGATTATGAATACAGTAATGGGATAACAAATGAAAAGGACAGAATTTGAGTTCTCTTTTATAGACTCAGTTTACCACGGCAAGAGACAGGGTGTAGTTAGGAGAGACCTGAAGACAATGGTGGGGCAAGCAGATACACTGGTGTAGGGTGCATTTTTGGAATACTGTATACATAAGACCCAATCATTAACATATTGTAAATAATGGTGTTCATAATTTTTTAATTGTATACAAATTCTGATGAACTATCACAGAATCTAAAATCCAGCAGAAAATCATCTCCCTTCCACTTTACAATTCAGATTTCAATCAGGAAATAATTATTTCCTCTCTGAGAACTCAATGGGTTAAATTTTCTTGCCATCAAAAAAAGAAGCTAGAATGAGAACTATGAAGAGTCAAAAGAGGCCTTTAAAGAATGATCATATAGTCTCAAGAGAGGTGGCAAGAGCCAACAAGTAATTTGGAATAAATTAATTTATGCAGGAAATACACTGAATTTCAGCTCATATATTATGCTTTTTCATTAGAACTGTTTTATTTTGTTTATTTATTTATTTTTCCCTTTTTGGGTCACACCTGGTGATGCACAGGAGTTACTCATGGCTCATGCACTCAGGAATTACTCCTGGTGGTGCTCAGGGGACCATATGGGATGCTGGGAATCGATCCCGGGTCAGCTGCATGCAAGGCAAACACCCTACCCGCTGTGCTATTGATCCAGGTCCAAGAACTGACTATGTTTTAAAACATTTCTATTAAGACCAATTACTGGGCCATACATTAATTTGGAAGCCTTTATCTCTATCCTCAAAATGTAGAAAAGTTATTGTCCTTATTTGACAGGAATGAGAAATTTAAATAATAAATAAGAATTGCCATGGACACTGAATGAGTTGTGACAACAAAGAAATGTTGTCTTTTGGATATTTCTGGGTCAAAAACTTTTGAGAGAGTGACAGACATACTAACTGGCCAGAAAAATGCTACTAGAAGTTTGCTCTACTAGACTCAGTAATCTTGATTTAAATCTAAAGCAATAATTATGCAAGACATTTAACTGAGGAAAACCTTGCTCATATCATTTCTATAATGGCAATCACCATATTATATTTAAAGAGTTTATTGTCTAATTTTCATTTTGAATTCTACGTTCTCTGGTAACAAAGGAGTACGGCTTTCTTATCGTCAGTGAAAATTCTAAGTTTAATGAACCAGTATCAAAACCCATTCTTGCAGCACCAAAACAAAAACAAAAAGAAAAACATTTATAGTCACCATAGAACACATAAGACTACAAGAATCTGGAAGATTATACATAAGATGTGATAAGCACCTGGTATCACAGAAACCAAATAAATATATATTTTTTAAAGGATGAGCTGATATTTCAATGTGAATAAACTTTAGAACAGTCAAGATTTGAATAATGGCCACTGAATCATCAATTGTAAAGTTGTTACTGATTGCAAAGTTGCTACTAATGAGAGAATATAAAAAAAATGTGAGTGAAATTCAAACTGCCATTTGTTAAGGGTAGAAGTCAGTGACAAAGAATGCACCCAGATGGCTGTGTGAATATATGACAAGAGAAATAATTGTTACCAAGGGAACACACAGAATTGAGGGCACAAATTCTTTAATTTATAAGGATCTCCTTAAAATTGACTATCTACCATTATGAGATGCAAAAAAAAGTTCTTTCAGAGGAACATATATATTTTAGTCCTGCAAAGGCACAATTGTTGTTTTGAAGAAAAGCGCACTTAAAAATCTAACTCTAAAGCATGATTTCTTTTCCATAAAAAAGCCATTTTCTGCTTTTGACAGGCCTTTGCAGAATATGCTAGAAAAAGGATTAGGGAAGTCAGAAAGACAGTTATATTTAGAAAAGAGAATTGTAAACATGTGGAGTAAGGAGTGGAAAGAAGAGAGTAAGATGAAGAGATAAGAAACAACTCACAACATTTTCTTGACCTATATTCATGCCTGAGATAGAGGTAAAAAAAATGCCCCTTTAAAGCTTTCTGCCTAGATGCAAAGGGTGTGTGTGGTGGGAGAGGAAGGTGTAAAAAGATAAAAGATGACCTAACATCATAAATTTGATGATTTTTAAAATTTAGTTTGAGGACTTTAGATTTAAGACATAGCTATTAATTGTAAAAGTAAATGTCTAAATAAGCAGTTTTTAATTGCAACTTTGTGCATTTTAAGAATTTTTTATCTGCATTTAGTCCAAACTAGCAGTCAAGTGATTGCATTCCAATGATGTGTTTGTCTTCACCAGTTCAGTAAAATAGTAGCAGCCTTCAACAGTTTATTATAATTGTGCTGATTTACCATATTTTATATTATTATTAATTAATGTCTAATATTTGTATTCACTGACTGGTTTGGTCTCTTCTAGAAGATCCCCAGAGAACAAGGTCAGTAAGTTCCATTTTATTTTTTTTTATATTTAATTTTTTTTATTAGTGAAACACCATGAGGTACAGTTATAGGCTTACAAATTTTGTGCTTGGGTTTCAGTTATACAATGATCAAGTGCCCATCCCTCCACCAGTGCCCGTCATCCATCACCACGGGTCCCAGCATCCCCTCCCACCCCTCATCCTTCCCCCCGTCCCATCCTACCTCTGTGGCAGGGTATTCCCCCTTGTTCTCTCTCTCTTCATTTGGGTACTGTGTTTTAAAAAAGAGGCTTTGAGTGGCAATCATGTTTGGTCTATCAACTACTTTTAGCAATTGTTTGTTCATTGCAGCACTCTTTATAATAGCCAGAATCTGGAAAAAACCTGAGTGCCCAAGAACAGATGACTGGTTAAAGAAACTTTGGTACATTTACACAATGGAGTACTATGTAGCTGTTAGAAAAGATGAAGTTATGAAATTTACATACAAGTGGTACTACATGGAAAGTATCATGTTAAGCGAAATGAGTCAGAAAGAGCGGGATAGACACAGAAAGATTGCATTCATCTGGGGAACATAAAGCAACAAAAAGGGAGACTAACACCCAGGAATGGCTGAGATTAGTACCAGGAATTTTGCTCCATGAATGGAAGGCCAGCCACACGCTCTAGGTGAAAAGGAAGCTCAGATAGAGAAGAGTTCCATTTTATTTTTTAAATTTAAAATTTTTTAAAAATTTATTAGTTATTTATCTTTTGGTTTTTGGGTAACACCCAGTGATGCTCAGAGGTAACTCCTGGCTCTGCACTCAGGAATTACTCCTGGCGGTGCTGGGGGAACCATATGGGATGCTGGGGATCAAACCGGGATCTGCCGCATACAAGGCAAATGCCCTACCTGCTGTACCATCACTCTGGCACCATAAGTTCCATTTTAAAGCATCACAATCTACTCATTTTTAATGATTCAATTGGTTTGTTTTAAAATGATTCAATTGGAAGTATTTAGTGATATATTCCTAACATTATGGGGAGTTATAATTCATTTAAAAAACAACTAAAATTCTTTTAAGGAATCATACCTTCACATGAAAAAGTAAGTCATGCAATACTAAAGCTATTCTGCATGTGTAACTCAAGAATCATGAACAAAAATTAATGATATGTTATTCTCTTATGTGTAGAACCCAGAATAGTAGAATTCAAGAATTGTTCAGACTATACAATATCTTGATAATATATTCTGATAAGTGAAAGACTCCAGCTGAAACAAATGAAACCAAAACATGCACACACATATATTTATGTCAGTAAATTAATTTGAAGATATAAGTCTGATATTTAAAACAAGCTTCGGAGTTATCCACCTGAAAACAAACAAATTTTTACCTCTGTATTTTATTGCAGATTCAAAGAGACAGAATATAGTCAGATGGGCAAATAAAAACTGTCTAAACAAGTCACAAGGTCAGAGAGTCAAGAAAAGCCCTGTGTATCACTGGGTATGACCCAAACCCCTGTCCCTGACCCCCAAGTTAACATATGAGTCTCTTGGAAAGAAAAACTGCTTTGGAAACAATAAAGCTTATCATATCTATACTTAAATGCTCTATACTTAAATGTTTTATGTTTTGTTCTTGAGAAGACTCTACAGTGCCCCCCACCAGCCACTCCCAAACTGTAAAGTCTTGTTTCTTTGTTTTCAGGTGGCCTGTTGATCCCATCTGGCCATGGGATAGAAGATATCTGGCCAAATTTGAATGAATAAATTATATATTTTTAAAAAGTAGAAATTTTGAACTTAATGAATATGAAACTTGACACTAATTAGGTGCCCACCTGGAAAATGAAAACTATTCTGCAAAATTAAAACAGAAGGGACTTGTTGCAGAAAATGTGTTATGTGTGAAAAGAAAGCATTACAAGTCCAAATTGGAGAAACTAATTCAGAAAGTTACTCTAACTCAGTTGAAGAAAGAAAGGGTTTTAGATGTCTTACCAGAGTTATCAAAGGATAAAAACAGTCAAAAGTCTCCCCCTTTGTAGAGGTGTTTTTCTAGGAAAAGATGGATAAAGTCTGTAATGCCTATCAGAGATTCTTCTTAGACTCAATGTCCTTCTAAAAAGGGCATAGGACATAAAGCAGAGTGAGCTGGAATCAACTATTCAATTGAAGCTACTACAAAACAGCTGACATTTACAAGCACAGATTCATTTGAACAAGTACAAGGATTGCTGCAAAGCACTGTTCTGCCTTAAACCTTCATGCCCCATAAGAGTTAATGTCTTCAAATTGATTGGTGTATTGACAATAGGTTGCAGGAAATCAAATAGTAATAAAAAAACAGTTTAAGGGCTATTATAATAACCTAGGTGAGAGATGATGGTGACTGGGATCGGATGAGTGAGAGTGTAAGTGGTGAGAGAGTTGAATTTTGATTATATTTTGAAACTACAGCCGTCAGGGATTTCAGATTGATTAAACATGGGGTATAAGGAAAAGAAGACTTGTGACAAGAGTTTGAATAGGAATAACTGAAAAAATAAAAACAAAACCCAAAACTGAGCAAGTTAAGTTTTTAATTTTGTTTTAACTGAAAGGATTATTAAAATCAGAATACCAGTTAAGGAATCAAGATACTTGAAATGATATTACACATCCAGCTGGACGTGTTGTATTATAGCAGTTTAATTTCAGCAGTAGTCCAAAGGTGAGGTCTGGAAGATAGATTTAGGTTTTAAATCTAATGCTAGATAAATTTACGAAGCAGTAAATACAAAATCCATTGACTGAGCCCTGGCGCACTCCAAGGTTAAATGCCTTTAACCAAAAAAAAAAAAAAAAAAGAATTAGGAAGAGATAGCAAGAAACCAATGGAGACCAATGGTTAGAATGTAACCCAAGAGATTATTCGCAGAGAAATCAGAGAATATTCAAGAGTATCTCCAGGAAGAGAATGTGGCTCAATATATATTGCTGAACAGGGGTAGGGAGATAGTAAAGGGATTAACAAGCTTGCCTTGCTCATGGTCAACCCAGGTTCAATCCCAGGCATCTCACATGCCCCCCAGAGTAGAGAGGAGTAAGCTCTGAGCTTGGTTGGGGTGCCAAAATCCAAAACATTTTTCATCATCATCAACAACAACAAAATGCTAAGAAGAAAATACAAACTTTTAGATTCCGCAGAAATTACTAAGCATTGATAAGCCTTGTTGTAATTACAGAGTCAGAAGATTAGTCACATTAAATTTAATAAAAGAGCTGATGGCTCATGAAATGAAAATCAAAGTTTTGTTTCATGTTTAGATGAGAGCTATAAACAAATATTCACAATGTAGAACTCATCAAGAATCATAGAATGATACTTTTGTGTAGATGAAAAAAATAGTGTCTTCTCAAGGTAAGGGTCAGAATGAGAATAATAAGTACTTTTCTTGGGATAGGAGGTGTGGCAGTGTATGGAAATACTGATACTAGTGGGTTGGAGTATGCCAAAGTTCCTTCTTGTTGCTTTCAATTTCTCAATTTAACAGAAGAAGGACTATTAGCAAAAATTGATTATATTATAATTAAGTTAATATTAAAAATTGATTCATTATAGCACAATGACAGCAGCAAATGTAAAGGTGTACTTCAAAATGCCTGGAAACTCATGTCATATTTCCTTCTGTTATTTGTATATAAGCAGGTTCTTTCTTTTCCATAAAATACTATTGAACATCCCTGTGTCCACAATTCATATTGTTTCTATTAAACACCATGTCATTTCCTAGATTTTAATATAATTTTTTTTAGAAAATTTTCCCACACGCCTCAAGGTCCAATTTGGTGTCACTTTAATGTCCTCCTAAAACAAGACTTTATCTCTATTCACATCACTTCACACAATAATTTCTAATTTTCATAAATAGATACTATATCCTTCAAGTTTACTCTTAATAGAACAATTCTTAATGCTATGCTTAATAAGTAACAAATATTCAAAGGAATTATTGAATGTTTGAATAAATGATGAAGTAAGCACATATCTATATGTTAATTTAAAAAGTAATAGAAGATCTTGAAGAAGAGGGTGTGTCCCTCTGCAGCCCTAACAATGCCCGGTGGCCGCAAACCTCCAGAACTCAATCACCTCCATGCTCACAGCTGATTTTCACAGACTTGGAACTACCCCCTCATACAAGAGAATAAATAACCAACCGAGGTATGCAGAGTTTGTAATTGAAATCTCCAGGCTCCCACAGAGTCAGTAATGGTCGCTCACTTCCCATCTCCTTGTGCTTCTGGGTGCCTGGCAGTCATGCCCAAGGACTGCCTCTTGGCTCCATATATGCTCATTAACAGCAATGATCCGAAGACTCACAAATAAATATCAGAAGAGAGCAACAAGCTTCAGAGATGCCTCTGGACCTCCAAATCACCAACCAGTTACAAATTTAACTCCACTTCTAACACCCTATTTAAAATTTAGAATCCCTGAAAGTGGTCATGTGGGGTTTCATATATTTTTTCTTTTTTTATTAGTGAAAAACCATGAGGTACATTTATAGGCTTACAAATTTTGTGCTTGGGTTTCAGTTATACAATGATCAAGTGCCCATCCCTCCACAAGTGCCCGTCATCCATCCCCATGGGGTTTCATATTTTATGCCACTGGTATACTAAAAGTAGCACACCACATTTAATGGGGTGTAAAGTAAAAGGAAACTAATCTTGATCTATCTATCTATCTATCTATCTATCTATCTATCTATCTATCATCTATCTATCTATCTATCTATCTATCTTAGCACACAAGACTCAACCTGTAAGAACATATTAGTGTTCTATTATACAGAGGCTCAATGGTTTCAAGGTGAGATACAACAATTTTCACACACATTCTTCTAAGGAAATCTTTTTTGGTCATTTCCAGTCAATTATTCATAATAAGCAATGAAAAATACATTAAACAAATAACTAGTAATAGAAGGAAATAGTAATAGAAGAAAAACATAGTAATAGAAGGAAAAAGTACAGCAATCCTTCAACCTTTCAAATTAATCAAGAATGTGTTTTATATTAGTCATAAATAAGTACTTGGAGAAAGAGAAGTTTAAAGCTCTAATTTTGTTGCTAATGCATCATCATAAACAAAGAAAAGGTAAATCAAAACATAAATTGCAGAGGAATAAGGTAAGGTGTTGGAAAGTGAAAATTATTTTACTGCCTTTACTCAGGAAATTCCCATGGAGATCCAAGAGAGAATAAATATACAGATACTTTATATTTGTCTTCTAATAAGCCTCTGAGTAAAAAGGGAAATTTCTTCATTGGTTATATAATAATTGAAATTCAAAGATTCTATACTTTTTAAAGTTGAAAATGATAAAGTTGTGTCTTTAATTTTTCAACACCATTTTTGGGTTACTACTGTTTGGTTTGGTTAGAGTACAATTTTTTATTTTAAAATAATTCTTCAAGCCATAGCATTAGTTGATAATCCATACGCTCAAAAGAAGTGAAAAGTGATTCAGTTAGTTTATTTACATAAACCATATGAACAAATATGGAAGGGATGACTAGGGAGGATAATTATATGCAATACAGGAGCCTTATTTCAAATAGACTTTATATGCTTGCATTTTAATATAAAATCAAGTATAATTTTATATTCATGCATTAAGGTATGAATTTTCTACTTCTCATTGTTAAACTTCGTTGCTATTTAAAGCATCTTTCTACATTTATTCATACGATAAGGCATTCTTAATGTGGAGGCACAGAGCTTTACACCTACTAGTTCTAGATACTTTACATCACAAGCATTATTTTTATTGATATTTGCTTCATAGTTGATCAATGGAAAGAAATAAATGAATCTGAATTAAGTTTCTGGGTTGAAATTTTTTTAAAGATTCACTTCCTATTTATGTCAATCATTTTTACCCAGTACTTACTTCAAGATAATAAACACAAATTATGGCTCAAAATACTTTTAAAGAAAGTACACTTTTACCCAAATTATGAACCGAATGATAATACACTTAATTTTTAAACATTATTGACCTGAAACACTACCTTCTCAGGAAGTTATAGATATTTGAAAATCAATTGAAAGTTTGGCTAGGGTGGGATGTTGAGTGGTTGCTACAAAGTGAAATCATATGCTTTATCATATTAAAAGAAAACACTTCTGTGTACAACTGGTGTGGGCAGTGGAAAACATCAGCCATTTAACAATTTATGCTAAAACATAAAGCGGCTGTTCAGCACCACACCCAATTGCATATCCAAAACAGATTTATTTTCTGTAGTTGTTCTTTGTAGTTAAGCAAAACTGTATTTTAAATGATCTGCTTAGCATAATAGGAAAACTCAGTAATAAACTAAAAGCACATGATTCTCCATTGGTAATTACATTTATAAAATCCCTAACTACATGGCCTTATTAGTGTGATTTTCATTATCCATATACACTTCCAGTATCCAGATATCATGTTAGATTGTAATTATACTTGATTACACACACACACACACACACACACACACACACACACACACATTTGTGCTATGGCCCTCACTGGCTATGCTCGGGCTTTATTTTATTCCTGGCTCTACTTTCAGGGTTTAATTAATTTTGGCTGTCTTCGGGGATTTTAGATAGTTATGGGGATCAAATGGGGGTTGGGCTTGTGCAAGGCAAGTCCCTTACCACCTGTACTATCTCTTTGACTAGATTACAGTTTTACAAAATGTGTCTTCCCATCATTACTTTTAAAACAGCTTTATTTGACTTTGTCTTATACTTTATCTTACTTTCTAACTTTGAAACATGCAATCTGAAATGCATTTTTAAGTGGTGATATTATATAGGACTAAAGATAGCATTTCTACTTAATTACTTATTTGTACTACTTAATTGAAATAATGAAACGATATATTGCTATGTACATCATTTTCATTCAGAGAAAGAATGAGTCAAAGTTTAAAAATTAACATAAAGGCTTGAAATGTCATTAATGAGAAAAAAGCAATCATATTTTAAAAATATAGTAATGTTTATGCATCAAAAACAGTAACCTAAAACCGTATTTTTAATAGTGGTTAACTTTTTATTTCAAATAGCTAACTTACAAAAGTGCAATATATATAAAATACATATACATACACATGTGTATATATATATGGGTGTGTTTGATGATTCTCAGAGCTGACTCCTGTCTCTGTGCTCTGTGATCACTCTTGTCAGTGTCAGTGATCAAACCTGTGATTGGATGCATGCAAGTCAGGCTTCTTAATCCCTGTACCTTTTTTATCACTCACAAAAGAGATATTTTAACTTGTTCAATCATACATTAAAAACAAAGTAAGAATTTATAGAAAAGAAATTTGTATATCAAAATTTAACAGGAATAAATTTTTCTTCATCATTTGCAATAAAACCAAATAGTTAAATAATCCCAAACAAAATGTACTTTACATTTTTATTTTGGAAAAAATGTGATTTTTATTGACTAATTATTAAGCTATTTCTGTTGTATGATTTACATTTGAAAGCAGAAACAGATATTTAGAGAACACCACAGGATCAAAAACTAACATTGCTATTTTGATTCCCATTTAAACAATAATTTATTTAACTTAAAAGGAAAAATTATTATGGAAATTTCCTTCCTTGCAAACTCTCTCATATTAGATCTTTACTAGATAAGATTTTTCTGGTAAATTTTGGACAGTGATTCATCCATATGGTTTATGGTTCTTTCTACTCCTCTTTGTTCTCAGGGTATGTCATTATGTCAGATTCTCATAAACTTAGTTTCAGAAAAATATTCTAGAAAACTATAAACAATATAGAAGCTTTTCTCTTTGCTTTTAATTGTTTTTCTAAGGTGGGGAGCCATACCCAGATTATTAACCAAATAGTATAAGAGGGCAGTTTTAGGAGTTCATACTCTGTGTGGTTGGGGATGCCTGCAGTTCCAGAGGCTGAACCCAGTGAGATTTCCCATCTTCCTAACATGCACCATAGTCCTTTAAGTGAGATACAAACTTTTTGAAAATAGAAAACTTTATTCATGAGTTTTTATGAAGTCGATCATCTCACTATAAGTAAACTACTTTCTATATCCTGATACTTGTCTAATTTCTGATTATTAATTTTAAAAACAAGAATTTTGTGCATTCCACTCATAAAATATTATATATAGGAAAATATAGAGTTTACTGCAGTAAATAATCTCAATTTAGAATAGATGGTTTTGAAAGTTCTAGTAAACAGATGATCTCATACCTAAAACACTGAACTTACTTGACAAATATGTTCATATATGTTTTGGTCTGGAGAAGTATAGTACTAAGGCATTTGCCTTGGATGTGACTAAATTCTATTTGTTCCACGGCACTATATATGAATTTTTCTGCTCAGAACTGTCAGAAGTGACCCCTGAACACTGCAAGATATAGCTCTAAAATACAAACATACAAAAATAAAAAGACAAATGACAAAGGACAAAACATGAAAAAATAACAGTAAATTACCACTTTATTCTGAAATGTAATTTTAATGTATGTTAATGATTAAAACTCTACTAAATCTATGAATGACACTGACTTAATAATTATACTTAAATGATCATTTGAAATATATATTTTGAGATTGTATCCAAAATTTGCAAAAAGAAAGTGGAAAAACCTTAATCACAATTACTGTATTGTTTAGAAAACGTTTTTTTTTCTAAAGTTACTTCTTTAATATTTTGTAAAATTTAGTGTATGGAATTTTAGCAGTTTGAACCAAATAACAAAAAATATGCCCCTATAGATAAAATATAGCTGGAGTCATTTACTGAAATTTACTTACAAAATAAATTCAAAGTATTTTTAGAACACTTTCATAAAAGAATATAGAGAACTCTAACAGGGAGTTACATTTTTGTTATTTTTGTTTTGTTTTGATTTTCTTTTTGATGTGATGGTGGAAAGCCACATCCAGCAATGATCAGAGGCTATGCCTAGCTCAATGTTAAGGGTCTGCTCCCTGTGCTGCTTAGGGAGCTCAAAAAGGAAAGAAAATTTCATCTTATAACAATCATTTTGTTTTACTCTGATTTGTTTGGGGATGGGACACTGTCAGTGTGCTGGAAGTGGGGTTTACTTCTCCAATATAGGGATAAACCAAAGCTATTATGCAAAACATGCACACCAATTGCATAGCTATCATGCTGCCCTTAAATTATAATATCATTTAATGTTAATAAAGGGATTATTTCAGTCGCATAACAACTAACAACTGTTTCATTCAAGCTATATTTGTTTTTATTCAATATTTTACTAATTGTCTGTGAAACTATAGATTATATCTTTTTCTTCTCCATAAATAGGGATTAAAAGATAATTTTATAAATCAATAAAGCAGAGTCATTCACATGCTAAATAAGTCTGTGTATCTATTTACTTTAGATTATTTAGACATAAGAGGGGCATAGGAATCTGATTTCCATCCTTACATATATTTTTGATGCTTTGGAAAAGATTCTGAGTAGTGAGTGTACTTTTTCTCAGTTTAATGATGTCATCATCTTTACAGTCATTCAAAGTAAGTTATTTAATGTACTATAGTAATTAGTGTTAAGATTTTAATCATCCAGGAAGAACAACTTTGTATGGAGAAAAATGTAATATTTCTATCTTATACAAAGGGATGTTGTTGTGTGTGTGAATTTGAGCATGTGTGTGTATGTGTGTGTGTGTGTGTGTGTGTGTGTGTGTGTGTGTGTCTGTTTAAAGCACTTTTAGAGGCTTCATCAGTATTGGCAAGCATCACATTAGTTGCATCCAACTTCTAAGGCTGGGAGTTGTTCCAAAACTCTGGTAGTCAGAAATCTGCTAAATGTTGTAGCTCTGTCACCTGATGCTTTTGGCTCAATTTAAAATATTTTTTATTCTATCTACATTTTATTTTCCTGTTGCAGCCAAAAATTAAAAATAAAAAAGAGCTGATTCTAATTTTCATTAACAACAACCTCCCAATTATCGTAATACTGTGTTTCAATGCACAAAGTAGCTTATTAAATTCATGACTAAAATCATTAAAATATTCCTTTTTTTTGCTTTACCTTATATATATATGAATGAATTTTTTAATTTCAATTATCTTTATCTTTAAATCAGTGATCTAAGGAAACTTACTTGGATTTATTTGTATTTAATTGTACTCCTACAAAGAACAAATTAATGAGCTATTAACTTATTACAAAAATAATAATCAGTTTTACTCCATTAACTTTTTTCAGTCATTACTTTGGTAATATATTCTTTGTGGCTCACCAAAAGTATCAATAATCTGCCAAGAAATATGTATAAAATATATTTTATATAGTACTGAATATATAATAATTTCTCAAGAAATACATAGTTTTGTAAGTATAATTATCGAAAAATTGTTATTAATTTCTAACTACTGATTCATTTCAGAAATACAATGTATCCCAGAATAATTCAAATCAAAGTAGAGAAGTATTGAATTTTGGTGTTTAAAATTAAGGTTGACAGTGCCTTGTTTTATCGATCTGTTCAAACAGAAAGAATGAGCTATGCTTTAATTACAATAACAGATGGGCAAACATCTACACTTTATTAGATAGCTAAATCCCTACTCTTGTCTGAGATTTTCTCTTAAACGATAGTATGGCACAACACTCATAAGTACTACCAATTCTAGCATTCTCCATTCTCCAGTATTTTTTGCTAAAGTATCTTTCTCAGAGAATCTAATACATTTATTTTGTTTTTTTGTTTGTTTGTTTGTTTATTTTGAGGCCACACTCAGGAGTACACAAGACTTATTCCTAGCTCGGTGCTCAAGGGTCACACCTGGGACTATATGCAATGCTGCAGATCAAACAGAGCTAAGTGGTATGAAATAAAAGAGGCTTTCCTGCTATTCTCTCTCTCTCTCTCTCTCTCTCTCTCTCTCTCTCTCTCTCTCTCTCTCTCTCTGGTCCTACAGAATATTATTATCTATTGAAGATAGGAAAGCACAGACTAAGTTTCTGGGATATATTTTGTCTGTGTATTTTAAAAATTAGTTGGGTTAACTAAGATTCTTGATTTGTCTTCTTCTTTTTTTGGGGGGGTCACACCTGACGATGCTCAGGGGTTACTCCTGGCTCTGCACTCAGGAATTACCGCTGGCGGTGCTTGGGAGACCTTATGGGATGCCCGTGATAGAACCCCAGTTGAACGCTTGCAAGGCAAATGCCCTACCTGCTATACTATCGCTCCAAATCCTAAAAGGAAGTAATCATGCTTTCTTCTGACATCTTCTGACAGAGTCAGTGATGTCTTCTACTGAGGTGTGTGAAAGATGGCTTGCTTCCATGTAATTATATGAAGTGATAAAACTACCAGGACCTTTGCTTGTGTTGAAATTATTCATGCAGCTAGAATTACCTATAAAGAGAGTTGGTCAGATATTTAATCCACATTTAATTTAATCCACATTTAATCCACATTTAATTTCACTACACCATCAAAAATTAAATTTGAGCCAGCTAGGTAATACGAGACATAATGCTCTTGCCTTATATGCTACCATCTGGTTTGATTCCTGACTCAATAAAAGGATCCCTAAGTACAATCACTCCTGAATACAGTGCCCAGGATAATCCTGAGAACTTGGTATGGCAACAAAACAAAACAAAATAAATTTTGTTTATTTAAGTATTATTCAATTTTTTCTATGATAAAAAAGATGACATGATAGAAAAATTATGGTCTCACATCACAGCTTATGTTCAATAATTTCTGGATGAGTGATCCAGAAGAATACAATTGTATCTTATTTTTCTCCTGTATTCTTATTAAGAAAAGATCCAGGGAATAACATCTTAGGGGAGAGAACTGAATTCATTCATTATCCAGTTTAAGATAACTAAATCAAACCCAATGTTATTGATAATAAATTTGATTTATTCTCATCTACAATGAAAAACAAGTTTTAATAATTTTCTAAATGGTAACCATTTTTCTAGTAATTAGACTATCACAGGATTGGAAAGTCTTTAAGGGTGTTCAGTATTTCCATTTCTCTCTAATCATTAATAGTACATTTTGGAAACTTTCTGAAATGCTCTGAAGTCTCATTCTGATATACTTTCAAAAAGCTGATTATACGGGAGTATGATGCCGCCAGCAGGTCTGTACTTGTGGGGCAAATGCATCAGCAGCCTCATGGTGCCCTCAGACTTTCTGATACCCCAAAATTGCCATTGTGACTTTGGTCGGACCCCAACAACTTGGGGCCAAGTTTACCAAGAAATTAAACGACCAAAAGTTAGGTATGTGGGAGCCACACCCACAAACCATCTCTGGATCAGCTATACAAGATCATTTATTGGTCTTATTTCAGAGACCCTTAAATCTCCAAAGAGATCAAAAACTGCAGTTAGGGCCAGTGGCAAGGTGCACTGTAGGAGAGTGGGAGTGATGTGCAGGGCATTTGCTAATAGTTTATTTCTCTGGAAAAGATGGGGAAAAAAGGGCCATGATCCAGAGACATACAAAAATGTCTCTGAACCAAGCCGTTCACTGCAAAGATGCCTCCAAACTTTAAGCCACCCGATTTCACTGGGGTGCCTCAAAAAGTGGCAGGCGTCATCCCTCCACCTGTCCCCTAAAAGCCTCAGTGGCTGCAAACTTCCAGAACCCAGTGAGAAGTGCAGGTATGCAGGTTCAGTGACCGCAAACTCCAGACCTCAAGGGATAGGGGATGAGCACATTCTGCTTATCCTCCCAATCCCCATGGGATTCTGGAGGTCATGCCCACAAACTGCCTCCAACTGCTACTTAAGCTCCTTAGTGGCCATGATCCAGAGATGCACTAAAAATGTCTGAATTGAGCAGCTTGCTGCAGAGGTTTCTCCAGACCCTAATTATCTGGAATTTTGGAGTACCAGGAGCATGTGGCCACTCTTGAGGCCATGAGACATCTTATGCTATTCATAATAAGCACTACAAAGGAGAGTATGGGGGAGACGGTCTTCCATAGAGGCAGGAGAAGGGGTGATGGGGGGCACTGGTGGAGGGTGGTTGATCACTGTATGACTGAAACTCAAATAGGAAAGTTTGTAACTGTATCTCATGGTGATTAAAAAAATAAGAAGAAAAAAATAAAATAGTTAATGTTCTGAATTAAAAAAATTAATGTGGAGTTAATGCCCAATTCAATGAGCTTAATCAATGGTTGAATAAATAACAGTACTCCTAAATTAAAAAAAAACTGACAATAGAATAATGTCATTAGATTTATCTAAAAACTGATCCAGTTATAACTCTTTCCTTTCTCTGGAGAAGTCCTTGAATATATAGTTTTTCATTCTTCTGCTCTTTGTCACATTTCCTTTGTAAAACTATTCCACTTCAGTGAAAAAAGAAAAGAAACAATGCATATTAAATAATAATTTTAACCTGTACAAGATAAACCTAAATAACACATAAGTAATTTTTAAAGTAAAAATATCATAACTAAAATATAATAAGATGAATAACTACTTTGATTGCTTCGCACTACGAACACACTGTAATTGCAAAATAAAAGACTGTTCTAAAAATTCAAAATGAACTGGGTTCAAAGGGCAGAAGAGAACCATACCTATTGCTTGGCACTTCATGGTCTTTGGAACACATTGTGAGTAACTCCAGAGCATCACTGGTTGTGAACCTCATGCCACAAATAAATTAAAACACCCTTAGTTGATCCATATAGCTAGCTAGTTAGCTAGCTATCCAAACTACTTCAAAAATTAGATAGTTGGAGAAAATGTGTTAATTTATGAGGTTTGGAGAAATAGTACAGTGGATAGGACACTTGCCTTGCACAGGGGCTAACCTGGGTCACGGACTCCCACTATGTTACCCCTGAGCACCACCAGGAGTAATTCTTTAATACAAGAGTCACGAGTAAACAAGGAGTGACCCCAAAGCAAACCAAAAACAAATAAAATTTTATCATTTATAAATTTTATAAATTTATATATAATTTATAATTTTACAATTTATAAATCTTTATGAGATATGAGTATATATGAGAGTATGCCAGAAGATTTTTTTCTGTCAAAAATATATTTTCACATATTTTTCAGTTTCTTCTATTAGCTCCAGAGCTTATTTGGTAAATTATGAGATCCACACTGGGTACATGGGGAAGAAAATGGACAAGCATGTTTACTGAAAATCTTGTATTACAAATTAGAGCTTTTTAACTGGAAGTCTTTGCTATTAACAACTCATTTTGGGAACACCATTGGCATACTTTCCTTGCTAATAGTGCTATCCATTCTGAGTGAGATGACCTTAAAAAAATCACCATAATTACTATTTTCCTTGTGCTTTTATGTTTGACTAAGCCTTGCTTAAGAATGAAATAAAAATTATCAATGATAAAATGACAACAACTTATAAAATATGGTAAGGGCCAGAGTATATACATCTGACAAGGTGTTTGCTTTGATAGAGTTGACCCAGGTTCGATTCCTGGCACTGCATATGGTCCCCTGGGCTGGAGCGATAGCACAGGGGGTAGGGTGTTTGCCTTGCACCCAGGTTTGATTCCTCTTGGAGAGCCCGGCAAGCTACCGAGAGTATCACACCTGCACAGCAGAGCCTGGCAAGCTCCCTGTGGCATATTTGATATGCCAAAAACAGTAACAACAAGTCTCACAATGGAGACATTACTGGTACCTGCTTGAGCAAACTGATGAACAACGGGATGACAGTGCTACATGCTACAGTGCATATGGTTCCCCAACACCGACCAGGACTGATTCCTAAGGACAGAGCCAAGAGAAAATCCTGACCACCCCTGGTTGTGGCACAAAACTAAAACACAAAATAAAAAAAAAACACACACACAAATTTTAAGACACTCAATAATGATGGAGATATTACCAAGAAAAGTATTTTGCAAAGTCTATTTTGTACTAGACCTCGTGCAAATCACAAAGTGGGTATTTTTTATTTCTCTGTTCATAACTAGAAAGTGAAATGTATTGAAGATTAAGTAACTTGCCATGGCAGCACAACTACAAAGTGGAGTGGTCTGGATTTATGCTTGGGTATGAATGAAGCTAAAATGATTTTTTCATTGTTTTTTCTTTATTTTTCCACATCACCCAGGTCTTCCTAAGATCCTGTTCCTAATAATTCTTAGAACTTGAGTAGGACACTGAGTTTACAGATGAACATATCAAATATATCTAAACTTCTCATAATATCTATCCATGTTATATAAACACAACATATACAAATACACACACAGTAAGCCCACCAAGGACTATTGAATTTATATAAAAAAGGATCCCAACTTAACTCAATGCTAGTGAGCTTTATTAACATTTCTAACTCCAGTGCTAAAGATAACATAAGCCCTGATCCCTGGAATATACCACAAAAAGCCCAACCACACTGACGCATAACTGTAAAGAATGTAGAGCAGTGAAAATGGAAAATATTCTCAATACTTATAAAGAATGAAAGTATATAAATCCTAGGTGGTGCTACATTTTACTATTGTAGTTATTGGCATTATGAAATACAGATTTAAATGGATTTTCTTCAAATAAAATACCTTAATAGAAACAGTACTATAATCATAGAGTATGATACATTTTCAGCATCTAATAATTTATGAAATCCTGCCAAAACATTCCGATTTAAAGAAAAGTTTAACCTCTTACTTGATTTACACCAGAGTAAATAATAGATAAGTTAATGCTGCATTTGGCAGAGGAATTAAGAATAAAACACAAATGACCAAAAGAAAAATATCTAAGTGGTACATTTCCCTCACCAGGCTTTATTGATCATTATTGTTTGAGGATCGGGAAGTCTGTCAAATGTTAAGAAAATATCTACTCCAGCAGTATTTATATGAAATCCTTGTCAAATATGGGGATAGAAATATATGTATTTAATGAGTTGACAGGAAAGTAGACAAACATGAGTGAATGAGTCTTGTATTAAAAAAATAAATGATAGATATTGAATAAACATGAAATTCAAATAGCCAGAAAAGTCCTTCTATTTGGTTAAATATTTATTTTCAGGGGTTGATTAATTTAATGTTGGGAGGAATATTTTAGTTCATTTTTTAAACATGAATCCTTTCTAAAGACAACACTTTAATTCAAGATAAGTCAACAAAATATCTAAGTATGGTTGACATGAACATTTGATCAGCTCCATAAAGAGAACCACAAAGAGAACCACAAAGATTCATATCCTCTGAGCTTTTAAATGTTTTTTTAATAAGAAACACAAAATTAACAGTGTACTGACAAACTATGTTAATATTTCTCATAATTCTGTAATATGTTATAGAACATATACATAGTAATTAGTTCAACAGATGCATTTTATTGTGTAACCTTGCGTACTTAATCTAATTTTCTCCTTTCTTTGATTTTGCCGTCACATTACTCCAATGATTCTAAATGTTTAATTCTGTGTTCCAATCTCCTCCTTTTCTATTTTTCATATTATCATTGTCACTTGCTCATTTTAAACTTAATTTTTATTTGTACCTCCAATCTATTAGATCAATACTCATCATTATAGTCTTCAACTTAAAACTTTTTCATTATCAGTGGGAGGGAAGAGTGAATTAACACTTAATATCCTCAATAACTTTATTCTTGTTCATTTCTTATTTTGTCTCACCCTCACTGAACTCTTTTTATTTCCCCTAAATCCCCGTAATATGTTAAACCTCACGTCTGCTCTTGTCCTCATTGTCCTCTTGGCCTCCCAACATTGCTATTTCTACTCATTTTTCAAAGCTCAGCTCAAGTGTTAACCTCCTCTTAGAATTGATCTCCAGTCACTTTCTCATCATCACCCTAAACTGTTAAGTTCTGCTCATGTTTCCTTTTACAAAATGTTAGCTACATCTGAAACTCAAAACTTGTCTCTGCTACTTGCAGTTATTTATTAGTATGTCAAACTCACGGAGCAGCTTCGGTATCATATATTAGCCCGGCAAGCTACCGAGAGTATATTCGATATGCCAAACACAGTAACAACAAAGTCTCCAATGGAGACGTTACTGGGCCCGCTCGAGCAAATCGATGATCAACGGGAGGGCCTTTACCTTTACCTTTACCTTATATATAATATGTATGCAATATTACATAGTTGAAATCATATAACAGAATTGTTTTCATAAAAGTATATTTTGACGAGGGGGTGTCCTCACTGGATTGTGAATTTCTAAAGAAAAGAAATGTAATGTATTAATAAACCCTATATCTCAAAACTTTAATCAAGGGTAAGTAACATATATATGTATATATATATGTACTTTTTAAAGGACATTTCCTTTAATTGGGTGAGGAGAGGGTTTCTCAAAGTCATACTTAGGGGCCATTAGTGTCATTCCTGCCTCCAGGAGGACATCCAGTGATGCTGTGGGAGAGGTCATTTGGTGCTGGGGACTAAACTGGGGCACGAAAATACCTTGAATACAATATTCATTGCAAATAACCCCTATTCTCTCATACCTATTTTTCAATCTTGGTATTTACTAAGTAATGGTTCTATACTCATGATTTTATGAAATATTAGCATATATCAACTTATCCCTATGTATATTTAGCAAATTAAAGATATTCAAAGAGAAGTTATGGACAAACCACTACAAAAGGAAAAATAAATCCTTAGATAACATTTAAATTAAAATTGGGAACTGTAATAATAGCACAATGGGTAGGGCATTTGCCTTGCATGTGGCCGACCCAGGTTCAATTTTCAGCATCCCATATGGTCCCCTGAACACCGCCAGGAGTAATTCCTGAGTGAAGAGCCAGTAGTAACCCCTGTGCATTCCCGGTGTGACCCAAAAAGAAAAAAAAAGAAAAAAAATTGATAAAGACATGGGATTTCAGAGGAAAAGATTATGTTCCTTTTCATATGAAGGAATAGTGGAGAAATAGAGGTGGATATAACAAGTAATGAGGATGACTTAAAACATATTTGTCAGTTATGTTGACACTTGGATTTAAAATTTGAATAAGGTGGTAAAGATTTAAATATCAAGCAAAGGAAGAATAATGTAGTAAAGGAATGTTTTGAAATCCTATAAGAGATAGGTCTCAGTCTTTCACCAACAGAGCTCTATACCCAAAATTCAATAACCAGATTAGCATAGGCTAAATGTTTAATCATATTATCAATATAAGCAACAGGGTGGGATTATTTCTTTTTATAGTATTGATCTTTGGTGATTTTAAAATTGTAGCAAATAAGGTCTTTATTTGTTCACTAACCGAGGTGAAGAAAATCTAAATAACTTCAAAACAATTTGGTACAGTTAGTTCAAGACCTTTTAACAGTTAAAGCATAGAAGTAAACTTCAAAAGAAAGATGCTCCTTTTTTTCTTGCTGATATCATTTAGATGTAATTCTCACAGTGCATTCAAATGTGAACTATACCAGAGCATTACCTCATTTGATGAATGGAAGAAGCTATTTTTCTACCAGCAACTGGCTTAAAAAAGCAAAACTTCTGGAGGATATTAGTAAATCTTAAAGGTGTGGATGACATTCTATAGTTTGCTTGTCCAAAAAAAATGACAAAAATTATGGCACGAAACTCCAAAGCCAAACAGCAGCAGACACTCTGTCATGGCAAACACACATTTTTCCAAGGATTAATCTTTAAACATGCCAACACTTAAGTGTTAGTTTGTAGTATTGTTACAAGTTACAGCAAGGAATAAGTTGACACGCACACTCTCTCTCTCTGTCTCTCTGTTTCTCTGTCTCTCTGTCTCTGTCCCTCTTTGTCTCTCTGTTTCTCTGTCTCTATGTCTCTGTCTCTGTCTCTCGCTCTCTCTCCATGTTATAAATACATGCATACAAGCAAACAAACACATAGTCCACTGGGGCTTTACACAGGAGAACAAAGAAAAATTCTCATGCTGTAAGAAGTGACCATATATAAATTTAAGCATCTCTTATATTTAGATTGTTTCAGTGATTGTCTGTCCACATAGATAAAATTTAAAGTTTTCAGATAGTAACATGTATTAAATGTGAATATATATACTACCAAAGAGCAAATATTGCTTTCATTTTTTAAATTTTATTATGAATTTAATAAAAAAAATTGGACCATAAGCTATTTTGCTTTGATTTCTTCCAATTCCATGTACTGTCAGGGATTGAACAGAGTCAGCCACATACAAGACAGGAAATTTGGGCCCTGTACTATCACTTGAATCCCCAGTTTGTTTATGAAATGCAGGTATGTGACAGCAAGAATCAAATAACTAATTTCTACAGCACAATCTGAAAACAAACTAGGAATTAAGAAATGACTTATTCACTAAGAGCTTTAAATCCTCTGCTTAAAAACAATTTTAGGGGGTCATAGAAATGTTTTAATTATTTATTTGTATTTATTTATTTTGCTTTTTGGGTCACATCCGGCGATTTTCAGGGGTTACTCCTGGCTCTGCACTCAGGAACTATTCCTGGCAGTGCTCGAAGGACCATATGGGATGCTGGAAATTGAACCTGGGTCGGCTGTGTGCAAGGCAAGTGCCCTACTACCCACTGTGCTATTACTCCAGCCCCTTAAATTAATTTTAAAACTAGAAGAAAAAGATTAAGATTAACAATAAAATCAACTCTATTGCATTAATCTATCAGCAGAGTGCAAAAGTGTAAGAGTCAGAAAGAGAGGGATAGACATAGAAAGATTGCATTCATCTGGGGGATATAAAGCAATAAAATATGAGATTAATACCCAAGCATAGCTGAGATCAACACCAGGAGGATTACTCCATAGCTTAGAGGCTAGCCGGGCATTCTGAGGGAAAGGGCAGGGCATTTTCCTTCCACGTGGCCTACCCAGGTTCGATTCCCAGCATCCCATATGGTCCCCTGAGCACCACCAGTAATTCCTGAGTACAGAGCCAGGAGTAACCCCTGTGCATTGCCAGGTGTGACCCCAAAAGCCAAAAAATATATTAGTGATAAGCAGTTATTAACTCAAATAAATACAATAATTATTGATATAGAAACTCAATGATTTTTAAATAAAAATATACAAATGGGTATTTAAAGCCTAGTTTATGACATATTACATGCTTTCTCTCTGTCTCTCTGTCTCTGTCTGTCTGTGTCTCTCTGTCTCTGTCCCTGTCTCTGTCTTTCTCTCTGTGGTGCTATGAATTAAGTCTAAGACCTAGTGCAGGCAACACAAATGCTCTACTGCTAGGCTACATCCCAAAACTACAATTTTCTCTTTTCAAAGACAGGAATATCTTCTATGAATACAGGAATACTTTTTGCCTTTTATTACCCTTTTCATTTCCTTTTTGTTCTTGTGATGTGACTTGTTTGTGAGTGTGTGGTGGGAGAGGGTCACACTCCATGGTTTTTGGCATTTGCATACAGTTGTAATGCACTTATTATGATACCAGAGATCACATGGATATACCTCTAGGATCCCTCTCCATGTTGTAGAGTGGTGTTGGGATGTATCTGGAGGCCATGAGCCCATAAAAGAGGCACTTAACCACCGAATCATATCCCCACTTTTTGCTTTCTTGAATCCTTTTCTACATATAAAAAATCTTTTTTAAAAAAATTTTATTGTATTAATGTTTCCTAATAAAATTTAGTGATACAAGGTATGGAGTATTGTCAGATCTCTCCATACTTAGATATTTTGATCTAAATTCAGTGTTTAATAAAAATAACATAGGAAGGTAAAAGAAATGGAAAAATTGAGTTTTTTAAAAGTAAACTGCTGAAATTGAGGGTAAAATAATGCATAAACCAAGATGACTAGTATACAGCATTTAGTTATATAGTGGATATAGACCATGCATTTATTTTCCAATACATTGGCTCTTTCAATGAGAAAGTTTATTTTCACCAGACTATAAGCTCTATGAAGAGAAGCCTTTTTGCATTTTGTTTTGCTCACTGCTGAATCTCCTGAAGCTGTATTTGGCACATAGTATATTTTTAATTTACATGTGCCAAATGGACTAGTCAACTAGGGCTGAGCTTCTAAGTAAGACATTGTTCAAGCCACGAAATTGTTATTGATAGCAATAATTACTTCTGCAGACATCAATTTCTGACCATTCTGGAGCAAGATAAAAAAGAGAGAATTATCTTTATCATTTCATTCAGCACATATCCCTACAAACTTGATGATATAAGGTGAGGAAATTCTAAAGACTTCACAAAACAAAGGTTTCCTGGAATAGTGAGTGAAGAAACAAAAACCAAAAGAAATGAATAAATTTGAGATACTCCTCAGACGTTAGTTCAAAATGCCATGATTTTCCTAAGGGATAACCCACAGATAACTTTAAAATGATAAAGCAGAGAGAAATCTTAATCATGACTTATACTCAAAAATAACACTTTTCAGAATTACAAATAAGATTAAAAATGAGCATCTGTAATCTAAAGTCTATTATAAATACCAGGTTGTGTCTCTTTTCTATTAGGCATGTAAAACACATAAGACTGAAACAAAAATCTATCTTTTTTCAACATAGTGGAAGATAACTAGCAAGATGAATAGTGTCTAAATATGTACTTGGCAGAAAATAAGAAAGAGAATGGAAAAGCAAAGAAAAAGGAGTGGTGAACATCTGGGGTGGCTGCTGTCTACAAAAAGGAAAAAGGTCAGATCCCACCCAGTGAGAAGAAATGACCCCCTCAAAAATGTAAGTGATCTTGTTTGGCCTGTGACGTGAGCATGAGGATGACCTCGGCTGTTTAACAGCAATGTGTGTTTCTTGTTAGAAAAAGTGGGAGAGTTGTATTCGGCCATAAAAGAATGTGAGGGATATGAAGTTGCTGAAAAGCAGAGGAAAGAAGTGGAGCACTGGGAAATTGGTGGAGGCAATGAAAAAAACAGAATATTAAGTAACCCTGCCTTTTAAAAGTACTATGAAGAAAAGAAAGACAAGAGGAGAATGTGCATATAAACTTCTATTCATATAGATATACACACTTAGATATGCACGTTTTGTCCTTTTAGCGTGGGAATAATTTTTCCAAAAATGATCTTTTGTCTTCCTAAAGTAATTCACTTACCTGGAAGAGAACCAGACTATACCATATATTAAATTGCTCCAAAACTTAAAAATTTGAACTCTTAGAGGTCACAAATTGAGAGCATAAATTTTTGTTCATCCAACTCTGTCCTTTTTTCAGATAATTATTCCAAGTCCACACTCTAATTCAATGCTCAAAAGTATACTTATTATTGTTTTTTATGTAGTAAATAAGTGGTTTCTCTATTTCTAGTTGCAAAATTCCATATTAAAATATAAATAAAAGCAAATCTACATATCTTTACCCATACAGAGTTCTAATACTTGTTTCATCCTTTAAGCTCTTTTTCATCCCTTCCTCCTCTCCAGTTCTATTTCTTCAATTTCTTACAGACTTCTTTAAAGAACCCTATTATTTAATTTTAAGAAAAAAAATGACTGGCAAATATCTGTGTAAGGAAGTGTTGACTTGAGGCACCAGGTCAAACCAGGGCAGATATTAGGGGTATGGTCTCAAATGTACTGGCATAAGGAAAACTGAAGAGTTTTGATTTTTCTATTATATTATTGCTAAGCATTGGTGACTTGGTGATTGTTATATCTTAACAAATTATATGATGAAAATATAGAAGAGACTTTAAAATGGAAGTATTTTATTTTCATCAGTCCTTCTATAATAAAAATCCCATTTATTTAGTAATTATGAATTAAGGACTGCTTATCTATTTCAAGTGTAATCTACTGAAATTTTAATGGTGTGTTTTAATAATTCAAGAAATGCAAGAAGCTGAAACTTTTAACGTGGGGGATGCATGATCTGAGATGAAACTATTAATCAAGTTGCTTAAACATCATTGGGAAGTAAGGAGTTTTCTCCCACTCTCACCCCCATTTTCCCATGAGGCACTGTTACATTTTCACTTACACAAAGCACCAACATTTAATAAGAAAGTTAACTCTGGGCAATGATTTAGCCTAAACCCTGAAAAGCACACAGGATAACAATTTCCTCTTGTTTTCCCTTTCCTCTGGGACTCCCTTGTGCAATCTTAAAGTTGAGCAACCCAGCTGTCATTCAGTAGTTAAACAATAAACTTAAAATCAGAATAGGATTTATTTGAAACGCAAACATCCTCACTATAAGTTATTATATATTGACATGTGGATACACCTATCTTAAGTACTTATTTATCATCCTTCCATAGTATTCTGCCAAATTTTTTCCCTAATCTTTCAATTTAGGTTCATGCTGCTCTCCACAAGAGGGCAGGCGGGGGCAAGAAAATTATATTATAAGTTAGTTTTTTTTTTCCCTTTTTTATTTTTAAGGATTTCATAGGAGTGGGAAAGCTATCTAAAAAAGATTTGATGATTACCTTATTCTTTCATAGTCCCATCTCTCTTTGATACAGAGAAATGAGGATTGGCACTTATTGCAAGCAATTTGCGTAAAGTATTTTCTATGTTTGGGTTCATTGGCGAAACATGCATGATCAAAGTTCAACATGTGTTTCAATTTTGTTTCTTCAATGAAATGGGTTATTAGGCCACTTTTTAAGCCTTGTGATTCAGTAGCTATTTCCTTTGACTCAGGTGATAAAGTAAATAATTTTTAATAAAAATTCCAAATTCTTCCCTGAGCAAAATTACATTTTTAAATAATATGAGCTTCATATATATGTATATATATGAAACTCATGTTACTTAAAATATTGATTTTTCTGTAGATATATGTTACCTAAATGCTAGGATACTATAGTTATATAAACACAGTTTCACCCCAGTACTGTTATAAAATGGAAATTATATTATTAGAGAGATCATAAAGACAATCTGAGTTATATTTGATTTATCAAAAGGTACTACAAATCTATAATACATATGGGTAAAATGGAAATATGGGTACTTATACAGGCCAGAAGAACAGGGTAAGTCTTTGGGGCGGGGGAGGAACAGAGAGTTTAAATCTTAATCTCAACATGCAGTGAGTATGTTTTATCACTTAGTTACATCTCTGGTCCTATTTATTGTATTTTTGGCAGAAGAAGTACAAGTTTCACTTACTATGCTTGGATTCCAATAATAGAATCTGGGTTAGTCTTCTGCAAGGCAAGAGACTAAACCACCGTACTATCTCTCAGTATCTGCACAAAAATCACTTTTCAAAACTTTTTTCACTTTAAAATTAGGTAGGGTTAAATATTGAGGCAAAGATGCTATCTTTGTGAAAATTCATAAATTTTAAACTTAAAATACAGAATCACTAATTTGACAAGAGAGAAAATTTGCAAAGCTTTTGATAAAAAATTAAAATTAATTTTTAATCTGATTGCATCCTATAATATTTTGTTTCAATAAACTTAATTCTGAGACTTTATTTTCCACATCCTATTGTACTCACCATTGTGTGTGTATGGGGGGGGTAGTGACATTTACTGACACTGATTTCACTAAAATACAAAGTTTTGACATATTTTAAAGAATTTCCTATCCCATACCAATAAATGGCAGGGTTTTGAATTTCAATGGGTGAAAGGAAGTCAGATTTTAGTTATATGAATCTAGGGTAACTTCATTCATGGATCAAAAAGATTCTCTGGGGGATTACAAAATCTTTATTATTTTCAAGCTACAAGAAATATTTTGGTAGAAAGTTGGATAATGGGAAACATATTCTTCTGTGATCAATCCTCTTTAGGGTGCTGTCCAGCTGTGAGATGGTCTCTCAAACTTAAAAGTTCTCTAACGTTCTCTCTGGCCTGGTGCCAAATTTACTTATAACAGAATGACTATGCTTTAAAAAAATAGAAAAGAAAAGAAGAAATAAAGTGTAACAAAATATAGCACCTTTGTCACCTGACTAAATGTTAAAATGATTTATGACACTGTGAGCAATTGTGGAATGCTTCAAATGGCTAAATTTTCGATGCTTCAGATAAGCCACATTTAAAATTTTACCTAATATCTTAGATTGTGTTCATTCTTATAGTTCAATAGTCTATGTGAGTACTAAAATTTCTACACAATTATGATTATTGCAGAATATTGGGAGAAGCTGGTGAAGAAACTAACTAAAACAAGGATTGTTCAACAATAATAAACACAAATATTTATGAAAATCATAGTAATGTGCCAGAGAGTTCATGAAACTGCTAAGGTGCTTGCTTGCATACAGCCTATTGTGGTTCAATCCCTTGTACTACGTGTAGTCCTTACCACCAACAGTAGTGAACCCTGAGCACTGAGCTATGACTAAACTATCAGTGCAGATGCAGAAGTAAGCCCTAAGCACCTTGGGTGTTTCCCCACCAAACAAAGATCACTAATTCTGTTTATAAAAAAAAATCACCATTACTCAGTGCATGGATTACTATCATGAGAAATAAAAATCACTCAAGGCACATTAAATTTGGTTTAAGTATTAAAAAGCCATACTAATGTCTACATGAAAAGTTATTCGGATATGAAACAATGATGACATATTTCCAAAACAATAAAACTTATTCCTAACTTGTAACTTTATGATTATCTTTAGTGGTAGCAGCTAATAAAGAGTAGATTTCAGATAGACAAATCAATTTAAAAGCTAAAGCATATGGCTTTACATATTGTTTTATACTTTACTCAATGTTTTGAAATAAATTACTTACAAACTAGAATTTTTGTAGGACTTACACAAGAGAGACATTTTAATTATCTAATCATAAAATTGCATCAAAGAAAAGAAGTGTAAAAAAATTCCCAAGGTAATAGCTTCTATGTTGACGGTTGCAATTACTGTCTAAAACTGACAGACAATTTTGTACCTCCTAACCAGGCATATTTTCCTAAGCAGCACATTGTAACTAAGATTCGAGCTATTTCATTGTTACCTCCATTATGAACAGGGGCAAATAAAATTTATATTTCTCCCTTTACATCCTTGCCTGTTTAGCCGTTCCTCTCTTAAATCAGTGAAAACTTATCAATCAGTAAATTTAGGAAACTTATGTTGGTCTTTTTTCTCATTCATCAATACATCTTGATCATCGGTAAACAAATCTGATAGTCTATCTCTTTCATGTCTCTACTAAATACCATTTATGCCTAGAGGAAAATGCTTCATTTTGCTCTGGGCATAAAACAAAAATATTTGTGCATTTTGTCTCTACCATTTGTATGTATTTGGAATTTATGTATTTTATTATTATTATTATTATTATTATTATTATTATTTTCCTTTTTTGGCTTTTGGGCCACATCTAGTGGTGGAAAAGGGGACCATATGCAGTTCCAGATGTCTAATCAAGGTTGCTGCATTCAAGGCGAGTGCCTTAATCACTGTACTGTATCTCCAGTCCATAACGATGTGTGTGTGTGTGTGTATATATATATATATGGCCCATTATATATATAAATTCCATATATGTGTATATATGTATACAGAATTTCCTCCACAAGATTCATGTGTTCAATTTTGCCTTACTTTTTCCACATTCCTTTTCTTTGTTTTTTAATTATTATTATTTGTGGTGGTGGTTGCTGCTGCTGTTATTTTTAATAGTACCAGAACACTATAATTCATTATAATGTTAATATGTATAATTTAAGCATAAAATATTAAGGTTTAATACCCACCACAAAAGCACCAAAATCCCTCACCTCTCTCTTCATTCCTTGTCTATGCAGCTAGAGAAATATCTTCCAAAAGAGAACATTTGATAATGTAATTTTCCCACTTCAATTGTTTTAGCTTTGTAAGCTGGGGTCCAGAGATAGGGCAATCCCTTTAAACAAGGCTGACACAGTTAGGATCCCAAAGATTAAACCATATAAGGTCATTTGAAGACTTCCAGGAGTGATTCTTGAATGCAGAGTCAATGTAAGCCCAGGTGTGGTCCAAAAAATAAAAAAAATTTTTAATAAGAAAATAATAAAAATGTCTATTTCTCTTCCTCACTATAGATTGGCAAAATTTTTCCTATCCTGCTTGATCCTTACTAATCATACTCTTCACAGATGTACATACCATTTTAAACTAATGGTATTCTCAGGGTATAGAAAATGGGCTGGAAATTGTCCACATAAGTTTTCTTCCTATTAATTATGTTGCAGGCCGCTGAGTAATTTACTCTCATTCTTCATATTTAATGTTATGATAAATTTATCCTTAATAACACCCTCTAATTTACCATTAAATATTGATAAAGCTTAACTATATTTTTTCTACATTCCTACGGCAGCCATAAAATATTTCCCTATGACATAACATCTTTCATTATGTAGAGTAACTTTCTTCAATATTTGCATGCATCAAATTACTGTTAATTTCTGAAGGACCAAATTTGCACCTTTAAATTCCTTTTCATTAGCGTTTTTGAATTATAGGTCAAAATGTTAAATCTATGAGGTTACATGAATAATTCTTTGCTAAGCTAAATGCCTTGCTGTTTCTGTGTAAATGTTATTATTATAGCTCATGCAGACAGAATATAACAACTAAATATGATATGCATTATAGTTTTAAAAGGATTTCACAGAACTCTTGGAAGTAGGCACTGTTTCTACAGTTTGTGGATAAAGAAACAAAGTTCCACAGTGGTTAAGTAATTTTTACCAAATATTCAAATAAAAGTGATACTCAATCCAATTTGAGTTTGATTTTAAAATCACTGACTTGTAGTTGGTCAAATAGAGTAATTTGGCTTCAGGTCACAACTTCAAAGCTTACTAGTTGTTAATATTAAGCAGTTTTATTGTGCATTTCGTTATCCCAGATAGTAGACTGACATCACTAGCTGAAAATGTCACATCAAGCAAGAGTCCATCAAAATAAGCCCACCAAACAGTTATTCATCAAATATGCTCAGTGTAAAAGAGACATGGTCTATTACAGAAAGAAAAGTTCTGCTAAATTCCTTTGGGAGAACATGCTAATTGCAACTACAGGCACACATTATGAAGAATCATCATTATCCTCACTGAGCTGTTTCACAGACAGGCAAGATGAGCAGGGCCAACATTTTTTCCATAGGAGGACATCTCCAAATTTTTGAGTAGGTACCAGTAAAAGATGATCAGCAAAGGGGAAATACTTTGTGCTTTAACAGCTCTCTCTGTTAGTGGTGAACTTAAGCTATATCAAAAGAGTTATGAAATAAATTTTTTGGATGATTGGGAGAGGGAATACGAAGTCTCTGAAATCCATGGTCTACCTATGCAGGTACCTTTCCCCATATCCTCCAACATAACACCTCATTTAGCTAGTGTTACTCAGTGTTACTTTCATCAAATGTTATTTTAAAAGACAATTTCAGAATGTTAAAGAAGGATCATTTTTAATAACATATTGTATAAAATATAATATTCACATTTGTATATAGGTTTGGACGTGTTTATCCTCTAAAATAGAATGCAACTGTGACTGGAACCTTTGCAATTGTGTGTATTCATATATGTATATGGATTCATATATATATATATATATACATACATATCAGAAAAGAATAACTGGCATGCCTAAAGTCCTCAAAGATCACCATTCAACTTTGTAGGCACTGTTTATTTTATTTAACAAATATCGCTACACATTAAAAAGCATATTGGCTCCAGGATCACAGAAGTGATGTCCAATTTTTACCAATACAACTCTGCATGTCTTCTAATGAGTGTTATATACATCTCTATTTCATCAGCTTCACATAAATCTTACTATGAAAAATATATACAGATGCTGTCTGGAAGGAAATCTTTGCTCATTGTGTTGTGTCATCCGATCTGATCCCAAGTTCCTCACATTCTCTGTGCCAGTCCTTTTAGGATTAGCAGCTGCTATGAACAAACACATAGCAGTAAGACTGAGTAACTTGGCATACTCTAAATAGATCAAATTTGGTTTTAATTTAAAGAATAATTTGATTTAGTAATGTTATTTAAACAAATGTAAAACCTCTCACAAAGGCTCACATGTAGTAAATGATCAAAGCTGTGGTCATTTAGGTTTTTATTTGCTAAAAATGTCAAGATAATATTTTTAGCAAAAATTTCCATTCCATTCTTAGCTATAACTTTGGAGGACAGGGCCCAGTTAAAATTTCAGTTTCTTTCTTTCTTTTTTATTTATTTTTTTTCTGACAGAAGAAAGCTTTTTTGGTAGCAGTTTGGAATGTTTTGTATTTTAACTAAATAAATTCAGCACGTAAGGCATGGTGCATCAGTCACTATACAAAACAAAGTAGATCAAGCAAAATTGCCCTTACTCTTATAAGTATCATGTTATTTCACTATTTTAATTTTTAAAATTACATTAAATGTATAAAGAAACCAAGAAAGTAGAAGCAGCACTATTTTCCAATTTTTACTATTTATATTTTTATAAGATGAAGACATTATTTTCCTATTGGCTCTGTCAAAAATTACCACTTTTCTAGTGGCTCAAAATAACAGAAATTAATTATTTTACAGTGCTAGAGGTCAGAGATCTGGAATGGGTCTTACGATTCAAAGATCAAGCATGTTGGCATGGCTGCCTTCCTTCCTGGAGGCTCTGAGGGAGAATCCGTTTCCTCGCTTTTTCCAACTTCTAGTGGTTGCCCACATTCTTTGGCTCAAGGCCCTCTTCCATCATCAAAGCCAGTAATAGCCAGCTGAGTGCTTCCCACATCACCTCACTCTCACTCTCCTACCTCCTTCTTTCACTCATAAAAACTCTCCTGGCCGTACTTGGCCCACCCAGAAAAATAAAGGACAATATCTGTGCATTACGGTCAGGTGATCGGCCAACTTAATTCATCAATGGCCTTAAATCCTTCAGTAATAATTGTCATGTGATATAAAATATTTAGGATGCTGTGAAGTAGAAAATATATGTGGTTAAGCTACATTATTCTGCCTGTCACCTATGAGACCACTCTCCACACGCATGAAGATACTGGCAGAGGAACAAAGGAATGCGGGTCCTGGGGCTGAGATCTACAAGACTGCTCGGAGGGGGGCTTAGCATCCTTCACCAAGATCCTCCATCTTCCAGTGGGCAGGGTCATACCCACCAACTGCCTCCCCGGCACCGTGTAATCTCATCAACAGCCAAGACCCAGAGACTATAAAACCCAGCTCCAAGAAGAGAACAGTACAGAATCTCCTACCCCCACGCCTGGCTGTCCTCACTGGGGTCCGTTGGAGGGGGGCAGGTTGAGTTTCCCTCCCACCCTGAGCAGAGCCCTGGCAGCCCAAGACCTCCAGAACCAGCCACAACCATGCTGAGCCCACTCTCCACACGCATGAAGGTACCAGCAGAGGAACAAAGGCATGTGGGTCCTGGGGCTGAGATCTACAAGCCTGCTCGGATTGGGGCTGAGCATCCTCCACCCAGATCCTCCATCTTCCAGTAGGCAGGGGTCACACCCACCAACTGGCCCCCGGCCCCGGCGCTGTGTAATTCAGTCAACAGCCAAGACCCAGAGACTATAAAACCCAGCTCCCAGAAGTGCGTGGCCGCATTTGCAGCTGTGTGACATCTTGTTTTTTTTTTTTTTTTTTTTTTTTTATCTCATTCTTACTTTGGACAACCTGGCAGGCTACCAAATGTAACCTGCTCACACGACAGAGTCTGGCAAACTCCCCGTGGTGTACCCAATATGCCAAATACCAGTAACAATGATGGGTCTCATTTTCCTAACCCTGAAATAGTCTCGAATATGGCACTTTTTAAAATCTCAGGGCTAGGGTGAATGAGACGTTACTGGTGCCTGCTCGAGGCAATCGATGACCACCTATGCTTAAATTACCTAAAAACACTAAAAAAATGCCACCTATCTAAATATAAACAAGTTGGTGATAAAGCTAAAGAGACCTGTATCACCACAGGGCTAATACAAAAATTATAGTCTAACTATAAGAATGCATGTAAAGTCAAAATACTTTTGAACAGAGGACATCTTCACCTGAGTGGGAAAAAGAAATGAGAATCCAGAAACCATGAATGGTGAGTAATCTAAAAGCAACAAAAAGAACAAACCATCTTACATGAATCTGAAGTCCCAAGTTATCCATCTACTCTTCTAAGATCAGTTTATTAGATAGCAAGTTGCTAAGGTCATAGACTAAAATGGGACAAAATGTCCCTAGGAAATTTTGATCAAAGCTCACCATTGTTCAGATGTACAGCCAAGATTATATCACATAAGAGGGGTAAATAAAAGACCTGTTAGAATTTATGGCTTTTAGTCAAAGCAAACACAATTTCTTTTAGAAAGAAGTCATACTCATCTTAGGCCTTAACAAATTGTTAAAAATAAAATTTAAAATATAATGACTAAACAGCATGCAATAAAAAGTAACCAAACTCACAAGAAAACAAAAATCCCCAGAAAGAAAAATGAATTAACATAAAATTGAAGTAGATCTGTTGAATCATGCGACTTAAAATTTTACTTAAAAAATATTTACCTTATTTAAAGAAATAACAAAACTAAAAGTCTTTTCAGGAAAAGAAATTATCAAGGCAAATATACATATTTAACCATATAGTTTGTATATGTGGTTCATATACATATAAATATAAATATTTGAATATATGTACAAAGGCTTTTTGGTTTTTGAGTCAGGTCTGGCAGTGATTAGGATATAACAATGTGGTACAGGTTAACCATGTGGTATTGGTGATTGAATGTAGGGTTTCTATATGCAAAATATGTACTCCAGTCCTTTAAGCTATCTTTATGATATCTAAAATAATATATGTTAAGAAAATTGTATTTTCTAATGCTAAAAAGCAGCACTGTAGCACTGTCCCCCGTTGTTCATCAATTTGCTCCAGTTGGCACTAGTATTGTCTCACAACAAATTGCGAGTTTTGTTGTTACTGTTTTTGGCATATCGAATACGTCATGGGGAGCTTTCCAGGCTTTGCCATGTGGGCGAGATACTCTCGGTAGCTTGCCAGGCTCTCCGAGAGGGGCGGAGGAATCAAACCAGAGTCAGCTGCATGTAAGGTAAACACCCTACCCGCTGTGCTATTGCTTCAGCCCAATAAAAAGTGAAATAACAAAAATTTGTAAACTAATTATCTAGGATTAGCATAAGATTGTAATTATTAGATTATATTCACTTGAAAAAGGAATAAAATTTAAATTGAATTAAATTATTTTTGTATTAAGTAAATATTATCACAATGCAGCACTGAAAAAATGTTATTCCAGTGCACTTCTTTTCAACAGGAGATGAAAATGCCGATCTATGCAGCTCTAATTCCTGGAAGCTGTGATTATTACTTTACAAGGAAAATAGATTCTGCTGCTCTAACAATGCCATGAAGCAAGGTAGGAAGAGGATTTTGAATCATTTAATGTAAACCAAATCTAAGCACCTGTCCTTTAAGGCATATTAGTTTCTCTCTTGCCTGGCAATAGACATGGTCCCACAAGAACTGCCCAGGAATAATAGATCTCTGAGCAGAGAGCCAGTGGCATGCTTCGAACACAGCCAAGTGTGAACCTCAAACAATACAACAACAGCAACAAAAATGTAGATTCTTAGTGAGTGACCAAAAAGGACAATAATGATGAGGTAGGATAAAATGAGATTATTCTTAAATGTAAACAGGACTTGATGTATCATTACTATGGATACAAAGGTCAGACCACAGAGATGGGAAGGAGACTGCTGGGCAATTGATATCCATCAGACAATCAGCAAGGGTGTGAGAACCCCAAACCAACAATCATAAGGATTTGGATTGTTTGACAAACCTAGAGAAGTCTGGAGCATAATTTTTCCTTGAAACTTCCTGATAAAAATCAGACAAACTGACACCTTGCTTTTGCATTTGTGAAATTTGAAAGAGAAATCTGCTGACTTCTGACAGTCTTGAAAGAGTCCCTGTTTTATTTGTATGTTATTCTTATGAAGTAAAATAGTTACATTTAGTGAAACTTATGGAAAGAAATATGAGAGAGACAGAACAACACACTGCAAAGATGCCTCTGGACCCTGATTCAGCTGTGAAATCAGAGCGACTGGAGGAGGGGATGAATTCTCCTCCCTCTCCGGTCCGACAGAACCCCAGCAGCCAAAACACCCCAGAACTCAATCACCACCATACTCATGGCTGATCTCCATAGGCTTGGACAAGCTTCATCCATGAGTAAATCAATCTACTTAAAAACCCAGGTATGCAGGACCTCTAACTGAAATCTCCACGCTCGCATGGAGTGGGGAATGGGCGACCTCCTCCATATCCCTGTGCTTCCAGTAGCCTGGCTGTCACACCCATGAACTGCCTATGGTGCTATATTAGCTCTTTCATGGCCATGATACAGAGACTCACAAATAAATCTCACCAAAGAGAGCAACGCAGTATGACATGCTACAGAGATGCCTCCAGATCCCAAAGTCACCATCCAGTTAAAAAAATTAATTTACCCTCATTTGTATAACCATATTTAAAATTTTAGAATTTCTGGGTTGATATCTCATACTCGATACCAGTGATGCACTGAGAGTAGCACACCACATCTGATGGGGTGCAAAGGAGAAGGCAACTAATCTTGGGGAGAAATAAAAATATATATCTATGTAAAAGCACACAAGGCTCAACCTATAACAACATGTTCACAAAGAGAATAGGAATATTCTCTTCCATATGAGGCATTCTTCCACATGAAAATGGCAAGTGGATCAAGAAAATTGGCTTAGAACCCTACTCTCCCCTAAAGTCTGAAATACTAGAAAAATCAAAATGTTCCAAGGAAAACTGACACATATGATTATGCAAATAAGAAGAGTACTCACAGGAGAGCTATGTGCACTCAGAGTGATAAGGCCTGCAAATGCTGTGTAGATGCTTTCTCTTATACAAAAATTATTCCCAAATCCAAGGTACATTCTTACATGGTTTAATGAGCTTTTCATGATTGTACATAAGATATTTTCTTTCCAGAAAATATTAAAAAGTAAAAACAGCTGGGATGGGTTAAATAAATAAAAAAAAAAAAAGAAAAATCCTTCATTGGTCAGATAAATAGGCAGAGGAGTATCTAAAAATAGTTTTTCCCCCCTTGGCTTTAAACTATATCATATAGATTTTAAATAAACTATATAAATACACATATATAACTTATTAAAAGACTTACTACTTAATATTTAAGTACAATTTTATGCTATTCTTGGCAGTGATTGGGGAAATATATGAAGTGTCAGGGATAAATCTTAGGTGGCCATGTGCAAGGCGGGCACCCTGACAATAGCACTATCTTCCAGCTTCTACAGTAGATTTTTTTCAATGAAATATCTACCAATTATTTCCTTTTAACTTTAACAGAAATTCATCTTATAAATTTTTTCAAAATTAATTTTAGGATTTGTCTGATAATCATCTCTGGGTTTTTTATGATAAATTTTAAACATAGCATTTAAACCAAATTCGGGTAGGGCGTTTGCCTTGCACGCAGCCAACATGGCCGACCCGAGTTCGATTCCTCCGCCCCTCTCGGAAAGCCCGGCAAGCTACTGAGAGTATTTGATATGCCAGACACAGTAACAACAAGGTCTCCAATGGAGATGTTACTGGGCCCGCTCGAGCAAATCGATGATCAACGGGAGGGCCTTTACTTACTTACTTTACTTAATTAAAATATTTAAAAGTATATCACTAGAATTATATCCTATATTATTTCGAAACCCCTCCTCTTGATCTTGCTTCTTAATAAAGTTGATGAATCTGCTTTTCTCAGCCACTTTTGAAAACTCCAATATCAGTTTTGTTGAAATTGCTCACATAAAACTTTCTAATGTGTTCCTAATTAATAAATTCAATTAACTTTCTCAGAACTGATCTTATTTGGTTAGAAATAGTGTCAGTAATACTATTCAATGCTTCTTAAATTTGACCACCCTTTAATTTCTACCATCTCTTTCATCCTATGTCTAGGATTGATTAGAGTTAAAATTTTTCATTGAGACTGCTTTCTGCATCTTCCATTTCCTGCACAAGCTTTGTTCTGCTCTGACTTCCTCTCAGTCATTTTTATTCTTCACAGCTTTGATTATTGATGAGTCTCTAAGGAATTTCCTATTTGAGGGATAGCAATTTTAGTAACTCAGTCCCCACTGACGCTACTGTTGGGGTACAGAGGAATTTGTGCCGAAATGTGTGACAGTGGCTTAGTGTTTATTTTGAAACAGCATTATTAAAGAAATGGCTGGTGAAAAATCGATACCACTTAATGCTTTTTAGTCCTTGAAGTCAGGAGATAAATTGGCTACTTGAAAAAAAAAATGTCTTCATGGTTAAAAAGGAAAAGAAAGGGAGAGGAGAGAAGTCAATAGGGACATTACAGGCTAGAGAGATAGTTCAAGGGATAGTGTATGCTTTGCAGGAAGGAGTTTTGGGTTCAACATCTATAGCTCATGGGAACTGGAGCACTGTGGGAGCAACTTCTCAAGATAGAACTGGGAATAGCTCCTGAGAACCACTGAATGTATCCCCAAGTCAAATATACAAAAATGTGAAGTTAAATATTAGTGCTTATTTCCTGCAATAGTTCTTCAGGGAAACACTCTTACTTCACATTCACTCACTTACAATCCAAATCCCTGTTAAGGCAAAATGCAGAAATGTAGACCCTTCTGCGGGGATTCTTTCATACAATTTTGCAATTTCTTTTCTGCAAAATTTAAAAAAACTCTGAAATGCAATATTTGATCTTACTTCGCTTGACCATACCACTTAACTGTAATTCACATCTTACTTTTGTCTTTCATTTTATCAATTTAGAATGAAATTGAATATAAAAATTGATAACAATTTTTAAAAATTAAAATAGTAATTGTTGGATTAAGGGAGCTAGCACAGTACCCTATGGATGTTCCCTAAAAAAAAGTACATGTACTTTTTAAAACTATAAAATATATCAAGTTTGAAACAACAAAAAGCTTTTGTATTAAAATTATTTGAAAGTGGTATATTAGTGTACAGGCAGCAGGAAAAGATATCAAATTCCAAATGACATATGGCATTACAGCTATTTAAGAGGAATACGTCACTGTACTGAGCAACAGAATGGATCTGTTGGTGGCAAAAATATATAAATATAACATTATCTGCAATCAATAACAGATATGTCAAAATGAACAAACTATAAAAATGAAGATCTTTTTAGTGGTGGCGGGGGGGTGGTGGTGAGAGGGACTCCGGCAATGCTCACAGTTTATTCCTGGCTTTGCACTGATAAATTACTCTTGGCGTGCTTGGGAACCATACAGAATGCCGGAGATCAAATCTGGGTAGACCACATGCAAAGCAATCACCTTATCTGCTGTACTATCAAGTTGGCTCTAAGAATAGAGTTCTTAAATGTTTTCTTGGGGCAAGGGAAGGCAAGCTAAAAGTAACATCAAGTTATAAAGAATTAAATTGGAGTCAGAGATAGTACATGGGGTAATGTGCTTGCTGTGCATGCGTCTAACTCTGGTCCCATCAGGGACACCCCATATGGTTGCCCAAACTGCCAGGCATGAAGTCTGTACACAATGCCAGAAAGAAGCCCTATTCACACACAAGGAGGGAGAGGAGGGAAGGGAAGAGATGAAGGTGTGAAGAGGGGAGGGAAGGGCAAGGGATGGGATAGAAGGGGAGGGTACTGGAGGGGAGGGAAGAAAAAAGTATTCTTTGTGTCTTCAAGTTTGTATTTAACAGTGTAATGTCTACATATTTCCAAAAAACATATCACTGCTACACGTAAAAGACAACATTCATTATAAAAATAGGCCAAATACATTTTGGAAAACCTCTATTCTAAAGATGTCTCAGATGACTGTTAAAAATTACTCCTAATTTATAAATATATGCACTCTGTAAAATATTGTTATTTCAACTTCAGAACTTTTTAAAGATAATTGTTTTAGGGGCTGGAGAGGCAATACAGTAACTAAGACACTAGCCAACCCAGAATTTATCCTCAACAACTCAGATAGTCCCCCATGCACTGCCAGGATTAATCTGAGTGCAGAGGACTTAACACAGAGAAGGGTAGCCTCCAAACAAAAACAAACAAAAAATGAAAAGATAATAGTTCACAACTAACACCCCTAGCAGAACTTATACTGAAACATCCAATTAAGAATCAAACATTACTTTTAGGAAGTTAATACAGTCATTACTCAAAAGCTAACAATTGAGCCTCCAGATGACGCAGATATTATACTCCTTGTAATATACGCCAAGGTCCAAAAATACAATCCAGTGCACTCACTGTAGCACTATTTACAATAGCCCAATTCTGGAAACTACTCAATGACCAAGAACATGACTAGATAAAGAAATTATGGTACATATAAACAGTGGAATACTAATTAGCTATAAAAAATGAAGTCATGTGATTTGCTGCAACATGGAGGGATCAAAGCAACAGCATCTGAGTGAAATTAGTCCAAGGGAGAAGGACAGTTGCCAGATGATCTCTAAATTTTGTACGGGAATAACAAAGCCCCAAAGGCAATAGCAAGGAAGAGCAGGAAAACTGGTCTTCAGAAGGAAACTTGCCACTGGAATGGGGCTGTAGGGTAAACTAGTGAAGGGATCACTAGGACAGTGGTGGAGAGGAAAAGTGCCTGCCCTAGAGTCAGGTGGGAGGGAAACTGGAGACATGGGTAAAGGGAAGTGGACACCGATGAAGGGATTGCTGTTAGAATATTGTATTCCTGAGACTTAAAAATGAGTAACTTTAGGGCTGGAGCAATAGCACAGCGGGTAGGGTGTTTGCCTTGCACGCGGCCAAGCCGGGTTTAATTCCCAGCACCCCATATGGTCCCCTGAGCACCGCCAGGAGTAATTCCTGAGTGTAGAGCCAAGAGGTAAAAAATGCCACTTAAACAAAACTGCCCAAGTGTAAGTATAATATTGTACATTCACATCTCTGTTTAGCTAGTCATTTATGGTTTCTAAAAACTAACTTTATTTCATCTTATCTTTGTTTTATGAATTTGTTTTTATAGCATTTCAATCAAGTAAGTAAAGTAAAGGCCATCCCGTTGGTCATCGATTTGCTCGAGCGGGCTCAGTAACGTCTCCATTGGAGACTTTGTTGTTACTGTGTTTGGCATATCGAATACGTCACAGGGAGCTTGCCAGACTCTGCCGTGCGGGCAAAATACTCTCGGTAGCTTGCCGGGCTCTCCGAGAGGGGCGGAGGAATTGAACTAGGGTCGGCAATGTTGGCTGTGTGCAAAGCAAACGCCCTACTGCTGTGCTATCACTCCAGCCTTTTACATAATGTTTAATTATGAGACAATTATGAAATATTGGGCTGGAGTGATAGCACAGCGGGTAGGGCGTTCGCCTTACAAGCGGCCAACATGGCCGACCCGAGTTCGATTCCTCCACCCCTCTCGGAGAGCCCGGCAAGCTACCGAGAGTATTCGATATGCCAGACACAGTAACAACAAAGTCTCCAATGGAGACGTTACTGGGCCCACTTGAGCAAATCGACGATCAACGGGAGGGCCTTTACCTTTACCTTTACCTTTATGAAATATTGGGTGACCTAAAATTTGTATTTGTCTTCTGACATAGGGCTGGAGCGATAGCACAGCGGTATGGTGTTTGCCTTGCACGTGGCCGGCCCCACCGACCCAGTGGAGAGTCCGGCAAGCTACTGAGAGTATCTCGCTTGCAAGGCAAAGCCTGACAAGCTCCCCATGACATATTTGATATGCCAAGCACAGTAACAACAAGTCTCACAATGGAGACGTTACTGGGCCAGATCGAACAAATTGATGAACAACGGGAGGACAGTGCTACAATGCTTCTGACAAAAATGAAAAATATATATTATATATATATAGTATTACATATATATATAAATGATTTTTCAGCACAACAGTAACTAGGTAAAATTTTATGAAGCAGAAAAAGTAAAATATTGCTATTTAGAATAGCAAGAAATAAAATAATAAGAAGTCTTTAAACATTAATATATCTTAGAAAAGCATGCAACTCTACTCATGGTGTTCTCATGCTGCAAATTCTTGATTATATTTGAAAAAAAAATAATAAAATCACTTACGAAAATGGTAAAACCTTGAGTTACGTTCTACCACTAGATGGAGCCCAGGCATCTAGAAGGCATCAACCACACCATATTTATGTTTGAAAATACTCGATTACTTTGAAACTGACATATGAGCAGTAAAATATGAAATGGATGAGCCAGGGAATTTTAGAACAGGGTTTTAGAGGTAGTTTTAGAGTAGACACTGTCTTCTTTTACACCTGCCTCACTACCTAACATTCTATTTTTATGTTGAATATTCTATCTAGTCTGTAAAGAATTCTCTAGAATTATCTCAATAATATTTATGTAATTATTCTAGCTCCATTTTTTCTCATGTTTTTCCAAACCCATTCATGGCATAAAATCTTCTTCATCTAAATAAAAAAAATCACTTACCACTGTTTACAAAGATTTCATTTTATGTTGTATTCCTGTCATCCAATATGTAGCACTGTAGCAGTGTCCTCCCATTGCTCATTGATTTGCTCAAGCGGGCACCAGTAAGTAATGTCTCTATTGTGACACTTCTTACTATTTTTGGTATATTGCTTACGCCATGGGGAGTTTGTCAGGCTCTGCCATGCTGGTGGGATATCCTGGGTAGCTTGCCAGTCTCCCCAAGAGGGACATAGGAATTGAACCCAGTTTGGCCGCGTGCAAGGCAAATGCCCTAACTTCTGTGCTATTGCTCTGCCCATAATATGATAAAAAGAAATTCTATCATAACTTAGGAATGGGCATCACTTCAAAAATACATATATCCTACTTGTGACAAACATTTATCCACTGTTTCAGTGGGTTACATATGAAGGTTTCTGGGTAGTAAAATAATCATAGAGAATCATAGAGTAAGTTTTGCTATGCATAAAATGTATGGAAAGAAAGAATAAAACTCAAATATTTGTTTCTTCCTTTGTTCAATAATTATGCTGGCCAGACTGCCAAGTAGTATCTTGGAAAAGATTTGAAAACTATAATCCTAGATCCAAGATAGGAAAGGTTTTTGAATTTCTGGAATTTTAGTGAGAACAGAATTTTGGCATTTGCCACCCTAATATAAATTACTTTAATTGTTTTTGATCAATCCTAAATGTTCATGTCAGATAGTATTTGTAATTTTGTGGAGGCAGAGATCTGAATCCCAGGTTGTGTTATAGAGTTATTGTACAGAAATTTGACTTTTTGCTTAAGATTTTGCAAATGTTTTGTTAACTGCCTAGAATATGCACCACCATAAACCACCATGTTGATCTTAGCTTACCAATCAAAGACATATTTTGCCTTAGACTCCTTTGACAATATTGTTTTAAATTCCAATTTAAGTATTTTATATTCCATATTTCAACTGGTAAAAAATAGCAAACACTGAAACATGTTTTGATGTTAGGGTTCAGAAAGGTGAAACAAAGCAGTATTAGATGAGATAGAGTATCTTGTGAGAGGGACTATAGATCAGTTACACAAAAGTGTGTTGGGCTGTGAATAAAGAGAGAAAAAGAGCAAGTGTGGGAATGATGAGACAGAGCTTCAGGAATCTCACCAGAACTTCATTCACAGGAGATCATTTATTCAACAAGGTAGCAGCAGTTGAATTAGAAACCACATATCCATCATGGTAACTCAGTGAAGAAAGCCAGGAATATAATGATAATTATAATAATGGAAAAGAGGTGATTAAAGCAGTGATATAGGAAAACGGATTACAATGGGAAACTATTGGAAGATTATCTCTATTTGGGCATATATAATGTAATTTGGAAGTAAGAGGAGTTTGGAGTGAGGAGGAGAGACATGGGAAAAAGTTAAATTGAGTTTCTGGTCTATTAGAAATTTAAGCAAATGAAGGATTCTGATGGAAGAATAGAGGAATCAGATTCTTTCCATATGAGTTGTCTGAACCCAGGCTAGAGTGAACTATGTAAAACTTCACTACTAATAGAGGAAGTTAACAAGATAATTGAAAGGAAAATCTGGTACTGGAGAATCTAATTGAAAAGGATTTTCTTATTCTGTTCCTAATGCCTAGGAGCAATAATTGAGATTTTTCAGACAAGCCAAGAAAATTTATTATAACTTTATTTCAAAATAGTATATCAGTTTGTCTTTCAAACAGTTAGAATTATCTTTTGGAAGGTTATGTCAAGTTGCATTTTCCCTCCAGTCAAAATTTTCTAGTAGTTCCCAGTATGTTTCAGTCTCTCTGCATCTGGATCCCTTGTCACCTCTTTGACACATTGTCTACCCCTTTCCTTTCTGTCAATCTTTTATAACTCTTCTGACCTTCAAGTTCTCTCTTGAACTCTGTATGTGTCCATTCACTAAACTTCTTGGAACTATCATGGTTCTCTACTGAATTCTTTATTCCTAAAATACCTATATGGTTTTCCCCTATACATCCTTAAGGATTTTTCTAAGAGTTTTCAAGGAACAAAAATGTCCCTTGAAATTCTTTCTCATCATAGCCACATCCTTCTCTTACTTCCTATACTTTCTTACTCCTCATATGTAACTAGTCACCATTTATTACACTATATGATTATTAACTTATTTTTACATTCTTTTTTCTCTAATATAGTGTAAGTTCCTAAGACATTGCTTCTTGTATGTGCTCCTTCTCTATTTTAGAAAGGTTGATAATTCCTGGCACATTTAATAATATTTTTTCAATGATTTCAAATATTGCTGATGAAAACAAATTATTAAGAATTTAAGGATACAATAAATAATTAAGACTTCCAAGAAAGTTATAGTAGTGCAGAAATATTTTTTAAATCCAATATTTAATTTTAAATAAAAAAATTTAATTGCAAACTCCTACAAGATACATAGGACATGCCTGCTTTCATGTAGCTGTGGATCAGACAAAGAGTTGCTAGATGGGAAGACTTGTTATTAAATGAAAATAATTTGCATATTTTTTCATAAAAGGAAAATTATAAAATAGAAACTTTCATTTGAATATTTATTGATACTAAGGTTATTACTTAAAATATGTGTGCAATTTTGTCATATTTAACTCAAAAACAATTATAGTCCCCATGTAACCCATTGTTCAGAAAAGGAAACAAAGTGATCATAGCATACCAAGTGATTAATATTAAATTCAAACCCACCTCTGAGACTGTGATTGTAATTTACTAGAGAGAAATAAGAAAGTCTCATATTCCATGAACACACTTATTTTTCATTGAGTTTGTTAGAGAGTCGAAATGAAGCTCACCAAAGTTAGTGAGGTATAAGTATTTGCTTTAGATGAGATAAATGAAAATAGAAACATATATCATAATCAAATAGTTTGTGGATTAATATGGGACAGATGACATTAATTTATTGAATGGTAGGGAATCAGAAAATTTGGCACAGTGCATTTAATGATATGATGTTATAGAATAACATTAAATGTTTTGTGATTAATCTTTTGAATTTCATATATTTGTGTTTTATTATTTATATTTATTATGAGCTGAATGTTCCAAAATGCCATAAACTCACATCTATCTTGATAACATACACGTATTTGTGAGGCATAGTTTTACACACATTTCTGCTTATACATGTTACAGATTTTCAATATTAACAGAACGGATGTTAAAGAAACATTCTTGAGGTCTACACTTGCAAGTTATATGATCTTAGAAAATATATCTAACCTACTCAAAAACTTCATTTTTTTTATCTGCCAAATAGAAATATAGGAATTAGCTTGCAAAAGGGTCACAATGATCCAATCCTTTACCCTTCACACTGTTAAACAAAAGACTCCCATAATAAATCAGGATTGGTCATGTGTATCTTGGAGAAAATGGCATGTGACTTCTAAGAATTATTTCTACTTTCATCAAAGCCTACTAGACTACTTATTCTGAACGAGATAGAAGTCATATTTTAAAGACCTTCAAAACAAGTGAAAAAAGCTTATGTTGAAGAACTGAGACTACCAAGTCAATATACAGTGATATCTTATTAGCCCTCGAAGTGGACTGATCCTAGCCAAGGTTTTAGAATAATTTCAATCTATCCAATTTATGACTTATGACTCCATGAGAAACACCAATGTCTCTCAGCTAAGCCTTTCATGAATTGCAGACTAACAAAACTGTAAGAAATAAAATGATTGTCATTGCCTAGGCCATTGAGGTTTTGAGCACTGCAGTATATAGCCATAATAACTATAACAGGAGTAGCATTTGATTGAATTGTAGAGGTAAAATGAGCAAATCCATTAAAAAGGATAAATATAGACACTAGTACATAGAGTGAGTTTTAAAAATGCCATGCTCTATTAAAGTTATAAAAGTGTGGTGGTGTGGTTGTAGTGTGTGTGTGTGTGTGTGTGTGTGCCGGGGAGGGGGGGCGGAGAGGTTGTGTAACTAGGTACGTAAACCCAGGGAAAAGGTTATAGAATCTTGTTTCAGAACAGGCTGTACTACCATCGATTTTAGATTTTTGCATCTTGCAGATAAGATTAAATGTGTGCTAAAATTGTATTTATTCTTCCTGAGCTAAATTGCAATATTCTGTTTGTTTAAAAATGGCCAAGCTACTATATCATGCTTATAAATGGGAACAGAGATTATAATCTGATTTCACCATGGTTCCAAACCTCTAAAGCATAATATTTCATTCTCCTTCCACTCTCCTTCACTCTTCCTTCAGATGGAGAGAAACTATATGAAGTAAAGAATTTGGGTCCTAAAAGACCATATAGAGAGCTCTGTACCAAATAATAATAAAAATAAACAAAGAAGAGCAAGAAGATTTTAATTTGTCTTTCAGTGAGCCAAAAAAAGTGCAAAATAATCATAAAACAAATACCCCAAACTGAACTAAATTACTTCTAGTGTTATACACTACTAGTAACTTGAAGAACATCTTCAATAATAGGTAGTATGCTTTTAATTAAAATAATCTTTTACTGATTTTAATGTATTCTTTACTGACAGTTCTTCTTTCTTCTTGTCATCCCTCTGCCTGGTTGTTCTATCCTATGAAGTTAACAAATTGATATAAACTATGAAAATAACAATGGGACTATAATCTGTTTCTTCAGTCAAAAAAGAGATCACATATTCCACACTACATTCAATATATTCAAGAATTTTTTTCTCTAATTTAATGTTTTTCTCCTATCTTCTTTCTGAAACTGTCCCTCATTTTCCCCCTTTAACCATCTACCTAGTTATAATTTCTGATCCATTCTGAGATGTTATCTTAATTCCCCACATCTTAAGTATATATGAATTTGAACAACTCAAAGTAAGAAACAAAAACTTATAAAATTCTAAGAGCAATCAGCATTAAATTAGAGATACTGATGGATCAAGTGAATATAAGAGTTCTCGTTACTTAGTAGTGACTTAAAAGTTATCACTAATATTGTTCTAAATAAAAATAGCTACCAAATCAAATTTAGACCATTCCAAAAATAAAAATTGCTTCTTTTCCACATTTTTAAAATTTTTAATTTCATGGGCTAACACTCCAAATCCTTACAGATATTACAGAGTAGTACCTATGCATCTAGACACTTTTGGGCATATGGAAATTAAATAGAACGATTATCTTATCTAAACATTAAAATCTATCTGGTGAAAAAAATGTTATGGCATATAGCCATACTGTACAACCAAAGCATGGAACTCAAACATTTTATTATAATAACTTGTGATGGTACAGCTGACAGCATTTTTACAAGTTTGCTGATATTTATTTCAGAATACCACTTTGTAGCTTGAAATGGATACTCATTTCAGCAGGTGTCAAGACTCAACAACAATTCACTTTCAAAGTAAATGCAAGCTAAGCACTGACATTCTAGAGAAAGAAACAACTATTTCCCCTCTCTTCCCAAAAGGAGTTCATGTGCAACATTTGCTAATGAGACTGTACTCAAGTGATAGAGTAAATGATTTAAAAAAAAGTCCCTCTGGCTTAAACAAACATCAAAGTCATTTCATAAATGAGAAATAAAGGGTGATTTCCTTTCAACAAAATGACACCTTGATGATGATTCTTTGCCACATTAACAAGGGATTTAGAGTTTATATATTCCCTTTGAACTTGGTAGTAAGTTTCAATGTGCTTAGCATGTTGATGTTAAATGTGGCTATGACAAGTGCTAATGTATACCCTTTAGGTTATAAGATACTCTATAGGGATGCACAAGTGAATTTAAAAGGGAAGGAAAGGAAAAGTAGTTACTACAGTAACTTCAAACACTCACTTAAAAAAAAATTACTACAGAAAATAAATGCAAAATATATGAAGAAACTTGCTAGGAATTTCACACCAAGGTAAACATGATAATAGTTAAAATAATACTGCAAAAAATACTTGGGGTAGAAAGTGGCTAAAGTAATGGTTTGGTAATCCATCATTTTTTTCTTTGCAGAATTCTCATTTTCAGTTTTATTTTTTTCCTAAAACAACCCTTTCTTCAGTGATCTCTATAGCTGAGAATTTATTATAGACAGATATTACAAATGCCTCATAACATTTGCTTTAAATTCAATTAAGTCCATATATGTATCAAGGAAGCAAGTTAAAAAAAGGAATTTATTTCCCATAGAACAGAAAGAACTCCCGAGAATAGTAATAATCCAAATGATGTGAAAAGAAAGTGTATACATGCCTTTATTTTCTTATTTTATTTATTTATTTTGTCTACACAAGCACCTATTAAAAACTACTTTTAAAGTGGACAGGAAAATAGGTCAAGAAAAGGAATGACAAAACAAATTTGACATTCTAATAAGCACCTTAAAACAACACAATTAAAATTTCAAATAAATTGGGTTTTCCCAACCAAAAATTACCAGAAAGAAGTTACATCCATATTGATTAGTTTATTTTAAGTATATATGCATTGGTTTGCAAAATTTTATCTACAGTGACTTACTCTTAAAAGTTCCTCTCTTTTGAGTATTAAAAAAAATGTCAGGTCCTTCTATTCTCCTTTTGTTGATATCAGAGTAACTGGAAAGCAGTGATTAGAAAATAACAATCTGTTGTTACTTCAACCCTGTTCTCCCCTGGGCGATGGATTATTTCTACATCATAATATCTGTTAGTTAATACCAAAGGCTTCACTCAACTTCAAAGCAGAGATATTAAAAGCTCACTTTCCTCTACCAGGCAGGTGTATTTTTATTAGCTTTCTCTTTCAAAATTGCTATGACTTCACTTGCGGATATCCCGCCAACAGCCATTATTGAAAGTCTTTCTGTAATTGCTAAGTTCCATGCCCCACCATCTGAAGCACAAAACCAATGTCACTTGCAGCTCTCCAACAATTGACTGAAACCAAGTGTTACATCATTAAAGCTGAATTACAACACACCCACGGCGTGTTTTCCATGTGTGCTATTTTAAACAATAGGAGAGTAAAACCTGGCTATAAATTCACAGAACCCCAATTTGTTCAAATTCGTGAAGAGTAAGAACTATCTGAGAGTCTTTTCTGGCAGTATTTTACTCAGAAATGTCATGCATGATATTGCAATCTCTGTTTGGATTTTATAGGAGATGGAAATGTTAGTCTTATGCTGGAAATTTAAACAAACTGCCACAAAGGGAGACTCACATTTGGACGCCTTGTGAAAGCACATATATATCTCTAATTGCTTAGGGTAACACAAATAAACTAATGTAAAGTATTCCAGTTTTTAGCGGATTTTGTGTAGAATAAATCAGATGAAGTGATGATGGCATGGGTATTTAGTGAACTCAGATTGGATTTCTTTTCTTTGATAGGGCTGGGTGTGGAATCCAGGCATTTCATTCTTGTCAATGACTAGGAAGTTCTCTAGAAAATCAAAAAACTCCATAAGATATTCATTCATTCTGATAAAAAGGAATTATGTGTACTATGTTTGTATTGCATAACTCCCTGATCTAAGTAAGTGGAAAGATTTCTTCTGTCATAGCAGCAAGCAGAACGTTTATAATTACTTTTTAGAAAGGTCGACAACTTTTTATTTGGTTGGCTTTGGTGACTTTATGGTGCCTAGATTCCACCGGAAAATATTTAGTCACCCCTTTACTTGGATAGAAATCCATCACCTGGAATAGAAATCATGGATAATGTGCCAGCATCTTTGTGCAGACAGAGTCTGAAAATATATACTAGGCAAGGCTACTGCCAAATGTCTTGTGTCTAGCCAGCACTACCTTTCAAATGTTCCCTGCACACTAGTTGCTGCTAAGATTTATTATAGCATGGATAGACAAATATATTTAAGCTTTCATGTCTATAGTTTGGATAATACAGTAGCAATCTACACTCTACCTATTACCTGCCTTCAGTTGTGGTGTCTGTAGCCACTCACAATATTTAGATTTCTCACCCAAAGTTAGTGGAATTTTTCACGTGACTTTAAATATATCAGATGAAAAAATGTGGGGGTATATATATGTATATATAACTTATTTCATATGTATGGAATATATCTTACATATGTCTATCTGTTTAGTTTGTCAAACACTACTGTATAATGATGAAATGCATCTAGATTAAAGAAGATAGTTCTAACTACATGAGAGAATAATTGCCTTGCGATAACATACAATAATCTTAAAGCTCAGTGCTGTGTTAAGCTAAATCAACCACTCTTGCGTTCTCTATTTAAATCTTTGCATTCAAATGAAAAAGTAAGTTCTATATACATGCATCAAAATTTTTTATGGGTCATCAATTCACATCACAAATTATGACAGCAAAGTAAATCCATCACACCCTCCAAGGTAAAGAGAACTATGCTCTCACCACGAATATACGTCTAGTCTGTTCTTTCCTTTATTTAAAAATTTCAGTGCCAACTGAATCAAAGAAACCACATTATTTCAAGGTTTATTTGTTTTCTTTAAATTTGGCGGACACTCCTTTCCTTTAAATTGGTTGAGTCAATACGGAAAAAAATGTCCACGATTAGCTTTGAGCATGTCCACTCATTATTCTGCATTTTGAATCCTAAAATTAATATCACTACATCATCTAGAGGTTGGTGCTGAAATTTTTTTTACAAAGCTGTGTGTTCTGGGTTAATAATTTGAAGAAAAGTTAGCTGGCATTTAAACATGTGCTAATGAATATATTAATTGCATTCTCTAGATTCTGAAACTGAGGATATTTACTTATCCTCAGTTTTTGTGCTTTAATGTATACTGAGAAAGTCACAGAAAGGTCAAACTTGTTCTATTTGTAATTTAGACACTTCTAGATATTCTAGATTATAGTGTTTACAGTTAAAAACAAAAGACATTTATTAAATAACTGCATAGCAGGCCTACAATATTTCATCAAATTAGAGAAGATCCAATGTGTATTTACATTTAGACTATAAAGCAATTTTCCAAAACCACATAAACAAAACCATTTTGACACCTGGTCCTTTAAAGTTCATGAACTTCAACATCTTAAAACGTGTACAGGATTGTCAAACATTCCAGCACTCTCTCTGGGGGCTCCCAAACATATGTAACTGTGTATATCACAATGTCATATGTCATCAAGTTTCCTTTAAAGAAAGTAAACGGGCCCTTTTATCAGGGCAGCAGAATGTCATAGCTCTGAATCTGTGAGGAAAGAGGCAAGAGCTTAAGAGGAAGTAGAAATTATAGGCTTGCTAAAATGCCTACCCTTTCTAAATTTCCTTTTATTCAAACCCATAACGAATACTTCACTGAAGTGTAGAAAAGACTTCCACCAAATACTGCATTTTAAAAACAGGAAGAACTTTGTAATTATATTTATATTAAGTTTATAAATATATTTATATAATATATATTAATATATCACATATTTATATATTCTACAAATGTTTACTCTATATAAATATAGAATAAATAGAAATATAATACATATATTATATATGCAGATATAATAAATATGTTTATATTTATATTATACATTTATAAATCTCAAATATATTTATTATAATTAAACAAATATAAATATACCCATATATTTATATATTTTATATAACTCATTTATATAATCTTTATGTGTGTGAGAGACTAAAAATGGCAATAGTGTGAAGAGTAATTATCCACAATGATAGGTGTATCTCTAAATTTAGCACTGGTAAAGGGACATGAAATTCATTCATCTCTTCATCTCTCCTTTGTCTGTGAATTTTCTCAACTGAGTACAGAATTTTGGCAAAAGCAGCAGGTGGGAAGGCTAATTAAACCCAGCTTTACCTGTAAGATGTGCTGTATTTCCCCTCCCCCCCGTCCCCAGAAAAGTGTTCTTTATGGTTCTGCCAGGATAAATAGGGAGGCTAATGACAACCCACCTGTTCACCCTACAAAGTCTTAAAGCTTGTTTGCAGCAGATTTACAAAATGCAGCAAAGGCAGCAGTACTAAAGGGCAAAAATCTCTTTTGCAGTCTTTGTCCACCTGTCTGGGTGCAGTGACTGGACGAATCCTCCCAGCTGTTTCTTACATTTACCAGATTGCTAGCCCCTTTGACCAAAGAGAGATAAATTTTTTAAAAATCTGGCTCCACCTCACAACTTTGAATAGCAAGAGGACAAGACTCTGGTGGATTCTCAGCTTCAGCAATTAACTGAAGAAAGCAATCAAAGACTCCCCGGCATACATCACAGAGGACCTGGACTTGCGATTAAGCAGTCACATGGGATGAAGGAAGGGAATATGTCATGAAAAATGTTACTTCTGGAGATAGAAATTTTTCTGAGTACATTAGTCATACTTTCATGTATATCTAAATGATGTCTATGTGTGTATATGTTTTGCAACCTCAAACTGTTTTGCTACATTCGTTTTATCGTTTCTTCACTGTAACACTATTTTAATGTTTGATTCAAGTGAATCAAACATTAATTATATAATTAATGATTTCTGTTTCTAGAATTCAGAGGCATGCAATACAAGGTTATGTATCCATCTTCTCTATCCAGTTACCAAACACTCTCTCAACACCCCAAAGGCAAAGGGAAGTGTCTGCACATTCAACTGATTGCAAATCTTGAAAGGTCATCAATTTATTTTAACTGGAGATTAAAACAATATAGTTGCCTTTCAATTACTCAACTTTTACAAAATAGTTTGGTGTAGTATTTGTTTTCAGATTTGGAAGCTCTGATATGCTAATCTTTGATGATTTCATTTTTAAGTCAATACCTGATGGAGATAGAGATGGTATTTTTAAACCTCTTCTACATGCATATACAGAGACTTATCACCATTGCAGACTCTCCTTAGAAAAAAGAAGGCTCATCACTTCTATGCACCCTAAACATTAAGACAACTTTAAGATAAATGAAGTTTTAAATGAACAATGAAGCTATGAAGGAAATGTTTGAATTAAATAAGGATATTCTGTATCTACAAAGACTAGTAAAAATTAGTACACTGACTAAACAACTAAATATTATCAACTATTTACAATAAATTTAAGTACATATATCTGATAGATCTGTCCTAATACAGCTCAGTGTTTGTGTTAGGAAGTTAAAACTAGTTATCGAGGACTTGGAAAGAAATTGAGCACTGGAATGAGGCTAACCATATTGAATCAGTTTCTATCTTTTTTTTATTCTAATATGGATAACCACTAGAGTAGTGTTTAAGAATAAAACTGTTAAATATTAGTTCTCAAACAGAAATTGTTTCAATTATGTTTCAATTATTAAAAATCATTATTTTAACCAACTATACATAACCAAATGGTTCATTACCCATAAATACATTCAAATTAAGTGATGTGAGTATTAAAAATTGTTTTGTTTACAAATTTGTTGTTGGAACAACAGAAAACTACCATATTTCTCAAGCTCATCAAATCCCATGAGTCTTTGTAGGTATCTTTTAAATTAACGGTAGAATTATGGAACTCCTATTTTCAAATTTGCATGTTTCAAGTAGACAATTATATATGTCTAATGCTCACTGGGCAGGTCAGTGAAAGGCGCATAAAATTTGATGCAAAAAATACTAAGCAAAGCATTTAAATTCATGGGATTAGTTAACTTGCCTTGTGTTGAGTTAAAAATAGCATAGAGTAAAATAAAAAGAACTGAGTTGAGAGCCACTATGTGAGTTGGGTACAGAAAAGTTGGCTGCATAACTAAAAATGAGTAATTAGTTCAATGGGAAAAAAACCATAAGAATGCATAGCTGTGGAAAATAGAAGTAAAACCAGTAAGAAAGGAGAATCTGCTGCTTCGAAAATAAAGTAAATTCATAGAAGTCTTCCAAATCGTTATGTACTTCAGAACACTGATTTCTTTAAATATGATTCTAATCTAATGCCTTCACTGATAAGGTCATCCAACCATACCCTTCCTACCTTTGTTGATTAGACTAGGCATTTTGTCAGCCACATCATAATTTTTCTTGATTTTCCTTTTTCTTTTTCTTTTTCTTTTTAGATCGCATTAGGCAGTTCTCAGGATTAACTCCAGGCACCCTGCTCAGGAAATATGCCTGGCTAAGAACTGGTGACCACATGCAGTGCTTGGAATTAAAATCATGTTAGCTGTATGCAAAGTAAGCTCTTTAACTACCTCACTATCTAGTTCTCCAGACCTTGGTTTTGGGAAGTTTCATCAAAGTGATGGCAATAGTAATATTTTAAAGAGGTCAAGAGATTTGTACCTGCTTTACTGATCAGGCTTTTGAAAAAGAGGTTGTTTCATTAATGTGTATATTTAGAAAAGAATAATTGTCTGGCAAGATGGTCAAAGGGCATATAATGCCTGCTGTGCAGGCAGGAAGCCTGGGCAGGGTCTCTGGCACCACCAAGTGTTCCCTGAGCAGCACAAAATTTGAAAGGAATTGTCTTTGCTAATATTAAATCAGCATAGCTACTGTTCTATTGTTGATGTGGGGGTTAAATAAATACTAGTAGGAAAAGTACAGATAGAAAAGGTGATTGCATAAAAATGATAATTTGGACAAGTTAACTCTGGACTCAGATTACATATCTGAAATATGTGAACAATAACTATACCACTTAAAGAAACTACAAGGAATAAATGAAAAATATCCTTTCAGATAAATGTTAGTGACCTTCCATTAAACAAATATTTTGCCTTTCTAAAATGTGATACCGAGCTTACTAAAAATTATTTTTTATTGAATCACCATGATATACAGTTACAAAGCTTTAATATTTGAGTTTCAATCATACAATGATCAAACACCCATCCCTTCACCAGTGCACATTCTCCACCACCAATGACCCCAATATACTCCACCTTTCCAACCCTCCCCCTGTTCCAGGACAGAAAAATTCCCTCATACTCTCTCTCTACTTTTGGGCAATATGGTTTGCAATACAGATGAGCCTAGTAATAATTCTATGAATAGAAATATTTTTATGATACTATAGAATTTCAGGGGAATAATATCATGCATCTATATATGTACAGATTCACCACAAAGTTCTAGTATTATCTCACTCACAAAATGACTTCTTCCACCCAAAATGACTTCTTCCACCCATGTCTCCCATTCTCCTTCCTCTTTTCCACCATTAACCATCATAGTTTTCAAAATTTAAGTGCTATTTTTATTGTCTTGCCACTTGTTTAGCTTTATTTATAGTCTATATATGAACAGGGAGTCTTAGAAAATAACTGAGAAAAGAAATTGAGAAAACTCACCAAGTTTACCTATTCACCTAAAAAGGTAAATAAAATGGAGGAAGAAACATTAGCCCTATGAAACAATTAGAAAGCAAAACAAAAAAGTAAGTAGGCAACCTTTTTATAGCAGCATAATTCGAAGTTGTTAGCAATATGAAGTCACCAAACAAAATACGCAAGTGACTGGGTGGATACAAAGGATTCACAAATAAAAATATTTAAGAATATGGTTTTCCTGTAGCAATAATTAGAATCAGAACTGCTTCATTTTTTTTTCCTTTTGGGTCACAACCGCAATGCACAGGGGTTACTCCTGGCTCTGCACTCAGGAGCTACTACTGGAGGTGCTCAGGGAAGCATATGGGATGCTCAGAACCGAACCTGGGTTGGCCACGTGCAAGGCAAACACCCTACCCGCTGTGCTATCTCTCTAGCCCCTCAGAATTGCTTTTGATATTTCTATGTTCCAGTGTTCCAAGGACAACATTGTAACTGTATACTAGTATGGTAGTACATTGTGCAATTTGCTCTAAACAATGAGAAATTCTGTTTGTTAATTATGATGTACCTATAATGGTATATTAATGCCCATCCACCTAATGCATTCACTAGAAATTGCTTGTCAATCAGAGTTTTCATTCACTTTTAATGCTCTCTAATTGAAGTTTTAAGTATCAAATTGTAGGAATTACAATAGTCAAGATCTGGGAACAATCCAAACACTCAAGAATAGTTGAAGGGAAAAACAATTGTGGTACCACAATGGAATGCTATTCAGCTATAAGAAAAGATGAAATCATGCCATTTCCTTTAAAAGAATGGAATTAGAGGATATCATGCTAAGTAAAGTCATTTAGAAGCAGAGTGATAGATACAGAAGAATCTCCCTCATATGCAGAATATAAAGAAACATAGTAAGGGCAATGGCAAGAAGAAACAAATAAGAAACAAACTGCAATGGCAATAGATCTTAAGAAATGATCCACAGACCTGAGTTTACCAAGATGAGGGATGGGTGAGAGGGGACCTTAAATTTCTGGTGGTAGGCATGGTGTTGGGATGTTGTATGCACAAACCACCATTAACAGTATTGTAAATCACTGTCACTGTCACTGTCCTCCCGTTGTTCATCGATTTGCTTGAGAGGGCCCCAGTAATGTCTTCAGGGTCACGGTCCTCCCGTTCATCGATTTGCTCGAGCGGGCCCAGTAACGTCTCCATTGGAGACTTTGTTGTTACTGTGTTTGGCATATCGGATACGTCACGGGGAGCTTGCCAGGCTCTGCCGTGCGGGCGAGATACTCTCGGTAGCTTGCCAGGCTCTCCGAGAGGGGCGGAGGAATCGAACTAGGGTCAGCCATGTTGGCTGCATGCAAGGCAAACGCCCTACCCGCTGTGCTATCACTCTGGCCCATTGTAAATCATTGTGCCTCAAATGAACTCTGAAATTAATATTAATTTTTAAAAACTATTAAATATAATTATACTAGCACTGTAGCACTATCCTCCCGTTGTTCATTGATTTGCTTGAGCAGGCACCAGTAACGTCTCCATTATGAGGCTTGTTACTGGTTTTGGCATGTTGAATATGCCATGGGGAGCTTGCCAGGCTGTGCTGTGCAGGTGGGATACTCTCGGTAGCTTGACAGGCTCTTGAAGAGGGACCGAGGAATCAAACCTGGGTCTGCCGCATGCAAGGCAAACGTGCTACCCGCTGTGCTATCACTCCAGCCCATAATTATACTATGTAATAAATTTCTTAAACTGAAATCAGCATGCCTTTAAGTGGTATCAAATATAAAGCAAGCATTTCCAGAGATTTGATTTAGAAGGTTTTAGAATGAAATGTCAGGGAAATTAGTAAAATAAGTCTAGTAGAATCAGATTTAATTTTGACATTTGTAATATCTTTCAAGAACTTCAAGCAAAGAACTTTAATTCATCATGGAAAGAAATTCAATTCAAAGGATCAAATTATAAATTAACATTAAAAATCCTGATTCATTTATATATTTCCTTACCAAATCCTCACCTCCTGTTTTTAATAAACTGCCACTTTTTAAATTTGTATTTTAAAGTTGCTGTTGTGTTAAACATTAAACTTCTGTAAGAATTGTATTGAGGGTCAGATAGTATAAGAGATAAGAAGCTTGTCTGGTATTTAGTTAACCATAATTCATTCACTAGCCAGGAGTCACTCCTGAGGCCTGGGCTAGGGACTGACCCTGAGAATCACTGTGTATAAAAACATATAACCAAACTCCCCCCAAAGATATCAAACAAACAAAAAATGCCACCAAACAAACAAAAACTATGAATTTGATTTTATGTTTTGCCTTTCATAAGTGATTCCTAATCATAAAAACAGATGAGATTTATATTAATCGCATTGCAATGAAATAGTTAATATCTTGTTTGTTCATATGATCCTCAATCATAAAAAGAGATTTATATATTCCATAGTAATGAAATAGTTTACATTTCTCTGTGTTCTTTTGGTAGCATATATTTAGATGTTGAAATTTAGGTCATGCAAACATGCCAAATGAAATATATATATATATATATATATATATATAAAATTTATCTTTTAAACACCTATAGCATTTTTGGTAGGACACTGGCTTTCATTTTCATCTTATTATAAATTAGGTAACTTATTTAAAAGGAAACGAAATCGTTTGTCATTCTCTTAGGTTGATACCAATAAAAATGTTTTACTCTAAGTTTAAGAATAAATAGTAAAAGATGTTATCTACCTATTTATAAAATAATCATATTTTGTTCCCTGTTGTATCTAAAGTTCCTTTGTATGACATGGACCTTATGTAATACAAAGACACTCAAAATTTATTTAATAAGTTCATATAAATAAAAATACGAAGCATATATTTTGCTTCCATGGTTTGTTCTCTCCAAAAACCCAAAGCCATAATTACTGAGTTGTGGGAACTGTTCAAGTTTTTGAAAAGGGGCACTGTCAGAGATCAATCCCAAATATTCCTGCTTTGGAGGCATGCGCTTTACCTCTGAGCAACATTCCTTATCACAAGCATGGTCAATATTGCAGCAGTTAATATTTCAGGCCTAGGGCTAAGATAGTTGTAAACACAGTTTACAGATTGTGATGAGGTTTATGTACACCTATTTCCTTTGCCATAGAAAATTTTGGCAAGTCCACCTAACTTACAAGAAATTTTCTCTGGTGTAATAAAGCTGTATCTTAAAGCACCTGTCAAAATGTCTATAAAAGTTGGTAAACCTAGCAGTGCTTGCGGGCTACTCCTGAGGCAAGACTCAGGGATCATGTAGCACTGGGAATCTTACCTAATACTCCCACATGCAAAGTTTGCAGCCTTTTGAATTTCTTCCCTTCTCATCATCTCTGAATATTTTACCTGAATTAAATAATCATGTTACTCTTTATACTTATCAGTTTTATCACTAGAAGATTATTGTTGTTTTCTTGAACTAAATAAATAATTATCCTCAATCTGTAAGTTGTTATGATTCTATATTTTCATGCTTTGAGGTAACTATGCTCTTTCAAATTATGGTCACATTCTTATCAGTTCTGAATAGTAATATGTGAGTAGTTCTCACTTTTGCACTAAATTTCAAATGTGCTTCCCTGTCTTTTAGTTGTTGTACTTCAATTCCTTCTTTCTAAACCATGCCATTATTAGACTTAAAATGTGAATCTAATGGAATGGTTTTATTCCTAAAAATTTTCAATGGCATCAGTGATAATGTCACGAAGACCAAGTCCCAACTTTTTTACCATGTTCTTTACAGAGCTTTTTCTGTATTTCCTTTGTTTCTTTTTCTAATGTCATCTCTTACATTCTTCCATTCTCATCAATTCTATTGTCATAAAGGTTTATGGTTAATTCCTTTCTATCACAAGCATTTTCTTATTTATTGGAGGCTGGTTAATATACTTGAAATACACTCCTTCACAATCCTCTAGTTGGTAAATTTACATTCATACTCAAAGTACATATCACTTGCTCAGGGAATCAAGCTAGTACACAGCACAGATGGATTATTGTACAGTACAGTAATTATATAGTACAGATGGATTATTTTTCACTTTTCTTCTATATTTACTCTCTCAGAGTATGTTGTATATAACTTTAATATCACTTTAATCAAGTTAATAATTTATTGAGCATGTGATTCACAGATCTTAAATCCATGTGAGATTATATAACACCAAATGTAACAATAAAATAATAATTTAATTTAAAATGTTAATAAAATTATTGTTATATAAATTTCGATATAAGTGAAGGGAAAATTTAAAAAGATCATTTTGTAAAAAGCAAGGAAAATATAAATTTTTTTCTTGGTAGATCTTATTTTAAAATGTGCTTAATTCAGATAAAAACTCATTGACAACACTTCTTGTTAGATAAGAACTATACAATTTTTTATAAACTGGAAACAGGCACCTCAAACTGCATATACTGTATATTAGCTTTCAATCAGCAGTGTAAACAATGTACTATAAGCATTACATTATATCCACATTAAGATAAACCAAAGCACTGTTGCCAAGACAGATGTAATCATTCAAATTCCATTGGGAAAGAGTTACCAGCATTATTTGGTCTAGGTCTTGAATATTTTATTTGGTAAATAAGTTTTTTTTGTATATTCCTTTCTTTATAGCACACATTTCCAGCATTTGAATATTATAAAGTATAAATATTATATAATATTATAAAGTATTTCAAATGTTCTAGATTTACAATTCAGTTGGAGTATGTTATATTTTTTACCTCATAAAGTGTTTTTTTTTAATTTGACCATAGTGCACAAATTTTATTTACTCTTTCTTGCATAATACCTAAATAATAAGAAGACTATTGGGCTTGTCATTTCTTATATTGCAAGCTTCTTTCTTGTCACACATAGAGAAATTAAACAAAACAACTGCAAATGTTTATTTTCAGAAAATATCAATATTTTCATTTTACTTAATAAGCTAAATTTTAAAAAAATACAAGAGTTAAGATTCAAAATTTGAGTTGACCATATAGTTTTGAAAAAGTTCTTTAAATGCTACTTAGACACAAACCAAAGTTAGTTGAATCAAACTGTACATTTTTTTAAAAAAAACTGCAGACTTTTTTAAAAAAATGAATCATTGTAAGAAACAAAGTTACAAAGTTATTCATTACTGGGATTCAGTCATAGTATTTACCAATACCTATCCCTTCACCAGTGTACATTTTCTATTACAAATGTCCTCAGTTTCCCTCCCACAATACTCCCTACATGATTCCCTCCCTCTATGGCAGGCACTTGTCTTCTCTCTCTCTCTCTCTCTCTCTTTCTCTCTCTCTCTCATTGTCCACTGTAGCACCATCCTCCCATTGTTCATTGATTTGCTCCAGCACACACCGGTAATGTCTCCATTGTGAGACTTGTTGTTACTGCTTTTGGCATATCAAATACACTGAAGGGAGCTTTCCAGGCCCTGCCTTGCAGGCAGGATAGTCTCAGTAGCTTGCTGGGCTCTCCAAGAGGGATGGAGGAATCGAACCCAGGCCGGCTGCGTGCAAGGCAAATGCCCTCCCCACTGTGCTATCGCTCCAGCCCAGCAAAATATTTTATTTAGTTTATGAGATCCATGTTTGTTTCAGTCCATGACCTGATGATTGGTACATAGATAACTAAAGTCTTACCTTTGCTACCTTAATATAAAAGTAAGATGTTGATGGGATATTAGTTTATCTTTTCGATAATTTATCACATATTTATCTCAAAAATAATTTCTTATAAACCCTCTGGTTTGTAATAAAATAAAACTCAAAGTTCTGTTCTCAATGAAATTTTCCTGAGGTTAACTATAATTTTCTTGATTTATAATTTCTGAATACATTTGTTATTCATCATGTTTTATAATGATTACATATAATCATATATATATGATATATATATATATGTATATGCCTCTTGGAGAGTCTGGCAAGCTACTGAAAGTATCCCACCCACAAGGGCAGAGCCTGGCTCCTCGTGGTATATTCGAAATGCCAAAAACAGTAACAATAATGGGTCTCATTCCCCTGATTCTGAAAGAGCCTCCAATCCTTGAAAAAGACGAGTAAGGAGAGGCTGCTAAAATTTCAGGGTTGGGACGAATACAGATATTACTGGTGCCTGCTCAAGTAAATCAACGAACAATGGGATGACAGTGATATCGTGATACATATATAGCTATCAAATGTTGACTATAATAAATACATGTTTCATAAGAAGTGGAAGGAGAATCAAAACTCATTCTACTGTAACCCAAAGAGATTACTTTTAGCATTTCTACTTATTCTCTTAAATACCAGCATTTCAATGATCATAATACATTTCCATATCCCTGAGCTAATTCACATATTCCTTCAATTGAAAATTCCCCATTAATGCATACGTTCTATAAGATTAAATCTATATTATCTAAAATAGTGATCAAAGACAAGTAAGTGACATTGTACCAAACGATAAAGCTTTTGTTATCAGTACAAAAGAAAATCCAGAAAAATACTGCTTCTAACGTAAAGAACATATAGCCAGATATTAGAAGGATGTATGGGAAGAGAAACCATAATTTGAAAGGTTCACGTGAAACTAAATATCATTGTCATTCTATCGTATGGGAGCAGATGATCTCATTCATATAATATTCTACAATAAAGGTTGACTAGTTTCCCTTCCACTTGCTGCCTTGTGACATTATCTATAAGGAAACACAGAAAATCTACCATGAAATTGGGTGAGGTCCACACCGAGCAATGAGTCTTGTTTATTAGCTTGTACTAGATTTGTCGTCTCCCATTTGACCACATTCACAGTCCCTTAGATACTCTATTTTCTATAGTAGAATATGGGAAATTTTATAGAAACATTTTTTTCCTGGACTTAAGTATGTGTAAAACATCACTCTGCTTTTCACTTGTAGATTTTGCTCTGGAATAATATTAATGAGATAGAGTTAAAAGTACTTCATGGTGTCTCACTCAAAAAAAAAAAAACAAACAAACAACTCCGCCCCTCTCGGAGAGCCGGCAAGCTACCGAGAGTATTCGATATGCCAGACACAGTAACAACAAAGTCTCCAATGGAGATGTTACTGGGCCCGCTCGAGCAAATCGATGATCAATGGGAGGGCCTTTACTTTACTTTACTTTACTATAAATATGTAATTCACAGTGCTTTAAATAAAATAAATTTTTAACAAAAAAACCTCTCTTTAAAACTGAAAAAAAAAGTACATGCTGAAATAAGTTCATCATTTTAGCTGTCCTAAAGAAATGGGCAAATTGATACTGCGTGCAAAGTTTCCCATAATATTCAGAAATATTCTGAACATTATTTAGCAGACTGAAAGAAAAACATTTTTTTCACTTTATTATGCCACATAATATCACTAATAAAAAAGAAAATGAAACTTTTTGGATTTCTAAATTATCGGCCAATGCATTTTGATAGGAGGACTAAAATGACTGACACTGAGATCTTCTGCAAGTGACTTATAAATAGCATGGTTTGAGCACAAAATGAACAGTATACCTATGTAGCCATTATTCTGGCATACAGATTATAAGAATATTCTGAACATGATAATGTTCTCTAAGTAAAACTCTCATTGAGATAGAAGAATTCTTAAATAACTTACTTATAGTATTACTGTTATTTACATCACGGGTTTTGGTTTTAACATTCAATATTCATTGGTCTCCCAATCACAGATTTGTTCCACACTCCTTATCCAATGGCCTTAGTCAACTCTCATGGGTTAAGAACTCAATAACTTCATTCCTCATCATTAAGGCAAGCTATCTGGATGATGGATTTAATACAAGCAAATGGTTTCCCATTTTCTTTGATTATATATTTGTTTGGGCTGGAGCAATAGCACAGCAGTAGGGCGTTTGCCTTGCGCATAGCCAGCTCGGCTGAGCTGGGTTCAATTCCTCCGCCCCTCTTGGAGAGCCTGGCAAGCTACTGAGAGTACCTCTCCCACACAGCATGGCCTGGCAAGCTACCGGTGATGTATTCAATATGCCAAACACAGTAACAAGAAGTCTCAAAATGGAGATGTTCCTGGACCCGCTCAAGCAAATCAATGAACAACGGGAGGACAGTGCTACAGTGCTATATATTTGTTTGGAGTAACTCTTGAGGTAAAAATTAGAATGATGTAATCACGTGAAGGTGCAGTTAAATTCCCACAATGCATAGTTAGAATCATTGTTATTTCAGTTCTGTCTTTTGTATATATTCTCTTCTACCACATATTGAAATATCTCATAGACTCCACTCCTTATTTCTAAAGATCCCTTAGACTCTCTATTTTCATAATGAGCTAATTATATGAATGGGAACCAATGAAATTATTTATCTAATCTGTTTTTTTAATCACATAGCCAGTATGGAATCTTAAACATTGAGGTAATTTAAAAATTTACTTCATCCCCTTGACTTTATAGATGATGAAACTGAGAACTAAGTAATTTTCCTCAGACTGCTTAATTTCCTTATGTTGTCTGGAACCTGAATCCAAATTTTTCTCCACCTCAGCACAGTAATTTAAGTATCTGTAAAATACTAGGCCAAACGGGTGTCAAAAATTGTCATAGACAAATGAAAAAATAATTTTAATAAATATACTTCCTTCTTGCAATATACAATAGGTCTCATTAAAGATCTTTACAGGTACTTAACTTTAATGTGAGTAACATAAAAGGCAAAAGAAAGCTGGGAACATACGTAACAGTTTTTAATCTGCTTCAATCAGTTTCTCAGATCCACTATATGAGGTTGTAAACATGATAACACTTCAATAACAAATCCAAGTAATAACATATGAGTGCCAGAAAATAATTCTCTATCAGCTATGTACTTTTATGTGAGATTGTACATCCAAATTTTTGTTAATGAGCTTTTCATTCTCACCTGAAAAATCTGAAGAAGTCTCATATTTGGGAGTCCAGGAGAGAATTTTCCCTCTTCCTTGGTGGGGCAAATATTTCAATTGTAAAAAGTTTATTACTAACCACTCAGATTTTGCTCTAAAATCTAAACATTCTTGTAGAACATATATTTTTGAAAAGCTGGACAGCACATCAGATTTAAAATTTTCCTTTCTGCGCCACTTGGATTTCAAGGAAGTGAGTTTTTGAATCTTGATAAGAATCATACATAATATTTTGTTTATTTTACCTAACAAAGGGAATTTGGCTCACCAAGGACATGAGGAACACATAGAGAACATTGTGAAGGATAAATTAAGCAATATTTTTGAAAGAATAATTAAATATTGTTCAACTTATTTTTATTTATTTTTGCCACTGTCTATTTGGTGCAAGAATGAAGTAGTTTAATTTATGGCAAACGTAAGACATATTCTATCAAATTGAAATTTTTAATCATGAAAATAACAAGATAAAAATAAGTAAGAAAATAACAGAAATGGTACTATATTTATGTACACTTAGAATATTTATTCACTTAGTTTTACTAAGGGACATATACTAGCACTTAGAAAGAACATTCATTAGAGCAAAAATGCAAACACATCTTTTATCTTTAAATAAAAAACTAATGGGCCCAGAGAGATAATGTAGTGGGTAAAGTGCTTGTCTTATATGCAGGAGACCTGGGTTTGTTCCCCAGCACAACATGGTCAGGGATAATCTCTGAAAAGGTGTGCCCACTTTCATATGTGACCCTCCTGAACCAAAATTGAATGAATGAATAAATTAACAGTTACACTCAGAGAAACAAAAAAATTTCTTCTAAATGCATCTTTATCAGGAGGTAGTAGAAATTGTAACATAGGCCATCTTAAACTTAACAATAGTGTGGCTTAAAAAATTTTTGTACAATATTTTAATTTAATTTTTAAATTTTAAAAATTATTGCACTAAAGCACTATGATTTACAAAGTTATCCATACTTCAGTTTCGAGCATACACTGATCCAGCACCAATCCCACCAATAGTGTCAACTTCCCTCAACCACCAGTGTTCCCAGATTCCTACCCATCCTCCAATTGGCCTCCTTGACAGGCACATTTTTAAAGTACATTCTTAAGCCACACTTTAATTGTTGTCGTTTGGATCTCTTGCTTTCATTGTTGAGTTTGTGGTTTCATGTACAGCTACACCATTACTCTACACCCCTGATGTACCTGAGGCCCTTGACATCTTACTCCTGTTACTTTCCATCTGACTCTTCTTACTTTTTCCTTTGATCTCTTTCCTTCCTCTTTCCTGTGTCCTGAAATCAAGGGCTATATAGGTGATGCTTCTTCAATTTCCACTCCCTTGTCTAGTTACTCTATATTCTACAGATAAATGTGATTATCCTGTGTTTATCCTTCTTCTGACTTATGTCACTTAGCCTGTTATCCTCCAGTTCCATCCAAGTTGCAGCTCATTGCATTTGGTAATGGTATTAACTTTATGTATATTTAGTAGGAACAAATTTTGGATTTTGATATTTCTGCTCACAGGAGCTAGGTGGTGTGATACTCTCTTGTAATTCTGGGCAGCAGAAACAAACAGCTCCCAATAAGCCATGTGATCATGCCAGACAGCCATACTTAACAGCAGTGATTTTCAACTGCCACCTGCAGCTTAGACCAGCCCACAAAGTTCCTGTGAATAAAGTGTTAAGCAGCAATAACTTTTTCTTTGTGGGCCCACAGGAAATTTCTCTGAACCAATATTTGTCTATATTATAGAATATTGCTCCACTGAAGACTAACGTAAATGTTTTTAGTATATTTAAGTTCAGCGAAGCAACCAACTAGCATGCTCAGTACTAGGGGTGTATTGAATGCTTGTTCATTTTAAGATATTTTCCATTTATGATGAGTGTTTTGGGATGTAACTCCATGCTATGCTAATGTAGATCTCTACTTTTAAAGGAAATAACAGCTGCTGAAATTTCATGTGATTATAGATGTAAGAGGTAGTTCCGGGAACTGAAACTGTGTATTTAAGGGTATTCCGTGGAGGAAAAGTTAGAGAGGTATTCCTTGAAAACTAAATAAAATTTTGGTGATAAAAATGAACACTTGAAATCGTCATTCTATTTTAATCATCAGGAGAAACAAAAACAGATTTCTTGGAAGCTTATTATGCAAAAGGAAAGGATAACTCATGTGTTTAGAAATGCCAGATAATGCCATATAATTCCCTGGATTGTTACTATTTGCTTAAATTTGACGTTTGGGAAACCATGTTATAATAGTTAATGAATTTATTTTATTTATTTTTAACCGTATTTGAGGCATTATTATTTCAATACTATTGGTGATAGTGTTTCATGCATACAATACTACAACACCACACCCTTCAACACAGAACTAATGTATTTTAATTGGAAATATCAATATAATGTTAAGTTCATAGCATATTTGTAAAATACAAAAATTAAAGTACACAATGTTAATATATTTGTATATAATAATTTAAAATTTTAAATACACATAGAACCAAAATGGGAATAATGAACACATTGCAAATTGTTAACACACATTATTTCCATAAGATGGGTTCTGATCTTGACTCCTGTTTCATGTACAACATTTATCAAGACAGAAGAAATAACAGATGTTCTTTTATCATTAGCCTTAGGAAAAAAGGATCCATTTCTAGTATTTTAGCCATTTGATAAATTTTATATTAAAGCGATGAAATGACCCTAAAATCAGATCCAAATCCAGTTTGCTCACTGAGGATTACATATATAATTCAAATTCAACCACACCTTCAAATGCACATAAGATGGTCTCCCAACATATCTTGCCTATTTTTAAGATTTTATGATTGTAAATAAAGCCTGGAAAGTTCTTTCTTAGATTTTACCACCTGAAACTGCAGCTGTTGGCTGCCTCTATCAAAGCCTCACAACTCCAAACTCACGTGCAAACCTCATCAAGGGCAGACATTTCTAATTGATTCCAGAAGTATTTCTTTTGCTGAGATCAGGGGGCAAAGGAAGAATAATGAGCAGCTTTTTAGAGGGAATTGGGAGTTAGTTGTTGAGGGATGGGGGAAGGGAGCCTTTAAAATTTCAGCCCAGCCAGAAATGCATAGCAATTTTACGGTCAATTGGCAAGAGCATCTGGAACCAGGCATGCTGGCTTCATAGTTGATGGTAGTGAAACCAGCTTACAGGCAACAGCAAGCCATAATGAGTCCCTGTCATGTACTAGTGGAAACTAGGCTGACGTTCTGCCAAATATCTCTGTGCCTTTTTCTCAGGGTCAGGATTCCCCTTAGAGCCCTTGTCCTGTTAAATGTGAAATTCTGTCCACCCGAAGGTTCTTTAGTTATTTTAGCTATTCTTAAAGGCTCAACGAAAAGAAAGACAAAACCTTAAAACTCATATATGTTTAATTCCCTGCATACTGACAGGCTTTATATCACAGGACCATGTTTGCTTTTATTGAAGGAGGGGAGTATATTTCAAACGCAGTGGGCCATCTTGTTAGTGCATGGAGAGTGTTGGATGCTCAGGTCATAAATCATAGCACAGTGCTTCACACCCAAAGACTAGAGGAGGAAAACTGCGATACTCTTTGTTATTTCAAATGTAGGACAGGTGATTATAAAGGTGTGTGGTGGGTGCGCGGGGCGGGGGGGGGGGGGGTTGTTTCTTTTTTCAAATGCCAACCAAAAAACAGAGGTGATGTGGAAATAATTCCTTATGAGTAAATGATGTTTACTTTAAGCCACTGCTCGTTATTCACTATGCTGACATTGGTAAATTACACCCACAAATAAGTCAGGTAAAAAGACAGACATGAAAAATGTGGAGTGATGCGTGAATCAACAGGATGGAAATAGGCTTAGTGGTGAGGACTGGATTAGGCATAAAGTTATATGCCTAACATTCCATAACTTCTATTTGTACCCAAATAATAGAACTAATAAAGTACTAAACAGTTTAGAACTGAAAATTCCAAAGTTTGTCATGCTGAAATAAATTCAATATATCTGCCCTTCTAGTCAATACACTTTTTTTGGTAAGAATCACTTTCTGTTTCAAACAAGCTAAAAATATGACAAACAGAAGGTATATTGAAGAAAAAAAGTTACTCATAAAAATGTTAAAGCTCATATACTTTTTTATATAAAACTCTCATTAGGACACATATGTTATAATTTCAGTAAATGTTAATCTAAAGTACAATTACTCTTCCTTATAATATACATAGCTGAAATGTACCCAGACATGATTACTCTCTTTGAACTTAAAGTGTTTGCAAATCCAAGAACTGTTGGTGGAAACTCATTTTCAAATAAGGCTTAAGAGAGAAGGAATGAGTTAGTAAGGCCATAGACTAGGGCCTGGGAGATGGCTCAGACACTGAGGTACCTATCTTGTGCGTCAGTAGCCACAATTGAGTCATTGGGGCTGCTGAATGCTCCTCATGTGACCATGATAGCTCTGTGCTCTGCTCTACAAGTGATTTATGGCTGCAAGCACCTTAAATTGTACATGCATAGAAACTAAAGGGCACAACTCCCGGCTACCCTCAGTGAGAGTGTGTGAGCACTGCAACCTGATGTAATGCTCTGCTCCATCTTTATTCCCACCTCCTCAAGCATCACAACCCCAAAAAGTGAGCACCACAGTTAAGTACGTGTGCAACCTCAGGTGGCTGCAGTAACTTCAACAGAGAAAGGGGAAGAAGGAATAAAATGGGAAAGATATTTATATCTCTTATTGTTTATCAGCTTTTTGGTCATTTTACTGATAATCCTATAATCAGAAAATCACTTTCTTTAACCTAGTATATGACATAAATATTGCTTTAGAAAATCTGAATGAAATAGGAAAGATTAATAGAGCTAGCAAGTGATTACTGCATAGTTGCAAGACACAGATTTATAGAAAAAAGGTAATCAGTTCCCTTTATACCAGTATTGAGTAAGAGGAATTTGAAATTAAAAGCACAGTATCATTGACACTAAAACTCAAAACAAAATAACTATGAATTAAACACAATGTATGAAAAATTTATGTGAGGAAAACTATTAAACTTCAAGAATGGAATCAAACAATTAAATAAATGGGAACTTTTTTGTTTTATAGATAAGAAAACTTGACACTAGCTAGGGATATAGCTCAATAATAGGGCACTTGTGCTGCTTGTCTGAGGACTTACATTTGAACATGCACAAAACAAAACACCAAATTAAAAAAATGTATTATTATAAGGATGTATTTTTCTTAAGTAGTATAAATATAGTCTCATTTAAAATACAAACATGTTATTTTACAAATATCAACAAATATAAAGTGATTGTGTGTGTGTGCGCGTGCACGCGTGTGTGTGTGTGTGTGTGTGTGTGTGTGTGTGTGTGTGTGTGTGTGTGTGATGCTCAGGAAGGAACCCAGTAGGGCATTCCACCGGTAAGACATGTTTTATTGATGAGTAACATCTCTAGTCACAAAAATCTAACTCTAAAGTTTCTTGAGAAGTGAAGACCCAGAATAGTCAAAAGAAATTGAATACATAATATCAGTGAACTATCTGTACAGCAATTGTGACCAGGACATTGTAGACTTACTAGTGAAATAATTGGTAAATGAGCAATAGAACCAAGAACCTAGATATAGACATATAAATATAACCAACTGATCTTTAACCTAGATGCATAGATATAAACAAATTGACATAGAACCTAGCTGTAGGCATATAACTTAAGCTAACTAACCTTTGACATAGGAGCAGGGATAATGCAACAAAGTATAAGATCACTTTAACAGTATTGACAAAATCTAAAAAAGTCTAAAACATCTAAACATAGACATATACATTTACCTAAAATTACTCATATACCTAAATTCAAAATATGAAAATATAAAATGAGAATAACACATTGGAGAAAACCAAAGGAGGTAAGATATAGCATTAACTTTTTATATATAAATAACTTTTTAGGTATAAATCTTAGCAATACCAAAACTCTGACCTAGAAAAAAAGAATTTATGAGCTGGATTTCATTGAAATAAAAATAAAAATAACTCTGCTTTGCAAAAGACAATGCCAAAAGGATATGAAGGCAAGCCATGGCTGTAAGAAAACATTTGTGAAAGGAACATCTGATAAATGACCACTGTCTAATATGTACCAAGAACCTCATAAAATTTAGGAGTAAGAAAATAACTCAATTCTAAAAAAAGACTGAATGCCTTAAAAAACTTCAGATATATTCAGTATTCTGAAACATGCTAGGCAAACCTGTTACAAACACAGTGAGGATGGTGGATTCAACTAGCAGAGATAACCTGCTGGTCACTTAGACTAGCCAACTGTAGTGAAAACCCTCCTTTCCTTAAGTACTGGACAAGATATTGGATGGCAGATAAGGATGGATAATCTATGCAAGTCTGTGTATGTGGGTTCCAAGAGCTTTTACTCCATACATGTTTTCCCGTTTAGAATTTTCCCTGCCCTACACGTCCTTGATGACTCTTTTAGGCTTTTTAATTTTATGGTGGGCTTTTTCCTGAGGAAGAGAGGGCCCACTACCTCTGCCAGAGTCTCTCAGTCCCTGCCACTGCTTTTCATGTTGCCTTTGCTCTTTTATGCTACTTCAGTGGTCTCTGGATTATTCCACTTTGAGTTTTTCTTTTACCCGTCAGTTTAGGTTTTCTCTTTGGCAACTCTTGTCATCATTTCTAACGTTTTTAATGACTTCTATGACTTACACTGCTGAAGGGGAAAAGAAACGTTTTCTGGTGGCCTGGAGTGCTGGAGTGCTGCAGAATAAAGAGGGGATGCTGCAGAATAAAGACTTATAACTGAAGACCTGCTATTCAGGGTGTTCAGTTATAAGTCTGTTCAGTTATAAGTTATAAGTCTTATTATAAGTCTTCAATTATAAGTCTTATTCAGTTCACAAGGTCTACCATCGAGTTAGCAGGCATCTGCTAAAATATATTTTGCTATCTCTGAATAGGCAACCAAGAGTTCTACAGTTCTAACCCATTGTAACATACTCTGCATCAGCATTTATTGATGTGTTTGCCTGCTTTTTGCTGATTCCTTGTATTTTGCTTTCATGTATTGACTTCACTAAAATATCCCACTTTCTCTGATTATTGCTTCGTCCCTCCCTCCCTCCCTCTTTTCCTTCCTTCCTTCCTTCCTTCCTTCCTTCCTTCCTTCCTTCCTTCCTTCCTTCCGTCCTCCCTTCCTTCAATCCACTCCCTTCTTTTCTTTCTTCTCCTTCCATCCCTGCCTCCCTCCCCTCCCTCCCTTCCTTTCCTTCCTCCTTTTTTCCCTTCTTTCTTTCCTTGCCTTCTCCTTCCCTTCCCCCTTCTCCTCCTTCCTTACTTTCCTCCCTCCCTCACTTTTCTTTCTTCTTTTCCTCCTCTATCTCTTCTTTCTTTGTCTTTCTTTCCTTCCTTCCTTCCTTCCTTCCTTCCTTCCTTCCTTCCTTCCTTCCTTCCTTCCTTCTTTCTTTCTTTCTTTCTTTTTTCCTTCCTTTCTTTTTTCTTTCCTTCCTTTCTCTCTCTTCCTTTCTTCCTTCCTTTCCTCCCTCCCTCCCTCCCTCCCTCCCTCCCTCCCTCCTTCCTTCCTTCCTTCCTTCCTTCCTTCCTTCCTTCCTTCCTTCCTTCCTTCCTTCCTTTTCTTTCTTCCTTTCCTTCCTTCCTCCCTCCTTCCCTCCCTCCATTCCTTTCTTCCTTCCTTTCTTTCCTTCTTTCTTCCCTTCTTCTCTCACTTCCTCGCTCCCTCCCTCCCTCCTTTCATCCCTTCCTTCCTTCTTTCCATATTTTGGGCCACATCTAGCATTATTTAGAGCTTACTCATGAGTGGGTGCTCAGAGATCACTCATGACAGTTATCAAGAGACCATATGTAGCACTAAGGACTGAACTAAGGTTGGCCACATGCGAAGTTTTTTCTTTTAATTTTGACACTTACGTTTATGATTTTTTAAAACCATAGTACTTAGGATAATTGAATGTACTACTTGCATTTATATAACCATTCATGTACATGTTTATAAATATTATAAATTATAAATATTATCTGTATTATGCTCTGAAGTCTGCCTCACTGTGCCATATGGAAACTGTATCTTCCTGAAGACAATAGAATATGATTTTCAGATATAATTAAGGTCCTTCATTTGTAGATAACTATTTGATAAAATATGATATTTTCCCTGGATGAGGTGGACTTAATATGGTAAAAAGCCTATACAGGAGCACTGCATGAACCAAGAGTTTCTCCTCATTGGCCTGATAAGATAAGCATAAACTGTGAGCGAGTCTATGTTGAATGACCTACAGATTGCCTCCAGTCAAGAGCCAGAACAAGAATGGGTCCCTAAATTTAACAGCTGCAAGGAAATGAATTCTGTCAGCAACCTGAATAAATTTGGAAGATTTTTACATACTTTTGCCTCCAGATGAGAACAAAATCTGGCCAGCACCTTAAATGCTGTCCTTTGAGACCTTGACTAGAGTATGGAGTGAACTGTGCCTGACTCTTGACCCTTGGAAACTGTTAGATAATGGAAGTGTTATTTTAAGCCACTAAATTTGTGGTAATTTATTGCAAAGAAAATCCAAAGTCTTTGCCTGTGTAGTGCTCAGGGTCCACACCCTGTATTGCTCAAGGGACCATACGGTGCCAGGAATTAAAACAGGACATGAACTTAGGGCTCTCACATGTGAATCATGTCTCAAACTGCCAAACTTCTTATGAATGAAAAAAGATGATATGTATGTGAATTTCTGGGCAAAAAACTGGCGACTCTTTCCTAAATAACATGTACCAGGGCATAGGCTAATTATTAAAGATGCCAGAGAGACTACTATGCATCAGTGTAGTAGCAAATTTTAATTATAAATAATAGGAATAGCATAGCTTTAATAGTTTTATGAATATAACCTAAGCGAATTCATATTCCACATATAGCATACACAGCGGGTAGGGCGTTCGCCTTACAAGCGGCCAACATGGCCGACCCGAGTTCGATTCCTCCGCCCCTCTTGGAGAGCCCGGCAAGCTACCGAGAGTATTTGATATGCCAAACACAGTAACAACAAAGTCTTCAGTGGAGATGTTACTGGGCCTGCTCGAGCAAATCGACGATCAACGGGAGGGCCTTTACCTTTACCTTTATATAGCATACAGTGTCAAATTAAAATTTTACTTCAAAGTTTTGAATTGCAAATACCTAGGAAATGTTAAGTAACATAATAAACATGACATTTTTTTCACCTGTGTAATGTTGTGTGTGTATGTGTATTAAGCTTAAATTAGATAATAGTATTCTGGATTAGTGTAGGATTGTTATCATGTGAATTTATTATATTGTTTTTGACTCATATAATGGAAACAATATCAGTGAAAAACTATGATTTAGTCACCTAGAAACAAGTGGAGGTGAATCACAATGCTTGTCATCTTATTTTTTTCAATATGCACATTATCTTTTAAGTGAAAGAGGATTAATTGCTTCAAAGACAGATTCTAATGACAACTTTAAGGAAAATTGAAGGTAATTCTGTGATCACTTAGGTTTTCATAACTAAATTGGGTAAGTGATAGTTTTAAAAGTAATTTCAAGGGCCTTCTATGAGTACTGAGTGGGTTTGGAAGACACTTCAGACTGAAGTGTTCAATATTTAGATGGTGGAAATTCATTGCTGTTCAAGTCCTTCAAGGGGGTCATCAGGAATATGCAAGGCATTTCTACAGCCCACTGAGCTATCTTCCTAGACTGAAACAAAGATGAATAGTCAATGTTTAAATAAAATTCTAAGAAATACCAATTCTAAAGAAAACACAAATTTAAATTTAGATTTAAGAATGCAGATGATTCCTTCTTCACAATGGTTTATTTTATGAATTTTCAACACTAGAAATGCAGGTTGTATTCAAAAGAAACCGTGGCAGAATAATATTTCATAATTCAGGGCAACAGCAGTAAGTCACACATTCCAGGTAAGGTAAAGGTAAAGGCCCTCCAGTTGATCGTCGATTTGCTCGAGCGGGCCCAGTAACGTCTCCATTGGAGACTTTGTTGTTACTGTGTCTGGCATATCAAATACTCTCGGTAGCTTGCCGGCTCTCCAAGAGGGGCGGAGGAATCGAACTCGGGTCGGCCATGTTGGCCGCTTGTAAGGCGAACGCCCTACCCGCTGTGCTATCGCAAGCATTCTCAATATATAGTGAGTTTATTAGGAAAGAACCTCCATCAAAAGTCAATAAGAGATGTCTATGATAATTGGTAGCATGATTCTCATCAATGTTGGGTGCTGTGGGGAAGCTGTGATTGGTGGCTAATTTCTTTAGGGACATCTTGAAGATGAAGAGTCTAATTTTAGTCACAGAAAGGGAAGAATGGACAGAAGATAGAACTACAGTAAGGACTGATTTCAATGAAAATAATGTTTGACTCTATTTAAATGATGTCTGTTTACAATAACATGAAACCCTTTACAAGTCAAAAAAGGAATAGTAACAAGATGCAATTATTTAAAATAATCTTTGCAAAGAAATGGAAGAAAGGTTTGTTCCCAAGTTTAATAATACAATACTTATTATTTAGCACAGCGGGTAGGGCGTCTGCCTTGCATGCAGTCAACATGGTCGACCCGAGTTTGATTCCTCTGCCCCTCTCGGAGAGCCCGGCAAGCTACCGAGAGTATTCGATATGCCAGACACAGTAACAACAGTCTCCAATGGAGACGTTACTGGGCCTGCTCGAGCAAATCAATGATCAACGGGACGGCCTTTTTTTACCCCTTTATTATTTACTATACAGTTAGACTGCCACTTGAAGAAGACTGATTCAAATTTAACCATGGAAATTCAATTGTTTTTCTTTAATAAAGCAATTACAAAAATATGAATGATGAAAATAAATAAAATGTACCCAGTGCTTCTTATATTCTAGCCCATTTTTCCATTTAAGTTTTTCACTATAATTTTCTACTATGTCAGTGGAGGAGATACAACTTATTTTTAATTAAAGCAACATACAAAGAGTAAATGTCTAAGTTTTAGGGGTGTAATATTATCAAACAAAGTCTAACACAAAAAAGCCTTTATGGTTTTAATTTGTGATCAAACTCACAGTTTGTCTGCATTGAATATTTTCTCTTCCCAAGCTTTGTGTTTCATATAACATACATTAGTGAAATCATTTGATACTTGCTGCTCCTTCTGATTTATTTCAATAAATATGACCTCCTCCAGTTCCATTCATATTATTAAAAAGACAAGATTTCATCTTTTCTAATAGTAGAGTAGTATATATGTATATAAATATATATATTCACACAGACACCTATATAAAACACAACTTTCTCAATTCATATGTTGTTGGGTCCTTGGGTTATTACCTTATTATTTTGGTTATTATATATAGTGCTACAAATAAGCTAGTCTTCTTTGATAGATAACTAGGAGTAGATTGTAGGATCATAGATGTTATTATTTCTCTTTATTTTTCTTTCTTTTTTTTCTGAGAAATCTATGTACTATTTTCCAGAGAGATCAAAACACTTATTCCCATCAGTCAATATGTTTCTACATCACTGTCTGGAGTGGTTGTTTCTGGCTTTTTTAAAAATTAAAATCATTTTCAGTGATGGAATTGATTTGTCATTTTGTTGTGATCATAATTTTCCAGATAATCAGTGATGATGAATGTATTTCACATGCATGATGGTCATCTTTGTATCTTCTTTCGTATATAACATTTCTTCAGCTCACCCACCATTTTAATGAGTCTATTTTCTTATCATTGACTTTATGCATTTTTCTATATCTAACATACGTAGTACACATATATTTATACTTATGATAGTGTATGTGTATACCTATCCTTTTATGTGTATGTGTATAAAATAACAGGAATAAGTTCTGTAAACATAGTGTCAGTTAACAAACTATAAGCAGCCAAAAGGTGGATTGCATTATTTTATGTAGGTTTCATACCAAACTCATGAATATTGCTATCATTATATTTGTAATGGAAAACTTATTTCCATCAATATTAAACAGCTTTTTTAAAGTCAATAAATATACAAGTTAATAAATACATAAGTCAGGATGACACCTTCGTGGTAATCCTATAGCAACAGTTTCTTTCAGTAATAAATAGCAATAGTCTTATAGATCAAGGATTTTAAATGAAAAATGCAGTTGCAGCAAAGGTCCTTGAAAAAAGGCTTCAGAAAATGCAAAGAGCTTTAATAATAGTCTCATCAATGCAACTGTAACAGTGTTATAAAAAAAAACTAATGGTTTTAATAAGTGACCTCTAAATTATCTTTAGTTTCTGAGTTTAGAAGGAAAACAACTTTTGATGCCTTACAATTTGATTAACTAACACCATGTTTACAGAACCTACTCTTATCAGCTCTCATTAAACCAGTTTGTATAGTTGAAAAACCTGAGTCCAAGTCCAAAGACATGGAGAGTTTGTACAGGTAACAATTTCTAACTATGACCTTTAGTTCAACATTACTGCTTTTCACCATCTTCATGTAAGTTACTTTCAAACTTAATTTTTAAAAATGTCTGAGTTTGGACCAGAACCAGCTGGCTGTGCTCTGGGCTTGCCCCTTGTTCTGTGCTCAGGGCTCACTCCTGGCGGTGCTTCTGGTGGTATTCATGTCTGCTTCTTGAGATCAAAGCAGGATGACTGCCCACAAGCAAGCACCTCCCTTCTGCTCTCATACATCCCGAAGACACACATCACAATTTATCTCTGGCTCTTTGTGTTAAACTTCACATTAAATTTCTTTCACATATTATCCCATTTAATAACAAAATCCTTCTAGATGGACATCATTATTTCATTCTTTTACAGATAAAGAAAGCCAAGTTAGAGGATAGTTAAGTGTTCCTGTACTTCCCCAAGGACAGACAACTACGAAGTTTCTGAACCAAGAGTCAAATTCTGGTTCTAAGGCAAGTTGGCTTCAAGACCAGTCTTAACTACTCACTTTCCCCTACTGACTCATCAGTGAATTGGCAGCAACTAACAGCTAGGGTTCATCAGACTCAATGGATATCCTACACTATTGACACTATCCAACACACAAAGAGCTTCAAGTTAATTGTCTTTTTGAAAACATACATTTTGACCAGTTCACATTTTGAGTAATTCGAAGAAAACATATTTTTATTTCCTCATAAACTATTATGTGACCAAGTGTAGATTTATTAATATGGAGTTATTCTGATTTATACCTATCATGTAAAATGTCTTTCATTATTTAGACTATAAATACCTTGTTTCATGATTTCAAAGGTCTTTTTTCTTGGCATGAATACTTTTGAATTATTAAATATTTACATTCTCTGTTTCTCCATCTTGTGTTTAAGATGCTCTCATGAGAAACAAAATTACATGTACGTAATACATGTAATTACCTACTGTCTACATAAAATATGAACATATTAGCCCTCAAGAATGTTAAGATTTTGATACTATGAATCCATGTTTTATTTAAAATGTTTAGATGTTTATTTACATAGAAAACATAGTCACAGTTTTCAGGAATCTTAAACTATCAATTTATTGAAGAACTACACTTATTTTTTCCTTCTTGTCACATACTTTCCCATAAGCAAATCTCATGTTAGATACTTAACTATCTATTGAGATAATTTGCATAAATTTAAGAAATACATTTATTTGTATGTACATAGAATCTATTCACAGAGTAAATGATTCATATTATAACTAAAGTTTCCCTATGTATATGCTATTTTATGAATCAAATATGCTTTATGATTTATTTTATTTTTGTTATAGATCCATGGATAATACAGCGAGATCTGTACTCTGCCACTGAGTCACATCCCCAACCCTTAAATAGAAGAATTTCAAATACTTTTTCAGTCTTATGCTGTTATACCTGATGCTTCTAAGAATAATTCTGCATTTATATTAGTTCGCACATGCATAAATGTGTATGTCATCGGTAGAACATAAATTCTGAGAGGGGGAGTGTTGCTTAAGAATATGCATACTTGTAACTTGAAAGACATCAACTTTGTCTTCTAAAAAATTTGTTCCATTGCATAATCATTATCAAGCATGTGTTTTCCTGTTTCTGTAAATGCCATGGAAGACCTGAGCATTTGTATTTCCTGCTTGAATAAGGTTACCTACACCACATTTCTGGGCATGTTAACAGGTTGCTCAGCATAAAATATAAACACTATTACCTTGAATGTAAAAGGATAAAACTGACCATCAAAACATTACTAATATAAATAATAATTTTTAGAAGTTGTCTAAGATATAAAATAACAAATATATGCCCAAAATGCAGTTTTTGGAAGATAATTTGTAATCATTCCAGAAGATAATAATATACAATCTTCACTTATAGTTAAAATATCTTGATACAGTGATTTTGTTACTATAGAAACATCAGGTATTGAAGGATATATTGATAGGACATCTTAATCATAACATTACAGCCTTAAATTTAATAGCTTAAGAAAGAAATTTAAGAATAACAAGCCTCCAACAGTGACAACGTGCCTTGGGTATCCCTAAAATCTGTAGGACTGTCAGTAATCCACTTAGCATCTTTGGAACATTCTCTTGATCAACCAATCCAACTGGCTAAAAATCATTTTAACATACTTCTCTCCCACCTACCCCTACCCCACAACGAAGGAATAACAGGGTCCAAAACCAGTGGAACTGGAGGCAGGATGATATGCAGGGCACTTCCAGTGATGACCAGCCAGGACACACAGGCCTGACAGTTGAGTGACTAAGCAGTGCTACACCTGGTGATTCTGGGTAGAAACATGTGGTGTCAGGAATTTAATTCAGTGCAAGGTGACTGTTCTCCCACCTGAGCTATCTTACTGTCCCACAGAAGAAAAGTATAAAGTTGAAACAACTAGTCAAGAATGAACAAGTAAGTATATAGGTTAACATTTTCCAAAAGCAACTCTGTCACAAAAGAGAGAAAGCATTGTCAAATGAATGGATCCATACTTTAGTCACCTAAAGCAAACAGCTTACCTCAAAGGCAGAGGACAAGGAGGAAATGAGAGGCTTCAGGTGACCAGATTTACACAACATCAGGAACACCAAGCAGCGGAAAGTTTCCATGACAGCTCCCTTAGGCCTAAAATAAAATGGCATTAGCATAAGTAAGCCTTAATATTAAAATTTCTTTGTATCTTTTTATATGCTCTCATTGATATAGTGATGCATATTTTTTATCCAGAGAAAAAAATATTTTTAATATTCATTTATTTATTTATTTGTAGTTTAGGTAATGTGATTGTAATGGCGTTTAAAGGATAAAGTTACTGCACACTATTGTCATCAAAGTGCTCACAATCTTTTACCAATGCCCTTGTATTACTTCTGGTCGACCTTACCCAAACACAGTATTTCTAGGTTTATGATCCAGTGGCACATTTTTAATTTAATGCAACTGATAAGCAAATGCCTCTTAAGTTATTTGAAAATAGACAATAACCCAATGTTCTCAAATTCCCGGGGGAGGTATTAGTAGCTTGAGGTACAATTTGGGGTCCATTTTCTGTTTCTGTTTTTAAAAAATGCAGATTTCCAAGGGTAGGAGATGAGCAATTATTTTTGTTTTCTAGTAAGTGGGTGGCAAGCCAAATAAAATTGAAAACTTCTACATTAAACTAGAAATGAATCATTTCAAAGAATAGTTATTTATAAATGTTATTTTGATCATTGATGAGATAGATGATGAAACATACTTTCAAGTAACAAGTACATTATTAAGAAAAAAATTTCCTTTTATTTCTTGGGAGGAGGGATCTTCGTAAGCAGTGTTCCAGGAGTCTGGTGGCCCCTCCCAGTGATTCTTTTTTTTTTTGAAGATTACAAAAATTTATTTGACAAAAACATTCATGAAAATATACACTATCCAACTTTATATTAGTAAAAAGATGCAATCACGGGAACACAGGAAAACACTTGACTTCTAAACAACCTCTGTTCATACTCCAAGGCTTCTAACATGATGATATTATTTCCTCGTATTACTAACATTCCAATATCATTCTGTTGCCCACTTGTTGCCATCTCCACACATTCATCTATCACGAGATTCATAAAGGGATCAAATCCTCGAAGTATTCCTTAGACATATCTGCCACCATTCGATTTCAATGATAACTTCTTTTCCATACATTTTTTTCAGCTCTGGGAGGTGAGCTTTGCTCATGGTGTCTTCGCGGTGGGCTCACAGATGCCTCCAAGACGAAACCTCCCTCCTGGTGATTCTTACCCAATGAGGCCAGCAGTTCAATAAGACCAAAGGATGTGGTGCTGTTCAGACTTTGGAGTGTCTAAGATTGCTGGGCACGCCAGTGGTGTTCAGAGATGTTCAGTGTTGCATCAATTGATACTCAAATTAGGGGAGAGAGTGTGGTGAGATGGGGCCATGGAGTTTCAGGGATTAACCAGGGTTGGCTTCATGCAAACTATGTGCCTTAACTCCTCTACTATATTTGAGCCCTTTAACATCAAAATTTCTAGGGTATAAAGTTAGATTGCATTCCATCCTTAAATATGTTTATATTGTATTTGAAAAAAATATGGATTCTCAGGAAAATTTATATACTTTGCTCTAAATTAATACAAAGTCAAATTAAAAATATTCAGAGTAGAGATAGTGTGTAGTTAAGCATAATTTGACATAGAATATATGCAGATCTTGGCTAATTATTTCGTGATGAATATTCTGGTTATGCTACTCTTAAAATTCAAATTCAAAAATAAATATAAAATACATTCATGTTTTGAATAGTTAAGTATCATAGGTAAAGCTAAAAATATAGGAGAAATAGATGAGGAATATCCAAGTAGTGTATTTATCTATGAAAAATAATTTTAGTCTATTAATTATGACATTTTATTTCCATAAAATTTACATTTTTTCAGAAACAGAACACTCAAAATAAACTGTTTTTAATTTTCTTTCATGTAGAAGAAAATAGCTATTCTATTAAAATATCACTTGTCAAATATTATTATATAGTGTCTATAGATTAATTTCTAAATTATGTGTGAGTAGTTTTATTTAATTAATGGGGGGGTCACACCTGGTAATGCTTAGGGCTTACTCCAGGCTCTGCATTCAGTTATCACCACTGGCAGTGCTCGGGGGACCATATGTGATGCTGGGGATCAAACACTGTCAACCAAGTGCAAGACAAACATACCTTATTGCTGTACTATTGCTCAGGTCCCTCTATGTGAGTAATTTTTAATGAGAAAAAGAAATTATCGCTGATATCAACGATTCGAATTTTTAACATTACATATGGTGAAGTATACAAACCAGGAAAGGCAACTTCCAATTTTTCAACAAATAAACTATTTTATAACCCCTATCTCATATCAAATCCAAAAGACATGTCTTACATCTCCATTATAGATATCTTCCCTGACTTTTATAGTGATCACACACCTTTTCGATCCATTTACTTTGTATTTTTACTATTTAGTTTACATATCTGAGTTTTAAAACTTTCATCATTTTTCTTTATATGAATATGAATGGTCTATTTACCTCACAACTAGTGTTACGAATGTTAAAAACTTTTCTTTTGCTTTTGGTCAATAGTAAAAATGTCAGTTTTTCAAACTTGGTACCACAGTATAAATTCTTTTCAGTCGAAAGCAGACAAATAGCTGGTATTTCCCAATAATAATCTCAGTCATGTTGGATACAAGGTCTATGCTACTTAGAAAATTTGTTAGCACCTTACTTAAGTTAAAGGTTTCACTCTTTACTCTTAGAGTTAATTTTTGCATAATTCACTTTGTTTATATAATTGTAATCTACTTCATTATTTGCAAATTCTTTATAAGACTTAATATTTTTCCTGCTACATTGTTAGAGTTGTATTACTATGCTAGCTGCTAATGTTTATTCTCTTTCCTCTCAAGTTTAAATCTATAATCCCCTGACCCCAGGACTAATTTTTTATGATGTGATATATATGCTCAGTTTATTTTTCTTATTCCTATGTGAAATCAGGTTTTCTAAAATCAGTCATTGAAAAGACAACCTTCTCCCATAGCTCTGCATGAACACCTTTGTCACAAATCAAGCTTATATATGTATATATAATAGATCTGTTTCTAGATCATCAATTTTAATACCTGTGCACATAAAACATATATAATTACTGTAGTTGAATAATAAATCTTGGTAGTTGGTGGCGAAACTTTTATATGACACAAAATTTTATATAAGTCAATTTGATAAAAGCCCTGGGCTGGAGGATTAGCACAGTGGTAGGGCGTTTGCCTTGCACTCAGCCAGCTTGGCTGAGCCAGTTCGATTCTCCCATCCTGAGCAGGACCAACCACACTTTCACACTTTACTTGGTGTTTCCTTCTCTATCTGAGCTGCCTTTTCCCCCAGCATGTGAGGCCAGCTTCCAAGCCATGGAGCAAGCCTCCAGGTACTTATCTCTACTATTCTTGGGTGTTAGTCTCCCATTCTGTTACATTATATTCCACAGATGAGTGCAATATTTCTATGTCTGTCTCTCTCTGACACATTTCACTTAGCATGATACTTTCCATGTTGATCCACTTATATGCAAAGTTAGTGATTTCATTTTTTCTAACAGCTGAATGATATTCCATTGTGTAGATGTACTAGAATTTCTTTAACCATTCATCTGTTCTCAAGCACTCGTTTTTTTTTTTCTAGATTCTGACTATTGTAAACAGTGTTGCAATGAACATACAAGTGCAGATGTCATTTCTACTATACTTTTTTGCCCCTCCGGGATATATTCCCAGGAGTGGTATTGCTGGGTCAAACGGGAGCTCAATTTCTAATTTTTTGAGAAGCATCCATACTGTTTTCCAAAAGGACTGAATCAGTCAGCATTTTCACCAGCAGTGTATGAGAGTCCCTTTCTCCCCACATCTACGCCAACACCTGTTGCTTTTGTTCTTTTGGATATGTACATATGTACCAGTCTCTGTGGTGTGAGGTGGTATCTCATAGTTGTTTTGATCTGCATCTCCCTGATGATTAGTGATGAAGAGCATTTTTTCATGTGCCTTATGGCTGTTCAGATTTCTTCCTTGAGAAAGTTTCTGTTCATTTTCTGATGGGGTTGTATGATTTCTTCTTGTAGAGTCCAACCAGTGCCTTATATATCCTTGATATCAACCCCTTATCGGATGGGTATTAGGTGAATATTCTTTCCCATTCTGTAGATTGATATTGTATTCGGGTCACTGTATCTTTTGCAGTGCAGAAGCTTCTTAATTTAATACAGTCCCATTCGTTTATCTCTGTTTCCACTTGGTTGGTCAGAGGTATATCATCTTTGAAAATACCTTCAATATTGTGAAGGGTTTTGCTGACCTTGTCTTCAATGTACCTTATGGATTCTGGTCTGATGTTGAGGTCTTTAATCCATTTTGATCTGACTTTTGTGTTAGGTTGAGATCTAAGCCCAATCTTTTGCATGTGCTTGCCCAGTTATGCCAGCACCACTTAATAAAAAGGCTTTCCTTGCTCCACTTCACATTTTTTGCTTCATTATAGAAGAGTAGATGTTCATACATTTTGGGTTGTGTTTAGGGATATTCCACCCTTTTCCACTGGTCTGCAGCACTACCATTGTCCCAGTAACATGCTGTTTTAATTGTTACCGCTTTCTAGTAGAGTTTGAGGTTAGGGAGGGTGATGCCTCCCATATTCTTTTTCCCAAGAATTGCTTTAGCTCTTCATGGGTGTTTGTTTTTCCATATGAATTTCAGGAGTCCTTGATCCATTTCTTTGCAGAATTTCATGGGTATCCTTATAGGAATCACATAGTATAATGGTTTAGGGAGCATTGCTATTTTGCCAATGTTGATTCTCCCTATCCATGAGCAGGGGATATGTTTCCATTTCTTTGTTTCCTCTTTCATTTTGTGAAGTAGGGTTTTATAGTTTTCTTTATCCTTAATCTCCTTAGTTAAGCTAATTCTAGGAACTTGATTTTCTGGGGTATGATTGTGAACAGGATTGCTTTTTTCTTCATTAAAGCCAGAGGAATAGCCTGGGGAATGGTGGATTCCTTTCATGCCTGAGGTCCTAAATTTAATCTCCTGATACCAGAGTATCCATATGACCTTGGTGGTCCCCAGCCCTGTTGGACCCACACAGCCTTCAGGACTGGGCCTCAATCCCTAACCATCAGGCTTGCACCACAGAAATGGTGTTTTTACAGAGAGTGCCTCCCCACTCCCAAATCTGAGCCTCTAAGCAACCCAGAGAGACCTGTATAATAAGTATTTATTAAAGCATCAAACTATCCAATTCTACATTAGCGATTGCAAATTCAAGGTAAGAGCATGCAATCTTGATTATTTAAATCTTGGTAGTCAGTTTTGATGTTTTTGTGACTTATTTTCCTTTGTATTCCCTTTTCTTTTTACTACTTGAATGTATGTCCAGTATAGAAAAGTGAGGATGAAGAGTCAAATCAAATAAATGACAAACGTATTTTTAAAGTATGAGAGAAAATGAGTTCTACAAATTGCCTATATATAATACTGAAGAGTGTTAACTGCTTTATTCTTTAAGATACCTTTCTAGAGAATGCATACTATCAAGAATTTTGTTAACCAAAAAATTTATTCATTTGATATAACTCTAGAGAATGCAGCTCTTTCAGAGACCATTGTACCTTGGAAAAATGAATAATATCCAATATAAGTACCAGTCCTTTGAGTTATATCCCCAATTTAATAGCATTCATAATCTCAGAATGTTTTTGTGAGCAATTGAATATATGACAAAGGAGCTAAGGTTTTAAGGAGAGTAAAGAATGTCTCTTTAACAGATAGTTTTAACAAAACTGGAAAGTCATGAGGAAAAGAGAGGAGAGGGAGAGAGAGAGAGAGAGAGAGAGAGAGAGAGAGAGAGAGAGAGAGAGAGAGAGAGAGAGAACAAGAGAAAGAAACTGGATGGAGAGACAGTATAGCAAAAAAGGCACTTGCACATGTCAGACCTGGAGTCATTTCCTGGCGCCCCATATGGTCCCCTGAGTGGCTGGGAGTGACCCTTAAGCACAGAGCCAGGAGTAATCCCTGAGCATAGTGGGTGTGGTCCAAAAAGAAAAGAAAAGAAACTGGAACTTTATCTCACACCACTTCCACTCACAGAAGTTAAGTCAAAGTGCATAAAAGACCTTGAGATTAGATCAGATTTCATACTAAACATTGAGGAAAACATAAGCCACCCAAATATGGACATCACAGGTGCCTTCAATTATCTGACTCCATTAACAAATATAATGTAAATATAAATATAAATAAAAAATAGTTACACCAAATTAAAAAGGATTTTCACAGCAAAAAGAACTCAGATTAAAATAAAAAGATCTTTTACTGAATGGGAGAAAATATTTGTGTGCCATACATCAGAGAAAGGGCTAATATCCAAGACAAATAAAGCACTCACAAAGAAAATCAAAACATTTTACAAGAGAAAGACCTTTAAGAAAAGACAGAAACAATCTGTGTTGGCAGAAATATGCTAAAAACCCTCATTTATTACTGGTGGGAATGTTCTCTGGTTCAGCCGCCACAAAATAATAATAGAGATTTCTCTAAAATGTAAGAATAGAACTTCCATTTGATCCAGCAGTTCCACTTTTTGGCATCTAACCTCCAAACACACAGCAACATTAAATTGAAAAGAGATGTGCAGCCCTATGTTTATTTCAGAGCTTAGAACAAATAGACAGGGTATGGAAAGAAGGCAACTCACCAACATCAAAACAAGAAATAACAATAGACATTCTGGTATGTATATACAACAGAATACAACACAGCTATGGAAAAAGACAAAGTCGAACAGCTCATTGCAACATGCATAGAACGAGTCGGTGTCATATTAAGTGCAGTGAGTCAGAAGAAAAAAGACAAATACCAAATAATCTTGCTTGTGTGTGGAGTATAAAGAAACAAAGCAAAAGGTTTAACAGTCTCCTATGAAAACAAACTGAAATACTGGGAACATAACAGCTAAGACTAAAAAATAGGGGTGCAAGAGGTAGAATGGACCTAGATATTCTGGTATTCTATTGACACTTGTAGTGAGGTGGTAAATTTGCGTAGTAATCAGCATTATGCAAATTAAAGCTGTAAAATGTACTCTGTTACAATACATGACCTAAGTAAAACAACTAACATTTAAAATTCAATCAAAATAAGATGCGACATTTTATTTCTTGAAAAGAAGTGAAGATCAGGATGTGAGATGCGTGCTGAAAGTAGACTATAGACCAAACATGATGGCCACTCAAAACCACTATTGCAAACTACAACTCCCTAAAGGAAAGAGTGAGCAAAGGGAATGCCCTGCCACAGAGGCAGAGTGGGGTGGGGGGATGGGGTGTGGGAGTGGGAGAGCTACTGGGACCATTGGTGGTGAAGAATGGATACTGGTGGAGGGATGGGTACTCGATCATTGTATAACTGAAACCCAAACATGAACGTTTGTAAGTCCACAACTGTACCTCACAGTGTTTCACTAATAAAAAAAAAAATTAAATTAAAAATTAAAAAAAAAAAAGAAGTGAAGATGTGACTGGCCGTGTTGTTCCATGGCACTTGTTTTACATGTGAGAAGCCCTGGGTTTGATTTCCATAGAAATATCCCCTCCCCTCCCTCAAAAGCAATGGCATTGACTATGGAGCCCAAATATGAAGCTGATGTTTTAAGTGAGGTCAGTTCTGTAGAGGACTGTATCTTGAGAAGAGTGACCTAACTCTGGATAGCTGCAAGTTATTGATTATACTATGTACTGTGGTGGACAATAATGTTAGAATAATCAATAAACATGAACTGTTTGACATGTCAACTTTCAAAACAGGGTGATACCATTCAAAAGCACATCTCAAAATTCAGAAAAGCATTTCAAAGAGTTGAACTATAGATTGTTATGAGGCAGTATAGGTATGTATGTTTTCTCCTGGTTAGAGATTGAAATCTTAAGATCACTAAGAAAATATGAACTTCCTCAATATTCCATGAATATACTTTTACAAATAAATATTGGTTATTAATTACAACTCATAGTATTAAAAATAAAATAAAATAATTTCAATTCTTGCCTTTCATCCAAAAGAAATCCAATGGAGGTCAAGGTCAGTATAATAAAACAAACTCGCAGAAAGATGGTGATCTGTGACAGTGCCTGTAAACAAACACAAAGAGACACCAATGGACCCTTCAGTCTGAATAAACAGAGAGTATATTAACATTTAAAATTGAAAGAAGAACTACTCCAGGTTGTGTTTCAAACTACACCATTTATCACTAGCAATTTTTTTCAGAAAGGTTGACTATGCACCGGTCATTTTGACTCCACTACTATCTTTTAGTTTATATTCAACATCATGAAGAAGAGAATTTCACAATAATAATTTGATAAAAGCATGATTTCTAAAAATTTTCCACTTCCAGAATTCTTCAAAATATATAGCTACATATTGAGAAACCATTTTCATTGATGTAAGTAAATGTCACAACTCAAAAGCAATATTTAATATCATCAATTCCTTCAAACTCAAACTGTCTTCACTACAGAAAATATTTAAAACCAAGCATGTTTATTTATGCAAATATATGTAGGAAAGAGATTGACACTAATATCTAATGAAATATCTATGTCCTTATGTGTTAATGATTATCCTTCAAATTAATGTAGCACTGTAACATTGTTTCCCACTGTTCATCAATTTGCTCAAGCAGGCACCAGTAACATCTACATTGTGAGACTTGTTGTTCCTGTATTTGGCATATCGAACTCGCTGAGGAGAGCTTGCCAGCCTCTGCCCTATGGGCAGGATACTCTCTGTAGCTTGCCGGGCTCTCCAAGGCGGATGGAGGAATAGAACCGGGTCAGCCATGTGCAAAGCAAACACCCTACCCACTGTGCTATCGCTCCAGCCCCAAATTGCTATAAATAAGGTATTATATTATTACAAAATAATTTTAATTTTTACTCATATATAGCACTGCAGCACTGTACTCCCATTGTTCATCGATTTGCTCAAGCGGGCACCAGTAACATTTCACAATAAATTGTGAGACTTATTGTTACTGTTTTTGGCATGCGGAATACATCACAGGTAGCTTGTCAGGCTTTCCCTTGCGGGAGAGATACTCTCAGTAGCTTGCCGGGCTCTCAGAGAGGGGCAGAGGAATCAAACCCGGGTCAGCCATGTTGTCTGCATGCAAGACAAACGCCTTACCTGCTGTGCTATTACTATTAACGTTTGTATTATTAGAAAATTGCTATATGGATCAAAGGGATGGTTCTTCCCATTTTCACTTTGTTTTACACAGAAGTTTGTTATTCATATGTAAAACTTTAAAACTGATGCTTATTAAATTCATACTGATTTATAGCCTCAATGTTATGCATTTCATTTAAAATTCTTTTAAACGGGGACACAAATTTAAGTGTTCAGGGGTTATCAACATCTGAAGGTTGGGGGCCTATGTGTTGGCAGGAATGCAATCCTGGAATCCAGCTTGCAAAGCGTGTGCTCCAGCACTTTGAGCTATTTCTCCAACCCAAACTTAATATTTTTAACTAAAACATTAACGTTTAAAACATATTTAAAAATTTAAATAATCCTACAGAGTATAAATGATTATATCTGCTTCATAAATGAAAAAAATCAATGTGAGAAGCAAAAGCTTAAATTGAGAGCTGGAGGGATAGTACAGCTTGCATGCAGCCAGCCCAAGTTAAATCCCAGTCACCCCATATGGCCCCTCAAGAACTGCCAGGAAAAATTCCTGAATGCAAAGCCAGGAGTAATCCCTTAGCACCGCTGTGGCCCCTCAAGAAAATAAACAACAGCAAAAGATTAAATGGCTTTGAAAAAATATTTAATTGAATCACCATGAGATAGAGCATTAAAAAGCTGTTCATGATTTGATTCAAGTCATACAATGTTCCAATATCCATCTCTCCACCAGTGTAATTTCACAGCATCAATGTCCCCAGCTTCCCTCCCACCCTACCAACCCCTCCACCCCCACCCCAGCCTGCCTGTATGTCAGGCTCCTCTCTTTCCTCGTCTCATTTTAGGCATTATGGTTTACAATACAGATGCTTGAAGTTAATCATGTATATACCTTTATCTATTTTCAGTACTCAGTTCTTAACCAGAATGATCATTTTTAACTATTGTTGTCATACTGAACCCTCCTTTATCTTAGCTACCTTCTACCGCTATACACTTGTGGTAATTTCCAAACATTAACCGGTCATCCTGGCCCCTGATTTTCCTGCCTTTAACAATAAGTCTCTCTCTCTCTCTCTCTCTCTCTCTCTCTCTCTCTCTCACACATATATGTGACAAATATATGTATATACATATATATATATGTTACTCCACAAATGAATGCAAACATTCTATCTTTTCTTCTGACTCATTGCACTGAACATGATAATCTACATATCCATCCATTTATTAACAAATTTCATAACTTCATTACTTCATTTTTCCTAACAACTGTGTAGTATTCCATTGTGTAGAGGTACCTTAGTTTCTTTATCCATTCATCTGTTCCTAGGCACTCAGGTTGTTTCCAGATTCTGGCTATTGTAAATATTGCAATGAATATAGGAGTCCAGATGGTATTTCTGTTGTGTGTTTTTTGACTCCCAGTGTATATTCTCAGAATTTGTAGTACTGGGTAAAATGGAAACTCAATTTCTAGTTTTAAAGGGAATGTCCATATAGTTTTCAACAAGGGTTATCCAGTCAGCATTTCCACCAGCAATGAATTAGAGTCTATTCTGCCTCCCATCTGTGCTAGTACTAGTTCTTGTTTATTTGGATATGTGCCAGTCTTTGTGATGTGAGATGATATCTCATTGTTGTTTTGATTTACATCTTCCTGATGATTAGTAATATGGAGTATTTTTTCATCTGCCTTTTTGGCTATTCAAATTTCTTTCTTGAGGAAGTTAGTTCATTTCTTCTCTCCCATTTTTTTTCCTTTTTTTTATTTTTATTTTTTTTACAGTTGTAGATTTACAATTTTTTGTGCTTGGGTTTCAATTATACAATGATCAGATACCCATCCCTCCACCAGTGCCCGTTTTTCACCACCATGGATAATATCCCTCCCACCCCCATCCCCCCATCCCCCCCCTGCCTCTGTGGCAGGGCAATCCCCTGTGTTCTCTCTCTCCGTTTGGGTGTTGTGGTCTGCAAAAGAGGCATTGAGTGGCAAACATGTTCAGTCCGTAGTCTACTTTCGACATGCATCTCCCCTCCTGGGAGGATCCTCCAAACATCCTTTATTTGGTGCTCCCTTCTCTATCTGAACTGCCCTTTCCTCTAGGATACCCGGCTGGCCTCTAAATTATGGAGTAATTCTCCTGGTGCTGATCTCAGCTATTCTTGGGTATTAATCTCATACTTTGTTACTTTATATCCCCCAGATGAATGCAATCTTTCTATGTCTATCCCTCTCTTTCTGACTCATTTTACTTAGCATGATACTTTCCATATTGTACCACTTGTATGTAAATTTCATGACTTCATCTTTTCTAAGAGCTACATAGTACTCCATTGTGTAGATGTACCAAAGTTTCTTTAACCAGTCATCTGTTCTTGGGCATTCAGGTTTCTTCCAGTTTCTGGCTATTGTAAAGAGTGCTGCAATGAACAAACAAGTGCAGATGTCACTTCGACTATACATTTTTGCCTCTCTGGGATATATTCCCAGGAGTGGTATTGCTGGGTCAAATGGAAGCTCAATTTCTAATTTTTTGAGAATCGTCCATACTGTTTTCCAGAAGGGCTGAACCAGTGGACATTCCCACCAACAGTGAAGGAGTGTGCCTTTCTCGCCACATCCACGCCAGCATTGGTTGCTTTTGTTCTTTTGAATGTGGGCCAGTCTCTGAGGTGTGAGATGGTATCTCATTGTGGTTTTGATCTGCATCTCTCTGATGATTAATGATGTAGAGCATTTTCTCATGTGCTTTTTTGCCATTCGGATTTCTTCTTTGAGAAAGTTTCTGTTCATTTCATTGCCCCATTTGTGGATGGGGTTGGATGTTTTCTTCTTGTGGAGTTTAACCAGTATTTTGTATATCCTGGATACCAACCCCTTGTCAGATGTGTATTCGGCGAATATCCTTTCCCATTCTGTAGACTGTCTTTGTATTTTGGTCACTGTTTCTGGAACAAAGGCAGAACTGCAGACCAATGGAACAGGGTTGAATACACTGACATCTCCCCTCAATCATATGATCATCTAATCTTTGATAAAGGTGCAAGTAATGTGAAGTGGAGTAAGGAAAGCCTCTTTAATAAATTGTGTTGGCATCATTGGACGGCTACATGCAAAAATATAGGCTCAGAACTCTGCCTAATACCATGTACAAAAGTAAGATCAAAATGGATTAAAGACCTCAACATCAGACCAGAAACCATAAGGTACATTGAAGATAAAGTTGGCAAAACCCTCCATGATATTGAAGCTAATGGTATCTTCAAAGATGCCACGCCACTGGCCAAGCAAGTGAAAACAGAGATAGATAAATGGGACTATCTTAAACTAAGAAGCTTCTGAACCTCTCTCCCATTTTTTGATGGGGTTAGGTGTTTTTTCTTGTGAAGTTCTGCCAGTGCCTGTATATCCTTGATATTATCCCCTTATCAGAAGGATATCATGTGAATAACCTTAGCTATTCATGGGAATTTATTGTTCCATATGAATTTCAGGACTGTTTGATTAATTTCTTTGGAAAATATCATGGGTATCCTCATAGGGACCTCACAGAATCTGTATAACGCTTTGGTGATTATTGCCATTTTGACAATGTTAAATCTCCCAATCCAAGAGTAGGGGAATATGTTTTCATTTCCTCATGTCCCCCTTTATTTCTTGAAGTGTTGTTTTGTAGTTTTCTTTGTACAGGTCCTTTACCTCCTTAGTTAAGCTGATTCTGAGAAACTTGCTTTTTCTGTGACACAATTGTAAATGGAATTTTTTAAAAAATATATATCACTTTGTCTCTTTCATTATTTTCACATAGGAAACCATGGACTTTGGGGTATTCATTTTGTAACCTGGCACTCAATTATACAAATTAATTGTTTCTAGGAGATTTTTGGTAGAGACTTTAGGATTCTCTAAGTATATTGCCATGCCCTCTGCAAACAGTGAGAGCTTGACTTCTTCCATTCTTATCTGAATGCTCTTACTGTCTTTTTCTTCCCTAATGGCAATGTCAAGTACTTCCAGTACTATATTGAACAGAAGTGACAAGAATGAGCAACCTTGTCTTGTTCCAGATCTTAAAGGGAAGACTTTTAATTTTTCCCCATTGAGAACAAAACTTGCTGTGAACTTGTGGTAAATGACTTTGATTATAATTAGGTCCCTTCAACTCCCATTTTGTTGAGAGTTTTGAATCATGAATAGGTGCTGGATCTTGTCAAATGCTTTCTTTGTATCTATTGATATGGTCATATGTTTTTTACTTTCCTTTTATCGATATCATGTATTATGTTGATTTACTTGCAAGTGTTAAACCATCTTTGCATCCCTGAGATGAATCCTACTTGGTCTTGTTGCATGATTTTTTTTTGATAAGTCATTGGATTCTATTTGTTAGTATTTTGTTGAGGATATTTGTACATGGTTTGGAATAAAACTCCTCTGCCAAATTACTCAGCACTATAAAACTTCATTATATGGTCAATACATTTGAAGTGAAATATGAATTTGGCAAGGACAATTCTTAGAAGAGAGTTTGGCAGAAAGTAAAAAGTCAATTAATGCTCATGATGAGTGCCATTACTGTATTCATTTCATACTAATTTTCCAAAAGACACTTAAGCTGATCTCAATTAGTTACAATAAAATAAACAATTAAAAGACCCATTAACTTTTCAAATTATAAGAGGAAATTCAGAAATAGGAAAGCATATTTTTGTGGTGGTTGGAGAATTTATGGTCTCTTTGAAGAAAAAAAAATGAAAGAATTTCCTCCTACAACTTACTTCCTGGCTCCTGGAGTTAAAGGAAAAACCACTAAATACATCTACACAGCTGCCTAGTCAACATCAGAACTAACAGGCTTCTGAGAGTCTGTCTGTCTAGAAGACCAGTCTACAAGTGGCATAGGAACAACAATGAAGTGTCGAGGGCCCTTTGATAATTGTTGGATATAGTAATTTTATATATCAATGACATCAATAATAGTGTAAGTCCCTAAACTATAATAAATTAAAAATAATTAATATTTAAAGAGAACAAGCATATCTATCTTGGTCTAGCAATTTGTCATAATGAAAATTGCAGAGATCCCTGCTTGTTCACTAACAGCTAGCGACTCAAGCTTTTCACTTGATACATCTTATGCATTGGACTTGCTGACTCTCATCAATAAATTCACTTTCTTTACGAGAAATAAAATATCCTTTATATTTTACTTCCTTATTCATATCACACATTCCCCAGTTTTCTTCATTTAAGAATTATAGCTCCAGCATTTCAACAGCTTGAGCTCCAAACCCATCATTCATCTTTAACATTTATTTCTAATGCATCACAGATCAATGTGACTATTGTATTTGAGATACACTCATAATAAAGATGTGTTATAACAGCACACCCCTGTTGTACCACAGCTTGACTGTAATTGTTGAACTATCCTCCTAATCAGCTTCTTCACTTCTGAAAGTCTGTTTTCACTTATGACCTTCTACCTCTGGTATGCAGCTAGAATTATCCTTTTAAAACAAAGGTCACATCATATCACTGTGTTAGGTATAAATCCTACAGGTGTTTCAAATATTACCTAGACTAAATCTCAAAGTTCTTGCTCTGATCTATAGAAAACATACTCTATTATCGTCTTGTCCTATAGTAATCTCTTTCACTCTTAAATTATATCAGAAACTTATGTCTTCCTTGAAAGTAACAGACATTCCTCATATTGTAGCTTGCATTACCTAGTGTCCCCTCTGCCTAGAATGAATCCTTTCTCCTCCCGCCCACTGTTGTTAGAATTTAGACCTTGTCATTCAGGTTTCAAATTCACAGGATTATTCAAATTATATAAACTGTCACATATCTATCTATATTACTCTGCTGCATTATCCTACAAATAACTTAGCATTTCCATAAACTTAAATATTTGTGCATTTTCTCAATATACGTCTATCAGAATGTTTGTTCAATGGGAAGTTGTAACTTTTCTTTTAGTTTATTTTTTTGGGGACCGAGAGGGGTGGAGGAATCGAACCTGGTTCAGTTAGGCTGGCCATGCACAAGGCAAATGCCTTCCCAATGTGCTATTGCTTCCGGCAGCACATGCTTGGGGAAAAGGCAGCTCAGAAAGAGAAGGGAACACTAAGTAAAAGGTGTTTGCAGGACTCCCTCAGGATGCTGAAAGTAGACTATAGATCAAACACGATGGCCACTGAATACCTCTATTGCAAACCACAACACCCTAAAAGAAAGAGAGAGCAAAAGGGAATACCCTGCCACAGAGGTGGGGTGGGGTGGGGGGAATTGGGTAGGAAGATAGGAGGGCTACTGGGTTCATTGGTGGTGGAGAATGGGCACTGGTGGAGAGATGGGTACTTGATCATAACTGAAACCCAAGCATGAAAGTTAGTAAGTCTACAAATGTACCTCATGGTGTTTCACTAATAAAAAATAAATTAATTAAAAAAATAATTTCCATACAAGTATTATCTGATAAGCATATTAAAGCATAAAATTAATTTCTAATTTCTACACAGTCACTGGAATATAGTAAATACACACTTAGAAAAGAGTAAAAGGGCAAAATATCTTTCTTAGAAATTATACTTTAACTCCTGTTGACAATATAGACTAAATATGCTAAACTAAAAAGGACGAGTAAAAATAGAATTTATAAATTTTGACAATAATAATAAAAACTATGGTATTTTAGATAATCCGTACACTGATATAAAGCTTGCATTTTTATTTTAATTTATTTATTTTATCTTTTTTTATTGAATCACTGAAAAATACTGGTCATGGTCAGCTTTCAGTCACACAATGTTCCAAAATCTATCCCTCCATAGTGCACATTTCCACCACCAATGTACCCAGTTTCCTTCCTTCCCCACCACCCCACCCCTGCCACTGTATGTCTCTATGGCAGGCACATTCTTTCTCTCTTTTTCTTTCTCTCTTTCCCTCCATTCCTCTCTCCCTTCCTCTCTTTCTCTTCCTCTCCCTCTCTCCACCTCTCTTTCTTTCACCTCTTGTGTTATAATACCGATACTGAGAGGTTATCATGTTTGTTCCTTTACCTATTTTCAGCACACAGTGATCATTTCTAAGTATCTTTGTCCTAGTGGTTCCTTCTCTATCCCATTTTCCTTCTTCCCCAGCACTTGAGGGAGGTACCGAATGTGGACCAATCCTCCTAGTCCTTGTTTCTACTGCTCTGGAGTATTATTTTCATAATATAATTTTTATATCTTACAAAGGAGTGCAATCATTCCTAGCCTGTCTATCTCCTTCTGACTCAGTTCACTCATCGTGATACTCTTCATATTCATCCAATTACAGGCAAATTTCATGATTTCATTTTACCTAACAGCTGTATTGTATTTCATTATGTAAATGTACCATTGTTTCTTTATCCAGTCATCTGTTCTCAGAGACGCAGGTTTTCCCCAGATTCTGACTACTGTGAATAGAGTTGGGATAAATAAAGAAGTACAGATGGCATTTATGCTGTGTGTGTTTGGGCCCCCAGGATATAAACCCAGAAGTGGTAATTCTGGGTCATAAAGAAACTTAATTTCCAGTGTTCTGAGGAAAACCCATATTGATTCCAAAAGGCTGGACCTGTTGACCTTAACACCAACAATGAAGGAGAGTCCCTTTCTCCCTGCATGCATGCAAGCACTGGTTGTTCTTGTTCTTTTTGATGTGCCAATCTCTGTGGTGTGACATAATATTTCATTGTTGTTTTGTTTGCATCTCCCTGATGATTAGCAATATAGAATATTTTTAATTTGTCTTTTGACCATTAGTATTTCTTTTCTGAGGAAGTTTCTGTTCATTTCTTCTCCCCATTTTTTGATGGGATTGGATGTTTTTTCTTGTAAATTTCTACCAGTGCTGTATGTTTCTTGGATAGTGATTCATTTTCTGATGGGTACTGGGAAAATGATTTTCCTAATCATGGGCTATATTTGTGTTTTGGTCACCATTTCTTTTGAGGTGCAGAAGAAGAAGCAGGAGAAGTTTAAGATAGTCTTATTTGTTTATGTTTGCTATCAATTACTTGGGCAGTGGTGTTTCATACTTGAAGATGCCTTTAGCTTCAGTGTCATGGAAGGTTTGCCCACATTTTTCTCTATAAGCTTTATGTAATCAGGTCTGATATTGAACTCCTCTAATACATTTGGATCTGACTTTTGTGCCTGGTCTTAGAAATAGGTCTGATTTCATTTTTTTTATTCAGCTGCCTGGTTTTCCCAGAACCACTTATTTAAGAGGCTATACTTCCTTCACTTCATATTTTTGCTCCTTTATCAAAAATTAGGTGATCAGATATTTGAAGATAAGTCTCAAGATATTCAACTCTCTTCCATTTATCTGCAGGTCTGTCTTTGCTCTAATACCATGTTGTTTCAAATACTACCCCCTAGTACTACTGATTGAAGTTAGGGAAGGTGATGGCTTCCATCTTCTTTTTCCCAAGGATTGCCTTAGCTATTTGTCAGGGTTTATTGTTGCATATGAATTTCAGGAGTGTTTATTTCTTTGAAAAATATCATGGATTTTCTTGTATGGATTACACCGAATCTGTATAGTGTTTTTCAGAATACTGTCATTTTGACAATGTTATTCCTCCCTTTCTCCCTGTCCATGAGCAGGATATGCATTTCCATTTCATTATGTTCTCTTTTATTTCTTAAATCAGTGTTTTGTAGTATTTTTTTATAGGTTCTTCACCTCTTTTGATAAGCTGGTTCCAAGGTACTTGATTTTCAGCGGCATGATTCTAAATGGGATTGTTTTTAGAATTCTCTTTCATTATTCCTATATAGCAAGTCCTTGGACTTTGGGGTGTTGATTTTGTAACCTGCCACTTTACTAAACAAGTCTGCTGTTTCTAGGAGCTTCTCTATTTAAGATCTTCTAAGTACAGAATCATGTTATCTGCAAAGGGTGAAAGCTTGAATTCTTTCCTGCCTACCGGAATGCCCTAGATATCTTTATGTTACCCTAATGCTATGGCAAATACTTCCAGTATTATACTGAATAGGAGTGCTGATACTGGAAACCCTTGCCCTATGCTTAATCTTAGGAGGAAAGCCTCTATTTTTTTCCCATTGAGAATAATGCTTGTGGGCATGTGGTAGTTGACTTTGACTATAGAAGAACTCCCATTTTGTTGAGTTTTTATTGTGAATGGGTGCTGGACCTTGTCAAATGCATTTTCTTCACCTATTTATATGGGCGTATTTTTTTTAATCTTTTCTCTTTTCCATACGGTGTATTATGTTGATTGACTTTTGTATGCATCCCCAGGATGAATCCTACTTGGTCATAGTATATGATCCTTTTGATGAGTTGTTGGATTCTTTTTGCCAGTATTTTGTTGAGGAAGTTTGCATCTGTATTCATCATGGATATAGGTCTGTGGTTTTCTTTTTTGATGGTTTCTCTGTCTGCTTTGTGATTAAGGGTGATAATTGCCTCATAGAAACTGTTTGAGAGTGGTTATGTTTCTTCAGTGTCTTATAATAGCCTGTAAATGACTGGTAGTAGGTCCTGTTTAATAAAAATAATTCACTAGTGAATCTATCTGGTCCTGGACAAATTTTCATTTATGTATTTATAAGAGTTCTGGATTTTGTCCTTGTCACAAAAAAGTACATGAGAAAGATCGCAACTGTGAGAATCTTTAGGAAACAAAGGATTGCTTTTTCTAGTTTTAAAATTATCTTTCAGTTGATATGTTCGCCCCAAATCTTGATGAGGTTTGATGTTTATTCTTGTAAAGTTCTATCAGTGTGTTATATATCTTGCATATTAACCCCTTGTATGATGGGTACTGGGTAAATAATTTTCCCATTCTGTGAACCGTCTCTATAGATTGCGCTCTGTTTCTTTTGAGGTGCAGAATCTACTAAGTTTAATGTAGTCCCCCCATTTATTTTTATTTCCTGTTACTTAGTCAGTGATGTGTCATCTTTAAAGATGCCTTTACTGGGGCTGAAGCAATAGCACAGTGGGTAGGGCCTTTGCCTTGTATGAGGCCGACCCGGGTTCAATTCCCAGCATCCCTTATTATCCCGTGAGCATTACTAGGAGTAATTCCTGAGTGCAGAGCCAGGAGTACCCCTAAGAATCGCTGGGTGTGACCCCAAAAAAGAAAAAAAAGATACCTTTAGCTTTGGTGTTATGAAGTTTTTTCCTACATTTTTCTCTATGTACCTATGAATTCAGGCCAGATATTGAAGTCTTTAATCCATTTTGATCTGAGTTTTGTGCCTGGCATTAGATAGAGGTCTGAGTTCTTCTTTATTATTATTCTTTTTTTTTTGCATGTAGCTGTTCACTTTTCCTACTACCACTTGTTGAAGAGGATTTCCTTGCTCAACTTCACATTTCTCAAAGAAGAATTACAAATGGCAAAAAATCTCACAAAAAAATAAAAACCTCCATGTGATTTATCATCAAGGAGATGCAAATCAAAACAATGATGAGATATAATCTCAAACCACACAGAATGGCACAAATCAAAAAGAAGAAGATCAACTAGTGCTGGTGCTGATGCTGGGAGAAAGAGACTCTACTTGTTGATAGGAATGCTGACTGGTCTAGCCTGTTTGAAAAACAATATGGACATTCCTCAAATACTTAGAAATTGAATTTCAGTGTGACTCAGCAATACAACTTCTAGGAATATATGGGGGCACAAAAACACACAGCAGACATAGTATCTGCACATCTATGTTCATTGCAGCACTATTCTCAATACCCAGAATCTGGAAACAAACACTAGTACTGAAAACTGATGACTGGATAAAGAAACAATGGTACGTCTATACAATAGAATATTATGCAGCTGTTAGGAAAAATGAAGTCATAAAATTTGCTAAGAAATGGATGGACATGGATAGTATCTTGCTGAGTTAAATAAGAAGGAGAGGGACAGACAGAGAATAACTGCACTCATTTGTGGGACATAAAAAATATAGGTTTTCTCCCCTGATCTGCGCGGGACAGGCACAGAGGCCCAGCTCTGGGCAACAAAGCTAAACGGCTCCTCATTCCAACCAGGAGACGTTCCCAACTCCTTGCCCAGTGCCAGGGACTCTTTCCGGAAATATTTTCCCACTACATATGCCATAGGAACCATAAGCTACCTTCTTAGATCGAAACTTCTCTAGTTTAGCTCAGCCACTAGAAACACAATAGCCAATAACTCATAAGCCTATCTTAACTCACACTGCATATCAAGCAGAATAGTAACAGTGAACGTGAAGGACTAAACCACACTTGTCACAATGGTAAAGCAACGCAAAAACCCACCAAACTTTCTTATTGAAGAGTCTAGCCCAGATAACACCAACAGTACTGTAGTGTTAGACAACCTCTCTGACAAGGAATTCAGAAGGGAGCTACTTAGGATGCTTAGGGAACTAAAAGAAACAATGGAAAGCAATGCCAATAGAAGACAAGAGGATTTGAAGGCAGAAATGAGGAAAATGCAATCAGAAATGTCAGACATGAAAAATCTCGTAGGCGAATTGAAAAACTCAGTGGAAGGCCTCAGCAGCAGAGTAACAGCTGCTGAGAACAGAATCAGTGAGCTCGAAGATGAAGTGCAGAGACTCTCCAGAAAAAGAGCAGAAAATGGAAAAGAGACTCACAATTCGGGAACAGATGGCAAGAGAAGATCGTGATGAAGCCAAGAGGGGTATGATAAGAATTATTGGAATCCCAGAGGTACAGGAAGAAAACCTTGATGAAGAAGAAACTGTCAAAGATATCATTGCTACAACGTTTCCAGAGCTGAAGAAAACTTGTGACCACATTCAGGAGGCCTGAAGGGTACCAGCTAGAAGAAATCCAAATAAAAATACCCCAAGACACATTCTGATCAAAATGACCAAAACCTTAGACAGAGACAAAATTCTGAAAGCAGCAAGATCGAAGAAAGAAATCTCTTACAAAGGAGCATCCTTAAAATTCACAGCTAATTTTTCTGATGAAACCCTCATGGCCCAAAAACACTGGTGGGACATAGTGAAAAAACTCAATGAAATAAATGCCTCCCCCAAAATACTTTACCCAGCGAGACTCTCATTCATTATAGATGGAACAACACACAGCTTCACAGACAAACAACAGCTCAGGAACTTCACAGACCCAAAACCATGGTTACAAGAACAACTAAATGGGCTACTTTAAGGCAAGAAAGATGCCACAAATACACCAAATTTCAACAGAACAATGGGATAAAATCCCATAACAATAATCTCTCTCAATGTCAATGGGCTAAATGCACCAATTAAAAGACATAGAGTGGCAGGATGGATTAGAAAATTGAACCCAACATTCTGCTGCCTGCAAGAAACACATCTCAATAGTCAAAGCAAACACAGACTCAGAGTCAAAGGCTGGAAAACAATCCTACAGGCAAACAGTTCCCAAAAGAAAGCTGGGGTAGCCATCCTAATATCAGTCCACATCAATTTCAGAGTGAAGAAGGTCATAAGAGACAGTGAAGGCCATTTCTTTTTGATCAAAGGATCTGTACAACAGGAAGAACTTACAATAATAAATGTATATGCACCTAATGAGAGACCAGCAAAGTACTTAAAACAACGACTCATAGATTTGGAAAAAGACATCAATAGCAACACAATACTAGTGGGAGACTTCAACACCGCTTTGTCACCTCTTGATAGATCAACCAGACTCAAGCTTAGCAAGGGCATACTTCATCTGAGGGAAACAATGGAAGAAAGGGACTTAGTAGATATATACAGGACACTTCATCCACAAAAAGCTGAATACACATTCTTCTCAAGCGTACATGGAACATTCTCCAAGATAGACCACATGCTGAGCCACAAAACATGCCTCCATAAAATTAAGAAGATAGAGATTGTATCAACAATCTTCTCAGAACATAATGTGCTGAAATTAGAAGTAAATCACACACAAAAACAGAAAACTAAATCAAACACCTGGAAATTAAACAGTGCGCTATTGAACAACGAGTGGCTTAGACAGGAAATCAAAGAGGAAATCAAAAGATTCCTAGAAACGAATGAAAATGAGAACACGAGTTACCAAAACTTATGGTACACAGCAAAAGTTGTGTTAAGAGGAAAGTTTATAGCTCTACAAGCATTCCTCAGGAAGGAGGAACGAGCACACATAAGTAACCTAACCTCACTGCTTAAGAGCTTGAAGAAGAACCAAAAAAAGGAGCACAACCTGAACAGGAGAAAGGAAATAATAAAACTCAGAGCAGAGATTAATGAGATGGAAACCCAAAAAACAACCCGAAAGATCAATGAAACCAAAAGCTGGTTCTTCGAGAAAATTAACAAGATCGATAAGCCTCTAGCAAAACTCACAAAGAAAGGGAGAGAGAAAACCCTAATAAACCGAATCAGAAATGAAAAGGGGGTCATTACAACAGAAACCACAGAAATTCAGAGGATCCTCAGGGAGTACTTTGAGAAGCTTTATGCCACGGAACATCAAAACCTCGAGGAAATGGATAAATTCCTAGACTCCTACAGACTCCCAAGGCTGAACCAAGAAGACCTGGAATACCTGAACAGACCTATCACCATCAAGGAAATTGAAATGGTAATAAAAAGTCTCCCCAAGCACAAAAGTCCTGGTCCAGATGGATTCACTAGTGAATTCTTCCAAATCTTTAAAGAGGACTTACTCCCGATGCTCTTTAAGCTTTTCCACGAAATTGAAATATCAAAAACACTTCCGAACAGTTTCTACGAAGCAAATATCACACTGATACCAAAAGCAGACAGAGATACCACAAAGAAAGAGAATTACAGGCCGATATCCCTGATGAACACAGATGCAAAGATCCTCAACAAACTACTAGCAAATAGAATCCAACTACTCATCAAAAAGATCATACACCATGACCAAGTAGGATTCATCCCAGGGATGCAAGGATGGTTTAACATTCGGAAATCAATCAACATAATCCACCATATCAACAAAAGAAAAGATAAAAAGCATATGATCATATCAATAGATGCAGAGAAAGCATTTGATAAGATCCAGCACCCCTTTATGATGAAAACCCTAGCCAAAATGGGTATAGAGGGGACCTTCCTCAACATAATTAAAGCCATCTACCACAAGCCTACAGCAAGCATCATCCTCAATGGGGAAAAACTGAGAGCCTTCCCTCTAAGATCAGGGACGAGGCAGGGATGCCCACTCTCTCCACTGCTGTTCAATATAGTACTGGAAGTACTTGCAATAGCGATTAGGCAGGAAAAAGATATTAAGGGCATTCGGGTAGGAAAGGAAGAAATCAAGCTCTCACTATTCGCAGATGATATGATACTCTACTTAGAGAACCCAATAACTTCCACCAAAAAACTCCTAGAAACAATAGACTCGTATAGTAAAGTTGCAGGTTATAAAATCAATACCCAAAAGTCCATGGCTTTCCTATACGCAAACAGTGAGAGAGAAGAAAGCAACATGAAAAAAACAATCCCGTTCACAATTGTGCCCCAGAAAATCAAGTACCTAGGAATCAGCTTAACTAAGGAAGTAAAGGACCTGTACAAAGAAAACTACAAAACGCTACTTCAGGAAATAAAAGAGGACATGAGGAAATGGAAAGATATCCCCTGCTCATGGGTCGCGAGACTTAACATTGTCAAAATGGCAATACTACCGAAAGCATTGTATAAATTCAATGCAATCCCTATAAGGATACCCATGACATTCTTCAAAGAAATGGAGCAAACACTCCTGAAATTTATATGGAACAATAAGTCCCCACAAATAGCTAAAGCAATTCTTGGGAAAAAGAAAATGGGAGGAATCAACCTCCCAAACTTCAAACTGTACTACAAAGCAGTAATAATTAAAACAGCATGGTACTGCAACAAAGGCAGAACTGCAGACCAATGGAACAGGGTTGAATACACTGACATCTCCCCTCAATCATATGACCATCTAATCTTTGATAAAGGTGCAAGTAATGTGAAGTGGAGTAAGGAAAGCCTCTTTAACAAATTGTGCTGGCATCACTGAACGGCTACATGCAAAAAAAATGGGCTCAGAACTCTGCGTAACACCATGTACAAAAGTAAGATCAAAATGGATTAAAGACCTCAACATCAGACCAGAAACCATAAGGTACATTGAAGACAAAGTTGGCAAAACCCTCCATGACATTGAAGTTAATGGTATCTTCACAGATGCCACGCCACTGGCCAAGCAAGTGAAAACAGAGATAGATAAATGGGACTCTCTTAAACTAAGAAGCTTCTGCACCTCCAAAGAAACAGTGACCAAAATACAAAGACAGTCTACAGAATGGGAAAGGATATTCACCAAATACACATCTGACAAGGGGTTGATATCCAGGATATACAAAATACTGGTTAAGCTCCACAAGAAGAAAACATCCAACCCCATCCAAAAATGGGGCAATGAAATGAACAGAAACTTTCTCAAAGAAGAAATCCGAATGGCAAAAAAGCACATGAGAAAATGCTCTACATCATTAATCATCAGGGAGATGCAGATCAAAACCACAATGAGATATCATCTCACACCTCAGAGACTGGCCCGCATTCAAAAGAACAAAAGCAACCGATGCTGGCATGGATGTGGCGAGAAAGGGACACTCCTTCACTGTTGGTGGGAATGTCGACTGGTTCAGCCCTTCTGGAAAACAGTATGGAAGATTCTCAAAAAATTAGAAATTGAGCTCCCATTTGACCCAGCAATACCACTCCTGGGAATATATCCCAGAGAGGCAAAAATGTATAGTCAAAGTGACATCTGCACTTGTTTGTTCATTGCAGCACTCTTTACAATAGCCAGAAACTGGAAGAAACCTGAATGCCCAAGAACAGATGACTGGTTAAAGAAACTTTGGTACATCTACACAATGGAGTACTATGTAGCTCTTAGAAAAGATGAAGTCATGAAATTTACATACATGTGGTACAACATGGAAAGTATCATGCTAAGCGAAATGAGTCAGAAAGAGAGGGATAGACATAGAAATATTGCATACATCTGGGGGATATAAAGTAACAAAATATGAGATTAATACCCAAGAATAGCTGAGATCAGCTCCAGCAGGATTACTCCATAGCTTAGTGGCCAGCAGGGAATTCTAGAGGAAAGGGTAGCTCAGATAGAGAAGGGAGCACCAAATAAAGGATGTTTGGAGGATCCTCCCAGGAGGGGAGATGCATGTCGAAAGTAGACTATGGACTGAACATGTTTGCCACTCAATGCCTCTTTTGCAGACCACAACACCCAAAAGGAGAGAGAGAACACAGGGGATTGCCCTGCCACAGAGGCAGGGGGTGATGGGGGGATGGGGGTGGGGGGCATATTATCCATGGTGGTGGAAAATGGGCACTGGTGGAGGGATGGGTATCTGATCATTGTATAATCGAAACCCAAGCACAAAAATTTGTAAATCTACAACTGTACCTCATGATGTTTCACTAATAAAAATATATATATATAAAATATAAATATATATAGGCTGGAGCGTTAGCACAGCGGTAGGGCGTTTGCCTTGCATGCAGCCAACATGGCCGAAAAGAGTTCGATTCCTCCGCCCCTCTCAGAGAGCCCGACAAGCTACCGAGAGTATCTCGCCCGCACCGCAGAGCCTGGCAAGCTCCCCGTGACGTATTCGATATGCCAAACACAGTAACAACAAAATCTCCAATGGAGACGTTACTGGGTCCACTCGAGCAAATCGATGATCAACGGGAGGGCCTTTATATATATATAGTATGCGACTAATACCCTACAACAGTAGGAACATGAGCCAAGAGGATTGGCCCATGGTTGGAAGCCTACCTCAGGTGCAGGTGGGTGGGGATAGGGGGTTAAGTCAGTTATGATAGAGAACTAACCAATATGGCAATGATAGCTGTAAATGATCACTCTGGGTGAGAACTGCTTACTGAAAGTAGCTAAAGGAATACACATGATAACCTCTTTTAATATCTGTATTGCATACTATAATGCCCAATACAAGGGTTACTGCCCAGATTTGTATAATGAATCACAAAAGAAATTTCCTCCAACTATCCTTATAGATGGGAAACTGATCAAGTATTTCCATTAACTTTACTGGAACTATAAAATTGTATGTTTACTTCATAAAATATAATGGGTGAACTTTAGTCTTTCATTTCTCCACATATGTATAGGAAGAAGAAAGCTTCTCCTCACCCATTACCATTGCTTAGCAATTATCATCTTCTTAATTTTCTATGGAAAAGCTCTACTAGTGAATAGAATTGCCATTTATATCTCTTCATCTAACATATTTTAAAATGGGAACTACCAGCTCCCAATAGTATGTCCTAAATTAATAGTTTACTTCCATAATTTTTTTTTAAAATCTGTATGTTGCCAAAGATGATAGAATCTTCCATGATTTTTCTCTAAAGATTTAGACAAGCCATGTCTGGCTCTTATTATAGTAATGTGGTGTACTTTTTGGAGTTTCTATAAAAGGTGTCTGAGAAGAGGAGAAAAGTGGTTTTGATTCAAAATATTCAGCTTCAAAACATCTTATGAGTAAGGTCAAACTGCTTAACACTTAACTCTCTGTGACCTCTGATGGGAAAGCATAAAATGGGGTTTGTTAGCACCCACCCTTTGCTGTCCATTACCCCTCTAATATCACCCTATGATTCTGCTTTTCTTTCAATGCCTTGAACTAGAATATCTATATTAAAATTCTAAAGCTTTGATATACTTGTTATCATAATACAGAATCAGAGATAGAACTCAATTTGGAACTAATGGAATTTTTAATTCTCTGTATATTTCTACATTCTGTCTAAAAAAAATGCCTCATTCTTTAAAAAAACTCACACTAATACATTGATGTCTCTTTATTTAATTTTTAGAACCCACTATTTGGTTATTGCTGCAGTACATAAAAAAGAACATGGTTAAAATGAACATTTCCTACTCTGTTAGCAATGAAGAAAATGATATTAGTAAATCAACAGTGTATAATAAAGGGTCAGAATATAACTCAAAGGGCTGAAATTCATGATTTGTATGTCAGAAGCATCAGTTCAATCCTAACAATTCATGATCTCACAAGAACTAAGCCAAGAATAGCCTCAAAATGCCTATGGATGTGAACAAAAACAAAACAAAAATATATTAATAATATTTTACATGAAATAACTGCTAATATTATATATATTTTATTAGATGAATATTTAAATTCATAATTTTTAATAAGGTAAATATATACCAATTGAACACTAGTTAATATTATGTATCATAACGTGTTTAGGGTAAAGTGTATGCATTTAATACAAGTTACTTTGAATTACATCAAAAATTAAGATGGAAAGTGTGAAGTGAAGCAAATATAAAACATACATCAATAGTGTATAAACACAGCAACTAGGCTCTGTACATGCTCAATATTTGTACATGTACAATATTTTAACTGAAAAATTATGACCTGGATCAAACTACTCAGTCCATTAAATTCTTTCTTGGTTACATATCAACCTTGACCTGTAAAACCTGAAGATATACATGGGACTGGCATGTAGGGATTAAGGCATTTGCCTGGTTTGCATTCAATCCTCCTTGGATCTAAGTACCACATGTGTTTTTTCAAGCACATTGAAAGTGAACTCAAAGAACAGGGCAGGAGTGAGACTCAAGAACAACTTGTGTGGCTCTACATCCTACAGCTTGCCCCCCAACAACTCAAAATTTTACCACTCAGACGACCTCAATTCCTTTAACTGATTGCCTGATACAACACAAGTTTATGAAGATAATGCACTATTTGTTCATGGTAACATCTGAAGGCCAGTTTATCTGTCCCACCTTCTGAAATTCAGAGCAACACTTGGACTTGATCAGCACCACTTAACAAAACCCAGATGGGTTTCACAGTAACCAACCCTCTTTCTGCTTTTTACAGTTTTATAATTTCATGAATCTACTAATCAATATCTTCCTTATCCCTCATTCTCTCTTTAAAATTTCTAACTATTTCTTCAACAGGGACATGGCTCAAATGGTAGAGCACATTCCAAGGATTTATGAAACCCTGATTCCCTGATAATGCTATATGACCCCCATACTTCCCAACACTGCTGACTGTGGCCCAATCATGGAGGGGAAATGCGTCTGTCATATAGGCAGTTTAGGGGGTGTGGGAGATGAGGGCATGAAATTGGGGACATTCATGAAGGGCAGTTGACACAGGTAAAGTGACTGATATTGGAATCTTTTGTGCCTAAAATTTAAATAAATCACAAATAATTTTGTAATTGCACAGATACAATAAATAAAAAAATAAAACAAAACAAAAGCAAAATAAAATAAAATATTCAGCTATCTCAGTAAAAATGGAAGAGAGTTTACTTGCTGCTAGATTTTTTCTCTCTTTATTACTAATTGCAATCTTTCCTTTCAAAATAGATACATCTCTATCAATCCATTGCAGTACTAGATACCATGCATCAAAGGTCTGTGATTCTAGAAAAAGAAACAGGAAATAAATGGCATGACCTTTACTATTTCCTTAGCTTACTACCTTAAAAGAATTTCTAAGCCAGAGAGGGAATCTAGGGGAGCCAGGTGGATTCCCTGCACTGAAAAAATGGACTGGGGTTTGAGAGTTCTCACAATAAGGCTACTGATTGGAAAACACAAAATCTGTAAGGAAGAGTTGGATAGAGAGAATTCTAGAAACTCACAGAGTGAAACCAGACAGATCTAGCATATTGTAGTTTATGAATGTGAAAAAACTGTGAGAGCTAATGCCTATATGTATTTATCAGTACTCATTCAGGACTAACTATAGTGTGTGTTTCCACAAGCCAGATCAGAAAACCTCCTGATTTTGCGTTAGATGACAACCAGGAAACAATTGTTCTAAACTGTGAAATAAATGGGAGTATAAGCAACAGGTCTTTCATTTTTTCCCAAGATAGAAAGAACAAAAGAGAGAGATTAAAAATAGCAGAGTAATAAATTTCTTTTTCATTAGGATGACTTTAATAAGAAACCTAACTTTGAGTTTTTTAAGTTGAATTAAAAGTCAAAGTTTAATATAACTGTCACTGTCACTGTCCTCCCGTTGTTCATTGATTTGCTCGAGAAGGCCCAGTAATGTCTCCATTGTGACAATTGTTACTGTGTTTGGCATATCGAATACATCACGGGTAGCTTGCCAGGTTCTGCCGTGGGGAGAGATACTCTCGGTAGCTTGCTGGGCTCTCCGGGAGGGGCGGAGGAATTGAACTCGGCTCGGCCATGTTGGCCGCTTGCAAGGCAAACGCCCTATCGCTGTGCTATGGCTCCAGCCCAAAGTTTAATATAATTTTAATAAATCAAAATGAAATCTTAAATCATTTAGAAGCAGTTTGAGGATTATTGTTTTTATGATACAGTTGCTTTTAAAAGAGCTGATACTGTTTGTTGCGATTGGAGACAATACTAATAGTATTAGATATCTTAACTTCTGAGTCAATATCTAATTATTCAATGTAAATAATATTTTTGAATGTGTAATTTTCTATTTTCCTATATGTACTATAGTAGAAAAAAGTATTTTATTGTAACTCTGTGATCACGTCCTTCTTCTAAAGTCTTCTAAATTCTATGTTGACTATATATATAGCTTTTACTAATATCGTTTATTTATTAAAACATTTATTACACTTTGGGTGTGGTTTTATGTTATAATTGATGTTCATTTTGGTTCATATTTCTCTTTTTTATTTTCACTTCAGTAAACACCTAAAATATTTAGGAAATGAAATGAAATCCCAGAGGGCTACCCAGGAAGAAAACAGTATACCTGCTGGATATTGATTTCAGAGGTTTCATGTAGGACCTGAGTGAAATCTAATTTGTGCAAGTGACACTTTCTTTTTGTCATGAGAGTGCAACTAAGCATATATTTTCAGAGTCTTAAAAATTTATTATTAAAATAGTAGTATGCACTAAACCTTAATATGCATAATGTATGCACCAATGAAAAATTAAAACGATTAAGACCTGTCTCTAAATTATTTTAGATATTTTCAGATGCCTCTTTAAAACTTGTCATTCAATACTATGAGCTACAACATATCTCCAGTTAGCATTATTAAGTGTTTAACTTAGTATTTAACTAAATATTTAAACTGGATTTTGTAAGTTTTATTATTTAAAACACAAACACTGCCTTTGCAATTTTACTTTGGAAATATGCTAATAGCTTTTTATTTCATTTCATTTCATTTCCCACCATGAAATGGATTCTGGCAGCTGAGATACTGATGTGCCAATCATTACTAAACTGGAATCAACATAAACGTCTGTGGGTTGTATCACTAAACTAAATCGGATATATTGAAACATATGCACTGCAAGTTTCAATCAGAAGGAATGTGCATTGTACATAGTTTCAGTGGCCATCAATTTGTTTTAGGCCCCCAAAGATATTTATGCATTATTTGCACAGAAAACAGTGTTTCTCTACTCTGTTATATGCATAAACAGAGAAGGCAATGAGACCACAGCAGGGTCCCCAGTTACAAGTCAGCCACAACTTTTTCCTGTGATTATTGGCTGCAGTGAATCTGGAAAAAATATGTATAGCTGTTGGATTTAAGTATCTTCATATGCTTTTAAGCACATCTCTGAGATTAGAAAAGCACTATAGAATTTTGCAAATAAGCAACCTTTTCTTCTAGTTGCACAGCATGTTTTTTTAGCAAAGAAAAACATGTGTGGGAAACAAGTCAATGCACCTTTCAAATTTAATTTGTGTAAGGAATGAAGCTGTCTCAAGTGCTAATTTCAGTTTGCAAAGGATTTCAACACTAGATATTTCTCTATGTCTATTTTTCTTCATTAGTTTCTCATACAACTTTTATGGTGTTAGAAAAATCTTAAAACCATACTGTAAGTCACATCTTTTAATACACATAAAACATGTTTACTTTTTAACTCAGGAAGCATTCACCCATGCTTAGGCATTTAAATGTCTTGATGCACGTACTGTTAAGGGTCTCTATTTCAAAATCAAGCTGGGTCCATTTCTATTTATGTGTTAGAGCACTGTACTGCACTGCAATGTCCTCCCGATGCTCATCGATTTGCTCAAGCGGGCTCAATAACGTCTCCATTGTAAGACTTGTTGACTTGTTGTCACTGTGTTTGGCATACTGAATATGTCAGGGGTAGCTTGCCAGGCTTTGCCGTGTAGGCAAGATAGTCTCGGGAGCTTATCAGGTTCTCCGAGAGGGGCGGAAGTATCGAACTTGGGCCGACCGGTTCGGCTGCATGCAAGACAACTGCCCTTTCCGCTGTGCTATCATTCCAGCCCATGTGTTAGAGAAATAATGAAATTAGTCTATTTATTCAGTTAAAAATTTCAATCTTGAGAGCCCAAATGATAGTACAATGGGTTGGGCATTTGCCTTGCATGTGGCCAACCAGGGTTCAATCCGCAGCATACATACTGGGCTCCCGAGCACTGCCAGGAGTGATACCTCAGTGCAGAGCCAGGTTTAACCCCTGAATATAGCTAGATGTGACCCAAAAAGTAAAAAATATTCAATCTTACAAACTGAAATCAATATTAACCAGATTGGGTCAGGTCAATAGTATAGAAGGTAAGGCACTTGCTTTGCATACACCTCACCCTAGTTTGATTCCAGTCAGGGCACATGGTCCCTGTGCCATGGCAGGAGTGGCTCTTGGGAACAGAGCCAGGAATAAGCCCTAGGCACACTGTCAGGTAAAGTGTATATACAAACACACACAACAATAGGCAAACAAGCAAACCAGATCAAAAGTTTATATTTAAATATATGTAATCTAGCTTTCCTTAAGACATATACCTTACCATTATATTCTCAAGGTACTTCTTTTCACTCCTATCTTATTCCTTATTTTCAATTTGTATAATGGAAAATAGAATTAAACACCATTTTCTTCTATAATAAGAAATTATACATTTTTTCTGCAGCTTATTTTTAAATCACATGTAGACAAAGAGTGATAGCACAGCAGTAGGGCATTTGCCTTGCACGCAGCCAACATGGCTGACCCGTGTTTGATTCCTCCACCCCTCTCGGACAGCCCAGCAAGCTACCGAGAGTATCTCACCCGCACGGCAGAGCCTGGCAAGCTACCCGTGATGTATTCGATATGCCAAACACAGTAACAACAAAGTCTCCAATGGAGACGTTACTGGGCCGGCTCGAGCAAATCGATGAGCAACGGGAGGACAGTGACAATGACAGTAGACAGAGAGCACGTGTGAGGTTATCTATTGTCCAAAATTGGGTCATTATTTGTATTATATTCTGGTATCTAATCTTAATGAAAAGGCATAAATATACAGAGGTAATACCAATTGCAAAATTACTTAAATGATGTTATAATTAAAATGGCTTGTTTCAATATTTTGTTCAGGAACATCCAAAATAACCTTCTTTAAAACGATTTTATTCACCAAGACATTTTTGACACACACACACACACACAAACACACACACACTATTTATTCTCTGAAAAATATTCCTCAGTTTTTCCACAGTATGATGATATTTCCAAGTAAAAGGAAGAAACATGCTCAGTGAGAAGTAATTTTTTTTTTGCTTTTTGGATCTCACCCAATGATATTTAGGGATTACTCCTGCCTCTTCACTCAGGAATTACCCCTGGAGGTGCTGGGGGACCATATGGGATGCTGGAGATTGAACCTGGTTCGGCCGTGTGCCAAGCAAATGCCCTACTGGCTGTGCTATCGCCCCGGCCCCTAGGAAGTAAATATTTTATCCCCAAGGTATGGATTATACTTGATTCAATTCATTCATGGTTAATTCATAGACTAGTGTTATTTATTGGTTCAGTGTGGACATTTGTATTATTCCTAAGCAGTGAGATATGAAAAGGTATTTGCTGCAAAATATTCTAAAATGTCCTCATCCCTTCTTCTTAATGGAATCTGATAAGATCCCATGAGAAGTGATTTCTGGTTTCAGTGCAATCTGTGAGGACATAATACCTGGAATAATTGAAATTATCTCATTGTAATGAGAGTCACAAGCCTTGAGAACACTTTATGGATGATCTGGTTAATCTGCTGAGTTATCAAATCCCAGAAAATATTGTGTGTTGAATCCCAGTTATATGTAGCATTGGATTGGAAGTTTTGTCACTTAGAGTAAATGATATCTACTGTGTACTCATGCCACAGATCCATTAGCAAAATGGTATTCTGTAGGAAAAATTATATTGTATAATTTATCTTGTTTGTCTTTAAAAATCATTTTGAAAATAAACTCAACTTGATCAGTCAGGATGGAAGATATGTGCTGGAAGTAGATAAAAGACCAAAAGTGATGGCCTCTCGGTATTTGTGTTGCAAACCATAATGCCCAAAAGTAGAGAGAGAGTATGTGGGAAATTGTCTACCATGGAAGCAGAGGGAAGGTGGGAAAGAAGGGACATACTGGGGAGATTGGTGGTGGGGAATATACACTGGTGGAGGGATGGGTGTTTGAACATTGTATGATTGTAACTCAAACATGAAAGCTTGCAACTGTATCTCACGGTGATTCAATGAAATTAAATTTTAAAAATAAATAAATAAAATAAACTCAACTCATATATCATGAATGAGAAAGGTTTGCATAAATTTATCATTTCTTATATTTAAATACTCAAACTTATTCTCCTTTTTTTTTATACTACCATCTCAAGTTTTCTTTCAAGTCATTTTTTTCTGCCACTCAGATGATGAAAATGCTGTTTATCTTTCTGAGTCATTCCTATAAAATGAATAGTCTATGATGCAGATCGGACCATATTGATTGGTTCAGTGATATTCAGATGAACCAAGTCATAACATGTGACTCCAGGTAGACCCTTTTACTTTCTATATACTTTGGATGGCAGTACTTAAAGCTATAGATGCTAGAACTGTAACACTAGTACAATGGGTAGAAAGAAATACCTGCACACATCTAACCTCGGTTCTAGACATGGTACTGTATAATACAGTCTCCAATCTCCACCAAGAGTGATTCTTGAGCAAAGAAACAGGATTAAGCACTAGTGCTGTGGAGAGTTTCCCTAAATACCTTAAAGCTAGAGATGCTGATAGTCAAATTAGAACCAAGGTAGTGTCTTCAGGTGAATCTCCACCCAGAAAAATACAAAGGCAAGAAAAAAAATGATATTCCTAACAATGGTACATGGCTCAGTGGGTTCAATGCAGGCCCATGAAAGCAAATAGTCTTCTATTACAAGAATTAATAAAATCATCTGTGTTGAATTTCACATAACCAAAAAGTCCTGCCTAGCACATTCAGAAACTTACTTTAAGTAGACTTTCACATAACAGCTGTCATATAAAATATACATTTATTGTTTCAGTAGAATTACTATACTGGGATATAATAATGATATCTAAAAATAAAAATAACCACATAGACTTTATATTTTAAGATTATTAAAATGACTCTATGGGTGCTGTAGGTGGGTTGGAGCGATAGCACATCAGTTGGGTGTTTGCCTTGCATGCAGCCAGCATGGCCGACCCGAGTTTGATTCCTCCGCCCCTCTCGGAGAGCACGGCAAGCTACCGAGAGTATCTCGCCCACACGGCAAGCTACCTGTGACATATTCAATATGCCAAACACAGTAACAACAAAGTCTTCAATGGAGACGTTACTGGGCCTGCTCGAGCAAATCGATGAGCAATGGGAGGACGGTGACCGTGAATGACTCTATAGAAGATACTATTTTCTTTAAATATAATCCTCACAGTGCCCAGCATTTTTTGCTATTCTGAGAGTGGCAGAGGATTCCTAGTGGAATTTTGAGGATATCAGATGGTACTGGAGATTAGTCCTATGCCTCCTGCCTGTGAAATATTTGCTTCAGGTCAGTGAGCTATCTCTCGATTTCAACTTCTGTGACTTGGGAATTTTTTAATAGAGTGATTAACATCTGTCAACAGCACAAACAGTACAAAACCAAAACATCTTTTGATTCTGTCTTATAATGGATTAATTATCTCTTTGTTGGTATTAAATAATGCTGTGACTCATATCAATAGTATTTTTTTAAACTCTGGTACTTAAATTGATTTTTTAATGCCCTTCAGATCAATTGATTGTCTGTTATAATTTTTTATTCAAGAGATTTACTTGATAAATTTTAAATGAATTTAATTAATTTTAGTCTGTTTTTTACATGAATTCTCATTTCATCTATATTTCTTGAAATAATTTAAATGTATATAATTTATATTCTAATTGAATTTATCTCTACAACATATTTTTGAGGCTTCTATTCTGATATATCTGTTGAGCTATTGACATGGAACTTTTCCTTGTATTTTTCTGTACTTTTTAAATCTCTTAATCATAATAATCAGGAATTTATCTGTAGTAATACTCTGAGATTTGCATTTATGGGAATTACACTATGTACGATTTAAACATGTGTCTTTTAATTATGTAATATTAAATCTGAGGTGAATTTAAAAGTATTTTTAGTTTAGATTCAGAAATCAAAAGCTAGCTTAAACCCTGGACCTATATCTGATTGAATAATGGTTTGAATTATTAATTCTCAGGTAAAAATTTTTCTGGTCTCAATGGAACAGAGTTGAATATACTGACATTTCCTCCCAAACATATAATCATCTAATTTTTGATAAGGGGGCAAGAAAAGTGAAATGGAGCAGGGAAAGCCTCTTCAACAAACTGTGCTGGCAAAATTGGACGGCTACATGCAAAAAAGTGGGCTCAGATCTCTGCCTAACACCATGCACAAAAGTAAGATCAAAATGGATTTAAGACCTCAACATCAGACCAGAATCCATAATGTTTATTGAAGACAAAGTCGGCAAAACTCTCCACGATATTGAAGCTAATGGTATCTTCAAAGATGTCACGCCACTGGCTGAGCAAGTGAAAACAGAGATAGACAAATGGGACTATCTTAAACTAAGAAGCTTCTGCACCTCAAAAGAAACAGTGACCAAAATACAAAGACAATCTACAGAATGGGAAAGGATATTCACCAAGTACACATCCGACAAGGGGTTGATATCAAGGATATACAAGGTACTGGTTAAACTCCACAAGAAGAAATCACCCAACCCCATCAAAAAATGGGGTGAGGAAATGAACAGAAACTTTCGCAAAGAAGAAATTCGAATGGCAAAAAGGCACATGAGAAAATGCTCTACATCACTAATCATCAGAGAGATGCAGATCAAAACCACAATGAGATATCATTTCACACCACAGAGACTGGCCCACATCCACAAGAACAAAAGCAACCGGTGCTGGCGCGGATGTGGCGAGAAAGGGACCCTCCTTCACTGCTGGTGGGAATGCCGGCTGGTCCAACCCTTTTGGAAAACAGTATGGACGACTCTCAAAAAATTAGAATTTGATCTGCCATTTGACCCAGCTATAGCACTCCTGGGAATATATCCCAAAGAGGCAAAAAGGTATAGTCGAAGTGACATCTGCAATTGTTTGTTCATTGCAGCACTCTTTACAATAGCCAGAATCTGGAAAAAACCTGAGTGCCCAAGAACAGATGACTGGTTAAAGAAACTTTGGTACATTTACACAATGGAGTACTATGTAGCTGTTAGAAAAGATGAAGTTATGAAATTTACATACAAGTGGTACTACATGGAAAGTATCATGTTAAGCGAAATGAGTCAGAAAGAGCGGGATAGACACAGAAAGATTGCATTCATCTGGGGAACATAAAGCAACAAAAAGGAGAATAACACCCAGGAATGGCTGAGATTAGTACCAGGAATTTTGCTCCATGAATGAAAGGCCAGCCACAGGCTCTAGGTGAAAAGGAAGCTCAGATAGAGAAGAGAGTACCAAATGAAGGGTGTTGTGAGGGTCCTCTCAGGGTGGGAGAAGCATGCTAAAAGTAGTCGATAGACCAAACATGATTGCCACTCAAAGCCTCTCTTGCAAAACACAGTACCCAAAAGAAGAGAGAGAGAACAAGGGGGAATACCCTGCCACAGAGGCAGGATGGGACGGGGGGGGGGGGATGGGGGGGGAGATGCTGGGACCCATAGGGATGGATGACGGGCACTGGTGGAGGGATGGGCACTTGATCATTGTATAACTGAAACCCAAGCACAAAATTTGTAAGCCTATAACTGTACCTCATGGTTTTTCACTAATAAAAAAAGAAAAAAAAAAAAGAAAAAAAATTTTTTCTGGTCTGCTGATAGTCAACTAATAGGCGAGTTTCCTTTTTCAGATTTTCTTTCTTAATTTCCTCCTCTTTTACAGAATATTTCCAATTGTGCACTTCAGATTTAATTTTTTAATTCAAAGTTCTTAGTCTAATACCTAATCTATGCAGGTTTTGAAGTTGCAGGTATTGACAATAGGAACTATGTGATATCCTGGAAGAGGTGTATTGATTTATATTAATTTCTTCATAAAATTAACACCTTCTCAAAGCTTTTGCCTGCAAAAAGTATTCAATTTTTCCACAGTTCTTTTTGTGCAATGCATCTAAAGAGTGATCTTTAGTCTATTTTATTCAGAAAGTCAAGCTCTTCTATGCAATGATAAAAGTACATCTATCTAAACAGCTGTTTTACTAAAAGCAGAAATCCCCTCTTGTTTCCTTAACATGACCATTATTTATACAGAAATGCTGTGAGAGCCCTCACTGTTATTCAGTGAGGTTATTTTAAAGGGAACATCTTTTCTTGAAAATAAAGATAAAGACATTGTTATTTTAGGTGATCTAATTTTCAGTTTTACTGACTTTCCTTAATATAATTCATAATATAATTTATGAATTTGGGATATTTTGTTTGTTTGTTTAGGAGCGACAGCACAGTGGTAGTACATTTGCCTTGCACGCAACCAATATGGCCAACCCAAGTTTGATTCCTCCGCCCCTCTCAGAGAGCCTGGCAAGCTACCTGTGATGTATTCGATATGCCAAACACAGTAACAACAAGTCTCAAGAAGGAGACATTACTGGGCCCGCTTGAGCAAATTGATGAACAACGGGAGGGCCGTGACTGCATTTGGGTCCCACACCTGGCTGTGCTCAGGGCTTACCACTGGCTCTGCACTCACAGATTACTACTGGCGGAACTCAGGGAACTATATGGGGTGCTGCAAGGATTCCTTTAAATCAGGTTGGCTGCATGGAAGGCAAGCAACTTATGCACTATGGCCCTAAATTTATAGATATTTTTTACTATCATAAATCCCTTTTGGCAAAATAAATATACTAGGAATAAATCTGAAAAATAAAATATATAATTAACAGCAATATATATTCTCTGTTCCTCTCAGAAAGCCTGACAAGCTACCGAGAGTATCCCTTCCACTTGGCAAAGCCTAGCAAGCTTCCTGTGGGTACTCGATATGCCAAAAACAGTAAGAATAACGAGAGTCATTTCCCTGACCCTGAAAAAGCCTCCAATACAGCCCCGTTGGGAAGGATGAGTAAGAAAAGACTGCTAAAATCTCAGGGCTGGGACAAATGGAGACATTACTGGCACCTGCTTGAGCAAATCAATGAACAACGGGATGACAGTGATACAGTGATAATTAATAACACCTCTCTTTCTTATATCTTTGTACAGTTTATCACACATTTATTTAATAGTAACATATTTGGTAATACCATATGTTATTTTGGCTGTACAAAATGCATTAAATGATGATTTTAAAGGGTAGAGATGGAGGGAATCAGAGATTGGACCCATTGCCTCATTTACGCAAAATAGTTCATGTACTAAGCTACTCTTTATATCTCTAGGTATTCTTACTCCACTCCAAAAGTGACTCACCACATGGTAATGGTTGGATTAAGATCCAGATTCTAAACCTCGATCTAATACTTCTATGATTGTGTCAGACACTTCTGAAAAGTTAGAGATGTCAACATAAATAAAGTAGGTGGTGCATTGAATATTCCCTAAAATTAAGGAATCAGATATTTTCTAGTAGGAGGAAAGCATGATGAAATTTATATAAAGTATGCTTTCCCAGGGCTGGAGTGATAACACAGCCTTGCATGTGACCAACCTGGTCGTCCCGGGTGATTCCTCCACCTCTCTCGGAGTGCCCAGCAAGCTACCAAGAATATCTCACCTGCACAGCAAAGCCTGGCAACCTACCGTGATGCGTTCAGTATGCAAAACACAGTAACAATTCTCACAATGGAGACATTACTGGGCCTGCTCGAGCAAATTGATTAACAATGGGAGGACAGTGTTATAGTGCTATGTTTCCCAACCAATTATGACATCTTTAGTACTTCTAATTTGGGGAGGAGGGGCTTAACAGTTTTCTGGGCCCAGAGCCTTTAATGACAACCACTAATCTATCAACACAGGGCTGGCTTTTGGGTGCTCAGAGGTGTTGCTTTGATCAGGTTAACATTTTATGATAGAGAGTGGGAAACCCAGGCCCCATTAAAGGACACTGGGGTGGGGTCAAATTGTGATGTGGAATGATGTCAGCTCATGCTGGCAAGACATGAGCTCCAATCCTGTGTATTGTCTCCCTGACCTTGATTCTAATTATTAAAGAAAATGTTCATGATACATTTATATTTATCATTTAAAATAGCATATTGATGATTAATCAAACATGATCACTCCATATGTAATTTTCCTTTTATAATCTGCACAAATTAAGGTTAAATATGGGCTGGAGCAATACCCCAGCGGATAGGGCGTCCGCCTTGCACACAGCCAACACGGCCGACTGGAGTTCAATTCTTCCACCCCTCTTGGAGAGCCCGGCAAGCTACCGAGAGTATCTCACCCGCTCGGCAAAGTCTGGCAAGCTACCTGTGACATATTTGATACGCAAAACACAGTAACAAGTCTCACAATGTTACTGGGCCTGCTTGAGCAAATCAATGAACAACAGGAGGATAGTGACAGTGACAGTGATAGGTTTTACTTAGACATTTGCAGAAAAGCTTATTTTCATTTTCAAAAAGAAATGAAAAGTTTCACACTATTAAATCAACATAACTTACAGTGTCTGCAAAGGTGTCTTCATAAAATGTAAGCATCACAGCAAACTGCACAACTGCATATATCTTTAGTAGCTGAGATGCTGGAGATGAGAAGGGAACTTCTTTCCCTGTTACCTAGGGAGATAAGACAGAGATGTTGTCTTTAATTTCTTCTTGATACAAGGTCCCTAGACATAGTTCACTGTGTAGGGCGCTGACATGTGTTTGATCGCCTGCACTCCATATGGTCCTCTGAACCTGCCAGGAATGATTTCTGAGCCCAGAGCCAGGTTTAATCCCTGAGCAATGCCCCAAAATAAAAACACACAAAAATTTAAAAAAGTAATTATTATTGATGGATTAATTTCACTGAAGTTCACACTAGATGTGTATTACAGGCAAAAAAGAGAAAAGAAAAAGAAAAAAAAAAGAGGAAAGAAAAGGAAGGGAAAAAAAAAACAACAACATTGACATCTATGCATAGAGCAGAGCCCTGAAACATGTGGCCCAGAAACAATACAAAAAAATAAAATAAAATAAAACAAAAAAGCAAAGAAAGAAAGGAAATTTAAAAAGATAAAATTTTCCTATTCTTATTTTCTCCAAAAATGATTAGCCTGAAAAATTAGTACAATGGGGGAGGTTTTTGTCTTGCATGTGGCCAATCTGGATTCAGCTCCCAGAATGCCATCTGGTCCACCAAGCCCCTGCAGAGGTACCTGAGCACCTCTGCTCAGGAGAGGTGATTGTTCTGAGCACAGATATATGTGGTCTACCAAAACAGAAACCCCCAAAATCATCCCAACCTGCTTAGATAAAAAAAAATATGGAAGTCAATCCAGTTCATTCTAGAATCATCTGCAACCCAACTATCGGCATGCATATTCTTTCTTTGTGGGACTTTCTTGTTTTCTCTCATATTTTCTAAATACAACAATTTTACTTCACAAAATCAAAGACAACAATCTAGAAAAATAAAGTCAGAAGATTCACTTCTCATTTCAGAAGAATCACGGTTCTAATTTAGTCTCTATGACATAGGACACTGTAAGAATTCATTCAGCCATAGGTACGAGTGATAAGCATGTACCTCACCAAAAAGTTCATGAAATTATTTGCAAGATTATAAAAGAAAGCATAGCAAAAGACAAACAGGACATGACCTGTGGGAAGTGTAAATAAAAAAATATCTAAAAGGGAAATACTACTTTATTGAAATAACTTTCCTAAATCAGTTTACCAGAATAAACGTAATTCTATTTTATGATGCAGATTTAAGCGCCAATGTCATTTTTATTTATTCTTATTTATTTTGAGACTTACAAACTATGCATCATGATTTACAATACTGTTAATGACAGAGTTTCATGCACACAGTGTTCCACCACCACAACTCCCACATGAGTGTCCCACTCCGGAAACCTTTTTCCCAACATCCTCTACCAAGGTAAGCACAGTTCTGCAGACCAGTTCTTAGGCTCTGCTGTCTATAGCCATTTGTTTTTCACTTTGATTATTAAAACATATAATATTAATAAGTAGATAATATTGACCAAAGCTAACTAAATTTGTTGAGTTGAAATAAGCAAATTTTTCCATCAATCTGTACTTTATTCATTTTCACATAAATGATTATGAATATTACCAAAACTATCAGAATTTTAACACAACAGCTTTAATAATATAACCTTTCATAAAATATCCTTCTCTAGATCAAGTGTTCTATAAAAATAATTTTGTTTTAAAAAATTATTTGAAATAGAGAATAAATTAAATCCAACTACTATCTTTAAAACTGATAGCTTGTTCTACTCTAATCTAGTTATTAGTGATAGTTATTTTGATCAGAAATAAAACATTTTATTTTAAAGTACTGAGATTTTTCCATTTTGTTTCCAGTGTTTTAAATATATCCTGTATATAATTTGCTTTTTAGTGAAACTTCTGTATTTAATGCTTCTACTCAATTATAGAATGGATAAAGTTATAATCAATGTAGTAATCATGTCTTCTTGGTGTGACTTTAGATCTTACATTCTAAAAACCTCAGTCTCTGATGAACTAAACAAGTGGGGAATCTCTAGATCTCCCTCCATCTCAAATTTTTCAGGATTCTGGAACTAAGCCACATGTATATGTGAGGCTATGGTACTAACATGATACTCTAGGCTGTGAGTTGAATGAATGTGAAAATTAGCCTCTAGCTTTATGCCCCCTTCCCACCACTAAATTATGCTCCCTTTTAAGCGACAGAATCTGCCCAGTAGAAAAGAGTGACCCTATTGTTGTTTAGGTAGTATATATTTATAGTACTATTCGAACAGAGCTGTATCTGCTTCAGGAAAAATTTAATTCAGATTTGTATGAAGACAGAATATATACATAAATTCACTATATGAGGCTTATCTTCACCATCACCAAGTTCATAAACTCTATTTACCTCTGGTATTTCTTCATTTAGTCCAAGTCTTGGTTTACCTGGACCCCATCCTGGTCCTTTAAATATGACAGAAAACTTATTGAAGAATCCAGGAGTAGCCCAGAATGTATTCCATATGTAGATTAAATGGTGGAACTAGAAGAATTAAAATATTGATTTTTAAAAATAAGAAAGACATAAAAAGACATTAAATGCAGAAAATAATGTGATGATTTACTTTTTGTATTATTCACATAATCTGTAACATGTCTAATGTGTTATTTATGACCTAATTTAATATTCAATATTAGTTATTATATTTTATGCATAAATTTTAAGTTTAAATATACTCATCAATATTTTTAAAATGTTTCAAAACCTGTCAATAGTTGTGAAATTAAATAGTTAGATGTAATATAGATAATTGGAGAAGTATAAAAAGTGAGTTAGGAGATTTGTTTCTAATGGGAATTACGAGCAGCCTATGTACTCTGTATTCTAAAATATTGCTAAATGAATTCCAGAATGAACATAGAAGCACACAAAAATAGCATATCTGCCTAATATTTTAAGGATAAATCTTCACATACTGTACTGCATAACAGAGAAAACATCATATTAAATATTCGAAACCATTTACCATACTAGACATATTAATTATTACTTTTATGTTTTAATTGCATCATAGTGAGATACACAGTTACAAAGTTATCATGATTAAGTTTTAGTCATACAATACAATACAAATTTTAATTTGACATTCTGTACTAAGGTAAGATGAAGTTTGCTGACTAATTCAAGTTTTCCTTGAGGCTTACAGCAGAAATCAACATTTAACAAATAATATTTAAGATGAATAAAAGCTCTTAGGATATTCACAAACATTAAATTCTTATACAGTATAAACTTTTATAAATATTAATTAAATATACCATACAGATGATAGTAGTGATCATGGTATTAAAAAAGAGTCTAAGAGTTTGGGCATCAGCTATACACCCTATGGTGATAATAACTACAAGTGCTATCAAATCAGTGTTGAAAAACTTTTTTTCTCTATCTAAATGTGTGACCTTAACTGCCTCTTAAAGGATTCAAACTGTATCATTAAGAATGTCTTTAAAAAATTCTTGAAAATTCTTAGCACAGAGAACCAGCCGCTTGGAGCAGAAAAGCAAATGGACTTGTGTTGATCCGCGCCACCAAGCTGCCCGGAGGGGGAAGGGCGTTGACCAGCCCGCCCGCTCCTCTCTGGAAAGAAAGATGGCGGCCACACGGGAGCCTTGTGGAAAGCGGGTTTGAGCCGGGCTCGGGGAAGCGGCGGGGACCTCATGGGAAGGGGGGCTTTGTGGGCCGTCCCCCACGCCCCACCGAGGTCGCCAGCTGCCCCCCACGAGCGGCTCTCCGGCACGGCCACGGCCCCGGAGGCACAAGGACTTAGCACAGAGAACCAGCCGCTTGGAGCAGAAAAGCAAATGGACTTGTGTTGATCCGCGCCACCAAGCTGCCCGGAGGGGGAAGGGCGTTGACCAGCCCGCCCGCTCCTCTCTGGAAAGAAAGATGGCGGCCGCACGGGAGCCTTGTGGAAAGCGGGTTTGAGCCGGGCTCGGGGAAGCGGCGGGGACCTCATGGGAAGGGGGGCTTTGTGGGCCGTCCCCCACGCCCCACCGAGGTCGCCAGCTGCCCCCCACGAGCGGCTCTCCGGCACGGCCACGACTCCAGGGCACAGAAAACAATCTCTTAACTAGCTAACTTTTAATAGAAATTCTTCCAGGGTCAATAAGTAAAATAGCAGAAACTCAAAACCGCGCGGCCGCTATTGCGGCCGCGCGACATCATTTTATTCTTAAACCAAGTTGTAGAAAGCAAATCATTTCACAACGCTGTTTCAGCATGTCTGATTGGGGGGCGGGTGGGTCGTAAACTCTAAACAATAATTGTGCATCTTCTATCGAAATAATCTATCTAGTCAAAGTAGATAGAGTATTAACTAGAACTCATCTGCCTCATAAGAATTGGGAGGGGTGGGAGGTGGGGGTCTATTGGGGTTCGGGGTTAAAAATGAGTTTTGGTAAAGGGAAATGTGTTCGGTATCTACATGACTGAGACCTAAACCCGAAAGCTCTGTAACTTTTCCCACAGTGATTCAATAAAAAAAAAAAAAAAAAGAAAAAAAAAAAAGAAAATATTGTAAATAGAAAACTGAAGCAATTAAGAACAAGGCAGGGTTTGTGAAAACTAATTTAGGGATGGCATATCAGAAGGAAATACCCTGGGGCTCTATAACAAAAACTTCAACAATAGTAATGATCCTACCCCAAACTAATTCTTTTTAGAATTTTAACAGGCATTAATATATTCACCTGTTTAATTTAATGAATGAGAGATTTGGAGACAGTGTGCAGCTTTGTCTCAATTCCCGCCACATGTTTCCCCCAAAGCACCTTGTAAGTGGAGTTCTGTATGGCCCCAGCACCTTTGTTATGACCCTGGAGGCCCCCAACATTGTGGGGATAGTGCAGGTATCCCTGGTACCACAGCCAGGGTAGCCTCACATACTTGGGCCCATGCACTGGACCACCAGCCTGTGTTGGCGTGTCCCTCTCCAGCACCCCATCTCTGACACTGCTTGGGAAGCCCCTCCCCACTCCAAAAATTAAAGACCATTTTTATTGCTCTCATTTTAGATAAGTTGTGAGATATGCATGGCAATATTTTAAAACAAAACTTCCTCATTTACTCATTTTTCTAATACCCCAAAACACCTAAATTTTGTAGCTAAAAGTGAATGATTACCTATATCTAATAGCAATGGGGGATAACTTTCTTCTTCTAGCAGAAGGCACCATATCTTTTCAAAAGAGATGGAAGAAATGTAGCTAAACATAAAATACTGATTTTAAAAAATGTTTTAATTTTTAAAAACTAGTTAATTATTTCTTATAAAGTTGTTTGTGATTTATAACATTCAATATTTCAATACCAACCTCACCACCATTGCGTCTTCCCATCACTGTTATTTCCAATTTTCCTAACCACACCTCAAGCCTGCCCCTATAGCAGGAGCAGGCTGCAAATAACTTATTTTATATTGCTTGTAATAATGTGCTAAAAATGATAAAAAATATTTACTTAGAAGTCTGTGTGAATTTTTTTTCTCACCATGGAGCCATTAAGGCCTTATACAAGAAATTACTAATATGTTGTTAATGGGTAAGCCATGTGCGTTCATATTTTCTTAATCATGATTGGTTGCCTTCTACTTTTTATCACTTCCAATGTGGTGTGCTATTTCTAGTTTATCAGATGTACTGATGTTTTTGCAGGCTAAAAGATGTCCAGATTTTCTCAGTTTACTGACTCAGCACTTATGATGCTATAAATAAGCACATAATAAGACATACAGCTACATAAAGCTGTGACCGTGTAGGAAAAGAAGGGAAGAAAAGGAATGGGGGAAAAAAGGAAAAATGTTTAGGTAAACATAGAGGCCTGGAGAAATGAACCTGAGGCATTCACTTGCTCAAATACCTGTATTTGTCTGAATAGTGTCTCTCCAAATCTTTAGTGTTCAAATGTTTGTTCAACTCTCCTGGTGTAGTTTCTCATCTTTAATCTTTCTGAACTATGAGCATTGAGAGCTCATTCTATTTAAAGTATTATCCAAGAGCCAACAGCATAAATGACAACTACTGAACTTACAAACCACAAGTTGATGAGCTGCCCCCACAATTCACATGCACATAGAACTGAAACACTCTTTTCAGGGTGACTTATTTCTAATCTCAACATTACTGAGAATGTTTCTACTATAGCACAGCGGTAGGGTGTTCGCCTTACAAGCGGCCAACATGGCCAACCCAAGTTCGATTCCTCTGGCCCTCTCGGAGAGCCCGGCAAGCTACCGAGAGTATTCGATATGCCAAACACAGTAACAACAAAGTCGCCAATGGAGACATTACTGGGCCCGCTCGAGCAAATCGACGATCAACGGGAGGGCCTTTACCTTTAACTTTACCTATGTGAAGATCTAATTATTAAAGCAGTATTTCTAGGGGGTATGGTGCCGCCAGCAGGTCAGTCTGTACCAGTGAGGTGAGTGCATCAGCAGCATGATGGCACCTTCAGACTTCCAGATACCCCAAACTTGCTGCTGTGCCTTTGGCCAGACCCCAAAAACTTGGGGCAAAGTTTACCAAGAAAGTAAACGGCCAAAAGTTGGGTCTGTGGGAAACATACCACAAACCACCTCCGGCTCAGCTATATAATTGGAGGCATGGCCTCTCTGGTTCCTGATTGAACGGCTTAATGGCCATGATCCAAGAGACTAAGAAACAAATCTTGAAACCCAGTGGCTTTTGGCAGAAATGTGTCTGGTCCCTGTAGTATACCAGTGCTGGGCCAGCCCAAGTGGGAATAGGTTTCTTGCCCTTGGCCTGTTCCCCCTGACAGTCCAGTGACCGCCATCCTCCAGAGGCCACTGGACAGTCAGGTTTGGGCCTGCAGTGACGAGACACGCAGGGCTTCACGGGATGGGGGTGGAGCCGGTCCTGTCCTCCCCACCCCAACAAGACCCCAATTCATTGCCCATGAATGGCCTCTGGCTCCTGATCAAGCTGCTTAATGTCCACTATTCCAGAGACCTAGAAACAAATCTCGAAACCCCATGGCTTTTGGCAGAAATGCGTCCGGACCCCACAGTAAGTTACTGTCGCTGGGCCACCCCAGGGTGGAAAGGATGTTGTCCCTCCACCTTCTCCCCATTGGCGGCTCAGTGGCCATCATCCTACAGAGGCCATTGGACAGTCAGGCTTGGGTCCACAGTGACGAAACTTGTTGGGCCTCATGGGATGGGGATGGAGCCGGTCCTGTCCTCTCCGTCCCAACAAGAGAGACCCCAAGTCATTGCCCACAAACTGCCTCTCTGTCTCCTGATCAAGCTGCTTAACGCCATGATCCCAGAGACTTAGAAACAAACCTCAAAACCGCATGGCTTTTGGCAGAAATGTGTCCGGACCCCGCAGTAGGTTACTGTTGCTGGGCCACCCCAGGGGAAAAAGGGTGCTGTCCCTCCGCCTGCTCCCCCATTGGTGGCTCTATGGCCGCCATCCTCCAGAGGCCATTAGACAGTCAGGCTTGGGCCCACAGTGACAAAACTTGTTGGGCCTCACGAGATGGGGGTGGAACCGGTCCTGTCCTCCCCACTCCAACGAAACTCCAAGTCATTGCCCACGAATGGCCTCTCTGGCTCCTGATCAAGCTGCTTAATGGCCATGATCCCAGAGACTCAGAAACAAATCTCAAAACCCAGCGGCTTTTGGCAGAAATGCGTCCAGACCATGCAGTAGGTTACTGTCACCGGGCCACCCCAGGGGAAAATGGGTGTTGTCCCTCAGCCTGCTTCCCCCTGGCAGCTCAGTGGCTATCATCCTCCAGAGGCCACTGGACAGTCAGGTTTGGGCCTGCAGTGACGAGACACGTAGGGCCTCACAGGATGGGGGTGGAGCCAGTCCTGTCCTCCCCACCCCAACAAGACCCCAAGTGATCGCCCATGAATGGCCTTTCTGGCTCCTGATCAAGCTGCTTAACGGCCATGATCACAGAGACTCAGGAACAAATTTCGGAATCCAGCAGGTTTGGGCAGAAATCCCTCCGGATTTAAGTGTTAAAATTTCGGAATTTCAAAATCGCGCAGCCACTACTGCAGCCACACAACATCGTATGTTATTCATAACCAGCAATACAAAAAAAGTTGTCTACTGTTGCCATTTCAGCAGATCTGAATGTTGGAGTAAAATCTAAAATAAAAATAATGGTGGGTCTGGTTTCAAAAAACAAAAGCAGTGTTTCTAAATTTGTTTTGATGCTATAAACCTTTTTAATAAGAAATTATCCTGAAAAGTTTTTCAGTTTTCTTGAGAGATGTGTTCTTAGCAATGACTACTAAAAAGGAAAGGACACAGAAAATCTTTCCAGTTAAAAGAAAAGAGCAATAATCATTTTTTTTCTGTTGAGTTGCAGTATTAAAATGTCTCTCACTTGAAAATGAAGACAATTTAGGATAGACTTTTGTGTAAAGAGTTTTTGTATGATTAAGATTAAATTGTGTACAATGCACATCAGGCATGGTCTGCAACCCGAGCTGCTTTTATTTACATGTGACATGGTGTATGTTGTAATTGAGTGAATTTTTAAAATATAGGTGGGTGTATTTATTGCTTTACATTTTTATCTTTGGTGCCATCCATCAAGCCCAGGGCCTCACACATGTAAGACATGCACTATACCACAGAGCTATATCTTAGCTATTTTCTAAATATTGCGGAATCTCAGCCTCACCCGCTCAAATATAGGAATAAGTAGTAGCATTACATTAATACATTTTAATGATGGTTACATTAAATATTTGTGCACAACTGTTAACAGTATTTTACTCATCAAAATAAAAGCTCAACAAATATCATTAAGTTTTTTATATTTTAATTCTCTTAAAGAAATTGAAGAAGCAGATTCATAAAGCAGATGTGGGCCACAAAGAGATGAATTAAGGCATACAACTGATTCTAAGTCAAATCCCAGTACTCTGGGTACTGTTCTCCAAAGACTGTCAGGAGTAACATCCACACTGCCAGCACCAAGGTAGCAGTAATCTTTGAGCACAGATGAATGTGGTCCCCAATTTAAATCAAAGCAAACAAAGAAGGATCTATAATTCTCTTTCTTACTGCATGTTATACAACCAGACGTAAGGACAGAGTGTTAGCTGACTCACTTTTTCAATGTTTTAAACATTCTTATCTTTTTTTTTAACAAGTCCTTAACCCCAAGAGTATTTGCTGTGGTCTGATGCTGACGAATTGGAGTTTCATAGACATTCCTCATTTCTCTAGTGCTAACCATTGAAAGTAGTAAGCAACCAATACCACATGTCTAACAGAATACTGGTGATCTTTGCAACAAGTGAGCTAACGTGCAGACCTAACCAAATAATAATAGCTCCTGACACTTATGTCCAAGAAAAATAGGGCAAAGGCTCCACGCTGAATTTCTAATCAGAGTCATGCTGTCTTGAAGCAAAAAATTTTCTGTCAGATCAGTCTAAACTATCCATTTTCCTACTGCTCTTTCTGAATGCATAAATATATTTCAGATTCATGTTGAAAAGTAACTATTTTTAAAATGTATTCTTATAGTAAATATATTTAAAAATCCCATAATCAGTTTATTGAAATGTTTGTCTCCTAATTGGACTGAATGTCCAAGTGCTGGAATTATTTCTAAATTCTTTTTTCTATCATTATTTTTTCGCATTGTGAAATATACTACTGTGTTTTAATATAGGACTTTTGAGAGGGTATATCAATCCAAAAAAAAAATACAACCAAGTACATTACCTGAACCTTGAATGGTTCAAATGTATTAATGGGATGTGTTAGGCCATAGATAACTTTTTCATTTTCTGCCTCAAATGTCCCTGAAAGATAAACATTAAGAACATGAACTTTTGAATTTTTTAAGCAAAAGAAATAGTGCATATATTTTTCATTCTCTTAATTTTTACTTACCAAATATTTTATCCCATATAATAAGAGTGCCAGCATAATTTTTGTCTATGCAGTAACGATTTCTACCTATGAGAGAAAATATTTTAAAAAATTTTTAAGAAATAAAGTCATGCTTTTTGAGATATTCTCTGGCTTATATTTAAAACTTATTCACAAAACTAAGATTTTTGCATGTTAATAATTTTTTCCCTGGTTTCTTTTTTATTTACTGAACTTAATTTGCTAACAAACAAACTTCTGATTTACTTTCAGAGATTTTACTATAAGGGGCATGAATTTCCTTAAAAAAAATTTTTTTTTTTTGCAATGTATAGTCGAAGTGACATCTGCACTTGTTTGTTCATTGCAGCACTCTTTACAATAGCCAGAAACTGGAAGAAACCTGAATGCCCAAGAACAGATAACTGGTTAAAGAAACTTTGGTACATCTACACAATGGAGTACTATGTAGCTCTTAGAAAAGATGAAGTCATGAAATTTACATACAAGTGGTACAATATGGAAAGTATCATGCTAAGCGAAATGAGTCAGAAAGAGAGGGATAGACATAGAAAGATTGCATTCATCTGGGGGATATAAAGTAACAAAGTATGAGATTAATACCCAAGAATAGCTGAGATCAGCACCAGGAGGATTACTCCATAACTTAGAGGACAGCCGGGTATCCTAGAGGAAAGGGCTGTTCAGATAGAGAAGGGAGCACCAAATAAAGGATGTTTGGAGGATCCTCCCAGGAGGGGAGATGCATGTCGAAAGTAGACTATGGACTGAACATGTTTGCCACTCAATGCCTCTTTTGCAGACCACAACACCCAAAAGGAGAGAGAGAACACAGGGGATTGCCCTGCCACAGAGACAGGGGGGATGGGGGGATGGGGGTGGGAGGGATATTACCCATGGTGGTGGAAAATGGGCACTGGTGGAGGGATGGGTATCTGATCATTGTATAATTGAAACCAAAGCACAAAAAAATGTAAATCTACAACTTTAAAAAAAATAAAATAAAATAAAGGGAAAAAAAATTTTTTTTTGCTCACAGGTTTTTTGATTAGTTTGTGTTCCTTTTCTTGAAAACTGAATTATTTTTAAGTATTTTTAGGAATATTAAAGAATAGTAACTAAAAATTAAGTGACTTAGAAAATAAAAACCAAGAGTAAATGAAAATAATGTGTATTTGTGTTTGGTTTTGGTTTTGGAGAGGCACACCTGATAGTGCTCAGGTCTTACTCCTGGCGATACACTCAAGAATTATTCCTGGCAGTGCTCAGGGGGCCATACGGGGTTATTAGGATTGAATCCAGGTCAGCCACATGCAAGGCAAATGCCCTACCCATTGTAGTATCTCTCCATTTGTATTTAAAGCAAAGTGTGCCATTTTTCTTAGCATGAGACATAAGGAAGATATGAGTAAAAATCAAACTACCTTTAATATTTTACTAGCTCATAACATATATATTATTTTCTCTGCTTCAACGTTTTCAAATTATATTTTAAATTTAAATACTTTCTTCTATATTACAAAGCTTGAGTGGTATCCACATGATTGTAAATCGATTTGCTCGATTTGCTCGAGTGGGCCCAGTAACGTCTCCATTTTGAGACTTATTGTTACTGTGTTTGGCATATCGAATACATCACGGGGAGCTTGTCAGGCTCTGCCGTGCGGGCGAGATACTCTCGGTAGCTTGCCGGGCTCGTGGAGAGGGGCGGAGGAATCGAACTCGGGTCAGCCATGTTGGTTGCATGCAAGGCAAACGCCCTACCGCTGTGCTATCACTCCAAAGGTGTAGAGAGAATTTTTCTGTATTAATTGGCTTGAATAGTACAATTTAAAATCTAAATGTTGAGGCCAAAACAATAGTATAGGAAGTAAAGTTCTTGCTGTGCATGCAGATGACCCAGGTTCATTCTCTGGCAATCTACATACTTATGATTGTAAATCAAAAGAAAAATATTAACTGACCAAGTCGCCACTCCAACAAACTTAAATGCTTTCATGTATCCTTATTTCTTCATTTTTCTTCCATACATTGAAAGTGTAGCAGTAAACAGGTTGAGCAGATGGGCATGCAGTACAATACCAGTACTAAAGTGAGATGTTCAACAGCACGGAGGTGTGCTTTGCCTTCAGGGAACATGTGGCAATGACTGGACAACTTTTGCTAGTCATGCTGGGAAAATATATTCCTGGGAATGGATATAGAAACCAATCTCATAACGTACATGCCATGCTCTGCCCCATCAAACTGTGAATTATCTTTGAAAAATATTAACAGTTCTAAGAAGAAAAACTCCTCACATAAAGCACTACTAGTGGGATGGTGCTATGAAGTCAAATTGAGAAAAGGAGACACTAGTTCTCTGATTTTCTGTTATAGTTTAATTTTTCTTTTCTGCTCTGATAAACATGTGAATTACATTTTTTCTCTTTTTATTTCTATTGCCTGGCTGAGATCTCCAAGCCTGCTTGGTTTGGGACTGGGCCTCATATACCCAGATCCCCCGTCTTCCAGCAGCTAGACAGTTACAGCCACCAAATGCTATGTAAAACCATCAACGGCCAAGATCCAGAGACTATAAAACCAATCATCTAGAAGAGAACAACGCAGAGTTTCCTGCCCCTGCACCTGGCTGTCCTCTCCGAGGCCCCTTGGAGAGGGGTGAATTGAGTTTCCCCCTCCACTCTGAGCAGAGCCCAGGCATCTGAATACCTCCAGGACCCAGCCACAGCCATGCTGAGACCACTCTTCACACACTAGGATGGGCCTCATGCATGAAGAAACCCGCAGAGGAACTCAGGTGTGTGGGATCCAGGGCTGAGAACTCCACGCCTGCTCGGTTCGGGACTGGGCCTACTCCACCTAGATCCCCCTATTCCAGTAACTAGACAGTTACACCCACCAACTGTCGTGTAACCCCATCAAGAGCCAAGATCCAGAGATGATAGGACCAAGCTCCAGGAAGCACAGAGCCGCAAATACAGACAAATAGACGTCTCATTGTCTAGTTCGCACTCAGAGAACACAGCAGGCTACCAAGAGTCTCCTGCTCACATATATGCCTGACTGGGAACATGTGTAAAGGTGATTAGAGGCTGCCCCCAAAAGCATTCATCCCTCTCAGAAAACCCGACAAGCTACCGAGAGTATCCTGCCCACACGGCAGAGCCTGGCAAGCTACCTGTGGTGTACTTGATATGCCAAAAACAGTAACAATGATGGACCTCATTACCCTGACCCTGAAAGAGACCCCAATATGCCATCGCGCTACACTAGCACGTGACAGGGATGAATGGAGACATTACTGGTGCCCACTCAAGCAAATCAATGAACAACAGGTGATAGTGATAGTGATTTCTATCACAGTTTTGCTATTCATGCTCTCATGAACATCTCTGGTTCAAAAAATAAACATTTTTACCATATCTTAAGTAGTGTCTTTAACTTTTAGGCAATAAAATCTTCCAAGAAATTCTCTCCTTGTCAGGCAAATGTAACATATGTTGAGTATGTTCACAGGCTTTAGAAATTAAAGTGTTGTGTATTAGGCTGCCCTGAAATTCAACAGTTCTCAAGATAAGAATATCTCTACCTGTAGATAGTTATGATACTTAGTACTTAGTCAGTAGTGATCTTCACAGACTTCTCAAACATATAAAGTATATCAACCATTAGCTACTTAATTTGTTTTTTTCTACTACAGCTGAAGAGACAATAGACAAAAGGAAAATCCAAGAACCTATTGTTTTCCCCCTAGTCCTTGCTTTGGAGAGGTTTCTGTAAGTACAGTAGAATAAATATCTATTTTTATGCTGTGTTAGCTGAATAATTATAATAATATGACACCGAATAATAACGACAATAATTTTAAATAAATGAAGAGGAAAATGAGCTTACCATGATGAACCCTATGATGGCTAGGAGTATTAAGAATCAGTTCCAAAGGACCAAGATTATCAATAACCTATTGAAAGCAAAAGAAATACACAGTTAATTTTCATACACTAACATATACTCATTTTAAAACCTTACATGCATTGCTCATATTAAGATCCTGTAATTTGCATGATTTGCATTCAAAATGTTGGAAGAAGTTTACCTGTGCTCAAAAAAATACAAAAATCTCACGACTATTATGAGGGATAGTTCAACTGTGAGAACAGAATGAGACCAATGCGGTACTATTCCCAAATCCTCAATTATTACAGCTTAATATTAATTTAATATTTAAAATTTTGTATAGCTCAATTTTGCCATTTAAAAGTAGAAACAGTAACACTATCTTGATAGTGGATTTATGAAGATTACAAATATTATAGTGCTAGCGCGATATAATTGCAAAGACATTTCTCTCAGATTTCATGGTATCTTATATAGTATAGTAGGGAGCAAACTATCATTTTGTTTTCTAAAAATGGTTTTGATATGTTATCAATCATACAGCAATAATTTATCATTTAAGTTATCAATTACATCAGGATCATGCCAATAGAATATTTTGGGGAGGGGAGTCACACCTGTAATGCTCAGGGGTTATCTCTGGCTCTGCATTCGTAATTATGATCCTCATGTGGGGGTTGGGGAGTCACATGTGTTGGAGATAGAACATGTGTCAGCCATGTGCAAGACAAGTACCTCAAGCACCTTAACTACTATACCATATCTCCAGCCCAGGAAGCTAATAGAATTTTAACTGGACTCTTGGGCTGGAGCGATAGCACAGCGGGTAGGGCGTTCGCCTTACAAGCAGTCAACATGGCCAACCGGAGTTCGATTCCTCCGCCCCTCTCGGAGAGCCCGGCAAGCTACCGAGAGTATTCGATATGCCAGACACAGTAACAACAAAGTCTCCAATGGAGACGTTACTGGGCCCGCTCGAGCAAATCGACGATCAACGGGAGGGCCTTTACGTTTACCTTACCTGACTAATACACATTGTCAATCAACCTAGAGGTGCAACTCAAAGTCAAATGTGTAAAGATGTTTTACTTTTGCAATTCAACATACTTCAAAATCTAGTGTATGAACTCTAATGCTCTCTTTCAACATTTCTCAGTAAGAATTCCCTATGTCTGAAAAATTAAAAAAGTATAAGTAACCAGAAAGATAACCAGAGTTGTTATATAAAAAATCCACAAAAAGAGAATAGTAAACCTTTTGTAAGACACCTGGCATGATATTGGGCAATTTCACACACAACCTTTAAAGTATCAATTATAATTTTATCTCTTCTTTTTGACAGTTGAAGAAATTAGAATTCTTTATTTTTCTATGAACATTTTGCAAATACACTTATTATATATTACCCATGACAAAAAGATACTTTAAGAATATAATACTAGGTGGATAAAGGTACTGTGTTACATATATAATGGAAAACTACTCATATCTATTGCATTTTGCTTGATGGTATGGGAGGGAATTATGCTGAGAGAAGTGAGTAGAATGGGCAAGGACAATGATCTTGTTCATATGTGGAGTATAGACAAAACAAGAAAATAAACAATGCACTATACTCCTCAAACATTAATACTAATAGTATTGTAAATTATGGCATCAAATAAAGGGGAAATTAAAAAGAAATAACAACCATCTGGCTTCTACAAAAAGTATGGATTAGGAGTAAAATATGTTAAATATTGATTATGGGGGAAAAGCAGTCACTGATAATCATGACACTGACATTGACTTGGCAACAAGTGATACAGAAAAATAATAGAGTAATGGGGCTTCTTTAAATGAACAACTATTTAGGATAAATAATAACTACTAACAATATCATTTGACAATGCTGTGAACAAGCCAAACACAAAAGTTATTTTGTAAGCTATGAAGAATAAAGAAAACATTAGATGATTTTTTAAAACTAACGCTGATGTTAAGAATACTATTGCATAAAAAATAAAATAAAAATGCAATTATTGTGCCAGAGAGACAATAGGTGGGTAAAAAGTGGTTGCCTTGCATGTGGCCAACCTATGTTCAAGTCCCAGCACCATGTATGGTACATACGGTTCCCTTAGTCCTTCCCGCAGTGATCTCTCCATGGAGCGTCAGGTTTAGCCCTGAGCATCATTGGGAACGGCCCCAAAGCAAAGCAAAACAATTTTAGAGTCGTGTAAGAATAGACGGCATGAGAATTTGTTTTCTACTAAATATTTGACAATAAGTAAAGACGAAATAATTTGATTCATAATACATGAATCAAAATTATAATTTGAGGATGGGTGGGACACACATGCAGTACTAGGGGACTACTCCTGGTGAAATGCCCTATGGGGACACTTCAAAAGCAAAGCACTGACTCCAGCTTTTGAGTCCTCTTCCCAGCCCAAAACCCAAATGAGTTTCGAATCAAAGTGATAAAAACACAGGTCTTTTTTTTCTATTAGTCTGTTTGTAATATTTGAAACACTTTAGGTGAGATTTTAAATAAAAGAAAGTGCTACTCAAAAATACATAACCCTATTTAAAAGCTGAAAAATTTAATAGCTTCCTAATTCCCAGCCATGCTTCTAGATTGCTGCACTTCATTTGTTAGGGTTTAATTAGTTTTTGGCAATTTCTGATATTAAAGCACCCAATTTATTATTGCTCTACAAAGTAAATGACTGAAATAACCTCACCCTCAGCTTGTGGGATCCTGTACCCTATTGAAAAAAGCCATAGCAGGGTTAAGCAAACTTGATGAAATTTTAAGTAATCCTTATGGAGTTTTCACTGTATGGTTTTTTCAGTATTGTTTTCATTGTTGTGGAAAGGGCAGAAACATTTGTACACAAATGAAGTAAGACTATACATAGTTGTATCAATTTACGATTTTTCTTTCTCTTTCTTCTGTCTCTCTCTCTTTTCTCTCTGTCTCTCTCCCTCCATGTCCGTCTCCCTCTCTCACCTTCTCTCCTACTCTAGCGTAACACAGAATTCTATCCCAATCTTTCCTTAACACTCAAAAAATGTATTATGAGCTCCAAAGATACTTTTTTTTGGACCAGAACATATTCACACATGAAGAATTTTTCTTTTTTAAAACATTTTGAGGAATTCAAAATACTTTTATACTTTCCTATGAGATGAAACATAAAAAGTATAAACCTACAAATAGAGTCTTAATGATGATGAGTTGGTATGGTAATAAGTAGAAATAATCCTTTACCTTATATGGCTTACGTTGTTTGTTTTTCACTAGTGGAAAAATATTTGTTGAAAAGAAGGGTGATGGATAGAGAATGAGAAACTTGGGTTTCTCAGCAGTCAGAACATTGAAATCTGATGCTTTGGTCACTCTTTGTATCTCTGGCAGAGAACCAGATGGAAAAGGAGAAAACCATTTTATCCTTGTTTGTCTCTTTGGTGCCAAACACATGTTACAAAAACAGAAAACAAAAGGGAATAGAGGAGACGACACTGACTGGCTTCTGCTGCCCAGATGCATTTCTGATTCTTGGTCTGGCATGTGTGCGGCCAGAATTAAAGCCACACAAATTGTGAGTGCATTCAGATGATTGGAGCTTTGGCTGAATGCATTAGTATTATTTTTTTAAACATCAAGCTCTTTACTTCAGAGAAGAAACTTAGGGTTGTGCAGGCTAAAGAGTGATGATATCAATGTTTAAATCTTTTTTAATTTTTTTTTCTCTAAGTTAAAAGCCAAGTACAACACAGGCGCCATAGTTAAATTTCCTGGTTGTGCCTATGAGTACCTTGGAGCTGGGGAAGACCACCTCAGTGGTGAGATGATTCATCATCCCGACAACCCCAACAGAACTTCTGTTGTAGAAAGCTCTTCTGATTCAAAGTCCTGGAGAAGTCATTAATAATTAATAAGGGCTGAACATAACAACTTAATTATCGCCCACTTTTGCAAATTCATTCATTTAACAATTCAACCACATCTAGCTTTGAATCACTTCCTGAAAATATGGAACTGTGGTAATGGTTGCGACTATTCTCATTTTTGAAATTATTTACTTGTCTTGTTTTATTTATATTTAGAGAAATCAATGCAAGTTATGGAATTTTAGAACATATCGAGGGTCTCAAAATGACATAGTCCATCATTATATTCTTTTAAAAGCACAAAACTATATCTGAGAAAAATTAAAATTATTAAATAAAAGCACTGAAAACTACTCAGTTTCAGCTCAGTAATGTATTTTTCAATTATTTTGCTTTTAAAAATAACATAGCAATTTTCCACCCAATGAAGGTAATTTAAACTTTCAGAGTTATAAAGGAAAATAGTAAGTGAATATGTAAATGCTTTCTTCTGTAAAACAAAATAATATTTTGAAAAAAATTTTGAATGATGCAAGAGGAGAGAAAGAGAGGGATGAACATGTGATCTACAGACAACAAGGGCTTCTCCTGAGTGGAAAAATGCAGACTAGAGAATGAGGGGAGTTTTCAAGAGAGAAAACAGAGGTGGAAAAAAATGCCTTGCTAAATGCTTTTTGACTACATCTCATTGAAAATGAATTCAAATATTTAGTGGGCCCTGAGATTTAAGCTTCTAAATGGCCTTCATAGCATGTTAAGTACTTCTGTTGCTTAGATGTCTGGTGCAAAAAGACTCAGTCGTATATCTATCATTTACTGCCAGGAATTTATACACCAAGGACCATGAATACCTAGAAAGATACCATGGATACAAGTTTTCAAAGATAAAGGAACTCCCAGAATTTTACAAATCATACTGAATTTTACAGATGTGCCTGTGGGTAATTTTCTGAGGAAAAACATTATTGTTCTTATCTTACATGATAAGTTTACATACATGCTGAAATGAGAAGGAACTTCCTAAAGAAAGAGCTTTAGGTGGTTTCCTTAACCCTTCTTGTTTATATTGTGGTTTTAGTTTCCACATTAGTCAAACATGAGGATTTAATTTCTCACCTAAATTTCCAAAACAGCAACTTCAACAATTTTTGGCCAATTTCTTAAAAATGTTGAGATTTCCAAATAAATCATTTATTTTTCCTCATAGTTCCCATTTCCTCCCTTGCAGCCCTCCCCCACCCCAACCCCACACTCCATCCCAGTGCTTGGGGAACCACTAAGTTCCCACCCAGCTGGGACAGGGTACTAGAGCCTATACTTAGGGTCTCACACAGAGCGCATGTACTCTACCACCTTAGTTATCTCTCCAACCCCAAGAAATAATGTACTAGGCTGCTTTTATCTGTATAACAAATTCTTATATGGAAATTTATAGTAAAAGTTAACTTTTTATCATAATAAATTCCATGTAATCTATAAACTTATCTATAGACTAAATGTTTTAGACCCTTTTTGTATTGATGAAAAATTCCTTATTTTCCTCTTCAAAGTCTATAGTAGGAAGAGAACAATTAATTAAAGGTATAAGCAAGAAAATAGATGTCCAGCTTTTGTCATATTAGCCAGTCACTTTTCATCAAAAATAAAAGGGATTTAAATAAAAGTGTCTCTCCTTTACTTCATTAATTCATGAACTAAATGAAGCACCCAAACCTTGAAATTAAGAGCTGCTCAAACCAATTTCTAGTTTTCAAAGTGTTTTCTCCTTTAAAGACCCCAGTGTTCTTTCTTCACCTGTTGAAATTCTGTTTTTCCCTCAGTTCCTAACCAAATGTCAATTTTTCCAAGTGTTCTATTATTTCTGGTGATTTTTTTTCCTTTCTCTGACTACAATTATGCCCAATTGCTCTATGTGTGTGTGTGTGTGTGTGTGTGTGTGTATGTGGTATGTGTGTTCATGTGCCCGCATGTGTGTGTTCACTTCCTATTTTATACAAGCTTACTAATGACAGAAGTTGTGAATCACTTTTATTAATTTTCTCATAACATAAACAAATATGTCTTATACATAGTGGCTACTCAACCAGATTAGCTTAAGATAGATGAATCCACATTACTTCCCTCCACACATTTATGCCTTGGCAGTTCTAGTTCACACAGCTCCTAATTACAGTAGTCTATGAAGGAAATGGTTATACTCTCAGGGACACTCTGCAGATAATTTTGCCACAGATAGTCAAAATGCAACTACACTCACTGAGATGGCACTAAATATCCTACAAAGCACAGAACAGACCCTAAAAACTAGAATTAGCTAGAGTGCTGAGATCAAGAAACTGCTTCTTGTACTTAAATGCACTGCTGTCGTATGGTCTTTTGTCTTTTCAGAAGGAAGTATAATTTCCAGTTTCTGATTAAAAGTTGGAGTAGGGATAGATTAGGGAATGAGTTTGGTGATTACTCACGAAGGTTGGAGGCAAAACATGAGTATGGAGTATCCCTAGAATTAATGAAGCAAAGGTACCAAACATGATATTTGATCAAAAGAACTGATAATTTCATATTGACGGTCAAATAAAGAAGTAGAAACAAATAAATAAAATATAAACACACATAGAGTGACTAAATCATGATGTATTTAAATTTTAGTGATCATTGACAGGTAATTTTCTTATTTTTCTATTCTCTTAGTACAGGTTTATTCAGGTTTCAAATTCACGAAAAGAAGCCACAGATGGAATATTGTTGCTCTTCCACAGGTGATTTTGAAAAAATAAATTAACGGTTCTTAAGGCCCTGCTACCACTTGCTCTATCATCATATTTTGAGTTAACTGAATAATTAGAGACCAAAAATTCCCATTCTACCTACTGCTCACTCTTGAGCAACACAGGTGCTAAGGGTACCAACCTCAAATACTCAAGATTCCAAATGTAACTTTGATTACAACAGAACTGAACTACCTGGAAGCTAAAATTAGATCAAAAGAGGTCATTATACACACACACACACACACACACACATACACATATGTACGTATATGCATGTATCATAGGCCACTTTACTATAATAAAATAAGGTATATATAAAGACATGCTGGAGTGATAGCACAGCGGTAGGGCATTTGCCTTGCACGCAGCCAACATGGCCGAAACGAGTTCGATTCCTCCGCCCCTCTCAGAGAGCCCGGCAAGCTACCGAGAGTATCTCGCCCGCCCGGCAGAGCCTGGCAAGCACCCTGTGACGTATTCGATATGCCAGACACAGTAACAACAAAGTCTCCAATGGAGATGTTACTGGGCCCGCTCGAGCAACTTGTTGAACAACGGGAGGACAGTGACATATAAAGATATCATTATAAATTTTTTTAAGAAAGATGAGATGAAGACGTACAGAAGGTAAGCCACTTACTTGCCTTGCTTGTGGTCAACCCCATTTCAAGTTCCTAGTACCAGGCCAGAGAGACAGTAAAAGAATTAAGGTGGTACCAGCCAGGCACTTGGCCAACCCCATTTCAGTCCTTAACACCTCACTGATCACTGCCAGGAGTAATCCCTGAACACAAAGACAGAAATAAGCCTTAGCACCAAATCACTGGGTGTGACCCTTAAAAGCTGAAACAAGACAAAACAAATCCTGCACTACATATGGCACACCCAGAATGGGCAGTAGTCACTCCTGAGCACAAAGTCAAGAATATGTCTTAAAGCACTGTGAGATGTGCACCCCCAAAATCATTTTAACAAAGACATATGCTTTAATAATTTTATACTCTTTATTAATACTATAGGTTATGTCTGCTATTTATAAGAAAACCTTTATATAATTGAATCTGTGTCGTTTAAACCCATGTTGTTCAAGGACCAACTGTAGTTTATCATCCTGAAATAATTTTGCTCTGTGAAATTCATAAACTAAGCATATATGGTAAAGTGAACAATTAACTGCCTGCTATGAACTGATTACAGTCAGTACTTTCTATGAAGTAAATCTCAGTTTTTAGGTATCTACTATAGCAGATAACCTGAATTATTTAACTTTTAATTAAAACTGAAAAAATATTACAAACTACTTGCAGTGAAACTCTTCAAAATACAAAGAAATATTTTATCTGACTGTCATATCTGAATTTTAAAAATAAAACTAATTTATCTAAGATATAGAATATTAAATTGTTTTTCATAAATTGCTCTTAATAAGAAATTCTAATTGGACACAATTTTATAATTCAACTAAGAGTACAGAGTTATCAAGGTTTGGTCAAGTTGAAGGACAAGATTTATTTGTAGAAGCAGTTCATTCAAAACAAAATTATTTTGTTTATTACACTTACAAATGTGTTTCCTCTCACCACTCTTGTATGGTTTCAGAAGATAGTAATTCTAATAAGATCCAAAGCATGATTTTTTCAAACTAGATAAATCTTGCGAATGTGGAATTATGTTTTTACTCTTCAGCTTTTCTATACACAAATGGGTACCAAAAAAATTCACTGTAATATATTATTGGAGGGTCATAAGTATGCTTACAACCACTTACTTTTCAGAAAAAAGTCATGAGCGTATAGTTAATTATAAGTTGTTTCCAAATAAGAGATGTTTGCAAATATTCATGCTTCCTGTCTGAGAAAGAAAAAATATAATCGGGAAAATATGTTCTAAGGAGCATGTGTTTTACAGAATCTTTATTACAAGATGAATGTGCAAACAATATGATAAAAGGCATACACTGGTTGGGATTGAAGTGAAACAAAATCTTAGTAAAAAAGAGCCTGCATTCAGAATAGAATAGGTTAGAGTGAAGACATTGATTCTAACTGGTCAAGACTTCTCTTTCTAACAGCATGATTGATGTAGCAAAGGGGCCTTTACAACTGTGGGCTTCTGTGTTTCACTATACTTGGTATTTATGGGAAACACTAAGTCAGTACCTAAGACAGTTTTCACCTGATATAAAAATCATTGTCATGTTTTATTTTGCTAAGAAGGGTATGCTTAAAATATATTCTGAAAATGACATTTTAGCGAGAAGTAGGATAGCCTTCGAGGCAAACCTAAACTAAAGTTAAATATACTAATAGATTCTTCTGGTCAACATTTTTTTCTTCCTCTCTTTCTCTTTTTCTTCATCTGTAGAATCTCTTTCTCTAGTCTTCTCCCTACATTTTTTGATTCTGTCTTCTCTCTACTTACCTATATGTGAATTTGAATATAAAATTTTATGATTAAGCCTTTCTTCTGGAAAGACAGTTACAAATAATTATAAGCTTATACACATGATTTTAAAATGTAAGTGAATATGTTCTAACATTTAGTCAAATTTATAAACATAAACCATTATGATTAAAAATACTGAGAATGGAGAGATAGTACCGTAGTCAGGGTGCTTGTCTTGCATATGGCTAACCTGTGTTTGTTTCCTAGAACCCCAGATGGCCCTCCAAACATTGCCAAAAGTTATCCCTAAGACAGAGACAGAGATAATTGCTGAGAAACATTGGGTGTAAATCAAAACCCCAAATAAATAAATAAACCAATGCATGTACATATTTAGCTTTATCAAATATATTGATTTCAGAGCCTTGCAAGCTATCTGTGTTGTATTAGATATGCCTAAAACAGTAACAATAATGGGTCTCATTTCCCTTGACCCTGAAAGAGTCTCCAATATGGCAGTGTTGGGAAAGACGAGTAAGGAGAGGCTGCTAAAATCTCAGGGCTGGGTCGAATGGAGACATTATTGGGCCTGCTCGAGTAAATCGATGAACAACGGGATGACAGTGATGATGATAATTTATTGGACTGTCAATATGTTCGAGTAGTTTGTCAAATGTATAAATACAATTAAGAATGAAATAATGTAAAAATGATAACATGTACATATTTAATCTTTATCAAATATACTTATTATGCTGTTAAATACTATTTTAATCCAAACAACTATTTTGAGTAACAAACTAAAATTTCTTTTAATGAAAACTGGGAATAATCTGTTCCAGAAAATTGTAATCATCTATCATCTCTACCAATTTCTCATATTAAAAGCTGCTTTTGCACTCCTTTGGAAAAGGAAAGCTTTTCATTTTTCTCCTGCAGGGACTTTAATGTTTTTAGTAACAGAACTTTAGAGTTTTTAGAATTTTAAAATTTTTTAGAAATTCTTATTTCCCTTTTAGACTGACAACTCAGAAACCAAATAAACGTTTTCCTAGAGTCCATTATTCCTGTAAGCACTAAATTTCACCCCCTTATATAGGAAGACCATCCAGTTTACAAGCAGGAAGCTGGACCTTCTCCCATATAGCCGTTAAAGATTGCATGGGGTGAGGTTTCTAGGGGGATATGCTGCAGGTGTAAGGATGGAGGGAACTTGATAATGAGATTAATAAAACTAATAGAACACTACTTATCCTTGAAATAACCCAAAGACTTGAGGAACATACCCTTTAAGTCACACAAACTGGACTCTGGATATGTAGAAAGTGCAACACCTCCCAAAGAAGAGTAAACCCTTCATAAAAAGAGAAGCTGTAAGAGGATCTAAAGGCCATGATGAGAATATTAAAGGGCTGTCAGTTATTTTAGAATTTCCCTATGACGATGGGAAATTCACATATTTTAGAATTTTAAAAATGCTTAGAAATTCTTATTTCTCTTTTAGACTGACAACTCAGAAACCAAATAAACATTTGCCTAGATTCTAAAATATGACATACTGAGATGAACTTTTATGTATGCAGAGAATCCCAGGCTAAGATAGTTTGAAAAAATCTACCTAAGTTTTTCCCCAAAACTATTCTCTATTTTTTCACTCTAGAAAAGCCTGTGTTCTTGTGAACATGTATCTCTCATTCTATTTCTATATTCACATTTTTAAAATAAATTTCTTTAAATAAAACTATTTGCCTCACTATCAAATGTATAAAAATAAAGTTGTTTATATAGCATTATAGCAAAAAAAAGTCTATTAGGAAGTCCATTTATTGCTCATTTATTCAGTTTTATGATCTTTACTAGGTTCTAAAAGTAAAAGAGAAATAAACTTATACACGCAACTTCCTATTTGTATGTATAGTTCTAATTCTAAGAATTTTTGTATAGGGAAGATATTTGAACTTTGAATTTTTTAATTGGCATAAATATTATCTATGAGAAACAAACTGAGGGATTGGAGGGATAGTACAGCATGTAAGGTATCTGCCTAGCCAGCAGCCAGCCTGTGTTTGATGCCTGGTACTCATTGTCCCACAAGGCCCATCAGGAGTTATCACTGAGCAAAGTCCCATGAGGAAGCCCTGAGTACAGGCAGTGAGGCAGTGTATACACACAGATACACACACACACACACACACACACACACACACGGGAAGAGGATAGAAGGGAAGGTGAAGTGGGGAGTGGAGGAGAGGTGAGACTGAGATTATTTTCTAGGTTACATTCAGAAAAGTGCCTCTGGTAAAGATAATTTCTTTTTCTTGGGCCAAACACTGCAAACAGCTCCACTGATTTCTTGAAACAACTTCACTCTTTCTTGAAAATAATATAAAAAAAAGAAACCTATGTAGTTTATTTATTTGATATATATTTGTTGAGTGAATATCTTATGCACAGTACTATTTTAAAATATTTAGAAAGATGGAAAACAATGGAACACAGTGAAACCATGGAAACTATAATTCAGCAAGAGGCAATTAAGCTATTTCTAATTATTTCTAACTTTAATGTCATGGGAATGTCAAACATAATTGTTTGCATATATATAAATATGCTTTGCACTATCAAAATCTATAGCAAGTCTGTGCATAAAATTTTAGAAAGAGAATAAAATGCATAAACACTATACATTAATATATTAAAATCATTTCACTTCTTGTTCTGATTTGATTTTTGAACTCTCATTGTTTTCCTGATTAAAAACATAATTGATCTGATCATTTATGGATAATTTTATATTGTAGAGCATCTAGTGATGAAATGTAAAAATCAAAATGTTAATTACATCTCTCACTAGTTCTGCTGTGTTAATTCAAGACAACACACTCAAGTATTTAGACAGATGGCAATGGGCGCCATATTATGCACTAATCTCTCTACAGGGAAGCAAGAGAAAGCAAAGTTCTTAGGCTATGTGCTTGTCTGCCTACTTTCACACTTTGAAATCCTCAACAAATGCTGATTTATTCACGGTCAAATGTTTTCCTATCTGATTAGGCAGTTTTCTACTTCAGTAAGCATGTGATATGGTGGTAGCTGAATCTCCACACTAAGAGTGAAAAAACAATATTTATAATTTAGAAATGAAACATTCTGGATGAATTAGAACTCATGAGATCATAAAGCGCTTCATAGGGAGTAAGTTTCTGATGAATCTACACTATAGGGTTAAAGAGTTAAAAGCTCAGATTTAAAGAATAAAAGTAGGCTATGTTTATACAATAAACAAAAGTTAAAAATTGTGTTTATAATAAATTATCTTCAAGGCCAAATCTTGTCATTTATAATTGTATTATTCCTAAAGCAAGAGGAAATGTACTGGGTAAGTTAGCATTTTATTTGAATTTGTTTCAGCTTACATTTGAAACAACACCAACTTTACCTTGGGAAAATGAACATAAGTAAGTGCTGAATGTGTTCTTTCTAAGGGGGGTTTGGAGTTCAAGTGACTTTTAAAAAAATGCCAATTAAATTGACAGAGAGAAAGGGGGACCATATGTAACTAGCAAAACTGCAATCTTATGAGACGACATTTTATTTTCTTTTACCCTAAGAGCATTTTATGTTATTGAGTTTGAATATCCTCTGAGAAAATAAGTTACACTATTATTAACCACAGTTAAAATAAAATAAGTGTAGATGCTTAACAGTTCCTATTAAAGAAATCCAATACAGGAATTGTAAAATGTAAAAACTGGTGTTAAAAACAGTATTATTTATTACCCTATGGCCGTATTCACCATTTCAGGTGAGATGCCTACATTAATTAATCTTCAAATATTTATGAACTAGCAAACATATTTGGAATTATCTTAGTAGTAGATCTTAGTAGTATCTTAGTAGTAGCTCCAGTAGGCTGGAGCAATAGCACAGTAAGGGCTGGAGCGATAGCACAGCGGTAGGGCGTTTGCCTTGCACGCAGCCAACATGGCCGACCCAAGTTCGGTTCCTCCGCCCCTCTTGGAGAGCCCGGCAAGCTACCGAGAGTATCTCTCCCGCACGGCAGAGCCTGGCAAGCAACCCGTGACGTATTTGATATGCCAGACACAGTAACAACAAAGTCTCCAATGGAGACGTTATTGGGCCTGCTCGAGCAAATCAACGAACAACGGGAGGACCTAGTAGTAGATACTTCTATGAACTAAACTATAAAGCTCACCCACTGTACTTTCCTTTTAAAAAATGTTCAAATATTAATCTTTTAAAGAAAAATGTTGGAGAACAAAATTTAAATTCACATATTACAGTCAATATGGACCTACTTATAAGTACATTTGCCTTCTTCTGTTGTATTCTTCTTCCTGAAACATTTAAATGTATTTCTTCTTTCTTGGATTTTGTTTTTGTTGTTGTTTTGGACCAGATTATCTTGTTTGTGATGTTATAACCTAATATAGCCATGGCTTACTGTTTTGTTTTATTTTAGCATTTTATACTTGTAGACAAACACAGGTCAGTTGATAACCACTGCTAAATGCATTAAATTTTTAAAAAATGAATTTTTATGGTTTGGAGACTAGAAAGTCAAAGAATGAATTGTAATTAGATTACAATCTCTTAAGGATCATATCCCCAAATGAAATCTTATTATAGAGTAAATGTTCAAAAACAGACTTTTATTTTATTTTTTAAATTTTTATTAGGAAACGCCATGATGTACAGTTGGGATCACCACCAATGATCCCATTATCCCTCCCACCCCCCATCACCCCAGTTCCACTCCGCCCCTGTGGCAGGGCATTCCCTTTTGTTCTCTCTCTCCTTTTGAGTGTTGTACTTTACAAAAGACACACTGAGTGGCAATCATGTTCGGTCTATAGTCTACTTTCATCATGCATCTCCCATCCTGGGAGGATCCTACCAAAACCCTTTACTTGGTGCTCCCTTCTCTATCTGAGCTGCCTTTTGCCCTAGCATGTGCGGCTGACTTTCAAGCCATGAAGTGAACTCCTAGTATTTATCTTGACTATTCTTGGATGTGAGTCTATATTTTGTTACTTTATATTCCCCAGATGAGTGCAGTATTTCTATGTCAGTCTCTCTCTTTTTGACTCATTTCAATTAGCATTATACTTTCCATGTAGTACCGCTTGTATGTAAATTTTGTAACTTCATTTTTTCTAACAGCTTGCATAATATTCCATTGTGAAGATGCACCAAAGTTTCTTTAACCATTCATCTGTTCTTGGGCACTCAGGTTTTTTCCAGAATTTGGATATTGTGAACAGTGCAGCAATGAACATACAATTGTAGATGTCATTTCAGCTATACTTTTTTTGCCTCTCTGGGATATATTCCCAGGAGTGGTATTACTGGATCAAATGAGAGCTCAATTTCTAATTATTTGAGAATCGTCCATACTGTTTTCCAAAAGGGCTGAACAAGTCGGCATTCCCACCAGCAGTGAAGGTGAGTGCCTTTCTCACTACATCCATGCAAACACAGTTGTTTTTGTTCTTCTGGATGTCGGCCAGTCTCTGTGGTGTGAGATGGTATCTTATTGTTGTTTTGATCTGCATCTCCCTGATGATTAGTGATGTAGAGCATTTTCTCATGTGCCTTTTAGCCATTTGGATTTCTTCTTTGAGAAATTTTCTGTTCATTTCATCACCCCATTATTTGATGGGATTGGATGTTTTCTTCTTGTGGAGTTCAACCAGTACTTTGTATATTCTTGATATCAATCCCTTATCAGATGGGTATTGGGTGAATATCCTTTCCCATTCTGTAGATTGTCTCTGTATTCTGGTCTCTGTATCTTTTGAGGTGCAGAAGCTACTTAACTTAAGATAGTCCCATTTGTTTATCTCTGTTTCCACTGGTTGGTCAGTGGAGTGTCGTCTTTGAAGATAACATTAACCTCAATATCGTGGAGGGTTTTGCCGACCTTGTCTTCAATGTACCTTATGGATTTGGGCCTGATGTTCCGATCTTTAATCCATTTTGATCTGACTTTTGTGCATGGTGTTGGGTTAAGGTCTAAGCCCATATTCTTGCATGCGGTTGTCCAGTTATGCCAGCACCATTTGTTAAAGAGGCTTTCCTTGCTCCAACTCACATTTCTAGCTCCCTTATCAAAGATTAGATCTTTGTACATTTTGGGTTGTGTGTATGGATATTCCACTCTGTTGCATTGGTCTACAGACCTGCTTTTGTTCCAGTACTATGCTGTTTTAATTATTACCGCTTTGTAATTGTTTGTGGTTGGGGTGGGTAATGCCTCCCACATCTTTTTCCCAAGAATTGCTTTAGCTATTCATGGGCGTTGTTGTTCCATATGAATTTCAGGAGTGCTTGATCTATTTTTTTTTGAAGAATTTCATAGGTATCCTTATAGGGATCACATTGAATCTGTATAATGCTTTGGGGAGTATTTCCATTTTGACAATGTTAATTCTTCCTATCAATGAGCAGGATATATGTTTCCATTTCCTCATGTCCTCTTTTATTTCGTGGAGTAGCGTTTTGTAGTTTTCATTGTCGAGATCCTTAACCTCTTTAGTTAGGCTGATTCAAGGGTATTTGATTTCCTGGGACACGATTGTGAATGAGATAATTTTTTTTCTTGTCACTTTTCTCCGTCTCATTATTTGTGTATAGGAAGGCCATTGATTTTTTTGGGCATTAATTTTATAGTCTGCAACTTTACTGTACAAGTCTATTGTTCCTAGGATTTTCTTGTTAGAGGACTTAGGATTCTCAAGATATAATATCATATCTCCTATCTCTGCACTCAGGAGTTACTCCTGAGTAACTCCATTCCTACTTTGGACAAACTTGCAGGCTATCGAATGTAGCCTGCCCACAGGGCAGTGTCTGGGAAACTCCCCATGGCATACCAAATATGCCAAATACCAGTAACAATGATAGGTCTCATTCTCCTAAAGAGCCTTGAATATAATCTCAGGGCTAGGATGAAAGAGACGTTACTGGGGCCTGCTCGAGGCAATCGACGAATAACAGGATGATGAAATGAAATGAAATTAATATCATATCATCTGCAAATAGTGAGAGCTTGATTTCTTCCTTTCCTATTTGTATGCCTTTAATGTCTTTTTCTTGCTTAATCGCTATTGCAAGTACTTCCAGTACTATATTGGACAGAAGTGGTGATAGTGGACATCTTTGTCTTCTCCCTGATCTCAGAGGAAAGGCCCTTAGTTTTTTCCCATTGAGGATAATGCTTGCCCTCGGTTTGTCGTAGATGACTCTGACTATCTTGAGAAAAGTTCCTTCAGGACCCATTTTGGTGAGAGTTTTTATTATAAACTGGTGCTGGATCTTGTCAAAAGCTTTCTCTGTGTCCATGCATATGATCATATGGTTTTTATCTTTACTTTTGTTGATATGATGGATTATGTTAATTGATTTCCAAATGTTAAACCATTCTTGCATCCCTGGGATAAATCCCACTTAGTCGTGGTGTATGATCTTTTGGATGAGTTGTTGGATTCTATTTGCTAATATTTTGTTGAGGATCTTTGCATTCGTGTTCATCAGGGATACTGGCATATAGTTTTCTTTGTTGGTGGTGTCTTTGTTTGCCTTTGGTATTAGGGAGATATGTGCCTTATAGAAGTTGTTTGGGAGAGTTTCTCTTTTTTCAAGTTCCTGAAAAAGCTTGAGGACAACTGGCAACAATTCTTCTTTAAATGATTGTAAGAATTTGCTAGTAAAACCATCTGGACTTGTGCTTTTGTTTTTGGAAAGACTTTTGATTACAGTTTAAATTTCCTTGATATGCATGGGTCTATTCAGGTATCCCAAATCTTCTTGGTTCAATCTTGGGAGATTATAGGAATCCAGAAATTTATCAATTTCTTTTAGGTTCTCTTATTTTGTGGCATACAGATTCTCAAAGTAGTCTCTGATGATGTTTTGAATTTCTTTGATTTCTTTTGTGATGTCCCTTTTTTCATTTCTGATTTGGTTTACTAGGGTTCCCTCTTTCTTTGTGAGTCTTGCTAGTGGTTTATCAATCTTGTTTATTTTCTCAAAGAACCAGCTCTTGGTTTCATTGACATTTAGCATTGTATTTTGGGTTTCCATGTCGTTAATTTCTGCTCTGAGTTTTATTATTTCTTTCCTTAGGCCAAATTTGGTTTCCTTTTATTGGACTTTTTCTAAGATCTTGAGCTGTGAGGTCAGGTTATCTATGTAGGCCCTTTCTTCCTTCTTTAGGAATGCTTGCAAAGCTATAAATTTTCCTCTTAACATGGCTTTACCTGCATCTCATAGGTTCTGGTAGCTCGTGTCTTCATGCTCATTTGTATCCAGATATCTTTTGATTTCGTCCTTGACTTCCTTCCTGACCCACTCGTTATTTAACACTGAGTTGTTTAATTTCCAGGTTTTTGATTTGTTTCTCGGTGTCTTTTTGTGATTAGCTTCTATCTTCAGTTCATCATGGTCTGAAAAGATTGTTGATACTACTTCTATCTTCCTGATTCTACTGAGGTATGTTTTGTGGCCTAGCACGTGGTCTATTTTGGAAAACGTCCCATGTGCACTGGAGAAGAATGTGTATTCTTTTTGTGTGTAAAGCCCTGTATAGTTTTATTAGCACTCTCTTTTCTATTTCTTCCTTCAAAGCCAATGTTTTCTTGCTGTTTTGTTATTGTTGATCTATCCAGTAGTGATAAGGCGATGAACAGCAAATTTTAGAGGAACACAACAGAGTTTATAGCAAAACTTTTATGATTCATGTCCTTTTTATAGACACTTTTTTCTTGGTCTCCTCTTGGTATTTTCCGTCACAACAAACATTATAAGGAATCTAGTTAGCACAATAAATCTATTTGCTAGAAAGGTGTTTGCTGATAGTGATCATCCAAGAAAATGAGAAAATAAATAATAAGATTTAGCCTTCTCTTAAAGAAATTTACTATTAACTCCTAAATTCTTTATTCTTAGAATGCATTATATTGATGTTTGGAGCTAACATTTTGATAAATAAATCAAATGAATAAAAAGCATCATGCATATGATCACTGCCATCCTTCCAAGAATAAATTTTTAATATAAAAGAGGTATTATAATGCTGCAGAAATAGTATAGTGGGTAAGGTGCTTGCCTTGCATGCAGCTAAAACATGTTTAATCCATGAACAAGTACATCTGATAAATATATATTTGAACATCCTCAAAATTCCGCAGCATATGGAAAGATTATACAGGATCAGGCAATATCTCGGGAGTATGTGCTTTACATGCTGAGACACTCTAGTTTTATCCTCAGAACTAACACATGCTGCCCTTTCCAAACATATTAAAATCCCCAGCATTTCCAGGGATTATCCTGGATTCCCCTAACACCTCTAAGATGCCCCTAATGCCCCCAGAATATGCTGGACTGAAATAGCACCACATTGAACAGGTCCTAATATTAAATCACTTGAGTCAGTTGGTGGACCACTACCAGTTGTGACCACTATGTGTATGGGACATTGCTTGAGAGGCCCCAACAAAATAATTAATATGAGACTTTGCTTCAGAGGCCCCAACAAAAAATTAATACACAAATAATCTTCCATTAATAGGTATCATTCATTTCAATAGTTTCAGGATGATTCCTAGCATACTTATCAATTAATATAACATCCTATATCAACAACAACAAAAAGAAATCATATAATAATAATAACAGATGAGAAGAAAGCTTGCATTCAAAAAGACCTAAAATTAATCCATGATAAAATTGTTCATTAAAATAAGGATTGAAAGAACATTGATAACAAAGGTCAAAGGCAAAGGTAATCTAGAACTACCTTCTATCTGACATCACACTCAACGATAAAAGACTAAAAATTTCACCTTTAGATTAATCATAAATTAGGCAGGAAGGGAAAAAAATCAAATGAATACAAATTAGAAAATAGTAAAATTATCACTATTTGTAGATGACATATTAAATGTAGAAATTTCTAAAGACTCCAGTAGTAATATAACCAAAATAAACCATGTAAAAAATTGCAGACAACACAATGAATGTATGAAAATGTGTATCAAGCAATGTGTAGAAGAAAAGAAAGGGAACTTTTCCAGTGTATAATAGCATCAAAAGCGATAAGTAGCCCTGCTGTAAGCTTAATCAATGAGATGACAGATTTTCATATTAAAAACTATAATTCACTGTCGAAGTGACATCTGCACTTGTTTGTTCATTGCAGCACTCTTTACAATAGCCAGAAACTGGAAGAAACCTGAGTGCCCAAGAACAGATGACTGGTTAAAGAAACTTTGGTACATCTACACAATGGAGTACTATGTAGCTCTTAGAAAAGATGAAGTCATGAAATTTACATACAAGTGGTACAATATGGAAAGTATCATGCTAAGCGAAATGAGTCAGAAAGAGAGGGATAGACATAGAAAAATTGCATTCATCTGGGGGATATAAAGCAACAAAATATGAGATCAATACCTAAGAATAGCTGAGATCAACACCGGGAGGATTACTCCATAGCTTGGAGGCCAGCCGGGTATTCTAGGGGAAAGGGCAGTTCAGATAGAGAAGGGAACACCAAATAAAGGGTGTTTGGAGGATCCTCCAGGAGGGGAAATGCATGTTGAAAGTAGACTATGGACTGAACATGATTGCCACTCAATGCCTCTTTTGCAGACCACAGCACCCAAAAGGAGAGAGAGAACAAAGGGGAATGCCCTGCCACAGAGACAGGGTGGGAGGGGGGGTGGGGGGAAATGGGCACTGGTGGAGGGATGGGTATTTGATCATTGTATGACCGAAACCCAAGCACAAAGATTTGTAAATCTACAACTGTACCTCATGATGCTTCATTAATAAAATAAATAAATAAATAAAAATTTAAAAAAACTATAATTCACTGTCAAGAAAATACGTGGCTGAACAACAAGATGGAATTATATCCTAATGAGATGGAATTATATCCTATGTGCAGAGATTGTCTGAATTAACATTATAAAATTGACCATAGAAATCATCATATAGATTCAATCATATTAGGATCAAAATCCCAAAGACATAAAAGAATCATTGCTAAAATTTGTATGAATCACATAAGACAATGAAAGCAATTCTGAGATAAGGGATAAAAGCATTTTATCTCTTTTAATTTTTGTCAACTTAACACTATACTATAATTAAGACTTAAAGAAAAAATATTACTAATAAATAATGATATTTACAGACAAAAAGCTGTTTTAAATAAGTGGAAATTCTAAAACTTAACCAATAAAATCAAATGAGAGATATATATTTATTGGGAGTAAAATAATAGTAAACTTGAATGAAAATAACAAGCAAAAAAAATTATAAATTTGAAGACAAAAACACCATCTGCACTGTCCACTGTCCTCCCGTTGTTCATTGATTTGCTCGAGTGAGCCCAGTAACATCTCCACCATGAGTCTTGTTGTTACTGTGTTTGGCATATTAAGTACATCATGGGTAGCTTGCCAGGCTTCGCTGTGCAGGCAAGATACTCTCAGTAGCTTGCCGGGTTCTCCAAGAGGGGTGGAAGAATCAAACCCAGAACAGCAGTAGACTGTTTGCCTTGCACGCAGCAACTCGGCCGAGCCAGGTTTGATTCCTCCACTCCTTTGAGAGAGCCCAAGAGTATCTCACCCGCTCGAGCAAATTGATGAACAATGGGAGGACAGTGTTTGTTTGTGTCTGACAATAAATATTGGGATTTCTAAGATTACAGAGAGGAAAGGTACTGAGATAATGTTTAAGGCCAAACTTGCTCCCAATATTTTATATTTAAAATAAAGTATATGTAAATAATAACACAGAGAGGAAAACAAATTAATTTCATACAGAACAAAATTTATTCAAAGACTTAGAAAATAATGCTTAAAAAGAGTTTTAGAATATTAGCAAATAGAACCTAACGACTCATCAAAAAGATCATACACCATGACCAAGTAGGATTCATCCCAGAGATGCAAGGATGGTTTAACATTTGGAAATCAATCAACATAATCCATCATATCGACAAAAGAAATTATAAAAAGCACATGATCATATCAATAGATGCAGAGGAAGCATCTGATAAGATCCAGCATCCATTTATGATGAAAACGCTTGCCAAAATGAGTATAGAGGGGACTTTCCTCAATATAGTTAAAGCCTACAGCACAAGCCTACAGCAAACCTCCTCCTCAATGGGGAAAAATTGAGAGCCTTCCCTCTAAGATCAAGGACGAGACAAGGATGCCCTCTCTCTCCACTGCTGTTCAATATAGTACTGGAAGTTGCGATAGCAGTTAGGCAAGAAAAAGATACTATGGACATTCATTTAGAAAAGGAAGAAATCAAGCTCTCACTATTCTCAGATGACATGATACTATACTTAGAGAACCCTATAACCTCTACCAAGAAACCCCTAGAAACAATAGACTTGTATAGTAAAGTTGCAGGCTATAAAATCAATACCCAAAAGTCTGTGGTTTTCCTATATGCAAAGAGTGAGAGAGGAGAAAGTGATATGAAAAAAACAATTCTATTCACAATCGTGCCCCAGAAAATCAAGTACCTAGGAATCAGCTTAACTAAGGAAGTAAAGGACCTGTACAAAGAAAACTACAAAATGCTACTTCAGGAAATAAAAGAGGACAAGAGAAAATGGAAAGATTTTCTTTTCTTTTCTTTTCTTTTCTTTTTTGTTTTGCTCATGGATTGGGAGAATTAACATTGTCAAAAAGGCAATACTTCCCAAAGCATTGTACAAATTCAATGTGATCCCTATAACGATACCCATGACATTCTTCAAAGAAATGGAGCACTCCTGAATTTCATATGGAAAAATAAGCCCCCACGAATAGCTAAAGCAATTCTTGGGAAAAAGAAAATAGGAGAAACCAACCTCCCCAACTTCAAGCTATACTACAAGCAATGATAATTAAAACAGCATTGTGCTGGAACAGAGGTAGAGCTGCAGACCAACAAAACATCTCCCCTAAAACATATTATCATCTAACCTTAGATAAATGAGTAAGAAATGTGAAGTGGAGTAAGGAAAGCCTCTTTCACAAATTGTGGTGGCAAAACTGGACAGCTACATGCAAAAAAATGGGCTCAGATCTCTGCCTAACACCAGATACAAAATTAAGATCAAAATGGACTAAAGACTGCCCCACAACCAAAAGAATAAAAGCAACCTGTGCTGGCATGAATGTGGTGAGAAAGGGATCCTCCTTCACTGCTGGTGGGAATGCCAACTGGTTCAGCCCTTTTGGAAAACAGTGTGGACGATTCTCCAAAAATTAGAAATTGAGCTCCCATTTGCCCCAGCAATACCACTCCTGGAAATATATCCCAGAGAGGCAAAAAAGTATAGTCAAAGTAACATCTGCACTTGTTTGTTCATTGCAGCATTGTTTACAATAGCCAGAATTTGGAAAAAATCTGAGTGGCGGAGAACAGATGACTGGTCAAAGAAACTTTGGTACATCTACACAATGGAGTACTATGTAGCTCTTAGAAAAGATGAAGTCATGAAATTTACATACAAGTGGTACTACATGGAAAGTATCACGCTAAGCGAAATGAGTTAGAAAGAAAGGGACAGACATAAAAAGACTGCATTTACCTGGGGAACATAAAGAAACAAAATAGGAACTAACACCCAAGAATAGTCAAGGTAAGTACTAGGAGGTTCACTCCATGGCTTGGAGGCCAGCCGCATATGCTAGGGGATAAGGCAGCTCAGATAGAGAAGGGAGAACCAATTAAAGGGGGTTGGTAGGATCCTCCCAGGATGGGAGATGCATGCTGAAAGTAGACTATAGACCAAACATGATTGCCACTCAATGCCTCTTTTGTAAACCACAGCATCCAAAAGGAGAGAGAGAACAAATGCCCTGCTACAGAGGTGGGACGGGAGTGGGCTGGACGGGGAGCAGGAGGGACACTGAGATCCATGGTGGTGAAAAATGGGCACTGGTGTAAGGATGGGTACTTGATCATTGCACAATTGAAACCCAAGCACAAAAATGTATAAGTCTACAACTATACCTCATGGTGTTTCACTAAAAAAATTAAAAAACAAAAAGTGTCAATGTTATGTTGCCAATAGGATCTTAAAATTAGTTTATCATTCTTCTTTAATTCTACATAAAAAATAGTTTTAGAGTACTATAAAGTATTTTATGTTTCATTAATATTTCCCACAAAATTATAGCAATCAATTGTGGAAGAGAATTGAGTATAAAATATCATCCATTTTAGAGCAAATAGCAAGACTATGTTTTCTCATAGCTGAGTAGTAATGCATTCTTTATATATATACTCAGATTTCTTCATCTACTCATCTCTGATTGGGCACATTTGTTTCCAGATTTGGGGTACAATGAAAATAATTACACATATTTTCTTATATATATATTACAGAATTTTTTTCTCTCATACATGATCAGTTAAAATTGTTGTTTTTTTCCCTCTCCTCTTTTAAGGGAAGTATTACTGGCAAATTCACATCAAGATTCAAAGCCAGATAGTTCAATACCAGGGCCTGACAATTTGGTGCTGCTCAGACCCTCTAATACTAGGGACCATCTGGACCACACCATAGTAATACATTTGGGTGAACTGAAGGCATGCACATTAACCTCTGTGTAGCATCCTCAACCCTTTAAAAACATGCTATTATTTCCTTCATCTTAACATATTTGAATTGCTTGAAATATATGAATTCTTTTCTACTTTTAGAAACTACAGGACATTATCCTTAGATTTGGCTTCTGGTGAGCAAGGATTTTGTGGTTGAATACAAAGAGACACAACTTATGAGAATAAAACTTCCTTTCAGATGCATACCAGGAACTCTTTGGCTCTCTGTTACTTAAGACTTAAAGCTGTGACTTGCATATCATTATTTCTTAACAAAGATCCTAACCTCATTTCTAAATTAAATAGTGCATAAGCAGCTTAAATGAACTCATATTTTAGTCTTTTTATGAAAAGCTTTCTAGATTGAAAGCCTTTTTATTATGTATTTTGGTGTGTGTGTGTGTGTGTGTGTGTGTTGTGTTTTGTTTGTTTCTAGACTTCTGAATCACCCTCAATTAATCTCTAACTTATAAAAAGCAGGACAAGGAAATAGTAAAAATAAAATACTATCTCATACTCAGTCTAGTTGTTTGTTTCAAAGTTGACTTTTTTTTTAGCATCAATCACTGTTATAAATTCTTTTATTCTTCTTCCTGAATCATTATTGTCTGTAAAGAAATGACTATAATAATGAAGTTAAGTAAATACATCCCTGTTTAAAAAACCTTAAAATCCGTTTTCACAGCTAAAGATATATTTTTTAAAACATTTTTATTAGTAAAATACCATGAGGTACAGTTGTAGACTTACAAATTTTTGTTCTTGGGTTTCAATTATACAATGATTAAGTACCCATCCCTACACCAGTGCCCATTTTCCACCACCACGGATCCCAGTATTCCTCCCAACCCCCATCCCCCCATTCCCACCCTGCCTTGTGGCGGGGCATTCCCTTTTGTTCTCTCTCTCTTTTTGAATGCTGTGGTTTGCAAAGGAGGCATTGAGTGACAATCATGTTCAGTCTATAGTCTACTTTCAGCATGCATCTCCCATCCTGGGAGGACCCTACCAACACCCTTTATTTGGTGCTCCCTTCTCTATCTGAGCTGCCTTTTTCCCTAGCATGTGTGGCTGGCCTCTAAGCCATGGAGTAAACCTCCTGGTACTTATCTCGACTATTCTTGAGTGTTAGCTCCTATTTTGTTATTTTATGTGCACCAGATGAATGCAATCTTTCTGTCTGTCCCTTTCTTTCTGACTCATTTCACTTAGCATGATACTTTCCATGTAGTACTACTTGTTTGTAAAATTTCATGACTTCATTTTTTATAATAGCTACATAGTACACCATTGTGTAGATGTACCAAAGTTTCTTTGACCAGTCATCTGTTCTTGGGCACTCAGGTTTGTTCCAGATTCTAACTACTGTAAACAGTAGTGCAATGAACAAACAAGTGCAGAATGTTTCATAAGAATGTTTCATAAGAAACATTGACCAAAATATAAAGACAGTCTACAGAATGGGAAAGGATATTTCCCAATACACATCTGACAAGGGGTTGATATCAGGAATATACAAAGTATTGGTTGAATTCCAAAAGAAAAAAAATAACATCCAAACCCATCAAAAAAAGATATATTTTTGCTTCTTGCTTAGCAGTTAAGCTACACAAGTTAAGAACTTAATGCTTCAGAAATAGTAGATATACAACTATTTCTAAAGTATGAAGTACATCATACGCAAGAAGTTCTAAGGCATTGCTTTTGAGTTGAAAATGAACCAAAGCAAAGGGTAAAAGCTTGAAAGGAATTTCTCATTTTTGGTTTTCCCTTAATTTCCCTTTACGTCCGGAGATAGAAGCCCAGGTTTGTGGATCTCTCAGAGGAAACTGGTAATAGGCAGAAGGTACTTCAGCACCATTGTTCTACAAACACAACATGACTCATAATCTGTAGCAGAACTGCTATAAAAATGTAATTCTTCTTTGCCCCCGCCCCTCTGTAAATCATCATCCCTTCACTGATTTAAACAAATTTGATCTTTGACCTCTAAAAGTAGAACTGGCCTCAACAACTCTTTCAGACGCTTGTAGTACTGACTGTTTGATATATGTTAACTACCATAAAATGCAATACTATTTCTTGACAGACCTTCAAAAAATGTCACATACGTCCAAAGTCATGCTAGCAGTATTTTTACTCCAAGTGAATCAGTAGCATGAAATATTGCAGATTAATGAAATAATGAGCATTGTGGCATCAAGATCTGGCAACTGAAACAGCTGGGATTTGCAGTATTGACCCACCACTTGTAGCACCTGTCAAATGTACTTCCCACAGAACTTCAAAAGAGTTCCAATAAATGCCAAATGTTTGAAAGGGTTCTCAGGTGTATAAGTAAGAATTTTTCAGGACTGTGAGTTTTGATATTTAACAACCAGATCAGTGCAATAGTTCATAAACCAATCAGCTGCTTAATGATCTATCTGCAAATATTCAAGACTGACAATTTGAGATACCACAGAAAGCCTAGGAAATTATATCAGTTAATTGTTTTGGGGTTTAAAAAACAGCAATTTATCTAAGAGTATTTAATAATATGCAAACTTCAAAAATTAAGTCATGCCTTGGAATAAAATGCTTTGATAATTACTTTAACCATTAATCTTTTTCAAAGAAGTACCATGGAAATATATATTATCTATAAATTTAAAAGTATGATAGTATAGATATTTACAAAGGAGCATAGTTTATTATACAATAATTATATTATAAAATATTTTTATAAAATATAAATATTTGTAAATATAGAGATGCACTTATAAATATATGACACATATTTATACTCTTAAATTAAAATTTTTTCAACAACTTTTGGCAAAAAATTTAATAAGTGTAATACAGGAAGATATTTATTAAATATAATATTAAAATGTTTTGGTACTTAATAGTTCAAAAATTGTTCTATTTAATTGAGACCAACTGGCCTCATTTCGTCTTATAACCTTTGCAATATATATTCAGAAAGAGAAATAAAAATGAACAGATGGTTCTCCTTAAAGAAGGCAGACAAAGATTTTTCTTACACAATAAATCAGCTTCTAGTGGATTTCCAGGACATTGCTTTAGTCTATTTAGGCGTAAAGCTTAAAAATATACATATTTACCTCTGTGTGTATCCAAAATTGATAGAGGAGATTGAACTGAATATGAACAGCATATACAGATGGTGGTATGAAGAGGGCCAGCGGTATATAGAATATCTGAAAGATTAAAAAAATTTACATGTGTAAATGTGATTTTTCAACAAACATACTACTGCTACCATTCAACATTTTGATTATAAATGACTGTAAAAACACCTTATTCTGTATACTTTATTTCCACTTTTGACTTAGCAACATAAATTTTCTGCATGTTGCTAAAGTTGCTGGCATGTTGGTATTACATTCATTGGATTTCTTTTCATATTCAATGTTTTCTAATTAAAATATCATGTAAAGTATGTCATTTTGTTAATATTGAAAAAGTTGGTATGTTTCCCAGAAACAACTAAGTGTACATATTTAATACCTAGATATCATCTAAAATCTATATTAATCCCAGCATTCTTGCTAATAAAATTAAATTACAAAAAAATATTTATAATATTTATATAAAATATTTATTAAAAATTTACAAGGATAAAGTAAAGTAAAGGCCCTCCCGCGATTTGCTCGAGCGGACCCAGTAACGTCTCCATTGGAGACTTTGTTGTTACTGTGTCTGGCATATCAAATACTCTCGGTAGCTTGCCGGGCTCTCCGAGAGGGGCGGAGGAATCGAACTCGGGTCGGCCATGTTGGCTGCGTGCAAGGCAAACGCCCTACCCGCTGTGCTATTATTTAAATTTGTTTCATGGCTTTGTTTAAGGATTGATGTTTCTTAATCTTTTTTAAATTAATCACTGTCACTGTTCATCGATTTGCTCAAGCGGACCCAGTAACGTTTCCATTGTTACAACTGTTACTGTGTTTGGCATATCGAATACGTAATTAAAGAAATTTATTAATTTCTTTATTTAAATTAATAAAGGATTATAATATGGTGCATATTAATAACCATTTTTAGGTTCCTTTTTTTTCTTTTTATAAATTTATTTATTGAATCATCATGAGAGCAGTTACAAAACTTTCTGGTCTAAGTCTTCCTTATACAATGATGAAACACCCGTCCCTTCACCAGTGCCCATTTTCCACCACCAAAAACCCCAGTATACCCCCTATCCTATACCCTCTCCCTACCTGTGGGGCAGATGATTTCCATATTACTCTCTGTCGATTTTGATCACATTCACTATTTCAACACCAGACATACAATTATTATTTGGGATTTTACCTCAACACTCAGATCTGCTGAAAAGGCAACTGTAGACAATCTGTTTTCTATTGCTAATTTATGAATAACATATGTCACGTGGCCGCAGTAATGGCCACACAATTTTGGAATTCTGAAATTTTAACAATTAAATCTGGAGGGATTTCTGCCAAAACCTGCTGGGTTCAGAGATTTGTTCCTGAGTCTCTGAAATTATGGCCGTTAAGCAATTTGATCAGGAACCTGAGAGGTCTTGCCTCCAATAATATAGCTGAGCTGGAGGTGTTTTGTGGGTGTGTCTCCCACATACCTAATTTTTGGCTGTTTACTTTCTTAGTAAACTTAGCTACAAGTTGTTGGGGTCTCGTTAAAAGCACAGCAGCAATTTTGGGGAATCTAGAAGTCTGAAGGCACCATTAGGCTTCTGATGCACTCGCCTCACAGGTACAGATTGACCTACTGATGGCACCATACCCCCAAGTTCCATGTTTCTTAACAAAAATATCCTTACTTGGAAAAAAACTTTTACAATTTATATTTAAGCAACAGAATTATTACAATTAACTAATAAACACAATCGCTTGTGTTTGCCTAGCAATATTGATTCCCCAAACTGGATTTATATTTTAAGAAGACATTTAGTCAAATGGGTCACTAAACAATGAAGTAGAATAAAACAATATCTGATTTCCATTTTACATCTGAATTTTGTAGGTATTATTTCCCAAAGACCAGATATTTTGAAAACAGTTCTGAGTATTTTCATCTTAATTGTAAATTTTTCGAATAGTTTTTTCTCAATTATCATTTTCATAATGTTTAGTAACAATGATGCATCTTAAATACATCATTTGCCAAGCTTTAATTTATAGCCTAAAATCATGAAAAATCTCAATTGTCATCAGAAGCAGGTAACTTTTATTATTTATAAATATATTACTAAGCAATGAACTGGTGAACAATGAAAGAATACTAGTCTCTTATTCCAGATACACTCTTTGGTAGGGCATGTGGATTCTCAAGCAGTGCTCAGGAGGCCCAGGAAACCCACCTGGAAATTTGAGACCAAATAAAAAGTGGATAAGTGAGTTGACAAAACACTCAATTTGATTTCCTGAGGATTGTTGCGTCTCAGTTTCTAAAGTCAAGAGACTACCCATATCAACCCAGCAGTACTGGGGTCATCTAGTGTGAGACCCAGTGGTGCTTAGGGGACCATGTCATACGGGAATTGAATTGGACTGGCTGCACGTAAGAAACTTTATACCTCCCCTTCCCATATACTTTTCTATGGTTGTGTTGTTTTGGAGCCATACCAGGAGGTTCTCAGGGCTTCTAGATGCCTGGCTCTTTCCTCAGGAATCAATCTTGGGAGGTCTCGAGTATTAAACCTAGGATGGCCACATGCAAGGAATTGCCTTACACGCTATACAATATCTCTGGATCCCATCTCCACCCCCCCAAACAAACCCATACATATATTATTAAGTTTTATAATTGCTACAGAACTGCAAAATAGTATAGTTTCCTCCACCTAGTTTCTATTGTTGCTACTAGTATGCTACATTGTCAAAAAATGGAAAACAACCTAGCATTACTACTAAAAAGCCTAACTAAAATATAAAAAGTATTTAGATTTCACTGGCTTCCCTATGTACTTTTTCTTTTAAGATCCACTCTAAGACACATTGCTTTAGTCTTTATATTTCATTAATTCCTCTTCTGAGTTTGTCAAATGTTCCTTGAGTTTCAAAACCTTTACACTTTCTAGGAGTTATTAATGAGTTATTTTTTGTACTACCCCTTAATCTGAGCATGATACATGCCTTGTCTCACAATTAGACTGGTGTTATGGATTTTGGAGATTGAGATTGTGAAAAGAAGATCACAACTTGTATCAAATAGTCACAACTTGTCATAGTCACAACTTGTATCAAATGGTACACACTACCAATAAGACATTACTGCTATATTAAAAATTCTCCACTCTGAAGTTATCATCCCAGCCTACTCAGTCTGTTTTTCCTTTCCCATAGCACAGCGGTAGGGTGTTTGCCTTGCACGCTGCCAACATGACTGACCCGAGTTCGATTCCTCCGCCCCTCTCGGAGAGCCCAGCAAGCTACCAAGAGTATCTCGCCCACATGGCAGAGCCTGGCAAGCCACTCGTGCTATATCCCATATGCCAAACACAGTAACAACAAAGTCTCCAATGGAGATGTTACTGGGCCCGCTCGAGGAAATCGATGAACAACGGGAGGGCCTACAAGAAATTTACTAAGAAGAGAATCCAGCAAAAATGGAATGGCAAAGTAAAAGGGATATTAAGTTTTATCTTCTTAGTGATGGTAAGCAGTAGCAAGATATAATATTTGAATTACTTTTAAATTATTTTTAAAGTAATTTTCACAAATTTAACTTCCATACCTTATATAAATTTCAATTCTATATCAATAAAATAATCATATGTATACACAGCATTAATTTCACCACTACAAGACAATTTTATCTTTCATAATGGAAACTCTTTAAAATATCTGGCACAATTATTTATCCTCAATTATTGGCATTCAATAATTTATCTATGACAGTAGTAATTAATTTCATTTATTATATACTTTTGTTATAACTCCAAAACTGCAAAAAATTCATTATATATTCGTTTTATTTTTTAAATGTTTCCATATTCTGGCCATTGGATACTATAAAACTTAATGTACCACATTCTTTAATCTTCTTTATTTATATCTTGCATATAAAACCATAGTACTGAGGATCTTTATAAGATGGAGAAAATAAAATTTAATCCTATTTTATATTACATTATATATAACAATATCTATTAAAAAACTTTTTTTATTTGCAAAATGAAAAGTCTGTCAAATTGTATTATAGGTTCCTTGTGTGTAAGAAAGCAAAGAATCTTGATACAAACTTCCATAGTCTCATAAGGTAGAAAGTGAAGAAGCAATTGCAATTACTGATATGGAAAATACTGAATGCTCCCAGACTCCCCAAATACCAAAGCTTACTGAATAATGCATACATCATAAAAAAGCTAACATAATTAAAATAAATAGTTCAATAAAATCAGGAATTATATGAGAAATACATGATAAGTACTTAGCCTGTGCTAAGTAGTTCATGAGGAAGGAGGTTAATAATATGCGTTCCTCAGGGTAAATTAACTCTTCAATGACTACTATAAAATAAATCATGCCATTTTCGGTCCCCAAAATTGTCAAAGTGAAAATCATTTGGATTTTCTTTGTTTAGCCAAATAAGATGCTAAAGTATGTCTTTTATGCAAGTAAAATAGCACTGTCCTCCCATTGTTCATCGATTTGCTCAAGTGGGCACCTGTGACGTCTTCATTGTGAGACTTGTTGTTACTGTTTTTGGTATATTGAATACGTCATGGGGAGGTTGCCAGGCTCTGCCATGTAGGCGGGATACTCTCAGTAGCTTGCCGAGCTCTCTGAGAGGGATGGAGGAATCGAATCTGGGTCTGCCACGTGCAAGGCAAACACCCTACACGTTGTATATAGAAGTAAAATATCACACAAAATAGCAAAAAGCGCCACATTTGAGGAATATAACATGCAGATTCATATATTGTATAATAGAGTAAATAAGTCTTAGTTAAAATGGTATGTCATACATGAATCAAAAGTTTTATGGTGAATAATATTAAGTCAGAGCTTGAAGCTGGCTAAAAGTGCAAAAATGTCTGCTTAGGAATTTTTGCAAGTTAAATCTTTATTTTTACTTTTAATGTCACTCTGCCACACTACTTGCCTTAGCAATCATGAAGAAAAGCACTCAGAAAATAGCTTTTCTTTTCATTTTTCAAATCAATATTCACTGCAAAAATATGAGTCATTTATTATTTGTTCAAAAACAGTGTTGTCTTGGCAACTACCAAGTTACATGCCTAAACTAGCTATGCTGAAGAGAATCTTACAAACAATTATAAGAAAAAGAAGAGGTAGACTTGACAAATGTTCCAGTTTTAAGGCTTAAAGCACCTATCTCAGATCCTTAAACAACCTTAGTTATTTTTTAGCAGACCTACAAGGACTCAGACTGATTTAAAAGCCTTGCCTTTCATTCTCATAGTATAGAATCTCCTACTCCCACGTCCTCCTTCCATTCTAAAAATATTAGCATTTGGGGATATATTCCCAGGATTAATTTCTTATTCATCATATTTTCAGTGTCCTTGGAAAATTATATGAAGGAATTTATGCATATAATAAATAAGTATTAACATTTATTTCTCTTAGATTTTTATTATTCTATAACTTTGCATGATTTAGTAGGTGAAAAGACACAGAAAACAAGATAAAGATAGTCATAAATTGGAAATCAGATGTTTCTACTCAAGATCTATGATGTAGTGGGTTCATCTGAGAATCATAGTACATCTTGTAAAACCAATTATTTAAGTATCATCGCCAAGATTTCTTATTGATTTGAAATTTATGATGCTCAGTTAAATAAATTTTAATAATTATCAATTAATCACTATTTATGTCCTGGGGGAAATTTTAAATATATCTACATTGTTTCTGGTAGAATTTTTTCATGAGTTGCAACTACTGGAGTTTTTAGATATCCCCATGCAAAATAAAATATTGTCAGGAGCATATATATAGTATTGAGATAATTATTTTTCCATTACTTTGTACACAATACAAACTTTGCATGAATGCAGCTATTTCTTAAGAGGTAGTATTTATAGATTTTTTCCTTATCTGAGGCTTATTGGACCCTCTCCATACACTGAAACTCAAAGTCAGTCTTAAATTAGGCAATTCCAAATGTATTCATCCAAAATTTCAGAATCAAAATTAGGGCATATACAGAATAAATGATACATTATTTATAATTATACATAAATTATATTACATAATGTAAAAATCAATCTATATGTTTTGGTTCTCTGACAATAGCTTAATAGAGGCTTATTTTTTGTAGCCTAATGAGACAGAAATGAACAATGACAGTCACATAGCCGAGGTTGTAATTAATGTAGAGGTTAAGTAGGGAACCATGCAGTCAGTTGGAAGGAGGTAAATTTTATTTCTCACTTTCCTAATTTTGTTACTGTACAATGCACTCAGTTCTATCATTTAAAGAATAAAGATATTAGTTCCTGTACTTCAAAGCTGCTAAGATAAATAGTTCCTGTGTCTTAATGTTAAATTAAAACTTTGAAGTCTCATAAAAGTACTAAGATCTCAATAAATGTAGAGTACTCAACAAATAGGAAGAACCAGGCAGCCATGAAAATGTCAGATATTACATTTAGGGATAGTGATGATCTTACTGATAAATGCACTTACACTAAATAAAATTTGTCTTTTAGGGTGGGAGTAATAGCACTGCAGATTAAAATGCTAGCCTTGCACACAGCTCACCTGGGTTCTATCTATGACACCCCATATGGTCCCTCAAGTCCACCAGCAGTAATTCCTATGTGAAGAGCCAAGAGGAAACCCTGAGCACAGCTGGGTGTGGCCCAAAACACAAACAAAAAAATCTGACTTTCTAGTTTACCATCTCCATGTCCTTTTACAGCACAGTATAGTTTAGAGAATTCAGAAGATAAAATGTGAAAAAGTGGAACATGTATTCCCAGTGAATAAGGGAACCCCTTAGAACTAGAAGAAAAATCTTTTGTTCTTTGGTCTTGACATGTCCTTCTGTGAAAATATTTTAGAACCAAGCTTTTTATTAAGCATTATATTAGCTAATATAATATGTAAACACAGTCCAAAGGATTTAAGTATACATTATTTGGAGTTCAGGATACAAGAACTGCTTTTTATAAGTCTTCTGTTCTGAGTTTCTAATGAAATATTTGCATATATTTGAACAGAAGAAACTATACATTATTTTCTCTTAATGATATTAAATACAAAATGGCCATGTTTTCATCTTACTTTATACCTCAAAGTAAGTCTTTTGAATAAAATATAATACTAACATTGGAAAATATCATTTAATTCATGTGTGTCTGGTTGTACAAAGGAAAGAGAAATATTTTTACTGTGTAGCTTTACAGAAGAGCAAAAAGTTAGAAGTATTTTAATAAGACATCTTAGTTTACTCTGAGGAAATAAAAACAGTAGACACTTTTTAAAATGGATTATATCATCACATGTTCAATTTCTTACAACTTACCCAGGAAGTATAGACTTGTATTACAGATTGCCTCAGCGCTGTTGATAAGTTATAATCTTCAGAACTGTGATGTGTTTGGTGTCCAGCCCACATAATATTAACCTCTGTAAAAGGCATAATTTGAAATGAGTTATAAGTAAAGATGCAAAAATAAAATGTCTATTTTTTATTATGCATGCTGCTCTATAAAATGAAGAATAAATATCTGGACCACTTTTAAAAGCCAATCAAGATATTTTAAATAAAATAAGATGCTTCAAACCACTTTCAGAAGCAGGGAGGGTAAAAATTATAAACAAAAACAATTGTAGCATAGCCAGTGTAAATGCCATGTATGATTTAAGCAGTGATGCTCTGGCAAATAAAATTATTTTAGTAAAATAACTTTATTATACTTTGAAGACATTATAATATGACAGATCATAAACCTAAGTGGTAATGTTATAGCAATGTAGATTATGGATACTAATAATTTTTCAGCATATGATTACTTAGTTTTAAAGAAGAACTCTATAAGAGAACAAATTGGTGCTTATATTTTGGAATGAAATAGCATTTTATGATATCCATAACTAAAAACTATCTTTTTCATAATTTTGAGCTCAAATTAATTACTCTAATAAATGTTTATTATAAGTTTTACAGGTACACTGTTTCCATACTACACCGAACACCCAAGTGTCAGTATTTCTGTCACTGTCCAAAGGAACATTCCCCTCTTCTCTCCCCACTAAGGTAGCCTCAGCTGAGATCATGAACCTAAGGGTTTATTTTTATTTTTATTTCTTCATTTTTTTTCTTGACCGCATCAAGAACTGCTCAGGGATCACTCCTGGTAAGCTTGAGAGACCATATGTGGTGTGGGGGATTGAACCTGGGTTGTCCATGTGTAAGGCAAGTGTTCTACTCACTGTACTACTGCTCTGACCTAAGGGTTTGTTATTACCAGGCATTGTCTATCTCCTGCTTTGTTGCTTTAAGTACTGCTTATGACTGAAATCATTCATTATCTGTATTTCTAATTCAGATAACTTTTACTTAGTGTGACACCCTTCAGTTCATCCATATTGCAGCAAAATGCAAGGTCTTATCTTTTCTTATAATGAACAACATTCGGTTATGTATATATTCACCAAAGCTCTTTATCCAGTCTTCTGTCCTTGAGCTCCTGGATTGTTTTCAGATATTTGCTAAAATAGCACCTCAATGAATATAGAAGTGCATGAATCTTATTTAGTGAATATTTTTGTGTTTGATAGTTAATAACTGGGAGTAAAATTACAAGCTCAGATATTTTTCTTTTGAATAATTTCAGAAATCGTCATAGTGTGTTTTATAAATTATTAATCAGTTTACAGTTGTACCAACAGAGACCCTTTTCTACACTTTGCTATTAGCACTCTTCTCCCAATAAACAAAGTCAAGCACTTATTAGTAAATTCTCCAATGATCTTTCACCTTAAAAGAGAATTGTCTTATAAGCCCTAGAGAAATTTTTCCCACTTGCAGAAATTATCCCTTAGAAAGAAAGCCAAATGTATATAGTTATAAATACAAACTGCAACACTATCCAAGTTGCTAAATCTATAGACATATTTATTATTAGGCAAAGACATAATGTAAAAGTCTTGCATATCCATTTCAAAAAATAATGATGTGTTTATATTACAAAGGGCTATGTACAAGCGTAATAAGCATAATAAGCACCCACTATTTTGAGCTCATCATTTATGCTCTAAACTTTATCAAAAGTATTCTCAAGAGTTGACAACTATATCCATGTACACAGATATTACTAATAAAAAGTGAGATATAGTATGGTCATAAACACAAATTTAAGAATATAGAATTCTGGGGCTGGAGCAATAGCATAGCAGGTAGGGCGTTTGCCTTGCACGTGGCCAACCCGGGTTCAATTCCCAGCATCCCATATGGTCCCCTGAGCACCGCCAGGGGTAATTCCTGAGCGCAGAGCCAGGTGTAATCCCTGTGCATTGCTGGGTGTGACCCAAAACGCAAAAAAAAAAGAATATAGAATTCTAATTAGTATTAATAATCCTTCTTATTTTTATGACTAAAAAATTGCTGGAGCGATGACTAAATGACTAAAAAAAGGGCTGGAGCAATAGCACAGTGGTAGGGCATTTGCTTTGCACACAACCAGCCTGGTCAAGCCAGGTTCGATTCCTCTGCCCCTCTTGGAGAGCCTGACAAGCTACCAAGAGTATTCAATATGCCAAACACAGTAACAAGAAGTCTCACAATGGAGACGTTACTGGGCCCGCTCAAGCATATTTACAGAGCTCTACACCAATACCAAAATCATTAACCTGAAAAGATTTATGTTCTATGTTCAACAAGCATTATTTATAATAGCAAAGTAACCAACAACAGATGAATGGATAAAGAATTTTGTGTATATATGCACATGAACATGTGTATATATATATATGTACACACATACATACACAGAAACAATGGAATATTCAACTCTAAGAAACTATAATATTTTTGCAGATTGCTCCAACCTCAATGGAATTGGTATCTTGCCAAATTAAATTTCAGAAAACAAAAGATAAATACCAGATTATCTCACTCATATGAGGAGCATATCAAAACAATGAAAGAGATTAGACAATCCACAATGCAAATAGACCCTGAGACGTGATCAATAAAGTTAGGACTTGAGAGATGGAGGGGTGGGCAGAAGAGACTCTAGAAACCCTATTGGAGGAATTGGAGTAGTGTTTCTGATAATTTTTAAAGAACTCTGAAAATTTGTAGAAATTATTGCAACTGTTCTATGGAAAATCATTGCCAATTTTCCTAACACTTAAGGTGTAACTTTTTGTTTACAAACATGAAGTGGTCAGGGTATTCTATATTTTATAAACAAATAAAACTCTTTCATACTTTACCAAAACATTATATTATTTAAAAAATTGTCCCAGATAATTACTCATTGTCGTCATAATGAAAAAGAAAATGCAAGTTGATTATTTTCATCAAGCATTTTTATAGAGTCATTATATCTATACAATCATATATGTTTAGAATAAGGACAGCTCCTAGAATTTTTGTGTATGCTAAATATGCTGCGGATCAAACCAGAGTCAGCAGTACTCAAGGCAAGCACCTTATCTCTGGTACCATCTCTTCAGCTCAGGATTTGTCTTAAAAACTCACCCTTTTATAATAATTCATATTATAAATTCACACGAAATAGTTTATCAGATGAAGTTTAACTCACAAATATTATCTACTGAAGCTACTGCCTTATAACAGTAGTTAAACCCCCACAGAAGCTAAGTTGTGGAACAAAAATTCCACAAAGGTAGAGGTTAAAGACCTGTCTCATCAGTTGTTTTAAAAAGCATTTACTTCCTATCACAAACTGTGTAACTCAAGCTTTCATTCAATAAAGTACAGCTGTATAAATAAGGTAAAGTAACTGGATCTTACTCTGTTCTGTCACTTTATTATTGGGAAAAACAAAAAGAAATACAGAGAGTTTTGAGTCTATATCCAACAAATTTGAAGTAAATTGTCTCCCAAAAATCTTATAAATGTATCATAAGAAAAATTGTATCATAATTGCTTCCATAAAGTTATAAGAAATTAATAGCGCATATAAAATATGTTCATCATCCCTAATACTTGAAAGAAAAATTGTGTTCTGAGAAATAACAAATGTTTAAGAAACAATAGCATTATCCCCAAAGCATTTTCTGAAGAATTGTTTTTAGTCAATAATAATTTTCACATTCTATAAACTAAGGGTGTAGGGCGTTTGCCTTGCATGCGGCTGACCCGGGTTCGATTCCCAGCATACCATATGGTTCCCCTGAGCACCGCCAGGAGTAACTCCTGAGTGCAGAGCCAGGAGTAACCCCTGTACATTGCCAGGTGTGACCCAAAAAATAAATAAATAAACTAATTATTGGTTACACAGGAACATGGTGTGAAAAGAATATTGGACATTTGAATCCACAGAGATGCATAGTGTTCTCCCAATGATCTATATTTCATACAGATAGAACTGAGGAACAAACCTTTCTTGTGTATATATGGATATGTAACTATATATATATAAGAAAAGATACATTCTCTAATATCTTTTTTTGCATGAGATAAACTAACTATTGGTGTAAGAAAAGATGTGTTTAAATTTTACTGTCCATTCTATTAACAGTCATATGCAAGGAGTGATGATTTAATAAATATTTTATTTCAAATCATACTTTTTCTTTGTATTTTCTACATATTTTTCTTTAATTATTTAATATGTGACACTGCTAACTAGAACGAAATAATCCCTGCAATTTTGATTCCCTCAGTTCAAATATCAAAGCTCAACCTTAGGCCCTGGGTCAATAATCTGCTAGTGGATCCGGAAATTGCCAGTGATGCATCAAAAAGATTATTTTTCACTCTAAGAAATTGTGTTATTAAAACCAAATTACTCTTAAGTGATATGAATCTTAAATTTCCATAAATATAATGAAGCGATTAATGTAATGTTCATAAAGATATATATTTTGGTTGAGAAATTCCCATAAATCCCAACTATAGAGAAAATTAGGCCTGTCAGTAGGACTAATTTAACTGTCTACAGTGTTGACAGGGTTAGATAAAAATACTTTTTAAATAAAAGTTGCCAACATAACTTTTTTACAATTGTACAATTCTAATATATTTTTATTATTTTAATGAGACCAAATTTCAGTGCACTTGATTTCTGGTTGTCAGAGCAGCATTAGCATGATTTAGATTTTTTTTTGTCCAATTAGTGATTTGCTTGTGAGACCCATTAAATTCATAGTTAAAAAATTTCATACACTTTACCTAGATTAAAAGGAAGAAATCATCTTGAGTGCTTAATGGCATGAATTTGGCATTCATAATAACCTCACTAGCAACATCAGGGGGCAAAATTTGTGGGAGAAAAACTGACTTTTTTTGAATAAAATAAAAACTCACTAGGCTTGACAAGCACTCCTACATTTCTACGCTTTATTCTACCCTGTGGAGATGCATGGTAACTTCTGCTATACTGTTTGAAACAATGATTAATATAATTTTTCTACATTAGTCTAAAATCCAAGAGCAAATAACCTTTGACATTTGAAAGAACATCAGTACATGAACAGGAAAGCAAAACAGTCAGGGATAGTAAAGAAAGTCAAATAAAAACTGCAAAGCAATGAAGAAAGGTTTGGAAACCACTCAGCATGTAGTTGTGTTCTTTCTCCATCGTCTAACTCATGAGAGTCTTGAATGGACATACCTAATTCAACAATGTGCTTGCCTTGCATGCAGCTAACTGGGTTTGATTGCTGAACCAGAAGTGGTTCCCCCCAGCAACTTCAGGAGTGATGACTTAGCAACAGAACATAGAGCAAGCCCACCCAGTTGTGACCCACAAACAAACAAACAAAATTTAATAGAATCTTTGCTATAATAAGCACTTTCTATTGCTCTAATTGTTTGTCCTTGTCTTCTGGAAGTAATTTTTGCTGTTTTAAAGCAAATAAGCCTTGTTTTCCTGAAAAAAAAACAAAAACTATGCCCCATAAGACTAGCTAACGAACTGGAACTGAAAGCCCAGTCTAGAACAGACCACTCAGTCCTGTGTGAATGGCGTCATTCTGACTGAGATTAGCATCACCACTTTGAGAAACCTCTCTGACAGAATTCTGACAGCTCTCCTTTTGAGCAACTGGGAACTCCTATTCCTTACTTTGTTAATATGGCTTCCTGACAGATCTTGGAGCAGAGTTATTTGTTACTCTATGCTATACAATGTCCTCTTCAAGATATTCTTTAAATCAGAGTCTATTTATGGTTAAAAATGCAGCATCAATAACAACTAGAACTTGTTTCAACTAGAGGAAGAGTTCTTGTACATTCCTTGAACACCAGATATTGAGATCAGGATTTTGTGTTAGATACCATAAACGTCAACACTACTATAACTACCTAAACTAACATAAATAAAGAATTAAAATGTGGTAATACAAAACATCCTTCACTTTTTCTAAATATTGTTTACTAAGACACAACCTTTATTTTGTCCTCTATTACTCGGTGTTACATGAACTTCAAGCTCAAATGCAATCAGTAATCTGACTTCACCATTTTCTGCCACTACTCCTTAGGTTTCTGATCATGTAATGTGTCTCTCATAGCTCTGGTTATCCTTTCTTGTTCTTCCACCCAATGAGCATATTCCATTATCTGCTTCTTTAAGTTAACCGGGACACCTGTGTCCTTCTATGCTTTAAACCGCTTTCCGTGATTAAGGCCTCAATCTCTCAAGTATCACTGTATCACTGTCACTGATCAGGTGCCAGTAATGTTTCTATTCCTCCCAGCCCTGAGATTTTAAAGAGCCTCTTCTTACTCGTCTTTTCCCAATGATTGGAGGCTCTTTCAGGGTCAGGGGAATGAGACCTGTTGTCGTTACTGTTTTGGGCATATCCAATGCGCCACAGGGAGCTTGCCAGGCTCTGCCCGTGCGGGCAGGATAGTCTCAGTAGCTTGCCAGACTCTCTGAGAGACATATATTTATATATTCCTCTCTATGAATCTCTCAAGTATAATCAGCAAATTTCATGGAGTGATAGCAGAGATTATTTTGTATATATTTTCCACAATATAGTACAGGTGTCAGTAAACTGCCACACTGGACCACATCAAATGCACAACTTGTTTTATAAAACCAGCAAATTAAACATAGCTTTTTAATTTTAAAATAATTGAGAAAAAATATACCCATCTTCCTCATTCTCATATTCTCTGGGTTTACTGAATAACTACTACATTTGATGGTTACCTACCTCTGCTTTTCATCAAAATATTTCTATTACATATTTTTTATGAAAATATCATAACTATGAGCTCATCCAGAACAATAAGCTCATTTTTATTTTTCCTCAGTCTCTAAAATCCTAGATTCTCATTTTTTTAAATCTTTCCCATTTCATATACTTCTTTAAGAGACATATTAATTTTCCAGCATTTGTTTTACCTTTGCATTTTTTTCTTAATTAAGCCAAACAAACCCCATTTGTTCATTTGAATAAATAATAATTAAGTCACCATATTATACTTGAAAATTCATTTGAAAAATCTGTTTTCTTATTTTATTATTTTACACATATTCTGTCTCCTAATTTTAGTCACACCCAATCTACTATAATCCCTTGATTCACTCTTGCTAATTTGTTTTTACCTCAAGAAACTTGAAATAGCTGTTTTTTTACCTCCTTCCTCCCATTTATTCTTAAGCCTATTACTAACATCATTTTTTAAATTTTTTCTATTTTTGTCTCTTTGTGCCAAATCTAAACCACTTTTAATATGTCATCCATTTAAGAATGATATCTTTATTCACTAAGAAATTTGATCAGTTATTTGTTCTAACATTTGTTTTTTAGCAGGTAGCGCATTTGCCTTGCATGCGGCAGACCTGGATTCGATTCTTATGTCCCTCTCAGAGAGCCCGGCAAGCTACCGAGAGTATCCCGCCTGCATGGATACAGTAAGCTCTGTAAGCTCTCCATGGTGTATTTGATATGCCAAAAACAGTAACAAGTCTCACAATGGAGACATTGCTCAAGCAAATCAATGAACAACAGGAGGACAGTGCTACAGTGCTACTAAGAAATTTATTTGCATTCTTCCTATTTTCATGATGTAGCATCAATCACCTGAAATGATTGTAGCAATCACATATAAAGTTGTGCTGGTGAGTTTGGGGTTATATCTGGTAGCTAGTGGGTTTGGGGTTATATCTGGTAGTTTGGGGGATTGCTTCCAGGGTGAAAGGGATCAAACCCAGTGCTCTGGCATGAAAAACGTGTACACTAGCGCTGTCTACCTAGTTCTCATTTATTTGTGTACTTTGAGCTATCTACCTAGTTCTCATTTATTTAATAGTTGAGCTACCAAGTATGTTTTTTGGTCTACACGTCTTTCTTGTTTTCTGAGTTTCAATTCCTTTTTGCAAATTCAGCGGGGCAGAGAGATAATACAGGAGTAACAACCTTTGCTTTGCATTCAAGTCTATGACAATTCACTCTCTAGCAGGTTTGCCAAGCACAGTCAAGGGATTAGCATTGAGCCAGGAATAAGGAAGGAAGGAAGGAAGGAAGGAAGGAAGGAAGGAAGGAAGGAAGGGAGGGAGGGAGGGAGGGAGGGAGGATGTAATCAATATCAAGAGTGTAATTGTGAATAAATTTTAAATGACTTCACATTTGCTATGATATTGTCTTCCAGTTTACTGTAACAAACAGCCCTGAGGTTTTTATTTATATTAAATATGAAAATATAAAAATAATTTGGAACAAAAGATAAAAAAATTATCATTCATAGATGTCAATAATAAAATCTGAGATTTTTTCCAAAAATTTGACATTTTAGAAAAATTACTAAAGGGCAATATATAAAGAATTTCAAAATATATTTCAGAGTCAGAGACAGGCTGCAGAACTGAAGGTTTTTCATGCAGCCAGCTCAAGTTAGGTTCCATCATCACATGACCCCTAAGTAATCCTGGGAGAAATACCTGATCACAGAGCTACATGGGCCCCAGACTCCAGCTGGGAGATTCCCATTAACCCCAAATAATAGTTAGGTTTACTAGTTACTAGAGCTGAAGAGATGGCACAGCAGTAGGGTGTTTGCCTTGCACACAGCCGGCCTGGCTGAGTCAGGTTCGATTTCTCCACCCCTCTCGGAGAGCCTGGCAAGCTACCGAGAATATCTTGCCGCACGGCAAAGCCTGGCAAGTTACCAGCGATGTATTCAATATGCCAAACACAGTAATAAGTTTCACGATGGAGACGTACTGGGCCCGCTCGAGCAAATGTATGAACAATGGGAAGACAGTGCGTGCTGCTAGTTACTTTTATTATTAATAAAGAATAATAAAGAGGATCATAATAATGAAACCAGTATGTCACGGGGTGAGTAATATCTCAATGGGCTAGGCACATTCTTTGTATGTTGAAGTTCTGTGTTCTATCCCCAGTAATACTAGATACCCCAGTAACCCTGTACTTGAGTCCTAAGCATAGAGCTAAAGAATAACCCTTGAACATTGCCTGGTGTAGTCTAGAAAGAAAAACAAAGAAAAAAGGGACCAGGGCGATAATATAGCAGGTAGTGCATTTTCTTGCACGCAGCCAACGTGGGTTCAAACCCTGGAAACCCATATGGTCTTCTGATCCACACCAGAAGGGACCTCTGAGCACAGAACAAGGAGTAAACCCTGAGAACCTCTTGGTGTGGCCCGAAAACAAAAAAGAAGAAAAAAAGACTATTAGAAACAGCCAGATAATAAATTAATTGGATAGATTTCATACTAAGGAATATTTCCTTCTAATTCTTAAATATATTGTAGGTTTTATCATATTATGTATTGATGACTCTCTAGTTCTGAGGTTAATATGTCAAACTTGACTCTAAATCTATGCTAGATTTTGATTTTCTGAATAGTTGCAAAATGACAAGTAGTGCAATTGCTCATAATTCAGTTTATCAAATAAGTCACGGGATTAATCTTTACCTGAATATATATTTTGATACATTTTTGAAGTTGAGATAATGTAATAAAAACATGATACCAACTTTCTCATAATTTCTTTTTAGAAGTTACAAATGCACACAATAAGGAGTATGGCTAGATAAAACTCCAAAAGAGTGTTTATATCGTCTAATGTAAAACAAATAAATGGTAAAAGAGTAAGTTTGTGAATATGCTTTATTTGCAAGGTACCCCTACTCACATTGAAATACAAAATAAGTTAATTATGGCTGGCACCCTTGCCCCAACTCCACCATTCTAATTACAGAGGATCACTGTGCACTATTTAACTCTATCAAATACAAGAATGAATTTTTATTAAAAATAATTTTCTTTGGAGTAATATTTACTTAAATATCATTTTAATAAAAGTTGTTAGAAATATTTTATAAATGAGATCATAATCAGATATTGTTATTTTTCAAGTTAATGTGCGATGATCATTAGAGTGGTTGATGGTCAAAGGTCATAATGAAAAACATGAATGTTTAAGGTTTATGACAAATATTTCTCAGAACAACCCAATTGCCCATGAGTTCACAACTACTTTCCTTCATCTCTGAGATCTGCAGTGAGTGATCTGAGCAGCCTAAATCTATTTGATGCTAATGCAACAAATTAGTACAAGTCAAGACAAGGATTTTAGTATATTTCCTCCCAGTAATTCTCTCTTTTCTGTGATCAACTAGTCTGAAACCTTGTCCAATGACGAAAAGAAAACAGTTCTCTTGGAGTTGCAGAGTTGCATAACATGATTCTCTATAATGATGTAATATTTGATGTTGTAGGCCATGTGAAACAGATTAACTGTGACTAAATTAACATTCTAAGGCCAGCTGATATGCACATGTAAAACATGAAACACATTCATACTTTGAGATGTAATTAAATGATTCTTAAACACTATGCTGTAAATAATTTAAACCTCATAAATACCTATCTTATAAAATAAAAATTGCTTTTAGTTGTTTCTTTAAACAACCAACATGACAACCTAATTAATTTCAGTGCATTTTCTTCCTTGAGAAACTTAGTCGGAAAATGATTTAGTAGCGTTTTTTTTTAATTTGGTAGGATAATGCCTCGTTTGTTCTTTTTTTTTTTTTTAAGAGTTCTTATGTTCATATGTTCTCGGTTGTCTTTAGGAAAGATTGATGTCTGGTGTCACTGCTAGGAAGTGCAAACTGTTCAGCCTCACAGCAATCTATGTTCTCATCCTCTTACTCCACAGGATATCACATACTTTGGCAGCCAACATTAAGAAGGGAAGTTCTTTAATGGCAATAAACTGATACCAATGAGGCCATTCCCATAATGCTTAAAACTCTTAGTGGTTAGAGACTGTGGAACAAAATGGCGAATCTTAGGAACCACTTGAATATGCTAGTTGAAAGGTACTAATGGTGTTTATTTAACCCAATGCTGAAAATGATTCAAAATTGCCTCTATCATTAAACTTTTCACCAAAATATCATCGTCATGATAGCCTGGGAAAATCTGGATCTGTTTAACTATACCTTGACCCTCCTTTTCCAGACATAAGAGCTTAGTGATCAATTGTGTTAATAATAACAATTGTCAGTATGCTTTTTAGAAGTAATTTCCACAGTGTAACATGTTCCAGCTATGCCTCCACCCTATGGAGAGTGGAGCAATAGGAGGGAACTTTTTTCACCATAAGTAAAATGAAAGGAATTTATATAAGATGACATGAAACAGGTGTTTAAGAAGTACTGAACTCCTACGTAAAAAAAGTGATATTGTGTAATAAAGTCGGTCAGTAGCCATGTGATAGTGGAAATGTTATTTAAAATTTGCAGTATTATTATCTGTAAGAGTGACAAGGTATTTCTTTTCGTGTGGGCAATGCTGTTACAGTTAGAGAATTAAGCAGGAAATAAAATATATGTTTTTTCTTACAGACAAGTTGGATTCTGGTTGCTATGAACAAGATATTCACTGGCTGCCTCAGTTCGCAAATGTAATCAAAACCAGCAAACTAGGTAAAGAAAAAAAACACAATCACCTGGGGATGTTGTCTTTTGGCTTTGTCTCATTTGTCATTCTTCAAGCAAATGATATAAATTTTAAAAATAGTCAGTGAAATATTTCTAAAATATAACCACTAAGCATGAAAACTTAACTAGATTTTAGTATCAGTGAATGATTTTTGTACCCAGATTAGATTTTTTATGTAGGTTTTTAACTTATTCTATCTTTTGCACAGGTCACTTCTAATCTTTTATGAAATAGATAAAATGCTACCAAAATTTAGGGGACATTGGTTGGTCATACTCAGAAATCATATGGTCAGGACCACACCTTGCTCTATCTTCAAGGGTTATCGATGTGGTGCCAGCATTCAAACAATTTTCATTTTAGAGAAGATACTTTTATTTCTTAAAAAGTAAAAATTAGGAAATAGCAAACTTAGTATCATATTAGTTGTTTAAATATTGCATAGTATGAAGATCAGGTAAAAAAACCTAACAGGTTGAAACTATGGCTGAAGCCTAATAGTTTGAAACTGCCTAAACTCTAAAATAGTAACTGTGCAAAGATAGTTTTTGTTACTGTATTTATTTTAAATATGGCCATATATATTTTAAAATATGACTATATTTATTTTTAAAAACCAAACATAGGGCGGGAGAGATAGTACAGTGGGTAAGGTGCTTGCCTTGCACATAACCACCACAGGTTTAACTCCTGGTATCAACAAGGTGCCTCCATCAAGCACCTTCAGCAGTGATTCCTGAGCACAGAGCCAAGATGAGGCCTGAGCAGCACCAAATATGGCACAAATACACGAGAGAGGAGGGCAGGAGTAGGGGAGAGAAAGAAAATCAAATGTATACATAATTTACATTGTTATGGCATGCTTTTCTTTGAATTGAAATCCAAAATATAGACACTATTATTAACCCACTTCATGAATACATTTTTTTAACTTTTATGTCCATTAATTTTAGATTTTAAAAATTGTTTTATGTGCATTTTAGTAACTGTTACCAATGTTCAAATCTAAACAAAACATTTAATAGTGTTCCACTTAAAGAAAAGAAGGAGTTCAAATTACTTTGTAAATGCAAAAGGACCACTTAACAGTTCATCATATCATAATAGCCTCTTTTTTCAAACTGTATGATAAATAGTTTTTTGAAAATACACTGAAATTTCTGCTCATCTCATTACAATTTAATTCTCATATTGGTAAGTTTAATTTTTCTTAAAAAATCAGCTAAGAGCCTGAGAAACAGATCAAAGGACTGAACACATGTAGAGTCCCTGGGTTCTATTCTAGATACCAGACATTTGCCTGAATAAACAACACATTGGCCCTCGTGGTCTCCAGAACAACAGCAAGCCTAAACAACAAGCAAGTATCTAATTCAGAAAAAGATTGACTGAAAGTATGTTTTACTTAAAATACTAATAACTTGAAAATATTACAAAATATATTTAAATATTACAAAACATACACACACACACACATATATATATATATATATATATATATATATATATATATCTCGGAGAGCCCGGCAAGCTACCAAGAGGATCCTGTATGGCAGATCCTGGCAAGCTCCCCATGGCGTATTCGATATGCCAAAAATAGTAACAATAATGGGTCTCATTTCCCTGACCCTGAAAGAGCCTCCAATACAACAGCATTGGGAAAGACTTGTAAGGAAAGGCTGCTAAAATCTCAGGGCTGGAACAAATGGAGATGTTCCTGGTGGCCGCTCGAGTAAATCAATGAACAACGGATGACAGTGATAAGAACATGTATTTGATGTCTGTGTATTTCAGTGTGAATAGTGGCATAAAAAAGTATTACCAGTTTGGTTGGATTATTCACATATACACAACAAAAACATGCATACAAATTCACATATCTAATATTATTCTCAAAATATATAACAGTTGGCTTCTTTTATTTTTCAGTAATGAAATATTATCCGTATATGTTACTTCCTTTGTTTTTCTAGAATATCTGCTATAATTAAATTCCTTCTATTTTGCAAACAAGCCTATCCGCACAACTTCATAAATCTGAAAAATATATTTGGGAATCAAACCACAAAATAAAATTAAATGAATGTATTTTTCAATACTTAAGGTAAAAATTGAAATTAGAATCAAAATAAGGGAAAGGCAGGAATAGATATCTAAATACGCTGCTTAAGTACAATGTTATTTAGTGAGAAATGAAACTAAATATTTTAAAATAATGTTAATTATCATAATTTACATAAGACAATATGTGCAGTATAATTTAATCAATACGCTCAAGTCTTAGCTAGGCTCTTAGTCTCTAATAATCTATTTGTTGAAGAAAATCAAAAATTATTCAGTTTTATATACTTTTAATGTAAAAATCTATATGCTGTAAATTTAATTTTACTCTAATGAAAACCCCAGTCTCATAGAAGACAATGTTAACAGTATATTGCCTATATGTTTTCAAAAGTAAAAGCAATGGAATGTGTTATCACACAACATACATTAATTACCAATATTTTATTTTAAGAAAATTGAGCTACAGAGAATGTGTACTATGAAACTTGTCGAGATGATCAAATATTTATATCTTGCTTTAAAATGTACACAATATTGGCATGCCGCAAACCTACTTAATGCTACAATCAAAGTTATAAGCTACATATGTTCAGTGAAATGTAAAAAGCCCTGTTCTTACTTTTAGTTTTGTAACATTTATCTGTTACTGTAACATCTTTATTGAAGCTGGGAATATTGTGAACCATTGAAGCAACAAATTTGAGCACTGACCTATGTTACTGATTAACATAATTCTTCAAAGACAAATAAATATTGTAAAATGTTTTGATGTACCAAGACCTACACTTTTCTTCCTACCATCTCTTTCTGACCCTTTTTCCTTTTTTTCTTCCTTCTTTCATTTTTTTCTTTTTTGTGTTTCTTTTTTCTCAAAGACTCCTAAAAGCCTCTTATTTAGTATTTATATTATCCTTTTAACCTTCGGTCACTGTCACTGTCACTGTCCTCCCACTGTTCATCAATTTGCTCGAATGGGTCCAATAACATTGTGAGACTTGTTACTGTGTTTGGCATATCGAATACATCATGGGTAGCATGCCAGGTTTTGCTGCGCAGGCAGGATACTCTCGGTAGCTTGTCGGGTTCTCCAAGTGGGGCAGAGGAATCAAACTCAGGTCGGCCATGTTGGCTGTGTGCAAGGCAAACATCCTACTCATTGTGCTATCATTCCAACCCTCGGTACTGTGCTCTTAAGAGAAAGTCTTAATGGACAAACTACACTTTCAAATATAATACTTATATTCAGTAACATTTTAATTTAGAAAGAGAAGTTTGTTTTGGGCCTCATTTTCTTTATAGGACAGTCATCAGGATTTTGACAAAGGTTCATCAAAAAGCATCATAACAACAGGACTTCACATTCATTTATAAATGTCCCTATTCTTAGCAATAAATTTGCTTCTATAATAAAACTGTCTAGAAAGAAAATGGCATTACTATTTTATTAGTATGACTTAGATATTTCACTAAAAATTTAGATTCTGAATAAGGAAAGAGGGAAGGGAGAAAGGAAAGAAGGAAAGAAGGAAAGAAGGGAGGAATAAAGGACGGAAAGAAGGAGCAAGAATAGTATATCACATTTTATGAAGTGTAAAGTAGAAGACAAACAATTTTGATAATATGTGTATATATCTAAATAAATATACATACATATATTAGCACAAAAGGATCAATCTGTAACAACATATTAGTGATCTCTTATAGAGGGGCTTAATGGCACTAAGGTGAGATACAGCAATTTTCACATACTTTCCTTTAAGAAAACCAAAGGATCATTTTTAGTGGATTTTCAAAACAAGCAATACAAAATTATTTAGCATCTGACTTTGGGGCAGCCTTTGGTAGTAGTGGTAAAATTCAAAATAATGTTGGTAGGAATGTGTAATAGTGGTGAGATTGGTGTTGAAATATTGAATGTAATAAATTATTGTAAAAAAACTTTATAAGAATAAATATAAAACAATAATGAGGGAAAAAGAAAATATGTGTTAAAATGTGGATTTAGACAGTGATGATGCACAAACATGAGGATACATCGAAAGTCATTGAATTATAGATTTCAGATGGCAAAATTTTATTGTAAGGAACTATAGATTTTGAAAAAGCAAAATATCACTGTGGCAAAGGAAGGTGTCACTGTCACTGTCACCTGCTCGAACGGGCCCAGTAATGTCTCCATTGGAGACTTTGTTGTTACTGTGTTTGGCATATCGGATACAACACAGTTAGCTTGCCAGGGTAGACTTTTACATGTGGTACCATCATACGTACTTTTACTTTTAAATAAACAGTGCCAGAAAGAGAGTATAGCTAGTTGGGTGCTTGCTTTACATATAACTGAGTTAGTTTCAATCCCCAGCACCCCACATTCTTCCTGAGCACCACCAGGAATAAGCCCGGAGGACAGAACAAGGAGTAAGTCCTAAGCACACTGTCTGTGGACCAAAGAAAAGAAGAGGGGGTTGGGGGAGGAAGAAGGAAGGAAGGAAGGAAGGAGGGAGGGAGGGAGGGAGGGAGGGAGGGAAGGAAGGAAGGAAGGAAGGAAGGAAGGAAGGAAGGAAGGAAGGAAGGAAGGAAGGAAGGAAGGAAGGAAGGGTTGAAATACTGTCAACCAAAGACTTCTTGCCTTCAAAACATTCATAAGTAATGGCAAATGCAGACAGCTTAACAGAAAACCACAGTGCTGTAATAACAAATGACTGAAATAATGAAAGAGAAGAAAAAGAATTTTGTTTTGAATTTGAATTAGAAATTGTTACAAATCGATGAACATTGGGAAGACTGCTACAGTGCTACATAGGATAGAGGGAATTCAAAACAGAATTAAAAAGTTAAAAAAATTTAAAATAAAAAGGCTAAAAAATAAAAACTTCAGACAATAAATTAATAAATAAATAAAAAAGCAAAGATGGAAAGACCAAATGTGGATAGAACATCTAAAGAAAAGTACATTCTCTTGTGGACCAACCGCAGTGTGTTTGAAAGCTGCACTTGTTTTCTAGAAACAAGAGAGTTAGAGTTTACAGGCCTGATTTTTGTCCAGTTTTTCTATGAAAAACAGTAGAAAAGCAGTATACCTTCCACAAAGCAGCTAGCCACTCTGATTATCAATAATTATGAGAAAACTAGACCACAGCGGTATATTTAAATGATTTTATTTTTATCTTATTTTTAACTTCTGATTTGTACATTTATTTATTTTTCATTATTGTAGAGTAGTTTGCAATATTTTATTGCATTTAATATTCAAACACCAATCCCACCACCATTACACCTTCCCACTACCATATTTCAGATCTTTCCATCTGAACCCCAATCCCTGCCCCACAGCAGAACCAAAACAATGTATTTTGTATTGTTATGGAAAACTACTGAAAATGCTACAAAACAGCATCCTTAGAGGAAAGAGTTTGAAGATTGTTGTATTTCAACCAGGGGGGGTATTAAGCCCTTCTATAAGTCTGTAAAGAAAATTTTCCCCTCTAAGATTGGTTGCCTCCTACTTTGAACCCCATCAAATGTGGTGTGATACTCTTGGAGTATGGGTAGAGCTTGTCCTATTTAAATGATTTTAAGGAGACTGTGTACACACGTTTTGTTAGCTCTTGCAACATATCAAAGACAACACAAACATTTTTCCTCATTTCAAAAGTCAAAAGTTTTCAATAATAAATATATTGGCAAAGTAGAAAAAATACTGGGAAAAAAATTAAGATCTACTAATCCATAGTCTAGAGAATCATGGTGTTAACATCTTACTGTGTAGCTTTTTGGTTGATGTGTGTGTGATTAGTTTAAGATTATATGAAATATTATATGACACACATTTCTATAACCCTCAAACATTTTCAACAGTTCCACAATGTTTTTTGAGAGAAAAAGTGTATATTTGCCCCAATTATGTAAGTGTTGATTCATTCATTACTATGCATATTTAAAGCTTACAAAGTTTTAAATATTTATCAAAGTAATGCATGTCATAGTTTTAAAGTTATATTTCCCACTGTGTTCATAAAAAAAAATCAGCAACACTGTAAGCATCTTTCTCAATTTCTAGTTCTCACTCCCCAGAGGCAACCACTTTTACCTGCTTTAGCTATTTTTTTGTGCACTACTTCTATTTTTTATAAAACAATCTTACTATTTTAAAATTATTTTATACTGCTGACTACTCTTATAGCAGCTATAGATTTAATATTAACTTACTAACATTTAAACAAATACATAAATGTAGATATATGTTCAATTTTTTTGCCAATATGTTTTCATCATTATTTTTATAATCATTAAAAGTGGATGAACAGAGTGATCGTGCAACAGGTAGGTATTTGCCTTGCACACAACCAAGCAGGGTTTGATCCCTGGCATCCCATGAGGTTCCCTGAGCACCACCAGGAATGATTCATGAGTGCAGATCCAGGAGTAACTCAATAACATCTCTGAGTGTGACCCCCCAAAAAAAAACAAAAACTAACCATTAAAAGTGAACTTTTTATGATGAATATATTCTCTGCTGAACTACAGAGCAAATTATAGTATAACTTTTATTATTTTATAAAAGAATTTCCACATATGTATAATCAAATTTGCTTTATCATATTAATATATTCAAAATATACGGCATTCTAGAAAAATTTTATCTATGTTTCTTTCTTGATATGGTTTATTATATTTTGGTTTAAAGCCTCTCAATCTAAGTCCAGTTTGAAAATAATTATACTTAGATCAAATTCATAGTTATGGTCCTGGAATTGGCCTTCATCCAATTTGGCTTTCCTTTCATCTCTTTTCCGTTGGGTTTCCTGTTTTTTGATGCCACTATTCGTCTTTCTTTATTCTTTGATCTTGATAAATATGCCCTCTGTTATATGAAAATTAAGGCTGACAATTCCAATCACAGCTGAACTTGCTTTTATTCTTTACACTCTTAATAATTTGAATAGGTATATAATTTCAGGATAGAAATTATTTTTCTACTGCTTATGAATTCACTTATACATTATTTTCTAGGATCTAGTTGTTGATGAGAGGCCATATGCCATTTTAACTTTATTATTTTGGGATGAAATAATGAGCCTCCTGCCCGTGCACCTGGCTGTCCTCACCGGGGTCCTTTGGAGCAGGATGGGTTGAGTTTCCCTCTTTGCCCAGAGCAGAGCCTCGACAGCTGAAGACCTCCGGGACCCAGCCAAAGCCATGCTGAGACCACTCTCCACATGCTTAGATGAGGAACCGACAGAGGAACCCAGGTGTGCAGGACCTGGGACTGAGATCTCCAAGCCTGCTCGGTTCGGGACTGGGCCTCCTCCACCCAGTTCCCCCACCTTCCAGTAGCTAGATAGTTACACCTAATAACTGCCATGTAACCCCATCAACGGTCATCCAGATATTATAAAATCAAGCTCCCGGAAGTCCTGGAAGTAGAGAATAAGGCTTATTCTTATTCTCTTATTCTCTAGTTCTCATTTTCAGAGAACCCGGTAGGCTACTGAGAGTATCATACCTACCTATATATCTGACTAGGCACACCTATAAAGGTGATTAGAGTCTGCCCCAAAAGCCTCCATCCATCTCGGAGAGCCCAGCAAGCTACCAAGAGTATCCCACCCGCACAGCAGAACCTGACAAGCTACTAATGGCATACTCGATATGTCAAAAACATAACAATGAATGGTCCTTATTCCCTTGACCCTGAAGGAGCCCCCAATATGTGATCGAGCTACACTTGCCCATGACAGGGACAAATGGAGATGTTACTGGGCCCATTTGAGCGAATTGAAGAACAACGAGTGATAGTGATATTTTGGGATATCTTATATTTTCAACATTTCTGGAAGTTACAAATTTTGGTTGACTAAAATTTTATGATGAACTATATAAGTATGGCTATTATTTTTGTTTACTCTGTTGAAATTTGAAAAATTTGCAGTCCTGATAGCTCAGAACTTTACTTTTATTCTTTGATAAAATAATTTTTACACCTTTATCTATTTTTTTCTGAAAAAAAATGGGTGACCAAAATAATATGAAAACATTATTTAAAAAGAACACTACAGGGCCCAAAACATAGTTCAATGGGTAATGCTGACCACATGTTTTGCATGCAGGATGTCCAGGTTCAATTCCTGGCACCATATGGTTCCCTTGCATCAAGAATTGCCTTGAGAGCTGCGAGCATCCAGGGCACTGAATATGATGCCCCCAAATATAATAGACTAACTGAATAAGAAAAAAAAGAAAGTTACTGGCAGATATCTCCTATAAACAGAAATGTGAATTACTATCAAATACCAGTTAAAGCAACTACATATTAAATGAATTATTTGCCACAAACTGCACTCATCCCAGATGTTCAAGTCTGGGTCCACACTAAGAAATCAATTAATTTAACCTATATCAATAGCACAGTGGGTAGGGCGTTTGCCTTGCACTCAGCCGACCAGGCCAACCCGAGTTCGATTCCTCTGTCCCTCTTGGAGAGCCCAGTAAGCTACCAAGAGTATCTCGCCCACATGGCAAAGCCTGGCAAGGTACCTGCGAAGTATTCAATATGCCAAACACAGTAACAACAAGTCTCACGATGGAGACGTTACTGGGCCCGCTCGAGCAAATCGTGGAACAACGGAAGGACAGTGCTACAGTGCTACATATCAGTGAAAAAATGTAGTAAAATAGAATGGGACAAGTCAGCAGTGATGGGGCAACTGCGGTCTCATGGGGTGGGGGGCGGAACCGGCACGTCCTTCCCGCCTCACCTAGACCACGAGTTGACCCCACCCCCTCAATAAGCAGCTGTCCAGCATGGCCATGGCCTCAGAGGCACACAAACCTAATTCGGTAACCAGCAGCTTTTGGCAGAAATGGACTATGCATTAAGCTATGGAACATGCCCCCCAGGAGGGAAAGGGTGCCTGTCTTTTCCACCTCCCCCCTCCCCTGGAGTCATGATGGCTGCTGCCTCAGACCTTATTGGACAGCCAGGTATGAGCCAGCAGTGATGGGGCAACTGCGGCCTCATGGTATGGGGGGGTGGAACCAGCACATCCTTCTTGCCTTGCCAGACCACGAGTTGCCCCCACGAATGGCTCTCTGGCATGGCCATGGACCCAGAGGCACAGAAACCAATCTCGTAATTATCCGGCTTTTGGCAGAAATCCCTCCAGACTAAATTAGTAAAATATCAGAATTCCAAAAAATTGCGACTGCACGACATCATATTCTCTTCATAACCAGCAATAGGAAACAAATTATTTCACGATGCCTTTTCAGCAGGACTGTCTGATTGATGGGGTAAAATTCCAAATAATAAGGGTGCATCTTTTTTTCAAAATAATGAATGTAATTAAAGTAGAGACAGAGTTAAGTGGAAATCATCTGCCTCACAGGCATGGCGAGGGGTGGCATGGGGGGTATATTGATGTTCTTGGTGGTGGAAAATATGCACTGGTGAAGGGATAGTGTTGGGCCATTGTATGACCGAGACTTGAACCTGAAAGCTCTGTAACTGTTCTCACAGTGATTCAATAAATACATTAAAAATAAAATAAATTAATTAAAAAAATAAAATGGAAGATATGAACAAAAATAAGAAAAAACTTTTAAAAAAGCATGGAACAAAATCCAATATTCATTCACAATAAAAATGTTCAGGAAAATAGAAACAAAATGAACTCTTATACATACAAAAATAAATAAATAAAAACAGATAAGAGAAAAAAATACAACAACATATTGATGGGGGTGGAGGGGGGTCATGAGATTTTCCAAGAACAAAAAATAATGTCCCTGCACATAAATGTTTCAGTATCAAACTGGCAGTTCTTGCTAATGCAAAAGACAATGACATAAGTGTATTCAGATTAGGAAATACACCATAAAACTCTGCTTAGAAATGACACATTGCTCTATACTACATGATGCAGAAAATTACCATAAAACTATTCAAAATCAGAAGCAATAAAAATGTTATTTTGCTTATAACAATAAATGTGCATTCTCTCACTGACCTTTAAGGAAGCTCTACTTGAATTACCAGAGTAGTCCTTTTTCTGCTATTTGCTCTTAACCAAACATTGGCAACTATGAGCACCATCTTTACTTCAATGGATCAAGCCAAATAAAACTACAGCCCAAAAAGACATCCTGTCCTTCATTCAGCAGCTAACAATCTCCTCTCACTATTCCAAAGAAAAACAGATATAAATATTTTCAAAGCATTTAGTCTTGCAACAAAAAATGAGCATTAACAAAATCATACTTGGAGAAAGCAATGAGAACATATATGAAAATATTGTTATGTCAAAGTGGGAAGCATTAATTCATAATATGCAGGAGTATTTTTAGATGTACTGACAGTCTGCATGAAGCTTGGGAGTGGTATGACTTGTCTTCATAAGAAAGGAATGACCTAGCCTGGGAATTTTATTGGCAGATATCACAGCTTAAAAATGCACATGGGATGTCTGTCTTATAAAGCAACAAGTATAATATTTTACTTTTTGTATTTTATGACAGGAACCAGTTATTATAAACAGAAACTTTTCTTATGTTTTCTCATTTTTCATCTGAATTATACTAGGTCATCTAAAGAAATCTATGTGTTATCTTGGATTTTATGACTTTGGATAGTTTTCAAAATATTTTCCCATATATCACCTCCTTTAAAGCATTATAATAACTGTTGATGAAATTTATTAATATATCCACTTTACTAAGAGACAACTCAGATCAAAAAAGGATTAGTGAATTGTCTAAGAGTATATAACCATTAATGACAGAGTTGTATCTAGAACTTTAAGCTCTGCTTTCAAATCCAAAGTATATACTCCCTTAGTCATACTTCTGATATGTCCTTCTTCCTTCTAATTAGCTTCACATAATTTTGGAATTTAAGCAACAGCTTACTTTAGGAAGATATCTTCAGTCAGATGCTGGTTAAATCTCACAGAATCACCTCATGCCTCACCACACCAGGCAAAGCAGAATAGCAGCTATGTCAACCTAATATATAGTTACCTTCTAGATTTATCTGCCAATTTGTAATACCCTCACATATAAATGCCTCTTTTTTAAAACTAGGACATAAATATGTACTGTTTCTCTTTTGAAAATGTCAGTTTTAGCCTTAAAACCTGAGTCTAATTTTTATAGGACTGGTTTCATCCACTTGACTGACTTAGTTTTAAATCAATGCAAATAAAGCCACTCAAGATGCTGTGACTATAATCTATTAGCTTTTGTTTTGTAATGAACAAATCTCAAAAATTGGTTTGAAGGGCTCAGTCTGTGGAGAAACAATGGAAGCTTAGCAGTGAGGAAGGTGCTTGCAGGAGGGAGTTGCCTGCACTTCTCAGATGACAGCAGGCCCAGTGCAAGGCTTCTGGCGAGAGGGAGGCAAGAGTGGTCTTGCTCAGAATGCTCTCATTTCCTGCTCTCTCCCCAGGGAGGCATAGATAGCATTAAAAAAGGTCCTGGAATGAACTTTTCTGAATCTTAAAATAATTCTTTTTTAACTTTTAAAGGAGGGATAAAAACGTAGGTTGGATCTGTCTTGGAAAAAAAAATCTCAGTCATAAAAAAAAAATTGCATTGCCAAAGTCATGCATCCTGCACTTATGTCTGTAGATTTTTCACACCAGAGTTATGTTTTTTAAAATTCTTGTTCAAAATGAGTGAAAAAATAAGAGCAGTAGGAGTAATTTATAACTGAAGGAATTATTATACAAGGTATATTAATAATTATTAAGAAATGAGTGACATTAATTTTACCAGATTTCATCCAATAGATAGTAGGCTTTATAGAGCTTGATCAATATTAAATATGTGCTTGATATTTATAAATAATTTTCATTCATTATACCATCCACTTAAGCTGATTAAATATTTATTTACGAGTAGTTAGCTACTCAATGTATTTTTTTTTTAATTTTTATTAGTGAAACACCATGAGGTACAGTTGTAGACTTACAAATTTTTGTGCTTGGGTTTCGATTATACAATGATCAAATACACATCCCTCCACCAGTGCCCATTTTCCATCACCATGGATCCCAGTATCCCTCCCACCCCCATCCCCCCACCCCACCCTGCTTCTGTGGCAGGGCATTCCCTTTTGTTCTCTCTCTCCTTTTGGGTGTTGTGGTCTACAAAAGAGGCATTGAGTGGCAATCATGTTCCGTCTATAGTCTACTTTCAACATGCATCTCCCATTCTGGGAGGATCCTCCAAACACCGTTTATTTGGTGCTCCCTTCTCTATCTGAGCTGCCTTTTCCCCTAGCATGCCTGGCTGGTCTCTAAGCCATGGAGTATTCAATGTTTTTATGAATATAGAAAGATTACTCAGGTACTTTGAAGCCCTGGAGATACAGTAGCACTGTAGCACTGTTCTCCCATTGTTCATTGATTTGCTCAAGCAGGCCCAATAATGTCTTCATTGTGAGACTTGCTTTTACTGTGTTTGGCCTATCGAATACATCATGGGTAGCTTGTCAGGCTTTGTCATGCAGGTGAGATATTCTCGGTAGCTTGCTGGGCACTCCAAGAGGAGAGGAGGAATTGAACCTGGGTTGGCCATGTTGGCTGCGTGCAGGACAAACGCCCTACCCGCTGTGCTATCGCTCCAGCCCTGAAGATACAATATTCAAGAAAAAAAAAAGATACTTCTGACTTGAAAGCAGGTTTTTTTTCATTGCACATTTTGTTTAATTTGGGCAATGCTCAAATATTCTAAGGGAAACTTACTCTAGGCTATGTGGTTGGAGGTGGATCATGAAAGGGCCTGCTGTGCTGGTGATAGATACTAGGATTGCTTAATGTAAAGCCTGGAATTAGTTCCTCACATCCTTTAATAAGATGGTGGGAGGCTAATGGGCACTTTTGGGATGGTAGTGTATAGTAACTTTATTAATCAGTACTACAGGAGTTACATTACTTAAAATATCATTTTAAAAACATTAATATCTTTAAAAATAAAACTCTTGCTAAACTATCAGTACAAGTCCCTTCTTTTCCACATTTTGTAGATAAAAATACCTATATCTATATATTTTCCAATAATGCTTCCTTTATAAATAGCCTTTAATAAAAGAACAAAGTATATTAATTGTGAGTATGAAAAGCATGTCATCTTATATAACTATTTTATTTAGTTTGACTGACTTAAAAATGACTATTAAATAATATTTAATAAAGTGATTTTAATATCAATAAGAATGATATCTGAGAAATTAAATTTTTATCTAGTCCTTATATTGCATTTAAAGATTTTAAACTCATAGTAAGATCATTTAAAAACAAATATTAAAAATGTATCAATTACACTTAATTTTATAGCAAGCATTTTAGAAGTGTTGGAACAAGAATAAGTTCCATGAAGAAGTAACTCTGGCAAATTATTTAATGAATAAAAATGTATAAATTCTTCATTGTAAATTAAACTCATTCTTAAAAAGATCTAATTTTATTGACAATATAATGACAGATTTTTACATGGTGCCTTTCCTGTATTATAACTGTGAAGTTTCTGAAAATAAGTGGGTTATATCAAACTAAAAAGATCCTGTAAATCTAAGTGATATGATGGAATGGAAAAAGTTCACAAACCTACATTTGATCACAGGTAAAAATCCTAGATCTGTAAAGGCTATATCATTCAATAGCATAAATCCAAGTAGCACAATTAAAAACCAGGAAAAAGAATAGGGGAATGGGAAGAAGGAAGTTACAAAATATAAATTTCAAACTATAAGACAGATAAATAGTATAGATATAATCAACAAAACGATTGCAGCCTCGCTGATAAATGGTGTAGAGGAAAATGTTAAGTGAATAAATCCTAAGCGTTTTAATAATAAGGAAAAAATGTTTGCTTTTACTTTTATTTTCTATTTACTATATATAAATATGGATGTTAACTAACCCATTGCAGAAATTATTTCACATTCTATGAAATTAAATGATTATGTTGTGTACCATCAATTTATATGTGATGGGCATCAACTGTTTTTCTCTAAAAATAAAGCAAATGGAAAACTGAATTTCTAGTAATTCATTCAAATAATATTGATTATAAGACTACTATATGACATAGCCAAAGTTAAAGAAAATGTAGTCTCTCCTCTAAGAAAACATGCATAGACTCCTTAGTAGTGGGGTCTATTATAAAATAAAAGAAATGATTGTTATGTAAATTCCCAGATATCTGCCATTCTGTTAGAACCCTCCTTATTATGTGACTCTACATATACATTTGAGTTAACATAATATTTCTTTACAATTTTATATCTGAGAATAAAATATTTACTTATGTTTGTAAAAACATCTAATGCTCTATTTAAGAATAATAATATGCTAAATAAAATCTGTAAAGAACCAATATTCTTTATATTTTCTCTCAATGTCCTAACTTCATTTTTATTATTTCTAGATAAAAATATGAATATGTTATACTTTAGGGGAGCATAAAAAGCTTCAGCAAAAACTTCTAGGATATGGTGCTCTATTTAGATATTAGAATATCCAGGAAGAACTTATTTTGCCAGAGCTCTAGTTGGTCTATATCTGAGCATTAGGAGTTTTCATTAAAATTCATCAAATTCTCCTGCAGAGAGACCTGCAACTCTGGTCTCTTTAGAATGAGAACGTCTTTTGGCACTTTGTCGATCAGACCTCTGGGAGAAAAGAAGGAAAGCATACTTAGCAAGTGATTCAGAATTTTAGAATTCATTTCCCTTGCCAAGAAAAGAAAACCAGAGTCTTGAGGGACTGAGAAGCTAACATATTTATATATGTATTTACTTGAAGTGTGGTGTAAATTCCCAGGACTCCAAGAAAAATACAAAAAAAATACTGTCTTGTGGTTACATTTGGCAATAGAATGAGGTTTAATGTCCTGATAGACAAATATTACAGACACTGAAATAAATGTAATAGGAACTTTTCCTTATCTCCACATCACAAATGTTTCAAATAATTCATAATAGTTTTGCAAATAACCACAGGTCCAAAAGTTTAACATTGAATGATATGAAGTTAGACATAGAAGAATGCTACTTGGAAAAGTTTAATATTTTCCTAAAATGCAAATAAGACTCTAAATATACATGATACTGTAGGTCTTTTTAATCACCCAAATCTGCTAGAATTTCTAAACTAGGTTAAATTATAACAAAAAGCTAATTTTATAATATAGACTTTCTAGAATTCTAAATTATATATAATATGCTATCAGAGACCAGTAAATATCAAACATTGATATATTGAAAAATTTTTATAAAATGTTGTCATCATTTTCCAATTCACTGGATTTTGTAAATATATGTAGGGTTTCCAGTTTCCATGTTAAAGACAAAAATTTTAGATAATGGAGCCCAGAAAGCTACTGAGAGTATCCCACCCGCATGTCAGAGTCTGGCAAGCTCCCCGTGGCATATTTGATATGCAAAGAACAGTAACAAGTCTCACAATGGAAATGTTACTGGTGCCCACTTGAGCAAATCAATGAACAGGACGTCAGTGCTATAGTGCTACAGTTTCATCACATATATGTCATCATTTTTATTAGTATGTTGGAAAATAAATTTTAATAATTTCACAGATAGATATTTTATATAGTCACAATTCTTGGGAAAATTATTCAAATTAAAATAATGAACTACATGCTAAAGTGTTTAAAAAAAGCATACTTGAAAGAGAAAAAGTTATAGGCATTGACTAAGTATACTAAAAAGAAATTACTCAGCATGAGAAAATTATGGTTATGTGGATTACAAAGCATATAGGAACTCTAAATATATGTGTATCTGCATTTCTGATTGCTAACAATATAGTCATAAATTTCTTTTATAGAGCTATCACAAATAAGATTATAAAGTAAGCTCTCTCAAATGATTGACATAAAAGTTCACTAAGTAGATTTCACCAACCAATATAAATAAGAAATATTCAGGTGAAATAAGGCATTACAGGAGATAGAGGTGGGGAGTGGGGAGGAATACTGTATTATGTCCAGTTACTCCTGACTTCCCAAAAGGATCTTCTAAAACTCATTGAGACAAATTTCCTAAAGAGTAGTTAAAACTGCTGGCACAATTTTTAGATGGCAGGCTTTCAGAATAAAACGATCTCCTGTAACAGGATATTTCTATAAAATGTGACTAAAATTAACCTAGTATATAAATTGACCTAGTATATAAAATACCACAAATGAGTAATTGGAATAAGTTATAAAAGAAAACACCTTGCACTGTAATTTACATCTGAATTGTTTGGTAATATTTTCTTTCAGGTATTCTGAGTACAATAGGATATCAGTATAGAGTGAATGTTTAAAATACAAAAAGAGAGTAAGTATAAAAGACTAGATTGTAAGTGGAGGAAATGCTTTCATCAGTACAGTCAAGGGACATGAACCTGAATAAGGAAGTACTAGAATAAACGTAGTAGAAACAGTCAAAGCATACTAAAAATATGTTTTCTCTTAGCAAATTACTTAATCAGTGATCACTTCTTTCCTTTTCTCACTTTGGTCCAGTGAGCTGAATTCTATTCATGTCATTTTAGTTGCTTAAAGGGAAATGCCACAGCTTCCTTCATTATCCACATTTAAGCCAATTGGTAAGACAAACACACACATATACTATTATTGGGTTATCCTTAGCACTGTAGCACTGTAGCACTGTAGCACTGTCCTCCCGTTGTTCATCAATTTGCTTGAATGGGCACCAGAAATGTCTCCATTGTGAGACTTGTTGTTACTGTTTTTGGCATATCCAATATGCCACGGAGAGCTTGCCAGGCTCTGCCATGTGGGTGGGATATTCTTGGTAGCTTGCCTGGCTCCCCTAAAGGGACAAAGGCATCAAATCCGGGTTGGCTGCATGCAAGGCAAATGCCCTACCCGCAGTGCTATTTCTCCAGCCCAGGACTATCCTTAAAATTATTTAATTTCAGTTAGGTGCACTTATTAAAAAAATAATTAACAATACTACACTAGAATCAAAACTGAAGGGCCAATGAGAAAGTTACACAGAACCTGTTTCCTTCCTCCAGCATTCATCTGGGTTTATTTTCAAAGTAATGTTCGAGTCATACCTGTATGGAGTCAGAGTAAACAAACATATTTTGGAAAGAGGTGGAACAGTAGCAAAATCCGAGTCATGAGAATTTTATCAAGAAGAGAGAGAACACTCTAAGTGGGATGAAAGATGAAAATTAAAATACAAGCATTACAGAAAGAACATCATGTGTGTTGGAAGTGTAACATAAGTGTTAAAAGTAATGGAAAATTTGCACCTTGAATGTTTATATAAAGGACTAATATGGATGATTTCAAACAACTGTGGACATCACAGTAAAAAACAAAACCATCTTAGGTTCATTTTAGTTTTAATTGTATGTAAAAATCTTTAGTACAAAATTTCAAAAGGTCAATTTAAGAGGAACCAGGAATATAACTCAGAATAAGAGCTATCATTCATAATTCTGATGTGGGTGAGCCTGCTTTTAATTCCTGGCATCACTTTGTTCCCTGGGCATCTTGGGAGTGATCCCTAAACATCAAGCCAGAAGTGACTCCTGAGCAGTGCCAGGTGCAGCCCCCAAATAAAAGGAAATCACGAAGGAAGGAAGAAAGGAAGGAAGGGAGGGAGGGAAGTTATCTTTACAAGAATTAATCAGGACTGGCTGATGTTTAGAGCAAAATTTGATAGATGGAGCAATAAGGTTACATTGGCCAATCTCCTTCAATATATGTCCAGTCATATACAGGAGAGAAAGAAAGAAAAAAAGAAAGAAAGAGAGAGGGAAAGAAAGGAAGGAAGGAAGGAAGGAAGGAAGGAAGGAAGGAAGGAAGGAAAGAAAGAAAGAAAGAAAGAAAGAAAGAAAGAAAGAAAGAAAGAAAGAAAGAGAAAGAAAGAAAGAAAAGTAAGTGAATTTCTTACCCTTCCTACTGGTTTGCCAGAAGAAGACAATTTATTTAAAGAAAGTCTTCAGGATCAGAAGGTTTAATTCCTGGTTTTCCATATGTTTGGCCAATATTAATTCTTGAATGAAGAGTCAGAAGTAACTCCTGAGCATCACTAGGTATGCCCCACTTCCCCCCCAAAATAGGTCTTTAAAATTCTTCACGCAATACTGAGATAAATGAAGACCCGTTTTAGTTGGTGTATTAGTACTATTTCAGCTTAATCTAGAATGGAATCAGAGTTCACCGTTTGTTTTATCTTCTCACACCATAAATATATATGATCTTATAGTTACCAGTTAACTAGTGGTAAATAAATTAAGTGCTTCGTTGCTCATGTTCTTTAAAACTTTGAGATAATTTTAAAACTAATCATTTTACAGAGAGGGTAAGTCAGACAGGATACTTGCTTTGAACCTGGTTGACTCAGGTTCAATTCCAGGCATCCTGTGTGGTTCCCCAAGCACCACCAAGAGTAATCTCTGATCACAGAGTCAGGAGTAAGCACTGATTACTGCATTATGTGGCCCTCAAACAAAACAAACTCCCATATTTCTAGCTTATTTATTTAGTATTCAGCTTGGTTTAGGAAGTGACTATGCAAGGTATCCCCATGTATTTACAGTTTCTTTCAAGGCCTGAAATGTGTTTTTCTCCCTTCTACTTCCTTTGAATCATGCTTATTAAGAATATGCTCAGTCAAGTAGAAAAAAACATATATTTTGTCTTATGCTCTGTTGTCTAGGGAAACACAGGTAAGGAATTATGGAATCAGGGATGTCTACCTAGTTAGGAAATGCTTTCATGAGACAGGTACATGGATGCTGATCATGTCAATACAAACACCGCAGGGGGAGGCCAAGAGGATTGGCAGTCACAGGAAAGTTTAAGCAGCAGACAACATTATGTGAAAATCTCTTTATATACTAGGAGCAGAGTTCTACTGAAGAAAATAAGAAGTCATAGTTTCTATAGTAGGAAAGATGATATGGAAAATAGTAATAGTTAATCATATAACAAATATGGTTCTAAATTTACAACTATCATCCTATAGCTTTTGAATATTGCTCTTCTACTGAAGAATTGTACAACTTCAAAATGTGCTTGCACAATTTATCTGTTATGTGAGTAGTTATCCTAAGTCCTTTATAATAAGGTTACTATAGAATTAAATTAATGTTTATTAGGCACTTGAAGAAGTTTTAAAATACTCCCACTTTAAAAACTGTGGAAGCATTTGACAAAGGAAATGTCAATTTCAAGCAAAATTATGGGCTTATATTCCATATTGAACACTATATTTTCTGTCTTATAAAATATTAATAGCAGTATGTAAACTCAACTAAAAAGTGTGAAGGTGAAGAATATGATCAGTAATAACAGCAAGGTAAGAAAAATGTAGGACTATGAAAGAGTACTAAATAATATAAACCTATTGGAGCTGGAGAGATAGCACAGCGGGTAGGGTGTTTGCCTTGTACATGGCGACCCGGGGTTCGATTCCCAGCATCCCATTTGGTCCCCTGAGCACTGCCAGGAGTGACTCCTGAGTGCAGAGCCAGGAGTGCATCACTGGGTGTGACACCCCGCAAAAAAAAAGCAAATAAATAAATAAATAAATAAATAATATAAACCTATTGATTCTTAAACACTTATCTAATACTCTAAAATATAGCTAATACTTTCAAAGAAAAAATATGCAGAAACTATAATAAGCTATTCTGTGTAATAGTTGGGAAATAAGATCAGGAACCATATTTCAGACAACAACGAAATGCTGTATTCTTAGTTGTCTAATAGATGTATTGAGTTTACTATGGCTCCACCAACTTCATGGGACATGTGGAACATATTGACATGCAAAAAGGGTATATATAGGGAACATTAAAGACCTAAGAGCGAGGGGATTCTGTTGGAAGAAAACTTGGCCAGACATACCAGGAAAAGGAAGGTGGAAATGACAGCCACACTATTTGACCAGACAATATAATCAATACAGTGTTTTTAGTTATTTAGAGTCAGGTATTTCTTAATCAAGCTTGTTTTAATTAAAGGAACTGTGGTTCTCACCTTTAACAACAACAAAAACACAATATAAAGTATTTTAAATACATAGGAGGAGGGTTAAACTGTTCAACTGTGCATGGAAATTTAATAATAGCAAGATTCAAAAAATATTTACACTCCAACACTGAGTCTATAATGGTTCTTCCAGACAAATAGCAAATCCAGAATTTTACACAGGGTATTTGCACCATATTAAATAACAGGTATCTGTATTTTTTGGATATTAGTTCTGCAGCAATTATGGATTTATTAAATAATTTCTATTTGAATTCACTGTCTTACTTCTAATGTTAAAACTTTAAGAAATAAAATTGAAGATGAAGATATATAATTCTTTTTAAAAGAGTGATTTTTATATACCCCTATTTTGTAAAAGGCTTATTGCTCACTTTAGTATGATGAAGAGATTGTGAGTAAAGGATTCATTCCCTCTCTAACCTCAGCAAGCCCCACCCCCATCAACACACAAACTCAAATTCTCTTCTGCCCTCATCAAATCTGATAGTCTGTTTCTCATTTGTAAATCTTTCTTTACCTAACTTAACAAGATATTCTAACAGATCTGTTCACAACATTATGATTCTCTCTTTCTTATGGTAAAAGATGGTCAATTCATTAAAATCTCATCTGCTTCTGGGATAACCTATCAAAAGATAATGAACTTGAGTTCTGACTGTAATTCTTAATCCTAAGTATTGATGGCAAAACTGCCATAACTCTCATATCCACAGTAATCAAATTTCAGGTGGTAACACTATGCAAGTACTCTTTTTTGTTTGTTTTATCTTTTCTCTGAATAATGATGTACTAGTCATTACTACAAAGATTTCTAGTCCAAGGAAATATTTTATACACAAGAATTGCTTTCATGAATATTAAAGAGCAGCTAATGCATGATTAAAATATGCTACACTACTTAATAACTTCACTGTAGGAAATGCATAGTCTGGGACCAGAGATATAGTATAATGGGTAGGATGCTTGCCTGGTATACTGCCATCCCAGGTTCAATCCCTAGCATCCCATAGTCCCCTGAGCACCACCTGGAGTAATTTTCTGCATGCAGAGGCAGGAGTAATCCCTGAGTATTTCCAGGTGTGACACAAACTACAATAAAAAGTATAGTCTTTTCAATTATATACTTACATATGTATGCATAAAAGTAAATATCTAAAAAAATTATACATAATCATTTATTTTATAGTCAGCTTTTATATGTGAATCATTTTCATATAGTATTATTAATTTGCAAATTATGCATGTTGTGTGATTTTTCTGCACTTGCAGCTGCCTTATAAGTATCAATTCAGATTATCCTTAAATATATTTCATACATGCATAAACTATTTTAAATTAATTACTATGCAGATGTGTTTATTTTTATATTCAGTCTTATCAGAAAGATGTTATATTTTACTTGTGAAATAATGTTTGAAACTTAAACAGATCTGTGGCTGTAGGTCAAGTGGAAAGAAATAGGTGGTTTTAGTATTCAGTTCATTTCTAATATTTCTGCAAACAGGGGCCAAAAATTTACTAAATTCTAAATCAAATAACTTTATTCTATCAATGAAATAACAGCACAACAATTATTCAGTCAAATAACAGTCTGTTTTTTCATAATTGGATTTAATTTTACTTTTTTTATACAATTTATATAAATGTAAACTTTGAACAATCGTGAGTAAAAGTTTCAATTGGCAAGTTATAGGCTGTTTCTCTTAACATGTGACAAGAATAGAATAACTTACTGGCTTGATAAATTGTCATAATATAAAATTGTAATAACCTGGACCATAAATCCACACACTGTACTGCTTCTTTACGCTCCTAGAATATACTCTTGGGATTATATCGCCTGCTATTTTAAGCAAAACAATTTCAACTGTTCTTGCTTTCCCAGTTTTCTTAAATAGAATGTTAAGAGTCTTGAAAAAGATCTCAGTGGGCTGGGTTACATGTTTTGCAAGTATGAGACTCGGATTTGTTCCTTAACACTTAATGGTCTCATGATGCCCTGAGCTCTACCAGGAGTGATCTCGAAGCACTGATCCTGGAATAGCACCAGAATGCTGCTAACTGTGACTCAAAAACAAAATTAAATGTCTTTTTGAGTTAAAGTTTTAAATTTTCTTTTGTAACTATTTTAATATAATGCTTCTACTGTGTCTACTTAAACATGGGTTTTAAAAGAAAGGGAAGGACCTCGAAAATAGTGCTCAGAAGTTATAGAGATCACAACTGATGAGTCACTAGGCCTGACCATTTGATAGATGGTTCAGTGCCATGGCAAGAAATGCAGTACTGCTGAGAACCAATGGTTCTAGAAGCACCAAGGCTACACCAACTGATGCTGGGTGATGAGGGAGTCATATAATGCAGGGAATCAAACTCACAGCTTAATACACACAAGGCATACTTCAGTCCTTCAATCTATTTAATCAGCCCTAATTTAACAATTGTAGATGAGTTCCTAGTTAAATTCTATCATTAAAATTTAGGGAGATGGATTTGGGATTAAATTAATAAGTTAATACCCTATATGATAGCTGAGAAAATTGTTAAAATTGATTTATAATATGTAGCAATGGTATTAAAGGAACACGTAAACAAAGTGATAATGATGAGAACTACAAAGCCACTTTAACATGTATGAATTTACAAATACTTCCAGACTTGATAGCCAGAATTAGAGATTCAATGGAGTAAATCGCCAGCTGAGACATTTACTGACTGTATAAATCGGTTCATCAACTCAGCTCTTTATGGCAAGTTGGCAGGAGAAACTGTCTGGTTTTGAGCAGCAGAAATTAAAAGAGATGGGCAGACTTAAAACAATGATAGTAAATTGACATAACTTTGTGATTCATTAAATAGTAAAGACAAATAGAGAAACGAACCTATGTTCTTTATCTGATTACTATTACATGGAATTGAAGTGAACAGTGATCAGAATATTGTTAGTGAAGTGATAGGATCCACTGAGGAGAGAAGCGTAGATTTCATCTTAACTAAATTTTAGTAGATAAGGTTATGTGATCATCTCAGAAATATCTACTTAATACCACGAGGAATAGAATGACAGAACCCAGGAGAGAGATAAAATATATGTGCAGTGATTTTTGTGTGTGTGTCATATTTGAATGTCATATTTGAAAAGGTAGCCATAGGGGGGAAGGTGGGTGGTCTCATTTAGTTGCAACTGACTTTTCAGTTAAAAACAAAAAGACAGAATAATGTAAACAGTCTGGGGATGAATTCCAAGCAATGTTTAAGGGGCACCCTGGTAACTGTCAGCCAGCCAGACCCTGCAATTTATGCTATAGCTTCAGGCTATGGTGCTGGCTAACACCCAGTGTTGCTGGGGATGAAGTGGGAACAATGGATGTGGTCAGGGATCAATCCAGGTAAGGTATACATACAAGTTTAAAGTCTGGGGTAAAAAGTTGAAACGGATACAGGATTGAGAAAATTCAAGTTCTAGGAAAATAAAAGAAGTCTGATGAAATATACAACAGATATTTAAGAAATATGGGACAGGATGAAAAGAGATGGATTTAAATAATATATGTTATATAATAAATAATTCAGTTATTCAAAGGTAACTTTTAACTTTTAGGATGAAAATTAATAGGGTGTTTTAAAAAGAAACCAGATAAAAGGTTAAATAAAGAAGAAGAAATTTGAAAGGAAAAGGAACACATTTAAGTCAAAATGGTTGCATTATCATGATCATAGCATATGAATGCTTTGTTACTCAGAATTGTAATGTAAACAGAAATAAAAGATAGTTTCTAAGGTAATACAATATTGGCTTACAATTATGATCAGTAGGTTGATTATTGCAATCTATTTACTTGTAATAAAATAAAAGATTAAAATGCTAAAATAGTTCTCATGTGACCTTTCAGTGAGGGTGTCCGAAGCCCATATAATACCAAAATTAAACTTTGTATAATTTAATATACTTGTCTATCTTAATTATTTGGAAGATTTTTATTCTCAAGGACTAAAAACTATAGGAATAGGAATATTTAATCATATATTTGCAGAATTTTAAAGGTAAAATTGCGTATTTCATTGTTTTGTTTTGGAAAGGCCATAAATACAAATACTCCATTTAGATGTGCACTTTTCTTTATGAAGAGTAAATAGGTAACAGGTTTTCTTTTTGTCTATTGTATACCATTAGTGTATATATATATATGCACATATAAATAATAAAATGCATTTATAGCTTTAGATCTAAATTGTATGCATTTTTTAAAGATACCTGTGGGAGAAACAGTTGACTATCAAGATAAAAAATAACTTTCTCATGGAGATAATTTGCTCTCTGGATTTAGTGATATATTGCAATTCCAACATATTAAGATGAACACATTTCCCTAAGTGGTTTCAAGAACAGTGTGCACATAAATCAGAATCATAGCCAATTGTCATCATTATTATTAAAGCATTTCCTCCAAAATTCTTTGTATCTGTATCACACACAGGTATGATCTCACAACTTTGCAAACTGAAGATTAGATATTAAATATCAGGACCATTAGTGAAAAGAAAGCACTCAAGCCCTAATCCACACAATGCTAAATATAATATTTTCCAAATTTGTTGCATATCTAATAATAAGATACAGTATAAATATTTTGAAAGACTGATTAGGGAAACTTGGACCTTATGAGTATATTTTGTTCAGTGTAACTATATAAATGAAATGATTTGCTGGAATCCTCCTTCTGCTTTAATTATAAATGAATAATGTCATGGCTGCCATGTCTAAGCCATATTTGGCAGGGCATTGAGGAGAATCTGGACTCTTGTACTTTGTTTAGTAGCTCTAACTATAAATGAGAATATCCCACAATAAAGCAGCATTGTTTCAAGACAATGTTAACTTTGTGATTAATGAGGTGATAGATGAGGAACATATGACTATTTCCAGATTCATTCCAGCATTTACTTAACTTTGACCTCAGCCCAAACTGTCAGTACTAATGACAAGATGACCAGATAATGTTTCACCTGAAAGTGAGGATCTTGACTGCAATTTAAAATTTCCAAAACTTCCACAAGGTCTAGCTATTATGTAAAGCCAGATTTTTTCCCAAGAAGTTTAAAAAGAAATACGACAGCAAATCTCTAAAAAGAAAAAGTAGCAGTTCAACTTGAACTTTTGGAAGTTATGTCAGAACAGACTGACTATCAGGGTGAGTTGGCTACCCAGATAATGTAGTATATCAAAACAAAATTTTTTGTACGTAAAAGAAGTCTAGAAATAAACTTGATCCTAATTCTAATTCAGAATGAGACTGTCATTCAAGAGGCTAGCATCAACATTTTTTTTCCCTTTATTTTATTTTATTTTTTTTAAAGTTGTAGATTTACAATTTTTTGTGCTTTGGTTTCAATTATACAATGATCAGATACCCATCCCTCCACCAGTGCCCATTTTCCACCACCATGGATAATATCCCTCCCACCCCCATCCCCCCATCCCCCCTGTCTCTGTGGCAGGGCAATCCCCTGTGTTCTCTCTCTCCTTTTGGGTGTTGTGGTCTGCAAAAGAGGCATTGAGTGGCAAACATGTTCAGTCCATAGTCTACTTTCGACATGCATCTCCCTCCTGGGAGGATCCTCCAAACATCCTTTATTTGGTGCTCCCTTCTCTAGCATCAACATTTTTTTGATAAACAGTTTCGTAAAGATATACTGATGTAGACTTTTAACTCTTTAAGCTTAAGCACTAGGACTACTTAAATATTTCAACATTGTAGTTCTTAGAACTCAGGCCTGTGTAAGAGTTTTTGAGGTAAGGGTTTAGTTCAGAGAAAACACATTATGTCGGGGCTGGAAGAGCTAGCACAGCGGGTAGGACATTTGCCTTGCACACGACCAACCTGGGTTTAATTCCCAGCATCCCATATGGTCCCCAGAGCACCGCCAGGAGTAATTCCTGAGTGAAGAGCCAGGGTAATCCCTGTGCATCACTGGGTGTGACCCAAAAAGCAAAAAAAAATACCACATTATGTCAATAATAATGACAGTGTAAAAGTCATATCATCAACTTTCTCTTTAATTTATTATGATTAACAACGCCAAATCTCAAAATATTTTAAATTTATTTCTATCAAGGAATAATTTGTTTAAAACACTATTTTATATCTCAAAAATATTTTCAAATACTTTAAAGACTTTTTTAATAGTGAGAATACATTGTTAAGTTCAGAGGTGCACAATTAGCAAACTTTTAACCCATGGTCCACTCTGCAGAATAAAAGAAAAAAAAACAGAATGAAATATGGTATGTGTTCTAGCATACAGAAACACTCATGAATCATAATATTTTAGAACTAAAAGACATCTTAGATGTCACCTAGTTTAAGTGTGTGTGTGAGCATGTGTGTGTGTGTGTGTATGTGCGTGTGTCTGAGTGTCTGTGTGTCTGTGAGTGTATCTGTGTATGTATATCTTTCTGATAATGGAACCAAGAGTCTCATATCTGCAAGACAAGTTTTCTACCACTGAGTCACATTCCGGGCACTTAAGCATCACTCAATTCCATCATAGTATCTCAGAAAGAACTTAATGTCAGAATTTATTTCTAAAACTATTTTTATTGCAAAAAAGGATTATTTTGCTCTTTAAATAGTAACAACGTAATTATATTTCTTGACAATATTTAAAGGAACTTTTTGTTGTGGCAGTATTATTTATACATTATTCCTGGCTATTGTGTTTTTACATTTTAAATATATGTACTCAAACCAAAATAGTTTTATCTTTGTATGTGAATTAATCCTTTAAGTGGTTTAATTCATTATTTTCAATGTGATTGAGTGTATGAAAAAGTCAGTTTTGATTGTACCTTTAGAACAATCTCAGATAGAAAACAGCATAGGAAACCTGTTCAACTTTTGCATCCTTGCACAAATCTGTATGTCTGTCAAATATTTCATTAGCATAGTCAAACCAAATTTATTCAGTGTTTAATATTGATATCCAATAAATCTAAGATCATAAAGAATCCAAATTTAATAATGATTTTTCATCTGATTTGGGATTTCTAATTCTTACTTAATTCAGCTAGACAAGACTGCAACTGTAAAATTATTCAAGGAGTGGGATTTAAAGAGGATTTAAATGGGTTGAAAATATGAATGGTAGTAGTTCTTATATAAGATATGAAAGAAATGGGTAGTACGCCATTGGCTCAGTATATAATATGAAAGCAATATTTTGTGAGTCTCAATTTTCACACTTGTGGCAGAAATGCTTTCAAATCATACAAAGAAAGGACCATTAGCAGTAAAGTGAAATTTAATCACAAAGGTATATGAGATGCTAGATCTGGTTCAAAATGGACTGAGACAAAATTTGGGAGCAAATAAGTGATAAAGTGTCACTTTAAGAGGGTCTTACTGACATAAGTATGTACAAAAGTGAAATATATACTAAAGGAGAAATTAAATTTTACTTCTAATGTGTCTATTCTAATAGAAGAGAAAATAACTTTAATTAGCAAGAATCATTACTATTTGAATATGCGAAGAGTATCACTAAAAGAATAACTGAAAGTTAGTTAACAGTTTTCCAAAACAGCATCTCGGATATCAAAGATTTCTATGAGGTTACATTAATCCTCATATGGATTATATCATTTTTGACATTTTGAAAGTAGTGAACTGTAATATTCATGAAAAATTCAGTCTGTGAAGATTTATCCTTTTCACAAACTTCTTGTTCCTGCCCCAATATGTGTATATTTTACAAGAATTTTTAAGGTGGGCAAGGCATGGATAGAGGATATTATTTTCTCTTTATCTACTTACAGACTTAAAATAAGTTGTTAAATATGTCTGCAACTTTCTATCTCAATATATTGTCTTCAAACTGGGGGGGGGGGACTAGAAATAGACATTTATTTGTCACAATATTTTTTTCTTTTCTGTGAAGAACTCTTTTTGTTTAGCTATTGTTTCGTGTGAGAAGAAGCAGAGTGCTTTAAAAGTTGTTGATGAGGTTATACCTGTTGAATTTGAGACAAAAATCCAAACTGTTAACAACTACTGAAAATGCATGGACTTGTCACTGTGGAGGGTGCTTTCCAAACTTTATGGAAATTGGTTTCATGACCTAAATATTTCCAACTGCAGTACAAATAGAGTGGCCTGTGCTGCTGCAAAAACAAACAAAAGCACAAACAGTTGATACCTGCTTCCACAAGGCTATAGGTCTGAAACTTGACTACAAGTCAGAATCACCTCAGAAAAGTAAACAAGGGTCCAAAGCTATACTACAGTGTGTAGGGTGTTTGCCTTGCACAAACCTGGGTTCAATTCCCATATCTGATATGACTCCCAAGCACCACCAGGAGTAATTCTGGGTACGAAACCAGGAATAACCTCTAAAAATTGGTGGGTGTACACCCTCACTGTTGGATAACATTGGGTTGTCTTTGCTCCTCCTGCAGGGAGCTTAGATTTATCGAGCTACTCTTACAACAGTGCCCCTGAAACACACCCAATCGAGCCTAATAATCCTACATTGCTTTTCTCTTTCTTTTATGTCATTTGCATGGTTTAGTAATGGCAATTTTGTATAAACATGGGAAGAGAGTTGATATGCTTTTATGACATGGGAGTTAATTGACTCTGAATAATATTTCCATACTTATTGTACTTAAGCCCCAGTTGCCCTTAGTTCCTAGAACTACAAAAGTCCCAACAAAGGGACTGGATGTACACAGGGAAAGCTGTAAGCTACCCTGGCATCGAAAGGGGACAGGCTAAGCACTGTAGGTATAGCAAGTTAAGAGTATGGTCATGGAACAAATTCTGCCATAACCCAAAAAGAAGTAAGTGAATAAGGACCCTGCTAAGATTAGGAAAGAGTAACTTGGCCTGAGGACTATGGTCTGGAATATATAGCAAGATGTCCCCAGGGAGAGCCAACCTTTAAACTTAATATATCTCTTACTTTTTCCATACAAAAATGACTAGAAATATTACAAGAAGCAAAGTCACTATGATTGTTTAAACGGATCATAGCTGAGGAAAGGAGAAAGCAATACAGAGTGGATGGATTCCCACCCTTGGATGGATCTCCTAGTAATCTGGAGAGCTGAATCCTCAGAGGAGATTGTGTCCTTGAGTTAATCTCCTAAAACTACTCCTGAAAGAGTGGCTTTACCTTTGTCTGTTGTTATGACACTGTTCAATCCCACCTATGTGTACCCCCACCCTTAATGATTGCTATATAGCTATTTTGTAAGGGGAAAGAAGGAACTATGAGACTATGATAAAGACCAAAAAGAAGACAAGGACTATGATGACAAAAGGTAGAGGACTTTGAGGTCTACAAGGAAACAAGGATGATGGAACTCCAATGATTGGGACTATGACCAAAACTCTGACTACAATTGCGCTGTAAGGGGAGAGATCAGACTACTCTGGGGAGGATAGGGAAATAAATGTATTATTTACCAGCCTGGGGCCCTATTTCTCTGTTCCCCCAGTCCTTCATCTGTCTGTCACCGTGGGCCAGTCTGAGGAGAAGGCTCTCGGCCACCAAACACTCAAGTTCCACGTGTGTGTTCTCTTTGCATTTGAAACTCAATGGAGGGTGTGCGTGTGGGGGGGGAGGGATGCAGAGCAAGCTAATACAGATGACCTGATCTCATCAAGAGATTTTAATTCTAGTCCTCGAGCTCCCTGTGATGTATTCGATATGCCAAACACAGTAACAACAAGTCTCACAATGTAGCTGTTACTGGGCCTGCTCAAGCACATCGATGAACAATGGGAGGACAGTACAGTACAGTACAGTACAGTACAGTACAGTACAGAAAATTAAAAACATAGTAAATGAATAAATATGTAAACGCACAAATCCAACGATTCTGATATCAAGACAAATTTGACAAAAACTTATATACTAGATTCCAGTAAATCAGCTGACTAAAGGCACAGCTGAAAATCACTCTTCTCTAATTTTTCTATCATCCACACAAATGAAAGAAACACATATTGTCCAGAGAAATGCTTGATGTTTGACCATGCACCATCTATTCCTGAGTAAAGAAAAATATATTTTTGTAATTAGTTTAATAATAGTTATGTGTCAACTATAGCTTTAGTATTAATTGGAAAGACAGCAAAAAAAAAGCAAGAAAGTCCTGGATAAGAATTAGGAAGGGTTGAATTCCTGCCTTAATGTACTTCTAATTAGATACATAAGCTTGAGAATGTCATTTAATCTCACCACCCTTTCACACCCTTGTCTATAAAAGGAGAAGGTATGTTGGGTGCAGAGGTTCTTTCTAAGAAGAACAACGACATCTCGCAAGTATCATTTAACGTAGATTGAAGTATTGGGCAACTGTTTCACTGTTTTTTTTCCTTTACAAAGTCACTGTACATCAGACTGTAAAGTGATCACTGAAGCAAACAAGCTAATGCACTTTACAAAAACCGGGGGAGTGAGTCCAGCACATGCACACAACATGGCTCTGACTTTCCTGTCTGCTGACAGACATCAGATCTTGTCACTAGTACAGTCAATGGGGTGCAAAATCCTGCGGAATTTGTTGAACTGAACAGGACACCACACATATGAGGGGAACCTCAGAAACCAGCCATGTCATGTGTTGTCATCACTGATCGTGTTTCTGTTCTCACTCCAGAGCCAGCCAGAGAGTCTGTTATTTATATTAAAGTAAAAACTATTCAGATTGGATCAGATCTAAAGGAATTATTTTGACTTAATCAAGGACTTCTCTTTACTTTTCAAGTTCATGATTTGGCTTTTGAGAAATACATACCCAGTTCACCAGCTTTATCTGAAATGCGGTGTCCTAGAACTCTAATCTTTCAAATTACTCATCATTGGTAAGGGTAAAAGAAACATAATCTTGAACAGTAATATTATATCCTGTTGTGTCAGATGAATGAGCTAATAAATATTGGGGTTGTAGTGATATAACTTTAAGTCTAAAGCAACTAAGTACATAATTGTTCTCAAGTATTTTTTATTTGAATCAATATAGTTATCTGCAAGGACAAAGTAATGGTGTTCTGTTTTATGTAATTTTTCCTATGCAAAAATGTTAGACACTGTAAACATTAATTAGTATGGAAAGGGGGAACATCTGAAAATCAAAAACCATTTTAAGTTTGTGACAAAAGTTCACAGTGACAAAAATTAAATAAAGCAGTTCCAGGAAATGGAAAATGTTAATGAAATTGTAGAAAAATAAGATAAACCTAACAACAAACACACATATGTGAATACCAGTCTTGGTAGCACTGTCCTCCCATTGTTCATTGATTTTGCTTGAGCAAGCACCAGTAACGTCTCAAAACAAATTGTTAGACTTGTTGCTACTGTTTTTGGAATGCAGGTGAGATATTCTCAGTAGCTTGCCAGGCTCTCTGAGAGGGGTGGAGGAATTGAACCTGGGTCAACCGGCTCGGCTTCGTGCAAGGCAAATGCCCTACCCACTGTGCTGTCGCTCCAGCCCTTAATATACAGAATAAAAAAGGCCAATTAGTCACAAAGAGATTAAATAACTTCCTCAAAATCACACAATTAGAACTAGGACCTAAAGATTTCAGAGGTAGTTTCCATTATATTCTATAGCTGCATTATAAGATTATTTAAATATTTCCACTAATTGTAAATGTTTCATTTATAATAAAATTACCTCTTAACCATTAATAATCAACATTAAGGGCTGGCTCTATGTCAGGTATTTCCTCCCTAGTAAAGAAGAAAGTCATATAAATAGATGATGCACAGCAGTTATGGTAAAGTGGCAAGGTGAGGTCACTGATAGGACTGGAATCATGAGGAGGCAGATTTTTAAAACATACTTGTTAAAGTATTTTAAATGCTATCTTGGCAGCTAAGTGGATAAGTGGATAACTTTGAGTAAATGGATAAATAAATGTAAATAACATTAAAAGATTTACTTAGAACAATGATTTTGCTTGTTGAGTTGCATGGCAAAAGATGGAAAGATATCAAAACAAAATCAGAAGTTATAAGCCTGAAAAAGATATTGAGTCTGAAAGAAAACATTCATGGAAATGTTTCAGGTAGCATAGTTATTTATGATATAAGAATATTGATCCTATTTTGTAATAAGTTTTACTAAAAAGTTCAGGTCTTATAAGTCATTTTTTTTCTAATCCTTTCTTATTATATAACAAAAGGTATTGAACAAATCACCTGTATTGATACAGGAAAATGGTAATATTTCCTTTAAGCCGCCAATCAAATCCTAGCTATGTTTAAAGTAGCAGAGAACTAAGTACCTGTCAGCCTGGGTGTTTAATAATGAAGAAATACAACTATGAATTCATTGGTGAAAAATGGCATCAAGAGCAGAATTATATATATTTCTACAGAGCATATATATATTTCTATAGAGCCGTGAATATATTCTCAGGGCTAGGATGAAAGAGACGTTACTGGGGCCTGCTCGAGGCAATCGACGATTAACAGGATGATGAAATGAAATGAAATGAAATACAGAGCAAAAATAATGTAGGAGGCTAGAGATATAGTACAGCAGGTAGGGCATTTGCCTTGAACATGGCTGACCTAAGTTCCTTCCCCTGCACCCCATTCGGTTCTCTGAACTTTACTAGGAGTGATCTCAGCGTAGAGTTGGAAAATAAATAAACTCTGAGAAAATCAGGTGTGTTGCTCGTGCATGCTTGCACACACACACACACACACACACACACATACACACACACAGAAACATACATACACACACATGGAAACAGGAAAAAGGGAGAAAAAGAAGTACATCTAGACTAATTGTCTTTAAGGGAGAAGTCATATAATAAAAAAGCAAAAAATTTGCTACATTTCAAATGTTCCTGTAACAACTTTCTGGCTGTTCGACTAAAATGAATTTTGATAATTCTCTAAAATTTTAAATTGTTCAGAAAGTATACTCTGAACTCATGGAATTAATCTACAAATCACTGCTGGCATAAATGCATACTGGTTTAGCATATATGAAAGCAGTCCTTCTCAAATTAAAAACAGAACTTCCATATGATAAAACTATTTCATTCCTGGTATCGATCTCTGAAAAACAAAACAATATATTGGAAATTTACAATCGCATGTATGTTCATTGCTGCATTAATTGCTAAAGCCAAGATATGGAAAACAAAGTTCCCAGTGACATATAAGTCAATAAAGTACTTTATACAAACACATAACTTTCAAGAAAGGAAGTTAACCCCAGGTCCATGAAGTCCAGAATAATTTTACAAAACATTTAAACACACAAATATCAAGATACATTACAATTAAGGACATGTTAACCTATTAAATTGACAAAAACAAAGAATCCTAAAACGAGTAAAATAAAAGTCAAGAGTAGTTTCTAAGAGAATCTCGACAAGAACATCCACAGATTCTCAACAGAAATTCTACAGGTCAGTCGGGAATGACATGGAATATACAAAATATTATGAAAAAGACTTCTAATCAAGAATATTCTACCCAACGAGGTTATTTCTCAAGGTTAACAGACTTTTCATGCAGACAGCTAAAAAAACCCATTGATAGTAAAAAGGATCCCAAAGAAACACTAAACAGGATATCTAAAAATGTAAGATATGAGAAAGAAGGACCCCAATCTGAAACTATAATACTTCCAAATTTTCTGTCTTTCCTTATTATATCCATTCTAAATTAGAAGATTTTTAAATTTGTTTTACTAATTCTATATTTATATTTGATTCCTTTATATCTATTTGTAAGATAAATTTTCATATACTAGTTTGTTATATCTTTTCATTCTATCACTACATATATTTAAAATAGGTATTTAGTATTATTCTGTATAAATTCAACATTTGTTTCATTTCATGATTGATTTTTAATTGACTTACTTTTGAGTCTGGACCAAGTTTAATTTTTATTTTGTCACATAATTTTGGTCACATCCACGGAATTTTATAATTCTTCTGTGTCTGGATTAGTTTTTTTCTCTCTCTAAAATATTTGTTTTTGTTTATGTTTCTAGAATCACTAAGCTAAACACATTGTTGTTTTTCTCTTGAGTAGAAGTTCAAATTTTCAATTAATTCTTCTATATTTACTGGGAAATATTTTAATTATGATCTGTGCATTTGTCATTTAAGTTTCAGTAAGATAGCATAGTTTGTATGCCAAAATTGTCATAGCTCACCTACTTAGTTCTTTATATACTTAAGTACTTATTTAAATTTTCAGTAAACTACCTATCTGAAACTCTTCTATATTTAAAGACCAGGAATATTTATGAATATCAAGGTTTTTAACTGAAGTTTTAGCACTCAGTGTTCTGTCTTTAGTCTGGAAACTATAAAATGGGAAACTTATGCTGTACAAATTTTTTCTCTTGCTCTTGACATCTGCTCAGATCTTCCTATATCTCTATGTATTTCAACATCTTCAAATAGCCATACCTCTTATTTTTGTTTCATGCTTCTATTTTTAATTATATAGATGTTTTGTCAAAATTCTAATGCAATCTGAACTTTTATAGCATAGGATAAAACTCTCAATTAAAATAGGAATTCCTTATAATAATGTATATGAGGAATATCAGAATCAGATTTCTCTTTATATATTATTCTATTCTCCCATTTACTTATAAGTCATTTACCAACCCTGGTCTTATATTAATAATCCAAACTTGTTCATTTCATAATTATTTTGTTTGATAATCCTGGTTCTTCACTTATGTGAATTCTTTTCATTAAGTCATCATTTTATTAAAAAATTAGAAGTGAAATAATGAAAAAATCACTTTATGGTTTCACTCAAAAATGGAATTCAAATAACTGGCAAACTGTAACACTGTAGCACTGTCCTCCCATTATTCATCGATTTGCTCAAGTGGGCACCAGTAACATCTCCATTGTGAGACTTGTTAATTGGCAAAATTCATTTCCAGAGTTGTTGAAGAAGTTAGGGTTATCTGAAGGAAAGTGGAAGCAAGGAAAATGGGTAGAGGGATATTTTTGGTGGTAGGATGGACCTGGAACTTTGGTTGTAGATGTAATGAATCATATACACATAAAGATGTATGAAGTTCCATACCTATGAATCAATGATAAATTTTATAGAATTATAAGTCAGTGATAAATCAACATAACAAAAATTATATTAAAATAACTAGCCAGGCCCCTCACGAGCAGCTCTCTGGCATGGCCATGGTCCCAGAGGCACAAAGACCTAATACGGACCCCAGCAGCTTTTGACAGAAAAGTGAATGGTCTATGCATTAAGCTATAGTGCCTTACACTCCCCTCCCTGGGAAGGAAAGGGTGTCTGTCTCTTCCACCTTTCCCTCCTCCATCCCCCCTCCCACCCCCCACCCCGCCCCCGTGGCACAGTACCTGCCGCCTCAGAACTTATTGGACAGTCAGGTATGAGCCAGCAGTGACGGGGAAACTGCAGCCTCATGGGATGGGAGGTGGAACCGTCACATCCTTCTTTCCCTGTCTAGATCACAAGTTGCCCTCGACAAGTGGCACCCCAGCACAGCCATGACCCCAGAGGCACACAAACCAATCTCAGAACTATGTGCGGCTTTTGACAGAAATCCCTCTAGACTTAATTAGTAAAATATCAGAAATCCAAAATCGTGTGTCCTCGATAGCAGCTGCGAGACATCATATGATCTTCATAACTAGCGATAGAAAACAAATTATTTCACAATGCCTTTTCATCAGGTTTGATTGTTGGGAGAAAATTCCAAATAATAATGTTGTATCTTTTGTCGAAATAATGAATCTAATCAAAGTAGGGAGAGAGTTAAGTGGAAATCATCTGCCTCACAGACATGGGGAGGGATGGAGTGTGGGGTATATTGGGGTTCTTGGTGGTGGAAAATATGCACTGGTGAAGGGATGGGTGTTTGACCACTGTATGACCGAGACTTAAACCTGAAAGCTTTGTAACTGTTCTCACGGTGATTCAATACATAAATTTAAAAAATAATAAAATAACTAGCCAGTGTTTGGAAAGTAAGCAATGCACTTATAAATAGTATAAATAAGTAAAGTAAAGGCCCTCCCGTTGATCATTGATTTGCTCGAGCGGGCCCAGTAACGTCTCCATTGGAGACTTTGTTGTTACTGTGTCTGGCATATTGAATACTCTCGGTAGCTTGCCGGGCTCTCCGAGAGGGGTGGAGAAATCGAACTCGGGTCAGCCATGTTGGCTGCGTGCAAGGCAAACTCCCTACCCGCTGTGCTATCGCTATAGTATAATGGTCCACAATTAAAGTATATTAAATTATAGTAGAATCATAAAAACTTATAAATTGTCAAATGTATTTAAGACTTCAAGCTTTCGAGTCTTAAAATCTGAATTCAAGGAAATTCAGTTTTAGCATAAAAATATTAACAAGGCAAATATCAAATCACTTATATGAACGTAAATATTAACAAAATATGTAAAGAAAAGTGAATTCCAACTGTAAAAGAAATAAAAAATATAGTTTAAATTGGAATTTTTTTTAAAAAGACAGAAAGAACAATAAATACAATAAAGAACCAAATCATAATAATACAAAAGATCTCTATTTGAAAGAACCTAAAATATTAATGACCAATAAGACTAAAAAAGACAAATATCAGAACAACATAGAATATAGCATATCACATAAATCTTACAGAACTAAAAATATTTATATTATTATGCCCATATATTCATAATTTAAAACAGAAGATGTGTACCTACAAAGAAAAGCTTAAAATGAAAAATTATTTCTAAAATTTGTAGAGTGGTATACTTCTTATACCACTATATAATATGGCAATACCCACCCTGAAAATACACACATAAACACAAATTGAAATAATGCATGTTTAAGAGCTGAAGAGAAGGAAAAAGAAATCTCATATACAAAAATATCTTGAAAAATATCCTGGTTAAAATGTTTTCTGATTTCTTTATAATTAAATTATACATTATGAAATATACTATGGGATGGCAAGGATTTTAATTGGTGCTTAAATGATATTCTTAAAGTGATAGAGGTTCAGAGAGATAAAAAGAAAACTGGAGAAAAAGTTTCAAGAAAGGGAAAGTCAGAGATGAATAAAAAATGTGGGGAGAAGAAGGTGAGAGAGATAAAAAGAAAGACAAGTAATAGTAATGACATTTCGGAAGATAAAAACAAAATAAGCGTTCCAAATTGCATATTATCTATCGTTGCCCATAAGCTTTAGCAGGCATCATCAATTTCTATGTTCAGTCCAGGTCTCTGGAGTGGTTTGCACTTTGGTGGTCAGGAAACACTGTTCAGTGTTAACAAGTGCACATTGTAACTCATTTCTAAAAGCATATCAGAGATATTTAGCTTACTTTGATGGGAAGGAATGTGAGAAGTAGGGTCTGATGGAGATTGATGACAGCCTTGAAACAAAACTTAGATGACAAATTATAGACTTCACACGCTTTACCCAGTGCCCTCTTGGTCGTTACCAGTGATGTGTTATTTCTTCTTATTATTGTAATAATCAAAAAGGAACAAATTTTTGTTTTGCTCTGCTTACAAACTAACTACGAACTCTGTGAAATACTCTTTATTTTCTTGCACCAATCTGGCTTTTAAAAACAGTACTCGACTGGGATTCTGGGTACAAAATATTCTAAGGCCATTGGCAAATTACAGACTCATATTGATGGTCTCGTTCAATGAAGTTTGGTTTAATGAATTTTTTATAATGTATATGTTTCACAAAATTAAGAGATGTTTGGGAGTCAAAGAGATAGTTCAAGTTGCCAAGTGCATGTTTTGCATGGATGGGGGTAGGAGGGAAAGTTCAATCTCCCCTTACTCCACACTGCACCCCTTGTGTTTGTCTCCAAAGCAATGGCATATTTAGATTTTATAGTCAGATTAATGTTGTTTCAAAGCAACTGCTGTTTTTTTTTTCCTTCACCATGCCATTCACCCAACAAATTGGATTCTTGCTATACCAATTTGAGACAACACAGTTATCCTTCATATGGACACACATGTAACTATTAAATACTTGCAAAAAAGACATGAGCTGTTAGAATGTTATGCAATTCCTAGACTCTGTCAACCCAGCTCAGTGGTCAAACAACACAGAAGTCTAACAACACAAAATCTTCAGACATTTAGGGCTGTAACTGGGATGAAGAAGACAGAATATTATTTCTAGAAAATTATGTGGCCCATACGTAGTCCAAACTGTGTGTGGGTGTAATTGGGATGAAGGAGACAGAATATTATTTCTAGAAACTTATGTGGCCCATACGCAGTTCAAACTGTGAACTCAAGTTTATAGAAAACATTTCTCCTGAAACTAAAAAACACAAGTTTGAGAAGGTGACACCATCTAGTAAGTTCAAATGTGAACACAGAGAACTTTAACTTGGCAGGAAAACTTGAAAGTGACACTGGATTTTTGTAACTCTTCAAATGCAAACAGAAAATTCAAAATTTTTAACGAAGAAAAGCTAAATACAGTGAAGGGGCAAAATGTGGTAGTTGAAAAGAAATAATGCTGACATTAATTTAAGGAAATGTAGGCCATATTATAAGAAACTAATTACAATATACCACACATTATAGTAGTAATTTTACTGTCATAGTAAGTAAAATGAACCAAAAAATGGTTCTTTATATTCTGTTTTCTCTCGATATGGTCATTGTGAATAAATGTGAGCTTGATGCAGGAAACTTAATGGGGAAAAGTAGGCAAAATTATTTTGCTTTAGGATGATTATTTTAGAAAAAGCAGTTCTTAAAAAAAAAGACAAATGAGACAGAAACAAAGAACCACTGAGGCAATAATGCCTTTCTTTATGCACTATTTTCTGATAAAAATCAGACCACTCTCTTCTCTCCTATTCTCCTGGAATTCCCGGCAAATCCTACAGATGAGCTGGAGTAGACCAAAATTAAAAGTTAAATAAATAGTAAAAAATTAACAAAAAGGATATGGAATTATTTATTCTACAATTAACTCTCATTTTATATTAAATTATGGCAAATTACCATTTTCTTGCATATATTTCTTGCATATATTTTAAATTAAAAGCAATCCTTTCTTCCTCAATATGATGAAAGAAAACTGAAATGCAATGTAATAGACAATTTAAATGGAAAAGTATAAATCTTAAACAAAACAAACCCTTCTAAAACATAAAAGATCACAGAGGTTAGTTGTGAGATGGAATGAATGGTGCCTAATTTGACTATTTGTGGTAGCATATTTAATTTTTATGAGAAATGAGTATTTAAAACTGAATGAGATATGAAATTGGTAATGTTAAATATTTTAATATCACGTTGGTAGTGATTTTGATATCCAGTTAACATCACAGTATTCTGTTTATATAACAGTTTCTATATAGCAAAGACTGTGTATACATAGATAGATAAAAACCAGTTCTAGACAGAAAGTTTATATCCGCAACAGGCAATTTGTTTTGCTATGTAATTCTAAAATATATTGAAAATTACAAACTTCCTAAGAACTCAAGTTCATTTTTCTCCCAAAACTATAAAAATCAATTTAAAAATAAGATGTGCTAGTTTGGGACTGGAGAAATAGTACAGAGGGTACAGTAGTCCCCTGAGCACTCTCAGGAGTAATTTCAAGCACAGAACAAGAAGAAAGTGTGAATATAACCCCAATTCCACCTTCCCTCAAAAAAAATTGATGTTTTATTTTAAAATGTTTGTTAATCACATATTTTATTTTATATTTGAATTATTTTGTTAATGTCATAAATTATGAGGGAAAATTTTCATAAATGTGTATGGACTTCACAACTAGTGAAAACCAAATTTAGACCTTTAAAAATGTTTGGAAGCATTTTATGTTCTTGAAGTACCATAAAAATTAAAATATATTTTCTTGTACAATGTGATAAAATCAAACATGGAAAATATCTGAGTTTCCTAATACATTTAGAAAATATTTTAAAAATGAAACAAAAAGTAAGTCTTATAGCTTCAACAGTTTGAGACTCTAATAATATACATTTAATTTTTCCCAAGATTTATTTAGGATGCTCTTTTTTATAAAGAGAAGGTAGCATCCTGTTGGTCAGCTAGCTCATATGCAGAGAGAAAGAAATAAACCCATCACACTTACTGAAACTCAAAAATCAATATATTTAACTTTTTAAAAGCTATTTAACCTGAACTTTAGCTTCATAGAAAGCAAAAGGTTAATTAGAATGCTATCATTTTAGTGAATATGTTAAACTGTAGGGTTATTAAATATATTCTCTGAGTCTGATTTTTTGTGGTAAATTGTTTTTGAAAAGTTTCAGTACTAAATCTCTTTTTATGTGTACTTTGAACAAGACACCTTATTACTAAAGGAGGAAATTTGTTTATTTCATTTTGTTTTCTAGGGTCGCATGTTCAAGGACCGTTTTATTTTCTATCTTTGTCATAACATTTAAGTAAAACTCTAACAATCAGTATCAAAACAGCAATAAGCCAGTATTTACATTATCTTAGGTCATCTAGAATAACCCTTATTTTGTAAAAGCATCTCTTTGGAAAAGCATGAGAAATTATTAAATTGTGATCTAACTTTAGAAAATCACCAAGCATCATCTATTTCATTTAAGTCATAAAACTAATAATATTGAACACAAGAAATATTTGAAGACTATTGAACTCTCAAAAATTGCTTTCTGAATGCTGAAAATTACTAATGTGAAAGATCTTCCTGAAAACTGGCAATTAAAATATGCCCCACTATTTCCCTTCTACTGTACATAAATAATAATATAAATATAATTCACACTAAGTACTCCTTCTCTATAAAGCGAATCATAAATATTCTAGATTCTATTCTATCAACAGTGTTAAAGTGTTTTTTTAGTAATTTTTATTTTTAAAACTAGTCTAGAAAATAGTTACAAGTGAAACAATATTTATCTTACTTTCATTTGCAATTGTTGATCAGTATAAAATATTCCACATATTCATAATATGTATTCAAACTACGACCACTACTATAAAATAAGTAGAACATGTAGTTTTAGTCATAGTCTTTGAATTTAGAAAATGTTTTCAACATAAATAAGGATAAACGTTACTTTTATAATGGTCACTAAATGATAAGAAAATAACTATTTTTTATAATGTATTATAAAACTTTGGAATCACAGGAGTCTTTCATTGGCAAAAGAAAATTGTAAATGCCAATGAAAACTGGTATTACTGTATGACTTTCCTTTTAATGAAAAAGAGAAAGAAGAATCTTAAATTAAAACTGTTATTAGAAGCAGTTGAAAGCAGGCAGGAACTGAAGCTGGTCTTGCAGTCTTGGCTATTATTGTATTATTGCAGAGTCCCACAGGCAATCCTCACATGTACAGTACATCCTGGATCTTTTGATTCTTTTGTCCGCCCTCCAACCTGCACGGCCAGGAACCTTCAGCCAAGAAAGATTTATGGAGCTCCCACTAACAGGGTCAACCTTGTTTTATCACCAGAGGCCTTCTTCGTAAAAATAATAACATTCATCTACAGCTCTGTTGGGCTGATTCTCTTGGCAGTAACATTTTTTTGTTTATCTTAACAACCAGTGCATACTCAAAGCCCCTAGTTGCAATGAGTGCCGTCATCAATTCTACTGGGCACAGTAGCTCAGACTCCTGTGGTCTGTCAACCAATGTCATCTAAGGTAATGAATAGGTCAGAGTGTCCGTACACTTCAAAAGGTTGAAAGGGCTTGCAATTTCAGATGAGGAGAACTGAGTTTTGAGAAAATTTTAAAAAAAAGAGTGCAGATTTCCATAGGACATGAGTAAACAGTTGCAATGCACAAGAGACAAATTATTGTTTTATAAATAATAACTAAGTAGCATTTAGTGAAATAGTTTTAAGTAAAAGCTAAAATATTTTTAAATGTATTATTTTTAGAATTTATTTTTTTCTCTATGCCTGTGGCAAAGACCTCTAAAGAGAAGATACTTATCAATAAGTCATTACAATGTAAGCTTTGTTCTGGTTTTTTTTGGTCTTCCCAAAGATATTTTAAAGTATTACATTTATATAAAAGAAGATTACTAAATGTTAAACATTACATATGCTGATAAAGGAAAAACTCACTGCTTGCAGTAATTTTGTATTTAGAATATTTTATGAATCAACTAAATTATTAAAATATCAATAAATTATTTAAATTGTTAATTTAACTTTTTGGTAGGATATAGTTGTAAGATTTTAGAAAATGGTTTGGGATTTCCTCTTGGAAGGAGTGTGCATAAAATCTGAAGAAATGCTCAATATTTTCTTGTAATTGCATAAAGTAGTTCTCTCATAAAGATCATTCTTAACAATCTAAGTCCCCTGTGCTATGATGAGAGAAGCTTTTCATGGATATTTGGCCAAAGTCTTTTTTTTTCTAGAGTTAATACTCCCACTCTTCTTCTTAAGTGTCTTGGGATTTTTAACATCCGCAACACAGACAGGAACTTGGTTTTATGCCTCAAGAAAAGAATGGATCTTTTTTCATATAATAATCTGCAGTGCAATTACCAATGAAAAAGTAATATTGTGCATCATAAACTGAACAATCTGCAAGGAACATTTTAGCAATAGACAATTCTAAATGTAGAGCGCATAAGGAATTCAAATCAAGTGAACAGGGGAATCAATATATATACATATAAACCCCACCATTTCATAGACAAAATAAATTTGGGGGAAACTAGAATACCTGTTGTCTGCTGAAAATTTTGAACTTATCAGAAATTCATGTTTTTAATGATTTATAATAGAACAATTAAATATAAGATCTTGGAAGTAATCAGCTGCATATATGAAGCTAATTTTCCTAAGATAACTATATTGATAAGAATAGCACCTCCTATCAGCAAATTTCATGCTAAATGAGCATATAAGGGAAACTAATAGATGAGTATCTAGAAATCTGAAAACTCTGATATGATCAGCATTATAGATTGGTAGAATTAAATTTATTTAGTTTCATCACTTCCCTAGATCTTAAGTTAAAAGTAAATTTTAAACACCCACTGTATGCCCAAGTCTTAGAAAATGCAGAGATAATGGAGATAAAATAGCCCCATCATTAGCACCTTTTTGATCTAGGTGAGGAAACAAATACTTAAGCAAACAATAATCATATAGGGTGATAAGTTAAAAAAATAGAAAAATGCTCTATATTATGTATTATAATTCTAGAAAGATTTAACCCCACCGTGCTCTCAATTGCACTTGCTGAACTAGCCTCAAACTAGCTTTTATTTTATTTGTTAATGGTTATAAGTCTGGAAATAAGAGAAATCACTCAAAAATATCAATTATTATGTGCCATATCAAACATAAGAACATAACATGTTCTAAGGATGTTAACAAATATTAACTCATCCACTCACCTACTTTATAATGGTAGCAAAAATTGAAGTGTCATGGCTGAAGACTATTATTTATCAACACTAATGGGATTATATCCCAGAGACAAAGCAGATTATCCTAAACTATATTTTAAGGACACAGCATTTATCATCTTATACAAAATTCACACTCTGGGATTACTAGAATCACAGAGCATTCCAATAGAAATCTAGAAGACGGAGATGAAAGACTTCCCAGAGCGTAACTGTTTTATATTTTTAGTGTATGTAGATCTTCTTAGAGGAACCATTTAGTGAATTGTAAAATAAGAGAAATTAACATGAATTGCCTTCCAATTGACTGAATGAAGGAGAGATTCTGCCTTTTCTTCACAACTGGTCCAACTAAAGCAAAGTTAGAGAAATCTGCAGTTCAGTCCATAAATAAAGGAGAGTGAAAACACAATTCTAGCCTACTAAGAAGTTGCATAGTGATAGCACCAAGTGTGATGGCAGTATTAGCACTTAATATTTATGCAAAGCATTTGTGCTTTCTAATTTATTTTCAAACTAAACATTATATTTTATACTAATTGTAGAATTACTAAAAAGTGATTGTGCTTTTCATCTGGAGAACATGAATCTGTGAGAAGTAAATATGACTTGCTTAAAAATAACAGAATTTGATAAAGAAATCTCTTCCATTTTTATGCCTAACTCATATTAGGGCTTTTAATCGCCTCCCTGGAGAGAAGACAAGTCCTTCCGCTGAAATACCAAAGTGAAACAAAATGAACTTAAGACTAACCATTGCATATCATTTTGATACACAACGTAAGTGATATTAATTTAAAAATTCATACACTAACAATAGAGAATCCTATTCTTAAAGAGCTACGAACGTTTTGTGGAGACCAAAAAAAATCTGTAGATCTATTTTTGGAATTGTAGTCTCCAAATTGTGTTCTTGGATTCCCTGGGATTCCCTTCATAGTTACCTTGACATCTGTTTGATACTACGCAAATTACAAGCTAAAGTGTTCAGAATTCCAAAATTACAATAAGCAGTACCATTTTTCTATGACATCCTGCCTTTCTGAAGTGGGGTTTCCATAAAACACACGTACCATGCATAATGCAATGCAGAAAAGGAAATGAGAGCTTTGGTGCACAATCTGAATCCCAGATTTGAGAAACTGTGCAGTGCCTAATAGACATACACATCCCATTAAGAAGTACTTGTGGTTATTTAAGAATGAAATAAATGTTTTTTAATTTACATGTCTTTTTTATTTTTTCAATCAACCACTAAGTTGTTAGGACATAAATACTTTCATTTCAAACAACTGCCTAATAAACAAAACTGCTGGGTATTTCTAAAAGCAAAAGCCAAACAAGTTTGGGAAATTTGGCTTTATAATCATCTAAATTACTCAATAAAAGGGAATAAAATACCTTTACAAACAGAAGATATCTTCCCTTCATTATATTATTTTCTATCTTCTACAAATTATTAGATGTTGAACTTATTTAAAAAACTAAGTTATTTTTCCTTTGAAAGAAATGTAATACATGCAGAGTAAGAATTCACACACACACACACACAGACATATACACACACACACACACTGAGTGATGTCCCTTCCGTTTGCAGTCCCCCATGCTGTCTGTGTGGATTTACAGAATTTAGAACCCTCTTTATGATGCTCCTCAAAGTTTTTATAGCATTATTAACCTCCTCTGTCTCCTTTAAAGTAGCAGTCTACAATGATTATATTTTGTACATTCTATGATAATAATATAGTAATGAAAATATCTAGACCTTAGGGTGGGGCATTGTTCATCTAGTTTCATCTGTATTGTCTCCATTTATATAAGGATTTTTGCAATAAATTCAAGTGGAGTTAAAAGATGGCGGGAAGAAGGAAATATGGAAAGAATGGAAAGAAATAAGGAGAAAGAAAAAGAGAAGAAAAGGAAAGAAAGGAGACGGAGGGAGAAAAAAAGGAAAGAAGGAGGGGAATATTGTTTGTACTTCTTTTCTCCTTGTCCTTGTATCTTGTTGTGGGCATTTTGGTGTTTTTGATTGTTTCTTTGTTTTCATTTGCCATGTCTTCTACATCTCAAGTGAGGTCTGCTAAATTTGTTTAACCCAAAACCTTCTTCTCTTATTATGGGATAGGTAGGATGTTTTAAAAAGTGCAAACATAATGTTACAAAACACAGTTTTCCAATTCTCTTCTAAGAATAAAAAGTTTTCTTCAAATTTTATGAATACAGAGCTTAATAATGTAGATTTGGACATGGTCAAAGTGTTCGACTGAGAGCTTATTTCCTTTTTGCAAATAAGAGTGGAGGAAGGCTATATTAGAGCTTTATTAGCTTAATATAATTCCAAACTCAGCTATAAGAATGAAGAAAAGGGCCAGAAACATAGCTCACTGGAGAGTTTAATTGGTGGCACCACATGGTTCCCCACACACTGATGGGAGCAATCAGAAACCACTGAGAGCACAGAGCTGGGAGTATCCCCTGAGTACCCCTGGATAGTTTCAGAAATAGTTTCAGGAAAAATACAGGAAATGTACTCTTATATTATTCTGCTTAAATTAATATTTTTTGCATTTGTTTAATTATCTTCTCTCTTTCCTACACAGACACACAGACACACAGAGACAGATACAGACACGCACACAAACACACACTACTGTTTTCTGACTATTGTTATAAGTAACACAGAGACTATATATTATTTTACTACTTACTCTCCATTCATATCTTCCAAGGACCAGGTCGTATACTCATACCATCTCAATAAAACCACCAAGATTAGAATGTGGTTTTATAGATTTATTTGTACCATGTTTCTTATTGACTCAACACAAATGTTAGGCTCTTAAGGTACGTGAGTAAGTCCAGGGCACCACATACCTGAAGGAGCTGGCACAGAATAGCACACAGTGTAGGATTTAAGTACATGTCTCCTGATTGCTTTTTAAGAAGAAGAAAAAGGAATTTCCAGGAGGTACTCCTCTGGCTGGAGCGGCAGCACAGTGGGTAGGGCATTTGCCTTGCACGCGGACTACCAGCCGAGCCAGGTTCGATTCCTCTGCCCCTCTCAGAGAGCTTGGCAAGCTACAGAGAGTATCCTGCCGTCATGGCAGAGACTGGCAAGCTCCTGTGGAGTATTCGATATGCCAAAAACAGTAACAAGTCTCACAATGGAGATGTTACTGGTGTGCCCCCAAGCAAATCTATGAACAATAGGAGCACAGTGCTACAGTGCTACTCCTCTGGTAAGTTTTGGTTTGAAAACAGGCTCATTAAAATAAGAACATTAAGAGTTAATGATAGTTGCACAAAATAATTCACAGGTTGAAGCATATGCTAACACTGACTTTAATACAAGTTCCATTGCATTATGGTTGATTATATTCATGCTATAATTAAAGTAATTATTTCATTTTAAAATTAATGCTCTTTAAGTATGCTTAATGAGTGAAATAAAATGTGCAATTATAACATAAATACATGAAACTATGTTGCAGTGTGTTTCTACTAATTACCCTGTATCAGCTGAAATAGCTGTAGGGAACAGTCCTGGATGCCCAGTGAAGCTTCTCTGTGTTTCCAGCAAAGGTGCTCACAGAGGAAGTTGTGTAGGAGAAGCAAACTCATGTAGTAGAGGAATTTAGAAAAAAGGCTGTCTCTTCCTTCATTAGTTTTAAGAATTATATGAATGCTGTAGAAATATTCTTATAAGTACTTATAGAAAAGATCTTGACTAGAAAGTTTCATTTGATATGAGCATAGCTCTACAACTTCCACCTAACAGACTGAACACAGTGTCCTGAAGAAAATACAACAGATAACATAACATCTTTACTCTTGTAAGTCTACTAAAAAAACCACAAAATCCATCATTGATGCTTGTTTAAAATAAACTTGTCTTAGAGCATTTTTTCTCTGGTGCTTCAGAATTTGAAGATTGTATCATCTTAAATATAATTTAAGATTATATCACCTTTGAGATTCTATCACCTATCATCTTCCAGCATGCAGGAGACTGTAGTAGTTTTCTGATAGTTGTAAAATTACCCCTTCACTGCTCAAACTAATTTAGACTTAGCAGTGCCCAAAAGATTTGGCATCCTCCCAAATAAGCACCCCTTCTCCTTCATGTTTACGCACCAGTTATTTCAGAGATAATTTAGACCATATGTTTCAATTTATTTACCCTACTTCATCAAAGTACTGTTGGCTTAGTATTCTGTGATGCCCAGATAAACTTACCAAGCAAGTTCATGCATGCTTTCTCTTTAAAACTGAAGGGGAAGGGCTAGAGAGATGGATCAATGGGATGTTTTACAGGCAAAAGGCCCAGATTGGATACCCAGCACTGCATGTTCCCTGAGCACTTCTGGGAGTGATCCCCAGTACAGAGCCAGGAGTAAGCCCTAAGTACCATCCAGTGTGGCCATCCAACTATAAAAATAAATTTAAAATAGTGGAAATGGGGGAAAGAGCTTTTTATCTTATAGTCTTTAACTCAGAACAGCCCATGCTTGTATTGCCAAGCACATTAAGTATCATAGTGAAGTTGGGCGACAATAATAAAATGCCGGGCTGGAGCGATAGCACAACGGGTAGGGCGTTTGCCTTGTACACAGCCAAGATGGCCGATACAGGTTTGATTCCCAGCATCCCATATGGTCCCCTGGGCACCGCCCGGAGAGATTCCTGAGTGCATGAGCCAGGAGTAACCCCTGAGCATCGCCGGGTGTGACCCAAAAAGCAAAAAAAAAAAAAATCATCAATAAGAATAATAAAATGCCACAGATACGGTGGTTTTAGCAATGGAAAATGATTCTTTACATTCTTGTGCCTTGGAATTTGAAGATCAAGGTGCTGAAATACTGTTATTGGTAAAGACCCTCTTTTTTGGCTTATGAGCAACTTTCTCCTTGCTCTGTGCTCACATAGCTTTTACTGAGTGCATCCTCATGGAAAGAGGAAAAGGAAAAGAAGGAATGGGGAAAGAAGGAGAGGAGACAGAGAGAGAGGGGGGGGGAGAGAGAGAGAGAGAGAGAGAGAGAGAGAGAGAGAGAGAGAGAAGCTCCCCAAACTAAAATAAGCTTGAGCTAGGTTTTAGTTCCAAATACCATCATATCAGTGCTTCAACTTACGAATTTGTGGTTAACACCAATTTTAAGTCCACCATATCTACAAAATACTAAACTATATTAAAGAAGCAATATTATAAAACATTGGTTTGCACAGCTTGGATCCCACTACATATATTATCACACCGACCCTGAAGGTCAGTGGAAAGACTTGTCAGTTGAAAGGAGGAAGACAGTGCAGACAGTGGGAAAGCAATCAAAAAAACAGAATGGAGGGGCTGAAGCAATAGCACAGTGGGTAGGGCCTTACATGCAGCCAACCCGGGTTCGATTCCCAGCATCCCATTTGGTTCCCTGAGCACTGCCAGGAGTAATTCTTGAGTGCAGAACCAGGAGTAACTCCAGTGCATCACCGGGTGTGACCCAAAAAGCAAAAAAAAAAAACCAAAAAAGCAAAAAAAACGGAATGGAGACCAGGCAGATCTTCAATCAGGTAGAATTACCACAGAATAAATAAACTATTAGTTTTGCATATCAGCCTTGTTGGAAATACTGCCAGTCAAGAGAAACTATAACTCAACAAAACAACATATGAGTGCACTTTAGATAGCAATTATCTTTAAAGCACAGGATATGGTTATTCACTATCTCTTACAAAAATACAGATTCCTTAAAATCAAGGTTTCTCTTCTGACAATATAGAACATAACCACAGTATGTTCTGATATTATATATGTGTGTGTGTGTTATATACATACGCACAGTATGTTCTGATATCATCATATATATGTGTGTATACATATATATATCACCTATACTTATTTTCAGTACTCTATATCTTAGAAATGGTCAAAATGCCCTTTGAGTGATAAACAGATAGATATACATATGTACATATATGCAGATATATAATGGACTAAGCCTAAGCTAATGAAAAGATAAAGTTATGCTATAACAAGAATAAAACAGAGATTTTGGTGGTATGTGAAACAAGGTCAGATAAAAACCACATGAATTTATTCATATGTGGATAACAAACAAAAGAAACAAATTTAATAAACTCTATATTATGAGCATTAAATGGCAACTACCAGAGGGAAAGGGAACTAGGGGCAAGTTAATTAGGCAAAGATGGTCAATTGTATCACTGTCACACTGTCCTCCCATTGTCCATCGATTTGCTTGAGCTGTCAATTGTATGGTGGTGAATAAAAACATTTTTAATAGGGATTGCACTATAGTATAAATGTATGTAGAATTATAATGCTGTACTACTTAAACCTATAATGTTGTAAACCAATGTTACAGTAAAATATTAAAAATATAAATATTTTATTATGTAGTTTGTTTATATGCTAGGATTCTATATTATTTCGGTTTGTGTTTCGGGGACAGGAAGCAGTCCCTGGGCCATACCCAATGGTGTTCAAAGCATTCTGCAGGCTCTGAGAGCAAGGATCATTCCTGGTAGTATTTATAGCATAATATTTAGTCCTAGGAACCAGACGCAGACTAAGCCATACAGAAGACAAATGCTTTAACCCCTATATTATCTCTTCAGCCCTAAAAGTATATTTTAAAACCTACCTCAAAATTAGCAATGTCTAAGGCTGTTCATTAAATTAGAAAAGCTTATTTGTGTTATTTCAGTTTAGTATAATACTTAATTATTAAAAATTGGTCTCAAATCTAGATGGTATTCCATTAAAGCTTGCAGTCACTCACAATAAGTTCTTTCTAGTCTTAGAATCTATGTCTCTATTTTCAAAATGCATTTATGCTGCATACTCTTTCTGTTTTCCTACTGGAAGCTTGTTTTAAGATCTGAAATGAATCTCCTGGAAGCATCTCATTTTTAGGTGAAAGAAGCAACAAATCCTAAGTCAAACAATCAAAATTAATCTAATGACTTATTTTTTTCAAATAGATACTATTTGTGGAGAAATGAATTCCTTTATAATCATGTGACCATATTAATCTTTACAATCTAAAATCCCATTTAATCAATTTTGGGGGTTCCATGATACAGCTAAAATTTCAACCCCAGCATGTCAGAATCTGAGTCTTGAGCTGTATTCATTTTGGGAGTATTGTTTCTAAAACCTCACTACATCTTTGAGTCTATTTTCCTACAATAAAGTATTTCACGGAGACTTGATTTTTAATCAAATAAGGAAAGCATATGAGAAACTTCACTTTACATTGTAAATAATTCTATAAAGGCATATACAAATACTATGAAGGAATGAAGAATCTGAACTTGTGATGAATAATGAATTAGTATATCACATCATATGACGGAAAGCCTAAAAATAATATTTATTTTACTTTTAGACACCCATCCCTTTGCTATTTTAAGGACTGCAAATACATAGTCTTTTAATAGCATAAAGCTTAAAGTTCAACTGTGAGCATCATTATTAGATTCTTTTGTAAATAATGTTTACATGACAGAGAGGAAATATGAAGTTACAGGATAATAATATAAATGCATAGTGTTAAAAGAAATTTACAAATATCTGACCACACTGGCAAAATCCCATCTGATTTTTGTGTCTCATTTTTTTTTCAGTGTCCACTCATGAAACAATTAGAACTCAACAGAGAGATATAAAGATTATAGTTTCTGAGACAAGAATATATTTCAGGAGGTAAGGCATTTGGTTTGCATGAAGCTGACCCCAGTGTGAATTCCTGACACCATATATGGTTCCCCAAACACTGCCACGGATCATTTCTGAGCACCAAATAGCCTCTGATCACCATTAACTATGGCACAACTATTCTTCAAAAAAAAAAAAAATAAAACCCCCAAAACCAAAAAAAAAAAGCTATTACTCCTGTACTGAGTGGATTCCCAAGAAGAAAGGCAATAGATGTTATTGTAAAATAAAGGTTGAGCATTTAATCACTATATGCTCAAGAATAATTTCTTAATGTCATTTACCTTATTTTCTCTGGTAAGGTAGGCATGAACAGTAAATGCATACAAAAATTTCATAATAGAAGTAAAAATTATAGAAGACGTTATTTCAGCCTTGGTGGGTGAAATATTTGGTGGCAAGAAGACTTTTCAAATGATAGCATATAGGTTAATCCCAGACCCATCCCCAAATTTAGTATCTGTGAAAGTTTACTGGGTTTCCCTCAGTGAATTAGACCACACTGATTAAAATCCTATATAAAATGCATAGAGATTTTTAATTTAGCTATCTGCATGCTTTGCTGTTACAAGTTAAAACACAAAATGACTAACTAATAGGAGCTAACATCCAAAGAAAAATAATTTAGGTTCTGTAGCACAAAATATAAGTTGATACAATGCTTTGCACAAGATTTTCATGAAAAAAGTGAGATAACTCACTTTGTATACTACCAAAAAGGGTAATCAATGGGTGTATGTAATGGTTTCAAATGTAACCATAATTTTTTTTCAAGAGAAAAACTGATAAATGCCTTTTTGTGAGCTATTATTTTGCTTATTTATATTGTTTAAGTCACTTGTATACATAGGGAAGCAAAGAATGACTTTTCCATGCTTATGCTTCTGCAGTTTGTTACAGATGAAAAATAGTTTAATTTTGTATGCTTAGAATAAAAGAGGTTAGAAGGTTACAAATCATGTTTGTATAAGGTATTACAACATCTCTCTAGTCAATTGGAAAATTAAACTTACTGATGCATTGACCAAATCAAAACAATGTGCTTATTTTTTTCTCTAGCAAAATCTCCAGCCACAAAGAAATTTGGCTTCCTATTCCTTCACTTAGAAAATACATTTTGATTTACCACAACTGTCTAATTTAATCAAAGGTACAAATATGTAAAGGGTGTCTGGTTCTTGTTTCATTGTGTTTTCAGAATATAAGCAGTGAGAAAATGCACTTTCTGAAGACATTTATTGTATACTTCTCCAACAGTGTTTATAAACTTCAAATTCTGTTTCAGCAATAACTAAAATTTTAAAAAGTTTGACATTATACTTAAATATAAAAAAATTCTGATGATGATAAAAAAGTTCCATCATCAAAAGTGATATGAAATTATATGAGCCATAAATGTTTAAAGTAGAAAATATAAAGGCATATAGAGTCACACTTATTGTCTTATTTTTATGTTTTAAAAACTTATAACATTTAAAAATTTAGGTCATGTTACTTATATTTTATCAAAGAGCATCATTTTTAAGAGACTACCAAGGAAATAAAAATTCAATGGAACACATTTAAATCCTTTCCTCTCTAGAGGTAAGTTTGAGAATTATCCAGATAAGCTTTTGCAAGTATGTACAAAAGATTTTGCCCTCATATATTCCCCTAATTGCATAAAATTGAGCATAGATTTGAAACAAATAATTACTCCAGAAAAGGTTCAACGGGAGGTACACATGCATAAAAGTTCTTAATGTAGATGAAGCATTTCTGACCAGAGATGTTTCATATGAGTAATTTTAACTATGAAATCACTGTCTAGATGTTTAACTATACACTCAAACAGAAGTTTGAGTTTTTAAAATAAAATGTTTGGGAGGCTGGAAAGATAGTACAGTGTGTGGGATGTCTTACACATGTCAGACCCAAGTTCCATCTCTGACAACTGATATGATCTCCCACCCCTCCAGTAGTAATTTCTGAGTGCAGAGCCAAGAGCAATCCCTGAACAACTCCAGGTATTGCCCCCCTCCCCCCAAAATATTTTTTCAATAATTAATTCCAGGTTTGGATCAAAATATGGCAACAGGATTGGAAAGATCAATGGACTGAGCATATGCTTTGCACGGTGGAGGTACAGGTACAATACTCAGCATCACTTGATACCTTAAGCACTGTCAGGAACATCCCCCAAGCATATAACTGGTGTAATCCGTAAATACCAGTGGATTTGGCTTAAAAATCCAAAGGAAGGGAGGGGAGGGCAGGAAGGAGGAAAGGAAGGAATGAGGAGGGAAGGAAGGGAGGGGAGGGCAGGAAGGAGGAAAGGAAGGAATGAGGAAGGAAGGAAGGGAGGAAAGGGAGTGAAGGGGAGGGGGAGGGAAGGGGGAGAATGGAAAGGAATGAGAGGGAGGGGAGGGACGGAGAATGGAGAGGAATGGGAGGGGAGGGGAGGGGAGGAGAAAGGAGGAGAGGAGAGGAGTTAAGTTCTGGATGAAGTAGAGACCGTTTATCTTTCCCGAAAGCAAGAAAATTGTCAAGGATGATTAAGGGTATATCAAAGAGTCATAGGGATTAGAGAGATAGTACAGTGTGGAGGACATTTGTCTTGCAGGTAATGAACCCAGGTTTGATCTCTGGAATTCCATATGGTTTTATAAGCCTCACTAAGAGTGATACCTGTGGACACTGCCAGGAATAAGCCCTGAGCACATCTCAGTATGGTCCAAAGAAATAAAACAAAGCAAATATGGTCATGGGTCTATTGGCCATGGGGGGGGGGGAGGGGGGCGGGAAGAAAACTTTAAAGAAATCAAAACAAATGCATTTCAAAAGTTCATAAAGTAAAGATTTCTTAAACACAACTCAAAAGCAAAAGAAACTCATGGATTTTCTTTGCTAAGGCATCAATTTGTTACAAAAGAAAAAGAATCTTGACTTTATTGGACCACTAGCTAGTTAGGTATTTAGTTGAGTATGTATCAGGAGGAAATTTTTCCTTGCAAATATTATATGCAGGAGAAATAATATACTGGGAAATTTTCCATTTCACAAATTATGAGGAGACTTGACACTGGCGCTGTAAACACTAGATTGATAGTTTGTATAGACCTTTAGTAATGGATGAGTAAACCTGATAGTAGGCATGATATGTGAACCCAGCTGTATATACCACAAACTGAAATATCATCATTCTTCCCTTTCCCCCAGAGCTCAATATAAATCTAATCAATTTTTTGAGATCAAATCATGACTCTCAGGAAATCGTAGGGTTAAAAAAAATAAATGTCACACAGCACAAAGAGAAATATAGGCAAGTCTTCAGGGAAAAAAAAAAGATCACATGCTTTGTTAATAGATGATAAGTTAGAAAAGTTTGTTAGACTATTATGCAGATCATATAAGATATCACTTGATACAAATATACTATTTGAGCTAATTTATATTGAGCTCACAACTGTTACAAACACATACTGCTCATTACCTACTATAAGTAATCCCTTTAAGTGAGTCATCAAAGAACAGAATTGTTAAGACATAAGAGTTTTCATAGGCAAAAAAAAGATGTTTAGAATTGGTTTTATATTTTAAGTAAAAATTGATGTGCCTGTGATGAATGAAATACAAATTGGAGAATGCTTATACTTTTGAAACTGGGTTATGACTATCTTGGCAGTAGTGATAATATTTTGTCCGCAGATTATGTATTTGAAAGTTTTCATAAAATTTAAAAGAATAAGCAGTCTCTCTGGGAATGGGTTTGGTGTTGAATGATATAATCACAAAAAATATGTTTAACTATATTTTAAGTCTATTAAAATATTATAATCCAAGAAAAATAACTCCAGAGAAATAAATCAAGTTGAATAGCTGAAGAGATTTTCTATTAGGGTGGTTAACTTCTACATTTAGAGAAAATTAAATTTTCATTTTGCATTTAAAATAAATTTCAAAAAACAACCCATCAAGTATAAACTGTACAGGATATTATGTATTTTAAGTAAATCTCGAGCTCAAAAATCAAAGCATAGGTCTCAGATTTTTGCATAACAGATTAAACTACTTCTCTTCCCTGGGTACACAGCATCTTAGATATCATGTAAGCATTTTAAATAAAATGATCTCTTAGGATTCTAAAATTGACATTCTGTAATTACATGAAACAAGTTCATTTTCTCTCACCTCACCAAAATTCTCTGATCCTTTGTAACATTTCAGAATGCTGTTCAACAAAATCTGTATCCGCCCTTCATCCTACATGTCTAAAGACACACATACACACACACACACACACACACACACACACACACACACACACACACATTCCTGCAGCACGGGTGAGTGCCAGAGCAGGATGCTGGGAAGTAATTTATAATCACAAATTCTACTGCTGTCACCTCAGAAAGAGAGACAATTTATAATAAACAATGGACCTCTTAAAATTATCAAAGCAGTGGTCCTCAACTCACAGGGCCAGTTCTCCAGAGACTCATTGATGGATTTGAGGGTCTGGATAACATTTGTATCCTGTGTTGCCTCCTTGTAAAGTTTTTTCTCATCTCTTTTTGATTCTAAAAGGTCCAATCTAGGAAATGCCAGGGAAATTATTCTAAGATATACCATGATGAACTATACGGAAAGGAAGACTTCAATCTGGCAGTTGTGATAAAAGCAAGGTTTTATCTCACTTATACAAGCAAGTTAATGTTAGGAGAAACAAAATTATGGAAAGTAAATCATTTCCATTTAAAGATATAGAGAAAATCAATTATAAAATAGAGTAAATCACTTATACTTAAATAAATGGGGAAAATTCTATTTTTATTTTGTAATAATAGCCAAATCAGTGAATAGTATGTATCAGTGAAAAGTATGTGCAGTACGGGTAAAAAGCACACTGATTTTGGTGCCTGATCAACTGAACATAAATTCAACCATATCATGCACTTTTTTAGACTCCTGGTTAATAAATTGGTTATCCTCAGGTACTTAAGTGAATTGTTATGAAAATACTTTTATATTTTTCTGTACGTATTTATAACAGAACCTAGTGTCCCTCACCAATGTAACTAATGAATTGATTTCAAAGGAAAGGATAAACCCAAGGTAAATTCACCCATGATACCAAAGCTATTCATGTATTCCTCAATTTATCTACTCTTTCTAGTTTTTTGAAGTAGTTTAGAATTGATAGCTAGCTGTTAATCTCACCTAGAGAGTATGCTCAAACATCAAGCTAATCCTAAAGATCTATGAGGTCATTTTCTGCTGCTTGATAGAGGCTTTATTGTGATAATATTATATGCAAATACATGATGGTAAATAAATTATTCCTGAGCACATAAAACCTAAATAATATAGCAGGGAAAAATGGTGATATCCACTTAGTCTATCAACTATGTATTGACCTAGTAATTAATTCATTTTTAAGAATGGCTATTACTCAAATATTGTTTATGTATACTTTTGAAGTGGAATAAAAATTATGCTGAAACCTTGGCAGAGTCCATTTTTAGTGTTCAGTAGGTATACTCCCGACCTGTGCTCATGGGTTGCTCCCAACAGTGCTCAGGAACCATGCAGTGCTGGAGATTAAACCTTATTATTCTACATGCAAAGCATTTGCTAATCCCTTTGAATTCTCTCTGTAGTCCACAATGAAAACATTTATTTATGCAACACAAATCATTTGTTTATAAGACATGTCAATGTCAGATTCAATCACCAAATAATATCTAAAATAAATGCCAACAGTGAATCTTCTTTTTCTACCGTTTTAGAAAATAAGATAATTCATGTTTCTTAATAAGTAAGATAGGCATACTTTTTCTTTTCAGTTTACATAGGGAGACAGTCTCTATGTAACTGTAAAATCTTTCTTTTTATGCCCTTCAATTATAGAAGAAACTTTATGTAACAGTCTTTTGCTTCTTCTAATAGAAAGTTGTTGTCTATCTGAGTACTAGCAGGGATTGCAGATAGCTAAAGTGAGTATTAAATAAAATGTAAGGAAACATTTTTTAAAGTCAATAACCAAAAAGAAAGTGCAAGAATCACACTTTTAATGTAATGTAAACATCCTATCTTCACTTTCAATCTTTAGTTGAATGAATAAAAATATATAGTTTATAAATAAATGTGAGAGGAAAAAATTAGTACCACTATTTTTAAAATGCTTGATATTTTCCACCCCTGCGGTCTTGATGGTTTCTACAGCTCCATGTTTAAAGATGGAAGGCTTTAATCTGTAAAGATGAATTTCAACCTCAAAACCCCTACTGGTTTTAATGGGAGTGACACAGCTAACATGTCACAACAAACTTTGGAAAGGTACCCCTGAGTGTCCAATTATTTTAAGTGCTTTTCCTATTCACTGTCGCTCAACTGATCACAGTGGATTTATTTGGCAATAACATTTCTGTGACATGAACTTCCGGAGGAATTGCTCCATTATTCAAGTTGAATCAGTTGAATCAATGCTGCTTAAAAATTAAGTGTCTCCATAAGTTTTAAATGATAAAATTAAATGGAGTAATTTGTAACAACTACATTTTGGGATATACGTTTGTTGCTTAGAAAGAATTTTTTTTAATCTGGCGAGAAAGATTTTTTTTTCCTTTTCTAGTTAAAATGAAAGAAAAAAAAAGAAAACATTTATAGAATACATCCTGTCTGAGATCCCAAATCTGGAATGGGAGATACAATAATTTTCAAATATGCCTCAAGAAATGGAAAATAGCATGCCTACTTTGAAAAGATTGGATTTTAGAATTATAAGTAAATATTCCACCTTCTATGGAGGTTTTTTTTTTCCTGGAATCACATGTTCTTCAAATTCTGAATTTCATAATGTGGTTTCTAATGTTATGATTATTATGTGAAACAATAAACCAGTTCCCAAGTAGAATTTAAAATGGAAACTAATGTAAACCTCTGAGTGTAACCCATTTCTCAAGTTTAATACCCTATTGCTATAATTTGAAATAATAAGGAGACTAATAAAAGGAATCCTTTCATTAGATTCAAAATAAAAGAGATAGTGTCTATTTAAAATAAAAAAAGTAAAGTCTGTTGCTTTATTTTTGTTCTTCTCAAGGTGAACAAGATTTATGAACAGCATAGATGATGGACCATGCAATCAAGCCAGAGTAAGACACAGACATGGTATTCATATAAGATACCGTAAAGCTAACATGTGTCTCTCTGGATGAAATGCAGTCAATAGTTTAGTAGAATTTATAGATATCTGTGCTTACTCAGGACTGCAGCGAAAACTATTCTCTACCACTTCAACCAAATGAACAGATGTTATTTCTATATTATCCAAATGAATGCATGGGCCATGTCACTCTTCCTTCCAATTAGTTTTTTCAGCATCAGGCATCTATTTGAACAACTAAGTTTTAAGAGATTTTAAAACCTTGAATTTTTGTTCTTGAGAATAAGGAGAAGCAGACATGAACATAATAATATGTGTCTATAAAAATTAACTGATTACATCCCCCACAGCATTGTAACTATACAATGTTTAGGGCTAATTTCCATCTCTTCATGATTTTCGGAAATATTTTTCTTGTTGGAATTATTCATAAAAAATTGAGTCTAAGAATTTCAAGTCAACTCTTTATTCTGGGTTTAAAAGAATAATTAAAACAAAAACGACTATCATATGAGCAGGCTGATGATTTTTAAAAACTTAATAGCTTCAGCATGATAGAAAAAACTCAGTATTTAAAAATGAATTGTCCACCTACATAGTTGGAAAATTTCCAGCTTCTTGACTACCACTTGGCAAATTTATCAAAGGTCAGCAAAATATAATTCTGATTTTCCAGTTCAAAGCTACCAAGAAAATAAAAGGTTCATTTTTATTTAAATATGATATGATTTTTATTTAACTCAAAAATAAAGTTATTAAATTTACTTGTAATAATATTTTTGAGCTCTATGCTCTGAATTTTCCCCAAACTGCCAATGATAAATAGTGTTGAGTTTTAGGTGGTAAATAATCAACTCCATAAAGAAACTATGCATAGATTATGTAGTATTAAATTACTATTATTTCTGTAATGGAAACTGAGGCTTACGGAGACTAAGAAAATTGTCCACCCAGAACATATCCTAAATGAGATGATTGGGATTCAGATTACAGTCTATGAAATCAATGTTGTACCAAGCTCGATGACAGTCTTTCTGAGACTACAGTCTCCAGTGCACATGTCCATAGTTGTCATCTGTTTTGCTACCTTAAACGACCACAGAAAAACAGTAAGTGATGTGTTTCTGTATATTTTCGTTAATTTTCTATTTTTTTTCTGTATCTTTGTTCATGTAACAAAAACAGGAAGACCAGCTTCTCAAAATTATTCATTTTGCACTAATATTGCACTTCATTTTTCAACATTTAATAAACAAAAAATGCACTCCAGATCTATGCAGCAGGGAAAATTATTATGGTATACCATTCCTCCTTTAAGAAAACTAATTTCACAAAATGGGTTAAAGGATCAGTCTCATACACTGGTGATTTAATTCAGAAAATAGGAATAGGAATAAAACTTTGAAAAGCTTTAAGTGATGTTTTATCTTTTAAAATGAAAAAAAATGTTAAGATTTTCAAGGAAATAAAATAGATCCAAAGATTTTATTTGCAGCTAAACTGACTTCCAAGTATAAAAGCCAAGAACAAACTGCTATCAACTAAGTCAAAAATTATTGCTCCCAGAGGAGTCCATGCTTTAGACAACCATCACGAACGAAGGGACATCAATCATAAGGACTAGTTGTATGAATACATTGCTAACTTCTAAAAACACAGAGAAAATATAACAGTCTGTTTCTCATGATGAAAGAAATCAATACTACATATTAAGTGATCTTATCCTTCCCAAATAAAAATTGTATTGTTTCCAGTCCATCCTGCCAATAATTCATAAAAACTACAAGACAGAGCAATACTTAGAGCTCTACCACAGGAATGCAATAGGCTAAATCCAGATAGGTGTATATGTGGAAGGGAAAAAGAAGACCTCAGTTTCCCCTTGCCAGCTGCTGTGAGTGGTCCTGCTTTTGGCTGGCTCATCCTACATTTTTGACTCCCTGCAAATTCCTAGGCTTTTCTGATAAATAGGAAGCTAATAATGTTCATCATAAAATTCCTCCCCAGAGCTTAAGTTCACAGGAAGGCTAAGATAGTAGACAATACCTGCAGCAGATGGCCAATGCCTCAAACCAGCTTGACCACCCTGTAGATTTCCTGCAATCTCTGTAAATACTTATCAAATGATAAGAAATTCAAAGGACCTTTAAAAAGGCCTACACAAATCCTTACTTCCAACTTAGTCCTGTACTGTTTCTCCTCACTTGGGGAGCTCCTTTTCTTTTCTCTTCTGCTTTCCAATAAACTTTTCAATTTTCCAACTCTGAATTTGAGCATCTTCATTATTCAATATTTTCATTCTAAAAAAATTTGAAGAAGCTGGGAATTGGGAATAAACAGCTGCTGCTGCTGCTCCTTTCTGTCTGACCAACATCAGAAGGAGCCACACAATCCCTATAAGTTGTGCTACATTTTCCACAAAAAAGCTGTAAGGTCAGAAATGAAGAAGATAGATATGCCTCTTATGGATTAAAGACATTTAACTAATAAAGTAACCTTTGAAGGTAAGAACTTAAATATTTACTGCTCTTAAAATAATACTGAGGGGACCGGAGCCATAGCACAGTGGGTAAGGCATTTGCCTTGCATGCGGCCGACCCAGGTTCTATACCCAGCATCCAAAATGGTCCCCAGGGCACCACCAGGAGTAACTCCTGAGTGCAGAGCCAGGACTAACCTATGAGCATCGCTGGCTGTGACCCAAAATACAAAATAATAATTAATAATAATAATAATAATAATGCTGAGTTGCAAAATTGGTATATCATTTATAAAACAATGAGAATTTAGAATATTGAATGGATAGCCTGTTATGCTAAGCAAGTCTTTAAAGTCACTTTTCATATGTTAATTTGATCAGTTAAGCAAACAAGGGAAAAAGAGACTTATTTAGATGTTAGCTTGAACTATTAATAGATCAAATGAATCTGCTAGTGTCAGGCTCTTGCTTTACATTAATTTTATAGAGATGGATGTGGTGCAAAGGGTATGAATAGGGTGATGACTACTGGGGTGGTCATTAAATTAGATTAAAGTGGAAACAAAAGTAAATTAAAAGGGGGAAGATACAGTGCATCAGGTAAAGTGCTTGCCTTGCTTTCTGCTGAACCTGTTTCAATCGCCAACACCACAAATGCTTCAGGAGGCACTGCCAGAATGAACCCTAAATACAGAACCATAAGTAGCCTCTGGGTACCATCTGATGTGGCCAAAACTGCCCATCCCTCAAAAAGATCAAAATGTAAATGAAATAGAATTTTTCAAACACGCAAAGTTTGAGAATTCATTGACTTCACATATCTGATAATAGTAGTACCAAGGGAGAGTTTTAGGCAGAAAAAATATTCCAATGAGCATAGAATAATGCAGGAAAAAAGACAAGTCAATGAGAAAATTAAATGAATACTATTTAAAATAAAAGTCATTGTTTTATGGAGTTGAAATGCATGTAAAGTTAAAACAACCTACAAAAAGTGGAACAAAAGATAGAAGGATTAAAGGAAGTATTCCAGGATTCTTGCATTGTCTGGAAAGTAGTAAAAGCACTAACTTACTTTCAGCTGCAATGAATCAAAAAGAAAATTACCATCTGTAGAGTAACCTCTTTTCTCTGGAAGATTAGAGATTATAGTGTTCTATTTATTTGTTTATTTTTATAAACAATAGAACTATTGAAATGTATTTGTTTGGAGCAGCTGTTCCTTGCAATAAAACCTTCTTTTATCTCAACAAGATGTCCTGTTAAGAAGGGAGTGATAAACATATGTAGGGAACTAGAAATGGAGGAAAAGATAAAGTATGTGGCAACAAACTTACACTTAACCTGGCCCACAAATGAAGAGCTACAGATGCCTGGGAACAAAATGTCAAAACATGCCAAGTTGAGCACATTCTACCCCACAGCAATTTTTTTTTCTATTTTTTCACCCCTCAGTCATAGTAGGCTTGACTTCTTATGTTTGTTTATTTATAGCATCTGATTAAACTGATTAAACAAAAAATTCCCCTAATTTTTTGCAGTCAGTAACCAATGACATAAATCAATGATCCTCCACCACGCGTCCACAGCCTGGTGCCAGTTTGTGGGTGTAGAAAAGTGGAAAACAAAAGGGAATACCCTGCCACAGAGACATATTGGGAAGGGAGGGATGGGGGGGTGGGAGGGATACTAGCATCCGTGGTGGTGGAAAATGTGCACTGGTGGAGGGATGGGTACTTGATCGTTGTATAATTGAAACCGAAGCACAAAAATTTGTAAGTCTCCAACTGTACCGCATGGTGTTTCACTAATAAAATTTTTTTTTAAAAAGTGGAAAGCTATTGATCTACTAGCTTATACTGCTGTAAACACCAATGTATTTGCTATTATCAAAAATAATTCCTTGTTTCTTTGTATGCCTGACTGTCTTGATGCATTCTTATCACTGCTATTTTAAAAGAATCTGAGGTAGAAATACGCATCAGTACTTTTCCAGAAGCACTTGCTTCTGCTTCCATCAGGTGTCAGAGTATCATTTAATATTCATATCTCCACATATCTTGAATAAAGAAGGTAGTGTACATTTTGACTATAATTACTGGGATAATTTGTGAACTCTTAGTGACCACGTTTTAAAAATTGTTCGCCTTACAAGCGGCCAACATGGCCGACCCGAGTTCGATTCCTCCGCCCCTCTCGGAGAGCCCGGCAAGCTACCGAGAGTATTCGATATGCCAGACACAGTAACAACAAAGTCTCCAATGGAGACGTTACTGGGCCCGCTCGAGCAAATCGACGATCAACGGGAGGGCCTTTACCTTTACCTTTACCTTCTCCAACATCAGAACCACTTACCCCACATTCTTCTTGAAGTATATGTAAAGAGGTGAGTTCAAGTCTGTTTTATTTTTATCTTTGAGATTTAAGCTTTGTGTTTGTTCCCATCTCTAGCAAACCCTGGGTTTCTGCTGTTCCCTGAAGTTTTCCCTGGGTTTTTGCTATCCTTGAAGAAAACAAAAATCACCACCTATTTTCATAGCTGTTTGGGGGATGTCACCTTATTTTTCTATGCTCTACTATGTTCAAGATTTGGTCTTATGATTTCTTGCTATTCAGAATCTGAAATAATATATTTGAGATTTACATAAAACATATGCTGTGATTTGCAATACTGTTAACTGCACTTTTCATGCAAACATCATTCCAACAAAATACCTAACCCCTGAGTGCTCAATTCTCTCCACAAACATCCCAAGGAAACTTTCCCCCCACTTCAAGGTAATCTCAGTTCTGTAGAAAAAATTAACCAGTTCTGATGCACTGGGCAATTTTTAATTCCTCCATTTCTTTATATTCCACTCATGAGAAAGATCTTTTTTGTTGATTATGTAGGTGTTAACACACATGTACAGATGAATAAAGTAAAACTCCTGAAATTCCTCAAAATTGTAAATCAATAATGAGTTGCTAACAAAAAATTCCTCAAAAATGATATTTTTACAAGATACAAATTTTTTTAAATTGATGCTGAAAATGTGTGTGCTAGTTTTAAAAAATTACATGAAAATAGATTAATCCTACAATCATACAGTTTAGAAAGAATAATTTTTAATTAAAGGAGAATATAAAATGTCACATAAAAGAATAAATGAATTTTATGCTAGGAAGTTAATTTTGGATTTATGTTAGAAAATGTCATATTGTATATTATGATTTAATGGCCTTGAGAGCAGCTGATTTAACCCAGAGTCTGCATAATCTGACTTATCCTAAAGGAGAAATATCTCAGCAGTATTTGATGTAATTGATCTCAAGCTTCTCCCTGTATCAAGTTCTTCATTTTCTTTTAGGATACTATGTCAGGCTCTTCCTGTGAAGTGTTTGCTGACACCCAATCTACTTGCCGCTTCCTCCTACTACCTTCAGACATAAAAAGTTGGAACAGCATAGGTTCAGCTTTTGGTGTTTCATTATCCCAATCCTAAAATAAATTCTAGTATCATTCTATTGGATCCTAACTATTCCCATGGCTTTAAATGCCTTCTGTATATGAAAAACATGTTAATTTTTACTTGTAGATGGAATCTTTTCCTAGAATACCCGTCTCCTATATCTAACTTCCTTCTTGACATTTCAATTTAAATATCTCAAACTTATTAATCCTAAACTAAGAATTATAAACTCCTGAACACTGAGGTTACTTATTTTCATCTCTTTACTAGGTATTCAGAAGCAAAATTAAAAGGAAGAAAAAAAAACACAACTATAAGTTAATGTAAGTTTTTGGAGCATGTTTCAGGTAGAAGATGTTAAACTAAAATGTTCGTTGTATTATAATAGAATACATTCTTTTTACAGTGAGTTTTTCAAGTCTCCATCATAAGACAAGGAAGATCTGTAGTTGCTCAGAGCAATCAGCGGTAGGGCGTTTGCCTTGCATGCAGCCAACATGGCCGACCCGAGTTTGATTCCTCTGCCCGTCTCAGAGAGCCCGGCAAGCTACCGAGAGTATCTTGCCTGCATGGCAGAGCCTGGCAAGTTACCTGTAATGTATTCGATATGCCAAATACAGTAACAACAAAAAAGTCTCCAATGGAGACGTCACTGGGCCCGCTCGAGCAAATCGATGAAAAACGGGAGGACAGTGACAGTGACTGATTCTGTATCAAAAGTATCCAGGAGGCAAAACACCTTAATCTATTGGTATCATGTGCTAGAGTCATAAATTCTGGGTTTCTGATATGCCACCAAGTTTTATCCAGGTGTGACCCAGAATTTAGGAGTCATGGGGTATGGCTCTATGGTAGTAAAATAAATAAATGCATTTGAATATGTGAAATATTTTTTTACATCTTGATAAAAGAATTATTTTGTACCTGGATGGAGAGGTAGTACAGTAAGGCAAGAAAACAGTCACCTTACAACCTTACACGTGACCAACCCAGGTTATACCCTCAAGTTCAGTCAAGAGAGATCACTGATGCAGAACCAGGAGTAAGACCTGTGCATTAACAAGTGTGGCTCTAAAACAAATACTACTATTACTACTAATGATAATAATAATGATAGTAATAATTATTATGTACCTAAAATATGTTAAGTAAGCAAATAGGCAATTGAAGTATTATTTTGCAAGAGCAAATAATTCTATTCAGCATACTTCTCTAAGGGCTTCCTAAGATAATGATTGAACAATCATTTTCAGACATAGGTCAACTTTTGACACATGACTTTTCATATTCGCCCACTTCATCTCTCCACTCAAAAGTAATCAGGGGGAAGAGGAAACAACTACTGAATTAAGATTTGCAAACTATTTTCTGAGATTCCGCTGCGCCAGTTTGATTCCTCCGCCCCTCTTGGAGAGCCCGGCAAGCTACCGAGAGTATTCGATATGCCAGACACAGTAACAACAAAGGCTCCAATGGAGACGTTACTGGACCCGCTCGAGCAAATCGATGATCAACGGGAGGGCCTTTACTTTACTTTTCTGAGATTAGAGGCATCTGCAGAGTTAGACTCCCTGTTCTACAGTTTTCCCACTTTTTTCTCCCCAGTACCTGTTACAAACAGAAAGAAGTTTAAAACAAAAGAAGTAATTCCTCCTTTTCATACATTTATGAGGATAATGTACTTTATCTTAAAATTCTTCCAGTGTAAGGAATTCCTTTCTATCTGTTTATGTCCCTAAGACTACAACAGGGGTAAACCCTGGTCCAACTATCTCATGAATTTCTACTGACAACATTTTCATTATTAATGGTCACCAGGTTAATTTATAATAAATCAACTAATTTCTGAAATTAAATTAATCATTTTTAACTGTTTTCTATTTTCATACCTTTGCTTTAGACATAATTATTTTCTCCAGCACTGCATTAGATTTAGGAAAATGCGAATCTAAATGGTTTCTTTCTTTTTCATAGTCCTTTCGTGTTTTGGAGCTCAGCCAAAGAAGTGTCAACTTTAAATCCCAAAGCCTTTAAAATTACCAAATTAGGATGTGCTTTGTTGTCATTCCCAGGGATGTATGTTTTGACTTTTAAGAAGCATGCAAAACATGGCAACCATGTCAAACATAAAGAATTTTTACAGTATAAGCATATTTGAATGAAGATAGTATGGATCCTATTCTAGAACATTGCAATGTAGAAAACACTTGATTTTTTTTTCTTTTATATTTTAACACATTACTCATATTAGTTCATAAGACAGTTGAGACATATACCATGAAAGGATTCTATAGAATCTAAATTCTATACAATTTCAAAGCATTGAAGCATTAGTGCTTTTAGTTTTCCTTAGTCATAAAGCAAGTCAGAATAAATTTAAGGTGTTTAAGAGGCTATTTAACAGTACTGAGAAGCAAGAGGACAAAAACATAGTCATCAATGAGTAAAGATAATCTATTTCCATGTTTGGTGAAAACATATTCATTAAAATGCTCAACTACAAATAGCAATATAAAAATAATTGTATTCTTTTAATCACAGTTTCATTTAAGATGTAATTTTTCAATTGACTTTATATAAAAACATAGTTTATGCAATGACAAAGAGACAAAAAGGTATCTGTTACTTTGACAATCTTTAAAATCCAGATGATAGCTGATAGTTGAGTTATGAATTTACTATTTACAACTTCCTCTAACGATACAGGTATTGCATTCCCTGTCATTTTAAAACATAACCTTATACATCTGTGGAACACACATCTGGACATTTAGCCCAACTCATCATTTCCTTCTGTATGTCCAGAAACTGTCAGTTATTTCAGCCAAGATTTGGCCCTTGGGAGAACTAAAAAAGTTACATCCTTTTTTTGACCAGGTTTTATAAACTCTTTTTTTTAACCTTCTCCCCCAGGATATCAGTAAGTATAAAAATAAGCAGTCTGAATGCTTTCTGACTCTGTAGAAAGAGACACAAGAGGATGAGCAGCATGTGCTCCATTAACATTTGCTTCTACAAAGTAAAGAACAAAGCCTGCATATGAAAGAATAGACACATATAGGCCATGCGGTCTTAAAATATGCATATTATTTTACAAAATAAATACATCTCCAATGAAGGAAGAGGACATTTGAGCATAGACAGGAAAGATCTGTACTTTCAAAAGATTTCATACTCATTATGCTAAATTCATAATTTAGAAATGTAATCTAATGATACGTATTTTCATGTGTGTGTTAGATTTAGCTTTATGTAGTTGCATTCTGCTTGGGCTTTAAATTCACATACCTGTACATTATTTAAGTGACTATAAATTTTCTATACTTATTGCATGTGTTTATTTGAGTGCATTCATGTTTTGTCACAATGCATAGGAAGACAAAAAGTAAAACTCTATGATGAGATTCTACTAACACAGAGGGAAGAGGGATAAGAGCAATGGTTTAGAGAGCTGGAGAGTCAGCCCAAAGAACTAGAGGACATTCTTCTTATGTAGAAGACCCACTCTTTTATCAGTGGCACCACACAGTCAACTGAGCACATCTGAGAGAGACCTCCAAGTAATGCACTGGAAGTAGAATCCCATGAACTTCCAGGTGTGGGCCAAAACTAAAATGATTCTCAAGAAACAAACAAGAAACAACACTATTTCTGAGTTTATTATATCTTATTATTTGAATTTTGTATATAATAAGAAATGGTAATAATTTAATGTGAATGTAGTGAATCAAATTTCAAATTATTACTGGAACTAGGAAAAACAATGCTTCGGTGAAATTCTGAAAAAAGTTCTCTCTTAGTATGTTTGTGGAAATATATACTCTACAAAGGGGATGCGAAATATCTGACACAAAAGCTGTATAAGGCCCTCAAAATCATGTAGTCAGGCCCTGGGATGTGAAGACAGACATGACTACTTCATATTGACTGCCCACAGTCTATCTACCTGTATTGACTATTCATCATGTTGACATCTACTCAATTACAAAGAACTAGAATTAGGCTTATTCTGTTAGCATCTTCAGTTACTCGATATGGACAACACTGTATAATTTGATAGCTTAAACATTAGCAAAAACAAAACAAAATAAAGCAACTAAGGCAAGGTTTCACCTCAAGATTCTAATGAGGTAATTAGATTGATTCTAATTCATCATTATCTTACTTAGTTTCAGGTTGCACATCATTGAAAAGAATCATACTTATGTGTGTTTATTATTTATAATATATAATATTGTATCATGTATGTATATTAAAGTCCATTGAAAGTCAAATTCTATTCTTCATTATATATTTGTCCTTTGCAGACTGATCATCTTTTTCTTTTTTCTGGTGGTTATCCCCAACTCTTTTCAGCATTGTAGCACTGTCGTCCCATTGTTCATAGATTTGCTCAAGAGGACTCCAGTAATGTCTCTATTGTGAGACTTGTTACTGTTTTAGTCAATATTTTGGAAATGCAGAAATGAGTGATAATGAGTTTTTTAAAAAATGTTTCAATCATTTTAGAATTCATTCGATGGCCATATTTTATTTTCCTTTACCATTACCATATTTAATTGATAATATCTAATATTCATAGAATAAACAATTAGTGACTTGATCTGTTATTAAGAAAACTATCGGGGCTAGAATGATAGCACAGTGGGTAGGGCATTTGCCTTGCACAGCCAACCCGGGTTCAATTCCCAGCATCCCATATGGTCCCCCGAACACCACCAGGAGTAATCCCTGATTGCATAAGCCAGGAGTAACCCTGTGCATTGAAAAGAAAAAAAAAGTTTAAAATTAATTAATTAAAAAAAGAAAACTATCTGAGATGAATTTCTGGATTTGATATAAGATAAATAGTTCTTAAATATTTATTTTTGTTTGTTTGGGAGCCATACCCAGCAGTGCTTGCAGCTTACTTCTGGATCTGTGCTTAGGAATCTTTTCTGACTGGGATTAGAAACTAGGATGTGGTACCAGAAATCAAATCCAGGTTGAATGTGTGTGAGACAGTGTTCTCTGCAGCTTCCTTGATGAAGATATTAAACATTTCTCATTCCTCAATATTACTATTTCACAATAATTAATTAAGTGGGTACAAATTATCTCAGAAACAATATCAAGTGTATGTGTATGATTGCACATGAAGGATTATATGTCTTGACATATTGGCTCAAATCACAATGTTCTTTTTGCTCTGTAACAAGCAAGGGTACAGAACTTAGGGAAAAAAAAACTATGTACACTGTCTCAAGGAGAAACAAATCGGTCAAGGCTCATAAATTGATTTTTACTATACCTCTGCTGGAGCGATAGCACAGCGGGTAGGGCGTTCGCCTTACAAGCGGCCAACATGGCCGACCCGAGTTCGATTCCTCCGCCCCTCTCGGGGAGCCCGGCAAGCTACCGAGAGTATTGGATATGCCAGACACAGTAACAACAAAGTCTCCAATGGAGACGTTACTGGGCCCGCTCGAGCAAATCGACGATCAACGGGAGGGCCTCTGCCTCCCAGTTTCATTCTGACTACTTGTTTCATAGGTTTGTTTTTGTTTATTCCCTGAAAAATACTAGCATGGCCATCCTCAAATTCTCCCAAGAATTTCTAGATACACATCTTCACTCATGTAAATGCTCAAATTAGACTGCTTAAAAATAGATTGCTCAAAACAAATGCTCAAAAATAGAATGTTAAAGTTCTTCAAACTCCTATATTTAATGGTAAGGAGCTTCCTTTTATATACCAATAATTCTCAGTTCATTAACTCAATGCATCTATACTTTCAATTCTCAGATGTTAGACAGAATGTCTCTTTTAACTGTGATTTTTAAGTACTAACTACATATAAAAATCAAGAACAGGGGGTATGATGTTGCCAACAGGTCAATCTGTACCTGTGAGGCGAGTGCATCAGGAGCTTGATGGCGTCTTCAGACTTCCAGATACACCAATATTGCTGCTGTGCCTTTGGCCAGAATTAAGAATGCTTTCCTATATAAAAAGGTGACCAAAGGGGGTATGGTGCTGCCAGCAGGTCACTCTGTACCCAAAGTTGCTTCTGTGCCTTTAGCCAGACCCCAAAACTTGGGGCAAAGTTTACCAAGAAAATAAACGGCCAAAAGTTAGGTATGTGGGAGACATACTCACAAACCACCTCGGGCTCAGCTACATAATTGGAGGCATGTCCTCTCTGGTTCCTGATTGAACTGTTTAATGGCTATGATCCCAGAGACTCAGAAACAAATCTCAAAACCCAATGGCTTTTGGTAAAAATGCATCCAGTCCCTGCAGTAGGTTGCCAGCGCTGGGCCAACCCAGGTAGGAATAGGTTTTGTGCGTTGACCTGTTCCCCCTGGCGGCCCAGTGGCCTCCATCCTCCAGAGGCCATTGGACAGTCAGGTTTGAGCTTGCAGTGACAAGACACGTGGGGCCTCACGGGATAGGGGTGGTGCCAGCCCTTTCCTCCCCATCCCAATGAGATCCCCTAGTCGCCTCCCACAAACGGCCTCTATGGCTTCTGATCAAGCTGCTTAATGGCTATGATCCCAGAGACTCAGAAAAAAATTTCAAACCCCAGCAGATTTTGGCAGAAATGCCTGATCCCTGCAGTAGGTTGCTGGCGCTGGCCACCCCAGGTGGGAATAGATTTCGTGCCTTGGCCTATTCCCTTTGGTGGCCCAGTGGCTGCCATCCTCCAGAGGCCCCTGGACAATCAGGTTTGGGCCCACAGTGATGAGTCACTCAGGGCTTCACGGGATTGGGGTGGAGCTGGCCCTTTCCTCCCCACCCCAAGGAGACCCTGAGTGGCGACCCACAAATGGCCTCTCTGGCTCCTGATGCGGCCAGGATCCCAGACAGTCAGAAGCAGATCTTGGAACCCAGTGGCTTTTGGCTGAAATGCGCCAGAACCCACAGTAGGTTACTGTTGCCAGGTCATTCCAGGAGGGAAAGGGTGTTGTCACTCCGCCTGCTCCCCCTAGGCATCTGGGTGGCTGCCATCCTCCAGAGGCCATTGGACAGTCAGGTTTGGGCCCTCAGTGACGAGACACGTGGGGCCTCATGGGATGGGGGTGGAGCCTGTCCTTTCCTCCCCATCTCAACAAGACTGAGTCACCGCCCACGAACAGCCTTTCTGGCTCCTGATCAAGCTGCTTAAAAGCCATGATCCCAGAGACTCAGGAACAAATCTCAGAACTCACAGGTTTTGGCAGAAATCCCTCCAAATTTAATTGTTAAAATTTCAAAATTTCAAAATCGCGCAGCCACTACTGCAGCCATGCGACATCATATGTTATTCTTAAGCAGTAATAGAAAACAAATTGTCTACTGTTGGCTTTTCAGCAGATTTGAGTGTTGGGGTAAAATCCCAAATAATAATGGTGAGTCTGGTGTCAAAATATTGACTGTGATCAAAGTAGAGAGAGAGTAATGTGGAGATCATCTGCCCCACAGGTAGGGGAAGGGTGTGGGATGGGGGTGTACTGGGGTTTTGGGGGGGTGGAGAATGGGCACTGGTGAAGGTACGGGTGTTTCATTGTATGACGGAGACTTAAACCCAAAAGCTTTGTAACTGCTCTCATGGTGATTCCATAAATAAAATGATAAAAAATGAAAAAAAGAGTAAGGTGGAGTTCATGCCCAAATCAATCAGCTAATCAGTGTCTGAATAAATAGCAGTACCCCTACATTAAAAAAAAAATCAAGAACACCAGAAGAAATTTGGATTTGGTTTATGGATGGTTGCAGCTACAACTTTTAGAAGACTCCCTCAGGTAGAGTTTTGAGGGAAATAATTATAACATTTAATTACAAACAAAGTTAATATTAATAAACAAATATTCAATATTAGATATAGCATAGTCCTTGTCATTGAAATGAACTAATTGAAAATGCTGACAAATGTTGTGTTTCTTATCTAGAAAATGTCACTGAATACATGGAAGTCTATGGCAAGTTATAGAAATTCTGATTTTTCTTTCATTGATTTTTTTTAATCTATGTGATGAGGGACAACCAATAGTACTCTTGTTGGGACTCAGAGAAGAGTCAAACCTGTATGAACGTGTGTGTGTGTGTGTGTGTGTGTGTGTGTATAGAGAGAGAGAGAGAAAGGGTGAGAAGTTAAAGAATTATTAACTAGTGAAAAGACAGTTAAGTAGTTTTAAAGGTAAACTAGTTGTAAAGACAGCTAACTAGTTGTAAAGGTAATGAGTTGTAAAAGTAAATGAGAAATAGCCACTGCAGAACAGTAGAGAAGCAACTGCAGAACACAGATATATATCCATATATATATAATAAATGACCCTTAAGAATTGAAATTCAAGGTTTGATATTGTGTGTACTTATATACTCTAAGAATCATGGTTATATTAAAAAAAATGTATAGGAGCTAGAGTGATAGCACAGCAGGTAGGGCATTTGCCTTGCATGCAGCCAACCCAGGTTCGATTAACAGCATCCCATATGGTCCACCGAGCACCGCCAGGAGTAATTCCTGAGTGCATGAGCCAGGAGGAGTAACCCTGTGCATCATCGGGTGTGACCCAAAAAGAAAAAAAAATGTATAATGATCACTTTCTAAATATTTTTTTTTATAATTAGAGTGAAGAGCTGTACAAGATGCAATGTGTATATATATATATATATTATATATATATATATATATATTCCTTTTTCCCAAGTCTTAGAGTCTTAGAGTTAGCATCTTTGGAGCATTACTATTCACAAATGAATTTTGTGAGAGAGAGACTTCGAGAATATTTTGGTTACAAGTATTATACTGATATGGTCCCCTAGAGAACAGTGTATCTTTATTTTCTTTATCCCACACCCCTCCCATCCTGCAGCCTACCTCTGTGGTAGGCCAAAGCAGTGAATCTTAACAGAACAATTAAGCTATGACTGAGGCATGAGATAAACACTGTCCAGCTCTCTGTGTAGCCACTTTATCTGTGACACATTAAATGTCACAAGAAAAACACTGTTCTCAAAAACAGTCTCCAGGAGCCAGAGAGACAGCTCAGATATTATGGTGCTTGACTTGCATATAGCTGAACCAATTCCATCCCAGACCCCTCAAACAGTTTCTAGAACACCAGGAGGAGTGCTCCCAGAGCATATCCTTGTGTGATCCAATAAAACAAACAGCATCCCATATGGTCCACCGAGCACCGCCAGGAGTAATTCCTGAGTGCATGAGCCAGGAGGAGTAACCCTGTGAAGCTGTTAGGAAGGGTATTTGTTTCTTCAGAATTCTGGAAGAGCTGGAAGTGTACAGATCTCACTAGTACTTGATTTAAAGTAACCAAGCAAGGAAATAGTAAGGAATGATGACTATCACTTGGTCCTGGTTTACAAAACTGAGAACATTGATCAGGAGTAACGGAAGGGAGAAATGATTAAGTGAATTAGAAAAAAACATTATGATGTTTGTGAAAGGTACAGGGCACATAGGTGTTAGTGGGAGGTGTAGTCACAGTGCATCAAAACCATAAACATAGTACAATATCGCAAACATAGTAACTTAAATTCAACATCAAAAGAAATTTTATTTCAAAAATGCATAAGGGGAAAAATATCAAAAAAAGCAAAGTTCCTTCTTTTTAGATTTTACATATCCCTCCAGCCCAGCTAATTAGAGAAAGTATAATATGAATTCATCTGGTCATGGTCACGGTCCTCCTGTTGTTCATCGATTTGCTCGAGCAGGCCCAGTAACGTCTCCATCATGAGACTTGTTGTTACTGTGTTTGGCATATCGAATACGTCATGGGTAGCTTGCCAAGCTCTGCCAGGCGGGAGAGATCCTCTCAGTAGCTTGCCAGGCTCTCCGAGAGGGGCGGAGGAATCAAATTCGGGTCGGCCATGTTGGCCGCTTGTAAGGCAAACGCCCTACCGTTGTGCTATCGCTCCAGCCCAAAGAAGAAATTTCTGTACAGTCTATCTTCATCCAAGTCTAAAAATAAAACTTATTAAAAACCCTCAACAAAATGGTTAAGAATCAATCGACACAAGCATCATAAAGTCCACAAATGACAGACCCACAGTCATCTAAATAGAAAAACTGGAAAACTTTTCCTTTAAGATCAGGGACAAAACAAAAGTATCCACTCTCAGTGATACTATTTAATCTTGACATCATTTCCTTGTAAATAAGTGCAAGAGGATAATCCCAAATTCAACGTGAGTAGGAATAAAATGTGATACATGTAGTAAATGTTAGCTTTTATTTCCAGTCTTTCTCTCCTTTAAGTGTGCCTACAGCCATCATTCTCATTGGGAGTCTTAGTAAAACAATTAGACAAGAGAAGGATATAAAAGGAATCTGAACTGGAAAGGAGGGCATAATCCGGCCACTCTTTTTTAACTACATAATCTAACACAAGAAAATCCAGAAGATTCCAATACGAAGCTATTAGATAAAAATGGAAACAGTTATGTGAAATGTATAGCAAATATACAAATAGACAGCAAAATATACATATCTGCAGTGTTTTTACATATGAAAATAATAAATCCATTGAAAAAGAAACCACGAAAACAGCTTTTTTATAATTCGCTTTGATTTCCCAAATTTAAAAAAAAGCTAATAATAATTTGGATTGCTAAATAAGTAACTTGGATTGAAGGTGGTTTCCCAAGAAGTCCCTCCATGCTGCTCAGCAGGGCTAGTGCTTCAATGCAAAGGCCAGGGTCTTCCATGCTGCTTAGGCTGACTGTGTCAGTGATTCCCTAAACCATTTCAGAGGTGTTCAGGGCCTGTAAGGGCTGTATTCAGCAGTGAGTGAATGAACATGTCAGTACCAGAGATAGAACTGGGTTCAGCCACATGCAAGGCATGCACGTTAGTGCCTGCACAATCTCTCACTCTCTAAAGATGTATTTTAACTAGATATCCAAATAAAAATATATTGTTTCTTCAAAAATTATAGCATTTAACATAGTAAAGACAATAGAATCTATTTTAAATGTATTATTTTGCTGCAAATAGTGAAGATGAAGGGACACCACAAATAAGAAAACAAGATTTTTTCTTATAGTTTCAGGTGACATTTGGATTTTAGAAATATTCATGCTTTTCAGTTCAATAAATTTCACCAATTAATCTATATATCAATAACCCTAGGGTCTGAAGAAATTTTCCTTTTCTTATCCCTGCATACGTCTACATTTAAAAATTCTGCTTAATATTTTACATTATATCACATAAAATTAAAAAACTTAAATATCATATAAAAGGGTAACAAATTCAGCTCCCTAATTTATTTTTTCCTGCTAGCTTTCCATCACAAGTCAAAAGTCTTTGAACTTATGATTAGGCCTCATAGCCTGAAGGTGGTGAGTGTTTTTCCAGAAGGTTTTCAGATTTTTTTAATGCCTGCCTCCACTGGATTTGGTTCAAAGTTTTCTAATGGGAAGCATACTTTAAACAGCCTTGATTCTGAGATTTTAATATATGATTTTACTTTATTGCTCTTTCCTAACTGAGAGCACTTACAATCAACTATTTTTTAAAGCTTTATATTTGGCAATATTTTGTTGGTTCTTTGTTTCCTGTTATAAAGAGCTTTTAAAGATTAAGCGAATTTGCAGATTTCCCAAACAAACACACTTATACAGGACAGTGTGATATTAGAAGGTTCCTAAAATGAACTAATACAACATAAATTCTTTCTGCATTACCCATTTGTTTCATAGAGAATGAGAACTATTGGCAGTGGGTACACATGAGGGAGAAAAAGACTCTTAAAATAAAATCTAACATTTACTACATGGACCACATTTTATTCCTAATCACGTTCAATTTAGGAGTATCCTCTTGCTCTTATATACAAGGAAATGATGTCAAGAGCTCACCAACTATTTTCAAAGACAAAGGTTATAACAAATAACACTCTAGTTTACATGTTGCTTCCATTTTTTAATGAAAAAATATATAAGATTTTATTAAATGTGTGTGTTCAAAGTATTTGATAGAAGTAATGCTATATTAAAAATTTGGCCACCTTAAGCATAACTTGTTGGAGCCATTCTTGCGGAATATTTAGGAAGGATATTTGGTCATACATACTCCTACACACAGCCCAGTCATTCACCCTGATCTCCTTCTCTTCTTTCCATCTCCCATCTATTTTTTATTATTATTCCAGGTTTCGTCCTCTTCCTTCCTTCCTCCCCACCCACACAACAAAACCACCCACTGAAATCCTGTGTTCAACTCTTTAGAAGTTTTTTTAAAAATTAGCACTTTCCTCCAGATATACTTTTGCCTGCCTTATTCCTCCTTAGAGACCACTTGATCACCTTAGGTCTATAAGCATATTCTAACCTCTTCTTATCCTTACAGTGTTGTACGTTGTGCTCTACTCTTCCATCCCTTTTCATAACAAAAGACTTCTTTGTAAGGTGCAAAAAAGAATCCCTAAAAACAAATTCATAAAACCAGCACACCAAGAGTTTCATGTTAGAGGAGAAAGTTTGTAAACTACAGTAACATTGAAGCAGCACAATTTGGTTAGTGCATAGCTGATTGCATTTTCATTTGTAAAGCAGAAGTACTGCCAAAAACTACATCGGACAGCCTACTCTACCTAGAATTTTATGATGCTACAAGAACTCTTAGCAAATGACCCTTAAAGAATTGAAATTTAAGGTTTGATATTGTGTGTATTTATATACTCTAAGAATCGTGGTTTTATTTAAAAATAATGTATAATGATCACTTTCTAAACATCTTTTTTTATAATTAGAGAGAAGAACTGTACCAGATGCACCTTTTTTTTTCCAAAAATGACTAGACTATTTCCAATTGAATTTCAAAGCAGGACACAGAGGAATGATACATGCACTTAGAGAGTCTTACAAGTCTTACAAGTCTTACAAATTAGAGCTCAAATATGTGGTGCCTCACATGTAACAAGTGTAATACTGGCAGTTCTGCAGCTCTGCAATTTGAATCTGTCAGCTGTGATGTCTGTAATTTCTGGCACCATAAGTGATTTCTGACCTCACCATAGCCAGGTGGGTGAAAACCTCAATAACGGGGTAAGGCCACTAGTGAATCCAGCAACACAAAACGATATACGCACCAGGAGACGTGTGACCTCAGGCAAGGATGACAGCAACCCTCAGGAGTACCACAACCGTTACTAGTGTGACTCGACTAAGAGTGTGATCCCCAGCTTCACATGTTCAAGAACCACACCAAAGATGGATTGCAAATCTTGGTGAAGAATTCCCAATAGCAGGACACCTGGTGGTTGAACCCCAGAAAGCACCAAACTGACAATAAGTCATTCCCACAGCTAGGTGTGTATGCAGTACCCAGCCATCTCAATAACAACAACAACAAAGAAGGGAAGGAGAAGGAAAAGGAATAATTAAAATAAATCAAACTGCAATGTCATCTTCATTTGTTATCAGATGTCTGTACAATTATGCCCTATTTGTTCATTCAATAAGTATTTACTGAATCCCTACTATGTGTCAAACACAATTCAATATAAATTATCAATACAGCCTTGATTTGTGACTTACCATGGGCCATGCGATGAAACCAATAGTAGCCAAGGTCAACTCCTAAAAAGGTTAAATACCAAGTCCATGGAGAATCCCAGGGCAAAACCATAAGTCTATAGTTATCCCAGACATAGATGTAAGTGGTCAGTTCAATGCTCCTAGAAAACAAGCTGAACACATAAAACGTATAAGCAATAATTGTATCACATTTCAAGATGTAAAATTATGCTAACATGTTAGATAATATTTTAAAACTAATATATTTTGCATGCTAAAATAAAATCCTCCTCTTTTTTCCCTACTGTTTTATCATATCTTAAAATAGTGTCAAAATAATTCATAGGATCATTTCCTTTTGCTTCTCTGTATCGTGATCGCCATCACTCAACTTCACATAACTGAGGAGGCTATTCCTTTCTTATGTTTTCTTAAAAATTGGTTTTCAACCCCTGATCCACTGATAGTACTGGTCCACAGAAATTTCCTGCCCATGTATAACAGTTACATGATCCCGGCTACCATATTCTAAAAGGCACTGATTTTTTTTTTCTCAGTTTGGCAGGAAATGTCTGCAGCTCACCACCAGTCTGTTGAGTGAGGGCTTGAAAATATATGCAACAAAACAATGACTTACTTTTCTGTGAATTACTTCTAAATTTTCATGGTCAACAAAAAAAATGATGATTATTATTATTTATTTATTTATTTATTTATTTGGTTTTTGGGTCACACCCTGCGATGCACAGGGGTTACTCCTGGCTCTGCACTCAGAAATTACCCCTGGCAGTGCTCAGGGGACCCTATGGGATTCTGGGAATTAAACCCAGACCGGCCACATGCAAGGCAAACTTCGTACCCGCTTTGCTACTGCTCCAGCCCCAAAACATTTACTTATTTAAGTTGGGTGGGGAGTTGCTCAGGAGCCCTACAGGCCCCTCCTACTGATTATTGGCAAATATAATAGTTCAATGCAAGGTTTAGAAGATTTAGTACATCTTCAGGCCTGCAGTGCTGAGGATCATTAGGGTCTTTCAAGTGGTGCCCTGGGGCTTCCAGGACTTTACCTGTGATCCTCAAGAACCACAATGTAGCACCAGCAATGCTTGAAGGGCCAAGTGGTAACCGGGTCAAACCGAGGTCAGCCACAAGGCAAGACATTTTCCCTAACAATTGAATTCTCTGGCATCACTGTCACTGTCACTGTCCTCCCATTGTTCATCAATTTGCTGAAGTGGGCCCAGTAACATCTCCATTGTGAGACTTGTCCTTACTGTGTTTGGCATATTGAATACGTCATAGGTAGCTCAGACATCAGAAATGGTTAATTTTAGGGGCCAGAATAATAGTACAGCGGGTAGAGTATTTGTCTGGAATAAAACTAGCAACTAGCACATAATTCCCCCACGCCCACCCAGAGTAAATCCTGAGCACAAAGCCAAGAGTAAGCCATGAGCCCTGCCAGGTATGACCCCTAACCCCCAATCCTCATCCCCCCAAAACAGTAAACAAGCAAAAAGCTAACTATAAATTGCGTAATTTGAGTGAGACTACAGGTTGCCTGTGGCGTTAAAATACATTAATCGTATAAAAATTGGCTTTAAATTTTCTTCTCTATTCTCTTTTTCTCTATGTTCACCACGTCTCTATTTTACAGGATGATATAGACTTTCTGTAACATTGTCTCTGTATGAGATAATATTTTATGAGCTCTTTTGAGAATTATGTATTAACCCTCAGAACAGTTAATATTTCTTGAATAGAAACTACTGTCAAGATGTAAGGGATAACCCTAAATAGGAATAAAGTATGTATAAACAATTGATTTTTTTAAAACCAACACTAGACAGCATTTTTCACATGTTCTACCACAGATTTATAATGTATTTGAAGAATTTTCAAAACCACAAAAAATATACTTCAAATTTGTTAAACATAGCATTTGTTGCCTCAAAATTTCTGTGATTAAATTTAAGCTCAATCAATATATAGATATATATTTTATCACATATATTTGATTGCTTGACTTATCACAAATATAAAAAAATGATTCAAATATTATTCTTGATAAATATTTACTTATCACAACCAGGTTTGATGCTTAATAATTAGAGGGCATTTTACAAGATATTTTAATGCTTTTCTTCATTTATTTATTTTGTTGTTGTCACGGTTTTGCATTTGGGAATGAGAGTGTCACACTTAGTGCCCTGTTGGGATCACTATCAGTGATGCAAGAGAATGCAAGGAACCAAACTCAGAGCCTCACACTCCACCAATGAGCCCCATCCCAAAATGCCAGACTAAATTTTTAAATATCTTAATCAAAATGGAAGAAAGACTTGGCTGAGAATGTGTCTTATTAGAAAAGTGAATCTTTTGTGTACACTTTACCTGGTTTCACCCTTAAGCCATGAAAAGAAAAAGAAGAAGGTAGGAAGGAAGGAAGGGAGGGAGGGAAGGAGAAAGGGAGGGAGGGAGGGAGGGAGGATGGATGGGAGGGAGGAAGGAAGGAAGGAAGGAAGGGAGGGAGGGAGGGAGGGAGGGAGGGAGGGAGGGAGGGAGGGAGGGAGAAGGGAGGGAGAGAGGGAGGGAGGGAGGGAGGAAGGAAAGAGCACATGCTTTTGCCCATCACCACATGGTCCTCCACAATCCCTTCTTCACCAAACAATGTTGAAACACTTAAAATTTGTATCTTTTCAAAATTATATAGAAAGTTAGAATAATCCACCTACACACACTACACAAAGACACACAGTTAACCAAAAGCAAAATATTTCTGTGAAATCATTTGCAATTCGGAAGTGTCATAAGTTGAGTAGCTATTAACATTAATGTGTAGAGAAAAAAATCTTTATTATTTTCTGACTATTATAACAACTACCAAATGACATCAATAATAAGCTTAAAATGACACCGCATACAGTAAAAACATGGGAAATCAATGATAAATACAGGGCTTCAATAAAGCAGTGCCGAGGAAAAGCTCTTAGTGGTGCCACATGAACTGCTCAGGGCTCTTTCTGCTTCTAGAACAGCTGCTGAGAGACAAATGCCAAATGCCATTTATGCTTTAAGCCTTTTGTTGTAAAAGTGAAAATCCCCTTTGGACTTTGACTGGTTAGCAAAAAGACAATGTGGCTCTTTCATTAATGCAAAGTGGTGTCATTTGAACTTTTAAAAAGAGGGGGAGAGTTGAGTTTTCCTGGGCCAGAACAAAGCACTGTGAGGTTGACTTGTGAGCTTCTCGCCCTGAACCTTGTGATGCTCCCCCAGGACCCAAGAAAAAGAAAGATGCTAGAAAGTCAGTCAAGAAAAATCTACCTGGGGGCATGGTGAAAAAGAAGTGGTACAAATGCAAAGTTTGGAACAAGCTCAATCACCTAATCTTTTTTGACAAAGCCATCTATGACAAACTGTGCAAGAAGTTCTCAACTATTAATGTTTTACCCTCACCCATGTTGTGTCTGAAAGGCTTCACATTTGTGGTGTGCCAGGCAGGGTAGCCCCCAGAAGCTTTAATAAATAAAGGACTTATTATACTGGTTTCAGAGCTCAAGTACTTTACACCACAAACACCAAAGTACTTCCCAGGCACCAGGATAGATAAGTGAGCAGGTATCAACTGCATCTTGAAAAACAAAATTTTATTAAGTTAAAAAAAAAGAAATGGGGGATACCACGTTTTAATTTGTATCATTAGCTTCAAGGCATGTTACAAAGACTTTGGAAATATGGGCCTTTCCTTTTCATCTAATTTTGATTTTAAGTGTATGACTATCATTTAGCATAGATTGAATATTTTAAGCCATTGTTTGATCAGAAAACAAAAAAATACTAATAGATCACATGAACGCAAAAGATGACTAGAAATGTCTAATATTTATACTTTTGTAAATAGGACATCAGATCACTAGATCTTAAAAACCAATATTAAATGTGACAGTATTTGCCAAAAAAAAAAAAAACAGTTTTTCTCCTGAAGCCTTGGCCAAGTAAACTAATGAAAATATCTGCAACAATATGTATATTCTAGCACAAACTCTAGTACTCCCATCAAATTGACCCTGAGAATGCTTGCAGCACATGCTGGATGCTCCTTCTCTGGTCCAGCACTTTTGAAATTCAATATGGTGGGAGGGGAGATGGCGGGGGCTCATACATAGTACATCAGGTAGAGGGCTTGCTTTGTAAACTGGGTTTAATCCCTGATCTCCCATGTGGTCCCATGAGCATCTCCATGAGTGATTCCTAAGTGAAGAACCAGGAATAACCCCTCAGTATCACCAGATATGGCCCCCAAACAAAAATCAGATGGAAAGTCAATTTGGGGAGGTATGCAAACATCAAATCAAAAATGACTGTGTTAGAAATATAGACATAGCTAGGATAAGCTTTCTGAGATGTTCACAAATATGGGTGAGTTTGCTCATAAGAGAGGATGATCTCATACCAGGGTTCTCATTACATTCTGGAACATCATGGGAACTTGACATTTAAATCACACCTTCCAGTCTGTTATCCTGATTATTTGTCAAGATAGGGGGAAAGAACATTTCTTATTTTAAGTCATGTTATCTGGTTGTTCACCTTTTTTTTTTTTTATGTAGGAGTACTGCTATTTATTCAGCCACTGATTAGCTGATTGAATTGGGCATGAACTTCGCCTTACTCTTTTTTTTCCATTTTTTATCATTTTATTTATTGCATCACCATGAGAGCAGTTACAAAGCTTTCGGGTTTAAGTCTCGGTTATACAATGAAACACCTGTACCTTCACCAGTGTCCACTGTCCACCCCCCAAAACCCCAGTATATCCCCATCCCACACCCTCCCCCTACCTGTGGGGCAGATGATTTCCACATTGCTTTCACTCTACTTTGATAACATTCAATATTTTGACACCAGACCCACCATTATTATTTGTGATTTTATCCCAACACTCAGATCTGCTGAAAAGGCAACAGTGGACAATTTGTTTTCTATTGCTGGTTATGAATAACATATGATGTTGCATGGCCGCAGTAGTGGCCGTGCAATTTTGAAATTCCGAAATTTTAACAATTAAATCTGGAGGGATTTTGCCATATACCTGCTGGGTTCTGGGATTTGTTCCTGAGTCTCTAGGATTATGGCCGTTAAGCAGCTTGATCAGGAGTCAGTGAGGCTGTTCAAGGGCGGCAACTCAGGGTCTTGTTGGGATGGGGAGAAAAGGGCCAGCTCCACCCCCATCCCATGAGCCCCCACATGTCTTGTCACTGTGGGCCCAAATGTGGCATCTGAAGGATAGCGGCCACTGGACCGCCAGAGGGAATAGGCCAAGGCACGGAACCTATTCCCACCTGGGGTGGCCAAGAGCCTGCAACCCACTGCAAGGACTGGACACATTTCTGCCAAAAGCTTTTGAGTTTCGAGATTTGTTTCGGAGTCTATGGGATCATGGCCGTTAAGCAGTTCGATCAGGAACCAGAGAGGATATGCCTCCAATTATATAGCTGAGCCGGAGGTGGTTTGTGGGTGTAGTTCCCACATAGGTATGTGGGGTCTGGCCAAAGGCACAGCAGCAATTTTGGGGTATCTGGAAGTCTGAAGACACCATCAGGCCCCTGATGCCACTCGCCTCACAGGTACAGAGTGACCTGCTGATGGCACCATACCCCCTTGGTCACCTTTTTATATAGGCAAGCATTCTTCATTCTTTATTGGAAGGGTCTGTCTTATGGAAATAGTAACCCCAATTATGGAACATTATAATTAATTTTCAGAGAGGTGTCATGTAATATTTAATTTAGATAAAAAACAGAAATAACACAAATTTTACATAGTTTCCTGAAATAGTGATTAAAAAACAGTTTGACATTATTATCATAGGAGTCAGATAATCTTTTGTTAGGAGAGAATATGCTCTGAATTACAGAACTATTAGCAAGATATCAAGTCTTGATTTACTAAATAGCAGTAGTACAGCCTTCTGCCCCTGTGACAACTGTCTAAATGTCCCCAGAGGGCAGCATATACAAAATTGCTTCTGTCTATAACCCTTAAAAGGGCAATTCAGAAAAAAATCTAGAGCTCAGAAAACATGGCAGAAACTTGAGCAACAGAGGATAGTTCAAATGCCTAAGTATATTCTGTGTATGCAGGAGACTCAAGTTCAATCTCCAGTACTGCAGAATATGCTGAGAATAACTGGGCTCAATACCTAAGCACAGTGCCAGAAGTAGCCTCCAAATACTGCCATGTGCTCTCCCCCCAAAATAATAATACATAAACTTTAGTGTGTAGTTTCAAAGCAGATCCAATCCTGAACTCAGTGAATTAATCAATATATTATTACTAATAGACTCTTAATTATCAACCACAGCAAAAGAGGGTGCTATTGTCAACATGGCAAATATACCCCACCTGTCCAGTATCTTTTAAAAATGTTACTATCTTTCTTGTTAATTCCAGGAAAAATTAAAAATATGTATTAATTCTTTAAGAAGTCCCCAGGGATGACTCAATGGCTGAAACACCTGCCTTGCAAGCATGAGGCCAGGAGATCAATATTCAGTACTTCTAGGCTTAGTCCATCCCAGTCCCAGTAGTCTTTCTGTTTGGGACCACTGGCACTACAATTATGTGTGCCTCTTCCAGCACACAACAGCTAGTGTCAAATTAGTGGGGAACCCCCAATAATGGTAAGATCACCAGAGAGCACAAGAACTAAAGATATGCTAGCAATGCAGCTGGTTGTGGAAGTCACAGTGAGCACATCTGCAAGTGCTCTAGAGTATGCAACCCCCAGCAATTATCACAGCCACATGTGAGAGCACGACAAACAGATGTGAGAGCCCCAGCAAGCTCTTCAACCAAGCTCGCAAGCAACACAACCAGGCCTGTGTACAACGGAAAGGAAAGGAAAGAGGGAAAAGGAAGATAGCAAAAGTTTCTAAGAAAAGAAAGAGACCCTTGGAACACCTCCATTTGTGAAACAAAGAGAACCTGCCTGCAATGGAAATACCTTTTTTTTAAATTTCTTGTACAGGTGCCAGGTCTTGAGCAGACACCCAATTTATTACTCTGTCAACTTACTTATTAGGGTTGACATAACTTGAGCTGAAATATGCCTGACATACTATAGTCAAAACCCATTTTTTTTTCACACTTTAGCACAAAGCCAAACTTTCCTGAAGGTGAAAGAGGGAAGAGGCAGTGGAAGTTATAATCCCTGCTTTCTATCAGCAAGATGAATATGATCCTCTTCTACCACAAATGGGAAAAAACAGCCATGCAGTGCCCACAACTAAAAACAGTCTAGCAAAGGATACAGCTGGGAAATGATCCTCAAGCTCTGGAAAGCCCTTGATTGCAGGAAATAGCACCTACATTTTCAAAAACGTTCCCACCAGACCTTGAATCATTAACCGAAGTTCTTTCTCCTTTCTCTTCCTAATTTCTCGGTCTTCTCCCAGCCCCCTCCCAGCTCCCCTGACTTGTCACTCTGGAATTCAAACTTCAACTTTCTAAACCCTATCCTGTGGGGAGAAGCCTATGCAACTCATATGTATAGAGTGAACTTACTTTATCACAGAAAGATGGGACACTGGAATAATGGGTAGCAACAGCAAGAGACAGAGAACAACCAAATATTTGATCCCCTTTCTTGGTCTTGTGAAACCAAGATTATGATCTTTACTTATAGGGACATTAGAATCCTCTTATCAATAGCCTGTTTAGAGATTTTCTTCTATTGTTCTATTTCCTGGCATGAATTCTTCCCAACTAGCTGTTTCCACTAAGGTCTGAGATCTGTCTTCTAACTAATGAAAGCCAGTTAATTATTTATGTATTATATATCATTTTTTGCTCACGTCTAGAAATTTGTCCTGTCAATGTTCAGTAATTATGAAATCTGTCAAGGTACTAAATTGTGCTAATTAGTCCTAAACTCTAGATTTTAAGGAGATAATATAAATTTTCAAAGTTTAGATTTAAAATGATAAATGAAAATACATAGTATTTGTGGATTGGGAATTGCTTAGTGAATTATCAGTCTTGGCTTTTTGATAATTAACCAGCCAAAGTGGAAAGGTCACATTGGATATGGCATTCATCCTATCACTATCTTCAGGCAAATAAAAGATATGAGATCACTAGGTTGAATGAACCTGAGAATTATCTAGCTCTCAGAAACTCCATGCTGTAATCAGTAATCAATAAAGTAAAATCTGATTTAATGGTATCATTGCAACCAGCTGAAAATTTAAAGTTATTTATTAGGAAGAAAAATTATAAATCCAATACCAAAGATATCTGTAAATTTTTACTATTTTATAATTGTTATTAAAGCTGTATGTATTCAGCTCTTTGTTGTCCAGATTATGCAAAATCAACAAAAATAAATTGTACATTTTAATTTCTAATTATCATGTCTATAAATCAGGAAAAAAGGTATTAAATTGAGATCATCATAAGTATCTTTGTAAGATTCCAGGAAGTCAGAATAAGGCAATGTAATGATATGTAAAGTTATTGATTTTTAAGGAATATTGTCAATTTATTTATTTCAGTATCTTTTTACCTGGCCCAAGAAGCTGCTCTTTGTAAAGCTACTGCCACTTTTGCTCCATCTAGTGGAATATTGATTTTTGCTCAGTGAAAATTTGTCTAACCTCTATCTTCAGCAGATAGATTACAATTTGTAGTTTTTTTTCTTAGTGTGAAATGACATAGCATTCAAAACAATCATTTAATTTAATTTCTTCTATAGCAACCTCCATCTTTGCATTTATCTTTTTAATGTACACAATGTGTTAGATTTAAGATAAGTAAATTATGAACTTTCAATACTTCCTTAAATTAAAAGAATTAATTTCAGGAAGATAAGATAATTAATTTAAATTATCTCTTGAAAAAATATTTTAAGAAATGTAGTTGTTCTATAGAATAAGAGTATTATTATAGGAGCAATATCTGAAGTTATATACAAATAAGATTCAACTTGTAAGACTTCTAAGGTAGACTTTAAGAGGAAATGAGACATTCTCCCTAGCAAATCCTATTAACAAACCTACAAAAATTATTAGACATATTTCCTTCACATGGTTTAAATTATTCCATAAGTTGATAAAATATATCAATTATAGATATTATTAATAATATTAGATAAATAAATTTATATTTCATTTTAGATAATTAATAGCAATTCATAAAATCATTATATAAATATGACAGAAAGTTATTTGTTAGTGAACTGGTGGTAATGAAAGCAGTATTGCTTATGAGACTAAAGTCTGATATAAAAATAAGTATGCACTTTTCCATTCTTTTACATCCCAACGAGTCAAAGTGTCTCAAAGAAGTTTAATTTCCTTCTCTTTAATTTCTTTTTTGGATGAATTGAAACTTTCTCATCAGAAATGGAAAATTCCATCCAGTCGTGACCACTGAATCTGTGCATACATGGGTTTGAACATAGCGGAACTAACTCCATAGTAAAAATTGGCAGTGACCCATGTATATTAAAAGTGGAGTGTCCTCAACTTATTTGAAAATTTACCTACTTAAATTATCCCTCCAACCTATTGCAAGTTGATTTATAATCTGCTGTTTCAACAGAATAAATGAACCCATTAAAAACAAGCATACTGTAGATATTTATATCAGGAAAAAAATTTCTCTGGGGAGGATGCAATTTATGGAAGCAGAAACATTGGAAGGAAGTAACAAATTGAGGTCCTGGTTTTTTAATGAAGGATTGGAAATTGAGTTCTGCTTATACAGGCAAAGGGAAAAAGATGTGATTATTTTTCACTCGTTAGCATTTAAGTCAGTAGCAGGATATTTAAGAAGTTTTTGGTATAGGTTTGGTTAATTTTAATTTTTTGACTGTTACGTAACATAAGCAAGTCATTGAAAGAAAGGCACGTTCTCTGAGTATAATAACCTGTTTTACTCTGACAAAGAGAAATAACTGTCGATCACTTAAGGACTAATTTCTGACTTGAAGGCTGCCTACTAGATTCCAGAGAGGCAAAACAGATGCAAGTTGACCCAAAGTATGGTTCTCAGTACAGACGGACTTTTACTACGCACCATAGTCTGTCCAGCAGACTTGTAAACAAGATATGAGCTTGTCTATATTTGTATTTTTCTTCCATAAAGACCTATCAGATCTCTTCTATCAGTATGGTAAGTATACAACTAATATGTAGTTAGCCAAATGTTCTGTAATAATGAAATTGAGATACTCGGATAAATGTTTTTCTTTGTGAAAGCTTTTCCCGTGCATGAGTGGAAAAGTAGAAAAGCATGTTCAGGGTTTCATTTTATTTCTACAACTTCTAATGTCAGAGGCCACATGTCTATTTGGAATTATTGCCCTAAGTTTAATTCTGTGCAAAGGATTAACAAGAGGTAGATACTACCATTTTTTCCTCAAAATCACACACCTTCAGGATGTGGCAATTCACTCTCAGTCACATTGAAAATGAAATAGTCCTGCAGAAGGGATCTGGTCGGTAACTGTTAATCTAACCCTCAGCTGTTAATGATTTGCATGACGATTCCCCTTTGGTGCTGTGGCTTCAACTGAAATATTGTTTTAAGATTTTCTGTACACCGGTTCCCCCCATCCCCCTACCCCTTCTCATCTTCTGTGGAAAGGGAACTGAGTGAAGTGGATCTTAAGGTTCAGCTTCCTCTGCTTGCTTATATATGATGTGTGTGTGTGTGTGTGTGTGTGTGTGTGTGTGTGTGTGTGTGTTTTGGGGGGGTTATTTGAATAGAAAAAAAAATCAAACATTTTAAAATTTTATTTTCCAAAACTACTCTGCTGATCTTTCACAGGAAAGGAGAGGAGATAAAAATCCTTTGTAAAATGTCACAAAATGAACCTCATCTTGTCACTTAGAATTGCTGTTCATACTGTAAGAACATAATTGTTATTGTTATTCAAAATATACTTATAGAAAAAATGTGCTGTAAAGTTCATAACCTTTTACCTTTCTTTCCCAGGGCACCAGAATTAACTAGTGTGCATTTCAAGAGTGTTCTCAGTGGCTGAATGAAAATGAAAAGATCTGCATGTCCTACCCCTGAAGGCCTGTTTTGTTTAGTTCTTTCCTTCTACTTCTCTTAATTTCTGTTTGATCCCACTCCACCTCATCTTTCTTGTCTTTGGAGAGGAGGGTTTTAGTGATTGTTTGTTTTAAGAAAAAAAATATGTAGTTGATTCATGCATATTCTTTTATAATTAATTAGCAATTTTTATAATACAGCTGACCAGAAATGTGTTTTTAAGTTAGACTTTATTATTTATATGAATTATAATATTGTACTTAGACAATTACTTAATTCTCTTGTGAACAAGGTCAACACTAAAGTAGTTAAAGAAATGCTTAAACATGAACTTAAATCGATGTCTCACTAAATTCTTAATAAATCCTCTCCAACTCAGCAAAATGCATTTCCTAATTACACCTGTGGGTATTTCTCAGTTATCAAATTATTTTCCTCTCTTATCTATCATCTGAATTCTCAAAAACTATATACTTTTTCAGGTTGAACTACCATAAACAATTTTTTTAATAATAAATTTTATTCCTTGAGTAAGTTGAATGTATCTCTTTTGTGATTCTCATTTGTTTAAGAGAGACACGAAATAGAGAAAATCATATGTGACTGAATTACTATTGAAAACATTATGATAATTAACTGCAAATAATTTGTGATATTATCATCCTTTAATTTTAACTGCAGTGTCCTACCACACACTTAATTTTCTGATATGAGATAGCTATTTGTAAATTTTACTATCACAGTTATCTTACATCTATTAACTCTTTTGTTTTCTAAAAGTCCTAGAATTCAGACCAAGAAGCTCTTTTTTATTTGTTTTTGTGTGTTTGTTTGTTTGTTTGGGGGGCTAGAGCGATAGCACAGCAGGTAGGGTGTTTGCCTTGCATGTGGCTGACCCAGCTGACCTGGGTTCGATTCCTCTGCCCCTCTTGGAAAGCCTGGCAAGCTACCAAGAGTATCACGCCCACACAGCAAAGCCTGTCAAGCTCTCTGTGACATATTCAATATGCTAAACACAGTAACAAGTGTCACAATGGAGACATGACTGGGCCCGCTGGAGCAAATCAATGAACAACAGGAGGACAGTGACAGTGATAGTGACAGTTTGTTTGGGGGGCCACACCTGCTGGTGCTCCAGAGGTTACTCCTGGCACTGGGCTCAGAGTTACTCCTGGTCACTTGGAGACCGAGAGGAGTACCAGCAAATGAACTCTACTGGCCTTGTGCAAGGCAAGCATCCTATCTGTTGCCCCAACTCAGTCTCTTTTTTATGAAATAACTTTTAAGAAAAGAATTTTCTGTTAGGTTTACTACTTATCTAAATAATTTTCTAAAATTATATAATTGTTTAACCTTTTCTTGGATATCTTTAACTTTTTATTTCACTTTTTTTTAAATCCACCTTGGTTTCCAACAGGGTGTTTTATAGAAACATTCCAAAGCCATGAGTCCTGGTCAGAAGTAAAACTCTTAAAACAGTAACAGAAGCAATGGTGGGAAGCAGGAATGAGAACATTCACCAACAATGAAATGCACAGATGCTAAGGAAACCTTGTCTCATCCTCTGCCTCTCTGGTAAATCCTTACATCCTGAAGAAAATGCCACACCTTTGCTTCTCCTCTACAATAATTATGAATTATCTTCCTGAGAAGTAAACTGGAGATAAAATTATGAAGAAAATATGTCACTTACTCTCAGGTTAAATGCAAATTAGCAGTAAAGTTAAGGAGGAAAAGGGAAGGAATAAAGACAACGTGAAAATACCTTTTCTCAGATAAGCTCAAGATTTCAAGGGACCAAAATGAAGTGGTGCTTAAGATTTAAAAAATTAAATATGCTGAGAAAAACTTATGCTTGACTCAAGAAATTAATGGTAGGCAGGAGATAGCTCAGAGGACTGGAGTGCATACTCTACATGAACAAAGATCTGGTTTCCCTGAGCACCATCAAGAATGAATCCTAAGTATATAACACTGTATTTAAATATATGTCATATATACCTAAGCATGTAAGTCATATAGCACTACTGTATATGCCACCCTCGATGCCTGCCACATACAATGACACAAATAAATGAGTCAGAGGGAGAAGAGAGATAGCTCAGGTGTCAGAAATGCATGCCTTACATGGGAAAGAACCCAAGTTTTTGTTCGTTTGATTAAGGTGGTGTTTTTTGGACCACATCCTGTGATGCTCGGGGATGACTTCTGGTCCTGGTTCTGATCACTCCTAGTGGGGCTTAGGAGGTCATAGGGGTGCCAGACATTGACCACAGTCAGCCACATGTGGGCTCTATCTTCTATACTATCAACTATGGTCCCAAGAATCAAAGTTTCAGGCCTTTCACAACCACCTCACTCTAAGCTCCCATTGTTGTTTTCATTTTTTGTTTTATTTTTTGGGGGGACAACACCCATTTGTGCTCGTGCTCAGGACTGAATCCTAGCTCTAGCACTCTGGGTTCACCCCTAGCAGGTTCAGGGAACCCTGTGGAATGCAGTGAATCAAACCTGAGACTTTGCATTCAAGGCAAGCAGCTTACCACCATACTATAGCTCGAGCCCCAGTTTCCCATCTCAAGAGACACCAATGTACGTTCATACTCCCTGGAGCGCTGGTATAACTTGTATGGCTACAGCACCACTGGACCTGAACAGTGTTGCACTATCCAGCAACCATTAAACCTCTGTCCAGGTTGGCCAAGTATAGCTGGAAACTGCACTGCTTGGAGCCCAAAAAGAAAAAGAAGAAGAAAACATTTAATTGGACTTGGCTTATGAGTATTTTTTTTTCAGAAGGGAGCACTTGTGACATCTGAGTTATTACATGTAACAAAAAAAATGGAAGAAACAAATATTGCAAAAGGGAAAGGAGAGTGGAAAAACCTAAAAGCAAGACTTAACATTAAAAACATTTCTACAGTATCCTCAGGCAGTACCAGAAACCTGTGAAGAATTTCTACCACAATGACTTTACACATTTTTTGCTACAAATGAGATAGAACTAGAGACAAGAATACTTCTGAGGACCAATGTGGTAATTTAACTCTGGGTGACTTTTAAACCAGGAGTCATCTAAGCCCCAGATTGTTATGAATTTGCCAGAAACAACTAATTTTCCCCAAAGGTTACTAGACCATAACAAAGAGCTCAGACTAGGGTAAGACATTTTGAGAACTCAGGACACAGGATTTAAGGAAGCAACAATAAGTTTACTTATCTAATAAATAGTGTTTTGAGAAATATTTTTTAAAATTAAAATAAAATTGGCCAGAGCAATAGTATAGCTAACTGGTAAGCCACATGGCTTGAACTGTCCCAGGTTCAAACCGTGGCACCCATTAAGGTCACCTGAGCCTCACCAGGAGTGAGTGATACCTGAGTTACAGAGCCATTAGTAAGCCCTGAGCATCAGCAGGCATGTCCAGCCCCCCACCAAAATAAAAGTAAAAAAATACCTCCTGGGAAGCTAGAGAGATAGTACAGTAGAAAGGGCTCTTCTCTTGCTCACAGTCAACTGGGTTTCAGCTGGCATCCCATATGGTACCCTTAGTGCAACTCCAGGAATAATTTCTGTGTGCACTTTCAGAAGCAATCCCTGAGCATCAGCAGGTGTGTCCCAAATCTAGACACTCTTCCCCGCAAGAAAAATTAAAAAATCCCTCTTGAGAAAAATCTCTTAATTTTAAATAATGATATTATTTAGGGATATATGTGAAAGTAGTTGAATTCCCTCTTATATAAAATGTATGCAAAAGTTCCTTTTCACTGTGTAGAGAGGATCTCAGTCTATTCCCTCAATGTTACTAACCAACTAACTCACCTTGGAATCCGAGAAAAAACACCAGCTGATATTGATGTTAATGCATCATCTAAACGACCTGATGGCTTTCCTTTGCGAATCCAACTGACAACCAGTTCAAGCAGCATTAAGGAAATGAAAAATGGTGTTGCCTGGAAAGGAAATTACAGAAAAAAGATGCTATTGTGCTCATATGAAATTCTCTCACATTTCCTGATTAGTCATTCAGAAACTAGAAGCCCCAGTGTGACATTTCATAGCAGGAGAAGGTATATACACTTATCCTAGAGAATAATTTCCTTCCAACAGACAAATAAATTCAATTATTTTGGACATACAGTAAGCAGGTGTTTAAATTTTATCATGAAATTAGGAAATTTAATACAATCATAGTCATAGCCATAAAAATTGTGACAAAAAATACCATTGAAAAGAATGTGCTTTAAGTTAGATCTAAAGACTATATTTAAAATAAGATCCAATAACCAGAAGTCTATGTATGATTAAGTTTGGCCCACATTAAAGGGTTTTCTTTCCTATGATAATTGCAAGAATGATAAAATTGAAGCAGTAGGAATGATAAAATATTAAAGGTTATTTTAGAGAATGTGATAATCTCATATATTTGTTTTAAATAACATTCAGGTTTCTTTAATTCACCTTTAATTTTATTTCAAGTTTTCACTGTTGATCAAATATCAAGCTATCAAACAAGATTTATGAAGCTGTAAATATCATATCTTTCTTAAACTATGAGAAAGGAGTAATATAAAATCCTTACTATGAGTTTTGCTCCTTTGGAAGCTGATGGTGAGTTGTAAAGTGTTCTAAACAAAACTCTCAGAATATAGTCCCTTATGCCATTTTTTTTTTTCTATTTCTGGTCTGAACTAGACAGTGTTGTCGGAACAATTTTAAAAGGGTGGAGAATTTTAGTACTCAAGTTCTAATTCTGGATATTTCCACTTTCAATCAGAGCCAGAAACCCAAAGTGAAAAGTGCCGCTGAACACTTCAGAGTTTCAAAGAAAACTTGGTTCAAGTTCAAATTTAGGAAGTCACAGTTGGACTCAGTTCACTGTGTATCCATTCTGCAGAATCACTCTACCAAATTAAAGAGGAAATAGTTTCCTGGGAGGTGGTAGAAAAGTTTACCCTTTAAAAACAAAATTACTGTAAAGTACACGCATGGCATCTGATCATCTGGTGCAGGGAATCTAATGAAGAAATTTATAATGTCACTGTGTCCAGGAAAACTTTTAAAACTTTAATCACATTCTGCAGTTACTTATCAGGGACAGAGAATTTAATAAAAAATCGTTGATTAACAACATTAGACAAAAATTTAATTCAAGGAGCAATCCTACTTTTGCTCCATGCCTTTATGAAACTATTCATTTTTAAAACACTACATTTTGAAGAATGAAAATGAACAAAACCCGGTTATTTCTTTTTTCTAACTTACTAAAAGAGCAAAAATAGGCTCTTCCCATAGAATCTCACCTTTTTAACATAATCAGGCACTTCTTCAAGGGTTTGGAATGATGTTTCATTGGGCCTCATCACGTAAAACATCATGCGAATTCCCTGGGAAAGGGAAACATCCTGTTGGGCTTCTGGGTTCTTCATCTCTTGCTTTGTCTGATTCCCAGCTGGAGAATATTTGTGATTCAGTGTTTGAAGCCAGAGACCGAACAAAGAGGACGAGATGTGCTGCACAGAACAAGCCCTTTGTCAGGGAACAGCTAGTAACAAAGCTCCTTAGAGAGCGCAGCTCACAGATGATTCTGTGGACAGTGTCAGGGAAATACAGGGCTCAGGAACCAGTTCAGAGTTCAATGGGTGTTGGCCTAGAGCAAGTGTGGGAGGGGAAGGTGAGGACACGAGCCCAAGTCGCAGATAAACTGTGGAGTTTGGCTGTTAAGCTGAGATAGTTATGTCCCTTAGGAGTAGGAAAACTAACCAGCACCTCAACCCCCTTAGCACCTCCTAGGTAAGGAGAAGATAAAAAATAAATAAATAAATAAACGAGTAAGAGATCAAAGTTCACTCTGAAAAGTGGGTGAAAGGTAAGGCCGAAATCCCTTGAAAAACATTCCCTTTTCTGCTACTTTTTGAAATTCATGCCATGTTCAGGCTCCTAGTCTCTCCACGGAGTCATTTTCCCAGAAGGCACAGTGAGTTCTAATCTCGGTAGGATTGAATTTGAAAGTCCAAAAACGCTGAAGATAGTGTACTGCAACATAGTGTGATATAGAGTGCTGCCTGTACGTTATTGAATCATGGTAATAACTGAGTGCTTACAATCCAGTTGAGGGGCATTTGGTTTATTACATAATCACTTTGTTTAATGCGGTGTTGACTACTCACATCTGCGCTCTTCATAGAATGAGCTAGCCAGCAAGATACTTATCGCTGTTTTCCAAGAAGAGCTATAGCTGATTCTGCCTTTTAGGTAGAAGAGAGCACGCACAATTGATTTTATTACTAGTGAACGTGAGGTGACTTCTAGAGCAGCTTCAGTTCTTCACCTACTTAAAATAGATTAAGACCATTCTTTAGCTTCCACCTCATCCTTTTAAAGTGTACTTTAAGTTTGCAAAATTTGTACATATATCTAATTCAAATGTTAATGTATTGTTGTCCCAATATGTAAACTATAGATAAACATCAAATAAAAATTGCTATCCATGGGCAATATTAATAGTGTGGGAAGTGTGTAATCAATTTTGTTATTGTGTGATGCACATGTTGCTAAAATTATGCTTTGCATACAATAAAAACCATACAATAAAAATCATGAAAATTATGGGATTAAAGTGCAATACTTAAATAATGAGCCAAAAGAAAAAATAAAATTGGCACAATTACACAAAAATAGCAGCTTTATGACTTAAAAACACATGCATGTTTCATGGTAAAGGATCTGGTTCAACAGTAAAGTATGTGCCTTGCATGCATGAACCTGAGTTCTATCCCTGGCTCTACAGATAACAAGAAATGCACGTAGAATCCGATAGATATGATGCGTCATCATGAAAAAAATCTGATATATGCTCTGGAAGTGGGTATTGGAATAGTGATAATTTGAATTTTTATGGAGCACTGAAAAGAGACTATTTTAAATCAGAAATAAAGTTACAAAACCAAATAAACAATGTAACTCATAACACATTGGTAAACTAAAGACACTCATAAATTTTAATGCTATGTGCATATATGTGCATTTAATATTAGCCGGTGTTCCTAACTGACAAAGCTCATACAAGAGCACTGAAGTCAGACTCTGGTTATTTACTACTATATAATTTCTTTAGAACAAAATTTCACTTTCAAAACAAATTCTGGCTTCAACCCTGAATACAGGTTTGGGCCACAAAACAGAACAAAAGCAAAGCAAAATAAGTGTTATCATATTGTCTAACTGATCATACTTTCAGACAGTTCCCATTAAATATATGCATACACACATATACATATGTATGAATTTTATGGCATTAGGAAAGTATTTCACTTGGTAGCTTTTTTAAAAGTCATTGTAAATATAATACATTGTAGTCGAAAAACATCCAGACAAAATAGCTGTATGCAGTCATATCTTGGATATGTGGATTGGATTCCAAACCACTGCAATAAAAGCTAATATTATAAAGAAGCAAGAAACTTGAACTTTTGAGTTTCCAGTGCAAATAAAGGTGATGTTTTCACCATATTGTAATTAATAAAAGTTTGTTAAGTGTACAATAGTATTATTTCTGAAAAATGTTCAGATCTCTTTTATGTTATGAAGGGGTGTGGGAGGGCACTTCTAAATTAGTTCTTGGGGCATTATGCAGTGGCCAGTATTGAACCCAAACATCTGAAGGCAAAACACATACTCAAGGCTCTGGGCCCTTTCCCTGGTCCTAAAAAGCAAGTGAATCTTAATTAAAAATACATTATTAAAATATGCTAACCTTGTTTTCAGAATGAGTTTCTAAGATTTACCACAAACCTTTAATCTGTAAGTAATGTAATAAAACTTTAAAAAAACAGTAAAAGGAGATATGCTGGTATTAGGTTAAAAAGTATTAGCAGATACAATCCCCCCCCACACACACACATACACACATATATAGAGTCTCCCTTCGCTTCTTTATTGAGTACATTGCTAGACTTATTTTTTCCTGCAAATATTAGTTGCTATCATTTGATTATTATGATATCTATATTTAAACATACACTTTTATTTGATTTATTTATAATAGAGAATTTATGTTATTTTATGTATTGGGGGTGGGGTATGTTGGAAACATTTTCTGTGCTCATTCATGGCAGGCTCAGTGGTCTACATATAGCTGTCGGGGATCAAACCCAGGCAGCATGCAAGGTCTTACCTGCTGTACAATCTTTTCTGGCCCCAGAAGAATGTGAAAAATTGATATTCCCTTCTTGGAATCAATAAGTTATCAGGAAGAATCGTCCACTAAGTATAGATTTCTCCCAATAGCTGCAAAGTGTTCTTGTGAACTCTCTGTCAAAAGAGCTTATGGTAAAAAATCAATTGCTGCAAATTTATATAAAAATATTTCGGCATTCCCAGAATCAATCTATCAAATCATACCTAGTAATAGATGAAACCTAAAATTATATTAAGCGGTAGCAAGAGCAAGATCGATATGATAAATACATAGCCCATAGAGTTGCCAGGCAAGGACCTTAAGAGTACCACGCTCCCTGCTCTGTGTGTGCCCTTGCCCCAACAACAGTTGTTGAAAAAAAACAAATTAAAAAAATGATGATACTATTTTCAGTTTTGTCTGTCATCAAAGTGAAAGTCCAGATGAATAAGAACTCAGATGATAGCTCCAAAGGATAGAGTATATGCAAGAGGCCTTGAGTTTGATCCCCAGCACTCTATGATATCCTGAGCACTACAGGATATAGCCTGCATGTAACCCCTGAGTACCAAGAGATAGACATGCTGGTCCCCAGACTCATGGGTTGAATATAAATTCAATATTGGTAAATACATGCAAAATTTTTACTTTGATGATTGCTGCCAAGTTTAAGTTCAAAGTCTTGCTCTTGATAACATGTGCTACTATCTATTTTTTTATTTTTTTGTCTTAGGGAGCCATACCTGCAAGGAGCTCCCACAAAAAAGGCGAATGTTACATTTTTCTGAGACATTGTCCATGCAGTAATTATTCATCTTTTAATAGTTTTTATCTAATTAGGAAAATAATACTTATATTAATTTGAATTTCCAATTGACTAAATTTTTTTTCAATAAATTTTTCTACTACCCAAAAATAACTTTATGTTGGCTTATTTTTTTAACTCTGGACATTAGAGTTGAAAGCCATTCCTATGTCACTATCTAAAAAAAGCTTATTTATAAGATTTTATGTATATATGTATATGCACATACAGATTTACTATAGAAATGTAGAAAAATCCAAAATATGTTTAAGGGGGGAAAGTAAGTAATAGTAATACCACCAATCAGTCAGAATTCCATAATGTATTAACATATATCTTATAACTTACACTTTTTTTCCAGTGATATCATTTTACATCTGTGAACTCACATTGACTGTAATGTTAAGTCAACCTTTATAAAATTTGGCAGCCACATGATGAACGACTAATCCTCAAAATAGAAGATGTCTTGGTTTCTGAATCACCCGTGAATGAGAATATTTTACATAAACAAAATTTAAACCTGCAATATATTTGATATTTGGGTTGTTACTATTTAAAGCTAATGTGCCCTAATACAGATCAAAAGAGCAATAGATGATTTTAAACAAAATAGTCACATAATCTGATCTAGTATTATCCCATGATTTATACATAAAAATTAGACTTCAGAGAGGGAGAGTAAAAGTAAGGGAGGATGTTTACAAAGAACATAATCCATGAAATACATATTGGTCATATTCACAGGAGTAGTTATAATGGGGACTCTGTGCCAGGCTGTTTTCACTTGGGGCACCCCAAAGTGGGGCAGGTGAGAGCCCTCCCCGCCCCAAGTGACCCAGCCCCAGCAGCTGACCTCCACTACCCAATCACCACCACACCCCAGGCCTCTTTTGTAAGACACATCGTAAGACACTTCCTGCCCATTTTTCTTCATTGCCGTGCCATATTTGAAGGGATTCAGACATTAGGCAACAAATTATATATATATATATATATATATATATATATATATATATATATAGGCTGGAGCGATAGCACATAGCATTTGCCTTGCTTGCAGCCAACATGGCCAACTCGAGTTCGATTCCTGCATCCCTCTCGGAGAGCCCGGCAAGCTACCGAGAGTATCTCGCCTGCACAGCAAAGCCTAGAAAGCTACCCGTGACATATTCGATATGCCAAACACAATAACAACAAAGTCTCACAATGGAGACATTACTGGGCCCACTCGAGCAAATCAATGAACAATGGGAGGACCATGACCGTAATATATATATATATATATATATATATATATATATATATATATCTTGGCAAGTTACCAAGAATATCCTGCCTACATAGGCAGAAACTGGCAAACTCCCCATGGCATATTTGATATGCCAAAAACAGTAACAATAACAGGCCTCATTCCCCTGATCCTGAAAGAGCCTCCAATTGTTAGGAAAGATGAGTAAGAGAGAATGCTAAAATCTCAGGGCTGGGAGGAATAGAGACATTACTGGTGCCCGTTAGAGTAAATCTATGAACAACGGGATGACAGTGATACAGTGATACAATGGTACAATTATAGGGGAAGGAGGGAGAAATGCAAGCATTCTTAATTAAGTTTAATAGCAAAACTGGCAAAGTTTATACCAGATAGGATGTGGTTGCATGGATAATTCCATAGTCTGGTAAATGTATGTGAGAGAATCACTTGATCACTTGATTCCCGATTACTAATCTATTTACTCCAGTGGGTGCCAGTAACATCTCCATTCATCCCTGTTGCGTGCTAGCATAGCCCAATGGCATCTGCTCGTTCTAGGAACATGCAGAGCCTCAAACTGATCATTCAGAGTCTTGAGGAAGAAGTATGACCATCTTGTTGGTGGGCGTCCACGTGATCTTTTGACATCCCATGGAATCCAGTCAGTAATGGCTCTAGTCCAGCGGTCATCTCTAAACCTCATTACATGTCCAGCCCATCTGATTTTTCATGCCTTGGCAAATGAGACAGTGTCCCTGATTCTTAATCGTCGACAGAGACTGGAACTTCGGATTCTATCTCTCATTAGAGTGAAGCGTGATACTCCAAGCATAGCTCTTTCGATTCCTCTTTGAGAGACCCGAATAGCATTCTCATCCTGTTTTCGTAGGGCCCAGGTCTCTGAGACATATGTTAATGCAGGAAGAACAGTGGAATCGAAGAGATGTGCTTGGAACCGGAGGTTCTTTGTCCTCTTAGTTATTTCTTCAACGCTCTTGAAGGCATTCCAAGCCGCTCTCTTCCTCCTGCGTAACTCAGGTGCCAGGTCATTCATTATGTTGATTTCTCGACCTAAGTATATATAACTTTTGCATTTGGAAATGGTGGTTCCGTTGAGAGTGAATGGAACATCAGGAACAAGACTGTTTCTCATGAACATTGTCTTTGTGAGATTCAGTTGTAATCCGACCTTTCGGCACTCACGGTCGACGTCGGCCAGCATTTGTGCCCCTTGGCTTATTTTTGGTGTTATTAGAACGCTGTCATCAGAAAAGTGGAGGTGGTGTAGTTGCTGACCATCTATCTTCACTCCCATTCCTTCCCATTCCAGTCATCACATGATGTTCTCGAGGATGGCACTGAAGAGTTTTGATGAAATGGTATCACCCTGCCGAACCCCTCTCTTGATATGAATGATTACTTCTTTGTAGAATGGTGAGATCCTGGTAGTGAATCCGCAATAGAGCTCACGAAGGATCCTGATGTATTGAGTTTGTACGCCCTGATTGGCTAGGGCTTCCATGACCGCTTCCGTCTCAACAGAATCAAAGGCCTTCTTTAAATCAATGAACGTTAGACAGAGCGGCATCTTGAACTCCCGATAAACCTCAATGAGCTTAGTAATCGTGTGGATATGGTCGATGGTACTGAATCCTTTTCGGAATCCAGCTTGTTCACATGGTTGTCCTTCATCTAGTGTTCTGCTAATCCTATTCAGGATGACTGGAGTGAACAGTTTGTAGATGACAGACAATAGGCAGATTGGGCGATAGTTGCCAATGTCATGGATGTCTCCTTTCTTGTATAGTAGTACAGTCCTGCTGGTTTTCTATTGGGATGGAATCTTGCATTCAGACAGGTAGCGTGTGAAGAGCCGAGCCAGTGTATTGATGAGTACTGACAGTAAGTTCTTCAGGCGTTCAGGTCTGACCTTGTCTGGGCCAGGTGCTCTTTCTTTACCAATGAGATGGCGTGTTGAATTTCGGAAGGGAGAACATTGGGAATGACATATCCATCCTGCGGAATTTGGTATATGGGCAAGTGGACGTGGCTATTAAAGAAATCTGAGTAGTCGTCATGAATAATCTTCTCCATTGCCCTTCTGGAAGATGTGATAGATCCATCAGGTTGTCGGAGGGCAGTCATCTTGGTCTTGTAGTTGGTGAAGGACAGGAGGGCATTACGAATGCTTTTCCCGGCTTCTGCCACATCTACCAGCACTGCTGCTCTCCTGTCTTTGAGGTCATCCTTGATCACTTCTCTGCACTGTTTTGCCAGCTCGGCCGTTCACTTGCGGTTGCCTGAGGCATATGCCAAGCCACGTTGGAAAATAAGTTCAAAAGTGTTCGAAGAAAGGCTTTTTTTGTGTGGTTATCTCTCTCTTGGCATTCCTTGCACAATCATGGAGGTGCTGAATCATTCTATCATATTCTTCATCAATGTTGTCACTGACGGCATCTTCCCATGTTGCGCAACAGAGCCAAAAAGCTCGTAGTTGGTGGTCGTTCTGGGAGTTCTCTTCTTAAACTTTGAATTCTTTTCTCCCCATTCTGTGAGGTAAAATTTTGCATGAAGGAGACGGTGGTTTGATCCCATTTGGAATTTTGGGACAACAGCAACATCGGTTAGACAAAACCTCCAATTGAATATGATGTGGTCTATTTCATTGTGGAACCGTCCACCGGGAGACTCCCATGTCCAATGTTTAGATTCAGCCTTTTGGAACTGTGAGTTACCATAGATGGTCTTGGTTGACATGATGAACTCAGTAATCTCTGAGATGTGAGGGAATGGATTTCATATTTAATACATAAAAGAAAGTGAGGGTTTGACTTTAAACATGCTATGTGTTGCCTGTAGACATCTAAGTAGACATGGTTCTAGTAAGTGGAAATAGAAATCTTAAGTTAAAAATCTCAAAATAGAAGATTTTGAAAAGAAAAAAAGGAAATGTGCTGAGAATACTTATAGTTCAGGTTACAGGATAATTTTCATGTACAGACTCTTTTTTGTTATTGTTTGGTGTTTTGGGGGCCACTCCAGTGGTGCTCAGGGGTTACTCCTGGCTGTACACTCAGGAATTACTCCTGGTGGTGTTCAGGGGATGATGGTGGATGCCGGGAATTGAACCCAGGTCAACAGCTTGCAAGGCAAAACCCCTACTCAGTGTACTATTGCTCTGGCCCTCCATGTAGAGACTCTTAAATCATGTTCATATGCATAAGCAATGCTCATTTTTAATTTTAAATCCATGCCAATTTCATTTATTTCATTTTTCATGAAATATACTTGTAGTTTAAATACATAAAATGTTAACTATTGCAACTTCTATTTTAGTATAGTTTTATTTTAGAAATAATTGAAAGAATACGATCTATTCTTAATTTAATATAATTCTTAATAAGTATATGTTTTATTATGAGTAAGCTGCCAATCTGCTTTCAAAATATGTGAACCATTTGATACACTGAAATGAGAGGTCCATAATCATATACATATGTGTAAGTAATGCTCATTTAAAATTTTAAAACCATGCAATTTTATTTATTTTATTTTCATAAAAGATATTTGTAGTTCTCATGCAGAAAGTTAAAATATTGCAATGTATATATTAGTATAATTTATTTTAAAAATAAATGAAAAGTTTATAGTTTTCATATTCTCTTTCTTTTTATTTTCACAGATAAATGCATGTATCTTTTGTACAGAGTGTTGTCATAGCTCAACGATAATTATTTTTATTCCTATATATTTTGAGGACATTTTCCCCCAAGGGCCTATCTATGTAAAATATTCACCAATATTTTAATAGTTTCTATGAATTTTAGATCCTTTGTTTTAATATTTTTCACTAGAAAACCGTACTATAGGAAACTTAAGTCAATCTCTCTATTTTCTTAGATCAAATGTTATTACTTTTGGCCAAAGTCCTTTTCACAAATTAGAAGGCAAACACCAGGTAGAACATGATCTTTAAAGAAATTTGTGTCATATACTTGAGTGCAGAGTATAAAAAACAAATAGTATTTCAGAAGTTATTTCTTAAAATCCCATCAAGTTAATCCATCTCATTGTTATTTTAGCAGTAGCACTGCCAAAAGAGCCACTCAAAGTGATGCACACACATCAGTGTCAGGATGTATGTAACACACTCTTTATGGGATTGATTTTGAGTCAATGTTGAAATTAATCCAAGTTTAGACTTAAAGAACGTGGAATATTAAAAGTGTTTTTTTTTTTGAAAAGTTTATGAGATGTTCTACAAGGAATATTTTGTTTGCAAAGGAAGTTTTTACTTTTCCTGGCCAAAATTTAGTCTCACGTCTCTGTCATTCCAAGTCCTGTTTCTTTCTGTATATTCCCTGTCACACTGAGGGCTCTGTCATCCATTTTAATTCTACGGACAAGCTGGACTTTTACCTTGTCTCACACTTCCGCACCATGGACAAATTCTTCAATCTATTGACTCTATCTCACCTATGAAGAGTTCCTCATCTGTTCGTCAGGCCATGCCTCAATCTATTTTTCTGGGTAACATTCATTCTTTTACCCTCAATGCTAAATATTTTCAGTTCTTTTCAGTTATTCTGGCCTCAAATCTTAGGTCTTTTAAGTAAGATTTTTGAGTCTTCCTTCTTCATACTTCTGTATCTAAAACTATTATGAGTTTTATATTAGGAGACCAAGCAATCAATTGTCAAATCTAGGGCACCTTAGAGGATAATCATGGGCACCTGTAATACATATAATGTATGACCAACAGGTGTAAGTGGGGACTGATCCGGGCAAAGCAGGGTGCCTTGATACTCTAATTTGACATTTATGCATTTATCATACCATCAAATTACTTGTTTCCTGACCAGGCTTCCATGCACCATAGATAGTAGAATGCAAGTTCTTGATGCCAGCCAATATCCTTGTGAATGTAGTTGTTCACATAGTAATGCCCAGCGTAGCATTTGTAAAGAGATAATGGTTAATGAAGGAAATAGGAGTTTGTAATGTGGTTTAATACTGCAAAGCCCAATGGGAATCCATCTATCAACCAGTCTGATTATTGCACTTTATGCCTATGGCACTATATAGCATAGATAGAAACAATTTTCTCCCCCATGAAGTCATTATACCAAAGAAGGACCCTCCTAATTATCTTGCTGATTTCTCATAATGAAGCATAACTGAATTCCAAAGTGTGATTCATTGTGGTAAATATGACTAATTGAAATAAGCAGGTTATAATATGTTACATGATAAACAAGTTCTGGACCTAGATATCATAGAAATTAATCATATCTGTTTACTTCTAGGACTTTTCAAAACATTGCGATGTAGTTAGCGTTTCACAAATGTAGAAAGACACAAAGCTTCTTCCTCTATTTCATCCAACCTAAATTTCAGATTCCATGAAACCTATATTAGGCACTGATAAAATCATGTACAAGCATAACTAAAGGGAACCTTTGAATTGTTAATGCTCCACCAATTGTTTGTTGCCTGTGCACTACAACATCATTCACTGAACTGAGGACAAAAGATGTTGGGGGTGGGGTTGCCCAAGAACCCTATTATTCCAGCCCTGCTTGGGTTTAGGGGAAGGACTATGTTTATGTCTGAAATGATATAGGAAAAGAGGTTGGAAGAGTTTATCTTTATCATCCTGAATCTTCTGGGGATCAGGGACCTCCTTGGTCTCATACACTTGGCCACTCCACCTGGCACTCCCACTTATTTGGTGATCAGTGTTGGCTCAATGCTGAGCTAATGCGGATGAATCTCACCTGGGGGGTTGACATCTGGATGCTTCCTGCTGACCGCTGCCTCCCTGCTCTGAGAACAGCTCACATGGTAGAAGGTAGGATGGGTAGGATGGCAGATCCTACTGAAGCAAGCTTCTCCCCATCTCCCCATATTTCTCACTCCTCCCATGGAAGAGTATCCTTGCCCATTTACTATATGAGATATTCTCTCTATTTCCTCAAAGGGAGGCAAGAAATGAGTCAGGTCAGCACTTAGACAGAAAATGGTTATCTTATCAAGAAAACAAAAAAATCATGAAGCCAACTTAATATCACCCCACAGTGGAATTAAAGGCAACAATCTAAAGTCATATTCAGTTCCTGTGAAATTAGTAATTTAAATTATCTTGAAGAATTTCTTTCAGGATCATATTTATTAATTGGAGCAATAGCACAGCAGATAGGGTGTTTACCTTGCATGTGGCTAACCTGGGTTCAATTCCTCCATTCCTCTCTGAGAGCCCGGCAAGCTACCAAGAGTATCCCGCCTGCACGGCAGAGCCTGGCCAGCTCTCTGTGGCATGTCTGATATGCCAAAAACAGTAACAACAAGTCTTACCATGGAGACATTACTGGTGCCCACTCGAGGAAATTGATGAATAATGGGAGGACAGTGCTACAGTGAGATACCATTTCTTGTTGCGAAATAGTTATAATAAAATGACAACATTCTGCTAAGCTAAGCTGGATCCCCTCTTTTTTTCCCACTGACTCTTTTATTTTTTCCTCATAAAGTCAGGCAATGGCAGAGTGAAAATTTTGCATTTGAACTAATCTGAGCCCCATGAGTCCACCTGGAAGTACTGCCACTTACATGCCTGCTCAGCGCTGGGGGTAAAGAGAGGTGGCAAACAGCACAAGAGGCATACTGTCCTGTGCCATGGCCTTTGCAAAGACCAACCATCCTTTGACTCTTTCTGAGCTAGCCTGTTTATTTAATGGGAAGAGCAAGTACAAGCTAGAATGGTGGGAAGGAGTATCAAAGCAGCAATGCCTCTACCTTGACAACCCAAGTTCAGGTGATTTTTGTCTCTCAAGCACAAGTGGTACAGATACAGAGACAAGATTTGATGGAGAAGAAAAGAGTTTAACCAGGCCTAGCAAACTGAGAAGATGGAAAACTCATGTCTCACCTTGGTACGCACTCTTAAGTTGGTGCAAGAGGTTTCTATTAGGCTGGCTGGAAAATAAGTTAGAAGAAATTTAAAGTCCAGGTCAGAGCAGAGAGCTCTGTCTGAGGCCACTCTAACTGTTTTCAGTGTTAAAAGATCCTTGGAGGATTATGCCTTGTACTTGGTGATACAGTAGTAAGACAATTATCTTTCTCTGGGGTGTGCATGGTACCCTTAAAGAGTTTTTCTCAGGAGCCTGTTGATTCAACTGAATGAGGAGCCCTTTGGACATGATGAGCCTTGGACAGGTGGGGCCTTCCTTTGTCTCTTCCTTCTACATCTTTAACTTGATCTCATTCAGTATTAAACATACAGAGCATGAGGACATCTCCTATGATTGAAGTATAGGGAAAGGACCAAAGCAAAATAAATAATAATAAATTGTAGAGATTATTGCAGACTGTGTGCAAGATTGAGTCATCCGGGACACCCCAGAGGGCAACAGATGAGTCTAGCATCTGCCCAAACACAGTCCTAGCAGTCATAAACCTCCACACTCCAGTATTACCGCCATGCTCCCAGCCAGACTCCACTGCTTGTGAGAACCCTTATCCAGAAATTAATCTGTTGAAAAATTCAGGTATGTGGGTTTTGTGACTGAAATCTCCAGACTTTCACTGAGTTGGGGATGAGTTACCTCCCTTCATCTCCTGGACTTCTGGGAAGACAACAGTCATACACACACCCCAAAGCCACCACCCAGTTAAAAATTTAACTCCAGTTGTTAAAACTTCCTATTAAAAATTTTGAACTTTCTGGTGTGTGGGGCCTCAAATACAACATTTCAAACTGTAAAACATTGACAAACCAGGACAAAACATAAGCACAGGAGGCTTAACCTGTAACATCTTAGTAATCTCTTACAAAGGTTTAATGAATTGATGGTGAGATACAACAATCTTTACTAACTTTCTTCTAAGGAAACATATTGATCATTCTTTTAGCAATTTATTGTAACAAGTATGACATTGTTTGTAATCAATAAATTATTATTGATACCAAAATAAATTATTGAGGATCTTTTATAGGGGCAGGCTTAAAAAGTGATCAGGAAAATTGGAAATAATGGTGGTGAGAAGGTGCAATGGTGGTGGGACTGATGTTTGAATAGTGAATGTCTGTAACTTTGTTACATCATGAACAACTTTTTACTTTTTTTTTTTTTTATTTATTGAATCACCGTGGGAAAGGTTACAAAGCTTTCAGGTTTAGGTCTCAGTCATGCATATATCAAACACATTTCCCTTTACCAATACTTTTTTTTTACCATGAAGAACCCCAATAAAACCCCACCCCCACCCCTCCCAGTCCCTGTGGGGCAGATGAATTCTAGTTAACACTCTATCTGCTTTGATTAGATTCATTGTTTCAATAAAAGATTCACCACTATTATTTAGAGTTTACCCCCCCCCCCAAATCAGACATGCTGAAAAAGCATTGTGACGTGATTTGCTTTCTACAGCTGGGTTCAAGAATTAAATGTTGGTTTTGGATTTCTGCTATTTTACTTATTGACCCTGGAAGTATTTCTACTGAAAGTCAGATAATTAAGAAATTGGTTTCTGTGCTCTGGAGTCGTGGCCGTGCTGGAGAGCCGCTCGTGGGGGGCAACTGGTGGCCTCGGTAGGGCGTGAAGGGCAGACCGAAACGCCCCCCTTCCCATGAGGTTTTAGTCGCCCCCACTCCCCCGGCTCATACCTGCTGTCCACAAGGCTCCCATGTGGCCGCCACCTTTCTTTCCAGAGGGAGGAGGGCAGAAGGGACCAACACCGTTTCCCCTCCGGGCAGACATGATGGCCTGGATTAACGCATGGTCCTTTCACTTTTCTGCTCCAAACTGCCGGGTTCTGCATTAAGTCCCTGTGCTTCTGGGGCTGTGGCCGTGCTGGAGAGCCGCTCGCGGGGGGCAACTGGTGACCTCGGTAGGGCATGAAGGATGGACCGGAACACCCCCCTTCCCATGAGGTTTTAGTCGCCCCCCCACCCCCGGCTCATACCTGCTGTCCACAAGGCTCCCATGTGGCCGCCACCTTTCTTTCCAGAGGGAGGAGGGCGGAAGGGACCAACACCGTTTCCCCTCCGGGCAGACATGATGGCCTGGATTAACGCATAGTCCTTTCACTTTTCTGCTCCAAGCTGCTGGGTTCTGCATTAAGTCCTTGTGCTTCTGGGGCTGTGGCCGTGCTGGAGAGCCGCTCGTGGGGGGCAACTGGTGACCTCAGTAGGGCGTGAAGGACGGACCGGAACGCCCCCCTTCCCATGAGGTTTTAGTCGCCCCCACTCCCCCGGCTCATACCTGCTGTCCACAAGGCTCCCATGCGGCCGCCATCCTTCTTTCCAGAGAAGAGAGGGCGAATGGGGCAACACCCTTTCCCCTCTGGCAGACTTGATGGCCTGGATTAACGCATAGTCCTTTCACTTTTCTGCTCCAAGCTGCTGGGTTCTGCATTAAATCCTTGTGCTTCTGGGGCTGTGGCCGTGCTGGAGAGCCGCTCGTGGGGGGCAACTGGTGACCTCGGTAGGACGTGAAGGACGGACTGAAACGCCCCCCTTCCCATGAGGTTTTAATCGCCCACGCTCCCCCGGCTCATACCTGCTGTCCACAAGGCTCCCATGCGGCCGCCATCCTTCTTTCCAGAGAGGAGAGGGCGAATGGGGCAACACCCTTTCCCCTCTGGCAGACTTGATGGCCTGGATTAACACATAGTCCTTTCACTTTTCTGCTCCAAGCTGTTGGGTTCTGCATTAAGTCCTTGTGCTTCTGGGGCTGTGGCCGTGCTGGAGAGCCGCTCGTGGGGGGCAACTGGTGACCTCAGTAGGGCGTGAAGGACGGACCGGAACGCCCCCCTTCCCATGAGGTTTTAGTCGCCCCCACTCCCCCGGCTCATACCTGCTGTCCACAAGGCTCCCATGCGGCCGCCATCCTTCTTTCCAGAGAAGAGAGGGCGAATGGGGCAACACCCTTTCCCCTCTGGCAGACTTGATGGCCTGGATTAACGCATAGTCCTTTCACTTTTCTGCTCCAAGCTGCTGGGTTCTGCATTAAATCCTTGTGCTTCTGGGGCTGTGGCCGTGCTGGAGAGCCGCTCGTGGGGGGCAACTGGTGACCTCGGTAGGACGTGAAGGACGGACTGAAACGCCCCCCTTCCCATGAGGTTTTAATCGCCCATGCTCCCCCGGCTCATACCTGCTGTCCACAAGGCTCCCATGCGGCCGCCATCCTTCTTTCCAGAGAGGAGAGGGCGAATGGGGCAACACCCTTTCCCCTCTGGCAGACTTGATGGCCTGGATTAACACATAGTCCTTTCACTTTTCTGCTCCAAGCTGTTGGGTTCTGCATTAACTCCTTGTGTTTCTGGGGCTGTGGCTGTGCTGGAGAGCCGCTCGTGGAGGGCAACTGGTGACCTCGGTAGGGCGTGAAGGACGGACCGGAACGCCCCCCTTCCCATGAGGTTTTAGTCGCCTCCACACCCCCGGTTCATACCTGCTGTCCACAAGGCTCCCATGCGGCCGCCATCCTTCTTTCCAGAGAAGAGAGGGCGAATGGGGCAACACCCTTTCCCCTCTGGCAGACTTGATGGCCTGGATTAACGCATAGTCCTTTCACTTTTCTGCTCCAAGCTGCTGGGTTCTGCATTAAGTCCTTGTGCTTCTGGGGCTGTGGCCATGCTGGAGAGCCGCTCGTGGGGGGCAACTGGTGGCCTCGGTAGGGCGTGAAGGATGGACCGGAACACCCCCCTTCCCATGAGGTTTTAGTCGCCCCCACACCCCCGGCTCATACCTGCTGTCCACAAGGCTCCCATGTGGCTGCCACCTTTCTTTCCAGAGGGAGGAGGGCAGAAGGGACCAACACCCTTTCCCCTCTGGCAGACTTGATGGCCTGGGTTAACACATAGCCCGTTCACTTTTCTGCTCCAAGCTGCTGGGTTATGCATTAAGTCCTTGTGTTTCTGGGGCTGTGGCCGTGCTCAAAGCTTAACTATGATTTTCAGAGAGAAACGTTAGGTGGTTTACTTCCCATGGATCACTTTGTATATAGAGAGATGTCTCGCGGCCGCGTAAGCCTTTTTTGAGGAAAAGTCCTAGGTCCCGCGTACTCGAGCTGTGCTTGTAGAGGTTTCTGGTCACCGGGGTTCCATCTGGGGGAGGCGGATGCGGTACCTACCCCATCTCGGACTTCCCGATGATCTCGGCTCTTTTTGGAAACTGTGTTTTTATTTTTTTTCCTTCGGGATCTGTGGATCCCGCCCTCCATGTTGTTCTTCTCTTCCATGAACAACTTTTTAAACCAGTGTTTAATATAATGTGTAAGGGGAAAATAAAATTTTTTAAAAATTGTGAGGAGCAAGATGTTGCCTCTCATGCTTTCTTCCTAGCAAGTACATGGGGTGAAGAGCTAGAGGTCATTGTTTAGCTATTAAAACCCTTTGGTGGCCCTGAGGTGCTGTTCAGCAACAATGCAATGAATATGATTATGGGTAGCCGCCTCATGCTGGTCAAGTTTATCTTTGAGAGAGTTCAACGTGGGCTTCTGCATCAAAAGAATTAGGAAATGCTCTTTATTTTTGTGGGAATGCTCTTTATTTTTGTTTAAAAATCTAACTTGTTTCCAGGGACGCTTGAAATTCTGAGGACAACTTCTGTACTTATATCATTATCTCCATTAAAAGATAAATAAATGGAGCAGCAAAAACACCAGGAAATTTGACTTGATTCATTCCAATGATTTTGCCTCCACTCCCCGCCTTAATTCAAACACTTCATTTTTTCTATTCCTTTCCTCCACCTGCTCACACTGAGATTTTGTTTGCACTTTCTTATATCTGCCTGAGATCCCCTGTGGCTAGGGGACCTCCCAGGGCAGTAAATCCAGTTGCTTGGATGTTTTCTTTCCTGAGACCATCTTCCATATCTCACAGTGAACACGTATTTCATTGTCTAAAATGGGCTTTATACCTGAATAAATACCTCCCCCCAGAAAAAAAGAAAAGAAAAGAAAAGAAAAGAAAAGAAAAGAAAAGAAAAAGGAATCCACCACCCTTTAGACCTCTTTTCCAAAAATCCAAGATTCTGGTGCCTTTTCAACCAAATGACATAGATTTGTATCATAGTCCTTTTGTTCCTGTTGACACTGTGCTTGTCATACCACAGGAGGTTGTAAGTCAAACAGGAGCCCTACCACCACCTGGGGGACAAAACTGAAGACACAAAGCTCAGATTTCTCTCTCTGTCTCTGTCTCTGTCTCTCTCTGTCTCTGTCTTTCTCTCTCTCTCTGTCTCTGTCTTTCTCTCTCTCTCTCTCTCTCTTTCTCTCTCTCTCTCTCTCTCTCTCTCTCTCTCTCTCTCTCTCTCTCTCTCTCTCTCCTCGTTGGGAGGGGAAAGACATTAACCTGGAGAAACTATTGCCTCCATTTATCTTCTTTTTGCAGTATGTTTAAGGTATTACATGCTCTCTTCTTCCCATTTATTTCTATTCTGTCAGTCAATAATTAGAGAGCTGTTCAGTTATGAAATTCCACAAGATTCCTCCTGCTGGCTCATGTTCTGATTTCTAATGATCTGTATTCTCTTGTTAAGGCTGAGTTTAAAAAATGAACTGGCAAACCCAAAGTCTGGCAGTACGAGGAGAACCTGCTTGGACTCATTCTTAATTTCACTGTGATTGGCTGCACTCTGTCAGGAAACAATAGTGATTATACAGTTTGTTTTGTGGTTGTACATTTAGATGGGAAATCTCTCATGAACAGATACTTTGGAAATTGTTGGAAAGCAGAGTCCTACTATTCTCATAACACAATGGCGGTTCTGTTCTAGGCATAATTGGCATTTGCCTGATAATTGTTTTCCATTAAGTGCCTCTTTTTTTTTTTCATTAAATCTGATCAGAGATTGAAATTGATGACTGTGAATTTTAGTATGTTACTCTCAATCATGAAAGACTATTTTATTTGGTCTGGAATGAGAAATTTCTACAGTAATGTTACTCTCAAACATTGGGTAATATCAGAATTAGAAGCTGATTTAATCTCCATGATCACATACTAAGCTATTTCCTAATTTACTGTTTCCTAATAGATTTTATCTTTTACCAAAATGCAATATCTTTGATTTGTCTATAAATTTTGCAGAAAGTATTTGTTGTTAAGACCAAGCATTCAATAGGGAATCAAAAATAAATGTTTTATAAACCTCTTTTCTCATATTGCAAGAGCAAAGAGAACGAATAAGAAGAAATAAACATAAATTTCTACTAAAAGCTGTGAAATATATTCAATCAAGTAAAGCGCTTTGTGTTTTGAGAGTATTTATCTTTCTTGAAAATGAAATTGCAGAAGTTAGATTTTAAAAAAATCAATGGATTACTATTTATATGCCATTTAATCTAGGTGCATTAATCATATTTATCTGATCAAATACAGTATTGACTTTTCATTGTTGGGGAATTAATTTAACCTTAAACACAGCCATGGATGGAAACCAGGGCCTTATGCATACAAGATAAGCACTCTACTGCTGAACTAAATATCCAAAAGAATGCTGTTATTTATTTATTTATTTATTTATTTATATATTTGGGGTTTGGAGCAATACCCAGTAACGATCCAGGCTCACTCTTGGTTCTTCTCTCAGGGATTACCTCTGAAGGGGCACTGGGGTTCATGTAGGGTGCTGGGAATAGAATCCAGGTTGGCCAAATTTAACATCAGCACCCTAACTGCTGTACTATCTCTCTTGTGCACAGAATGCTTTTTTTTTTTTTGGTTTTCATTCTGGTAGGGGGCATTTCTTTAGGGATCACTTGCAATGATACTTGAGGGTCATGCCTACCAAACATATGCTAGCCCCTGACATTGTCTCTCCATCAATATCAAGTCTAGTCCTGTGTTTTGAGCTCAGTAGAGCACAGGAAAGGGTTACCGAGATGGTTGCCCTGGGAGGCTCTGAGTGGTTGCATCTGATTCAGAAAATAACTTAGATGAATTCTATAATACAATAATTCCAGATACTGAGGGGTTATAACTCGCTAGCTTTCCTACTGGAGAATACAGATCAAAAGAGCCAGGATCCAGAGCTAACACTGATACTTGAGCTCTTAAGAAAATCTCTTCATTGAGCATTGGTTTCTTTCTTCCCTATACAACAATTTGTACATCGTATGACATAAGTAAAATATGTGTACCACTGCTATGATTGGTGCTTGGCATACAGTAGGTTCTCCAGAACTGCTCATCCTCTTTTCCTGTCTGATGATCAAGTGTTTGTTTTCCCAGCAGTAAGTGGGAGAAAGGCATAGAAAGTGTGTTTAATATTTAAGCTGTTATTCATTGTTTGCTTTCACTTTCCTAAGGCATAATACTGCTTTCCTGCAGTTATTATCTGCTTGTAAATTTCACCTTAGTTAAAAGGTGAAGACTGGCTTTGCAGAGAAACTGCAGTTGGTAAAAGGGTCTTCAAACTCAGAACTTTGAAAAAGTGACCTGGAAAGGTTATGGGGACTGATGGCCTTAGAGTACTTGTTCTAGATCAAAGGTAAAAGAGAATTAGTCATAGGAACTGCTCAAACAACTTGCTAGTTGGTTTTGAAGATTTGAGTTTTCTACAAATTCTCAGATGATGCTGACGCTCCTAGTCTGGAGACCACAAGTTGAGAACCATTGCATAGTGAGAAAAGGCATGCAGTTGGGTGGTTCATGACCTAGCCTCACTTTAAGAAACCTAGCAGATCTTGGGCTGGAGAGATAGCACAGTGGGTATGGCATTTGCCTTGCACACGGACGACCCAGGTTCAATTCCCAGCACCCCATATGGTCCCCTGAGTACCGCCAGGAGTAACTCCTGAGTGCAGAGCCAGGAGTAAGCCCTGTGCATCGCCAGGTGTGGCCCAAAAAGCAAAAAAAAAAAAAAAAAAAAAAAGAAACCTAGCAGATCTGGAGCAGGTCACACAAACACAGATTGCCCTCTGCCAACATTGAGCAAAAAATATAATTTGAAAAAAATTATAACATAAAGATAACTTCCTAATATTATATATATAAATTTCTAATATATATACGTATACTTTTTCTTTTCTTTTCCTAGTAGTTGGCTATCCCACAGCCTGCTAAACTGATGGAGGTTTGAAAGAATCCACATCTTGGCGCATCTGCAACTCATATTTAGGGTCTGGAGCACAGGCTGGGAAGTTTGACCCAATGGTTAAGGGCATGTTCTTTCAAGTCCTGGAACTCTTGGAGTAAATTCTCACTCATTTTGTTTGTGTGGTCTTGAGACTAATCTAATAGTGTGGTTGGTCAATTGTGCAATAGGCCCAATAGGCAATGCTCACACACTTTGGTTGCAGTGTTTACACACACTTGATTGTCATGTACCCAAGATCCCATACTTTTTTGTGGCACCAGGATTTCCAAATGGCAGTCCTGCTCAAACCTTGTTCCTATAAACACAGGCTGTGCTAAATATCAAGAGGAGATGCAAGCAGATGAGTGTAGCTTGCACAATAACTTGAACATAGAGAATGCTGATAGAGATTATGTAGATGTCTTCTAATTAGCTTGTACTATTTCCAAAATAACTTGTACTATTTTCACCTTTTTTGGAGATAAAGATACCTTCAATATATGGGGGGATGGTGAGATAGATCAAGTGGTAGAGCCAGTGATGTGAGGCTCCAAGTTTGATCCCCTGCATTACACAGCATCCCCCCAGTGGTGTGGTCCCAGTAGCCCATGAGCTACTGAGTACCAAACTCTCAGACCTCACTACCAGATGAATAAGGCATTGCAGAGGATGGATCATAGCATTTCTACCCCAGCACCAATATGAATGGCCCTGTAAAAAATATCTCTCCCATCTATAGCTTTTTAGTTTTTATTTTGGCTGAGTGCGCTGAAAAGAATACTCCTCAAAAATAAGATTTGTTCAATTGTCCAAGAATATGTTTTAGCTGCAGATTCCAATTTGGTAGGTCAAGGATATGGCCCCAGTATCTGTGCATGGAAGTTGCTCTCAGGTGATGTCCACCAGCTTGCTGCAGGTAGCAAAAATTTCTAGCAGTGGCTTTTGAATTTGGTCACACATTGGAATCATTTGAGGATTTTTAAAAAACCCCAGGCCATAAACCAAACCAATTACATCAAAAATGTGTGGGCGGGATACAAGTATCAGGGTGTATTGGAGCCCCCACATGATTCAGTTGCAAAGTTTGACAGTACAGGTTTCAAAGTTGGCTGAATATTAGCATTTTAAAGATAAGTAGTACTACTCTAAGAGAATGATTTGGTTTAGGATGAAATCTGAGCATTGGAGTTCTGAAAATCTATCAGATGATTATAAGGAACAACACGATTTGAGTATAGCCATCTCAAGTTGAAAGAATTTTTGAACCAAGTATAAGGAAGTCAGATTGACTCCTTTTTCAGCTATAAATTCAAGCTAATTATTCTGTATTCAATTGCAATTAATTTAAGCTATTAATTAAGTTAAAGTAATTAAGTTTCCTTCAGAGGAATTCCCCTTCTTTAAAGATTTTCACTGACATGTGGCCAAATCAAGAACACTTTTTCAAAGACAAAAAGCTGGTTTAACATCTGTGTCCAGGAAGTAATGCTGCCCAGTAAATCAAAAACAGGCCCAAAGAGCTTTAAATCCCTAAACCCTTCACTACCATTTTCAGTGTGACTTTGGGGAATCTTTTCCTATCCATTTCCCTTTTTTGTGTGGAGTGAGTATTTGGGGCCATATTTTGCCATGGTTAGGGATTACCTATAGCTCTACATTCAAGCAGAGAATGTAGACAGTGCTCTCTGGACATATGTGGTGCCAGGATCCTAACTGGGGTCTGTGGCTAGACCCCATGTACAGCAAGAACCTTAACCCTGTGCTATCTGTCTGGTTCCTGTTTCCATATTTTTCATTTGAAAATTGTGACTGATCCTATAAAGCGACCACAGGGCTAGTGAGTGAGTCAAAGTCACCACAAGAACTTCCTGGTGTCACACATCTTCCACATTGTTCTCATTTGCTGATTTCAACATTCATGCAAAATTCACTTTTGAATATTAAAAACCTGTCACATCAAAACTATTTCATCTTTTTTTTTAATTTAAATGATTTAAATAATTTATTTTGAAAAAAAATGAGTTCTTTCTTTAAACAATTGCTTCTTGTTCTATTCATGATGAAATTTCAGATTCAATGTATTCCAGAAATTTAGGGAAATCAGCAAGAGGATTGAGACTACGTTATAAAATTTTGGGGAAGGAGGAATGAGAAATAGCATAGGGCTTAAGGAGATTTTCTTGGTTGTGGCCTATCCCAATTCTATCCTGGTTACTGGCATTGCATATGGTCCCTTGAGCATTGCCTAGAGTGATCCCTGAACTTAGAGTCAGAAGTACTGAGCACTTCCAGGTATGAGGGAGGAAATTATAAAATAAATAGACAAATAAATCTATGAGGATAAGATGGGCTAGCCAGAGTCCCTCCTATCTTGTACACCCTCCCCCAATCTCAGTGGAAAAGCCTCCTACTTTTCTAGTCTTTGTTGTGAAGACTAGTCTAGTTTATATACATTTGCTTAGTACAATAGTCTAACATGTTGCTTTCCAAGGCAAGGTCCTTTCAATAAACTAAAATTGGCCAAAAGAAGCAAGAAGAATAGTACCCAGTGCCAGTGGATCATAGTTCAAAGAGACGAAAGAAGTAATACCATGTTAAAGGGAAAGAAGGCAACTGTGACTATGGAATCTACTACAGACCAACAGAAATTAAATGCTATAAATGAGATTCAGGTAAGGTCAAGAGGAGGGGAGGGTGAAGAAGCCTGAAACAGCAAAATATTGGGTATGGCAATTAAAAAAATTGGGCGAACATGCTTCCCCAAGAGGGAAAGGATGTCTCTCCATTTTGCATCACCCCCCACCCCCCACAGCAAGGTGGCCACTGCCTCAGAGCTTATTGGAAAGCCAGGTATGAGCCGGCAGTGACAGGGAAACTGCAGCCTCATGGGAAGGGGGTCAGTACCGACTCGTCCTTCACGCCCACCACGGTCACGAGTTGCCCCCCACAAGTGGCTCTCTGGCACAGCAATGGCTCCAGAAGCACAGAAACCAATCTCGCAATTATCTGTCTCTTGGCAGAAATCCCTCCAGACTTAATTAGTGAAATATAAGAAATCCAAAATCATTTGGTTCTCATAACCAGCTATAGAAAACAAATGATTTCACAACGCCTTTTCAGCAGTTCTGATTGTTGGGTGGAAACTCTCAACAATAATGGTGCATCTTTTGTCGAAATAATGAATGTAATCAAAACAGAGAGAGTTAAGCAGAAATCATCTGTCTCATAGGTATTGGGTGGAGTGGGAGGAGGTATACTGGGGTTCTTGGTGGTGAAAAATAAGTACTGGTGAAGGGAAAGGTGTTTGATCATTGTATGACTGAGACTTAAACCTGAAAGCTTTGTAACTTTCCCCACAGTGATTCAATAAATCAATATAACAACAACAACAAAAATTGGGTGGAGGGGTGGGAGGAGTAGGAGTATTGAGTAGGCGAAAGTGAAAAACAGTAGGAAAAGGAGAAACGTTGGCTAGGAAGAAGTTGGGAGAGGCTATGCACCCTGGAGAGAGGTCCTGTGTCCTTACTAAGGGGTGTGTCTTGTGTCCTTACAAAAGCTCCAGGTTGGACACCTTTGTCGGGAGTGGAATGTTTTCAAACTGTGAAAGTTCCTGTTCCACACTAGCCTCCCTAGGAAAGCAGAGTCACTCCCACAGTTGAAATCCAAGACAGGGCAGTCCCAGACATCAACTTCTGATCTATAGACAACCCCCTAGTGGCTCAGCCTTCCTCTGCAGCATGCCCTGCCCTTTCCTGTACAGGAATCTCCAGGCGGTTTCCTTCCCACATCCTGGCACTTCCTTTCCATGAGACATTGGGGTTCTCAAACTACCTTCTGATTCCCTGAGTCCCTCACTTCCCCTTCCACTGAGTGAAACGTGCCTTTGAGGGTCGTGAGTTAGAGAAGGACTATGTAGAGCTATGTTTTATTTACATTGTTTATGTTATCGCTGTTCATATCTTTTGTTAACCTTTCGTTTACAGAGGGTGAGAGCCACTGAGCATTTGGTACACAGTCCTAACTGGTGCTTTATGAGGAAAACAAATATCACATCCCACCAAGTTTAGTGTGATAAAATAGCAACATATCCATTAATAACTAAATGCTGGTTACATTTCAAAATAATAGTGTTTTAGAAACATAGTTGAAGCATAGAATAGTTAAAACATAGTTTAGAAATAAAAGTTGTTGGGGAACAACTATTCCACAATCTTTGCATTAATAAGTCCTCAGGACTCTGATGTTCACTAAGAAAACAGGTTCTCTCCTAGAGGCTCCATAAAATAATCCAGTTATGCCAGCAACCTCATTTTGTCCTATGAGTCTCATACTGGATGAAATTTTTGCCTAAAAATGGTGAGAAAAACATATTTTATGGGATAAGGGGCACCCAAGTAGTACTCAGGGAAGCTTGGGATCATTCCTGGTCAACCAGATCAACTGATTCAAAGGTAGGGCTCAGCAACACAGTGCGATTCTGGTGCAGTGAATATCATTAGGCATGTAACTGGCAGATTTCTGAGACCTCCCGTGCTAGATTTGGAAGTTGTTGGAAACCAAGTAGTACTAGGAATTGTACTCGAGGCTTTGGTCATGCAAAAGCTTTCCCCCTGACTCCTAAGCTTTCTTCCAGTCTCTAAGAAAAGTTTCAAGACACTGGCTGTGATTACATGTTACAGCAAAAACTACTCTTAGTGATACTAACATCCTATTCAAGTGTCTACAAGGATGACCAAAGAATGTTTTTAGAGCCCCACTCACATAATAAAGGTGCATTACAACAAAGGATTCATCAGAGTTCAAGAGATTCCCGAACAGTTAACAGATCTTTTTATTAGACTGAAGGATTGAGGATCTATTGTGCATCTATAACCTTGAAAGTAAGTGCAATTTTTCTAATGTTGACACACTGTGTTCTTAATAATGTGTATTTAATTACCTGATAGTCACTATTTTCCTGGAGATGAATGTGGAAAGGAGATCTGGAAGTTCTGGGATAATTTGGAAAAAATAAAGTTAAGTTTTTCTTGTGTTCATGAAATTTTATTGTGAGAATCAGCATTCTATGACAAAATAATATAATTTGACTTTTTTAACAATGAAATAATGAGTTCACAGCCACTCTGAGGGGCAGAGCAAAATGCGAAAGTGGGCAGTGAGACATTTCAGAAATCTTTTGGCAGCTGTGAGGAAAGGTTTGTTCACCCTGACTTTTGAGCTCATATTTTAACTTAGTGAGTAAGGATGTATTTCATCCTTAGCTTCTAAAGGAATTGTTGAAGAGACCTGGATTTGTCTCACATTTCTGTCAAGGGACCTTGCCAAGTCCCTCATCACTACATTTCCAGACCTTTTTTGTCCTCTTCTTAAAAGTTGATTGGATCCATTCTCTGTCGTGTGCTGTCATGGTTGTGCTTGTACTCACCAAGACCCCAGGACTCATTGCCCAGCAAACTTTGTTATGGGTTCCAACTCCTCAGAAGTAGAGAACAAGGGTCTTTCCAGCCTGTAGACAAATTAATCCTCAGACTCCCTAAACTTGGAGTGACTGCCAACTTCACTCCTGGCTTCCAGGGAGGGTCTAGTACCCAGGGAGTGGGGAGGAGTGCTTTCAGGGGTCTCTTGTCCAGAGTGAACAAGTTGTGTTTATAGCAGCCCTTTGAGTCATCTGTTTGGATTCCTCTAGTCTCCACTCTCATCAGTTTACCTCTCTAGGGATAGGAGTCTTGGGAGATCACAGCCAACCTCCACAGGTTTCCAGGGTCTTCTGAGGCAAGTTTGGTTCTCAGAGCCTCTGTTTCTTCTTTAATGGAAATGGGGAGTCTCATCCTACCCAAGGAGGTGTTCTTCACAGATAATGTAAGTCAAAGGCAGAGCACAGACCTAAGGCCCAGAGAATAAAAGATGTTTGACAAAGGGTTCAGAGAGGTCTGGGCACAGGGTGGGGTGGGGGGTGGCAACTAGGGTGGAAATCACACATCTGTTGCTTACACTGGGGAAACCCAGAAAAATATGGAACAGGTTTGTGGAAGAGGGTGGCTTCAGAGGATATTTTCTTTTATTGGTTCTCCTGCTTTTTTTAAAAAATTTTTTAGTCCTGCTAGTCCTGCTGTTTGGACATGGGGTGGGGTGGAGGGGTGGAAACCAGGGTGGAAATCGCACACCTATTGCTTACACTGAGGAAACCCAGAAAATATGGGGCAGGTTTGTGGAAGAGGGTGGCTTCAGAGGATATTTTCTTTTTTTGGTTCTCCTGCTTTTTAAAATTTTTTTAATCTCTTTTTCTAAAGTCATATTTTATACAAGTATTCTATTTTATTTTAATTTACTGAATTGGGATGGAGGACTGGGGTCATAGTCAGGGATGCTCAGAGGGCTGTCTGGTGACAGGAAACAACCTAGTGCTTCTTACAGGATTTGTGTTTAATCACTGAGCTATGTCTCCCACTTAGAAGTTCTCTCTTCTTGGGAAATGTGTTATCACTTAAGGTACTTATTCCATTATTTTTCCTCTGAAACATTTGACATTTCTGATTCTTCAAATATATGACTATGTGATTTCTTTTTGAGAAGTCTGAGAAGTAAGTTTGATGCCCCCCCCCCCCCCACCCATTACTCTCTCAGCAATGAATTCCATGTCTAAAATAATGGGATGACTTAGAACTTCTGAGCCTGTGTCCGGAGTGGGACAAAGATTCTGTTTTCTGTTTGTTTGGGGTCACCCCCAGCGATGCTCAGGGGCTACTCCTGGCTCTGCACTCAGGAATCATTCCTGGCAGTGGCCAGGGGATCATATGGGATGCCAGGGATCAAACTCCGGTCAGTCGTGTGCAATGCAAGCACCCTTCTCGAAGCACTATCGCTCTGGTCCCTGTTTTCTGGTTTTTAACTTATACTTTCCTACCCATTTTCCATAATTAACACACCATGTTTGATGGGTTCCAGACAGTAGGCAACAAATTATATACATATGTATATATATACATATACATTATGCAGGACAAGAGCTTAACTTCTGTACTATCTCTTGGCCCTCAAGCTTGTATGAAGAGGTTTTTTAATTAACAATTTTAACCTGTATTTATTGAAACTTATTTATAAATAATTGGCTGGGCCAATTTTCCAAAACTGCTATACATATGACTCATTTAGACACTCAAAGTATTGTTTTATTTAATCCTTATCTTAGGAGTCATTTATTTTTTTTATTTTACAACTGAGGGAGACCTCAATTATTCAGTGCTACTTAGCCATTTTCAGAAGTGACGAAAGTTGAAGATAACTATGCACAAAGTTATCTTTGACAGTTGTTCACCATGAAAGGTGAACAAGTTTAAGAGCCTGGTTTGAGGACCCTGTAATTAGAGGACCCAGTACTAAAAAATTTTCAAACCAGATTTGTGTGGGGACCCTCCATAGGATTGCATGTGCTCATGCCTCTGCAGAAATGATTATAAAAGAGAGAAAGGGAAAATGCAACCACACTTACCTTTTGATAAGAGGAAATAAAAATTGATATAATGAAGTCAGATTCAAATAGGAATATTTAAAATTTATAATGTAAATTAGACGCTAAAAATGGGATTATTTTACACGCTCTACTAGCTTCAAAATGTTTAGTTCCTATTTCACCTGCAGCTTTACATTCAATTTGATGGGAATTCTTGAAATATATAAAGACTACCAAAATTGAGCGGGTACAGGAATTTAGCCTCCTTTGAATTCTCATTTCTTTGGACTGCTCTGGACCCATTTTCACTTCAAAACAGAGATTCCCCAGATGCTTCCTGTTGGAGTTTCTGGATATTGGACCTAACCTAAACACAACTTGTGAAGTGAAAGTTGGAACAAAACTAGCAGAACAATGTGAAATAACCAGCCATTTACTGAACTTAAAGTGCTATTCCAAACTAAGCCAATATATATTTTATGTTATTTAACATTATCTAGGATTATTAAAGCAAGCTAATAATAAAAGAGAATATTATTTTAAAAGTGACATATTTCCCAACTATGTGCATACTATATCAAAACTGGCAGAGATCTACTTTTTAGGAATTTATTTGACATTTATTAGTCTGGTAGCACATGCTGTTGGTACAGAGAATGAGAAACCAAAGTTTGAATTTTGACCAGAAAGCATAGATTAGGTGTGGTTTCTCTTTTGTTGTATGTGTGTGTGCATGTGTGTGTGTGTTGTACTTTTAAAAATATATAGCTAAGAAAAAATGAAATATGCTGGGATTAGGCCATCTTGACTGAACCAAATTGCTTTGGTAAAGCTTCAAAGTGAATGTTAACTCAAGGCCTTGTTAAATATTATTCCATAACATGCGGCACAACAAAATTCAGGCAGTCAGATTCTTGTAGGATGAATAAATATTGAATGTAACAGGAGCTCACTTATAGATAGATACCCTTTAAGTTTCTGGGCAAACTGAGTTCTCAAAGTTCATGAGCGTGTTATAGTACAGACTAGAAAATAAAGGAATCAGTCTCCTACTCAGGATGGAACAGAAATAGCATTATTCTCGAAGGGCATTCACAGGTCAAACACATAGTCTTTTCCTTAAAAGTATATGAGTCTAGAGTAATTTAGAAACCAAGACCTGCAATAGTGAGCTAATACACAGGAGAGACAAGCTGATTCCAGTGCCCTTCCGGCACTGTGATAGAATGGGTTAAGTTTCAGAACTGGTCTTGTATAATTCTCAAAAAGCCGCTGATGTACTGTTTCCCTGATTTTCAAATAAAATGATTTTAGAGTTCACAGATACTTATTTCTTGAATGACTTTTTATTGAGACATTTGCATTTTCCTGGTACTATCTGAGCAGGGGCTAAAAGATAACAGTCATGGTCTTATCACCATTTCTATCTGTTGTTATTGTGAGATAAGTCAAATGACAAAATGATGCAAAACTAAGAGTAAACATTCAAAAACACTTTCTTTTTTTGTTTACCTTTCTTCCTGTTTTTATTTTTAATCCTTTTTGTTCTGACCACACCTAGTCAGGGCTCACACCCAGCATTGGCTGTGATGGCTCATAGTCAGACTCCTAGTAACAAAGCTCAAGCATGTGAAGCACATGCTCATTCTGCTAAGCTATCTCTTCGGTCCCACTTTTTCTTTCTTAAAAAGCCATTAATTTATTTTGCGACACAATTACTTGGTATAGCTGGAAGAGAAAAGTGAAATTGCATCAGATGAAATTATATCAGGAATGTCATGTCCTTGGGACTAAAATAATATATACATTCAATATTTATTGAGTACCTACTCTTTGACATATCCTGTACTAGGCATTAGAATTAAAAAATAAAGTAAAATGCTCAAGGGAATCAAAATTTCAAAACTCAGGAATCATTATCAGGAAAGCAATATATATGAGTTAACTTGCACTGCACTGTCCTCCAGTTGTTCATCGATGTTCTCAAGTGGGCACCAGTAATATCTCCATTGCAAGACTCGTTGTTATTGTGTTTGGCAAATCGAATACATCATGAACAGCTTTCCAGGCTTTGCCATGAGGGCGGAATACTCTCTGTAGCTTGCCTGGCTCTCCGAGACGGGAGGAGGAATCAAACCCAGGTCAGTCTATATGTAAAATTACTATTTATTAATAAAATGTTTAATATATCATAGTATATTTAATTGTTTCTATAATTTAAATGGTATTCACTTAAAATTATACATACTTTTCCAATGCTAAATGATAAATATTGTTAGTACTTATTAAAAAAAAACACTGAAAACATCCTTATCTCAGTCTTCCTAAAAATAAAGCAATTTTGACCCAATTTATCTAGGAGGCTGACTGTGGTAGAAATAGAGAAGGACAAAACAAGGGAGGGGCAGGTCTAGGAAATGAAAATGCTAATAAATTTGGATAGGGATTGATTACACTTTAAAGAATTTGTGGATTTATTCCAGGTGGAGATGTGTTGTATTACAGGAAAAGTGTCTACGAAAACATATTTTTATTGGTCTGGATTTGAATCTTTGCATTTGCCATCACTGGACCCTCTAAATATACATGATGTAAATGCCACCTGTTAAAGTGCATCTGAAATAGCTATGTGGTGAATGTTTAAAATGTATCAGTTGTCATCTTGGTAAAGCATTCTTAGAAGTGCCTGAAACAAAGTGATTATATAAAAGTGAAATAGAAGTACTGATTTACATATTTGAAGTGGTATTCATAGTACTCAAAATTAATTTAAAATGTATAGATACAAATATAGTTTTCCCATTTGACTAGAAATGATGCTTCTAAATTATCAGTATACTTTGGAAAAATAGTTTCCTCCTCAGTTCGATTCTTTATAGAATATATTTACTAGTCTCAATCAAAGATTACATATGCATTTTAATAATATTATAAAATGTTTTATCTGTATATACATATATATCTATGCACACATATATACATGTATATTTGATTATTCATAAATCTCTCAAAAATGGAGAGATAATAGAAAGTGTAGAGCACTCTCCCTAAATGCAACCAACTTTTGGGTTTAGCCTTGGGTATACCATATGGTTCCCTAAGCACCAGCAAATGTGATTCGTGAGTGCCAGAAATAATACCTGAGCATGATTTGATGTGATTAAAAACAAACCAGGGGCTGGAGCAATAGCACAGTGGGTAGGTGGGTAGAGTGTTTGTTTTGCATGCAGTCGACCGGGTTCAATTCCCAGCATTCCATATGGTCCCCCGAGCACCGCCAGGAGTAATTCCTGAGTGTATGAGCCAGAAGTAGCCCCTTTGCAATACTAGGTGTGACCCAAAAAAAGAAATCCTCTCTAAGGTTTTTTAATTTTATTGAGGAAAAAGGAATTTATAAATCATTTAGCACAAATTACTTGAAACAAAGTAGACATTTTATTTTAAACATATTTATAAATATATTTCCTTAATTTCATAATGAAGAATAGCAGAGTTCTGATGAGTAATCTGTTGTGTATGCATAAAATCTTCTTACCTGTAACACGAGTAAGGAGACTTCATTCCAAAGCACCTTCTGAGTATAATAGTTTATTTCTTGTTTTTGGTCAATAAACAAAGAAACAATTTTGGGGCAATCTTATTCTTCTGTAGTTGAACAGTATTCAGTTTCAGCAAAGTGGCAAAAAAGGCTAAGAGCCAACAATAATGGTTTTTCCCAAATCTCAGTTCAGTTACTTAGAACTAGGATTGCCTCAAACAATGCAGCACCTGGAAACTTGGCAGTGCTTCTGAGAACTTGTAAAAGGACCAAGTGCAGGCTTGGAAAAATGGGTAGAGAATAGGGGTTGAGCAAAGGAGGAATAGATTCTATCAATGAAAGACTCTTGAGAAGTACATAAAGCAACCAAACAAAATTTCAAACCAGTATCCCTGATGAACCTGCTTGCAAAGTATCTCAACAAAACCTTTGCAAACTAAGTCCAACAATACATTAAAAACAGAATATATGTGTGTGTGTGTGTGTGTGTATGTGTGTGTATGTATGTATGTATGTATGTATATATAACAAAGTGGAATATATTTCATGTGTGCAAGGATTTTTTAACATATGTAAATCACTTAATACCACATCAATGAAGGAAAGATAACACATCTAAGATCTTATCAATGCACATAAGGGAAGGTAGAAAGAAAAGTGAGAAAGGGAAATCAGCTTACTCAAATTTTGCCTTTTAGCTCTGAGAGACTTTCTGATCCTTTGATTCTTCATAAAGAACATGGATTTCATTGAAGGTTTGTTGGATCAGAACTTCCCAAACCAAGTAAATCTGACCTAGTCTAAAACAATGCAGTAAGGTAAATCTATCTAAAGTATTTTGGGCCTGGAGACATAGTTCTGTGGATGGACCACTTGTCTTGCACATGGGCAGCTGAAAATTAATCCCCTTGTTCCTCAAATATTACCGGAAGTAATACCTGAACACAGTCAGTTATCTCCGTAAGAGTAGGCACCTGTGTGTGTGTGTGAAAAGGGCCAGAAACAACACAATCATATTGACAGGGGGGTGGCCAAAAAAAGAATCTATGAAAAATATTAAAGTTTGAATACTGTTTTAATTTGGATTAAACCAGAGGATGTCGTATTCATTTTAATAATTCACAAGAAAGATAAATACCGGATAGTCTCACTCATATTCAGGAGAGAAAGAAATGAAGAGAAGAAAGGGAACAAGTGAAAAAGAAACACCTTATACTCTTGACAAAATAGACGTTACCAAAGGGGTGCAGTGCTTTGGTTTGTGGAGGGATATTTGTGCTTTTTGGGTGGATGTGCTATGGCAAATCCCATTTTGAAAATGTGAAAAAATGTACCCTAACATATATAGTGTTGAACAAAAATTATGTCAGTAACATTTTTTTAAATCAGTTTTTTTTTTTGCCAATAGTCTGATGGAAAGAGACAATGTGAAGACATTCATTTGTCTCTTTGCCATTTGCTGCAGATAGAGATGTGAAAGATTTGACTTTTATAAGAATTTTCACTTATATTTTCTGCAAGTTTTCCCAGGATGCAGATATTAGGCTCTATCTAATATCTTTCTGGGGATAGAGAAGTGTCTGAGTGAGTCTTATCTGGATCACCAGAAACTATAAAGTGGGAAGAGTCATTTCTTCTCTCCCTTTTATAGTGAGTGCTTGGCTGGGCCACGTCATAAATGTATATATAAGCATGTCTATGTTTAAAGCTCCCCTTTGTGATCAATGCAATTCAAGATTAACTTTGGTAAGGTAACCTGTTTGTTCAGCCTTAAAATTTCACTCACCTGGCAATCTCACAATGCAGCCAATGTGACAGGGCCTGGATTTTGGACCAGTTTGTAATGTGGAACAGTGGAGCGGAAATCAAAGAGGAATTACTCACAACTCTCTGAGGCATAGACCAAGCATCAGGCCCACAGGGCTCAAAAATCATATCAATGTACCAAAATGTCTGGTTGCTTTTAAGTCCTAGGGGCTGTTGGGGATTTTCTGTTTCCTCTTTTTTATACTAGAAACATTGAAAACAATTGAAAGTGAACTGTTAAAAAATGAAACTAAAGGATATTAAAAATTCAACAGTTTTATTTTAGCAAAAATCTATTTGAATCAGAAATCATCCCAACTAGAAGAAAAAAAGAAGTTGAGAGGCACATAATAAAATCTTAGAAGCAGAAGGCCTAAGAGAGCAGGAACAAGGAAATTATACCGGCTCTCCCCCTCCCACCCCACCCTAGCCCCAAAGAATTGATTATTGCAATGCTATTTTGTTTAGAAAATAGATGGGGCCTATCCACAGATTGCCTAAATAGCGTTAATCTGACAATTCCTGATTCAGAGTTTTAAGGTTCTTTTTTCTGGAAGAGCATAAACTGTAATTAAATTTGGTGTGTTGATATGGGACTTAGCATACAGTACATCATTGGGATTTGTTTTCATAAATTTTTACACACCTTAATCAGATCTTACAGATACAGAGAATTTTCATAAAGGCGATTAACTGCTAAATTAAACTCAAAGGTCTTGAGACTGATGTGACTGTTGTATATAGGAAGACAAAATGGGGCCCTGGTAATGTGAATTGGGAAAGACAGGCAGAAATCTGAACTAACCCAAGGGCCTAGAGGCCTTCTGAAAGTGTAGGAAATCTACTGAGAAGGAGCAAGGCTTTTGAGATGCAGAATTCCAGGCCCAGGGCATAAATTAGTAGCCCTGGGAGGAGAGGCTCCATTGCAGAAACAAAAGCTTTGCTTAAAATATCAAAGGTAATGGTTAACAGTTTCAACCTAGAAAAAACAGTGATAATTTGAGATTTTAGAATATGCCCCAGAAGACACTGACCCAAGAAAACCATGAATCCTGTTTTCAAACTGTGTGGGGATGGAAGAGCTAATATGCATATAAAGCATGGTTCACAGTGTAATGGTTGGTTTTGTCAGTTAGGTTAAAAAGTCATCAGATTGAGGTAGGCAGGATAGGGAAGGCCCCCCCCCCCCATGCAATGGCAAAAACCTACCTACCTTGCAGAAAACGGGAAAAGCAGGAGTTAAGACCTTTAAGACCTTCAGCAGCAAAGGGCCCCAAGGAGATTGGATGCTTCCCCATGAAGAAAATTCCTCAAATATCCTAATGTTAGTGATTCAGCCCAAAGTAAACCATCACTACTCCCAACCTCCCTGGTAACCTTAGCAACCTAGGAAAAAGCCTCACATGGGGACAGGTTGGAAAAACCCTATAAAAACCACCTTGAACAAAGGAAAGGCGCGCATATCTGCCTGCTGTGCTGCTTGCGCCCACTCACGTGGCCAAGCACATATGGTGTCAAGCACATGTGTCGCCCGCATCTCCCCTCTTGAGACGTGTACTTTCATGCTCTCTTGTCTAATGCTGGGATGTGTGTAAGGGGTTTCTCTCCACCCTTGGAGAAGTCCGAGTTCTCTTTTGAGCACATTACTCTGTCTCTGTCTCTCTCATTCTCTCCCCCTCCACATCTACAAAAACCCTCCAAATAAAATCTATTTCTGTAATAATGATTCTCACTTTGGTCTCTCAGTGTGGTGCTCATCTGTTTCTCATGAAACTACCTTATAACAATGTCAATTATACCTGAATAAGAAAAAAGAAGCATCCTGCCTTAAGTCTCTTGGTTTAAAAGACTCATTAACTTTATGAAGGAGGGACATTCTAAACTACATTTTAGCAAAGAGCAAATGATACAAAATAAAACAACAACAACCAAAAAAAACCCATTAGGTTTTCATAATATTTTCTTTAGGACTAGATGAGTTAATAAGAAAAAAAGAATATTCCGTTTGTTTAGGGAAAAGGCTACTTTATGAGGATTCAAACACGAGATTCGGGCCTTAATATGGCTTTAGCGGTAGAACACAAGATTTATGTATGTGAAACACCCAGTCCACATGGCCCACTTGCCCAGGTGATGATTCCAGCCCCCAAATACCTGCAGGTGGGGTTAAAAGTACTGCAAAAAAGACACATGGCAAACTTAAGGCCTCGGGGTACAACAGACTTGAATATAAGGACCTATTTGCTGTTTGGTTGCATAGGAGTGTAAGCATTCTACATCAATTCACTAAACTTCAATTTTCTCTCCTGTACCTTGGGACAAAATTTCAATCTAGCAGGGTTGTCATAATGATTAAATAACAATGTGTTTTCATATTGCAATAGCAAATAAACATATACAAAGAGCAATAATAAAATGATAATAAAGATTTTAATTATCATAGACTTTAAAATGTCTGGGCTGGAGCGATAGCACAGCGGGTAGGGCGTTCGCCTTACAAGCGGCCAACATGGCCGACCCGAGTTCGATTCCTCCGCCCCTCTCGGAGAGCCCGGCAAGCTACCGAGAGTATTCGATATGCCAGACACAGTAACAGCAAAGTCTCCAATGGAGACGTTACTGGGCCCACTCGAGCAAATCGATGATCAACGGGAGGGCCTTTACCTTTACCTTACCTTAAAATGTCTGAAAGGTTTGATATCTTACATGGTATCAAGTGTATCAGTATCAACAGCAAGTGGTACAAGTAAAAAGATCATAATAATTTCTCTTCAGGAAACTAAATAATACCTATTTATTTTGATAATATAATGATTTAATTTAGTAACCATGGAAAATTATTTTGAATAATATTTTAAGTTATTTTCTGATTGGTGGTCAGGCTTTTCATTCTACTGTTCCTACTTCATGGACTGTTCAGAAAAAAAGAATAATGGAGATGTTTTAGTGGGAAATTATATAACTTTGATGTAATCTATATTCCTGATTTAAAATAAAGCTTTATTCCATTGTTGATGGTAGAAGTGTTTTGAGGACTTTATAGCTTTGCTATGCAATCTGACCTTTGTAACAGCTTCCTTCCAAATGGAATGCTTACATACCATGCTTATATTCCATTTTTCAATATGGTATGACATTCATTTTCAATATAACATAGTGATTTTAGACGATTGTAAGCTTGACACCTGATTTCACTTTAGCAGCACCTGCCCAGAACGTAATTAGCAGTCCATTTCTAAAAATGGACTTCCATACTGCACAGATGGCATTCTTCAGACCAGACAAGCAACGATATATGTTGGAAACTAGCCAAACTGTCTGCACAAAAATTGTGAGAATTTCAAGACAAGTATCTGAGTGCAAGGAATGTTTCTCTTTTTCTCTCAAACCATAAATGAACATCTGTTTTTTAAAAAGCACTTTTCCCTTAACTTTTCTTTTGATTTAGTTGCATCTCAATTCATTTATTATCAGTGCACTTTCAAAGACTATAACCAATTTTTTTTGACTAAAGATGCCAATTTATTGCTCATTAAAAATATTAATTTTTCCCAGAGCTCAATTTTACAACTAACTTAAATGTACAGGTATATGTCTTCAAATGGAACTCATGTCATTTTGCCCATACATCAATTTAACAAATATTTATCAATTGCTACAACTTGTCAGGCTTCATTACATCTTATAATTATTCACTGACCACTACCAGGGCTGCCATTAATTTTGAATTATTATATAGTTTTATAATAATCATGTAGGACAGCATTTCTCAACTAAAGATAATTTAGCCTTCAGTGGGTCCCCAGGATATTGCAAGGAGATCACAGATGAAATTCCTGCATATGAAGGGTGTTGTACTACATAAGACTGGGGAAACAGCTGGGAGTATGGGGGGGGGGGGCTTTAAGAAAGAAAAACGGCTGGATGGGGGACCAATTTGAAAAATGTTGAGAGCTCTGATGTAAGTCACCAGCGTTGGTACTATAATACTTTGACACAGGAATTAACTGTTCTAATTCACACAAATTTAGTTAGTGGGTGTCCAGAGACTGTCAAGGCACTGAATATGTAGAAATGTTGATGATACATAATGTCCAACTTTCTACAAGTCTACAGTCAATAAGAGGATAAGAGCAGTCTCTCATCTAATTGCCATGAAAAACAGTATTATTCCTTGAAGGGTAGATCAGGGATTGGCGATGTGGTAGTGGAAACCTACTCTAAATGAGGATCTAAATTCAGGAAATACTAATCAAAAGCATGCCAGGAAGAATAACTGGGGAATGCTAGACTTGACGAGTGGGGAGTAAAACCGAAGTGGTGAAGGAGAGGTTGGCCTGCAGCCATGTAGGAAAAGTATGGCTGATTCAGCAGTTTTGGCTTGACCTATCCTAAGTCCCAGGTAGGTAACAGTTGGATTTTTAGTCTATGCAATTGAAATCTTATGTGCAAAGGAAGGGTATGATCTGATTGCCTTTTATTTTTCATTTTGTTATTTTTGTTTTAAGGCCACAGTTGGTGATGATTGGAGGTCATTCCTAGATCTGCACTCAGGGCTTTGGGTATGCCAGATTTTGAATTCTAGTCAGTTGCATGGAAAATAAATGTCCTATCTACTGTGCTATCACTCTGCCCCACCTCTAATTCTATTTTTTTAATGCCTACATGTGTGATCAATGGCTACAGATTTCACTAGAAACTTTAAGTGTGCAAATGTCTCCATGAATCAGTTACTAATCTATTTGCGTATTGTTGTTGCTATTGTTGCTGCCATTGTTGGTTTGGGCATCATACTTGGTGGTGTAGGGGGGCTAATACCTAGATCTGTGTCAGGGCTTCCTCCTGGTAATGCTTGGGGGACCATGCTGTGCCTGAGATGTAAGGATGTGTCCTACTTACAAAGCACGCTCTCTAGCCTATTGAGCTGTCTCTGTCCCTGATTTTTGTTTTAAAGGAACCACCCAGCTGGGTGGAGAATTGATTAGAGGGATAGAACAGAAACTAGGAGCAATGCATTTGTTATAATTTTTTCTAAAAAGTTTTATTTGGGGCCTCTTTTGCTCAAGAATAATGTATTCATAAGTACTCTTGCTGAGAGAAACGCCAGATTTCAAATGTTGCTGGGCATAGAGCCACTACTTTATTGCTAGGGTCCAAGAGTGTGTCTCAGATTGTGCGATGCAAGGGACCACGAGGACCACCCTGGAAGCACTCCAGGAATTTCAGGGCCACACTCCACAACGATGGATGGTGTTACGGCTACAGTGTTGCTCAAGGAAAGACACAGGGATCAAATTCAGGTTTGGTGCTTGTTAGGCATGTGTCATGATTCAAATGTTCTGTGTGTGGGGAGGTGGGGAGGGGCCCCTGGAGGTGCTCAGGGCTTACTTCAGGCTCTATATCACTCCTGACCCCTCCTACTCCTCTGCTTCTCCTCCTCCTCCTCCTCCTCCTCCTCCTCCTCTTCCTCCTCCTCCTCTTCCTCCTCCTCCACCTCCTCCTCCTCCTCCTCTTCCTCCTCCTCCTCTTCCTCCTCCTCCTCTTCCTTCCCATCCTCCTCCTCCTCCTTCTTTTTCTCCTCCTCCTTCTCCTCTTGCTTTTCCTCCTCCTTCTCCCCTTCTTTCTCTTTCTTCCTCTCTTTCCCCTTCTTTTAAAAATGTTAGTGAAGAGCAAAAAAGATTTTTGTTTTCTTTTTTTACTATTTTAAATATTTGTTTGGTTTGGGGCCTTGCCGGATGATGCTCAAGACTTAACCCTTGTTCTGTGCTCAAGGATCACTCCTGACTGTGCTCAGAGGACCATATGTGGTTCCAGAGATCAGCAGGGTACAAAGCCAACATGTTACCCACTGAAGTATTTTTCTGGGTCTTATGACAGTGACACTTAAAAATGTCTTTAAAAATACCATTAAAGGGGCTAGAGTGATAGTACAGCGGGTAGGGCGTTTGCCTTGCATGCGGCCAACCCGGGTTCGATTCCCAGCATCCCATATGGTCCCCCGAGCACCACCAGGAGTAATTCCTGAGTGCAAAAGCCAGGAGTAACCCCTGTGCATCATTGGGTGTGACCCCAAAACAAAACAAAACAAAACAAAAATACCATTAAAAAGATAAAGTACTTTTATGATTGACTTTGCTTTTTTTTCTGTCCATCCTAATATTTTACCAATATTTATTTTATGTGATATCATTCAAGTATGAAAACTGTGATTGGAATTATTTTAAGTGAACTTAGTATATTAGAAACAAAATGTAAACTGTGGTCATAGGTCTCTACAGTGAAAATATATGTTGACAAGTCTAGGGAAATATGGGAAGTAAAAAGAAATCCAGGCCATGTTAATAATACGTTAAATATATGCTGCTCAGGTTTTAGGAAAGAATTGTAGTGTTCAGTTTTTTTAATCTTACTGGGAATAAAAATGCTAACATGTTCCTTACAAAATTCTCAAAATTCTTTATGCTATTATAAATTCCACAGATCTACATAGTCTGGTATGGAATTATATGAATGGGTATTAGTAAAAAGATACTATGTCTTGCCAGATTTCCAATGAAGAGTAGCAAGTGAGTTAAGATCTTGTCATTCTGTAGACAAATTAACCCCAATGGTGCACGAGCATATTTAAAATTTCCTTACTGGATTTAATTCTAGAAGCGAGCATATTTAAAATTTCCTTACTAGATTTAATTCTAGAAGGGTATTGAAGTTTATTTAGCTAATTTACATGCTGCTTTTAAGAGAGAAGAATAATAAAGTACTCCAAAGTGTTTGCAAGTTTTTTGAAGGTTCTGCACCAACCAGTGTTATGAAAGCAACAAGGACTGCCCATGTGATACGTTGGGTACACAGTGTGGCCAAATGATTCAGTCCTAGGGTCAGTGATGAATAGCAAATTTCTAAGTTAAAATAAATCTAATCAGCTTGTTTACTTGTCATTGTGCCATCATTTTATAATGATGGTAATGACTACAGGGACATAGGATTCCCTGTATTTTAGGTGGTGGATTCATTAATCTTTTATAAATTAAATAATGCCTTTTTTTCAGCTGGTGTTTGGTGATTCTTTCTCCCCATTCTTTGAAGTCAAGTTTTTTTTATATCACTTTAGAAGAGTTAACAATATTATTTTAAAGCTATGGTCCACAATACAAATGCCTCACATTTGCAAAATGTCATATCTATTCAGAATCACTTTTCCCTACTTCATTTTTCATACCAAATTGTAATTCTTATAGTTTGCTATTTGACCACAGTCCTAATGTCTCTCTTCTGCTACTTCTAAGCAGTCCTTTTTGCTTATTTCTGGAAATTATTTCCCTGCCCAAATGAATTATCCTCCACTTTGTCACTACTGAACTCAATTCAATTTATAGTTTCCCACTTCTCCAATTTGTCAAGATGTTTCAAATTTAAATCCTACAATAATAATGTCAGTCCACCCAAGAAGATGTCATCAGTATAAAATATACTGCATATTAAGTCGAGTGAGTGACAGAAGAGTGTCTGTTTTATGCCTGAAAACCACAGTCTGATTATTCTTTACCCAAAGTTAATTTGGACATACTGCTAAGGACAACGATGAATTTTATTACATAAACAGAAAAGTTTTTATACAAATCCACTGTTTACTTTTTCAGTACTTTATAAATTATACTGGACAGAAAGTAAAATGAACTGAATCTGTGTTTTGTCAATACAACCATTCTAAACCAAATTAAATGGTGAAGTTATCTGGCAATTTTCACCAATTTGTTTTCTCGTTTCATTACTAATTATTTGGGGTTGAGAGTTACTGGATGTTCCTAAACACTTCTGGTTAAAATAAAGACAAAAAGAAACCCAGACTTATAATGTTAAAAATAGGACTTAGATATCCAATGTGTGTATAATCATGCATAATACAAAATACAGTATAATATTATTTTCCTTGACTTCTTTCATTGGTAATGTGATAAGAGTAGGTTGCTTATTTAGCTTATTTGCACATCAGTCAGAGAAATAATTATTTGATATTCTACCTAGATATATTCATTGGATTGGTTAATATCTGTTCTTTATAACTTGAAATATGACTTGTTCATCTTATTTTCAATAAAATTTTTTCTTCTAACTTTACTTTCAATTTTATAAGGCATACAAGAAGTCCATCTGACAAATTCTTCAAATAAGAAAATAGGTAAAATTAAAATGCTCTTATATTCTTTGATTACTGAATAACTGGTTTACAAAATAAAATATGGATGACTTGTTCATTATGGTCATTGGATTCCCAAATTGCAGATACATTTGGTACTTTTTAAAGTATTTATACTAAAATACGTAGGGCATTTAGGAAATTGCAGTAAGAGAAGCCAGAATTATTTACAAAGGATCATTTATTAAACACATTTCTTTTTACAAGATACAAAGATTGTTGTTCTGTGTGATACATCATGTATGAAAAAATATATATGCACTGAATTTAATTTGAACACATTCAAAATTTGTATTATCTACCGGCTTAAGGAATCAATTTTATTTTGACACTTGTTTAACATTATTGCAATACAAGGGGAAAACACTTCCTTGTTAATTAAAATGTATTTTCAACAGCTATCATTTTATAGGAATAAAAACCAGATGAGTTTTTAAAATATAAAAAAAAAACTTCTGCAAGGTAACTGACTTGTTTATGATCCTAATTTTTTTCAAGCTATAAGAGAGGAAGAATTGAGGAGCTAGGTAAGTTTTATAATAATGTATTAGCAGCAGTTGATAGAAAATGCAACATAAGATTTGTTTTGTCTGTGGTACAATATGTCCTATCAGACTCTAAAGTACTTTTTTCTACTTGAACACAAGGAAGAATGTGTTGATTGTTTCTGGGATGACAAAATGTATAAAAATACAAGAAGTTGATTCTGGTTGTCATCGTGATTGCCTATTTTCATCAGCTAATATGAATGCATTGCTAAACATAGTGAAGACAGGAAAATGATTTAAGGGTAATATATACAGAGTTAAAATACATTTTTTTTATCCACTTAAAGAGTGATTTCAGGCACTCTGGCTGTTTAGAATAAAATGTTTCATGGTTTATTCTAGAAAGCAATTTGTCAGTGCAAGCAAAAGCAAAATACCTGCCCACTTCATACTCATGACCTCGTACATCTGGAATGTTATCTGCAAATTCATCTTCCGATTCTTCATTCTGGAAGCATCTTGAATACAAATGTCTCATGGTTTGTTCTTGATAGAAAATTAACTTTCAGTGCAAGCAAAAGCAAACACATACTTGCTGTCATACACACAACAAATACATCCCAAAAGTGATCAGAGCAAGATCACCTCCATCTTCGCTGTAAAGGTATCTTTAATAGTGGCACTTAGTGTAAACCCCCTAGAACTCATTGAAAATAGACTGGAGATGCCTGGATTTAATAATATTAAAAATTACTGTCATAGTCATCTCTCTCTGTAAACGATGTTTGAGTAAGGCTTGCCATCACAATACTTCTTTCCTGAGAATGGAGCTTATCTTCTCTATTTATCATAAGTGTGCATGCTCTGAACTGTGGTCACTGTCGTGGCTGTCTTCATTTGCTAGAGAGTCCCCCGTTTGCTGGAGGGTGGCTGCACCAATTCCTGAAAGCTCTGACGGGAGCAGGGTTCCTTTTTTCACATTCACCAGTTCCTTTTCTCGGGCTGCAGCTCCTTGCTGTCCTCCTTTCACTCTCTTCCACTTCATTCGCCTATTCTGGAACCAGACTTTCACCTTTAACAAAGAAAAGAAAGAAAAACAGAAATTAAGCAGAGAGTTTCTTTCTTTCTTTCTTTCTTTCTTTCTTTCTTTCTTTCTTTCTTTCTTTCTTTCTTTCTTTCTTTCTTTCATCAGTGAGAAGTAGTTTCCCACTGACTTGCAAGAACCCTGTGACGGAGTGACTATGAAAATAAAACAATGTTGAAGGTGCTTATAATCTATGCTGTTTGTGTTTTATGGCATGCAGTACAAAAGTAGATGTTACTGAACTCTAACTTTGAGCAACCCTTTGAGCATTTAGGTTGCTCAAAGTTTTTGTTCTTAAAGAGTTGGTATAAATTAGAAATGTTATCTGTTTAGCCTTACCCTCCCCTAGAAATGGCATTTTATGGGTCTTTGTGAAACTCCCCCCATCTCTCGTGTGTGTGTGTGTGTGTGTGTGTGTGTGTGTGTGTGTATGTAGCAAGACCTAAGTCTTCAACCTCCCATATGTGAGGCATGTGCACTACCACTTGAATCTCATCCTGTTGGTCAAATGTTTTATATTCCCAATTTTTTAATGTTGTTGTTTTGGTTCACACCTGGTGGGGATCAGTGTTTACTCCTACCTCTGTGCTTAGATATCACTCTTGGTGCCTCTGGAGACTTACGAGGTCTCAGGTAAGGCAGATGCAAATGCCTTACCCACTTTACTATTTCTCTGGCCCCTATATTCTTGAATTCTTTAACTTGCCAGAAAACAAGTCAACAGCTACTTAGGAAGCTGCTCCTGAAAGGTCATTTTTATTGCTAAAATCTACTGCTGTATTCACAAGACGATTTGATTATTCTGTAAATTCGCTTTGCAGAGATAGCTTTCCTTCTTTAAAGGAAAAGCTTAACTGATTAGAATCATCATAATTTAATACATGCCATTAAATAAAATCTAAAACGTACATTTAATAAACATATATTATCAGAACCAGAATGATATTGGCATCATTGCACCTTATTTTTATTTGATTTTGGTTTCTCAGCCACATCTGACTGTGCTCTGGGCTTATTCATGACAGGGCTTGGGGAAACCTCTGGAGTTTAGGGAATAGAGAGCCTCATTCATTCTGTGCTCTCTCTGTCTCTGTCTCTGTCTCTGTCTCTCTCTCTCTCTTTCTGTCTGTCTCTCTGTCTCTCCAGTGTCCTCATTTCATCTTTCTGATTAGGAAGGATTTTATTCCTCTCCCATTTAATTTTTTATTGTTGTATGTTTGTTGAATGAAGAGAACAATGCAGTCGTATGCCCCCTCACTGGCTGTCCTGACGGGGCCTCTTGGAGGGGGGCAGGTTGAGTTTTTCTCCCCGCCCTGAGCAGAGTTCCGGCAGCTGAAGCCCTCCAGAACTCAGCCACAGCCATGCTTAAGACCACTCTCCACAAACTCGGACAAGCCTCACGCATGAAGGAGCCAGCAGAGGAACCCAGATGTGCGGGACTCAGGGCTGAGATCTCCAAGCCTGCTCATATCAGGACAGGGCCTCCTCCACCTAGATCCCACAGCTTCCAGTAGCTAGGCAGTCACACTCACAAATGTCCCCCGGTCATATAACCCCATCAATGGCCAAGATCCAGAGACTATAAAACCAAGCTCCCAAGACCTCTTATTTTCTAGTTCTCCGTCTCAGAGAACATGGCAGGCTACAGAGAGTATCCTGCCGGCACAGAAGAGTATGGCAAGCTCCCTGAGATGTATTTGATATGCCAAAACCCAGCATCAATGACGGATCTCATTCCCCTGACCCTGAAAGAGCCTCCAATTTGGCACTTGCTAAAATCTCAGGGCTAGGATGAATGGAGATGTTCCTGGTGCCTGCTTGAGGAAATCAATGAACAATGAGATGACAGTGATTCAATGATATAGTGTATGTTTTTGTTTATCTAAGCTAAATATTTCTTCTTCATTGAATTTTTTGGTTTATCCCACACAAAGATACTACAATTCTAAAAATGTGATGGTGTTTATAATTGCAACCCTTTATCTAGGATAGAAAGCAAAATAAAATAAAATTTTCAACTGAAACCCTTAGAAATATTTGACTTTGTAATTTTAGGCTTATAAAAATAGATTATTAACTACAAATTTATTATTTTATTAATGCTTATTAAAAGGACTACATTCATTCATTTTTAATAACTATATTATTGCATTGTATGAGTAAACTAGTTTTTGCATTATTCTATTCATGGACAACTACTTTTATTATGTGTTCTAATAAAAGCTATCTGATATATTAGGGGTCAGGGAGATGGCTTAAAGAATTGAAGCACATTTTACCTGTGATTAAATTCCTGGAACTGCATGATCTCCTTTCTAAAATGTAGTATGATCGAAACACAAAAAAACAAAAGAATTTCTCTGAGTGTACATTAAGGAGTCCTATCAGTGGGTGATTAGGTGTATGAGTCTTCAATTTAAACCCAAAAACCTCAACAACACTTAAATAACTTTCAAAGTTGTGTCACTTTAAATTTACATCCCCTGAGTGCAGGGTGAGAAGTGCTTATTGATATACACTTATTGCTATATGGATTCAATCAGTTTTTATTTCCCCAAAACAATGACTATATACATATATATGTATATATATATATATATAATCACAACATGTGACTATGTCGATTTTCTGTTATATAAACATCTTCAGAATTTTGAGCCTTTTGACAATCTCTAGAATATCTACCTTGGGCAGATGAGGTTATTTGATTTAATTGTTTAAAAAAAGCAAAGCCAAAAATAAGGGGGTCTACAATAAATTTTATTTTATTTTATTTTTGCTTTTTGGGTCACACCCGGCTTTGCACAGGAGTGACTCCTGGCTCATGCACTCAGGAATTACTCCTGGCGGTGCTCAGAGGACCATATGGGATGATGGGAATCGAATCCAGTCAGCCACGTGCAAGGCAAACGCCCTACCCACTGTGCTATCTCTCCAGCCCATGTACATTAAATTTAAAAAAATTCCTCTATGGAGAAAGAGACCCAGGCTGAATTAAAAAGACAACCCACTGAACAGGAGAAAATATGTACATCATATACATATACATCAGATAAAAAACTAATAACCAAGCTATATAAAACAGTCACAAAGCTTAAAAACAATAAAATTAGTATCACTGTATCACTGCCTTCCTCTTGTTCTTCGATTTTCTCAAGCAGGCCCCAGTAACATCTCCTTTGTCCTAGCCCTGAGATTTTAAAAAGTGCCACATTCGAGGCTCTTTTAGGTTCAGGATAATGTTACTGGTTTTTGGCATATTGGGTACACCACGGGGAATTTGCCAGACTCTGCCGTGTGGGCAGGTTACATTTGGTAGCCTGCCAGGTTGTCCAAAGTAAGAATGAGATAATAAGATGTCACAATTAGTAACCACATCAAAAATAGGGAGAGGAGATATACAGACACTTTTCTGAAGAGGACATACAGATTGTTAGTAGGTATATGAAACAATGCTTATTGTCAATTATTAGGAAAACACAAATCAATATAACAATGAGATATAATCTCATACCAATTATAATAACATATATGAAGAAGACCTAGAACTACAGTGTTGGTACGCATGTGTTGGGAAGGAACTAATTTACTGCTGGTGAAGGTGAGAATAACATGTGTTCAGCTCTGATGGAAAACAGTATAAAATCTATACATTAAAATAGAACTTTCATATGGTTCAGAAATTACATATCATAGCATTTACCCCCAAGCACAAAATTATTAATTTGAAGAGATAGAGCGATAGCACACCAGGTAGGGCATTTGCCTTGCATGCAGCCAACATGGCTGACCCGAGTTCAATTTCTCCACCCCTCTAGGAGATCCCAGTAAGCTACCAAGAGTATCTTGCCCGCACAGCAAAGCCTGGCAAGCTACCTGTGACGTATTGGATATGCCAAACACAGTAACAAGTCTCACAATGTTACTGGGCCTGCTCGAGCAAATCGATGAACAACGGGAGGACAGTGACAGTGACAGTAACATCAACAATTATGTTCATTGCAACATTTAGTACAAAGGTCAGGACAGGGAAACAACCCAAATGTCCAATGACAGATGAATGGACAGAGAATGTCTGTCGGATTTATGTAATGGAATATTTTGCAGCTGTACAAAATATAAAACCATGTAGTTTGTGCAATGTGGATGGAAGTAGATGGAAGTAGATTTATTTATTATGCTAAATAAATCAGAGGAAATAAGACAGATACCATATGGTCTCACTCAAAGAGAGACAAAATAAGAGAATAGAGAATAATAAACAATGATAAGCTCTTAGCCTTGGATTACAAAGTCAGTAAGCAATAGGAGGAAGAAAGGGAGGTAAGGAGAGGTGGACTATAGGCGACCTAGGGAGAGTGGTGGGGAGTCTTAGGTACTTTGGTGTTGGTGGGGCGCAATAAATTTCTACATAAATAACACTAACTTTAACAGTCTTTTATCATGTTAAGTAACCTGAGTGAGAACCAAAACTCAGTGAGATAAAAAAAAAACTTGCTTTACTCCTTATGGATCACAAATTGTCCCGGGGCAATTTATCACAGTAGTTATTTTTTCTGGTATTACTGCTTCAACTCTAGATAAATCAAGTTTTTATATATGCATGACTTCACTGTTTTTCTCAATTTTTCTATTCCTCTGATTAAAAAGCTCTAATATAATTTTGTTATTTGGTAAGAAGTCTGCTTTGTTCTATATTAGGAATACTTAGAATGTTTTCCTTAGTTTTAAAAACATTCTTGATCAAATTACTCTTTTTTTTTTTCCCTTTATTTTATTTTATTTTTTTTTAAAGTTGTAGATTTACAATTTTGTGTGCTTTGGTTTCAATTATACAATGATCAGATACCCATCCCTCCACCAGTGCCCATTTTCCACCACCATGGATAATATCCCTCCCACCCCCATCCCCCCATCCCCCCGTCTCTGTGGCAGGGCAATCCCCTGTGTTCTCTCTCTCCTTTTGGGTGTTGTGGTCTGCAAAAGAGGCATTGAGTGGCAAACATGTTCAGTCCATAGTCTACTTTCGACATGCATCTCCCCTCCTGGGAGGATCTTCCAAACATCCTTTATTTGGTGCTCCCTTCTCTATCTGAATAGCCCTTTCCTCTAGGATACCCGGCTGGCCTCTAAGTTATGGAGTAATCCTCCTGGTGCTGATCTCAGCTATTCTTGGGTATTAATCTCATACTTTGTTACTTTATATCCCCCAGATGAATGCAATCTTTCTATGTCTATCCCTCTCTTTCTGACTCATTTCGCTTAGCATGATACTTTCCATATTGTACCACTTGTATGTAAATTTCATGACTTCATCTTTTCTAACAGCTACATAGTACTCCATTGTGTAGATGTACCAAAGTTTCTTTAACCAGTCATCTGTTCTTGGGCATTCAGGTTTCTTCCAGTTTCTGGCTATTGTAAAGAGGGCTGCAATGAACAAACAAGTGCAGATGTCACTTCGACTATACATTTTTGCCTCTCTGGGATATATTCCCAGGAGTGGTATTGCTGGGTCAAATGGGAGCTCACAAATTACTCTTTAAGTAGAATGTATCTTTCCCATATTGAACCTTTATTGAGAAAAGGTGTCCTCCCGTTGTTCATTGATTTGCTCGAGTGGGCCCAGTAACGTCTCCATTTTGAGACTTGTTACTGTGTTTGGCATATCGAATATGTCACGGGGAGCTTGCCAGACTCTGCCGTGCGGGCGAGAAACTCTCGGTAGCTTGCTGGGCTCTCCAAGAGGGGTGGAGGAATCGAACCTGGCTCAGCCGGGCTGGCTGCGCGCAAGGCAAACGCCCTACCGCTGTGCTATTGCTCCAAAGGTGTAGAGAGAATTTTTCTGTATTAATTGGCTTGAATAGTACAATTTAAAATCTAAATGTTGAGGCCAGAACAATAGTATAGGAGGTAAAGTTCTTGCTGTGCATGCAGATGACCCGGGTTCATTCTCCGGCAGTCTACATGCTTCCCTGAGCACTCAGCACAGAGCCATTAGTAAACCCTGAGCATCACTGGGCATGACTCAAAACAAAATAAATATGAATAAGTAAAATCTAGAAAACATGCTTTTTTAAATAGTGAAAATTCTATAAATAAGAATAATTCCTGCTAAACATTGATTTGAACACTTTAAAGGTATTTATTTGCTCTCATTGCTGCCTATTATGTATAAATTCACAATATCTGTCATGTTATGGTTCAAATACATTGCAGAAAGCATCAATGAAAATATGTATCTTCACTCTCAAACAATTTCCTAAGATGGCCCGAAACAGATTGATAGTTGAAATAATGCCATAACTGTATTTTAATATTACCCTAAACATCTATTTTCAAGAAACAAACAACCATAAAACCAAACATCTGGATGAAAATTGACTACTTTGGGGATAAATCAAAATGTCTCTAGACATCTGGAATTTATAGATTTAATTTTGTTTCTATTTACTTTTGTGCACTTGAAATACTGTAGACACTGTCAACAACTATTTATTCACCTATTTAACATGTGAAAACATGTAACAAGTAATTTTATAAATAAAATCTTAATATTTAAGCCCATTTTCTTGGATTGAATCTTATCATAGCAACTGATCTAGTCAACCCAATGTAAATGTACTTTCGAAAGACTTATCTAGGTAATTTAGTAGTCAGCAGTTGAACCAAAGAATTAGAATCAAAGATGTTTTAAATGATTAAAATGAAAAACTGGGAAAAGAAATTATCTTTTCCTCTTCCTGTTTTAATAAGAAAAAGAATCCTCCAGCTATTTCCAAGAATCTCGTGGGAGCTATCAATAATCAACTGTTCAAATAGCAATGTCAGCCAACGTGAGAAAGTGTCTGTGTGTCTAGGGTGGAGGGTGAAGAGAATGTCCAATGACTGCATTACTATTAAGGGCTGGCTTTCTCGTTTATCTTCTATTTTAGTGTAATATTAATGATCAAAAAATTTTTTAATGTTTTTTTAACTGAATCACCATGAGATATAGTTACAAAGCTTTCATGATTGAGTTTCAGTCATACAATGATCGAACACAAATCCCTCCACCAGTGCACATTTTCCACCACCAATGTCCCCAGTCTCACCCCTCCCCCTACCTCTTTGGTAGTTAATTTCCCCCATACTCGTCTCTATTTTGGGACATTATGGGATTTTTTTTAAATCAAAAAGCCATTTGTTCCCTGTAATTTTTTTCTCTCTTTTTTTTTAGTTTTCAGGTTACTTTTATTTCTAATTAGAATCTGTGGGTTCAGGTTCACCCTCATCCAATTTTTTTTATACAAGTTGAAATAAATAGACATCTTTTAGTTATGTTAAGTGACACAGTGTCACTACCACATGAATACATGATCTCTGGCAATTTGAATGGAAGAATTAGCATTAAATACGACCATTTTTTCTTTCATTGAAAAAATCTGAAGAGCAATTATTGAGTACATGGAATTTGTATATTCTGAGTTTTTGTTGGCACTTATCTTTATCTTTTCAACCTATTGAGATCAAGTAGAATGATGACCTTTGCTTCCAACATTTTACCTAATCTATTGGATTATGTTTAATAATTACTATCAACATAGCACTATCAATATCCTGCCTTGAGGTAATACTGGACATATATATATGTATATGTATATATATAGACACACATAATACAATCAAACTTTGTATTGCATACATATCTATATCTATGGGAGATTTTTTCCACAACCTCACGAATGCCAAATTTTGTGGATGCTCAAGTCACGTATATAGAATGATATATTATTCGCAATGGAGACGTTACTGGGTCCACTTGAGCAAATCAATGAACAACGAGAGGACAGTGACAGTGACAAAGATATTATTCACAAAATCTACCTATACACTCACCTATAATTTGAATCAATTCTAGATAATGTAGACAACAGATAATACTCAATACAAGTTCAATGCTACATACATAGTTATTATACTGTATTGTTTGGGGAATAATGACAAAAACAAAGTCTCAGGAATTGGGCAGATAGCTCAGTGAACAATAATACGTGCTTTAAATGCACTGGGATTGAGTATGAACCCTGACGTCACATTAATTCCCTAAAAAATCAGTGGGTATAGGCTTGTTTGAAATTGAAACTCCCAATTTCATCTAGGAGTGGAGCTAGGGGCCTGCAAGCATCACAGGAACTAAGCAGTTCTGTTTGTTTGGGGTCTATATTCATTTACCTGTTTTGGAACACTTAGGTTTTTTTTTTCTAGATTCAGGCTACCATAATTAGTTCTGCAATGAACATTGGTGTGCATGTATTTTTTCACATTATTGTCTTATGTAAAGAGTGACAGTAGCAGATCATATATAAAATCAATTTTTAATTTTTTGAGGGGTTGAGGTTTTTGGATAACACCTTTCCATTGATGTTTAAGGATTAGTCCTGGCTTTGCACTCAGGAATCACTTCTATGGTACTAGGGGGACCATATGGGATACTGTGGATCCTCAAGCAGGACAAATGCCCTACCTGCTGTACTATTGCTCTGGCCCCGACTTTTTTATTTTTTGACAACTCTCCATGCTATTTTCTATGGTGGCTGAACCAGTATATGTTATTGGTTATAGTGAGCTAAGATTCTTTTTTCTCCATATCAGTGACTGTTTTTAATGTAGGCTATTCATATCAATGTGAGGTCATAACTCATTGTTCTGTTGATTTGCATTTTCCTGGTAATCAATGATAATGAATATTTTTCATGTGTATGTGACATTAGTATTTCTTCATTAGAGAGTGTACTTAGGTCTTCTCTCCAAGTTTTTTAATGGGTTATTCTTTGTTTTTGTTGTTACGTTTTGTGAAGGTTTATTTATCTTGGATATTATGCCTCTTCATATATATGTTGGGCAAATGTATTTTTCAGTTTGCTAGGATGTCTTTTTTTTTTTTACTGAAAGTTTCCTTCATAGTGGTGAAATCTTTTTTAGTTTAATGTATTCTATATTTGCTGTTGTTTTTCTTGCTAATGAAGTTGAATCAGTGTCTGATGCAAATATCATGCAGTGTTTGCTTATGTTTCTTCAGCGTTTTATGGATTCTGATCTAACATTTAAGTATTTAATCCAGTAGGTGCAAGGTGTGAAATAATGATCCAGTTTCAGACCTTTGCATGTGTGATCAAGTTTTCTCACCACCATCTTTTGAAGATGATTTCATATCTCTCTTTATGTTTTGACTCTATTGTCATAAATTAATGTCTATATATATAAATATCTTTCTGGATTTTCAAATATATTCCTTTGGTTTGAGTGTCTGATTTTATTCTAACACAACACTGATTCGATTACTATGTCTCTGACTATTAATATTCCATACTTTGTCAATATGCATTTATCTTACTGCAGCTGGATTAAAGAGGTTGGACACTGATTGGAAGAATTGATGATGGAATATGGGACAAAGTACTCACTTAAAATGATGGCAATGAATTAATGACTAGTTAGAGCTGTTAAATGGTTCTTTAAAGAAAGAAGAAATACTGGAAATTGCAGACTATAAAAGTAGTTATGGGTTTCACTGAATAGACATTATTTCTGGCCAAAAAGTCATATTTTGTTAGCTAAAATCTTTCACATAAACTTATTGAAATAAACCTGCAAAGGATACAGATTGTTGAAACTGTTGAGCAAAAGACAAAATCACTGTTTGGAACAAGAAACATTATCCTGATAGTCATCCAAAAATAGATGCCTATTTAGAAAATACGTGGCATTGAGCCGTTTAGTGATTTATGAATAACAAGCAAAATGTAATTCTCATCTTCACCTCTGGAATATGATCCGGTTAGGTGGGATTTTCCATTTATCTTGGCATTGTATCAAAAATCTATTGTGCAGTCTGGCAATTTAACTAACTGACAAATCTGCAACATAGTACCTTTGACTGCAAAAGTCTCTATGAAATTGAAGGATATTTTCTTCTTTCTATATTTGGCAGTCTTAACTGTATAAAAAATATCCATTTTGGCTTGAAGAGACGGTACAGCAGTAAGCACTTATTTTGCATGCAGCTGACTGGGTTCAATAACTGGCACCACAAACACCCACCCTTTCCACCCAGAGGCCAAATAGGAGTGAGATCTGAGCAAGAGTCTCAAGAACATCCTTAGCCCAGTTGGGTGTGAGTCAAATACAAAAGTGAATATATATGCACAGTCACTCCTTTTTATAGTCGCATACTGCTGCTTTCTCTCTTCTTTCCCCTATGAGATACCTTCCAAGTTTATTTGGGTGGATGAAAGAGCCAGAATAAGCTCATCAAATTTTAAGAAAAAACTGTAGAGTAGGAGAGAGTTTAAATTGACTGCTCAAAATATTCTAACTGATTCTGCCAGCTAAGGATTATTAGCTGCTGACTGATATGGGTAAATGAGAAATTAGAAAGTGGTGACTAAAAACTCTGGGATCACTGGGATGACAACTTTTTCTACTAACCAATTTATATAATTAAAAATGTCTGAAGTTTTACTTGGTTCAAATATCTCCATTTGTAAATAATATACTAGTATTCTTCAAAAGCTACATGCCATGGGTAGTAAATGAGCTCAAAAGCACTACAGATTTCCATTCATTTTAAAGTCATTGTATCATGAAAGACAAACATGAGTGCGTGGCACATTTTGTGTATGACATCACATTACTGTTCTTTGGTAGGGATTTGAAAATTCAAAGTTTGAGTGATATTTAAGTATTTAACCAACATCATATTTTCATAGAAGAAAACATCATTATTGCAAGCCATTATAATGAAATTCAGGAAGTTTATTATGGATGTCATTTAATATGTATATATCTTATTAACAGATTATGTAAGTAAAATCATTTATATATAAACATACTCTAATTACAACATAATTTTTGTATAGGAAAAGTTAATTCTATAAAAAGTAATTGTACTGTAGATTAAAATTGTTTAATATGTGTGTGCCCTGTATATTAAAAGCATATATATTTTATCCCTGAATTAAAATTTTTAAAGGCCTCAAGGCCAGAGGAATTTACAGTGGGCACTTTCCTAACTTGCAATTAACCTGAGTTTGATTCCTGGTATCCCATATAGTCACCCAAGCTTGCCAGGAGTGACCCTTGAACACAGAGGCAGAAGCCCTGAGCATTGCCAGGTGTGGACCCTCCAAGTTTTATAAAGGATTTTATGAAGTCAAAAAGTGTATTAGGAATAAAAAATTCTATTAGAATGAAGGAACAGCTTTTAAAATTTGGAGTTATAATTAATAATCTCTGGTTTATATATTTAGGTTACATTACAAGATCTGATATTATTTCAAAGCATAGAAAAGAGGAATCTGAAAAATAAAATGAAAAAGTGAATTTCTATAGCAAAAATATTTTCCACATATAAGTTTTATAAATGCATTATTTAAGAATATGTAGGGTAAAGATATAGGTTACAGAGATAAACATTCATAAAATGAATGAAACATCAAGGTATTAATATAGTAATACCCAAATTTAAAAAATAATGAAGAGGGTTACATTTATAAATACATCTACAAGTTTAAAAGTACAATCTTAAGAAAATGTAAACAGGATCAATTTCATTAAACATGAGCCATGGTATGTTTAAAAATACATACTTTGACACTTTAAAGCAAAGTTGATAAAGAACATATTTTTCTGATAAATTTAACAGTAAAATTTAGCTTTGAAAATACAAATAAATCCTTCAGATTCTTAATTTAAGAAATTGCATGTGCATTGAAGTATAGGTACCAAATCAACATTGGCATATTCAGGAATATCCTTCCATAAAATCCTACCACTTCTCTCCTATAATATTCAACATATCACAACTGTTAATCACTTAATCACTTAATCCCCGTTATTCATCGATTTATTCGAGCGGGTGCCAGTAACGTCTCCATTCCTCACGGTTGCGTGCTAGCGTAGCCCAATGGTATCTGTTCGTTTTAGGAACATGTAGAGCCTCAAACCGATCATTTAGGGTCTTGACGAAGAAGTCTGACCATCTTATAGGTGGGCGTCCACGTGATCTTTTGATGTCTCGTGGAATCCAATCAGTAATGGCTCTAGTCCAGCGGTTGTCTGTAAACCTCATTACATGTCCAGCCCATCTGATTTTTGATGTCTTGGCAAATGAGACAGCGTCTCTGATTCTTGAGCGTTGACGAAGATCAGAACTCCGGATTCTATCTCTCATTTGAGTGAATCGTGATATTCCAAGCATAGTTCTTTCGATTCCTCTTTGAGAGACCCGAATAGTGTTCTCATCCTGTTTTCGTAGGGTCCAGGTCTCTGAGGCATATGTTAATGCAGGAAGAATAGTGGAATCAAAGAGATGTGCTCGTAGTTGGAGGTTTTTTGTCCTTTTAGTTATTTCTTCAATGCTCTTGAAGGCATTCCAAGCCGCTCTCTTCCTCCTGCGTAACTCAGGTGCCAGGTCATTCATCATGTTGATTTCTCGACCTAAGTATATATAACTGTTGCATTCGGAGATGGTGGTTCCGTTGAGAGCGAATGGAGCGTCAGGAACAAGGCTGTTTCTCATAAACATTGTCTTCGTAAGATTCAGCTGTAGTCCAACCTTTCCACACTCACGGTCAAAGTCCGCAAGCATTTGTGCTGCTTGGCTGATGTTTGGTGTTATTAGAACTATGTCATCAGCAAAGCGGAGGTGGTGTAGTTGCCGACCATCTATCTTCACTCCCATGTTTTCCCATTCTAGTTGTCGCATGATGTTCTCGAGGGTGGCACTGAAGAGTTTTGGTGAAATGGTATCACCCTGCCGAACCCCTCTCTTGATATGGATGATTACTTCTTTGTAGAATGGTGAGATCTTGGTAGTGAATCCGCAATAGAGCTCACGAAGGATCCTGATGTATTGAGTTTGTACGCCCTGATTGGCTAGGGCTTCCATGACCGCTTCTGTCTCAACAGAATCAAAGGCCTTCTTTAAATCAATGAACGTTAGACAGAGCGGCATCTTGAACTCCCGAGATACCTCAATGAGCTTGGTTATTGTGTGGATATGGTCGATGGTACTGAATCCTTTTCGGAATCCAGCTTGTTCACATGGTTGTCCTTCATCTAGTGTTCTGCTAATCCTATTCAGGATGACTCGAGTGAATAGTTTGTAGATGACAGACAATAGGCAGATTGGGCGATAGTTGCCAATGTCGTGGATGTCTCCTTTCTTGTATAGTAGTACAGTCTTGCTGGTTTTCCATTGGGATGGAACCTTGCATTCAGACAGGTAGCGTGTGAAGAGTCGAGCTAATGTATTGATGAGTACTGATGGTAAGTTCTTCAGGTGTTCAGGTCTGATCTTGTCTGGGCCAGGTGCTTTTTGTTTCTTTACCGACGAGATGGCATGTTGGATTTCGGAAGGGAGAACATTGGGAACGACATATCCATCATGTGGTATGTGGTATGTGGGCAAGTGGATGTGGCTATTAAAGAGATCTGAGTAGAATTCATGAATAATCTTCTCCATTGCCCTTCTGGAAGATGTGATAGATCCATCATGATGTCGGAGGGCAGTCATCTTGGTTTTGTAGTTGGTGAAGGACAGGCGGGCATTACGAATGTTTTTCCCAGCTTCTGCTGCATCTACCAGTACTGCTGCTCTCCTGTTTTTGAGGTCATCCTTGATGGCTTTTCTGCACTGTTTTGCCAGTTCGGACGTTTGCTTGTGGTTGCCTGAGGCACGTGCCACGCCACGTTGGCGAATAAGTTCAAGAGTGTTCGAAGAAAGACGGTTTTTTGTGGTTATCTCTCTCTTGGCATTCCTTGCACAATCATGGAGGTGCTGAATCATTCGATCGTATTCCTCATCAATGTTGTCAATGACGGCATCTTCCCATGTTGCTGCAACAGAGCCAAAGAGTTCCCAGTTGGTGGTTGTTCTGGGAGTCTTCTTCTTAAACCTTGCATTCTTTTCTCCTCGTTCTGTGAGGTAGAATTTTGCACGAAGAAGACGGTGGTCTGATCCCGTTTGGAATTTTGGGACAACAGCAACATCGGTTAGGCAAAACCGCCGATTGAATATGATGTGGTCTGTTAATACTTGCCTTAATTTTGTATTTTCTGTCCATTTTAGCAAAGTCTTTCTAGCTTGTATTAATAAGATTTTTATTTCTAGCTGATAGCTCAATCATTTTATTGGAAGAGAATTGGATAGAAAATATCTCCTAACAACCCTTAATCATTGCTTGTGGGAATGCCAAATGGTCCAGCCTTTTTTGGAAAACAATATGGACATTCCTCAAAAAACTAGAAATTGAGTTTCCATCTGATTCAACAATACCATGTCTGGGAATATACCCTGGGGGTCCAAAAGCACACAACAGAAAAACCATCTGCAGCTCTATGTAAATTGCAGCACTACTCACAATAGCCAGAATCTGGAAACAACCTAAGTGCCTGAGAACAGATATATGGATAAAGAAACTGTGGTACATTTCTACAATGGAATACTACACAGCTGTTAGAAAAAATGGGGTCATGAAATTTTTCTACAAATGGATGACTTGGAGAGCATCATGATGAGTGAAATGAGTCAGAAGGAAAGGGAGAGATATAGAATGACTGCATTTATTTGAGGGGATATGAAAAATAAAACAGTATGAAACTAATATCCAAGGCCAAAGAAAACGAGCCAGGAGGACTGGCCAGTGGTTAGTCAATGGTCTGGGAGATGGAAGTTTGAAGGATTGTGGAGAAACTAGGGACACTGGTGCTGGAAAACTACATTGGTGAAGGGGTAGGTATTGGAACACTGTATGACTGAAATACAATCATGAACAAATTTTTAATGTTCTATCACAGTGATTCAATAAAAAATTTAAAAATATTTTTTAGAAGAAAAAAGCATCTCCTACCTCTAGATGGTACTTATTCTATAGTTTATGGTAAAATAACTTTAAGATTTATGCTGATGTATAAACATGAACAAAATAAAGAGCAGGTAGTTTTAATTTCATTTTGTGCTTTGAGGAGATTGTTCCCTGTTTACTTGCACAGAACTACAAATAATAAATCTGGGTTTGGGGACTCCATATTTTTCTTAAAACAGTTTAATCTTTCTGTTATAAAAGAGTTCTCTACAGACTTAGCTTTGACTGAAAATTTATATTCAAATGCAGTAACCTCCTTTGCCTTGAAGTAGTACCAGGAATAATTTTACTGTCATTTAGGAATATCAAAGAATCAATTATTAAACAAAACTGCATGCAACAGAGGCAAGTGGTCCCAGAGGAGAAAACCATTCTCTCACTGACTACAGCCCTAAGAAAATATATTAGGTAAGGAAGGGCAGCAGTAGAACCACCCACTAGAGTTCAGTCAAAATTCTGGACACACAAATTTGCAATAAATAAAATATTTCTTATTATTTGAAGTCACTAAGAGTTTTCAGCCATTTACTACATAGAAAAAAGTAACTGATAGAAAACTGAAAGGGATCTTTAAAAAAGGTGTGCATGTATATACCTATACATAGCACTGTAGCACTGTCTTCCCATCGTTCATCGATTTGCTCAAGCGGGCCCACTAACGTCTCCATTGTGAGACTTGTTACTGTGCTTGGCATATCGAAAACGTCATGGGTAGCTTTGCTGTGCGGGCAAGATACTCTCGGTAGCTTGCCAGACTCTCCAAAAGAAGCAGAGTAATCCAACCCAGGTCACCCAGGTCGGCCTCATGCAAGGCAAATGCCCTATGCACTGTGCTATCACTCCATTCCATACCTATACATATATGTACATATGCATATATACATACATATATATCTGTATGTATTATACATGTATATAAATTTGTATATAAATTTGTATGTATATATACATGTATATAAATTTATACATGGAATTGCACTTATAATTATCTATAAATAGAAAGTTGTGAAGAAAGTTTATCTAAAATAACTTCAATTTATAGGACTTTGATGTAGGTAATCATATAGTATAACTATACAGTAGACCAGTGCTCAGTCTTAAAAAGAAGTAAAACCCTTTATGTAGCAACAAGAATGGACCTAGAAGTTAATAAGTTTAGTAAAATAAGTCAGAGAGAGAAAGACAAACATAAAGTGTTCATATGTGGTACACAGATAAACAAAGAAGTGAACTGAATAAAACAATAATAAACTTTTGAAAGTATATAGAAACAAAATATCCAAGTTAAAGACAGAATTGCTTCTAAAAATAAATTATTCTTAACCAGAAATAAAAAATCTCTGCTTTAGGATCAGATAATCAAAGTCACAATTTCCAGATTAGAAATCACAGAACTCACTTTTTTCTTGACATAGTACCAAATTCCATCATTTTTGTCAACTGTTTTCTAATTTCCTTCACGTTTAGTGATGTTACAGCAGTGTTATATTTCCTAAAATTCACAGACTTAATATAAGACTATTTATTTCTTATTTCTTACCTTCCCACCCCACTCTCAGATGAAAAAAAAATCAAACAGATGTCTGATGTTATTGATTTTGGAAACTGCTTTCCAGAAATTCAAATGCATGCTTATAGAACCAGATTTATATGTGAAGTTCAAGGAAAGGAAAATCCTGTATTGCTTAAGTTGGGTACCAGTCATAATACTAATATATAATCTACCAGTCCACAAAACCAGATGAAAGTATGCATCTGTATATTTTCTCTACCCCAAAACCGTTTACAAAACTGAACTTGTAAATTAAGAGAAGAAATGCTAGATAAATTCAGCAACTGAAAAACTGTCTTGTCATATATGGTAATTTACCAATACCCTGTTGAAGTTTACTTGGTTCCACTAGGGAAGTGGTAGATAAAGAAAGCAAATGAGACCCTATCTGTAGAGCATCAATCATATGTGCACTGTCCAAGAAGCTGCTTGCATATGTGTTAAGGATTACCAACAGTAAACTATCCATAGGCTAGATACTAAAGCAAATAAGAATAGATAAAGGGAGTGCATTAGGGAACTTCATTGGAGTAATCTAATCATTAAAATAAAATCCAAGAAAGAACATAGAATGTTATTAGTCCAAAATAATATTAGCGATTATTTATTAGATCTGTCAACACTGTCAACACTGTCATCCCGTTGTTCATCTATTTGCTCGAGTGGGCCCAGTAATGTCTCCATTTTGAGACTGTTGTTACTGTGTTTGGCATATTGAATACATCATGGATAGCTTGCCAGGCTTTGCCGTGAGGGCGGGATACTCTCGGTAGCTTGCCAGGCTCTCCAAGAGGGGCGGAGAAATTGAACCCGTCTCGGCCAGACTGGCTGCATGCAAGGCAAGTGCCCTACCACTGTGCTATCGCTCCAGCCCACTAGATCTGTAGATCATTAATAACTTTGAAGTTTACAACATAAATGAGTACCTAAAGTTTGCATGTCAGAGAGCAGTGCAATTTCAAAAATAGTTTACCAACAGGGCAGAAATGTTTACAATGATTATATACCCCTACTTACCTTAGCTTCCTTGAACTTTACTGGTACCATTGATAATTTCTGAACATTAGATTGTAAACAGAAGTGGCATGATTCATTTCCAACTGAAGTGTTTAGAAGAAACATCAACTTTTCCTTACCTCTTGGTGGTTACCAAGGACAATAGCAGTCAAGATGCCAGAGATTCAGTTTGGACCAATAATACTTTTCAATGCTGGACTTAACAAAGTTCAGTATGAGAAGTGAGAAAAAAATTGTTTAAGTTATACTTTAGAGATTTAGAAGTTAATGTGTTACTGCAACTGCAACACCTTATTGCAGTAACACCTTATTGCATCTTATCTAGAGTAATAATGAAACTAATTTGTCATTGCAAAATAAGAAAATTTAAAAATGTGAACAAATAAAATTCCTCACCATATATCATCTTTATATAAAATAAATAGTACTCTGAACCAAAAACATTGGAAAGGCATGGCAGAAAAAAATCATTCTTAAATCGAATGATTATAATTTTATTTAAAACATTGCTATCTTGTTACTGGGGGGTGGGGAGATAGTACAGGGAGTAGGGTGGTTGCCTTGCACATAGCAGACCTCGGTTTGATCCTAGCACCCACTAGCCCACCAAGAGTGATTCGTGAGTGTAAAGCCAGGAGTAAGTCCTGAGAAACACCAGATATTGTCTCCCAAACCAAAATAAATTTATATATATAATACATGTAATATATATTATATATGCATATATATGTGATACTGATGTCTTTAAATGTGTCAGTTGGGTGGAAAAAACTTTATGAGACAGTATGTCAATTGTCCAATTGATATTTAAATCACCCAGGGATTTAAATATATAAAAAAGAAAGACAATTTTTAGTCTAAAGCAATTAAAAAATATCATTACATGGCACTGCCCAACCTCACCTGTCTTTCGGTGAGATCCAGATTCACTGCTATCTCATAGCGTCGCAGTCTAGTCAGGTAATTATGATGGGCAAACTCAGCTTCAAGTTCTCTGATTTGCTCTTTGGTAAAAGCTGTCCTTTCCTTTCTGGGTTTGCTATTCACTTCTGACTTGTAGTTTCCTTCCTGGGAGTCTAGAAAACAACAAAAACCACAACAGAAGAGAAAATTTGATTTAGTTCATTTACTCAAAAACTCTCAGTATTATAAATCCTATTACAGACATTTATTATCTAATTACTTAAATGAGAGAAACATAAACCAAAGACAGTCAGACTGAACTAGGTTACAGGGCAAGATAGACTTCTGTCCTGAAGTTACGAACCCCTACCTTAATTAGGGAAGCATCTATTTATCTTCTTTAAAAATAAAAGCAAAACGTGGAACTGTTCTTACAACAGCAACAGGAAAATAAAAAACCTCTCTAGGAAGCAGAAAAGATATAAATTTTGTCTCAGATTTACTTAACATATTTACTTGTGATCTAGTACAATTAAACAGACTGATCCTAAAAAAAAAAAAGAACTGTAACCAGTATATAAATATTTGTGTGATCAAATGTGAGACCTGTGTCTCAAAAGTACAGTCAAGCTCAGTATAGATAAATGTGACATATATATATAAATATATACATATATGTGTGTAATAGAATATATGTATACATATACATATATATCTGTGTGTAATATAATAAAATTCTATTGAACTATACAATAGTGTACAATTCTATTGAGAAATACAATAGAGTTCTGATGAGCTATGAAAAGAGTGAAAGTTTATTGTTTGTATCCCTGTGGAAAGAGGATTATATGAGATGAAAGACAACACTTTCTGGTTTGTGCGTGTTGCACATGGTTTGCGTTCTAACATTCAAATCTGTAATTCACGCTGTACAAATTTTTGTGTCTGGTTTTAGTGATACCATTTCTTTGGTATACATACATCACGATCACGATCATCCTGTTTTTCGTAGATTGTCTAGGGCAGGCACCAGTAACGTCTCCTTCCTAGCGCTGAGATTTTAAAAGAGCCATTTCAATGCTCTTTCAGGATGAGGAGGATGAGACTCATCATTGTTACTGGTATTTGGCATATTGAATACAACACGGGAAGTTTGCCAGACTCTGCCGTGCGGGCAGGATACTTTTGATAGCCTGCCAGGTTCTCCAAACTAAAAAAGTTGTCACACGGCCACGACATACATACATACATACATACACACACACACATATATAAATATATACATATGTGTATATATACACATATACACATACATGTATATGTATATACACATATATGCGCTTAGAATGCTCCAAGAGGATAAGACTGAAAAATACTGTTCTATTAGTTTGTGTAGCACTGTCCCATATGTTATCTATAAAGCTATGTCTATATAACTTGAAAATAGAAAGTTTTAAAATGTTTAGATTATAGAGGCTAGAGCAATAGCACGGCAGGTAGGGCATTTGCCTTGCACATGGCCAACCTGAGTTAGACTTCAAGCATTCCATATGGTCCCCCGAGCACTGTCAGGAGTAATTCCTGAGTGCAGAGCCAGTAAGGACCCCTGTGCATCGCTAGTTGTGACGCAAAAAGCAAAAATAAAATAAAATAAAATTTTTAGATTATATATGAAATAAATGCATGATGTGAAATTTATATATAGCATAAATTCATAAAAGTTCATGATAATTTATAGTATAACATTCCATCTTCTTTCTAAGGATCCATAGAATACAGAATCTAATATATCTTTGTAGTATCCTGCAATAAAGTTGAAAAACATCACCAGTATACTATAAAAATAATATTTCTCTATCCTTTTTAACACCTCATAAGCTAAGTACAGGCAATTATACTAGCTTCTGTAATTCTCATCAAGTTCATCTTTAGTATAATGGCAACTCAATCATGATAATTTGGAGTACCTAAGCTTCTTTTTCATTTTCCATTGGAAAATAGCCGGGTGCTCCCTCATGACTATCATATGATCGAGCAATCCCATTTCTGGATATCTATCTAAAAATTCGAAATTATTAACTCAAAAATTATATTCACCTTAAAGTTTTTGCATCATTATTTGCAATAGCTAAGATTTGGAAACAATCAAAATGCCCATTAATAGATAACTAGAAAAAGAAGCTGTGGTATCAGCACACAATAGAATCCAGTAAACTATAAAAGGAGCAAAAGTTCGTTACTTGCAACCCAATGAAAAGGGGATTATGTGAGATAAAATAAGTTAGAATATAAAAGACAAAAGTTTTTGGTGTTTTTTTATTTGTTGCTGTGTTAAAAATTTTTTAAATGATCTAGGTCCTTTTATTCTTGCCTTAATTTCCTTTCCTTATGTAATTTATTCGAAATAAGTTTCTGATGTTGTGGCCCTATGTAGAGTATCAACAATATCTTGAATGCATTTCATGGTTTGTGTTCTTACATTCAAATCTATAATTCATGTGGCGCGAATTTTTGTGTCTGTTTTTAGTGATACCATTTCTTTGTTTTTGTCCATCACTGTCAAGTTTTCCTGTACCATTTGCTGAAGAGCCTTTCCTATAATACTACGGATAAAAGAAATGGAAAATAAAATGAAATAAAATTTAATTAAGAAAGGAAATGAAATAAATTGATGAACAGTCAAAACAAAATAGTCCAATGAACACTGGCATCAAGGTATAGGTGTGGAAGAGATTGGAATATGGGAAAAAAGTGGATGAGGAAAGGTTGTTTTCAAGAAATATTTACATTTCTTCCCACAATGTTGAAATATACTAACCTCCCTCTTTTCAAAGTTCTTTTCCTTTCTGCTTCCCTGGAGGAAGTCTGACTAAAGTAAAAAGTACCGTACATAATGGAAATCCGGTTGACAAGGCACTCTATTGTAAAAAAATTAGGTTTGACCCTTTCCAGAATTGAATTAACCAAATGTAAAGATTTCTAAGTCTAGTAGCAACAGTAATAGGCTTGCATCAAAATTTTGGCACTAAGGGATTAATTTTCCTCTAAGGGATCACATAATATGTTTCACTGGCTGGTGCATTGGCACTGTCAGAAATGCTTCATAATTTATTGACCGCATTTCTGGACTTGTCACTTTCTCCTGTATTTAATGGCTCCCCACCTTGGCAGCACAGGAAGGACTTTATCCAGTGCAAGAAGTGGTCTGTGATAGGTCACACATGAGCTAAACTGTATTGTAGAGTAAGCCCCTGGGACCAGGTTAGTTACCTAATAGATGATGTGTGATGGCTCAGCCCATGTTTAATCAATGCCAACTTAACCTGGCACTGACTGGAAACTGCATTCTATCATCCACTATTCTTTAGCTCCAGACTTCCCAACCCTTATGTCTTTGGACCATGAAGCTGTTCAGTACAGAATGAGTAAAACTTTCAGGTAACGCAATTTTTTTTTTAAAAAAACTGCTTTCCCTTTGACTATTCTGAAAGGCTGTAAGCTCAATTCCAACCTAAAATATCCTCTTACAAGGATCCCTATTATCACTGAATTAATGAAGTTTTTGCCAACTCAGAGCCTTGCTTAGTCTAAAATCTCTAAAATCTGTGACTGATTATTCTTTATGTGGAGACAATGCTCTTTTCCTTTCAGTACAGCAAAGCTGGAAGCTGCCAGCCAAGTTAGAGCATATTTTCTCATGAACAATTCAATTTGAATGATTCATGATGAACACATTCCATTATATAAGCATGAATGAGCAAGTTTACAACCAAGCAAGCTTATTATCTATTATTTAATTTTGAAGTCTATTTCCTTTACTTTTGTGGTACTTCAAAAGATTTTTAAAATACCACAAACACAAACTATAGAAATGCAAAGTTTGGTCCAATGGTTTAAGGAATGAACACAGGTACTCTATCCATACACACACCCATTCAAATATACAAAAGGAGGTTTATACACATAGTGATGACTTTGAACAAGTTTGGGGATAATTCATATTTAAATCCAAAAGGAACTTACTGAATGAGTTCACAGCAACCAAAATAACTCACAGTAAAATTCAACAGCTAAAACTATGTGGATTGCACATACTTGAATTTATAATAATCACAAATAATATAATTATGTTCAATATTACAAAGAATAGGTATGCCATTCTTCCTATCATCACCTAAAAAGAAATCATACATGTGATTGAGGTAGTTCTAAAGATACTTTTATCCTTGTTTTAACAATTCTGTTGCGGTTTTCACCCATAATGCTTCCATGTTTTCCTTCTTATTAAAAACATGCTCCTTGGAATTGCGATTTTGAACTTGCATTTCCTATAGTCTTGGATTTAATTTTTTTTGACTGTTTCTCCTGCACTTTCCAAATTCCAGCATTTCTTGACCCTGAGCTTTTTTCTGCAATCACCTGACTAACTTTTCTTTGGTGGAAAATGGGTGGGGACCTTGGATAAAGCCTTTGGCAAATTATACATCAGCTTCCATCTGTTCCCCAGCTGTTTCAACTGAGGCAAAACCCCCTCAGCTTTCTTCAACAACTTCCACATCCTATGCCAAGTGGTAGGTGTTGAGGGGGGGATCTGGAAACTGCCTTCCTTTCTTCCCTACAACCACAAACAAAATGTCACCATCTGTACAGTATATCCCAATGTAATATATTGCAATTATTGTTTCTCGTTTCAGATACTTTAATGCACATGTGGGTGCAGTCTCGCACTCCCTCACCACTTGGAGGAAATGTTGACTTATGTGTTCAGGTAGAGTTGGCGGTCCCAGTTCCCTAACCTTTTGCTCCCTGGGACTATGCTAATGGAAGAAGTCTGCATTACTTCCGTGGAGGATAAAAATTGCCCTCTAAGGATCATTTCTGTCTAGCATTTAGAACTTCTCCACATGTAAAATTTTATTTTCCCCAGTGTGAGGGGGGGAGGAGTGAGTAAAAGATGGTAATGTTTTATTGAAAATGAGAAATGTGAGAGCTTGTTCTCTTCACTAGTGGCACAGATAGCTTTTTTAGAAAGAGAGAAATATTAAAGTATGATTGAGTGTACATTTTGACTATTCTGCATAAATGCATTAACTGGTTTTAATGAAGAACATAACTTGTATCTCAAAGATATCAAAATGTAAAGGAATGCCTCTGTATCTTACACTAGTAAGAGTTCTTATTTTATATTATTTGAAATTTTGAAGAAAGAATAAAAATAAAGTTAGTCAATTTTTAGTCCTTTGCAACTTTTTAGCATTAATGTTTTGTAACACTGAAAATGTTCACTGAAAAGCTAATAATGTTTACATAGGCATAGTGGATAGAAACAGGGAAACACAGAAAATCTCACTAATTTTAGCAATTTTCCCATTTTAAGGAGGAATTGATTTTCTTATGGGAAATTTATTTAAAAATGTATTCCAGTGTTTTTTATTTGTTTTTGATAAATAGATGGTTAAGGCCCTCAACACTTTTACTGCAGAGTCAATTACATTCCCCAGGAGTTCTTAATAATTCTCACTATTCACTCTCTTGACTTGAGTCCCAAAGCCGCAGTGAGACACATTACCAATGAATGTGTCTATTATATTCTGAGATATGTCTATTTGGAAAAGTAGAGTTGACAATCTCTATGGTAAATATAGAATAGTATTCAGTATAAAAACATACATAATTCCCTAGAGTTTTGATTCAAATAAAATATAGCCCTGATAATTTTAGGTTTACTTCTAAGGCAAACCTAAATCCAAAACAAAAAGGGGAATTTCCATTTTTTTTTAAGAAACTTGTTTTAATAAATAAATTTTCAGTAAATTTTTATGATAATAGTTGAAAAACTATACAAAATTACTTAGCTGGCAAGATCTGTGATTCTCAATTGATTTATGTTCTTTTCCACTAAATAGTCTTAATGTTTATGGACACCTGGATCATTCATGGGACAGTATAATATACTCTAAGAGAGAAATAAGACAAATGAACTCAAGTTTAGTAAAATTGAGAAAAATTTTTATTATAATTATTCATTTAATTATAGTATTTTGGTTTGTTTTGGGGTCACACCCCAGTAGTTTTCAAGGCTACCTTCTGGCTCTGTGCTCAGAAATTACCTTTGTTGGTCCTTCGGAGACTACACGTGGTGCTGATGATTTAACTGGGGTTGGCTTACATGCCAATCAAGCACCTAAACACTTGTACAATCTATTCAGTCTCTCAATTGTATGCCTGGAACAAGTAATTTGAGAGAATATTTAGACTCTAATTGGTGAATGATATTGAAAGATTGACTAACAGTGCATATTGAAAATGTTAGTTTTTGTTCTTCAATTTTAATTTCCAGATTTGAATTTTCATCAATGCATTATAACTCATTTTTGTAAGTTTCATTGTACAGCTAATTCTAAAAGTGATATTAATAACAATTTATTTTACATGGTTTTGAGAGTAGAAATAGCTAATACTGATGTTATAATTGCTAATGTAACGTGCAATCATGCAATGTGAATTACCTTGTCATTGCATAATACTTGGGATGCACTGGCAAGTACTATAACAAAATATTTATATTTTTATATTCCTCCCATATTATTATCTGAGATGATAATAATTTCATAAACTTCAGACAATTAGAAATAGATGTTAGTGGACAGGAGAGATAGTACAGGGATTAAAGTGTTTACCTTGCTTGTGGTTGACCCATGTTTGAATCTCTGGCACTATATATGGTCCCCAAAGCACCACATATGATCCTTTGTCCAATACTAGGAGTGATTACTGAGCAATGAGTCTAGAGTAATTGGTGAACAAAGCCAGGTATGGTCCCAATACACACAAGTATACATGCAATAAAAAATAATCAATAGCTCATTTCAAGTCCTTACTTTTTGTACCCACAAGTAGATGAATCTAGTTTTACTTTAGTCTCTTAGTGAAATACCTTTGTTTAAAACAATAAGACATTAGGAGTTGACATTTCTTTAATTCTTCGACCCTGCTTTTTCTCTTGTTCATTTACATGTAGTTGTTTCTAAGAGTAGCAAGAGGCCAAGTCAATGTTTTTACCCTTCATTGCATAAACTCAAAGTAAAATACTCAAAGAATTAACAAAAATGTACATAAATAGTATGATAGTTATATAATCCCAAGTATATTTAATTTTTAAAAAGTACTTTTAAATTTATAAAAGAGATCAAATTATATATAATGAGAAGACAATACAATTTGCCTGAGTAAAATTTAACATGTATTAATTTCTTTTCACTACCAAGTTGAAGGGCTGGAGCCATAGCACAGCGGGCAGGGAGTGTGCCTTGCACTCGGCTGGTTCGGCTGACCTAGGTTCAACTTCTCTGCCCCTCTTGGAGAGCCCGGCAAGCTACCAAGAGTATCTCGCCTGCACAGTAGTGCTACCAAGTTCAAAGCACATAACAAAAAACCAAACCAGTGGAACGTGTCTTCTTGATAAGTGCAAACCCCTATTCAATTTTGCTGCACACATATAGGCATAGAAACTATTTACAGATGTTCAAATTTGACCTTAGGTCTCTGGCTATATCCCAGAGAGAAAATATAATCTAAAGAAATAGTACAGTCATCTATATGACAAAATAAGACATACGCACATGCTTATATTATATCCCTTGATGACACAGTACTTCACAGGTTTCATCATTTGCACCTCCAATAGAACTAGGAACTCATAGGAAGGACAGTAAGAAGTCTAGCCACTTCCCAACCACATTGGTGTTTTCAGTATTTTATTTTATTTGAAGCATTGTGCTTAAAACGTGTGGGCAAGACATGGCATAGCCTGGCAAGCTACCCGTGATGTATTCGATATGCCAAACACAGTAACAACAAAGTCTCCAATGGAGACGTTACTGGGCCCACTCGAGCAAATTGATGAACAACGAGAGGACAGTGTGTGTGTGTGTGTGTGTGTGTGTGTGTGTGTGTGGTTAAAACTGCCATGAATGATAGACTTCAACCATATATCATTCCAATATCACATTCACCACCAGAGTGCCCACTTCCCTCCACCAATGTCCCAATAACTTCTCTCATCTATACCCACACCCCATTCCCCAGGTTTGCACAGTTCCAAAGGCCAACTTTCCAGTGCTATTACCTTTGCTCATTGCCACTGTCCTCCCATTGTTCATCGATTTCCTCGAGCAGGCACCAGCAACGTCTCCATTGTGGGACTTGTTACTGTGTTTGGCATATTGAATACGTCACAGGTAGCTTTCCAGGCTTTACTGTGCTGACGAGATACTTTCAGTAGCTTGCTGGGCTCTCCGAGAGGGGCGAAAGGAAATGATCCCGCATCAGTTGGGTCGACTGCATGCAAGGCCAATGCCCTACCGCTGTGCTATCACTGACAATTGTCACAATGGAGACGTTATTGGGCCTGTACAAGCAAATCAATGAACAACGAGAGGACAGTGACAGTGACAGTGTCTTTGCTCATTTGTTGCTCCAAATTGTTTTTCTATACATCAATTTTCCAGTTCTATTGCCATTGGTTATGTACTCCTCTTAATTATTAGATTTTCTTTGAACCCATGTAATAAGGAGATTATTTGATATCTTGCTCTCTCTTCCAATAATATTGACCTAAAGAGCATAGCCTCCTCTGGGATCCCATCAAACTGTCCCTGTTCTTAGAATGTTTACACAATTTGACATTATGTGAATCCTAGGATATGTTTGATTTTTACTTCTGTTTTTGCTTCATTAGTTAATGGAGGTAAATGAAAGCAGTACTGCTCTAATATTTACATTTTAATACAGACAGATAGAAGAAATCCATAAGGACCAGAGTACTTTCACATATATCACCCATAAACTTTTCATCCAGTTCTTATATAAATAAGGCTAGAGCGATAGCACAGAGGGTAGGGCATTTGCCTTGTACACGGCCTACCTAAGTTCAATTCCTCTGTCCCTCTCGGAGAGCCCAGCAAGCTACCAAGAGTATCTTTCCCTCAGGGCAAAGCCTTGAAAGTTACCCATGACATATTTGATATGTCAAAAACAGTAACAATAAATCTCACAATTTATTGTGAGACATTAGTAGTGCCTGCTCAAGCAAATCAATGAATGATGGGAGGATAGTGCTGCAGTGCTACAGTGCTTATCTAAATAGATTCCTTGAAATTTTATGGTGCTATTTTATATTGGGATAATAAGGAAGGGAAAAAATTATTCTTATAAAGTAAGGGCAAAGGATAATTTGGCAGTAGCTCTAAGAATTGTGACATTTCTAATTTATAGCAGAAAATTAAAACATAAAGGCCTTATAATATCAGATACCACCATATATATTTTGTACTAAGACATCAGTTCTGTGAAGAGTTTGTTAAATCCCTTAGACATGTGACAGGAGAATTTGTACAGGATTTTAATTTTTTTTCTGAAGATGAGTCTAAGCCTACATCTGAGGACTTGAATTTATACCACTGTTCTGACACTGTATTTGAAGACATTAGAGTGTTTTTCATAAAATTTTATTGAAATAACTATAAATTAGTGAGTATTTCACATATCTTCCCAATTTTTATTCTTTGGACTATATAGATAATTTTAAATGAAGAAATTTTCCATATTCATTTTTATGTTCTTAGTGCTAAGCATCTAAATCTTAATTATCCCGGGTCTTAGACTTTATATTCTCCTGATAAATCTCAATTCTAGTGATAACCTACAGAGTCTTGCTTTAAGAATTTAAATGATGTTTAGTTTTAAAATGAAAGTGAAAACATGACTCAATATTGCTTATGTTAACTCTTTAAAATAAAATATACCTTCAACATAATCAATGGAAGATGATTAGATATAATATTCCCATTTTATATCTGTGATTGTATTCTTAAACATGTTCCAATGGAAAGGCAGTAAATCAATGTAGGACATTGACTGGCATATCATATGAAAGAACAGATTACACGAAGATTATTATAATCATTTTCAGAGTGACCTTTGGCGTTTCGAGCAAGATAATTCCTGGTGTTTTTACAATCTTTGAAATGGGATTATGTTTAAGATAAAAGGATGATAGTGGATTTGGGCACTATCATGGGCCTTGTGGAATGTTTAGCAGCACGTCTTATTTTTTACCAAATGCCTGTAGCAAGCTCTAGCCTCTCTTTAATGTAGTAAGATATTAGGCAGAACTTCAAGTTGAATTTAAAATAACAGATCAACAGAGAGTACTGTACTTTTTTATAATAAGAATATCCAAATATTCCACAGGACAGTATTTTTATTAAAAATGTTGAACTCTGATTGGATATTAATTTGGACTGGCCATCCAATGTTAGTGATATTAGTGATATCTGGCAACAAAAAGGTATCTGGATACCACAAAGGTATCCCAGTGTGGTATTAAAAAATGTCTTTAGACATTACCAATGTTCTCTAAAGAGCAAAATTGAACTCAGTTGAGAGTCACTACATAGAGATAATATTTGAGATGAGACAATAATAAAACAAAGTTACACATAGTTCTAGTAATCAACTTAATTCAAAGCTAGTGTGAAATTATTTTGTATATTAAATATCACATTCAGAATCCAAGTCTTATCTTCCCAAAGCAATGCATAGTTTTTCTTCAAATAAAAATCAGTTACTTATGTTAGAAGATGAAATCTGCCTAAACACATAACTTTAGAATAAAACTTACTTATAATGTTAGAGTATTTTCCACACATAGCAGCAAAATGGCAAATGTGTCATCACTTTGGAAATCACTTTGTGTGCATGATTCCAAGTATTGAACATACATATACTTATGAAACCTCACCTATCCAAAGAAAATCTACTGCTGATCTACCCAGTATGGAAATATTTTGCCATTTGTATTAAGTTTATAAAATAAACCAAAGCAAATGAGAGCTAATAAATAATGTAAAAATCATATTATTTAATTAATAAATCTTCAATTAATGATTATGTATTGATTTAATGTGAATGGATTTAGAGATTGAATTTATTACAAATTGCCTATTTCCACATCTTGTATTTATAGGTGAGAAGAATTATAGAATGAGTTTCAAAAGTGATTAAAAAGTTTCAAAGGCTATATTCTATCTCATACAAGGCTATGTTCTGTCTCTCTATACTCTGTTTCAGTTATAGAAACAGACATAATTATCCGCATGTCTAAATTCTCTAAATATCATTTATTGTTATTTTTTCATAAGAATAGGATTTAAGCACTAGTATTTATTAAATTCACACATAAACCTTTATTGAGAGTACAGTCTTTGCCACTTCTCTGCTTATTTTACCGTAATAATTTTTCTTTTCTTATACTTACCACAGAACTGAAGTAAAGCAGATCAAATTAAGTCAGCACTTAAATTGGACAGTACTTCCTATGGATAGTATAGGCACATCAAAATTAGTTGTAACTTCTAAGCATTATGAGGAAAGGATCGTTTCCTTAGGAACTCAGTTAATGAAAGTGATAAATTTAGTAGAGTCAGGAGTTTGAATAATCTTTACCTATAAGGATTTTTTTCTTCTGAAAATAGAATTCAACATAAAACATAGAAAGATTACGTTTTTCCACAATGAGTAGAAGTTTCTATTTTACAGTGAATAATGCCTGAATTGCTAAAAGAATATGTGTATTATGTTTGGCTAGTCCACAAATGAAGCTGATTTTTTAATTATTATTTTCCAATAAAACTAGGTGAAAGTGACATATAAGGCCCAATGGAATCAATGTATAAATTTTTTTACTCGGAAAGTTTTAGTGGAAAATTTGATGAAACTTGATCAAACCTGATCTTCCCAGTAAACTGAAGTTTTATAGATAGATAGAGATATAGATAGATAGGTGGAGAAAGAGATAGATATAGATTAGATAGAGATGAATAGATAGATGATAGAGTGTTTATGTTTATAGATGTGTGTGTGTAAACTTGTATGTTTCCTCTATTTTTGATGGGCTCAGATAGGCCACACCTAGAAGTGTTCTGGGATTTGTTCTATTTCTGTGCTCAGGTGAGCTTGGGGGGACCATATCGGGTACCAGGGATCAAGCCCAGGCAAACATCCTTACCCACTATCTCTCCATCCCTAGTTTCCTCTCTTTTAAAGAAAAAAATCTGGCCATAAGATACTTGGATATATAGGGGCTGGAGTGATAGTACAGCGGGTAGGGTGTTTGCCTTGCACTGACCCGAGTTTGATTCCCAGCTTCCTATGTGGTTCCCTGAGCACAGCTAGTAATTTCTGAGTGTGGAGCCAGGAGTAACCCCTGAGCATCACCAGGTATGACCCAAAAAGACAAAAAAAAAAGAAAAAAGATACAAGGATATATAGGACTAACATTCTGTCTCAATATTAGAGTATACAAAATGTTGAAGTAATATTAAAAAAAAAGTTGTAAAGTTAAAATAGCAGATTGGAGGTACTTACCAATTTTAAGTTCACTTTCTTATATATTGTATCTTAAATTATTCTTTTGGCAATAATATCTATCTATAACTTTCTTCAGATGGAGGCTTTAATATGTAAGCCACTTATGTATATTTTTAGAAATATAGTCATTTCAGAAAGTCATTTTGGAATATTTATAGCAAATGAATTATAAGTTGCTTTTGCCCTAATTTCACAATAAAAATGGTTTAAAAATATATCAAATTATTAGAAATAGTTAGAAGAATATCATGTGACTTGGAATTCTGACCGTACAACAAGTAGTATTAGTTTTCTTTTGACTGCTGCTGGTAAAGTTGAAGGCTTTGTGATCTGTTTTTCTGTTGCAGCTGCATTGGCCCAAAGAAAAATAGTCCCAGGGTGATTCATCTGCAATAAGCAGATTTATGCTTTTATTTGTAAAGGGATTTTCCCAATTAGGAGTTTAGGAAGTTACAGCTTACAAACATGGAACACGATTTTAATACCATCTATAATAGAATCACACTGTTATACTTGCTGAATAATTGGTAAAAACAGTATAACATCAGTGTCTAACAACTAAACCGACCTCTATTATTTAATAATTTCCCAAAGCATATAGAAAAATATTGAAATGAATATTTAAATATATCAATATAAAATAAAAAGAATTGCTTAAGCCCCTGATACTTCATAAGCCATAACATCTTCGCCTCTGCCTCAGTTTTGCTACTATTTACTATTTATATAATCTGAGCTGAGAATGGGTCTCATTCTCCTAAAGAGCCTTGAATATAATCTCAGGGTTAGGATGAAAGAGACGTTACTGGGGCCTGCTCGAGGCAATCGACGAATAACAGGATGATGAAATGAAAATGAATGAAATGAGCTGAGACTAAAGTTTACTGAGAAGAATCTAGAACATAAGATCTGATAAAGTGCATGACATTTGAAGATACAATGTTAAGAACTTCTGCCCTATGCCATAAAGATTATGCAAGCAAAGGTAAGAGCAGTGAAACCAGAGTTACAAAGTCTTAAAGGTTTTGAACAAGATATTTTAACATAGATAAACTATGAGCAGGAGCTATAGCACAGCTGGTAGGGCAATTGCCTTGCATGTGGCCAACCTGGGTTTGATTCCTCCACCCCTCTTGAAGAGCCAGTCAAGCTACTGAGAGTATCCCGCCCGCTCAGCAAAGCCTGGCAAGCTCCCCATGGCGTATTCAGTATGCCAAAAACAGTAACAACAAATCTCACAATGGAGACATTACTGGTGCCCGCTGGAGCAAATTGATGAACAATGGGAAGACAGTGTAGACAGTGCAGTGCAGTGCAGATAAACTACTCTGAGAGATGAATTAGGAGGCTAAGTTTGTTAGGGTTCTACCTTTTAAACAAAATAAGGTTAAGTGATTGTGGCATCCAGGATCCACTTTCCTAGGAAGTGAGGTTACTTAGAAATAGTTACCTTGTAGAATTGTGCAGGTCAACAGTAAAGTATAATTTACTTAATGATTCATGCAGTGATCTATCTTTGAACCATATATATAATAAACAGTCTACCTACCTACTCATTTAAACTGCTATTAATCTTACATATCATATGAACAATTGTGTAGTCTTAGGAATTGCTACCTACATAGAGAATTTCTAAAACACTTTCTTATAAGTCTTCAGTGAAATTAAACATTTAATATAGGAATTTAAGAACCTAAGAAATGAATTATCAAAATATACCTATTCCTAATATATTAAACTCAAAAGGTATCATGAGTATTATTTAACTGAGGGACCATCATCTTTATTAGTTTTTAATTTTAATTATATTAACTTTCATTCCATGCCCAGAATATAGAGAAATATCTAGAACTTGTTAAATAAAATTGACTTTAGAAAGAAAATAATATAATTTCTACTAATACAGAATTTTAAAGACATTTGTGTTCATTCTTCTTTTGATCTATTAACAATAGTTAATAGTATTTATTAACTATTGATTTTGCGGTGCTGGAGCAATAGCACAGCAGGTAGGGCGTTTGCCTTGCATGCAGCCTACCCGGGTTTGATTCCCAGCATCTCATATGCTCCTCTGAGAACTGCCAGGGGTAATTCCTAAGTGCAGAACCAGGAGTGAACCCTGTGCATCGCCAGGTATGACCCAAAGAGCAAAATTAAAAAAAATTGACTTTGCAAGCTTACACCATTTTCTTTTCTTTTTTTCTTTACAGTTTTGCTATATTAAAGCAAAATCAAAACTAAAGCATTTTTGAAAGCAATTATGTAGTGTAATTCTTTTATTTTTAATTTTTAGTTATTTATTTTTTTATTAGTGAAACACCATGAGGTACAGTTATAGACTTACAAATTTTTGTGCTTGAGTGTAACGTATTTTTTTTGAAAATAAACCAAAATAAAGTAGGTACAGTGGTATCTGCATGTAAATATATTTTAATTTAAATATTTAATTTTTCTTTCGTAATAATTGTACTCAAGTATTTACTAAAATGTATTAAAATTTTGGTTCCTACACAATGCTCTTATCGATATTTAAAAATGCTTATAATTTACTTTAATATTTTTTTGAATTATGTCACATAGTCATGGTCACGGTTCTCCTTTTGTTCATCGATTTGCTTGAGCGAGCCCAGTAACATCTCTATCGTGAGACTTGTTGTTACAGTGTTTGGCATATTGAATACGTCATGGGTAGAAAGTATTAAACTTGTTCCTGTTTCAATAAACGGGGTTGGGGGCATACAATTGGCAGTTGGTACAATTTTCCATTTTCTCTAATATAATTTCTTAATAGTGAATTCAAAGTCACTAAGTTAAAGTGTTGATAATTAGGTTTCAAATTTCATGAAAATGTAACTTCTTCTAAATGATTCTCAGAGTCTCTACTAAATGATGCAGCATACTGCTGCAACATTTTGCTGTTTCACAAACCAAAATGTTTTATTCTGAAACGACAATAAAATAATTATCACAATCTCTATTGTGAATAACCTGCCATATAAGAACATTAAATAAAGCTGAAAGGTCATGATCAGGTAATTTGGAAGTGACCGTAATAATCCAAAAACAGCATTTCAAGCAGGATCTAAAGTTCATCTGTGGTACTGACAACATTTTGCTATGATTCATCATTTACCCAACTTGGTGTATTGTTGAAAATCAGTTCACAAATTGTATCTATCACAGAGGTTATACTTAAACTGCAGTGAGTAAAGATAATCAAATAATCTCAGATTATTAGATTGTTAGTTACTGGTCATCAAAAACTAAGTTTTTTAGTTTAAATCAGCTAATAGCTGCATCAAATATATCGCATGGGATAAAATATGCCAAGAAGAAAAGTTCCACTCTTTGATACACAAACATCAGAAAGTTATAGATAGATATTATGTCAAATTTTTGAAAAGAACCGAAATTTTTTACAACTGCAATCATATTTTTCCTTAAAGATGTATTTTGGAGTTACTTTCTTTAGAAAATATTTATGCATTAAAATAATTTAAGGAATAATTTAAACTAAGGAATAATTTGAAGAATTTTCAACTTGAAATAAAGAAAAATACAGAGAACTGGTTGACAAAATTAACTCTGACTGGAGTTGATGAAAATGGGGAAAATATATTTTAAATTTCTTGATTCTCATGCTATTTTTGAAGTAGACAATGTAAATAAAATATATAAGTTGTCTAGTTTCTAGTAATGTTTGGCTCCAAACAATAGCAGAGAAACATTTACCACAAAACCATACGTAATCTTTTTAGTGTAAGGGATGGTATTTTTGACATTGGCATTTTATATCATATAAAATTGAAAGTGTGTTTGTATATATGTACTATAGCTACACTAAGGGACGGGAGTTCTTCTTATTTTAAATCTTATATTTAATTATGATATCAACAGATACCTATTAAATACCATAAATTAAAAATAATGAATTTATAAGGGAGCTTCATTTTATTTGCCACAAAATTAATAGCAATTGCCTATAATACCCTTAACTTTCTGATAATATTAGGAAAATGAATAAGGTACTGGACTTATCAAAAGCCTTGGTGTTCATCCCTGTTCTTTTCTCTAATAGTTTTTTTTTTACTTTTTTTTTGATTTTTGGGTCACACCCAGTGATGCACAGGGGTTACTCCTGGTTCTGCACTTAGGAATTACCCCTGACAGTGCTCAGGGGACCATATGGGATGCTGGGAATCGAACCCGGGTTAGCCACGTGCAAGGCAAACGCCCTACCCGCTGCGCTATTGCTCCAGCTCCGCCTACTAGTTTTAACTGCTTTATTCTCTCTTACCCCTGGCAAAATATATTTATCAATTGAATAAGTAAGGCATTGTAAAGAAAAGTGCAGTATAAAATTCCTTTTGCATAAAGTTTTTCCTGAGATATTTTATATAATGCTTTGAAGATATATTTTCACAATTTAATTGAATTTTCTTCTTCGCAGATTCAAATAAAGTAACACTTATTTTTTTTTATTATCATCCTTTTCAGTTCCCTCCATATCTACTTCTTTCCATCCTGGTATATGCTATTTCTCAAACAGAGATAAGATACACGGTATCATACTTATTAAGTAGATTAAATTCAGGACATTAGAGATCTAAACTGCTGCAACCACTACTAAACTGATTGCATTGCTGTTCTTTTGGGGATACACCCAGCAGATTCAGTGATTTTCTCCAGGATCCACACTCAGGATTTACTCCTGACCTGGCTAAGGGGACAATATGGGATGAAGGGAATCAAACCAGGGTTGATCATAAGCAAGGCAGATATCTGACCCACTGTAATAACTCTCTGGTCCTTATTTTTAATATAATAACATTAGAGATCAATCATGCTCTAGTTTAAAATAAATATATTATTAAAATATAGTACTCCATAGAACATAAGACAATTTTATAATGAAAAGGGAGATTTAATAATTCACAAGTATAACACAAGTATAATTAATCACAAAATTTGGAAGTGTTCTATATTTCACTTAAACACTATTTAATGTATATTCATTGTACGAAAGAATGAGGAATGATTTAGTGACTGTTCATCTTTCCTCTCTAAGTTGGTAATCTGTGGTATTTTACAGCTTTATTGAGAATGATTGTTATACATCACTATAAAAGTTTAAGGCTTAGAGCATTTTATTTTAATTTGCATATACTGTAAAATCATGACACAGAGGGCAACTACTATTCATCATTTCACATAAATACAATAAAAAGAAAAGGAAAAGATTAAAATTTTAAAATAAAATAACATGATGACTATAAGACATAAAATACATATAAGGTGCATGAAGAAGAGGAGTCCTCTCACTGTTCATCGATTTGCTCGAGCGAGCCCAGTAATGTCTCCATTTTGAGACTTGTTGTTACTGTGTTTGGCATATTGAATACGTAACGCGTAGCTTGCCAGGCTTTGCCATGTGGGCAAGATACTCTCGGTAACTTGCCAGGCTCTCTGAGAGGGACGGAGAAATCAAACCCGGCTCTGCCGGGCTGGCTGCACGCAAGGCAAATGCCCCACTACTGTGCTATTGATCCAGTCCATAAGGTACATATAAAATGAAATATAAATAAAAATGAAAAGAGTAGATACTAAGAATTCTCATCTCAAGGAGAAAAGCATTTTATTTTATTTTATTTTATTTTGCTTTTTGGGTCACACCCTGTGATACACTCAGGAAATACTTCTGGCGGTGCTCAGGGGACCATATGGGATGCTGGGAATCGAACCTGAGTCAGCTGCCTGCAAGGCAAACGCCCTACCTAATGTGCTACCTATCGCTCCAGCCCCAAGCATTTTATTTTTAATAAATTTTACCTTTTTTGATATTTGTTACTCTCAAAGTACTAAATTTTTTATGCTGAAGTGCCTATTTCAAAATATACTTATGTTCAATGTGTTCATACAGAATATTTACCTGAACATTTTCTGTGTAGATATGAGCATTTGCACCAGGAAGCAACTATAATAAATGCATTAATTGTTAAATAGGCAATTACTAAAATATAACTTTGTGCTCATAGATAAGATTCAGATATTATAAAATTGTTTAGTTTAAACACTTCAACACTTCAATTAAAAGGGTTCTATTAATTAAACTAAGGTTTCTGATTGACAGTTGAGATTGCTGCTGAGAAAAAGAATTCCAACAATTCCAACAAAATGTTGATTCTCAGACTTACATAAAGTCTGGGTAGAAGGTATTGCTTATTTTTAATCATTCCTTATTTTTAACAATAATTCAGGTGGATTTCAGAAACCCACCATAACTGCATTATCTTGGATCTTGTGCTTACACTATTCAAATGGTAAGACATTTCCAGACATGTGGCTCAAAGATATGTTTTAGTTGATTTTAAAGCTAACTTTAACAAGAACAAATATTCTGCTTATTATGCAGAAGTCTACTTTGATGGCTCAATTTCTGTGTCTTCTCATATTACACTATTTCCTTTCCTTGGCAACTGGATGCATTAACATGGCAAAATAACAAGGAGCATGGTCTAGCTTCTAAAATGTAAAGCAGGAAGCTCAATTTTATGGAACATGAAACTAAAGCTGCTGTGAAGTTATTATATACTAGTGGCAATGCTACTCTACTGAAACTTTATAATTGTTTATAATAGCCAACTACAATAGCAAATCACGAAAAGTTTATGACTGATATTTTCCTGAAATGGTTAGAACATAATTGCTTATGTTAAAAGATAACCACTTGACTCTTTTATAGCTGTACTGGCCAGAGAGTATCTTTTAACAAAACCTCAGAACTTCTAATGCTTAATTAAATATAAAAAATAATTACTGATTCTATAATTATCATTCCCATGTATATCTTACAAAGATGTAACTTCAGAACTATTTTTATTTTTAAACTCTTCAATTTACAAACTGTTTTGGATTGTTTGTGAGACAAGAAGAAATAATAGCAATACAATCATTTCAGAAAAATTTACTTTTCCCAATAAACTGAAATGGGAAAACCTAGTCTTCAAGATGCAGGCTAGTAACACTTGATCCTGTCATGCTAAGATATTCTCATACCTTTTAAATTTATCTTATGGAATGTTTTTAATTTAGTTTATAACCACCAAAAAAGGCAAGTTTTCTCTATTTTACATTTCAGTTTTTATGATGTAACTGGGTTTTTGCTTCTCTGAATTTGCAGCACGAATAATAAATAATGGATAAAGCACAATTACTTAAAAATTAAGAGTTCATCAACATTATTTTATTGAATATTGAGATACTTCTGAACTATAAAGTGTTAAAAAAAGTTTTCCTTTAAAAATATGACCAACTATACATATGAAATAATTTTATGCTATTGGAGATGAGGAAAAAACACCAAGAAAGTAAGGATTGTATCACACAGTAAATAACTGACAGATTTCGTTGGAAGGTTTAAGATAGGCCTCTTTTTGGAAGCTGTATCATCGCTGCTGGGATATGGAAGGAAGGATCGCAGGCCAGAAAAGGGGATCTGGGTCCTTTATTGTAACCATTAAAGTCTTACATAAAACTGTCTCCACATTCCATAAAAATGCCATGGCGCTTCAGGAAAAATATAGACCTGAGACAATAGTTTATTTTGGCTGGAACTAAAGTTCCAGAACTGAAGAGTTACTGCCAGAAATAGGAACCAGCTTTGAGAAAAATTTAACTGAACTAGGATGCTGCGAAAGTGCCGCAACATTAATATCCTAGTGATTTGGTATCTGAATCAAGGGTCCTTTGTTAAGAATCTTGCAACATAATTAATCATTCAGAGGAAGTAAAGAGGTTTGAGGTTGGAGTCTGTTTAACCAGGGAATTCCCCTTTCCTCTGCACCCACTTGCCAGCACAGCTATAAAATAGAAGCAGAAATTTTTCACTCTGTAAATGATTAATAATAGGTGATTTACATGAAATTAATTTGCTCACTAAACTAAGCAGCAGTTGACCTGAGTTCCAGGGAGAACCTCCCACAATGTTCTTACTAACCAAAACAAGTCACCATCTCTGTGTTTCATCATCTCTGTTTCCTTCTCCTACCTTCTCAAAATGAAGGATTCTCCAAGGACCAGACTTCATCTGCTGCTACCTTCTATGGTAGCACTGTCCTCCCGTTGTTCATCAATTTGCTCGAGAGAACCCAGTAACGTCTCCATTGTGACAATTGTTACTGTGTTTGGCATATCGAATACGTCACGGTTAGCTTGCCAGGCTTTGCCGTGCGGCGAGATACTCTCAGTAGCTTGGCGGGCTCTCCGAGAGGGGCGGAGGGATCGAACTCGGTTGGCCGTGTTGGCTGCATACAAGGCAAACGCCCTACCTACTGTGCTACCGGTCCAGCCCACTACCTTCTATAAAGAATTTTAATATCTTAAACATTCCTTCATTTTCAAGGTGTCTGTAGTCCTGTAGATTTCACTAACCAGAGACTTACTGAATGAGCCTGAACAAATTGGTAATAGTTGTGTAACTTCCTTAAGCAGGTTATAAAAAGTGTGTGTGTGTGTGTGTGTGTGTGTGTGTGTGTGTGTGTGTGTGTGGTGTATGATAAAGAGAGAAAGACAGAAAGAAATAGTGTGCATGCATGTTTGGGGACAGATATTCAGAAAGCAGACTTTTAAAAAAGTTCACAAATAGTTGGGTGTTAGAGAGGTATGGGAATTTGTCTTACACACAGCTGACCTGGTTTGATCTGCGCACAGAGCCAGAAGTAAATCTGAGCATTGCAGAACACGGCAAAAAATAAAAAAAATAAAAAAGGAACAGAAGTATCTGGAAATAGCAAGGTATTAAAGAATAGGCTTAGATGATTCCAAAGAAGGAATATAAACAGCTCCGGCTGGACAAAGATGGAGTAATTATATAAATATTTGAAATTGATTTCTTTAAAATAATTTAAGAAAGCAGAAATAGTATAGCAAGTAAGGTACTTGGCACTTCTCTTACATGCTGTCAACCTGGATTTAATCCCTGACCCTTCCTGTTCTTATGGGCACTGCCTGGAGTGATCGCTGAAGACAGAAGCAGGAGTGACTCTTGAGCACAATCAGTGTGGCCCAAAGCAAATCAAGAAAAAAAAATTTTTTCAAGGACCAATATTTGTGGCTATTATTAAAGGAAACATTAGATTTCTACAATAGGAGATGGCATAGAAGAGATTCCTAAGAGACGGGGAAAATTAACAAAATCTTAAGGTTAGGTACTGATGGAGTGGGTGCTCCAAACCAGTGAGTATGATGAAAATGAACAGAGATGAAAAAAATGACAAAATCTTCCCAGAAAGGTTGATTGAGACTATAAATTGGAATGAATTATCTATTGAGAAAAGTAGCTGCATGCTTTTTTTTCTTTCATAATTTTATTTTTAATTTTTAAAAAATTTTTTATTAGTGAAACACCATGAGGTACAGCTGCATACTTTTAAGGTGAACAAAATGTTCTGTAATAGTGGTATAGAAGAAATATGACAAGTTTTAGGGGCCCGGTTGATGGAATCATGGAGCATGGAAGGGTGAATCATATGAGCTAACAAGGAAAACGAACTGACAAGAAATCTGAAACTAGCTCTTTGACTCAGTGAAAACTATAGATGAGTAAGAGAAATGAGAGATCTCTTTTTGCCTGGGGGATTAATATTGAGATTGAATGATCTGGAGTAGTTAAAGATTAAGGGATTAAGACATGTGCCTTATAAACTGCCTTCCATGGCTCAATCTCTGATACTACATAGTCCCCAGAACTTTGCCAGGTGCAGCCCTGGAGTCTCCAAGCAGCGCAGGGTGTGAGTCTGGAGTTCCCCGGGGTAGCAGTGTAGCCCTGAATCATTGAATCCTTGTATCTTTGCATTAAACCACCAGCCCAGTTGACCAAGAATCAGCTGGAGACACCCTAGGTCTCTTGAGCACCTTAAATCTCTTTGATATCCCCTCTCCCCAAAGAGGAAAAATATACCACTCATGAACCATCTAGAACTCAGTCAGAATTCCAATTCAGCAGAGTTTGATGGTAAAGAAAATTAAAGTGGTGCTTATAATATTCAGTCAGAATTGTAATAACTAAGATAAAAGAGATGTCTATTTTTCAAAATAAATCATCCTAACCTCTCCTATTTGAAGATCAGGTAGGAATAAGTCTTCGAATCAGATAAAAACTAAGAGAGGGTAAATGTTAAAGAGCTTTCACTCAGTATTGTTCTTCTGATTTCCTCTGTGCCATTCCCACTACATGATTTTGCCGTCCCTACCAACCTGCATATGTGATTCCTCCCAAACAAAACACACTCCCTAATCCACCCCTCTTTCATTCTCACAAAACTTTAAAATCACTTTCCAATTCAAAGACCTTAATTCTTTTTTCTTTTTCTTGTTTATTTTTCTCCATTCCCCACAACCTATTAGTCATATGGGCCTGTGCAATTTCCTTCTGGGATAACAGGACATTGAAGTCAGTTTCAGCAGCTAATGCTAAGATTTTTGCAGCAATGGCTTAATCCCAAGGTTCTTAAACTGTGGGTCTATAGATGAATTTGGGGGTTCAAGAAAATTTGACTTTAAAATCAATCCATGATTTATTATTAGTACTTTTTTTTGCATTACATGCTACAAACTCAAGGTCACATCCAAATTTCTCTGATGAAAATGGTTGTGAGTGGGAAAAGTATGAAGAAACCCTGAAGTCCAATTTTTGTTTCCCTCTTACTTTCTGGTCGTTTCCAAATTTGCTTGAATTCTACCTTTTGACTTTTGAGTATATGTTTCTGTCATGGCAAGGTCAGTATCACAAATTCACATGAATGCAATCACTGATAAAGTGTTTACTCACTGCTTGATAAGGGTGTCAAACTGTGCAAGGGTACAAGGATGAATAAGAAATGGTTCTTGCCTTTGAGAAAGGCAAGGAGGGAAGAAAAAACATGGAGGTCACATATCAACTTCTTTGTACTTTGTTGTACTTAATAAAGTTTGAGATATAAAAAGAGATTAAAAATGAGACAAAACCATAATAGAGGTACTAGTAATGGATTGGAAGGGCTACCATAATTATGAGCGAAAGGCACTCATTATGCCTGCTTTTTTTTTTTGTGAGACAAAAGCTTATAGAAGGCTAATGTGAGACAAAATTTAGAAATGGAAAATTTCCCAAAAGACAAGAGAAATATAATCAGTAAGAGAGTATTCAAATTGCATAAATGTAGTGGGAGCACTATCTCAAACTGCTGAAAATAGTTCAGTGCAAAAAGGAGAGACAAGGCAAGGACTAATCTATAATAGCCCTACATGTCAATGCTTTGTGTTTAATTGGGACATGAATATGTAAAGATCGATTTTGAATCTCCATTTTTATATGTAATTTAAAAATCATCTATTCTCTCTCTTTACTGCTATAAAAATCCTTATGCTTCTTTGATATTCAATGAAGTTCTCTTGTCTAGTGCTTTTAAAGACAATTATCACTTTATAAATATATATCAAACCATTTGTGGTTCATGGTTTATATTAAATGAATGTCAAATGATTCTAGCATAATCTTTATTATCAAAAGATGTTATAATATCTAAATTTCCAGTACAGTACCTTTAATAACTAACATAAAAATATTTTTCAGTAATTCATTAATAATTGAATTGTTTGAAAACACGATTTCTACAGCACACATGATGTTGCTATAATAGCAGTAGTTAACCAATTCCTAGTGCATATATTGTGTCAGGCTGCATTCTAAGCATCTCCATTTATAAACTCAATCCATCACCTTAGCAATACAGACACTGAAAAATGAGGAGACTTAGTAAGGTCACATGGTCAGCAAGGCACAGTGCTAGAATTCTATCAAATATTGCACTTAAATACATGATCTTAATAATTGAATAGGAAAATCTGGTCAGTTACTCAATTTTTAGCCCATAATCAAAAGAGACACATTAAATATATTAATAGAAATGCAAAAAATGAAGAAAAATATTTATTGTCTAATTTTCTCAATCTAAAATTGTCAAATTTATAAACAATTCTAAAAATATAAATGGTTTTAATTACACAATTGACAATAATAAATTACATAATAATTTGGTAACACTACTCCCCAACAAAAGACCTCAGCAAATGTTCCTTTGGCAAAAAGAAATATCAACACTCCCTTCAATAATTAACCTATCTTCTTGTCTTTAAACCCTATCAACAAGTGATCTAAACAATTTAAAAATTACCATATTTATTAGTATGATATTAGTATTGGGCATGAAAATCCTATATTAGGCATCAATTGATTAATTTTCTATTGAACTTTCTGATTTTTTTTCTAATAGTTATGCTTTTTTCTACTTTGAAGTAATTCTGCTACATAAACTATCTGATTTGCATATCAATGAGATGCCACTTTAGAGTATGTCACAAAGTGTAAGACCCCTGTCCAACTTTCCATGTTTTTAAGATATTAAATAACATGAAATTTTAGTAAAATATTCATAATATCAAATCATGAAACATGTACTGTGGTACCTCTGTCAAATACTAGCCATATAAACAGACCTCAGCAAATAGAAGTTTCTGGTCTCTTAATATGTCTATACTAAAAGAAGATATAACTGAGATTATGGAACATATAATATCCCATGTAAATTCTTAAATAAATTTATACTGCATATAAAATATTCTAAGTAAGCGATCATGATTTTACTTATTAAATTCATATTTGAATCTTAAGATAACTATTCATTTACCTGCAATCAGAGGAAATAACAGGTTCCATAAATGCTTATTCCAGTTTTACCCATGGTAACATCTGGCAACACTACAGTACAATATTGCAATTAGGATTTTGGCATTGAAACAGTCTAGCTATGTAATATACCTATCATCGTAAAGATCCATCATTCCGTTCTCATTCTCTACAGCCATCTTCAGTTCCCTTTGGGCTCCACTCCTTCTTTAGCTCTTAGAAACCACAAATCTGTTCTCTCTTTCTAAAATGTATTCTTTGGAGATTGGCTTTTTTCATTCACATTTCTTTAGAAATCCATTTATGCAGTGTGTTTATCAACAATAAATGCCTCTTTAATTCTTAAGCCCCATAGTATGTACCGTTTGTTAACAATTTCTTTGCTGAGAACAATTGTACTATTTCCAGGTACATAAATGATGATTATCAAAACTGCTAGGGCTGGGGCTGGAGCAATAGCACTGAGGGTAGGGCATTTGCCTTGCACGCAGCCCAACCCGGGTTCGATTCCCAGCATCTCATAGGGTCCTCTGAGCACTGCTAGGAGTAATTCCTGAGTACATGAGCCAGGAGTAACCCCTGTATATTGCTGGGTGTGACCCCCAAAAAAGCAAAATAAATAAATACATAAATAAACCTCTAAAAATTTATTAAAAAAACTGCTAGGGCTATTCATGCATATATGTATACATAAATATAAATTTTCATCTATTTGGAATAAGTGCCCCAAAGTACAATTATGGCATGTTCAGTAATGTTTAGTAAAATAGATAACTTTTCCAGAGAGTCTGTACCATTTTCCAGAGAGTCTGTACCATTTCTTTCTCTCTTTCCCCTTTCTTTTTTTCTTTCTTTCTTTCTTTTTTTTTTTGTCTTTTGGGTCACCCCTCAGGAATTACTCCTGGTGGTGGTGCTCTGTGCACCATATGGGATGCCAGGGATCAAATTCGAGTCAGCCAAATGTGCAAAACAAGTGTCATACCCACTGGACTATTACTTCAACCCCCCATTTACTAACTAGATTTCTTATTATGGTGATGAAAGACCCCTTATATATCTTATGCACTAGTTCTATAAATGGTTTGCAATTTTTCTTCTATTATGCAATTCTTCTTATCCTCTTAAAGAGGTGTGTCATAGCACAGAGTGTCAAATTTTTATTTTGATGGCCTGATTTTCACTTTTTATGAATTGTATGTTTGGCCTAAAGTGTTGAGAACTATTTGTCTAGATTCAAAATATTTTCTGAAAATATTACCTTGTTTTCAAAATTTGGTTTTATACTTAAGTCCCTGGTTCAACTGAAGTTGATTTAGATATAAAATAAATCTTCAGATAAAATATATGTTTGCATACCCCTTTACATATTTGAGTCAAAATTGTTTAGTTATACTCATTTCTTTTCCTTTTCACATATATTCTCTTTCATATAATTTATATCTTACTAGATTTTTCCATCATCATTTTGAATTTTAGCATACAAAATCTGTATATGTTTTGTTTGATTTATATTTATGTATGTTTTTAGCTTTTGTTTTTATTTTAGAGTCCAGATTTTTGGTTTTATTTTCCTTCCTTCCTCATCTGAATATGCTTTATTTCCTTTTCTTGACTTATTGCACTGGCTAGAATGACTAGTATTATGTTAAATAGGACTGGGGAAAGAGGATATACTCATTTTCCCAGTTTAAAGGTGAAACCATTTAACTTCTTATCATATGTGAGCTACAGCTATTTTATAAGCATATGCATCAAGCTGAGGTTGTTTACCCTTCTTCCTATACTTCTGAAATATTTTATCAAAAGTATGCAGTGATATTTTTAAATGACTTTTTTTGTGTAGCATTGAAAATAAATTTTCTATTGATTAATTGTTACCTTCTCTCCTTCACAAACTTGTCATGATGTACAGCTAAGATCTGAACGCTATACTAACCAGCATAATTTAAGTAGGGATATTCATGTTATCTTGATATTCTTCTTAATTAACTAACACGTTAATTAACTTGACTTGGCCAATTGATATGTATCTAAAACTCTTGCCCTGTGCTATTAGATGTTTGTGTTTTAAATTGAAGACATTTATTTTCCTCCTAAAGTGCCGCACTTTGCCCACGCTAAGCAATCAATCTGTGCTTTGTAAATGACTAAGTGATGAAAAGAATGGGAGAGATGAGTTAAACATTCTAAAATATAATTAGTTATGTCAAAACAGATTCTTGAATGGGTTTTCCTTTTATAATTGTACAAACATAGTCCATATGTAACACAAAATGCACTAATTTTATGGCTGGTAATGATTTGGAAGGTGTTTCACAGTCACTGAAGTAAGTATTTCTCTTTAAGAAGCTAAGTTCACAAACCAAAGTTTGCAGTTTGGTGTTGTTAGCACTATTTTTTGTTAGTTGACACATTCTTCAGTCACATATAGTAAATATCTCATAGAGTCAGTAGAGATATTACTACCACCAGAGTAATATTTAATCACTTAATATGAGCAGTGGAAATATTGAGTTATATAAGAGAAAATTATAATTATTTTACACACAGAACTTGCAAGTTAATTATTTATTTTGTTTTTATTTTAGGCAAGACCTAAATTATACCTTGAAATGAAAAAGGACAAGATAACTTTCTCCTCTAACATAGTTTATTCTCTTTCCTTGACTAAGAATATGTGAAAAAGAAAATCAGCAATGCTAAAACTTTTTGCCTTCTGGGTTATATTTGAAAAGAAAAAGTAAAAGCAGTTAACAACCATTATTTTATAGAGAATTCTATATTTAGAAACTCTAAAGTCTTCAGAGAAGTCTGCCATATGAATTTAATATTTTTTTTTAGGAAAGTGAGCTTTAGTGTTCTTTCAGTTTTCCTAAGCTAAGGGCACTTAAGTTATATGGAAAGCAATCTTGCATCATTTCCACTTATAACCAACAACAACAACAAAAAAAATGTATCAAGTAGCACCTAAAACCTGGGAATATCAGCTGTACAAAATTCTAATGAGACTTTAACTATCAGTAGATCAGAACATTATAATGATACCAAATTCAAAATAAAGGAATAAAGACAGGACTGAGGAAATAAAACATATTTTGCAGTTGCCAGGCAATATGACTTTTCAAGGTTGAGTAATGCATTAATCTCCTATAGGAATAAGCAGACTTTTAGTTTCCATAGTCTAACAAGCCAAATTTTGATATTTTTGGCTTAGAACAATGGAGAAGCCCCATTCCTTTTTCCACGTTCTTCTCAATATCTACATACTATGATGATGGTGTATTTTTGTAATTTATTTGCATTTTATCCTAAAATTTATAAAATAGAATACTAATTCAAAATATTTCTGATTGAATGAAGCACATAGGAAAATTCGAAAAGCAAATTAATAAGAAAGTAGTAGACTAATAAACCAATAATTATCTACATGCCACAGAGTTCAAAATCTAAAGAATTAATAATTTGGGAACAGAACCCCTAGAGTTAAGATGTCTCTTGCACAAGCACAAGCACAAGCATCCTGTTGTTCATCAATTCCCTTGAGCAGGCACCAGTAACGTCTCCTTCATCCTAGCCCTGAGATGTCTCTTGCAATTTATCAAACAATTTTGTGATAAAAACAATATAGTTTGAGGTATAGAGATAATTCAGCAAGTAGGTCACTTGCCTTGCATGTGTCCTACCCTGGTCCTATCACAGAGATTGCTCTAAATATTATTATAATCAAGGATTTTTTGCTTCAGGTGCTGTTGTTATTTAGTATTTACAATTGTTAAATATCAATCTTGGTTGAACTCAAAGAGTTTGTATGTAAGAGACAGAGCAAAGACATATGCTCTGTTATTTAGACAAACAAATTACTCAAAAATAAAGAATGAATAAAAATTTTAGGGAAAATGACTCACCTTTTAAAATTAATTTTTGGATAAATTTATATTTCCTTACTTCTTTTGCATCATTATTTGCTCTTGGTCTTTCTAAGAGTTTTGGCAACTGACTTCTCCCTTATTCTTTGATAAAATTGCATTTCCAAAATTAATTGTTCATATATTTCATAGTTCTTTACATCAAAGAAGATAATTAATTTTATTGAGGGAAATCAAACAAAAGCAATTTTCTAAAATTAAAGAAAACAAAACAACATATCGGCAAGTAATATATGAAGTTTAGGTCAAGCCTGTCTTTCTAATAAAATTTCTTATAGTAGTATTAATTATAAATGGGTCTATTATATAGCCATTTAATTTTTAAAAGAATATTAAATGCTTTAAAAACAAAGAAATTTGAACTTTAGTAACAGGACAGCAGGTAAATTGTTTTTCTTGCAAACAGTAGACATGGTTTGATCCCTAGCATCACATATGGTCCCCTAACAATCATCAGGGGAGATTTCTGAACACAGTCAGGAGTAAGCCTTGAGCAAGAATGTGTATGGCCCAAAAGCCAAAAATAATATAAAACAAAATAAAAAGAAAATGAAACAAGTGTAGGGCTAATTTATTGGGAAGCCACGGATCTCAGATTCCTGGCTTTTCGCTCAAAACTTCCTGTACTCCTACAATTAGAATTTCTATTTAACAATTTGCAAGGCTCCTAGGAAGTTCAATTTTGACTTTGTTTCTGCAGGTTTGCTGAAGGTCAAGAACTGAGATTTGCACAACACCAGAGAGAGAGAGAGAGAGAGAGAGCAAAAGGGAACACAGAGGTGGGGTAGGGTGGAGGGGACAGGGTGGGGGTGGTGGCAGGAATGCTGGGACTATTGGTGGTGGGAAATGGGCACTGGTGGAGGAATGGCTACTTGATCATTGTATGGCTGAAATGCAAGCATGAAAGTTTGCAAACTTGTAACTATACCTCATGGCGATTCACTAATAAAATAAAAAAAATGAAATAAGTTAAATTAGAAAGGACAAGAAAAAGAATAGAATTGAGGTTTCTTTAAATTCCCGCTCTGTGGAGATTTGCTAGCCTTTCTATCAGGTGAGAAGACCTCACAGCTCCTTCACTTACTAAATACTTTACTAGAGGCCAAGTAAAAGTGACTTTTGTGTTTCCTGGCAGTCTCCCACTTCAAAGGACTTAGTAGTGTTTTGTTTATTTCAGAGGAAATGGAAAGTAGTGATGACATATTTATTAAAGTACAAATCACACACACACACACACACACACACACACACACACTTCACAATCAAACCATAAACCTTTTCTTATTTACAGTTTAGGCACTTAATTCTTAGCATTCATCCAAATCAAGAAAAGAGAGATAATGAAATGACAAGTATCAATCTGTTAAAGTCAAGATTTTTATCTACCATGACTCATTATAAAAAGTGGCCAATTGGGCAATGGTAAAAAGGAAAATATCTGCAATCTCATATTTTTTGGGCTGGGGTACTCAGAGCATGCGTAGGGGATTTGAGCATTACTCCACACAACTCTTGGCCCATCAAGGCCCGTGCTTCAGTGCAAGCGCCTGAGAATGTGACACTGCACAAGCTCTGTGTTGTCAGAGCTTACTCCTGGCTCTGTGCTCAGGAATTACTCCTAGCAGGCTGGAGACCTTATAGAGTGCAGGGGATGGAAGCCAAGTTTACCACGTGCAAGGCAAATGCCCTATCAGTTATACTATCACTCTGATCCTGTACGTACCTATTGGCAGATGAATAGCTAAAGAATATATAGTATATTGACACAGTAGAATATTACCCAGGTATAAAAAATGATGAAAATTCACCACTTATAAATGTGTGGTGTTCTTAGAGGCAATTATCTTCATGAAATAAGTCACATGGAGAGAGACAAACATGATTTCACTCAGATGTGGCATAACAAGAAAAGTGAAATAAAATAAAAAAGATAAATCTAACAGCTATCATGTTGCACAAAGAGAGGAAGGAGGAAATGTTAATAAAAGAATGAGGAAATCTAGAAAAGACAACCATTTCACTGGTTTTACAAAGTGCATCTAATGTCATACCTTGAAGTATGAGAAAATTAATACCATTACAGTCTTGCCTATAAATTGATTCAACGCATTGTGTTCCTAGGGCTAAACTTCCTTGACTTATCAAGATGGTGTCAATGGTTTGAAAAATTATGCTGATATATTAAACAAATTGAAAATCTCTTTTATGCTTTATCAAACAACATCCTGAGAATAATATTTTCAACCACAATATTTAGCTATCTGTGGTCAATTAATGACCCTTGTACCTTAGAGCATAAGACAAAATAATGTTGTGATCATAAAAATGTAGGACCTCTAGGAATATATTTTGGTTATGTTTCCATATCCTATAATGTATTTAATATATTCATTTTTCAAAAAGATTCTTATATTTTTCTCCAGGAGTGATGTGATTCATGTTGCAATCTAATAAATTTTATTGTGTGAAAAGTAGAAAGTAAGGAAATTAGCATTATTTAGGCATATGTCATGCACTTATTGAAATTATTTTATTCACGGACATTTTTAACACCTTCACTGCATTATTGTATCCTGTATCTTATTGCTGCCTCCAGTTGTTTTCATCTTCGTCTCCCCTCCTGTTGCTTTGGACAATTTCATGAACGTTGGGTTATTCTATTCACCATAGTATACCCATGCATAGAATCAGTTTCATGAAATAATAGGAATTTAGTGAATAATGTCTGAATTTTTGTTTTATGCTACTAAAACTGTCTTGTTTTGATTCGTATGTTGAAAGACAAGGGAAGAGCAGGTTAAAATTTGACAATGACGAATGACCTTTCAGAACCTGTAGTACAAACCATAATGCCCAAAAGGCAGAGAGAACTAGACAGTGAGAGAGAGAGATAAAGAAAGAGAAAGAAAGAGAAAGAAAAGTGCCTGTCTTAAAGCTAGACTAGGAGTGGGGGATGGAAGGAGGGAAACTGGGGACATTGGTGGTGGAAATGTACACTGATGAAGGGATGGGTGTTGGGATATTGTATGATCAAAACCTAATTATAACTATGTATCTCTGGTGGTTTAATAATTTTAAAAAATTGAAAGTGACTGTCACTGTCACTGACATCCTGTTGTTCATGGATTTGCTGGAGCAGGTGCCAGTAACGTCTCCATTCTCCCTGTCACGTGCTAGTGCAGCCCGATGGCATGCTGGGTGCTCTTTCAGGATCAGGGGAATGAGGACCATGATTGTTACTGTTTTAGGCATATTGAGTACACCACGGGTAGCTTGTGAGGCTCTGCTGTGCAGGCGGGATACTCTCAGTAGCTTGCCAGGCTCACCGAGAGGGATGGAGGCTTTTGGTGCAGCCTTTAATCACCTTTACAGGTGTTCCCAGTCAGGCATATATTCGGGCAGGATACTTTTGGTAGCCTGCCGGGTTCTTTGAGAGTGAAAATTAGACAATAAGACATGGCCGCAAATGAGGCAACGCGCTTCCAGGAGTTGACAATGGCTGACAATGACAATGGCTGACAATGACTAATATTACCAATAATTTTCTGGGCCTTTTGCTTTTAAAGAATGCAGTTCTTCTTTTAAAGAATGAACCATGTGGCTTCCTAAAATTAATGACTGTGGAATTAAAATGAAATTCTGTTTTAATTACTACCACTTTTAATATAGTTTGAAGTTGAGGAAAGTGATGAATGCTATCCTCTTCTGCCAAGGAGTTCTTAGGATAGGGATATCTGGGCATTTTTGTTGCATATGCATTTTATTATCATTATCATTATTATTATTATTTTGCTTTTTGGGTCACACCCGGTGTTGCACAGGGGTTACTCCTGGCTTATGCATGAGTGCATACTCAGGAATTACTCCTGGCAGTGCCCAGGGGATCATATGGGATGCTGGGAATCGAACCCGGGCCAGCCACATGCAAGGCAAACACCCTCCCAGCTGTGCTATTGCTCCAGCCCCAGTTGCATATGAATTTTAGGAGTGTTTAATCTGTTTCTTTTGGGGAAAAATCATGGGTATCCTTATACAAATCACATTAAATTTGTATAAAACTTTGGGGAGTATCACCAATTTTGGGCTGTATTAATCTTCACAATCTATATTAACAGAGAATGTGTTTCCATTTCCCACTGTCCTCTTATTTCTTTGGTGTCTTTTAGTTTTCTTTGCATAACTAAAGGCCTTTTGCCTCTTTAGTTTATGCCACAAAATGAAAGAACCTAGAAGAAATGGGTAAATTTTTGTGTTCTTATAATCTTCCAAGGCTAAAGCAAGATGATATGGAATACCTGAACAGACTTATCACAATCAAGGAAATTGAAATGGCAATTGAGTCTCCCCCAAAACAAAGCCAAGGCCCAGAACTCATAGTGAGATCTTTCAAACCTTTTAATAAGAGGTACTGCAATTCCTTTTCTGGCTCTTTCAAATAATCAACCAAATAGCAGTATTCCCAGTCTCTATGAAGCAAACATTACCCTGATACAAAAAAAAAATTGTGATTCTACTATAAAGTATAAATGCAAAGTTTTTTTTTAAATATGAGGATAAGAGGAAGGAAACCATGAGATAACATATATGTATAAAATATGAGAATAATAAATTGTCTGATGAAGAAAATCCCTAAATATTTCTGCATCTGACTTTTGAGCTAAGAAATTCCACTCAGTTCTGCACATCAATAGCACACAATTACAGTAAGGACCTACTTTAGACAGCTTATTTTAAACAACAACTAAACTTCTAACAGCTTAATTTACCTTCCTTACATCCTGACTTTCTAATATAAAATATTTCTATTAGAAAATACCCTTTTTAGACTATGCATTAAAGTTCATTTCCTGCTTTGTTGTCTTTCAACTGACAGTTAAGGCTGTTTTGCCAATGTAGACTTCTTTTCTAAGTGATTTCTACTTAAAAAAATAACCTCATGTCTGCTTAACTGCATCATGGATAGAAGAAAACACACCTATTTTTTAATGAGGGAAACTAAGATTTATTCACATAAATTTTTTATAAAACTGCAATTAGTAACATAGATTACCACTTTCACAAATTTACACACAAATGACCACCAATTATTATATGAGCAAATTTTCAATGTAAAAGTAAATCATACAGTTCATTCAGTAATGATGACTAAAATGTTTCCCTAATTTTCTTTTACACTGCCAATAAAACTTTATTGCAAATTATATTTCCTCTGGTATGACACAGTTCCAAAAGCTCTTAAAAACAATGAGAGTTGCTTGGACACTTATGTATGCTTGATCCCTGCTTAATTTGTGTCTTTGGTTTTTTGTGTTCTTGAGATAGCACAAATGCAATTGTTCATATTTTTCACATTTCACAGTTAAATGTACACTTTCAATTCATGAATTCTAAGGTGAACACATTTAGTGATGGCTTTGCATAATATGTTGTATTAATATTACCTTTCCTACAACTAGTTTCTGGCCATTCAATCATCAATTAATTGCCAATTAATCCCTATGAAAAATGAACGCCCTGATGAGTAAATTACCCTACTTCCCACATAATCCAACTTTGTGGTTGTAGCAGTATAATTGTGTAATGTATGGCCATAGCCAAACAGGCCCAGATGTTTTGCAGTATAGATGTGAGAGCATTTGCTCTTTTCTAATGCCAGATGACTTCTTTATCTTCATTTTTTTCCTGAAAAAAAAAAATCCTCTAGTAGATCCATCTCCTTGTCAGCTACCTGACTTGCAATTCTGGAACACACAACAAGAATTATACAAATCTTTCAAGAGGTATAAAAAGTTAATAATTCGATGTCGTTAATTGCCACTGTCTAATCCTATTACGTTTTCATACTTTCCCGCTGGAAAATATAACCCAATTTCTGGCATGTTCCCCACCCTTTCCCAGAAAAATGTTCTCCTCCCTATTCCTCAAGAGGACTGGAAGAATCTCCCTAGTTGACCTTACATTTTTTTAATATGTTTTCATTGTTTGCCTTCTAACTTCCCAAGTTCCACTTTTTTGTTCACAACTATTGTTATGTTGTGGTTTACTTAGATAACATTTAATATTTAGAATTAAATATGCTAGCACCTCTGATTTTATTTTTATTTTGATAATTTCTAAAACTCAGGGTTATATGTTATGTTGAATTAGGATGTAATTTGACCTCTTCAAATATTAATGCATTTTATTTTAATGACTATTTGGCTAAGTCAAGCAAGTATTTATCCTAAAAGCTTTTTAGTAATGTTCCGTATATTTTATCTTCAGATATGCTTCAATGTTTTGCAGCTAGGTTTTTAACTGTGTTTGACTTAACATTGTATTTGAATTCTCTTAATCTTTCTCAATTTGAGAAAGTTCCTTCCCACCTTTAATGAATTTTTTGGTAACTGAAAACTAAAAATGTTGTTTTTGGTTTGGTTTGGTTTGGTCCATCAACATTGTTCAATTGGACTTTCTAATAAATGTAAGTGTCCTATATATGCATTAACCATCATATTAGACACTCACATGGCTAATTGTATTTGTAATATGGTTTGTGATATTGAGGGAAAAAATTTTAAATTTTATTTATTTGAAAGTTAAGAGTTAATGTGTCTTCCAACTATTGCACTGCATAATAACTGATACAATGATGGTGGTTAGAGGTAACAGAAGGTATTCAAAAGGACATTTCTAATAACTCCATAATTTTTATTGAGAAACCAAATCTGCACTTGTTTTCCATGAACAATAAAATATTATTTAAGCCTGAAGAGATGCTCAATGGGCAGGACAATGTAGGTGGTTTGGGGTCAACCCAGAATATTCTTTTGAGTACTATCAAGGAGAAAACCCTCAAGAAGAATAACAGGAATAACCTGAGCATCTATGGATTTGGCAAAATGAGAAAAAAGGGAGGCTTTTATAATACACAAGCTCCACCTCTCAATTTTTTGAAAATAGGAGCAAGAAAATTACAATAGTAGATCTTGATTTTGGCTGTGCATTAAAATTGTCCAAGAAAGTTTTTAAAAACCAACATACAGGTAAAAGTAAAATGTATCTAATTTTTTTTGAAAAATTACTAGGTAAGGTGAGGAAGAAGTGCAATGGTATAATGGAGATGACTTGTCATATTTAAAAGGTAAAAGGTAAAGCCCTCCCGTTGATCGTCGATTTGCTCGAGCGGGCCCAGTAACGTCTCCATTGGAGACTTTGTTGTTACTGTGTCTGGCATATCCAATACTCTCAGTAGCTTGCCGGGCTCTCCGAGAGGGGCGGAGGAATCGAACTCTGGTCGGCCATGTTGGCCGCTTGTAAGGCGAACGCCCTACCCGCTGTGCTATCGCTCCAGCCCATTTGACACATATAAACATAATAAGCTCATAATGGTTCATTACATGTGTCACTATGACTTATTCTTCTATTTTTTCATTATATATATTTTTAATTATAGCTCTACCCTAGATAAATGTGCTTTAATGGTGTTAGTGTTTTTCAAAGTTTCTGTACCATTATAATATATCTTCAATATTGATTGTTATTGTTCAGAAAAAAAATGATACTATATTAATGAGGAAAAGTAGAAACATTAGTATCCTGAAAGACAGTTTTTCTTATAAACTGAAGAAAAAATTTAAAAGTCTGAGAACACATAATAAAATTGAATTGTCAAAAGACAGTATAATATAGATTGATTGTTAACTCTTTACTTACATACATGATAATGCATTTGTACTCAACTTTCTGCAAACTTGCAACAGACAACTCAGAACTACAGAAGAGATGATTGTTCTATTTTGCTCAGCCTACACTATTACTCTTTCCCCATGTCTGGTGACTTGGAATGACTCAAATGCACATTCTTTAATCATGCAACATTGTCTGAATATGGTGAACCGATCATACTCAAAAAAATGATACAGACACAAGCATCATGGATGGGGTCCACATCATTGTATCAATATACTCATATAAGAAAGTTTTTATTTCATTTTAGAAATTTAATCTGCTTGGACTAGAGGGATTGCTCAAGCCATACACAACTGACTAGAGAACAGCTCTTGTACTTAAGATTGCATTTGATACCTGGCACCTCAAGGTTCATCAAACACCACCACGTGTGAATTATAAGCACCAAAATGGGAATGACACCCAAGTTGACCACTGCTGGGGTGTCAGCTATGGACAAACAACAAACAAATTGATGAACAATGGGAGGACAGTGCTACAGTGCTAATGTTATAATGTATACCCCTCTACCTACTTTCAGCACTAAATTCTTGTTAAACTATTTTTAAATGCTGTGATAGGGAGAGAGTGCAATGATTTGGACATATTCCTTGCTCATGGCCAACAAGCATTGGATGCTCAGACATTATTCTGTTGGGGCTCAGGGGAATATATGTGATACCAGGGATCAGTGTGGGCTGCCCATCCATGCAAAGCCTTACTGACTATAATACAGTCTGCAAGGTATAATATGTATAAAAGAATAAGCATAATACAGTCTCTTTGCTGCCTGAGAATTGAACTTTTAATGGTGAACTTCATGTAGTACAGAGATGTTGATTTATGACACACACTTGAAACATATATAGTATTGTAACATGTTACATAAATAAAACAATTAAAAGCCTAAAATAAAAAAAATGATAAACTAAGAGGCTAAGTAACTTGAAAAACAAACATCACAGGGAAGCAGATGACAAAATGTGTACATTATTATACAGTAGATAGACATTTAATGTGTTAAGAGAGAAATGAAAGATCTACATTTAGTGCGATTTTTGTTTGCTTCTGTTATTGAGGAGCTTCTCAAGAAATGCTCAAGAGAAATATCAATACCACCATAGATCTTTGACCAACTACATTATAGGTTCAATGAATGCAAGTGACTGGAAATATAATGCTGCTGTAGTGCCAGGAATACGTGGGTCTCTCTGCCAAGGATGGGAACCACCAGCACTGCACCTGATATTCAGGGGACCCTGTGGTATTGGAAATAAACCCAGGCTTGGAGTAGGGTAGACATGCACTCTAAGTGCTATACTATTTCCTGGGCCCCATAATGTGACATTGCCCTGAGATCACATTTATACCTGATTTTAATGAAAATAATACGTACTATAAAATTACATCACAGAATACAGCACAAGGTTTTTAAAAATAATAAATTTAGTAAGTGTTCAGCACATCCACATATTGTTTAGAAACAACTGAATAAGCCTAGGGGTTGGCATCAATATTAACTGTTCTGGTGCAGGATATTTTCATTACCATTATGGAGAACAGTGTACAAATGAGATACCTGCATATTCACCATTAAAACTACATGTGATATTAAAATTATCTCTTTTAAAAAGGACTAAAAAAACTTGCTTGAAAAAAATTTAAATATAAAGCAAAAGCACTATCAAAAGGGAATGCCCTGCCACAGAGGCAGGGTGGGATGCGGGAATGGGGGTGGGAGGGGTACTGGGACCTGTGGTGGTGGAAAATAGGTACAGGTGGAGGGATGGGTGTTTGATCATTGTATAATTGAAACCCAAGCACAAAAATTTGTAAATCTACAACTGTATGTCATGGTGTTTCACTAATAAAAATTAAAAAAAAAATCTACTCCAACTAGTCAATAAAGTCTTCACACTGAAGTGGGAGGTTTAACCCTAAATTCTTAATATAAGAAATAAGATGATTAGTAATGCTATTATTAGAGGTTATTGGCTCTGGAGCGATAGTACAGTGGGCTGGAGCAATAGCACAGCGGTAGGGCATTTGCCTTGCATGCAGCAAGCCCGGCCAAGTCAGGTTTGATTCCTCCGTCTCTCTCAGAAAGTCTGGCAAGCTACCCGTGATGTATTCAATATGCCAAACATAGTAAAAACAAGTCTCAAAATGGAGACGTTACTGGGCCTGCTCGAGCAAATCGATGAACAACGCAAGGACATATATGTCACTGTCCTCCTGTTGTTCATTGATTTGCTCGAGCAGGCCCAGTAGCATTGTGAGACTTGTTACTGTGTTTGGCATATCGAATACATCATGGGTAGCTTGCCAGGCTTTGCCATGTGGGTGAGATACTCTGGGTAGGTTGCCAGGGTCTCTGAGAGGGGCAGAGGAATTGAACTCGGTTGGCCACGTCGGCCTGATGCAAGGCAAACACCCTACACGCTATGCTATCGCTTCAGCCCAGTATACATCTTTAGCAAAGTTACATAGTAGACATACATATTTAATTAAGTATATAATTTATATATATTCACGACATATGAAAAAATATATTTTACATATGTAAATACATGTATTTACATATATACATGTATATCTACATTATGACAAATCGGATCAATATCAATTTTCTTTTTTTTTTATTTTGAGCCACATCCAACAATTCCAGGGGTTACTCCTGTTTCTGACCTCAGTAATCAATCCTGGCAGTGCTCAGGGACCATATCAGGTTCCAGGGATTGAACTCTAGTTAGTCACATGCAAGGTAAAAGCCCTACTTGCTGTTCTGTGTTCTAGCCCTAGAATCAAATCACTTTTAATATCTTAGAGCTTAGCATCGTATTTCACAAACTAAATAAAATATTTGCATTGCTCTAAATACACTAACATATATACATGCATTTATATAATTTTATATTCCATAGACTATATCCATATTTCTATATATAAATATGTATTTATTCATATATAATATATGTGATAGCACAGCGGTAGGGCGTTCGCCTTACAAGCGGCCAACATGGCCGACCCGAGTTCGATTCCTCCGCCCCTCTCGGAGAGCCCGGCAAGCTACCGAGAGTATTCGATATGCCAGACACAGTAACAACAAAGTCTCCAATGGAGATGTTACTGGGCCCGCTCGAGCAAATCGACGATCAACGGGAGGGCCTTTACCTTTACCTTACCTTTACAGATACTTATTATTAAGTAAATTTGGTTGTATTCAGGAGTCAGTACAAGGAAAAACTGGTAGTTTACTATAGGTGAACATCATCAACTCTTTGTGTTAAATGAACTTAGTTCAAAATTAAACAATTGTATTATAAATGCAGAATTATTTCAGTGTAATGTAGAATTACATGAACAGAAGTGATAGGGCCCAACTATCATTCCTTTTGTACACAGGATCCCTTTAGGGATGAATTAAAAGGCGTAAAGAAAATCAGAAACAATTCCCTAAATCAGGAATATTGGTGGGCGAAGTAAATTAAGGTCAAGTACATCAAAATAAGAACAGAAATAATACTAAAACATGAAATACAATATATTTAGGATGAGATGTAAAAGAGAAAAAAATACAACTGAGTCCTGAATATACATCTAGTGGAAAAGGAGCGATAACCATTAACGTTGAGAATTGTTACTGGTGTCTGCTCAAGCAAATGAACAATGGGAGGACAGTGCTACAGTGCAGTGTTATTTTTTAAATAGATAAATGTATTAAAACTGACTGCACAAACTTTAACAATATTTCTCTTCATATTACCTAGTATTAAATCTTTAAAGTGATAAAAACTTGTATTGAGGTGTCAAAAATTCACTCTGATCATTGATTTTTTTTTTATAAAAAATGTCATTCAAATATTAGAAAATTTAGCTAAGCATGTAACTATTGTAGCATTGTAGCACTGTCCTCCTGTTGTTCATTGATTTGCTCCAGGGGGAACTAGTAACAGTCTCACAAGAAATTGTGAGTCTTCTTGTTACTGTTTTTGGCATATTGAATACATCATGGGGAGCTTGCCAGGGTTTGTGTACAAGACACTCTCAGTAGCTTGCCAGGCTCTCCAAGAGGGGCAGAGGAATTGAACCCAGGTTGACCACGTGCAAGGCAAATACCTTACCCACTGTGCTATCTCTCCAGCCCCATGTAACTATTAATAAAAGAAAAATTGACTAAGCTAGTCATAATCAGTTTCAGAGAGGTATTTTACCTCAAATAAAGAACTTCATCAAATTACATTAGTTTAAAAGCCATAGCTAAGAGTTTAAATGCTGAAATTTATTGGGAAGACTGAAAACTGAAAGTTTCAAATTATAGTTGAACATTAAAAAAATTAGCTGCCACAACTTTATTAAATAGACAGACATTACTCAACTTCCTTTGGCGCATAGTCTCATGTAAGAAATGCAGTAATTGAATGAGAATGATGCCTTTGATCTTGTAGTGTTTGGTCATTATAAATCCAATGGTATGTTTAATGCTATAGATTAAACTCATTAAGAAATCTGATATTTGGTGTCCATAACAATAGTACAGTAGGCAAGGCAATCATTTGCCTTGCAATCAACCAGCCTGAGTTGGATTCCCAGAATTCTATGTCGTCCCCAGAACCCTACCAGGACTGATGCCTGAACAAAGTACCAGAAATAATCTCTGAGCACAGTTAAGTGTGCCTCTAACACTGCCCCTGCCCCTCCACCCAAAAATCTGAAATTTAGAAAAATTTAATAAGACAGTCCTTTCTGTCACTGTTGTTTGTTATTTAGCAATTTTTGTTCCTCTGTTTTATCTCTCGATACCTTCCCAGACCATCCATCATCTAGCAGAAAAGTTATCACTGTTCCTATAAATTTTTCTCATTTTAGCAAATTAATTACTGTGTGTCTAAGATTTCCAAAATGTATTAATCAATACATACATTATTCATTCCCTTTTAAATTTAAAAGCAATTCCAGAAGATTATCATGTATGTATAAATTCCTTTGAGGATCATTCCTTTCTGAATTCCCCATATTTAACTGAGGGTCAAGTAGAAATTATTAAGTTAAGGAAAGTAAAATTAGCCAGTGATTCAGGGTTTTCAACTTGGAGAAATCCTATGCCTTCTGGAAGTTCAATGTAAGTAGTGATTCTGAAGAACTTACTTAAAACATATAAGCATAAAGATATGTATTTTTTTCTTTAAGAAAAGAAATTATGAGCCAAAATAAAACTGTTTTATGCTTTAAATGTGAACTACAGGAGACTACAGCGCAGGAGACTCTGCACTGTTCTCTTCTGGGAGCTGGGTTTTATAGTCTCTGGGTCTTATAGACCCAGAGACCTATATTGATAGTTGATAAAGATAACAACTGATGGCTATGGAGACGGCTCAGCTGTAGAGCACATGCCTCACAAGCTTAAGTTTCCGTGTCAAATCCCTGGCACCACAAAATAAAAATGAGACAAATATTTCTATAAATTACCATGTTTATTAATTTATTTCTACTAATAATGAATAATAGAAGGGACAAAGGGGTAGAACCACATCTGGTCATGCTCTGGCAGTGTACATAGGAGACCATATGCAGTGAACTACAGTACAGATTCTGTTGTTAAACTTAAGGGTTTAGATGCCACACATAGGTGTCCCCCAAAGAAACCACAAAAAAAAATAAGAAAGAGCATCCCTATGTAAATTTGATCTGGAATGACCTTTTAGCACAGCAGAAAATTGACATGTTTCATCTCCAATCTCTAATTTAGCAGATGAAAGAGACCTCAAATTTTATATTCATGCTAAATTCTGTTAGCTTAAGTTTTGTTCCTTCTTGGTTAAGTGCTCCCCAACTCCCCCTCCCCCCCGCAATTATTGATGAATTTTTTTTTAATGTAGTTAAAAGAACATACAAATGTTTTATTTTTTTATATCTTAGGGATAATTAATGAAAAGGCAACATACATAGAGATCAGTTTTAAGTGGCGCCCGCACAGCCAACACATAGTTGCACCTATATTGATCACGATCACGATCATCCTGTTGTTTGTCAATTGCCTTGGGCAGGCACCAATAACTTCTCCTTCGCCCTAGCTCTGAGATTTTAAAAAGTGCTGTATTCAAGGCTCTTTCAGGGTTAGGAGAATGAGACCCTCATTGTTACTGGTATTTGGCATATTGGATACACCACAGGGAGTTTGCCAGACTCTGCCATGTGGGCAGGTTACATTCAGTAGCCTGCCAGGTTGTCCAAAGTAAGAATTAGATAGTAAGATGTCGCATGGCCGCAAATGCAGCGGTGCACTTCCAGGAGCTGGGTTTTACAGGCTCTGGGTCTTGACTGTGGATGGGATTAGACAGCCTACGGCTGCGGGGGGTGGGGGGTCGGGGGGGGCAGTTGGTGGGTGTGACCCCTGCCTACTGGTAGATGGAGGATCTGGGTTGAGGATGCTCAGCCCTGATCCGAGCAGGCTTGGCGATCTCAGCCCCAGGACCTGTATGCCGGTACCTTCATGCATGTGGAGAGTGGTCTCAGCATGGTTGTGGCTGGTTCTGGAGGTCTTTGGCTGCCAGGTCTCTGCTCCGGACGGGGGTGGGGAACTCAACCCGCCCCCCTCCAAGGGGCCCGGCGAGGACAGCCAGGTGTGGGGGCAGGAGACTCTGCACTGCTCTCTTCTGGGAGCTGGGTTTTATAGTCTCTGGGTCTAGACCCAGAGACCTATATTGATAGCTGATAAAGATGACAACTGATGGCTATGGAGACGGCTCAGCTGTAGAGCACATGCCTCACATGCTTAAGTTTCCGTGTTAAATCCCTGGCACTACAAAATAAAAATGAGACATATATTTCTATAAATTACCATGTTTATTAATTTATTTCTACTAATAATGAATAATAGAAGGGACAAAGGGGTAGAACCACATCTGGTCGTGCTCTGGCAGTGTACATAGGAGACCAAATGCAGTAGACCGCATGCAAGGCAAGCATTTCATCCAGTATATTATCTCTCTGGCTCCTTCACTTTAGTTTTGAAGAAAATAAGGTAAATGAAGTGAAATCAAGGCAAGTCAGGGACAGAGTGAGACATTGTGTATCCCAGATCTACTCTTAACTTTTCTCCTCAGTGACCATATTTCTTCTGGTTGATTTTTGGAGACTTCATCCACTAAGACCCATGTGCTTCCTTTTTCTGTCTTCCTCTTACAGTTAGTTGGCTACTGAGAGGCAACAGGAGATTGGGAGCATGAAAACAGATTACTTGATGTTGACATCAGCAGCAATTCCACACCTGCAGTTCCAGCATTCTAGAAAGCTCTGCCCTGCTCTTCTCACTGGAATTGGGCTGTGGTAAAGATTCTTTATTATATGTTCCCTCAGCATAACAGGAGCTAAATGTTCCCCTTGTGAGCTGACTGTAGTTGTTTCACTATTTTCAGTTGCTTCACTATACACTGCCGAGCACTAAATTGTTACCATCATCATCTGAAATGATTCCTTTGAGTGTGTCACCTAAGATAAATCCCTTATGATTTACCAACTAGCAGGTAAATGCGCGAATAGATATAATGATTCTATTTACCCAAACACCTGTAAATATAGGATAAAAATTGGTAAAGTTTTATTGGCAGAAATAAAAAATAATTCTGGAAAACGATGTCTTAATTTCCTCAAGTTTAATGGTGGTAAAATTCAAAATATGTGCATCTAAAAATGTGGGTGGCATTAGGCCTCATATTTGAATACCTAACTCTGATTTTCTTGTCATTTCCATCTGTCTCAGTAGTTTACATTTAGTTTCTATAGTTTAATGCATCCAGACCTGTTTACATTTTAAGTAAAGGGGGAGAAATCCATAAAATAAATTGAGCCTGTAGCTGGGGAAATTTTGATTGTTAAGACTGCAAATATGCTGAATTTATTTTTCTTTTGAAAATTATGAAATAAGCAGAGATGCCACTTACTTTCAATGTATCTACCCAGTAAGTAGTGAAGTTGTCTTTATGCTGTTTCTCAGCATGTGAAAGAAAACCTGTTTGTGAACAACTGCCGTCCTCCCTTACAAAATCTACCTTACATTTTATCATTTTATTTCCCACTAAGTTTCCTTACCTCACAATTCAATTTTATAGAGCATGTTTTTTTTTGCTATCAAAACAATATCAATCATTTGTAAAAGTTACTTGAAGTCTTTCAATTCATAAGATTCTTTACCCATTTTTTAAACTAATAATAGTATACCTCTGTTAGATTGTTCCTTTTTCAGGCAGCTAAGAATAGTTATCCCAAAGTTTAGTGTGCAGTCCAGACAGTTTAAGAAGATACTTCTGCAGAGACTGAGCACATTTCACCACTACATTTGCAAATAACTATCACTTTACAAGAATAAATTTTTATTTGGGTGTCATTTCTGGCAAAGCTTTAAGGCTATATTTTCAAAGAGCAAAATTCCAGGCTGTTAAAGTTCTACTGGCAACTCCTAACATAAGCTGAAAGCTCCCTCCCCTAGGATTCTGCAAAGCCTAAGAAAAATGACTTCATCCTAATCAATTTCTTTTCATACAGTCATGCAAAATACCTGGCTGTTTTTGTTTGCTTTGTTTTGAGTTTTATCTTTACAGTAATATGTAGAAGGGTGTGATGCGGAGTAAAACAAAGGAAAATAATAAATGTAGAAGTCAGAAGATTTAACTAGAATGGTCATCATATGATCAGTTATAGCCTACTGGATTCTTCAAACAGTTGTATATTCTTCCAGCTAAATAGTGTATTTTGTAACTGTAATTTAATCACCAAAATCAAGCGTTAATACAGATGCTATCATTAATAATATCTATTGACAAGAAATTAAATGGGGAATCTTAATACTGTACATACATGTATGAGTTTACATAAATGAATTGTATTTGTGTTTTAAATATAATTCTCATGTACTAGTAAATTAAGTATGCTCTTTTTCTAGTTTTTCTCATGTTTTCTTGTGGTCATTAACCTTTCTATGAAAACAGCAAAAATAAAGATACTTAAAACAATTTGTATTAATAGTTTCAATCATTATAGCTACTCAAGATTCAGTAAACTAACATTTAACACCTTATAAAAAAAGTTATAAAGATAAACCACAGAATTTCTAAATAAACTTGAAATCTAAGAATAAAATAAATCCTATCAAACTTTGAAGAGCAAGGTTTTTGAGTTTTGAGTTTCAACCTTTAATCAAAACCCTAAAATTTTTATTTCTGTAAGTTATTTCCTAGTAAACCTTGTTATATTTGCAAAGACAGCTAAATTCCAAGAATCAAAATAAACTGTTTTAGAATCATTAATTATTTAAGGAAATCCTGACTTTTAAAGATCATGAACAATGATATACGTCAAATCCAGTTTAATTTTTAGATCTATGTAGTATAGGAAGGATAAAGTGATTACTTTAAAAGATTTGTCCATTTTCATAGAAACATATAAACACTTTCCATAATAGGTTTTACCTCATTAGGTTTGTTCAAATGTGCATGTGAAAGATCAATGCGTAGATTCCAAAATTAAGTAAAAAATAATTCTAGTACATGTTTAAAGTTATATAAAATGTCCTGTGTGTTCAGAATTATCACATTGATTTGGACAACATAATGAGAATAAAGGTTTGAATAATGGGAAACTTTATGGTATATTTAAAAATTCAAATGTAGAGAAAATTAATAATTGACCCATTTAATAAAATAAGAATGTATGTGCTTATGAAATAAATCTGCTGAATAATAAGGTTGTCAAAGATTTTAAATTAAAATACTTTGAAAAATAAATTGGTGTCCAAAATTTATATAAAAGCAGCAACATTATTATTTTTCTATCATTGAATACTACTTATCATAAACTTTTTAACAGAAGAATTCTCTAAATTTCTATGCATAACTAAAAAATTACTATCTCAAATGATATTGGATTGAAATGAATTTTGCCCAACACAAATACCAATTTAAAATCAAGACCTAAATAATATTTTACTACTGTAAGTTTTGCTCCATGAAGACAAAAAATACACATATTAAAAAAATTTTTCCAGTTGGATTTTGTGCATTACTGAGGACTAGGGTTTACGATAGATAAAAAGTCCTACAACTATTTTTTCATGTTTCTGCATCCTTAATTAGGGTTTCAATCTAATACAGCTATCCAAAGAAAGAGTACGAAGAGAATCATAATAAAATGAGAAAAACTCTGTGTGTTTAATTTCTGTGGAAAAAGCTTTTCACCGAGAAGTAAACTATAAAATGACTAAGAAGGCCTAATAGAGAGATATAAGCTGTGCCAATAAAACAGGTCTCCTTACTTACACTTGTTACAAAAGAAATAAGCCTTATCTAGCTCAAATTTTAATTTATGGGTTTTGGCCTTGGTTGTTATTTTATTTATATCTCTCTCTTCCTTTCAGTCATAAGAACTAATCACCAATGTCACAGCCAGGAACTATAATTTAATGATTACTGGAGAATTAATCTTTCCATTTTATGATTACAATCAATAAGGAAAATGCTATTATGACAATCTTACTTGAGATTAATGTGATACCATATTTCCCCTATACAATGGTTTACTATTATTAAAAATAGACAATATGGTGAAATAAACAGAATTTTAAACAGATAATCATCTATGACTATTAACTCTACAAATACAGGTGAAGTAATTTCTGTGCTTCATTTTCCACATTTTTTTTTATTGTGAGCATTTGTCATTCGCAGAAACCTATAATCATTATACCATTGCTTAAAAAGTAGATTCTAAATTCTCATTGATAAATAGTATGAACATAAATTTAAAATTTGAATATTTAATGCTGGAGTTTTTAAATTCACAGTGAGGTATTAGCAGTGTTATCCAGATTTAATATTTAATGTTATTCATTTTCATATTTACTATGTAAATAAAGATTTTACACAAAATTGGTACCCATTCTAATTTTTATGTTTTTAATTTTTATTCTTCATCCTATCCACTATTGTTTCGGTAATAAACCAGCTTAATATTGAAATGAATGTTTTGTTAGAATTAGACTAAAATAATTTAAGAACACTCATGTAGGTCATTGCTATTCCAAATTTTTTTTTTTATGTCAGGTCATTTAAAGTGTTCACATCATAAACTAATCTATCACTCCAAGAAGACTGATTGATTTTTTTTCTTTCATTCCAGTGACTTGACGTTTAATTCATTCAGTATTATGCTGCATAATTAAGAACCAGATGATTACTTTAGTTCTAAAGCAAATACTAAAAATCCAGTAGCAGAGATGATAGAAATTAACTTTTTCTTTTCAGAAATTATTATCGAGATACTCTGGGAAAAATCAGAAAATAAATATAACACTTAGAGAGATAAAATATTATTCTGAGTTAAACTTTTTAGCGTAATACCTACTTACTCTATACAACCAATAGACAAAATTTGGCAACAAATATTTTCTGACTAGAGTCCATTTATAAACTATTGGCAGTTTTACTAGAATTCAATATGATTCAAACCTTGTGCAATACATGACTCTAAATGGCTCCCTTTAAAGATATAATATTGATTATAATAAAGTTTTCTCATATTCACTCAATAAATTTGAATAAAGAATATTTCATATTGATTTGTTATATTATCTCCACAGAAACTAAAGATGTTTTTTCTGAAATCTGTGTTTTAACTGAAATGTGTTTTTTTAAATTTTTTTAGTGAAACACCATGAGGTACAGTTGTAGACTTATAAATTTTTGTGCTTGGGTTTCATTATACAATGATCAAATACCCATCCCTCCACCTTAACTGAAATGTTTTAACTGAAATCTATTTTGGTTGTTTGAATCGAAAGTCAGCAGATTATCCCTATTAAGTTACTTAGAAAACAATAAAATGTATTTGAAGTTAAGTAACCTACACCATTTATAGACTTTTCCTTCAAAATCATCACTTGTGTAGATTGTTTTAAGTATAGCCGTAAATTATGATTTTTAAGAGTCTCTTTGAAGATATGATATATGTTGACTGGTAAATGATATTGAAAACCATAGCAGTTCAAAACAATTTAATAAATATAAAATAACAATGCTTCTCTACAAACTTGGTTATTTTCAATTGTCAATAAACTGCAGCGGAAGTAAACGTCCATAAATATTTGTTTCTAAACCTTTAAGTTTCTTCTTGACTGTGTTTGTGTATATGTGTATGTGTTGTATGGGAAAGGAAATTCATGAAATACACACCAAAAATGTTACATATTTAGTATACCATCATTACCCTGAGTAAAGTTCCCTTTTAATACTTACCGCTGTTTAAAATCTATTAGAATTTTATATGGGCATGCACAAGTATGTATTCACATAAAATTTCAGCTTTATATCCAAGGATACAGGATTATAGTTGTGACTTTGGCCTAAATTTATGAATTACATTGCTCTCAACTATAAAGATATAGCAATTACAAACTGTCTAAAAAAACGCTTTGGTTTCTATTATGTGACCTTCACCAATATACTTCCTAAATAGTAAGAGTTCAGAAATTTTTATATTTTGTAAATACTAAAATTACTATAAGTTAAATAATAGGTATATGGGTTAATAATACAAGATGTGTAGAGATTTTCTTCATTGTTCTAATTTCTAAGCTCAAGATGCTCTTAAAATATCATGGCAGGAACTATGAGACCAAATGCAATATCATCATAGAAGAAACAATACTTTTAATTGAACCTATCAAAAAGAAGAACTAACAAATGCTAATTTATTAAATTGTAAACTTGGAAAATTGAAATACATATATTTACCAGAAGTTCATTGATAATTCCATTTAATAAAACAAGATTTTTTAAATTATACCATCAAAGGAAATGCTCATTTTAACGTCCAAGTGATTCTAAAAAAATTAGTTGCACTTCTCAGTCAAGATGCAGTCATTCATAATTGATTGTGTATCTGAGGCAAGCCTTTGTGCTCCTATTTTTTAATCACTCTATCAGATTCAATATACATAAATAAATTTATATACTATACATATATAATATGCATATGTCCCAACCAAAAGAGGTTAGCACTATGACAATCATTTTCTTAAGAGAATTATTATCAAAATGTCTTAAGGTAATATGTCCTAGGATTTACTTTTGCTGGCCCCCATCCACCACCAAAATAACGTGTATCTATGTGAAAATACACTGTTCCTTTACACAGGAATTAATATGCATTGGTTCTGTCCAGGAACATTCCATCATATGGGTTTTTGTATTTCAGAAAGCAAATGAATATTAAGAACTTCTGGTAATTGGGGAAGTATGCTGACCAACCTAATCTGAAATCGACATTTTATTTCATATGTATATATACGTATATGTAGAGGTAGATATCAAATTAAATCTATCAGCTGCTCACTGTATTCTCAAACTGTGAGTGTAAATGAGGATGGAGAAACCTTACCGTGATAAACTTTTCAACCCTACGGGCAAGAGAATTTCACTTATGGTAAGTAGACCCTATTTCAAAATGAGATCTGATCATGACTTTCTTACATACAAAGTAATTTGTGATGACATATTAAAAATCCACCCTTGATCATGGAAAGTAAGTTGAACTTTCAATTTGTTACAAAAGATGCCATCCTATACTGTTGGTGATGAACAGTTGACATCTTTGATGCAAAGTAACTCAAAATATACGCTCAATCAATTATGTGGGATCCGACCTAAAGCATTACAAGTGATGAACATTTTTTCAGTCCTTTTAAGTAGTATATGGAATACCTTCTAGGACTATTAAATCAATTTCACAAAGGGAAAAACGGAAACGAGACCTTCGAAAAAGAAGAAACGGAGATTGTACAATGGCTACAGGAAACTAGTGACAATCCCCATTCATTGCAAATCATTTTCCAACAATTTAATAAAAATTGATAAAAGTTTGCCGGGAAAGCTATGGTTCCTCTGGGATGCTACTATTTAGTTCCTAGGCTTTGCTTTCAAGCATCCCTTTTAATAAGATTCCACTTTTCCCAGGTTACTCAATTGATTCCCAATTGATCAGTCCCTCTGGGGAGCGCTCTAATAAGCCAACCTTAAGCAGCACCATTTGCCTCACTTTTTGTAGCTCAATACTTGTCTTCTGTAATACTAGCTTGGCGTATGATTTTACTTTACACTTTTTGGAACTCAACTTTTCTCATAAGATTAGCACCTTCTACTAAGAACCGTCTTTCTTCAAGATCGACTACCTATTTTTTGTTTCTTTGACATATTTCTTAGGATCTGCTGCATGCCTAGAGTATATATCTTCTTCCTCAGAGAAAATAATTCTTTTTTTTTTTACCATTTGGATTAGGATGCTATTTAAATAACTCTGAAACCATAATTTCTTCTTGAAATAAAAAAAAAATTTCCTTAGACGCCCAGCCAAGTGGCGTTGCGAGTTCCAAACGTTGTGCAACAATTAGGAAATCCAGTTAATCATGGGGAGAATCAAATCTTTCGGAGTAGGGACTTGCAAAGGAAAAGCCAAAGGGTGGTACCCCCAGCACAACGCACGCAGAACGAGGTGGACACCGCAACCCAGGGCGCGTTCCCCTCCCCAGCGTTCAGATGGAAGGTCACGCTTCCCAATCGATTTCAAGCATACTGTCACTTGTCCTTTTTTCTCGACTCCTGCTAAACTAGTTTACACTTTGGAGAGTTTAGCGCGCTGGCTGCAAGAGCTGCCCTTGGAGAAACACGTGCCCCCGGGGAGAAAAAAAAATAACAGATCCAAAGCGGGGTCGAGGAATTTGGCGCAGGGTAGCCGGACAGTCCAAGACATTTCCCACCTTCCCTACCGCCTCTCTCGAGTGCCAGAACAGCATCCCGTCATCATTCGGTCCCCAATTCCTCTCCCCCCACCCACCGGGTGCCCACCGCAGCCTTACCCGAGCTGTCGCTTTTCCTCTTGCCGCCACTTCTCTTCTCCGCCTCGGCGGGTGACAGCGCCTGGCGGCCGTAGTCCCCTGGCGCGCACGTAGCCCCGGAGGGGGTACTGGAACCCAAGCTGGAAGAATTGGAACACAGGACCGGCGGGCTGCTCCCCAGTTCCGGGGGCCCTCCCGAGTCCGGCTGCAGGCAGAGGCTGTGGCGAGCTGCGCTCGGGGGGGAGGACATCTGCGGGAGGTGCCAGTTGGTCTGCAGCGCTTGGTGCTGCTGCTGCTGGTGGTGGTGATGGTGGTGATGGTGGTGGTGGTGGTGCCCCCTGTGATGCTGGCTGGCAAACATGCCCTCCTCGTTGGGGTATCCTGCGATTATGCAAGACGAGGAAGAAGTGGAGAGCTCGGGGTAGGACATATGATCGGATCTTCCATGGAGGGCGAGGGAGGACTGGGAGAATGGGTGCAAGCCTTGCGCGGTGGCGTGAGGGCTGCGCAGGCAGCCAAAGAGCGGGTGTTCCATTGCATGCAAGTCTCGGGTTCCAGGCAGCAGACTTGCCGACGGCTCCAAACGCCACCACCCTCTGTCACTTTTCACTGGATACCGTGCGACTTTTTTCCCCCTCCCAACGCCACAAACCGCTCGTGTCTCGGCGAGCTCGGAGAATTTCGGTGCTAAGCACTAGCGGCCAATCTCCTTTACGTCTAACACCGGGGACCCGAAGGAGCTTCCCTCCAAACTACTCAGATGTCAAGAGTAGGAGAGGTGGAAGCCAAAAGAAGGTGGTCCCAGAGAACTGCTTTCAGGGGGAAACGGCTCTGAGAGGTTATAAATAGAGTGTAATGTGAGCTGGGGGCTGGCTTAGGAGCCCGGCGCTGACCACATGCAAACTGCCTCCAAAACTCCCGCTCAGTCCGCGCCACGCGCTCCCAGTTCCACTTCCTTGCCCTGGCTGGACTCACACGGCGCGCCCACGCCCGCCGTTCCTGCCAGCCGCCCGGACTGCAAGTTGCACCCTACAGCTAACAGCTCCCCAGAGACCATCAGCTCTCCCCTCCCGTCCCGGGGCGTAGAGGGGTGGGGTGGGCTGGGACAGGGGAAATCCAGCGCACTGCAGCGCGCGCCAGCCCCAAGCTCTCACACAGTATCCCGCCGACTCTCGGCTCTCGGGGAAGGAGAGCGGTTACCCTGGGAAGTTAGGGTGCGCCTAGTTTTTGAAGAGCATGAAAGAAGCAGTAGGAGAAAGGAAAAAAGACCAGAGCGGGCTGGAAACGCGCTAGAAGCTTCCAAACTTCACATCTCATAGTAGCCTGAGCGCAGCGCGCGTCTTAACGTCTTGCAGCTGGTGTCTGTGGGTGGGTTGTGAATAAGTTCTTACTCCCTGGCTGAGGTTGTTACTGGGACCTGCAGGGCTGGCTGGAAGGGGTCATTCTCGGCGCGGAAAGCAGAGAGACCCCGGAGGGCAGAGGGGAAGAAAAAACAAGAGGTGACAGTTACTGCAATTCGGGTCCTTGGAGCCTCACCTGTGATGCTAGGTGGGCTTGACCTTCCCCAAGCTTTCCTCAGAAGTGCTCCATCTCCCCTTGGTTTTTGTGGCCCCAGTCAATGCCTTTGCTATAAATCCACCTAGAACTTCAACAGCAGTCCCTAGCGATTTCCTTCTGGTCAGTAAGATGTGTAAAATGCACGCACCTTGCCAACCTACCCCCTCCCCCCCCGCCCCCCTCCCCCACCCCAGCCAGCTCGGTTCTCACGTAGCTACAGAAAAAAATCCATCCTCTCTTCCGCTCAAAAATCAAATAATCGCACGGCCTCCTCGCTCCAGGACATCATTTACATTAAACACTAATATCCCTCAAACTTCACTGAATTTGGGTGTTCTGGCTCTCCCAGGTACATCAGAGAAAATGAGATGCGAAAACGCGCCACTAGTTTATCAGTGCCACCGACAGTCGGCCTTTGATTACAGCCACTTGTTGGAGGGGTGATACTGTCTGCTGAGGGCAGACACTTTTGCACAGGGGAAGCGAAATAAGCGTCCTGAGCTGCAGAAGTGAAGGAGCTCAGTCTGGACGCAGAGAAACTTGGATTTTTCACGAGTGAATCCGTGCTCACCTATCAGAGGAGGGAACTTGCATGAGCCACCAGCAACGTCACCCCATTATTTTCATTGTCTCGGGTGTCCAGAGGGTGGGGGCTAGATCTTTGAAGTTGTTAATGGGATTAATGAGCAGCAAACTGGGCTAACCATCTGGTTTGAATTAAGAAAAAAATATTGATTAATCTTTGAGAAGTGATCCCAAGGCAAAACATTTTTCCTTGGCCACCACCCCCCCACCCCACCTCCACACAGACACCTTACTATCTCTCTCCCTTTTCCTCAAGTCATAAGCCAGAATAGTTAATTTTCCAATAAATCTTAACATCCATGTGAAAGATAGTATTGTTTTCCAATGCTAAGAGGTGGGGCAGTGGGGGGGGGGGTGGTGATCAGCAAATCTAAGATTTGTTAGTGCTGCCTTCTTTAACGGAAATTGAGCCCTATTTTAAGGGAAATTAGTTTTGCAGACTTCGTTTTAAAGAAGTTAAAACTTTTGTTCACCAGCTGCTCAGCTTTTCAGTCTGGGTCTGAGCTGGAACCTGCTTACAGGCATTTGACGGTAAGACTTTCTTTGTGAGTATTTGGGGTCTCAATGTGTTTTTAGACTTCGAAAAGGGGGGGTTCTTCAGGTTGCACGTTTCCAAGAGTATTAAGTCCTGGCAGGACGGCGTCCAGGACTTAGATCTTAAGAATATTTCTTACTGCCACTCCCCACGCCCTTGGCCCTTTAAGGATGAAAAAGGAAAAAAAAAAGGATAAAAAATTCTTCTAATATTGTCGGAATTTTTTTTCGAAATTTCATTGTGTTTATGGTTTCAATATGTGCTCTGATATTAAAAGTTGAAGTACAAAGAGTAATACTAAACTTTCAAAACTCGGGTAGTTTGTCGAAGGAGTCTCGCTGAAAGTATTAAAAGGCTTTATCCAAAGAGAATTTTAGGCAACCACTTCACTAAACAGTAACCAGAAATATTTAGTAATATAATACTATCTACTAAAAGTATTGTGGAAAATGCCAGATAAAACTAACGGAAGATATACTCGATCTGTGGACATCCATTAAAAAAAAATCATGAAGCTTCTTTTGGTTTGCATTTTAGTGGTTCAGTGAAACTGAGAACTGAGAAATAGAAGGATTCGGATTTAAGCAGTGCGTTGCAGGTAACTAGCAACTAGTAAATGGCACACTTTTGAGCTCTAGGAGCTGCCACTTACACTTGAACATACCTTGGAGACTGCTGGTTTCTTCTCACTCACCACTTTACCTTACCTTAGATATAACTATGTAATGAAATTTCTCTTCAACCTGCTTCAGTCAACTTCTGAATGGTGATACAAGGAAGTCTTGGGAGGGGATGGAGGGGCGGGGGGGGGGGGGGGGGGGGGGGGAGGGAGGAGAGAAAAAGAGGTTTCAAAGGGAAGCCTTTCTTTCAAAGACAGACCTTTAAAACAAAGCTGTTTAGAAAGGTGTGCCTCTGTGTGTCTCTCTGCGTGTGTTTATTAAATCACAAAACATAAGTAAAAACTATAAAGTCTAAAGAATAATATAAGAAAAATGTTTGGGGGGAAACAAGTGCTAAGCATAGCATGAAGTAAAATTTCTCCATTATAAATTTCCAAGTTCATGATTCCATGAAAGTTTTTCAACTTTTTTGCTTCTTACAGTATTGACTTATTTTCTAGGCCATACTTTTTTTTTTATGAAATACTAATGGAAAAACTCCTTGTGTTTTCTATATTAGCTAGTTCAGTATATCCATCTCTAAAAAATTCAATGTTGAAAGATGTCTTTATCTTCCATGGCAAATAAGATTATGAGAAATTGTAAAATTTATTATAAAATCTCTATTGCATTCATTTAATACTATATACGGAATTTATAAGAACAATATAATTGAATTTTCTCAAAAATATTACATTAGTTCTAATACTTCATGTCAAATTTTGATGCTGAGAAACACATAATAGGGATTAGATGTATGGAAAAAAGCAAGCTGTTTCTTCTGTATAAGCATAAATGAAGTGATTTTAAACATGTGCTAGGTTCTTTAAACTTGTTTTTAATGCACATATTAGTCCTTCTGTTTAAATGAAATATATAATATTGTGGGCAGGTTTTATAACTTAGTACTACATTATTTTAAAGGAACTAGAACTTATATTAAGTAATACAAGTAGTTTGTTAGAATTATAAGAACAACTAAAAGTGATTTATATGTTTATGATCAAGTATAAATTGCAAGGATAATAAAATATTTGTAAAAAATTTAATCATTAATTAAATAAATATTTTTTCTTATTATTTTGCTCTCAAGTTAAATCTGCCTTGGAACATAAAGTCAACCTGTATGAAATTAAGAGTGAAAAATTAAATAGAAACTTGTTTTCTCTTGAAATTTTGTTTAAGATAAAAATGTAATTCATTTTTCTTCAAAAGCAGGACAATTGCTCCTTTAAGTTGGGACTTCTGAAATAAATTTTAAAATATTGAAAGATGCTGAATGTCCAATGCTAATACTCTAACAATATATTTTATAATTAAAAAAATTAAAAATTGCCATTCTCCAGTAATAAGCATTAAATAATAACCAAAGTATGGCTTTTCTCAATTCTATCTCTCCTAAATTTAGACTTATGATTTCATTAATAAATTGATGTTTTCTTCTATTCAAGCATCATATAGCAAATTATCTTTGTAATACTAGCACAAATTTATATTAGTACTGATAAAATGGAATTTGTGAACCTGCATTATAAATTCATGATATATTGTTTTATCATTTTAATTGCTTTATTTTATAAAATTTTAAACATTGCTAGTGCATAATTATATATAATGTAAATAAGTATTTTTGTGTCCGTGGGAGTGTTAAAATTAGGAAGATCTTTATTACGACTCAAATTTCAAAAATTTCTAGCAGAATTAGTTTTGTCTACATTTTAACCAAAGACAGTTTATATCTTACTAAGATGCGTGTAGAAAATAATTATCATAATTTTTTGCTTTTATTTTCACTTACATTCTATGTTAATTTTATTGATAAATATATTTATCATGAATTTTTATAGTCAGAAATAGTCTCCTTTACATCTCTTACTATAATTTGTATAGGCATATCTTAAGTTATGTTTTATTCTATGCCACCAATTTCACAATTATCAGATTTTCATTCTCAACTTAATGGAAATAAATGACTTAATTTTTCAGTGTCACAGAAAGCAGTATTATGAGTGAATTGAACCTAAAATGAGTTAATAGATCTTGGAGATCAAAAGTCTATTGAAATTTTAAATACAATAATTATATGTAAAGACTTGGTCTTCTGTTTTTTTAAACTTGAATATAACAGTACTAGTATAGTTTTGACATTATAGTAGGTTATTTATGTATTTTTAAATTTTTCATGGTTCATCAATTTTATAGCATGTTTTACTTTTAAAGCAGTTCATTGTGAACCTGGGTTGATAAATTGAATCACTAAAACTGACTATATTTTAACTTTTTTGGTTTGGCTCTAAATAATATTAATATTAATTAATTAATATCTAATTAATATTCAAATTCAGCAAAGAAATACCCACTGACTTTGATGTCATCATTTTTGTTTACAGGAATAAAGTGAAAAGTGTTGCCTATACGTGTATCAAACAAACAAAAAGTTGAAGCCAAGTACATGACCTCCCATGAAACAAATTCTTTGTAAGATTTTAATACTTGTATCTTGATTCAGCTCATATTTGTATTAAAAAACTTTCTATTTTTTATGTTTAGTAGAATACAATGGCCACTTGAAAATAAATACAAACAGGAATGAAATCATTAAATGACAACTAGCTATTTATGTCTTGGCCAACCTAAGAAATTAGACAGAAAAGAGTATGTCCAAATAAGAGCAAAAACCAGGTGTTTAGTAAATGAACATTGAGAAATGAAATAAGACAGATTATTACATAGAAAATACTTTTATCTTTAATAATATAAAATGTACTTGACAAATCACATATATATAAAATAATAATTAAAAGATCTCAAGTGCTTCTAAGTTTTAATAGAATTTTTTAAGTTAGTAATTAGGTCTTTATCTAAAATATATGGTATATATATGTTTAAAAAATAAATAACAAAATACTCTTCTGAGTAACAATTTAAAATAATCACATGTGAATCACATAAAACTTAGGCAAGGATGCACTTGATGCCCAGACTTTCTCTAATGTTTGAGGCTGTGAATAACCATTGTTTTCTTGTGTTACAAGTCTGTAACCTGAATCTCATTATAGTCAATTGTTTTTTCTAAAATATGTTTATTTTTAGAGGAATATTTCTGCTTAGTCAGGGTAATAGTATATGAAAAAAGAATATACTGTTTTTTAACAGATTTCAGTGACTGAGGACAAATATACTGGACCAACTACTGGCTAGAGGACAGGAATTTTAGTAGAATCAACAGGAACCAGAACTCAAAATTCATATGAAACATGAGTTATTTGCCTAATACTCAGAATAAGTCAGTTCCTTACATCATCATCTTTACAAACATGAAAATCTACTGGCAAAGTAAAACTTTCCAGTACTAATAAGTGTTTAAGTTCTGTATGAAACCTCTTCAACCTGTAGAGTCGCTACAGAGATTCCCCCCCCCCCCCCCGGCATGTTTGTTTTCATGAACCTTGCCTTATAAACTCAATATTGCAGGAACCATTCTTGATCCAATTCTATATTTCCATTGAGTAGGTCTTTACAGCATAAAAAATTCATGGGCATTGACTGACAAAAGAATAATCTTAAGACACTTTATGATAAAATATAGTAAAGTAAAGATGATCTTGGGGAGGCACGGTAAGAGAGTAATAGAAAACCTTACTATTCTTTATTCTAGAGTATGTATCTATTATGATTTGTTACATTTCATTAAAGATGATTAAGTGTATTGCTTACAATTAGGTTAATGTTTCTATGAAGATGCACTCACTGTCAAGTTAAATGAATTAATGTGTTATCAAATATGGTAAATTCTCTTTTTGGCAAACAAGTAATATTTTCTTGATACAGCAAATATGTAGACTTTAAAAAGAAAACTACAATTATTCCCTTCCTGGGTAATTGTTACATCCTTTTCCATTTTACTATCTCTAGGCCCAGAGTAGCTGTCAATTCCTGCCATTTTTGTTTTTAATCATCTCTTGCGTCCTTTGCTATTTAGTTAATAATGTGATATGATCAGAGTAAAATCCTAAATTCCTTGGATTTTAAGATCAGATTTTCCAAAGTATGTCCCATACATCATCTGATAGGTCCTGCTAAAGCAGATGACTGAGGCCCAGGTGGTATTTTTTGAAATTGTTCTCCCAGGTCGTAAGATAAACACACAATTATAAAATTCTGCAAACCCCCAGCCCCCAAACTCCATATTCCATGTGTGATAAAAAGAAATGAAGGGGATGAAGAGATAAGAAGCAGCACAGGGAAACCTGAAAATGTTATGCACTGTAAATCTGAAGTATCTGAATTATTTATTTTAATAACATTCAAATTCATGTGTAATTCTTTTATATAAACCATTATTTGTCTTAAATAAGCAGCAAGTGTGAAATAACTATCAAGTAGCATTTGTGATCAAATATATTATTGCCATGACTGAAACAAAGAACTGGGTTCTTGGACTGTCCTGACAGTCCAGGGATCATAAAACTGCTAAATCTATACTTTAGACTAATAAACTTCATATATTTCTATGAGTACATATGAACAAGCTTAAAATCCATTGAGCAAGCTTAAAATACAAAGAACAAGCCTCATATATTTCTTCATATGTTTCTTCATATATCTCTAGATTATATCATTGCCAACCCAGTCTCTTAAATCTGAGAAATTGACTGTATACAAGCTCCTCTTTCATTTAAGCCTATATGAAATAGAGAATTCCGAAGCATTTCTCTTTAATAGACATCACTTTTTTCTTCATTACCCACAGAATCACTTTACTTGAGGACCTGATCCTCCATCCTAATCCCAATCCTCCAAATCTCTTTGCAGAGGACCCCTAGAGCATTGCTCCATCTCCAGAGCAGAAAGAGAGGAGGTTGGGGGGGGGGAGGTGGTAGGTGGTAGGGAAGCAGGGGGTTAGGTGAATCTAGGCTTTGCCACTTTCTAACTGTTTTTGTTGACTCAAAAGAATACTAGGATGAATAAACTAGTTTTGACTAACATAACACCTAATGTAAGTTCATCTAATATGAAATAACTTTTTAGTTACATTTACAGATGCATTATTTTATGAGTGGAGCCTTATTGGTTATTAATCATTTAAGATGCAATTAATTCATTCTAAAATGTGTTTAAGACTAATTTATAAAGCACATTTTAAATCATAATAAGCTTTTATATCAAACACATAAAATAATTGTATATGCAAGGTTAAATAAAATATTGTTTAAATTATTTTTTGCTTTTAATATTTTAACAATTAGAATATTTAAAATACATGTGAATAGCATTGTATTCCACTTAAAGCTGATCTAGAGGATGTCATTTAATCCTTTATCCCTTTTATTCCCTCTCCATCACAAATAGGTACCAAATTACATATGTATCTGTCAAAATGATGTAGCACCTGAAATCTCTCTGTAAGTCGATCCTTTTGACCTCATGATTTGGAGCTTCACAATGTGATACCACACCTGGAAATTTCCAGAAGAAGATCTCAATGAAACACAGGAAATTCCTGGAGAGGCAAAGTATCCCATTTGAAGACATAGTTACTCTTCTCTGCCTCAAAAACATCATCTTTAATTAACTGTTGAAATACTTGAAAGACTTCATTTAGCAATAGCTTTTGCTAAGAAAGAGGAGCAAGGTATATTACTTATGATGGACCAGACAACGGTGTCACAATGTGTTAACCTCTACATTTTACTGCTTTAGCAAAAGTTGAGTCTTATACTTGAAACTCCTGGTGCAAAATGCTTGGCTTCCCTAGCAGCAACTGCTCATGTAAGTCAATTCAGTTCTTTTTTCAAAATACCACTGCAGTTCATTAGGTAAGTGCCAAAATTTATACATTGTCTTACACTATTTGATGTTGAGGTGATACACAGTAATTCATTGAAGTTTTTTATTCTTCACATTTTTGTACAGAGCAATGTTATGATAGATTCATAAGGAAACTGAAAAATATTGTAGTGCACCTGACTGATTGGTTAAATAGTAACAATTTCTGCCAGACAAGAATTGGGAAGATTACAAATTTGCTCCTGTTGGGTCTAATTCTGACCATTAATATTGAGTCTCTCTACTGTCCTAAGTTCACAGGTTCTAGAAAAAAGTAAACAATAAATAAACTCCACTGAGCATATGTACAAGTGTATTTCAACAGGTTTTAGTACCCATGTTGCTACTTTATCACATCAGGAGAGCGTGATTTCAATAGAGCAACAAAGAATATTGAGCTGATAAGATGTGATGGGATGCTTAACCCGGCTTCGGTTTTGTTTATTATTATTAATATAATTCATTAATTCATTTATTCTTGTGGTGTTTTTGTGTAGTGTTTCTCAAACTTTTTTCTATGGCCTCTTTCTGAACTTCTGTCCTTCCTATATTTCCTTCCTGTGCTCTCCCAGTTTTTTGCCCTGGTCTGGTGCTCCATTAAGACAATTTTAACCCGTGGCTCCGCTGGAACATCCTTGGGTATCGCTAAAGAGCTCAGTTGAAAAATGGTGCTTTAGAGCAGAGGTTAATCCCTATTTTCCACTGGGATTAGAACAATAGTTCTATCCACATATAATGACAGTGGTTCAGATTCTTTGGAAATGTTTTCCTTGCTTTTGGGAAGTTTTCCTGCAATTATGTGGTTTCACTAGTTTGTGTGTAATTTAAATTCACTTCCTGTCAAATATTATATTTTCTTTTCGATTAATACTGTCAAAACTATACTAGCTCATATTATGGACTCAGAAAATGACATCTTGAGTTGTGTCGTGATTTTTGGTTACCACCACTTTAAAACAAGGCTAGTCTAATTAGCATTTTGTCATATCTAGATTGTTTTTATTTCTAAATAAAGATATTTATTTTCATTATTTCATGTCAGCAAGTGATATGAAGAAGTAAGCCAACCAAAATCTGATAAGTCTATCTAAAAGATAAATAACTGCCATTTCATTATAACCCTATGGATCTTATTCTACCTAAAATATAAGAAATTGTGAGTCCTTTTACATATATGTTGCCATTCACTCCGTTTGTTCCCCAACTAACAATATCTAGAGATATCTTGTCACAGGACAAGATTCTATAAAAAAAGTGTCAAATGAGCAAATTATGTACTAATGAATGGAGAGATTAATTAGAGCATTATCTTAAGTTTAATCAACATTTGCACTTACTTCACTCAACTTCTATACTGGTAAAATATGATTATAAATTGTATAAGTGATAAAACTTCATTATGACTATAGGAACTATTAAATTAGAATTAGGAAGCTTTGTGATATTATATAACTGTAGCACTTTGAAATGATTGAAATGATTTTTGCAGTTACTTTTGGAATCTTTTATTTTATGTTTCATTGGATCTAACCTTTAAATTAGAGATTTGGCAAAAGTCCCCCTTTTTAGAAAAAAATCATTCAGAGCCCTGCAACTTCATCCAAAGCTATTACTGCCTCCCTGGATCAGCCCAGGACTCTTTACCGGGGCTGTATAACCCACTTTGGGAAATATTGTTTAAGGTCATAGGTCATGAATATTTTTACAACAACTATTTAGAAAGAGATTAATAACTGGGTTAATCCTGCCTTCGATCCTGCTGGTATATGTGCATACCCAATCTCAAACAATTAGACATACTAACAGTAAAACAAATTTTCCTTGGTGAAAAATAAAATATTTTACTTAATATCTATCTACATAACATACATAATTTATATAATGATTCATATATTGATTCATATATTGAAAAGTAACTGTGATACTCTGTCTAGACATTAATATGCCATCTATATGAGTAGCTATGTTAGTTATGAGTAGCTATGTTAGTTATATATAGACTTTACATCTTATACTGATTATAATTTTACCTTATTAAATTTCATTCTGATTCTAGAACGATTTATAGTAAATTAAAATAAAATCTGAGATACCAGAGCAATTGCATAGTAGGCAGTGGGTAGGGTTCTTGTCTTGTACTTAGCTATCTTACTTACATCCCTTGCTTCTCCACATGGTCCTCCAATCCACCAGGAGTGATCCCTGAACACAGAGTCAGTAGTAAGCCCTAGGCACCATAGGGTTTGGTCAAATAAACCTAATTATAAAATAAAATTTTATATAATGAGGAGTATCTCGCCCACACGGCAGAGACTGGCAAGCTCCCCGTGACGTATTTGATATGCCAAACACAGTAACAACAAAGTCTCCAATGGAGACGTTACTGGGCCCACTCGAGCAAATCGAGCAATAAAGATGAAAACCCTTAAGAACAAGAATTTGTAAAATTATCAAAAAAGCCTTTTTTTTCTCTAAAGGAAATTCTTAGACTATAACTCTGTAAAGCACAGTAATAAGCAGAGAAGTTGGAGTGGATGCAGGTAAATGGGATTTAGTAGCACTCAGTGCTTCTCACCCACCAGATTTCTTTGTAGTAATTAAAAGAAAAAAGAAAGGGGGGGATCTGGGAATATAAACTGAAAACCAATGATATATTAAATGATATATTGACCTGAAAACAAGATATATTACATTTTTTTAAGAATATATAATTACTATGAGATGATATTCTTTATACCGAAAATATACTAACAAAATTTGATTAAACATTCTAACTCAATATGATAAATACAGTAAAACTTAGTAAAACTTAGAAACCATGTTCTAAATTAATAAATAAGAATATTAAAAATCAATTATAATACCAAGAATAAAAGCAAGCTACAAACAAATCCAGATGATGATCCAAAATACAAGCACATTATACAATTTTTTTTTTAGGATATATTTTTGTGGCATTAAAAGATTTACTCAGAATGACATATTAATTTATATTACTTTAGGTTGGTAAGATTAGTAGATATTTATTTCATGAGATGCTTCAAATATAATGAGTGTTTGTCACTTGTAGTCAAGACAATGATATTGTTTCTGTAAAGTAAAATAGGAAGTAGAAAAATTTCTGCATTCTGGGCAGGACAGATGATCCAGTAGATAGAGTGTTTGCCTTGCATGCAGCCCAGTTTCATCCACAGGACCATGTATAGTTCCCCAAGACTGCCAGGAATAAGCCCTGAACACAACCAAGTGTGGGCTCCAGCCCTCCCCAAAACATTTAGCTTTATTTATTTAATTTTTGGTTTGGGGCCACACCCAGTGGTCTAGGAGTAAATGAATTGCTTACTCCTGGTTCTGTGCTCTGGTATCACTCCTCCCGGTGCTTGGGAATAATGTGTGTGGTGCTGGAGATAGAAGAGTAATTGCTCACATATAAGGCAAGGGTCTTAATTTATGCACTATTTCTTTGGCTTATAAATAAGCTTTTTACATCAGCATTTATATAGCTGACAAATACACACATATCATGTACATATTGTAATCATTCCTAATAAATGGTTGGCTAGCAGCTTTTGTCATATGTATTGACAATATTTATTATAACTTTGTCTTAAGAACCCTGTCACTAACCCTTGCAACTAACATTTAATACTCTATTCATTACTCTGAAACTATTTACTGTATTTTCTCCAATTCTAACTATAATTCTAAATATACCAAACAAATTAAAATGTGAAAGATTCAATTGTCTGCCTGTGGAGCAGAATAAATAGTTATGGAGTTACAAGTTATAAGACTAAATTTACACTGCTTTTTGGGAAGTTTATGGAATATAAACAAAAATGTTGTCTTGGAGTATAGTCTTTAATAGTTTGAGTTGTAGTGAATTTGAAACTGATTATTCTTCTGTGTATGAAAGTAAGATTGGATGAGAGGCATATTTTTTCAATGGTTGCTTAATCTTTATTGGGGGGAGAACAATAATAGGTGTTCTCATATTTAAAGTATGTCTATAAAAACATTATCACATGATACCTTCTATTCTCTAAGAAGCCAGAGTAATTATAGTGCTAAAACAGAAGCTTACAGTTTCAATGTAAATATTGTATAGCTTATCAACAATGTTAAAATAGCACATTAAATTGTCAAACTCACAAACTAATCAGTTTTACATTTTCAAACTATTTATAGTGTACAAGGAAACAGCTTACTTTCAACCCTCCTGTTCCTTTCCCTCTGCTGTTGCTTTATTCAATAATTAGCAGTTATAATTGTACTGCTTGTTAAGAGTCACACAATTTAGTTCTGTGTTTGCACACATGTGGTTGTGGTGTCCTGGAGATTGCATACTTTGTTGTGGTGCCTGGGATCCCAGATGGTAATGCTGTTGGGATTACACTTGTCACGATGACATGTGAGATGGTGCTGGGGACTGAATTCAGATTGCCTCATGCCTGCAACGCACATGTTTTTATTACTGAACTACTCTTAGGCCCGAGTAATATACTTAATTTTTAAAATTATTATTATTATTATTACTGAATCTCTGTGAGGGTTACAAAATTGTTCATGAGATTGGTCATACAATGTTGCAACACCCAACTCTAAAGCAGTATAACAGTTTCTGCCACCAGTTTTCTTTTTCCCTCCCAGCAACCCACAAGCTCCCTTCTACCACCTCCTTTTAGGCAGAGAGTTACCAACTATAATGCAGACAAATGTAAATAGATTATATAAATTATAGATTATAATTTCACGTTTAGAAATTATAAGAAAACTTTAATTTTTAATATCTTTGCTACTTCACTGTACCCCAAATGATAATCCTTAAATAAGATATATGATAAATCAGTGACTCAGAAAACCTTTTTTGAGAATTGACCAAAATAAAAACAATTTCCTCAAAGTTATGCGAGAAAATAAATTCCAAAATGTATATACGTATTTAAAATATTGTAAAGTATACAACTTCACAGATGAGAGGTATTGACAAGTATCACCATATTGCTGTCATCCTGTTGGTCGTTGATTGCCTTGAGCAGGCCTCAGTAACGTCTCCTTCATCCTAGCCCTGAGATTTTAAAAAGTGCTCTTTTCAATTTCAATTTCAATTCGAGGCTCTTTCAGGGTCAGGAGAATGAGACTCATGATTGTTACTGGTTTTTGGCATATTGAATACGCCATGGGGAGTTTGCCAGACTCTGCCATGTGGGCAGGATACTTTTGGTAGCCTGCCAGTTTCTCTAGAGTAAGACCTAGACAATCAGATGTTGCACGGCCACAAATGTGGCCACGCACTTCCAGGAGCAGGGTTTTTTAGTCTTGGGGTCTTGGCTGTTGATGGCATTGCATGTGCCGGGGGCAGTTAGTAGGTGTAATGCCTGGAAGATGGGGGATCTGGGTGGAGGAGGCCCCAGTCCCAATCCAAGCAGGCTTGGAGATCTATGCCCCAGGTCGCTAACACCAGGGTTCCTCTGCCGGCTCCTTCATGTGTGAGGCTCGTCCAAAATTGTGGAGAGTGATCTTAAGCATGGTTGTGGCTGGAACCAGAGGTCTTCAGCTGCTGGGGCTCTTCTCGGGGTGGGGAGGGAAACTCAACCCACCCTCCTCCAAGGCGCCCCAGTGAGGACAGCCAGGCGCGGAGGCAGGAGACTCTGTGCTGTTCTCTTCCGGGAGCAGGGTTTTATATCTCTGGGTCTTGGCTGTTGATGGGATTACATGGTGCCGGGGGCAGTTGGTGGGTGTAAGGGACCCGGGTGATGTGAGGGACCTGGGGCGTAGATTGACAAGTATAGGGTGCAAAAATAGGTCAGGAGTTTAGCAAGTTCAGTAAGATTGCTTCATCTGTCAATTCCTCCTTTTAATCTAGTACAAATAAAAGGTTAGCAAAACCCTGTTATTAGCTGTAGTGACAGTATTTGATGATAAGAATTATCTGAATAATTATGACGTGATAGAATCATTTAAAAGTAAAAATCCAAGCATAGTAGAATCTGTTTACGCTAAAGTAGAGCATACCAAGATCTATTTGTAATTATCTGGAAACCCCCAAAAATTGAGCCCACAAAGAGTGTTTCATTTGTTAGGCAGGAAAAAGACAAAGCCCAGAGAATTTAGTTGCATTTAATCATTTAATTTTTCCCATAGTTTTATTCAGCTACTGTGATTTAAAATACTGTTAGAAGTATATCAGACTGTTAGAAGTATATTAGACATATAATGTCATAACGCCACACTTAACACCGATATTAGTGTCCCTTCACCATAGTCCTGTCACCATATTCTCTAGGTCCCCTTTCCTCCCATCCCTATACTCCCTTAGGGAACACAGTCCTCTAGGCCAACTTCCAGGTTCTGTTATAGATATTTATATATTTAATATCTTATACTATGTATACTCCACATAAGAAAGTGGTCATTCTCTATGGGCTCCTCTCCTTATCACTCACTTCACTCAGCATGATAACCTCCAACTAAATCCATGAAGCAGAAAATTGAAAGATTCACTCATCTTTTCTTATACCTGAAAGAATATATGTATATATATACATCACAATTTATTTATCCACTCATCTCTCTTCTTAGGAATTTGATATATTCTCAGACCCTGTCTTGTCTGGATATTGCTGAACCCAAAACAAGTATATTTTCTAATTATTGTTTTGGAAATCTTAGGGGTACATGCCAAGTAGAAACACTGGGTTATATGGAAGCTGAATTCTTAATTGTTTTAGAAATCTCTGTATTATTTTCCACAAAAGAAGGACTTTAGAGGACAGCCTCTCTACAGTGAATGAATCTTTCTTTTTTCCCTAATCTCTAATAGCACTAGGTATTTGTATTCTTTTTTATTTATACGATTCCCATTGGTGTGAAGTGCTATATCTCATTGTTGTTCGGCTTCACATTCTCAGATGACACATGAAGAGAAGCACTTTTTCTTATACTTGATGGCCATCCACATATATTCTTTTAGAAAGTTCTGTTTAGCTCCTGTTCCCAACTTTTGATGGAATTGTTAAATTTTGTGAGTTCTTTTATAAAGCTTAGATATTATGCTTTTGTCAGATGCTTGTTGTGTGGTATTTTCTCCCAGTCAGTAGGGGGTCCTTTTATTTTAATCATTGTTTATTTCACAGTAAAATGTTTCTCAATTCATTATAGTCTCATTTGTTTAATTTCGCTTCTATTTTCTTGGTTAAAAGCACAATAGCATTGAAGATGCCTCTAGAGTCAATATGGAGAGTTCTATTATGTTTCTTGTGTTGTATTTTATGGAGTTAGTCTAATATTGGGGTCTTTAAAAATATTTTAATGTAGACAAAATCCACAACTGTTGATACAGTTCCAGAGTTGAAATGGATTAGATAACAAATCTCCTATTTAAAATCAATAAATATAAAATCAATTTTAATGTGTAAATCATTGTTTCTAAACACAGGTTTGTTAAGTTCTTGTCTAAGAATTTCCCGAGCTGTTTGCTGCTAGTTGAGACATCTGTGTTATTAATATGTTTGTTGAGTTTTCTTGGTTTCTATGTTACTTTCTTATCTAATCTGGTGTGTTCCTGATGGAATTTCAATATTGAGAGATTAGTAGGAGTTTCAACCATTCCCTGCAGAGACTTCAGGACCTATGACCTGGGCTGATGAGTTGAAATGACAGTGACTGTGGGAGGTAGGTGTGGCTGCCTGGACTTCAAAATTACGAGAGTTTGGAGAGACTGCTAGTCCCCACTCCAAGAATTTTCAGCCTGAGCATGGGAATGCCTCAATTTAAGCATGGTTTGGTGTCTCTGCAGAGAGGTGTGGATGTGGTGGCTAGGTTTTTGACAGGTCTGACACTGAACCTGATACTGAACCTGATACTCAACTGGCCTGCCTCCCAAGGGCACCACTGTGTTTGTGAATTTTAAGTGCTTGGCTTGCATCTCCTTCGATATTTAGTCATAAATTTGTACAGCAGGGCTGCCGAGTAATTTAACATGGTGGCTCATTACTGAAGTCTTTAATCCATTTTGAATTAATTTTTTTATTTGGTATGAGATACGGATTGGGTAATTTTATTGCTATTGGCTCTCCTGTTTTCCCAGTATCATTTGTGAAAAGGCATTTCTTATTTCATTTTATGAAAGTAGTTACTTTGTCGAGGAGTAATTGTCCATTTATCTGAGGGTCTGCTTTGGGTTTCCAGTCACTTCCATTTGTATGAGAGGCTGCCATTTCCCCAATATTAATACAGTTTTGATTCTTATAACTTTCTGGATATAATTTAAAATAGAAAAGAGAAATGCTGAAAAATCTCTCATTTTCCCTTCCAGGATTGTTTTGGCAATTTAGGTAATTTATCACTTCTTATTAATTTGAGCAGTAATTGGTCAACATCCTTGAAAATGCCATGAGAACTTGGAGAGAGAAAGAGAGAGAGAGAGAGAGAGAGAGAGAGAGAGAGATCTGGGATTTTTCAGGCAGTCAGGAATGTGGTGCAATATAAAATATAAGGGTCCAAGAATCTGTAATGTCAAATATCACTCAGACTACCCCAGGAGAGTCTTCCAGGTCTGCACCTAACAACACACGTGCAGAAATAGCCAGGGTTGGCCACATGCGAGGCACTGACCTTAACCCCTCTATTATCTCAATAGCCCTGCTACTAAAAGTTTTACTAGGAACTATAATGAATCTGTATAATGCTTTGGCTAGCATGGTTAACTTTAATGGTGTTAATCCTTTCAATGCATTAGGAGACAATGTTTTTATTTCTTGTGTTTTCTATTTCCTTCAATAGTGATTCGTCTTTTTTTGTTGTTGTTATATCATATACCCTTTTTGTTAAGTTGATTCTCAGGTACTTGATGGGAGGGGGAAACACAATTGTGGGGACTATATGGGGACTGGAGAGTGAATCCATGTTAGCTGCATGCAAGGAATGAACCTGACCTGCTGTACTCTTTAGTTCCTCCAAAACAAATATATTGTTTAAAAAAAAAAACTAGTAGATTTTTGGTTCAATATCCAAAAACAGGCAGGTGTTCACTAAATAGAATGAGAAAATTAAAAGCAGCCCAACTGCAAAAAACGAAAAGTCTTTCGGAGTCACAAGTTTAATTTTTTTTAAATGATTTTACAATATTCTCAAGCTGTCAATGGAAAAAAAGTAGCTTGACATTGAACACATACCAAGTCAGTAGCATAACTATTTTATAATGTCTTATTGGTCATTGAAAAAAAGTTTAAAATTCAATCCATGTGATGGAAATGCTACTTAAAAAAATACACCATTCATAATCCAGAGCTACAGGAAAACTGTGGTTATAACAGTTACCATTTCATTCAGCAGCAGGATTCTTAAAGTATTACAAATGGAATGGTTCCTAGAATGCTGTGCACTGAGTTTTATTAATATAAGTTTTACAATCATAAAGTTCACCATTAGTAAGATGAAAAATATTATCATTTTTAATAAATATTGGCTAAAATTTTATAAATTAAATGAAGATTCTCAGTTTATTTTATAGAACCCATTTGGGAATATCCAGTTCATAAATCCACTTGGACGTTCATGCATTAATTTAACTTGAAATACTGAACTCTCATTCTTCTTATTTCTCTAATGGAAGAAGTTTTGCCTAGTTATTTGTCCAACTAACATTTATATGTTAAAAATTTTGAAGGTGGTTAGGGCAGCCTATGAAACCTATGAAAGTTTGAGAAATACAGGTAGCAGAATTATAGATTGCTTGTAATAGAATATTATTCCACTAAGAGTTTTTAATGTCATGAAACCAACTCCCCCTGTATTTTAAAAAAAGGAAAAAAATTAAGCCACAGGAAACTTTTAAAATTCAAAACCTGCCATGAAAAATTGTTATGAAAAATTAAAGAGCCTTCAGCCTTATTTATAATTAATATTTTATAATTTCACCTAGTTCAAGACAAATTTTGAAATATTTAAATTTTCGGCATTTGAATCTGTGCGATGATTTTAGCTAATTTGTCTATTTCAGAAACCAAACTCACTGGTTTTTATAATTATTTTCCTATCTGCTCCTTGGTCTTTTAATTGTTGATTAGCAGCAATAAAAATTAAAACAACACACAATTTTAATTTTTCAGGAATCATTTCTACAGTTGTTTGCTAGGGAAATTTTGCTGAATGTGCAGAGCAGCAGAAACCACTAGGAAAACATTTAACATCTTTCCCAGGTGTGATGGTGCCTCTGAGTATTGTTCTTTGCCATTGATGACCATGCATACATTGGGGGCAGAGAGGGAGGGAGTATGAAAAAGTAGGATGTAATCATAGTGGAATTTGCATTTTTTAAAAAGAAAGGTGAAAGCAACAAAGACAAATACAAAATTTGATCAGTCATAATCTGCATATTTTTGGTGACCAACTCTGAAAAACAATTTTATAATTGGTTGAAATGAATGGTTATAATACGAATGTTTGATATTTTTCTGGATTTTCAGGATCTTTTTCAGCCCTTTTGCCTACCATGTAACCAAATCAAGAAATAATCTGAAATGTACAGATGACTAAAGAAACTTTGGTACATCTACACAAGGGAGTACTATGTAGCTGTTAGAAAAGATGAAGTCATGAAATTTACATAAAAGTGGTACTACGTGGAAATTATCATGCTAAGTGAAATGAATCAGAAAGAGAGGGACAGACATAGAAAGATTGCATTCATCTGGGGAACATAAAGTAACAGAATAGGAGACTAAGACCCAAGAATAGCCGAGATAAGTACCAGGAGGTTTGCTCCATGGCTTGGAGGCCAGCCACACATGCTAGGGGAAAAGGCAGCTCAGATAGAGAAGGGAGTCAAATAAAGGGTATTGGGAGGATCCTCCCAGGATGGGAGATGCATGCTGAAAGTAGACCATAGACCGAACATTATTGCCACTCAATGCCTCTTTTGCAAACCACAGCACCCAAAAGGAGAGAGAACAAAAGGGAATGCCCTGCCAGAGAGGCAGTGCGGGATGGGGGCGGATGGGGTGGGGGGGGATACTGGGATCAGTGGTGGTGGAGAATGGGCACTGGTGGAAGGATGGGTACTCGATCATTGTATACCTGAAACCAAACACAAAAATTTATAAGTTTACAACTGCACCTCATGGTGTTTCACTAATAAAAATTAAAAAATAATTAATCTGAAATGTAATTGTTCAATTAAAACTCATTTATAGTTTGTTGTGCATTTCAATCTACTTTAATTTCTCTATTGATAACTACTAAAAACTCCTGTGGCATACTAGTAATTTCTCTAGTTTATAATATTTATGAGCTGTGAGCAGTAAAGTAGTCTTAGACTAGGAAAAAAAGATCCCTAATACTGCATTTGTCATAATTTAATTCATTTAATTCCTTAAAGGAAAAATAGTAATAAAATTTTTGTTTATGTGTGTTTATTTTTCTTTTGGGTCAGGGGGAACTTTGAGTCATACCTGATAATGGTGTTTAATTTTATAACAAGCTTTCAACTATTCAGAAACTGATTGTACCATTTTCCAATGAGTGAGAGTTCATATTTTTTCCATATTTTACCAGATATCAGCATTTGATATTGACAATGGTTTAGATTTTTGACATGTATAAAATGGTATTTCATTGTTGTCTTAATTTTCAATTCCCAATTGGCATATGCATGGGCTTCTTGACATCTGTATGTCTTCTTTAAATTGAATTTATTCTGTACTTGGCCCTTTCGCTCCTTCCTATCTCAAATCCCTTCCATGTCCTTATTATTTTTTTTACCATCTATGTAGTTTTCCATAGTTTTATCAATATATCTAAAGTAACCTAAATATTCTCTTGTTATCCTTTAGGATTGATATAGTTCTGTATTTTAAATTTAGTTTCTGTCATACACTTTGAGATTTTTTGGGGGGGGCTGATCTAACCCTGGGGTGTTCAGGAGTTTTTCCTTGCTCTGCACTCAGAAATTACTTCTGTTTATGCTCAGAGAACATACGGCATGCTGAGGATTGAACCTGCTTGGCCACATGCAAAGTAAATGCCCCAACCAATATATTATCTCTCAGACCCCCACTTTGAACTTATTTTTGAGAAGGATAAAATTTCTATGTCTAATGCTTTCATATGCAGATGTCAGTTGTATTGTGATTTTTGTCAGATTATTTGGGACAATTTTGAGTTTCCTTTTGTATTTACTTTTGAAATACATTGAAGAGTCAACTGTAGAAGTCAATAAAAATAATAACCTCAATATTTATAAAATTATAAAGGCATTGGATTAAGATACAGTACTTTCATAGAAATCAGAAAGAGCATTACAATAATTTTCTTATGAAAGTTGTAACTCATAGAGTTTTATTATTCTGGTTAATAGCAATGGTGACTTTACTATATTTGAGTAGTATTAGTAATTATTTATTAGATCATGCTTAAACCTGTCCCTTAAAAACATCTACTAGTAAATTAAAGGGTGTTCCATTAGTAATGATTAAAGAAAAAGCAAGGTACAGTAATCTTGAACATATTCAGAGAGACTCTAAGTCAAACAATTCAGGTATTTATCAAAGTGCAACCACTTCAAGCATCACCGTTAAAAATATTCTGAGTTATTGAGACTCATTTTATGTAGTAAAGTGTCCTTTAAATATGAAAAAATTACATTTACTATAAAAAGATTTGTTATGAAGAATTTTAAGAGTTGTCTGATATTTTAATACACCAAATATCTCTTTCTCAATGGACAAATAATACTCTTTTCACTGTATAGTCTTCAGACTACAGTCAAAGTTATGGTGAATTTGTGTGTACATATGCCTGTGGGCATTCACATGCTGTTTTTTATGGATATGGCTAGACTTTTGAGAACTGCATATTTATGTCTCTTCTAAAATCAAGCACAGATTGATGCTAAAAATGGTGAAATATATCCAGAGATGAGGAGAGCAGAAATCACTGACAAAATAACTTATGTGATATAGAAGAGATGTTTTACTATGTATGTAAAGGAGTTAAATTGGGTTTTCTTTACCATAGCTCCATGCACATATTATTTTAATGCCTTATCCTTTCTGACGACATAAAAGCACTGTTGATTTTCTTTTTTCTATCCTAGGTATATTTTAAAATAAGCATATTTCCTCTTACTCTTTCCTCTCAATCCTTGATCCGTTTTCCAATTCCCCAATGATTCCATGTCAACTTGCTCTGTTTTTGACTAGACAAATAGTACACAGATTTATTCATACAGAAACAATACCTGGTAAAATCATAGAGCGTCTCTTTGAATCATACCCAAAAGTTAACTTGCTCTTTCCACTAGCTAGAAATAACTCTCAGCAAATGAATCCACACACCCGTCAATAGAATATTACAGCCCCCTTAGGAAAACCTATGTGCTAAAGAAATTTGATATAGTGAACCAGTCTTTATAACACACACACACAAGTACACATGCACACATACACAAAAAGACAAAGATTACAAAATATAGTATATATTGAGAATAAGATTATGATCTGTGAAACTATTTTACTTGAGGTCATACCTTAATATTCCTTTCCTTTTTAAACCTGAGATTAAATTTATACGTAATAATGGATTGGTTCTAGATTTACTACAAGAAGTTTGATCTATCCATATGTTGCAAAATTATTTCCATTTTAAGTTTAGTTAGCACAGTACTGGTGTGATTTTTAACACAGAAATGACCACATGTTATTTCTTAAACATAGATTGGAAAGTTAGCAATGTGAAATTTATATTCTGTACATTTCATTTCAAAACTTTATTTCAGCATTTAAAAATCTTGTACTGTAAGTAGAAGGAAGTATTTTGTATTTCTGGAATCAATTGTAAATATTAATTTTGAAAATTTATTTAATAAAGTTAATTTCTAATTTTGTAGCAGACTCGGATTGAATGTGTATATAAAAAAAGTAATTGTAGCAACCCGGCAAGCTACTGAGAGTATCTCACCTTATTGGCAAAGCCTGGCAAGCTACCCGTGACATATTTGGTATGCCAAACACAGTAACTAGTGTCACAATGGAGATGTTACTGGGCCTGGTCAAGCAAAATCGATGAACAATGGGAGGACAGTGACAGTGACAGTGAAAACATTTTCTAAATAAAATTTGAATTTGTAAATAAAAAAATTCATTATTTTTTTGAGTAAAACATCTTAAAATTATTATATCATGAGTCTTGTGTCGATTATAGTTTTATACTAATATCTTGTTTTATACTCAGTAGCTCACATAATTTTGAAATTTTCTCTGAACATACTACGAGATGATTGTGTCTGCAAAACAAAGATAATTTTTTTCAAAATAAAAGTGGTGCATAATTGAATATTGAGATACAACATCAATTTGTATTAATTCAATTTAAATTTATTTGTATGTAAAGTAAAAGTAAAGGCCCTCCCGTTGATCGTCGATTTGCTCGAGCGGGCCCAGTAACGTCTCCATTGGAGACTTTGTTGTTACTGTGTTTGGCATATCGAATACTCTCGGTAGCTTGCCGGGCTCTCCGAGAGGGGCAGAGGAATCGAACTTGGGTCGGCCATGTTGGCCGCTTGTAAGGCAAACGCCCTACCCGCTGTGCTATTTGTATGTAAATGTCACTAAAATGAAGTTATATAGTCTTCGGATCGGGGAATATATACTAGGAGAATTCCAGATTATTCTTCCCCGTTACAATTTATTGTTTTGTATCTCACCATTTCAAATGATATATTTCCTAGAATATCTACAGATTTTCACGCAAACATCCAAGCCCACACTAACTGCAATACTTACATTGTGTTTCCTTTAAGTCTATGTATGTTTCTACTTCATCTAAATTTTAATTTGATCACACACCTCATTTCATATTAATTATAGGAGAAATGAAGTTTTTCTTGTATGTTTTTTAAAGGGCATGTGTAGGATAACACTCTTTTGTCCTTCCTCAGGTAGCTTAGGTTTGTCAGCTCACACCCACTAAGGACACTGAACTTGTATTGTAAGCAATGTCCTTTCTCTGTGGACACAGGAAGACAGTTAATATTATGCTTTGTAACTTGGGAGTTGATTGACTCCGAATCATATTTACTCCTGGGCATCTGATCTCTTGACTCAGTTGCCCTTAGTTCCTAGCACCCCAAAAGCAGGGTCCCGACGAGGGACTGAATGGACCCAGGGCAAGCAGTGAGCTACCCTGGCATTGAAATGGGCCAGGCCAAAGAGCCACGATACTCAACTATAAGTTGAGGGCATGATCATGGACAAATGCTGTCATGATCCAAAAGTAAGTAACGACGAGACTAGGACCCTGCTGGAGCTAGGAAGATTAACCTGGCCTGAGGACTGCGGAATGTATATTGAGATGTTCTCAGGAAGAACCAAACTAAATTTATATCTCTTACTGTGCTCATACAGAATGACATTGCTAGAAGTATTAGAAGTAGATTTATTGCAACTGTTTAAGTAGATTACTGACTGAGGGAAGAACACAACCTTGTTGGGATCCCACCCTTGGGCGGATCTCCTAGTAATCTGAAGTAGTCTCTGTAGATGAGATTTTATCCTTGAGTTAATCTCCTGGAGGAGTGGTCTTACCTCTCTTTGTTGATTCGTCAGTATTCAACCCACCTTTATGTCACCGCCTTATGTGACTGCTATATAAACTAAGACCTAAGCTCGGAAAGGGAGTGAGAAGCGAGAGAGCTCGGGCTCCAGAGATCCAGAGTCAGAGCCAGAAGGAGAGAGGTTCCAAGATTGGGGCCCAGGAGAGAAGGAGGCAGAGAAAGACAGGAGTGAAGAGGATTGGAATAAACTACTATTGATATAGACCGGCCTGGCCCTCGTTTCTTCTTCTGTCTGCCCTTGGACAACAGCCTTTCCGATCCAGGCCACACACAGCGGCTCAAGAGCACCGAACGCAGGCAGTGAGACAGTGCCATCCAGTGAGCCCGTGAACATACAACCTTCGGCGTGATAAGATTTTACAAGCATGCATGATAAAAGTGAAGAAATATAATCCTTGCCTCTGGCTTGGTCTACCCCTCCTCCTCTGAGAATATGGATCTCACCTCCTCATCACGTGTTCTTCCTTCTGAGGTGATATTCTACTTTCCCCCCTGAAGTGATATTCTAAAGGATCACTGAAAGTGATCAATGTCATTGTTGGTTGGACTGCCTCTGAATACACAAGACCTTCCACAGAACACTCACTTCAAACTTACGCTTCTCAAATTATTATTTGCATGTGTTCTTATGTCTATACTCCTAAAGTTCAAGACAAGTGGGAGAAAATTAGGGAAATAACTAAAAAAGAGCCCTGTTTACAGTATATTATTTCTGTATGTTGATAAGTATGGTTACTGAAAAAAACACCAACAAGGACAGGAAAAAAGAAATAAAGTCATGAATTGCACTTTTTCAATGGAAGGTGAGAGAGAATAAAAGAAGGAAGACTAGTGAGCAGAATATAATTACTTATAGTGCCTAATGCATACCCTCAGGGAATGTGATATAATAAAGTTCATGCCTTACATTTATGGGACCTGTGTTTGATCCCTGGCACTGTAAATATATATATGCATATAAGTTTAAACATAGTAAAAGGGTGACAGGAGATTTCTAGATAGAAGTGCTTAGTCTTCTCCAACCAAATTCTACTTCATCCCTGAAGATCTTCCTGGATCAAACCACGAACAGTGTCTAGAGCTCATGATAGCCAAATATTGAAACTTGAGTTTCATAGTCCAGCTTTAGAACTGAACTGTAATCCTGTCATCTACACATATGATTTTGACTACATTATTTTTACACTTAATACATTTCACCACTGCTAATACTATAGTTACTTTACTACTGTGTAATTCATGGATTAGACAAAACATTGTGGATTGGGTTAAAAATACCACAACTACTGATAATATCTTACTCTTTTCCTCAATTACCAAGGAACTTTGAATATATTCCAGTTTAAAAGCAAAGGAGATTTCAAGAACTATATGCATCTGTAAAAATATATTCATTGTTATACATACATGTATATAAGTTTCTTCAAGTGAATGCTCTTCTAGAAAAGGAAAGAAAATAAAAATGTAATGGATGATTGAAACCTATTGTCTTTATTTAAAATCCAGTTCTGATCATTATGGTTCTTTGTAAACAAAGAAGCACATACTACATGAGCTGTCATTCTTTCCCACACTCACATCCTGATGTCAGGATATATATTTGGGTTTCCAAATTCTTGCCCCCCTGAGGGAATTTTAACTTCCATACAATTCTCAGCAGTAACTATGAACCACTATTTCACACTGTATAACATTTCTTTCAACATAGCAAATGCTAAAGATGACATATTTAACAGAGTCACACTTCTACATGACAAAACATATTTCACTGTTGGATTATAGCTGAAAATAACAGTAAACTACACAGGCAAAGAAAATATTCTAATGACAGATTTAATTTAGATGATAAAAATACTACTTACATTGTCCCTTTTTTATTTTCTCTTTTGGATAAATAAAAATATTTAAAGATCTCCCAGAATTATGTTTAAAACTAAAATAATTAAAATGTTAAACATAAATTTTTACATTAGAATGTTATTAGTATTAAAATGTTTTAGATTTTAATATGTCAAACATAATGCTTCATTTTATTTTACATTACAGGGGATCAAACCATATGCTCTATCACTGAGTTATATCCCCTACCTCAAAATGCTACTTGAGTGCCCAATACATACATGGCCTTTATTTAATAAGATATGATGTATCTAGAAATAAAGAATATATTACTTTATGAACATTTATTATTTGGCTTAATACAAAAGTCAATATGAAAAATATACATTTTAAGTGGTAAAGAGTTTTTAACCATAACTCTCAGATAAAGAGAATTCTTAGTTGACAGATTAGCCCTGTTAACTTTGTAATCCTCTCAACAAATATAAAAGCCTTGGCAATTACTTTATGTATTAACTGCTAAAATTTATATCTTAAATGTCTAATATAAAACAACAGAATACTAATTAAATTTTAATTTTTAATGACAAAATATATCCAGGAACCAACTTTTAAATGTGTTTTATTATTGTGCTGTTATCTAAGAATAAATGATATGCAACAGATGTGGAAAATCCCTATTTTTCCAGCGGCCAGACAGTTTGTGTTGACTGAATCATAAAAAAAAAATGGCTGATTATCCCTCTATAGTACTAAGGAAATTGATCCTGAAAGATATGTTTCTTTTTGTACCTTTTCCCCTCTGAAGTACTTGATTTTTTTTAGACTAAAACTTTGGAGAGAGCAGGAGACAAAAATAAATAAAACTTTGGAGTCCCTTCTTATGTTTTAAAATGATACACTGTATCTATGCAAATGAAAAAGTAGCCTGAACCAGTTATATGGCTAGAATGTAAGGAAATAAATAGTGCTTCATCACACAACTTATGACTTTTTAAAAAAAAAATCAATAATTTTAAAAATATATGTTCCATGTTTTTGGGAATAAAAAAATGCATGACAGCAGAATACAGTTGTACTATAAACATTAAAGTCAGTTTTTCCTAACGTGGCTTTATTTTACACACCTTTTTGATCCATTATTATGACCATATATGGAAGGGAAATGGATAAAAAGAAGTTATTCTTTAAAAAGTAGAAACATATACCTCAGTGCTGGAGAAGTGAAAGTCTGTTAGTTATTTTGATATTCGAGTGTCTGAGCAATATACCACCAAAAATGCCTCACAAAATACAATGGATTCTTTTAAAATTAGCAGAATACCAAATCTCAGTATGTCTGATACCTAAGTATATTCTCTAATAAATTTGCAGAATTTATTGCAGAACACATCGCCATCTACCAGCTGCAACTAAAACTGCAATAAAAAAGCATTCTAAAACAAGTTTGTTTTAAATAATAAAAGCAATTTCTTAAATTATGCAATATATTAATGAGTTCTTAAGAAAATTTTGGGTTGAATGTAATATTTTTATTTGATTTTTGGACCAAAGTAAATAGACTTACTCTGGGCTCTGGGCTTAAGAATTACTCCTGGAGAAGTAAGTTTCTTATCTGTCATACTATCTCTCTATCCTGAACTCTTAATTTTATACTTCACTTACGGTTTCATTAATAATGGTGTAATTGGTTTCCAGTTAGTCAGCCAAAGTTACAGTTCACAAAGTCCATATATCATCTGTATAAATGATTGCCTAGAAAGATCTCTAAAAACCAACTTATTTTTAAGTTATTATTGACATTTTCTAAAATAAATTATTATGTTAACAGTTCAATAATTTTACTAGTCGTCTAACAATGTAGTGTCTCATGTAGCACATACTTGGATCATTTTCTGTTATTGATATTTTCATGTGTCCCAGAATCCAAAAAAATTCTTTCTTTAATTCTGGTACAGATTTGATCTTGACATTTAAAGGCCTAACATTCTTTATTATTCCTTTTGTTGTACTGAAAAATAAATGAACCAAAGCTTATAATTAAGTTGTAAACATTACAAACACGATGTTTTCCCATAGTTATTTGCTGCAGAATCCGTGAGAGGGAAGTATATTGCTTTAGACTTTACCTTGGAGTCCTGCATTAGTTAAAAATATATTAAGGCATCTCATTGGCCTGAATTATTAGCTTTTCATTCCAAAATCAACAGTCAATTGGCTCCATACTCATTTCCTTCCCTTCTTCCTCTTCCTCTTTCTTCTCTTCTGACAGATGCAGATTAATCACTTTCTTTTTTTTTTCTCTGATTCATAGAGTATTTATTTGAACACCACTTTGAAATGCATGTTGTTAGAGACCCCTCTATCTCTTTTCACTATAGAAACAGAAAATCGGGAGCAGCTATGTAAATGCAAGAACCAGTTCAAAAGGAGGTCAAAGGGTAAAAAAGTTTTGAAGAGCAACATATATGTATCTACGTAAGATTGAATTTGCTTTGACATTTTAATCTACTCTGAATATTCCAGCTGGTAATTTAATTATAAACATAAATAATATAGTTTTATAAATATTCATTATTAATATTGTGTTTCTTTAAAATATTATCTCCATTATGCATAACAAATAAATGAAAAAATATAAGTTGATCCTGAAACTCAATTTGGTTGTATTCTTTAAAAATTTTATGAAAACCTCACTAACAGTATTCCTGTTTTTAAAGTAAAAACAGTATTCAACCTACATTTGTCTGTTCCTTGGAAATATAGAGGCTGTTCTGGAAATGAAGATTTTTTTTGCCTTAGGTTGACTGTAGGTAATTCAAAGTAGTCATAGTCATTTGGGTAAAATTCTCTCTCTTCATACAGAGCAAAATATTACCTAGATGTAACCTGAACCATTTAGAGTAGCCCTACTTAAAACATGTTATGTTTTCAGTAGTAAAGACTGATAACTTGATAGTTCCCAAGGGTCTTACTTTTACAATTTAAGTGCAGAGTGACTTTAAATACTATTTCCCCCCCCTGGAAATCCCAAGGGCTATATTAGAGATGAGATATATAAAGATGCATAGTGCTATTTAGAAATTGGGAGGTATCTTCAAACTCAGTTTTCTTTGTCAATATCCCTATGGGTTTGTTTGTCCTTACTTTAATATAAACTTGTTAACTTGTATCTAGGGAAACATAATCAGGCCTTGACATAAAAGATTTAAGTATTTATATACTTATCTATCACATATATCATGAAAATGACATTTACTAATACATTAATAAACACTTGGTACTCATTGTTTTTAGGAAATTACTATTTTTCCATTCACTAGTGTATCACTCCCTGTGTCCCTAATCAGTGTCACTATTTTCAACACAAGCTTTCCATAGTTATTAGGTTAGTTTTTCCTGTAATTATCCTATAATCACAGTTTCTAAATTCTTGATGTTCCTTGATTGTGGTCCCTCATACATTTCATACCCCAATTCTCTTTGTCTCAACTGAAAATTTAGCTTAATTGAGAACATTGAATGAATGATAGTTATTTTATTTTATTTTTGACTTTGCACTTTAAAAAGATTGAAGCATCATGACTTATACTCACCAGATAATTTATTAATTGCTATAGATTGGGACATATGCATATATGTACATATACATATTTCTCCCACTCATATCTCCCAATACTGTATCTTTGGAATATAATTAATTTTTATAGCTACCAAACTGGCAATCCATTGAATAATCTTTCCTGACATCTTGAACACTCTATTTAATTTCAAAAATTTCTTACTCTATTATAATAAGATCTCTACATATAGTTCACTCATCTTTTAATATATATTTTAATATATATTTATTTTTAATTAAGAGATTGTAATTTACAAAGTTATTCATAATAGCATTGTTTCAGGCATACAATATTGCAACACCAATCCCACCACCAGTGTCCCAAACTTCCCTGTCATACTCCAGCCTGCCTTCTTGGCAGGCATATAATACAAAACTTGTTCCAACAAAACTTAAAGAAATGACAAATAGAATCATCAGAAAGCATATCAACAAAAGTTAATTTGCCGTGATTAATCGCTACATGATTTTTTTTATTGAATCACCGTGAGCTACATTTACAAAACTTTCATGTTTGAGTTTCAGTCATACAATGATCAAACACCCATCCTTCCACCAGTCTACATTTTCTACCACCTATGTCCCCAGTACCCCTTCCCTGCCTTTTCCCCCTGCCTCTGTAGCACTGTAGCACTGCCCACCCATTGTTCATGGATTTGCTCGAGTGGGCACCAGTAACATCTCCATTGTGAGACTTGCTGTTACTGTTTCTGGAATATCGAATATGCCACGGGGAGCTTGTCAGGCTCTGCTATGCAAGTGGGATATTCTAGGTACCTTGCTGGGCTCCTCAAGAGGGACAGAGGAATCGAACCTGGGTCAGCCACTTATTACTGATCACTTAATCCCCGTTATTCATCTATTTACTCGAGCGGGTGCCAGTAACGTCTCCATTCATCCCGGTTGCGTGCTAGCGTAGCCCAATGGTATCTGTTCGTTCTAGGAACATGCAGAGCCTCAAATTGATCATTCAGGGTCTTGAAGAAGAAGTCTGACCATCTTGTAGGTGAGCATCCACGTGATCTTTTGATGTCCCGTGGAATCCAATCAGTAATGGCTCTAGTCCAGCGGTTGTCTGTAAACCTCATTACGTGTCCAGCCCATCTGATTTTTGATGTCTTGGCAAATGAGACAGCGTCCCTGATTCTTGAGCGTTGACGAAGATCAGAACTCCGGATTCTATCTCTCATTTGAGTGAATCGTGATATTCCAAGCATAGCTCTTTCGATTCCTCTTTGAGAGACCCGAATAGCGTTCTCATCCTGTTTTCATAGGGTTCAGGTCTCTGAGGCATATGTTAATGCAGGAAGAACAGTGGAATCAAAGAGATGTGCTCGTAGCTGGAGGTTCTTTGTCCTTTTAGTTATTTCTTCAACGCTCTTGAAGGCATTCCAAGCCGCTCTCTTCCTCCTGCGCAACTCAGGTGCCAGGTCATTTATGATGTTGATTTCTCGACCTAGGTATATATAACTGTTGCATTCGGAGATGGTGGTTCCATTGAGAGCGAATGGAGCATCAGGAACAAGGCTGTTTCTCATAAACATTGTCTTCGTAAGATTCAGCTGTAGTCCGACCTTTCCACATTCACGGTCAAAGTCGTTCAGCATTTGTGCCGCTTGGCTAATGTTTGGTGTTATTAGAACGATGTCATCAGCAAAGCGGAGGTGGTATAGTTGCCGACCATCTGTCTTCACTCCCATGCTTTCCCATTCCAGTCATCGCATGATATTCTCGAGGGTGGCACTGAAGAGTTTTGGTGAAATGGTATCACCCTGCCGAACCCCTCTCTTGATATGGATGATTACTTCTTTGTAGAATGGTGAGATCTTGGTAGTGAATCCGCAATAGAGCTCACGAAGGATCCTGATGTATTGAGTTTGTACGCCCTGATTGGCTAGGGCTTCCACAACCGCTTCCGTCTCAACAGAATCAAAGGCCTTCTTTAAATCAATGAACGTTAGACAGAGCGGCATCTTGAACTCCCGAGAAACCTCAATGAGCTTAGTAATCGTGTGGATATGGTCGATGGTACTGAATCCTTTTCAGAATCCGGCTTGTTCACATGGTTGTCCTTCATCTAGTGTTCTGCTAATCCTATTCAGGATGACTCGAGTGAACAGTTTGTAGATGACAGACAATAGGCAGATTGGGCGATAGTTGCCAATGTCGTGGATGTCTCCCTTCTTGTATAGTAGTACAGTCCTGCTGGTTTTCCATTGGGATGGAACCTTGCATTCAGACAGGTAGCGTGTGAAGAGTCAAGCCAATGTATTGATGAGTACTGATGGTAAGTTCTTCAGGTGTTCAGGTCTGATATTTTCTGGGCCAGGTGCTCTTTGTTTCTTTACCGACGAGATGGCATGTTGGATTTCGGAAGGGAGAACATTGGGAATGACATATCCATCATGTGGTATGTGGTATGTGGGCAAGTGGACGTGGCTATTAAAGAGATCTGAGTAGAAGTCATGAATAATCTTCTCCATTGCCCTTCTGGAAGATGTGATAGATCCATCATGATGTCAGAGGGCAGTCATCTTGGTTTTGTAGTTGGTGAAGGACAGGCGGGCATTATGAATGCTTTTCCCAGCTTCTGCTGCATCTACCAGTACTGCTGTTCTCCTGTTTTTGAGGTCATCCTTGATGGCTTCTCTGCACTACTTTGCCAGTTCGGATGTTCGCTTGTGGTTGCCTGAGGCATGTGCCAAGCCACGTTGGTGAATAAGTTCAAGAGTGTTCGAAGAAAGGCGTTTTTTTGTGGTTATCTCTCTCGGCATTCCTCGCACAATCATGGAGGTGCTGAATCATTCGATCATATTCCTCATCAATGTTGTCAATGACGGCATCTTCCCATGTTGCCGCAACAGAGCCAAAGAGCTCCCAGTTGGTGGTCGTTCTGGGAGTCCTCTTCTTAAACCTTGCATTCTTTTCTCCTCGTTCTGTGAGGTAGAATTTTGCACGAAGAAGATGGTGGTCTGATCCCGTTTGGAATTTTGGGACAACAGCAACATCGGTTAGACAAAACCGCCTATTGAATATGATGGTCAGCCACGTGCAAGGCAAATCACCCTACCTGCTGTGCTATCGCTCTAGCCCTCCCCCTGCCTTTAAGGCAGACAATTGTCCTCTTACTCTCTCTCTACTTATGGGTATTATGATTTGCAGTATAGATTACAGATACTGAGAGGTCATCATGTTTGGTCTTTTATCTATTTTCAGCACACATCCCCCGTCCCGATCAGTCCCTCCAACCATTATTGACCTAGTGATCCCTTCTCTATCCCAGCTGCCTCCTCCCCCAGCTCATAAGGCAGGTTTCCAACCATGGGGTAGACTTCCTGGCCCTTTCCTCTATTGTAATTGCTATATGATTTTTAACCTATGTAAATAAGAAAATCTGGATCATTTAATACAATATACTATACTGCCTATCCTCACTTACCTAAATAAATTTTCAACTACTTTTTCACTGGCTTCTAAAAAATGCTGCATTAAATTTTATTTTGTGGTTAAATCTTGTAATTATCAATCTTCTCTGTCAAAAATGAGTCTCCCTTTTCTTTTTTTTCCCTCTTTGCAGACACATAGCAAATTTATTTTATATCACTTGAATCATAAAACTTAAAACAATGTCAAATATAATTCTAGAAAAATAAATCAATAAAAGTCAGTTTGTGATGATTAATTGATATATGTTTTTAACCTTTCTTAATCTAGTAGAGGAAAACCAAAGATGCCATTAGTGAATGCCATACTCAATAACACATGATGGGAATTTTGTCCAGTCCTTTAAAGGATCTCTTTTAATCCTTCTTGCAAACTTGTTCAAGGCTATGAATTCCCTGAGCTGATGCCCATCCTGAAGCTCTGTATAATTTCTTTAAATCTGAATAATAATCTAGTGGATAAAGTTCTCCTAGTGAGGTGTTCAGTTCATTAAATGATTGTACTATAGTTCTGCATGTTATTCAGGTTTATAGAGTCTTATTTGATAGCTCTACTATGTATATTATGGGCATTCCTTTGTATGCAAGTTCCTTTTTTGATCTTGCTGCTTTCAATATTATGTCTCTGTCTTTAGATTTTATCGTTTTGAATATAATGCATCTTGCAGTTTTCCCAATTATGTCTATTTTCACTGAAACCCTTTAGTCCTCTTCATTTTCTGTACCTGTAGTTCTCAACTCTGGGAAGTTCTCATCAATGATCTCTTTTACTTTTGTTTTTTTCACATTTGACTTCATGTTCTTCAAGAACTACAATAATTCTTACATTTTCTCTCTGAACTGATTTTATAGTTCTCCAGCTCATTTCTTTTCAGAACATTTCCCACTTTCTGCTACTTCCTAACAGTTTCCTTCTCATCTTGGGGCTCCTCAATCTTTTGCTCAGCTTCTTTTATTCTCCTTTTTCAGAGCTTCTATTTGACGTTTATTTATTTATTTATTTATTTCGCTTTCTAGGTCACACCCGGTGGTGCTCAGGGGTTACCCCTGGCTCTGCACTCAGGAATTACTCCTGGTGGTGCTCAGAGGATCATATGGGATGCTGGGCATCAAACCCGGGTTGGCTGCGTGCAAGGCAAATGCCCTACCCACTCTGCTATGGCTCCAGCCCCCTATTTGACATTTTATATTATCTACTATGTTCTTTATATCTGTCATTTCTGATTGTAATAGCTTTTTTCGTTTTGACTCTCGTAATTTCTTGTTCTTTGCAGATTACTTGTGCTATTGTTTCTTTGAACTCATTGAACACCCTCATTTTAGTGTCATTAATGACACTGTGACGATTTACTAGTGTTCTTTCTGACTTCAGTGATATTTTTTTCTCTCATTGAGCTTGGTGGGTTTCTACATGTTTTCCCATTGGTTTGGTTGTGTTCTTGCGCTGGGGGGTGGATGAGTTTTTGTAATGTCCTGGGAAGGTGGTGAAAGATTAGCTAGAGGTTGCTTTCTGTTTCTCTGCCTGTCCTCACAGAATGACAAGAAGAATAACTGCTAGCTGCATGAATTTATTGAGCAGATCGTGGCTGCTTATCAGCCATGTCTGCATGCTACAGGAGCTAGAGTGTGGTCGGATGTAGAGGCTGATTGGGACCCACTCAGGTCACAAGCTGACCTTCAGTTTGCTGCTTCACCATCTCAAGTGACTCTGGCTGATATCACTGGGCCTATTCAGAATGGGAGGCAGAGTTCCAATGAGAGGCAGAGCCCATTCCTCCTAGGTGGGTTCCACCAGCCTCCCCACTCTAACTGTGCCATGCTAAGTGCTTACATCACAACTCCTTCCTGATATCTGTTACTGATCCTCCATTCCAGGTAAGGCTCATTTCTGGCTGATATCACTGGACCTATCAGAATGGGAGGGAAAGATCTAGGGGGAGGATGAGCCCCTCTCTCCCAGAGGGTCACAGCAGCATCCGTTTATATTTTTAAATGCAAAGAGCATGCTTAATAGTAATAACACTGGGTAGTTCCTGACTAGAGATAGTTTATCAACCTAAGTTGATTGAATAAACAGAAATTTGGTAAACAAATATAATCATCACATTAATTTTAGAAATAAGGACATTGAGAAGTAGTTGAATTTAGAGACTTATTTGTACACCTTTAATATAAGAGATTTTATGAGCTGATATTATGTCAACTGTAGAAATACTGCATATTTTTATTTAAGATCACTTTGAAAAAGTGTCATTACAACTGACCAGATAACAATTATTGTTTTTCAGCATCCCCTCCCTATTTATATTCTTATATCATTTCTTGAAAAGTCTTAGTATTAATGAAAATTACTTTATAACTAAATATCAGCCGATACAACATACTGAAGCAATGTATAATGTGCTATGCCATTTTCTATTTAAGCAATTTACTTAATATGGGATGGTGTCATTTGAATTTAGTTTATTACACATTGTGCCTTAGATGGAGAACACTGCTTTGGGAGCTATTGAGTTACATCACTTATAAGAAGCACGTAGACTACCAGTTAGCATTCTTTCTATACTTCTTGACTATGTGGATATTCTTGACTTATCCCAGTGTTATTTTTTTAAATCTAGTACAGTAAGCTGGCTAGATTTTGCTTCCCATGTGTTATTAATAATTTTTATTTCCCCAAGTGCTAACCTATACTCCTCAAATCTAGATTACACACTAGAATTAACAGTAGTTTTGTAAAGTATCAATGTTGAGCCTATAACTAAAGACTCTAATTTAATTGACCAACGGTGAATATTGTGCAGTTTCTAAAACATCCCACATGATTCTAGGTCCAACTATCCCCACCACTGATATTTAAGGAAGAGTGCTACCTATACATCTTTCAATCAATTTGCACATTACTCTTGCGCTCAACTTTTGAGGCAGGGGATATTCCATGTTTAATAGATATTTTTAAATATAGAAAAAATGATAAATTTGAAAAGATGTTCCTTATATTTTAGTTTGGAAACATGAGTGGTCAATAATATCTGTAAGAATCAATATGAGAGAAGGAATAATTACATTCTTTTTCATCAATATTTGGCTTCATGGAAAAATATACTGGAATGCTATTTCACTCGTTATTGGAAAGGTCTTTGTGTTTACCAGGGGCTAAGGTATATAGTGAAAAAAAATGTTGACTAGAGAATAGAAAATAATTTTCTCTAGTTTACCTTTGATTCATATTTTTACTTAGTGGAATGGCCTTAAACTCAACTTTTCCTTACATGTGATATGAATAGGTTCTGCATCTATCTCAAATGTTAAAAACAAACTTTTATTATACTAAAAACTACACATCTAATGAAAAATGAACAGATGCCATGCCTGGCATCAGAATAGATGAGATAATAACACTCTAGGGACCTGTGGCTGACTAATCATAAATTTTAATTTTAAAATTTTAAGTGATCATTCCCTTGAGATATTAATTTGGTGTGGGTTTTAGGGAAGAATAATTGTAGTTAATGTGCTAGTCAGTTTATCTTTCCTTTTTATAATTTCTTTTTTGGAGGGTTAGGGGAAGGAGGTTGGGCCACACCAAGTGGTGCTCAGGGTTTATTACTGGTTTTGGACTCTGGAATAACTCCTTATAGAGTTCAGGGGACTGTATGTAATATCAGAAATTGAAATAGTGTTGAATACATGCAAGGCAAGCTTATTACCCCCTGTAGTAACTCTCCAATCATTCTTCCCAGAAAAGAGCTCGTAATCTTTCCTTTTCAGAAAAAAAAAAAAGTGACCAGGCCTACAGTACCTCTTGACTAATCTTCGGATCTCAAGCAGAGTTTTATTTTTTCCGTCCATGATCGTCTTTCAACTTTGTTTTTCATTCCAATGACTCTTCTAGCCTAGAAGTTTGTCCTCTAGTCTCATGGTGTAGCCCCTCATTTATTCAGTTTTCATCTGTGGCCTCCTTGGAATATCCTGAAGGCTCATAAGAGATATTGATCTCAAAATCTCTCCATGTCTAACCATGGCTGATAAGACAAGGATAAACATTGTGCTTACATAATTGCCTTCTTTATTTGCTAATTTTATTGTTTTGGCAATTGATCCACTTATTTCTCTTCCAATCACTCATACTAATAGCATCAGAAATAATCAAATGATACCTGCAAAATTAATTTCATTTACGCAAAAATGATAATTTAATTTGATAAATTGGGTTACAAATCATAAATACTTAGCATTTCATACCCCAGAGCTGTGAGTGAGCATTATATGCCTTTTAACTATTGGACCCCTCCAAACATTTTTCCTTCATGCGCTTCCCTTTCTTACTGGTTGACCCACTAGTTTCATGCAGTGGCCCCCATTTAAATGCTTTTCATCTGTGGACCTCTTGGTATTTTCTGGGAGTCCATATGGGACTATAGAGTTCCAGATGAGAAACTGAAAACACTGCCCTAGAATGTATGACAGAGAAAGAACTGACAGAAGAGCTGCCTTCTGGTTCTTTTGCTACATTTTCTTTGAATTAGTGAGATCCCCTGTATTCATGCGAAGCACTCATATTTCCTTATCTAGTTTGGATCATTTAAATAATATTGTTTCAAACCAGGAAAAATAATAAAGTGAATCTAGATTAATCTACAATTTTATTTGTTTTTAGTAAAAATAGAGTTAAACAGACAGTTTTCGAAGAATTATTTTTTACTTTAAACATTTACTTTAAACATTAAACATTAAACGTGACCCACAAACACAGGTGATGTAAGAAAAACAAGTAGAACTTGAAAGGTGCAGAAAGTCTTTTGAATGTTAAATTCCATGATACTTCATATGATATGATTAACCTGCTTCTTTTTATATAGTATATATCATAATGTAACATCATAGCATTCTTGGGTTGAACATTACTATTATTTTTAATGTTATTGAATCACCGTGAAGTAGTTACAAGATTTCATGTTTGGGTTACAATCACACAATGATCAAACACCCATCTTCACCAGCGCACATTCTCCACCACCAATATCCTCAATATACCCCCTTTTCCTGTTCACCCCCTTCCTCCATGGCAGATATGATTCACCATACTCTCTCTCTACTTTTGGGCATTTGCTCGCTCGAGCGGGCCCAGTAATGTCTCCATTTTGAGACTTGTTGTTACTGTGTTTGGCATTGTCGCGCAGGCGAGATACTCTCGGTAGCTTGCCGGGCTCTCCAAGAGGGGCAGAGGAATCGAACCCGGCTCAGCCAGGCTGGCTGCGCATAAGGCAAACGCCCTACTGCTGTGCTATAATACGGACACTGAGAGGTTATCATGTTTGGTCCTTTATCTACTTTCTGCACACATCTCCCATCCCAACTGGTTCCTCAAGTCATCATTTTCTTAGTGATCCCTTTTCTATTCCAGCTGCCTTCTCGCCTTTTCTCATGAGGCAGCCTTCCAGCTATGGAGCAATCTACCTTTCCCATATATCTACTATCCTTAGGTGTCAGCCTCATGTTATGTTGTTTTGTACTCCACAAATGAGTGCAGTCCTTCTATGTCTGTCCCTTTCCTTCTGGCTCATTTCACTTAGCATGATACTCTTCATGTCTATCCATTTATAAGCAAAGTTTATGACTTCATCTCTCCTGACAGCTGCATAGTACTCCATTGTGTAGATGTACCAAAATTTCTTTAACCAGTCCTTCAAAAACTAGAAATTGAGCTTCCATATGACCCCGCAATACCACTTTTTGGAATATATCCCGAGGATGCAAAAAAGCACAGTAGAAATGACATCTGTACTTATATGTTCATTGCAGCACTGTTCACAATAACCAAAATCTGGGAACATTACTGTTTTGTATACCTCTAAAAGTTTGCATTCAATCTTTATTAATAAACAAAAATAATGGAACAAGAGAGATAGTACAATGGGTAGGCTGGTATATGGCTAACCTGGGTTGGATCTCTGGCACCAGATATGGCTCCTGGAGCCCATGATGAATGATCCATGAGAGAGAGCCAGGAGATATGCCCTGAGCACCAACGTATGGTGTCCCCCCCAAAAAAAATAAGAAGCAGTTCAGTCATTCTTAGAAATAATGAAAATAATGTGTCAACTCTCATTCCAATAATAATAAACTTATAGATGACAACATTAAAATTAAGTTCTAATAATTAATAAAATTATGTTTCTTTTATAGATAATTAAACTTAACTAAAAGTGATTATATCATACCCAAAGTCACATATTTACAATATAATGGAATATATTGCAATATCACGAAAACAAATCTCAAAAAGGTCTAATTTTCTAGCCTTTACTCTTAACCCATATATTTTAATCATGTTTAAAGAGAAATTTCCTCAGTTTCCATCATTAATGAATTGAAAAATCATCCAGGCTAGTCACAATAAAAACCATCTGAGAAGGAAGAGTTGGGGAGCATGGCTCAGAAACATTTCATTGCAGCTGGTACTCTTGGAAAGAGTAGAAATTTTGTAAGAAAGATCTAATTTAGAAAACATTGTTTTTATACTTCTATGGTGGGTTGATCAAGAAAGGAAGATAAGTCCAAAGATTATATAAGGATTAGAATAATGACTTGTACTTAGTTGGTTAACTTTTGTTTATGTTGATAGTGAAGAATAATGAATTATATACAATTATAAATTGTAAGTATAGGGAATTAAATGGCTATGTCTCATTGAGAGCAAAAGGAAAATTAGAAAATGTTCTCTTTTTTCTTTTGGGGGTAATAATTTCACATCTGGCAATGCTCAGGGCTACTCCAAGCTCTGTGTCTGGGGATTGCTCCCAGAATTCTATTGGGGATAATGCACTCTTGTGGAGAAAGCTTCTATTTTTTTTATGAAGTAAAAATAATTTATATTTTACTGTGGAATAAATAAATTATGAGCCAAGAAGCAAAATATATCTGTTGTTGTCCAAGTGAATTTTCTTTCTGATCACTTCTACTGCACTCCTTTGCTCTGCAGTTCATTTCACCAAGCAAAAATTTCTATTTTAGCTGCTTTTAAATGCCTTGTCATGTTCTTTGATACTGTGTCTTCAGATCTAATACTCACATATTGATGTGAGTGCCTACAGCGTGCCCTACTTTATGTTTTGATGAACTCCCTTATTCTCTGCACAAAGTTGAAGTCGTTAGATCCATCACTGGTCATTCTTTAATGTCAGTTTTATATTTACTTGGAGCTTTGCTTATAGTCAGGTATACTCAATTCTTTGGCACCATTTTTAGCCTGTTACCTAGTGTATCAACTTGATAAGTGTCCCTAGGTAAGTTTGATTCCTAACTAATTTCTTTTATATTATGACATATATAATCTATCGCTATAAATATATAGGTAATAAACAGAGTAACACAATCTTTTACCTTTAAAACTTGTATTAAGAAATAAAAGGAAAATTCAAAAAGTTCAAAACTATTTTATCCCTATATTGTTTTGGTAGTCACACCTGGTGATGCTCAGGGGTTACTCCTGGCTCTGTGTTCAGAAATTACTCATGGTGGGCTTCGGGGACCATATAGGTCCCACCATGTCTTACTTCCCTTTTTATAGGGGCCACACCAGTAGTGCTCTGAATTCCTGGGCCTCGTGGGGGTTTCAGAAATTGAAGGCATGAACTTGCTAGGCAAGTGCTCTACCACTGAGTATCTCCTTGGCCCAGATTAATTTTTTTTGTTGTTATTTTTCACAGTGGAATTGTTCTCAGTTTTGATTTCTTCAGTTCTGTCTCTAAGAATTAAGCTCCACTGTGTGCTAAATGTATTTTTTGATATATATATATATGCATATATACATATCTATCTGCACATATGCATTCTATGCATTTATTATATTAGTTTCATTGATTACAAAACTAGAGTTATACACATACATTGTTTTTTATTATCCACTTAATATACATTGATCTATAGGTTGCATATTTCTACCTTATCCCTTTTAACATTTTTTGTGATAATTTTTTATTCAGGTAAAATGCTAAGTGAAATGTGTCAGAAAGAGAAGGATAGACATAGAAAGATTGCATTCATCTGGGGAACATAAAGTATCAAAATAGGAGACTAACACCCAAGAATAGCCGAGATAAGTACCAGGAGGATTACTCCATGGCTTTGAGGACAGCCGAACATGCTAGGGGAAAAGGCAGCTCAGATAGAGAAGGAAGCACCAAATAAAGGGTGTTGGGAGGTTCCTCTCAGGATGAAAATGCATGATGAGAGTAGACTACAGTCCGAACAAGATTGCCACGCAATGTCTCTTTTTCAAACCACAGCACTCAAAAAGAGAGAGATAACAAAAGGAAATGCCCTGCCACAGTGGTAGGGTAGGATGGGGGGAAGGGGGGTGGAAGGGATACTGGGTCTGGTGGTGGTGGAGAATGGGGACTGGTGGAGGGCTGGGTATTCGATCATTGTATAACTGAAACCCAAACACAAAAAGTTGTAAGTCTACAACTGTACCTCATGGTGTTTCACTAATAAAAATTTAAGGAAAAAAATATTTTTCTCTCTTATTTTACTGTTTACTGACATTAAAACTATAAGCAATGTTTTAAATAAATATTTTCCTGCCTAGGACTGTGAATTTGTGTGTGTGACATTATTTTGTTATAAAGAATAGACTCAAATGTTGGTTATTTGAACAAAGAGTAGTAACTTTTAAAATTATACATATTATAAATTACTCTTTAAAAATACTAGCAATTCCAAATATATAAAATGATAAAAAAAATATACTAGCTATTCACTCCAAACATTTGAGTGCCATTTTTACATACTTCTTGCCAGTAAATATAACCAAATATATGTTATCCATTTTAATTTAATTAGGAAGGTGAAATTTTTGAGTTTTTAAATTTTGTAAATTCACGATCACGATCATCCTGTTGTTCATCGATTTCCTCGAGTAGGCACCAGTAACGTTTCCTTCTTCCTAGCCCTGAGATTTTAAAAGAGCATTTCAATGCTCTTTCAGGATTAAGAGAATGAGACCCATCATTGTTACTGGTATTTGGCATATTGAGTACGACACGAGAAGTTTGGCAGACTCTGCCGTGCAGGCAGGATACTTTTGGTAGCCAGCCAGGTTCTCCAAAGGAAAAATAAGATAATAAGATATCGCTTCCGGGAGCTGGGTTTTATAGTCTCTGCGTCTTGGCCGTTGATGGGACCAACCTGGCGCTGGAAGCAGCTGCTGGGTGTGATGCCTACCTACTGGAAGATGTAGGGTCTGGGTGGAGAAGGCCCAGTCCCAATCTGAGTAGGCTTGGAGACCTCAGTCCCGGGATTCGCATGCCTGGGTTCCTCTGCCAGTTCTTTCATGCATGAGGCCCGTCCGGACGTGTGGAGAGTGGTCCCAGCATGGCTGTGGCTGGCTCCAGAGGTCCTCAGCTGCTGGGGCTCTGCTTGGGGAGGGGTGAGAGAAACTCAACCCTCCCCCCTCCAAGGGGCACCGGTGAGGACAGCTAGGTGCAGGGGCATGAGACTCTCAAAATTTTGTAAATTAATAACAAAAATTGAAAAATTAAAAAATTAAAAAATCATTTTATTTTCCAGAAGGGCTGAACCAGTGGACATTCCCACCAACAGTGAAGGAGTGTCCCTTTCTCGCCACATCCACGCCAGCATCGGTTGCTTTTGTTCTTTTGAATGTGGGCCAGTCTCTGAGGTGTGAGATGGTATATCATTGTGGTTTTGATCTGCATCTCCCTGATGATTAATGATGTAGAGCATTTTCTCATGTGCTTTTTTGCCATTCGGATTTCTTCTTTGAGAAAGTTTCTGTTCATTTCATTGCCCCATTTTTGGATGGGGTTGGATGTTTTCTTCTTGTGGAGTTTAACCAGTATTTTGTATATCCTGGATATCAACCCCTTGTCAGATGTGTATTTGGTGAATATCCTTTCCCATTCTGTAGACTGTCTTTGTATTTTGGTCACTGTTTCTTTGGAGGTGCAGAAGCTTCTTAGTTTAAGATAGTCCCATTTATCTATCTCTGTTTTCACTTGCTCGGCCAGTGGCATGGCATCTTTGAAGATACCATTAGCTTCAATGTCATGGAGGGTTTTGCCAACTTTATCTTCAATGTACCTTATGGTTTCTGGTCTGATGTTGAGGTCTTTAATCCATTTTGATCTTACTTTTGTACATGGTGTTAGGCAGAGTTCTGAGCCTATTTTTTTGCATGTAGCCGTCCAGTGATGCCAACACAATTTATTAAAGAGGCGTTGGTGGGAATGTCCACTGGTTCAGCCCTTCTGGAAAACAGTATGGACGATTCTCAAAAAATTAGAAATTGAGCTCCCATTTGACCCAGCAATACCACTCCTGGGAATATATCCCAGAGAGGCAAAAATGTATAGTCGAAGTGACATCTGCACTTGCTTTTCATTGCAGCACTCTTTACAATAGCCAGAAACTGGAAGAAACCTGAATGCCCAAGAACAGATGACTGGTTAAAGAAACTTTGGTACATCTACACAATGGAGTACTATGTAGCTGTTAGAAACGATGAAGTCATGAAATTTACATACAAGTGGTACAATATGGAAAGTATCATGCTGAGCGAAATGAGTCAGAAAGAGAGGGATAGACATAGAAAGATTGCATTCATCTGGGGGATATAAAGTAACAAAGTATGAGATTAATACCCAAGAATAGCTGAGATCAGCACCAGGAGGATTACTCCATAACTTAGAGGCCAGCCGGGTATCCTAGAGGAAAGGGCAGTTCAGATAGAGAAGGGAGCACCAAATAAAGGATGTTTGGAGGATCCTCCCAGGAGGGGAGATGCATGTCGAAAGTAGACTATGGACTGAACATGTTTGCCACTCAATGCCTCTTTTGCAGACCACAACACCCAAAAGGAGAGAGAGAACACAGGGGATTGCCCTGCCACAGAGACAGGGGGGATGGGAGGATGGGGGTGGGAGGGATATTATCCATGGTGGTGGAAAATGGGCACTGGTGGAGGGATGGGTATCTGATCATTGTATAATTGAAACCAAAGCACAAAAAATTGTAAATCTACAACTGTAAAAAAAAAATTAAAATAAAGAGAAAAAAATCATTTTATTATTATTGTTAATTAAAATTTTATTTAAACTAAAATTTTAGATTATTTGCACTATTTATTTTATTGAATCACCATAAGAACAGTCACAAAACATTTCAGTTCAAGTCTTGGTCGGTCATACAATGATCAAACACCTGTCCCTTCACCAGTGCACATTTTCCACTACCAAGAATCCCAGTATACTCCTCCTCCCACCCACCCCCTGCCTGTGTGGCAGATTTCCACTTTACTATCTCTCTCTCTCTACATTGGTCACATTCAATATTATGACAAAAGACCCAACATTGTTATTTGGAATTTTCCCTAATATTCAGACCTGCCACAAAGACATCATTAGATAATTTGTTTTCTATTGCTGATTATGAAGAGCATATGATGTCATATGGCACAATAGCAGCCATGCGAATTTGGATTTCTGATATTTTAGTAATAAACCTAGAGGGATTACTGCCAGAAGCCCCTGGGTTCTGAAATTGGTATGTGTGCCTCTAAGTTAATGATCGGTCAGAAGCCAGAGGAGGCGTTTGAGAGTAGCAACCCGAAGCATTGTCATTACTGGGAGCAGGGCCGATTCCACCCCCCATCCCATGAAGCCCCACGTGTCTCCTCAATGCAGTCTCATACCTGGCTGTTCATTAATCTCTAAAAGATGCAGGCCACCATGCCACTGCCACAAAGGGGGACAGGCAGAGGGACAGACACCCTTCCCCTCCCAGGGTGGCATAGCACCATAGTTAAATACACAGTCCAAATGCATTTTGGTTGGGCATTATATTTTGCTTAGATTTTCCCATCACCATTCAACCCTGTTTTTCAGGAACAAATGCTAGATAATTTACTTTCCATTGATCACTTTGTATATCAGGGGATGGCTTACGTGGCCGTGCAGTTCGGAAAATAATCCTGGTACCCGCATGCCAGAGCCATGCTTGTAGAAGCTCATGGTCACCGGGATTCCATCTGGAGAAGGTGGGGAGACAGCACTTACCCCATCTGGATCCTCCTGGTGATATCAGCTCTGGATGGGGCCCAGAGAATTCTCCAGGAGTTGTGGAGCCCTCCAGCCAGTTTTTTTCTCTGCTACTGTGTGCCATAAGATGGCGCTGGGGACGGGTTGTAGGCATGACTTCCGGAATCAGAGGAAGCCTGGGAAGCTGGGGCAGCCCCGTTGCAGTTTGAAAAATAGTCCTGGTACCCGCATGCCAGAGCCATGCTTGTAGAAGCTCATGGTCACCGGGATTCCATCTGGAGAAGGCGTGCAATACTAATTTTAATTAATTATTTTTACAAGATTTTCCTATGCCATCTTGTTTTTTTTACTAAATTTTATTTAATAAATTTATGAAAAATTAATTTAATGAACAATATTAATATAATTCTCACATTTACTTTTTTGCAATTTATTATGATTGATACAGTGTTTTATTTGAATATATTTCAAAATGTATTTTAAACAGTTATAATGTGATTGATTAAAATACATTAAAACAACTTCAGAGTTGTTTTGGATTTTACAGCAGGGTAGACTGCATGGAGAAATAAACTGCATTTATCTAAAGTAATTTCAACAAACCCATAACACACACGTGCTAGACTTTAAAAACATGTAAAATATGTCAGCCTTGTACCATCTGCTTTTAATCACTGCAGTATGTTATAGGCTATTTAAAAATTACTTAGCAGACATCATTGAAATATTTACTAAGAATAAAATAATCGATATTATGCATGCCAAAAGAATGTTTTGTACATGTATTCAAATGCTATATTCTTAAGGCACAGCTGATTTTTAGCATACCTAAGAGAGGTATATATAGACAAGTGTACTAAACTATCTCCCTAAAAAATATGATTCTGCAACTTTGTACTGATTATCAATATATTAGTGATTATGGAAGCTTAAAACTGTATCTATAACCAGCAACCAGATATTAGTGAATGTTTTAAAATGTGATATCTAGGGATGGAAAGAGAAATGAAATGAAAAAAATATAGCTGTAAATAGAAGCTCAAGAAACTAATCTCAAATTACTAAAAAATCAGTACAAACATTTTTATACAAGAAATATTTTCTTTTCCTCATTCCTCACGTTTTAGTCCACCTTCCTTAAATCCTTTAAGAAAATGAAATAAGTTGGTAGCGTATGCCCATACCTATAAATTAATATACATATTAGTCATTACTTAATTTGGTCAATTAGACATTTATTTTACCATTCATTCTAGACCATCTCAGGTCATAAGAAAGACAAATCCAAGAGGGTTTTGGAGGACAGAGCTTCTTGCTGTCAGAGTTGTGTAGCACCATATCTATTAACTTTTAAGCACAAAAGTGACATAAATTCAGATTAAAATCTATATACTTCAAGGTAAGTCATTTTTATAAATTAACAAATGTTCAATATCATTTTTATTTATGATATCACTGTAGCACTGTCCTCCCATTGTTCATCGATTTGCTCAAGTGGGCCCAGTAATGTCTCCATTGTGAAACTTGTTGTTACTGTGTTTGCCATATTGAATACGTCACAGGTAGCTTGCCAGGCTTTGCCGTGCAGGCAAGATACTCTTGGTAGCTTGCTGGTCTCTCCAAGAGGGGTGGAGGAGTCAAACCAGGCTCAGCTGGTCAGGCCACGTGCAAGGCATATGCCCTACCACTGTGCTATCGCTCCAGCCCACTGACTCAGTATATATGTATTTATTTATTAGATTTGCAGCATACACAAGCACTAAGGTCAGTACCAAGAAAACATGATTCTAGTCCTCCTGGTTCTCAGTCTAGGGAAAATAGGGATGGAAGAGTCACATGAATAAACACATTCATTCATTCATTCATTCTTTTTTGTTTTGAATCACCGTGAGATACAGTTACAGACTTACAGACTTTCATGATTACGTTTCAGTCATACAATGACTGAGTTCTTGGGTCTCCTCAGGTCTCTGCTCACTGAGTACCCATCCCTCCACGAGTGCCCATTCTCCACCACCAATGTTCCCAGTACCATTCTTACAGAGTCATCTGAGAAATACATTTCTATGTATATTTATAGGAATCATGCTGAACAAACTCGACTTAAACTGGAAGCAGGTGAGCAGTATAAGAGAAGATTTCAGAGGAAATCATGCTTGAACTGATATCTACAAGTTGAGGGTGTTAATGAGGCTAATCAGGAGTGAGGTACCCATCACCCTTTAATAGGCTCATGCTGGGTGGGGGGAGGCAGAATAATAGAAGAGCAGGTAGGGCATTTGCCTTGCATATGGCTGACCCAGGTTCGATCCCCAGCATCCACTGTGGTCCCCTGAACACTGACAGGATTCTTGAGTATAGCCAGGAGTAATCCCTGAGCATAGCCGGGTGTGACCCAAAAAGCAAAAAACTGTCATTTGTTTGGGGATCACACTGGAAGCGCTTAGGCCTCACCACCTCATAAAGGATATCGGGAATGGAACTTGGGTCAGCCCCATACAAGACAAGTACCGTAGCCAACTATACCATCACTCCGGTTTTCTTAGGGGAGACAAGGGACTCCAGCTTTGCTCAGGGCACCCAGGACACACTCCTTGATGGCAGGGTCCTGAGGATGTAGAGTCACATGGTTCCCTAGTTGGGGACCACCAGATCGTGGAGTGCTGTGGTTTGAGCTCAGATGCCAGGGTCAAAAATGTGCCCCCAGCTGCAGAGCCCTCTTTCCCCGCTCCCACGTCATTTACTAAATAGTTCTTGGTTCTCCTCAGGTCTGTGCTCACTTCCACACCCCCTGACTTCCATTACCTCTTACGTGTGTTCTGTATTATTCTCCCACTGTTTTCTGTGGTCTAGTTTAGCATTGAAGCCAGTGTGATCTTTTTGTTTTTTTTTAAATTCTCTCTCTCTCTCTTTCTCTCTCTCTCTTTCTCTCTCTCTCTCTCTCTCTCTCTCTCTCTCTCTCTCTCTCTCTCTCTCTTCTCTTTTTGCTTTTTGGGTCAAACCCGGCTATGCTCAGGGATTACTTATGATATCTTAAAGAACTCATGAACTAAACAAAAAGTCTTTAAAAAACATATAATATATAATGTTATACCTTTTTTTTCTTCTGTTTGTTTTTCAGGTCTACTTCTGGCTCTGTGTTGGTGATCACTCCGGAAACCAGGGAGTTCCCAGGATCTTACCTGGATCTCTTTCAAGTGAAGCCCAAGCTACAGTCCTCTGACCTATCTCTCTCGCCCAAAACATGTGTTGTGTTTTAACAAGACATTTTACTGTTTTTCTAAAATATGTAAAGAATATAATATTTTTTCATAAAAATAATCAATAGACATGGGGATCTCAGATATCAACAGTCTCTGTTCAACTTTGCCATTTCATAGTTATAGGACCTTGAGTAATTTTCCTAACCTTATCTGAGATCATTTTCTCCTGTCTTTTCAGTATAATGAGAAAAACTCTAAAATGGAGATAGAATCATGTTTTGTGTCTACTGTGGGCTCTTTATATCCACTTGCTCTGATCAGAAGTGCTCTCAGATCATTTCTTATGCTTCTTATGCTTCTTTCATATCTTATGTCACAAGGAATCTGCCTTTTTACTCAACTTCTTGTTATTAGCTATCTTTATGTACTTCCATTCCTTTGTTTTTCAAATTCTTCTGCAGAGTAATTTTTAAAATTTATCTTTGAATCCAAGAATAAAATAAGCTGAGTGTTCTAGTGTCCAAATATTTCTTTCCCAGACCTTTGCCATTAGATTCCAAACAACGATAGGAGTGGTTTTAAGAAACCTAGTCTACACTACAACTTAACTTCCCAAGGGTTCTGAAAGAAGACCTCTCCTAAAACTTAACATTTTTTTGAAAGGTGGAGCTGAACTCTCATCTGTTGAAAACATCTGTCAGAATAAATGACTCATTGCCAGAAGCCCTCCTTTGGAATCTTTCCTCAATAACAACAATGTATAACAAAAAGATGCTTTGTATTTTCATAATGCTTTTATTTAGACCACCTTTCCAACACATTTATAAACATGTCTAAGAAATACAGGCTGTGTCTAGACTAGGAAACAAAAAAAAGGCACCAAAAATGAACAAGAAGTGTTTGATTGTGTTTCTGAGCTGCTGAATCCAGTAGTTCGAATATTCTCATAAGCTTTTTCCACTGATAACTTTCATAAGGACTGTAGAAAAAAATAGTTTTAAAACAAAGTTTTATTTAAAAGTTCTTTACAAGTTAGTCTTATTTAAAACATATTTGTAAAGTTAGATACTGCTGGTGACTTGTAGTAGTTTAAATGAAGTTGAAATGTATTTTATTCAGAGATTATCTCCATAAAACGATAAAAATCAAACCAAGAGCAACCATTAAAACACTTCATTCATTTTTAAATTACATTGCTATTTTATGAGCATTGAATTAGAGGATTTCTTTATCTACTTAAGATCTGTTTTTTTTTCAGATACATGTATTTCCCCAGTCATTTGCTTGTCCTTTCAATTTTATAATTGACCTTTGAAAAATGTTTTATAAAGCACTTTGTAGGATGATATTGGTTTGTACTTCCTCCCTTGCCACAAGGAACTCAAGTTTATTGCAGTGCTCCTGAGGAACTTCCATTCCATTGTGTTTATCTCTAAACTTTCCCTATGCTCTCCTCCCCAACCAGTTAGTCAGCTTTTCCCCTAATCAGAATCTGTTAATTTGTAGGGTCAGATCCTTCTAGGACACTGAACTTGTATTTTAAGTTAATATTGCCTTTCTCCTTTTCTTATGTCTTTTGAATAGTCTATCTTAAAGCAATAACCTTTTTGTATAGATACAGGAAGACCTTTAACATTATGCTTTGTAACTTAGGATTTAATTGGCTTTGAATATTATTCATTCCCAGGCATCTGCTTTCTCGACTTAAGCCTCAGTTGCCCTTAGTTCCTCACAGCCCCAAAGCAGGGTCCCGATGAGGGATTGAATGACCCAGGGCAAGCGGTGAGCTACCCTGGCATCGAAATGGGTCAGGCCAAAGTGCCACAATTCTTAACTAGAAATTAAGAGCTTAATCATAGACAAATGTTGTCATGATCCAAAAGTAACGACGAGACTAGGACCCTGCTAGGAATAGGAAAGACTATCTGGCCTGAGCACTGTAGTCTGTGATCAAGATGGCCCTAGGAGAGCAATTCTATAAGTTTAAGGTATTTCTTACTGCATCTATGCAAAATGATTTATATTTTGTATGCTTATATGTTTGCTGGACAAGGAGAGGAGAAACACACCCAGGGTATTCTTGTTCTAGGGTGGGTCGACCTGATAATGAGAATCTGTCCTAGAAGTGGCTTTCCCCAAGGGAAAGAACTCTACTCCTATTTATTGTGATCACACCTATGTGTAATTGTTACCCCAACCCCTCATGGTGGGGAATATAACTAGACTGTAAGAGTGGGCTGGGGGATCCAGATCCAGACTCCAGAAGGAGGAGAAGGGGATTTAGATTCCAGAGCCAGAAGGAGGATGAAGGGGAATTGAGAAGGAGAATGAAGTAGAATTAGGAAGGAAGAGGCAGGAGGAGAATCAGAGGAGTATGGAGATGGGAATTAGTATAAACTGCAACTGACACCAACCAGCTTGGCCCTCGTTTTCTTCCTTCACCAGCCCATCCCATCAACCTCCCTGAGGTCGGGGAACTGGAGTGAGACTACCGAATGCAGGCACAGGATAGACCACCGCAGTCTTTTTGAGTTTACGCATCTGGTGTCCCTGGGTGCTTTTTTTTTTTTTAGTTTACACAGCACTTATTTTTAGAAAGATTAGGTTTGTAAAATGAATTTTACTAGAAATTTGACTGGAATTGCATTAAATCTAAGATTTGCAAAAAAGTGATGTCTTAATAATATTGAGTCATATATGCTTTGAATGCAAAGATTTTCTCTGTTCTTCACATCCTACTATGCATGCTTTCTGATTTTTAGTATATAGAACTTATGCATATTTTTCAAGTTTATGCCTAAATAATCGCATTTGATATTAATATGTATTATTATTATTATTAATATTAATATTAAATTCACATTTAATAGTATTGAAATGGTACTGTTTTATAATTTAATGATTGATGCTTAATAATTTTTTATATTTTTCCAATTGTTCACTGCTCATTTTCTATAACTGCTCATTTACTATTTTAAAAACAGATTTTATAATATTTGTATATAAATGATTGTCTTTTATTTGTTTTTCTACCTGCTGTACAGTAACAATGGAGATGTTATTGGGCCCACTCAAGCAAATTGATGAACAATGGGAGGAAAGTGACAGTGACAGCGAACTGCTGTACAGAAACTCTGGCATAATGTTGAAAACAATTGAGAATCACTCCCTTCTTAGAGAAGAAATGTTTAGTATTTTATGCTTAAACCATTAGTTTTTTGTAGATGCTTTTGATAAGGCCTTAAATAATTTTCTCATTTTCTGTATCTGAAAAACTCTCACCAACATTCACAGAACACAAACATGGGAAACTATTATTTAATTCCAAAAGATAGGATGAAATACAAAGGAGAATAAAGAGCTCAGCCTATACCCCCATGTCTGAGAGGCATTCCAAGAGCAAGTGGCCCAGCGCCACTATTCCTAGGCACCTAAACTTCATTCAATGTTGCTTCTATAGCTAGAACAAACAGGACAAAAAATTTTTGCATCAGGAAAGTTCCTAAATTTTTATTGGCATTTTATTGGTTGAGTCAGGCTTGTCGAAGGGGTGAGACCAGTAACAAGCATCAATAAAGAGATTGTGAATGTCATCAGGGGAGTTTAGGACCTTACATAGCCCTGAAAGTTGAACTTTAGGAAGGGGCTGAGGGAGGAGAGCCCTCTTAAGCAGTGCTCTGAGCTCATGGGGTCCCCACTTGTGATTGTCTGCCCATCAGGTCACTAATTCAGCTCAAGAGCTGGAAGACCCTCATCCAGCCTTGAGATGAAGGGGAATCCTCTGATTATCCAAAAGATGCTCATGGCCTCCAGAGCTACATCTGGCAATGAGAGGGACCATGCAATGCTGGGAAGAAAACACTGGTAGAGCTCATGCCTATTGTATCACCCAGTTACTAAAACTTAAAGTTTATATTTTGTTCATTTATTTATATTTGAGATCCATCCCCAGTTGTGCTCAGGGTTCATTCCTGGCTCTGGACTCAGGGATCACGCCTAGTGGGGCTTAGCAAAGCATTCAGGATAGAATCTGTGTCAGCTGAGCAGAAGGCAAGAGCCCTACTTGTATCATCTCTTTGGCCACCTAAGGCTACTTTAACTTAAACCTTACATAGAATATATTGTCATCTGTGGTCGAAGAGTTCACGAAACACTTAGCCAAACACACAGAGCTTTCACAATGCAGTAGGAAATAAAACCAATACCTTCTTAAAGATTAAAATTAGGTTCTTATCTTATTGGACTAATTTCTTATTACAAATGATGAGTTTTGTCACATGCATTTTCTGCAGATACAGATGAACAGGTAGGTTTTCTCTTACAGTTGTTTATATAAGAAGAATGACACTATTTGACTATCGACTCTTAAGCAAAACAGGCTTTCCTGGGATGATCCCCATCTGGTAATAATTTTCTTTATATATTACTGCACTGATTTTCCAAAAAAGTTCTTAGGAATTTTTACATCTGCATTCATTTGGGATATTCATTTCAGATTTTATTTCTCATATGTTGGCTAATTTTGGTATCAAGATCATAATGGTATCATAGAATTTGGAAATATTCCTTCTTCCACAATTTTATTTGGAGATTTTCTGTAGAATTGTCATTATTTTATCAGTTAGTGCATAGTAGCACCTTCCAGTTTTCTTATCTTATATTTTTCTTGTTTGTAATAGTTAAGCTATGAGTGTTATTTATTTTATAGGTTTAGGGGGATCCAAGTGACCTATATATTTTTGAATGAGCTTTTTATTTTTAAGGAAATCTTTTATTTCATATAAGATGTCAAATATCAGCATGCATTTTACTGTTTTATAGAAGTAACTTTGTAGTGATATCACCTCCTGTTTTTCTGATTTGGTCATTGTGGATTTTAACATTTTTTGCCCGTCTGGCTAGAGGTTTATTAATTTTACTGACTTCAAAAATCAGTTTCACGGGGCTGAAGCAATAGCACAGCTGGTAGTGCATTTGCCTTGCACACGGCTGACCCGGGTTTGACTCCCAGCATCCCATATGGTCCCCCGAGCACCGCCAGTAGTAATTCCTGAGTGCATGAGCCAGGAGTAGCCCCTCTGCATCACCGGGTGTGACCCAAAAACCATAAATAAATAAACAAATAAATAAATAATCAGTTTCACAATTATTGCTTTCTTGAGTTATTTTTGTGTTTTCAGTAATTTCTACTTTTTCATGTATTTCATTTCTATTGTTTTATCTGGAATTGTTTTTCTCAAAATTTCTTAGCTTTAATGTAGAAGGTTTTGATGTAATGATTTTGTTTTTTTTCTCTTTTTAATGTATATATTTAATGCATAATTTTTGTTTTAAGTATGTTTTCCTGTTTCTTAAAATTATATGCACACTAAGCTAGAAATAAAGTACAGAGAATAGAGCATTTGACTTGAACGCTGCTGACTCACTCAGGTTTAGTTCTTAGTACTTCATATGTTCTCCTGAAACCTTCCAGGAATGATCCCTGATTGCAGAGACAGTAGTAAGCTCTGAGCACCTCTGAGTATGACCCCCCAAACAGAACAATAGCAACAAAACCAAACATATCATGTTTAAACTTTTATTTAGTTTAAAATTATTTTAATTTATATTTTCATTTCTTTGACTCATGGATCATTAAAACATAATTTTCTGGTTTGCAAAATTTGGAATTTTTGTGGTATTATTGATAATCATTTAATTCAATTTGATCAAATAACTAACTCTGTATAATTTAATCTGTTCTAAGTATGTTTAGATGTTTTTATGGCCAAAATGTAGGTTTTTGTGATGTGTTTTGTATTCTGTTTAAATGAATGTGTATTTTGTTGCTCATTAAATTGTTCTACAAATAATAATTCATTTATATTTCTTGACCATTTTTATGTCTCTTTACGTTCAAGAGAAAATTCTATTTATTCTTTTAATAATTTAGAGAAGATGCACATTATTTATTAAGCTTTTTTTTTTCAGTACCATGAGATTACTCATTTATACTATTTAGTACATACATCTTTGGTACTGCTACAGTCCCTGCACCCTCACAATGACTTTCAAGTTGCCCCTCTTACTCCCTTATTATATGAAATTTGAAATTTCTTATGTCTAAAATCACTAAAACCATTTTGCATTGTATCAGCATCATATGTTTCCCCATTTCATTTGTTTTTATCATTGCTTTTCTTTTTCATTGTCTCTTTTTTGTGTACTCTTCACAACAATTCTTGGTGCTGGAAATTTCTTTCTCTCTTTCTTTCTTTCTTTCTTTCTTTCTTTCTTTCTTTCGTCTCTCTTTCTCTCTGTCTTTCTTTGTTTTTTAAAATTTATTTATTTATAAGGTAGCTCACAATATTTTATTATATTTAATATTCAAACACAATCACTGTCCCAAAGTAGAACTGAAATAATATATTTTGTATTGACTGTTATCAAAAACTGCTGAAAATCCTACAAAAAAGTATCTATAGATGAAAGAGTGTGAAGATTTTCTATTTTGGCAGGGGACATTAAGACCTTCTATAATATATCACTAACATATTGTTAAAGGTTGAGTCTTGTGAACTTTCATATACATATTTGTGTGTGTATATATATGTACATATATATACACATATATATCCCTCTGTGATTGGTTGCCTACTATTTCAACCTCATCATTGTAGTGTGGTACTCTTGGATAATGCATAGGACATGTGTTATGATGTGTACTGAACTACATTTGTGTCCAGGAATAGGTTCACTCGCTTGTGAGGCTTGTCCCGAGTGTGTGGGGAGCAGCTGTTAGCATGGGGGCAGTTGGGTTCTGGAGGTTTTCGGCTGCGGGGGTCCCTTGGGGCTGGGAGGACTCTCACCTGCCCCTCTCTGGGGTGTCCCAAGTGAAACCTGATGCAAGGTCTGGTGGCATGGCTAAGGCAAGTGTCATGTGCTCCCTTCAAGGAGAGAAGGACAAGTGATCTATCTTTCTTCCTTCCTTCCTTCCTTCCTTCCTTCCTTCCTTCCTTTCTTTTCTTTTGTTTTCTCTCTTTTTCTTCCTCATGCTCTCCTTCCTTGTACCTTTTCTCTTTTTCTCTTTTCTCTCTCTCTTTCCCTCCCATTCTCTCTCCATCTCCCTCCCTCCCTCCCTCCCTCCCTCCCTCCCTCCCTCCCTCCCTCCCTATGTCCTTCCTTCCCTCCCTCCCTCCCTCCCTCCCTCCCTATGTCCTTCCTTCCCTCCCTCCCTCCCTCCCTCCCTCCCTCCCTCCCTCCCTCCCTCCCTCGCTCCTTCCTTCCTTCCTTCCTTCCTTCCTTCCTTCCTTCCTTCCTTCCTTCCTGCCTTCCTGCCTTCCTTCCTTCCTGCCTTCCTGCCTTCCTGCCTTCCTGCCTTCCTGCCTTCCTGCCTTCCTGCCTTCCTGCCTTCCTGCCTTGGCCATGAGCCGAAGAACTCCGTATCAGGACCCATGGCCTAAAATGGAATGAACAAGGTGAGAAACTGTCTAAGTTCATCTTGTCGACCAAGACCGTCTATTGTAACTCACAGTTCCAGAAGGCTGAATCTAAACGTTGGACTTGGGAGTCTCCCAGTGGACAGTGCCACAACGACATTGACCACATTTTATTCAATCAACAGTTTTGCCTGACTGATGTCACTGTTGTCCCAAAATTCCAAATGGGACTGGACCACCATCTCCTTCGTGCAAAATTTTACTTCACAGAGTAGGGAGAAAGGGCTGCAAAGTTAAAGAACAGAACTCCCAGAATGATCACCAACTGGGAGTTCTTTGGCACTATTGCAGCAACATGGAAGACGCTGTTATTGACAACATTGAGGAAGAATATGATCGACTGCTTCAGCACTTCCATGATTATGCAAGGAACGACCCAAGAGAGATAGCCACAAAAAGAAACCTGTCTTCAAAAGCTCTTGAGCTCTTTTGCCAACGTGGCTTGGTGCAAGACCCAGGCAACCACAAGTGAATGTCCGAGTTTGCAAAGCAGTGCAGAGAAACGATAAAGGAAGACTTCAAAGAGAGAAGAGCAGCAGTAATGGCAGATGCGGCAGAAGCTGGGAAAAGCATTTGCAATGCCTGCCTGCCCTTCACCAACTACAAGACCAAGATGACTGCCCTCCAACATCCTAATAGATCTATCTTCCAGAAGGGCAATGGAGAAGATTAACCATGACTTCTACTCAGATCTCTTTGATAGCCACGTCCACCTGCCCACATACCAAATTCCGCAGGATGGATATGTCGTTCCCAACATTCTCCCTTCCAAAATCCGACAAGCCATTTCATCGGTGGTAAAGAAGCGAAAAGCACCCGGCCCACACAAGATCAGACCCAAACACCTGAAGAATCTGCCGTCAGTTCTCATCAATACACTGGCTTGGCTCTTCACATGCTACCTGCCTCAATGCAAGGTTCTGTCCCAATGGAAAACCAGCAGGACTGTACTACTGCTGGAAGGGAGACAGCCACGACATTGGCAATTATCACCTGATCTGCTTGTTGTCTGTTGTCTACAAGCTGTCACTCATATCATCCTGAATAGGATTGGCAGAATACTAGAAGAAGGACAACCATGCGAATAAGCCAGGTTCTGATAAGGATTCAGCACGATCGACCATATCCACATGATAACTAAATTCATTGAGGTTCCTTGGAAGTTCAAGATGCCATTCATTGACTTAAAGAAGGCCTTTGATTCTGTTGAGACTGAAGCAGTCATTGAAGCCTGAGCCAAACAAGGTGTTCAAACTCAAAACATAATGATCCTCCATGAGCTGTATTACGGATTCACTACCAGGATCTCACCATTCCACAAGGAAGTGATCATCCATATCAAGAAAGTGGTTCTGCAGGGTGATGCCATTTCACCAAAACTCTTCAGTGCCACCCTCAAGAATGTTATGCAACAACTGGAATGGGAAGGAATGGGAGTGTAGTCGACAACTACACCACCTCTGCTTCACTGATGACATTGTTCTAATAACACCAAACATTAGCCAAGCAGCACAAATGCTGGTCGACTTCAACAGTGAGTGTAGAAAGGTCGGAGTCCAGCTGAATCTCACGAAGACAATGTTTATGAGAAATGGTCTCATTCCTGACGTTCTATTCACTCTCAACGGAATGACCATCTCTGAATGCAACATTTATGTGTATTAGGTCGAGAAGTCAACATGAGGAATGACCTGGCACCTGAGTTGTGCAGGAGGAAGAGAGTGGCTTGGAACGCCTTCAAGAGCAGCAAAGAATAGCTAAGAGGACAAAGAACCTCCAGCTCCAGGCACATCTCTTCGAGTCCACTGTTCTTCCTGCACTAACATATGCCTCAGAGACCTGGGCCCTACGAAAACAGGGTGAGAACTCTATTCGGGTTTCCCAAAGAGGAATCGAAAGAGCTATGCTTGGAGTATCAGGCTTCGCTCAAGTGAAAGAATCTGGAGTTCTGACTTCCAGTGACAATTGAGAATCAAGGATGCTCTTTCGTTTGCAAAGGCATCAATAATCAGATGAGTTGGACACGTAATACGATTTGGAGACGACTGCTGGACTAGAGTCGTTACCAGTTGGATTCCATGGGACTTCAAAAGATCGCATAGCCGCCAACCTACAAGATGGTCAGACTTCTTCATCAAGACCCTGAATGATCTGTTTGAGGCTCTTCATGTTCCTGGTGCGAGGAGACGGTATTGGGCTACACTAGCATGCAACAGGGACGAATTAAGATGTTATTGGAGCCCGCTTGAGCAAATCGATGAGTAATGGGATGTCAAGTGATCAAGCGATCATGATACAAAAACTTAGCAACGAGGCATTTATCCAAGAAAACAGAAGCAACTATCATATAAATGATGTTTAAAATGTTGTATAAAACAGCAGATTTATTCAAAATAGTAAACTGAAACCTCAAATGTATGGCAATTACACTTTGTAACATGGTTGAATACAAAAATATTTCCTTGAAAATAAGATTCTGGATAAAATTTCATATTGAATAAATCATATTGTGTTTAATTTTATATGTAAACTTGTCTAGTTCATGGGATGTCTAAGTAGCTAAGTAGGCTTTATTTCTAGAGGTCAGAGTATTTTTGTAAGAGAGAGCATTTAAATCGGTGTCCTGAGTAAAGCTGAGTCCCTCAGTGTGCACAGACATAATCCAATCTATTAAACACTTGAATGGAACAATGTGGAGGAAGATTTTATTCACTTTGTCTTGCAGTATTTTTCTAAGACTAATCATTTTCCCTTCCATGGGGTGTCCAATTTCTTAGGTTTTTGCAGCATAATGAGTCCATTTCATATGGTTCCCAGTTATCAAAATCATTCTCTCACTCTGCATATACATACATAATATATCCATATGTGTAAATATATTCCCAACTTTTTTTCTATATATAATGCAAATATTAAACAGTATATATGTACACGTTTTATATAAGGTTCCAGAAATATGAACTATTATATACTGACAAAATATTTTATTCTACAGTTTTTTTCTTATTTTCAGAAAAATATTTTTATGTTCAACCATGTTACAAAGTGTAATTGCTATACATTTGAGGATGAGGGATAATGTAGGGTGATGAAAAAGAAGGATTGCAAAGGATGGACACAAAATATAAAAATGAAGATCAATATTAAAACTCAACATTTTTATTAACTATATCTCATAAAATTATCATAAAATGCTCTTTGTAAATTCAATGTAAAAGTTTGGTAAATCTCTGTCCTTAGAGTTTGAAGAATTTGATAACTATCAAGAACTTTAGAAGTTTCACGAGGCATTTTAGCAGATCTGAATGTCAAACTATGCCTTGAAGTCAATGCGTATGTTTATAAAAGAAACTTGTGGCTGAAGTGGGACCTAATTTGGGGTAAAGCTTAACACTGATAATCTTGTAATTTACACTAAAATCATGTCTTCAGGTGGAGCAAATAGAAAAAAATGTATTATTCCTCATCTTCATAGTTTAAAATTATTTTAGGCGGTTAGGGGCTGGAGTGATAGCACAAAAGGTAGGGTGCTTGCCTTGCACGTGGCCCAACCTGGGTTCGATTTCCAGCATCACATATGATCCCCTGAGCATGGCCAGGAGTAATTCCTGAGTGCATGAACCAGGAGTAACCCTTGTGCATCACTGGGTGTGACTCAAAGAGCAAAATATGTATATGTATATATATTTTTAAGGGGGCTAGTTATTAATTTAATAGATAACACTGAAGAAGTGCTCATGGTCTGTGGTTTTATTTTAGTAGTTAAAAAGCCTAGACCCATTGTAGTCAGAATAAATAATCTTTCTCTACCCCTCTCCTTCTCACTTTTCAGGTTTAGATAGCCCAATAAAAAAAGTCAATTATTTCTTGTTGATCTCCCAAATATTACTAACCCTGTGGTTTTTATCTATCCAACGAGGGAGAAGTTGTTAACAAAGAGAAACAGTGGATAGGATAATTTATTTATCTAATATTATTACTATCTTGTTTAGGCAAATGTTTAAACTTGACTCCTTCTCTCATAGTGTTTTAATACACTTCCATTTCTTCCGATGATGCATCTGTTTATTTCTGTCCTGTCCCTTAAAACAAGATTTATCAGTATTGGATCTCTCAAGATAGACCAATTTGATTGAGATATATTAAATATGAAAATTTTGGTGCCAACTTAAATCCATTCCTAATACCCTGTTTTATTTGCCACAGCTCTTATTTACAGAAAGCATTCACCTATTGTGGAGATTACCTTATCTCCCATCCCCAATTCCTTAAAAATTTCATAGTCTTTCCTCACTTCATATTCAATATATCAATTTCTCTGAATAATTTTTTGAAAAATTAAATTAGTTTTTCAAATTGGCCCCATCCTGCTCCTTCATTAGTGACTTGTTAATTATAAAACACAAGTATTGCTTTACTGACTTACAAAGAGAAAGAAATTATGCCATTGTGATTCAACATGTTAAAAATTACTTTTAAATCTTAAAAATATATTTTCTTAAAAATTATTCTTTAAAAAATTATACTCTTAGTTCCTACAACTTCAAAATTTTCATGTTATGATGTATATTTAACTATGGCTTGGGGGAAAAAAAACTTTTCATTTTGTTTCCTTGCTATTTCCTTTGCTAACCTTATATAAATTCCCTATCACTTCAGTGTGGAATGTGGAAGCATTTGCTCACTATTGTTTTCTTCTTGGAATTTGAAGTGTCAGCCAAAACTGAAACAGAAAGGTTTCCATTTTAACATCCTGTTAGAAGAATGTATGCTGCCAAGGATAAGATATAATTGAATCTGACTTTGAATCTGTGGTTCTCAGAACACAGAACTGCAAGAAGCATCTTTACAATAAAGCTTATAAGTTTCTTGAAAGAATGTGTGAGTAGCATTAGAATGCTGAAATACTTTGTTTATAGGCATACATTTATATATAAATGTGGTATTATGTAGACCAGCTAACAAAACAAAATTGTACATAACTAAAATTTTTTGAATGTCAAATATTGGAAATAAATCTTATCAATATAATTTTTAAAGTATGTTCTCAAAAAAAAGAGATTATTTGAAAAATGGCCTATTTCTACAATGCCAAAGATTCATATAAATTTTTATTAAAATTACTTCTTGAAGCTAGAAATAGATGATTGACTATTCTGGACATATTAATATGATTAAATATCAAAGAGGTTTACTATGTCTTGAAATTATTAGAATTTAGAGTTTCAAAAATCATAATAAGTATAAATAAAATAGTCTTTAAGTGAATTCATGAACTACAGAGAAACATGTTTAAATTTGTTAGGAAAGATGTCAAAGGCAAAAATTCAGATGAGTAAGAATTATTATTAAATTCAGGCTATCACAATAGACAGAGCATTTTAAATTTTCTCAGCAGAATAATATTTCTTTGGATGTTTTCTAATAGAAAGAAATAATTCATATGTATGCATGTGGAGTGATTTTTTTTTGTAATCAGCAGAAATCACAGAAAATCATTGTGGGTCAGAGAAACCGTACAGGGGCTATAGTGCTTGTCTTTGGTATGGCCAACCCCAGTTCAAATCCCCAGCACCATATATCATTTACCACTTGAAGTATTGCCAAGAATTATCCCAGAGAATAGTGAACTAGAAGTAAGCCCTCAGCACCATCAGACAAAGCAAAAACAAAATTAAAAGTCACTAAGTACGACTATCTATATATCTGATTACATTAAGAAGCAAATAATTTTGCAAAACATCTGTGAGATTTGCTCGAGGAACATTAATTGGGAGAGTCTTTATCTGATCTTGTCAGAAGGAAAGAGCTATTTTAACTGAGAGTCAAAAAGGAGTGGGAGTCTGTTAGTCATTTGAAGGAAGGTCATTATTCCAATAACTGATTTTTCTAGAACACAATAGGATGAAATGCTCCAAAAAATAATAATGGTACAGATAGTCTAACTAGCTCTGTTTTCTCTGAGTAATATATGCAAAATTCTACATTGTCAGGGTTAAAATTGGAAAGGTATATGAGAGGCTAAATTAGCAAATCTTTGTGAATTTAAAAACAATGAAGGCCAGCCACACATGCTAGGGGAAAAGGGAGCTCAGATAGAGAAGGGAGCACCAAATAAAGGCTGTTGGGAGGATCCTCCCAGGATGGGAGAAGCATGCTGAAAGTAGACTATAGACCAAACAAGATTGCCACTCAATGCCTCTTTTGCAAACCACAACACCCAAAAGGAGAGAGAGAACAAAAGGGAATGCCCTGCCACAGAGGCAGGAGGGGATGGGGGGAATGAGGGTGGGAGGGCTACTGGGACCCGTGGTGGTGGAAAATGGGCACTGGTGAAGGGATGGATATTTGATCATTGTATAATTGAAACCCAAGCATAAAAATTTGTAAGTCTACAACTGTACCTCGTGGTGTTTCACTAATAAAAATTAAAAAATAAAAAATAAATAAAAACAATGGAACTATCATGATTTTCATTGTGTTGCTTTTTTATAACCAATTAATATTTTGTGTTGCTGCTTTATAATTGTAAGTATTGTTGACCTCAAATGTAATTTTTGATGTGCTTAAATATCAATCTTTCTTCTCACGAAAAGAAATAAAGTAAACCCAAAGCTAAAAACTCTACTTAGCATCTTTAGCTATTAAAGTCACAGGTGAAGAAACTTTCCCGAGAATGAAAGACACAGGATTTACAGGATTACAGAAATTATGGTTTATGGTTTATTAGAAGCAGAGCAGGCATGGAGATAAGCAACTGTTAGGAATATTTCAGTATATAATATTGTACATAAAGCCAATACTTTATTGCACATTTATTTTGTAAGAAAATTTATCTCATATTAAACTCTCTTTAAGTAACCAAATACAACTTTAAATATAATTGATGAATTGCTGGGGACTGATTTTGGGCTAATTTAATTAGTGAAAAACTCCGGGGTCCAATCTTAAAAGGGCTGCCATATATTCTAGGCTTTTCTTCAGACGTTCACAGGATTTTCAAGGTGAGAATCTGAGAAAAGTTTTGTCATACTTTCACAGGGGAGCAGAAAAAAATAACTAATACTATGATCATGTGACTTATCCCCTTAAAAAAATCTGACTTCAAAGGGAACTATTTTATCACCATTATTATTTCAAAGTAAAGGAAAAATAGGGCTCTTTGTCCCAGGGAGATAAGCATAAAAGGAATCTATAGCCAGTATATTTTATTTGTAAGACCCTTTAAAAAGTTTAACAACCCCATAATCAAATATAACAATCTTCACATAAAAATTGATTTATTAGCTTATTGATTTTAATATTGAAGTTTTGTTATCTAATCAGTTTAAACTCTAAAATTGCATCAACAGTTATAGCTTTTTTCTACATTAAAATAAATAAATTTTTTTCTAAAAGTTCTTCAGAAATAAAAAAAGATTACATAAGTAAGGAGTTGGAGAGATAGTAAAGCTCCTAAGGTGCCCTCCTAGCCCTCTATGTGGCCACCGCATTTTGTCCCCAACATTGCCAGGAGTGATCCTCGAGCTAGAATAAGTCCTGAGCACCTTCTGGTGTGACTTGAAAACAGAAGTTCAGAGACAGTAACTTTAATCTGACAGAGGGTAAGCATTCTGACTTTTGATGACTAGTATTTGACATATGGTAGACAATAGTCTAGCGTCCATAAAAATTTTCTGAATATTCATTATGTTTTGTTTCGAAATGCAAAACAATGAAAAGAGAAGGTAGAAAAGTTAAAAGCTCTGAATAACAGATTTTTATAATTTTAAGACTCAACATGTTATCTTAGACTAAAAGAAGGACTTTGGGATTTTGTAGTGAGCATCTTAGTAAATCTTTTATTACAAAAAAAAAAAACCAGCTTTCCACCCTGACGAGGCCATGAGTTGCCCCCTATGAGTGGCTCTCCAGCATGGCTATGGCCCCAGAGGCAGACGGACCTAATTCAGAACCCGGCAGCTTGCGGCAGAAATGTGAATAGACTATACGTTAAACTATGGTACCCTGCTCCCCCAGGAGGAGAAGGGTGTCTGTCTCTTCCACCTTACCCCACACCTGGCAGCACAATGGCTGCTGCCTCGGAGCTTATTGGACAGCCAGGTATGAGCCGGCAGTGATGGGGCAACTGCAGCCTCATGGGATGGGAGAGCAAAACCAGCACGGCTTTCCCACCCTGCCGAGGCCATGAGTTGCCTCCCACGAGTGGCTCTCCGGCACGGCCATGTCCCCACACAAACCAATCTCGTAATTATTCAACTTTTGGCAGAAATCCCTTCAGATTTAATTAATAAAATATCAGAAATTCAAAATTGCGTGACCTCGATAGTGGCCATGTGACATCATATGGTCTTCATAACCAGCAATAGAAAATAAATTATTTCACAAGGTCTTTTTAGCAGTTCTGATTGTTGGGGGTAAATTCCAAATAATAATGGTGCACTTTCTGTAGAAATACTGAATGTAATCAAAGTAGAGAGAAAGCTAAGTAGAAATCATATGCCTCACAAGCATTGGGAGGGGTGGTAAGGGGGGTATATTGGGGTTCTTGGTGGTGAAAAATATGCACTGGTGAAGGGATGCATGTTTGTCATTGTATGACCAAGACTTAAACCTGAAAGCTTTGTAACTGATCTCACGGTGACTCAATAAAAAAAAAAATGTATTAAAGTCCTCAGCATCAGACCAGAATCCATAAGGTACATTGAAAAAGAGGTCAGTAAACCCTCTATGACATTGAAGCCAAAGGTATCTTCAGGGATGAAGTGACATTAACCAAACAAGTGGAAACAGAGATGAACAAATGGGACTATCTTAAACAAAGATGTTTCTGTACCTCAAAAGAAACAGTGACCAGAACACAAAGACAGTGTACAGAATGGGAAAGAATAAAAAAAAATGCTAACAAAAACAACTGTTTTTGAGGGCTGGAAATTAACCAACGCTTGCAACAATACAAAGAAAAAAACTGAGGTTCACTAAAATTGAATATTTGGTGTTTAACCTGGTTTACTCCTCTCCGCTGCCTAGAAAAAGTGTAACATAAAAAAGGTTAAGATGGCATTTGACATCATTTAAATGACTATAATAAATATAACAAATAATAGCAAATATTAATGGGTATGTGGAGAAAAATGCTTTGGGAAACATACAGCCACTTTGGACAAAAGTTTGGCAGTTTCTCAAAAAGTTAAACATAAAATTACCATATACCACAGAACTGAGAACATATGTCCACATATAACAAGTTCATAGTTAGGTTATTTTTTTATATCAGAAAAATAAAAAATTTCCATCAAATGAAGAAACAAAATAAGTGAATAGGAAAGGGATAGTTTATTCATACTTTTAAATTCTATGTAGTGACAAAAGCTACTGACGGATGTTGTAGAGGAGCATCAAAACATTAGGCTAAAGCAAAATTAGACATGGAAATAACATATTGTAAGATTGTGGTATTAAGGAAAATTTTGAGAGATAGAAAGTAGATTAATTATGACATGAAAATGAGAATGGGTTTGTAGATAAGTTAATGGTTAAGAGCAAGATCATTGGGGGAATAAAAAATCCTAAAACCAAGTTTTTGTAATGATTATATAACTCAGCAATGTTGCTAAATGATGAAATTTATGATATGTGATGTATACCTCAATAAAATTTTTTAAATGAATATTTTAAGCAAGCTCATGTCAGTAATTGTGGATCAGTTTTTGGTACATTATGGTAAAAACTACTGGAAATCTTGATAGAACAAAGTGGCAAAGGTTTATTCTCTAGTCCTTTCTTGCCTGATATGGAGAGAAAGGATAAAAATGAAAATACTTAAAAGAGTGTCTTGGTAGAGATTTTTAACTAACCACCCATTGGAAAATTGACCTTTCTTTATAGCAGGTGTTCTAGATATGAAGTAAAAATATTTGATTACAGAGAATCAAATATAAATAAGATCAAAGTCAAAATTAGGATGCAGATCCCAGATACTTTATTTTAATGATAGAGTTAGCTGAGTGACTTTGGACAACATCATACAAAACAGGAATTACAGCAATTATAATGTGTACAGTAAATATTTATTTTCTCTACATTTTGACAAATGAAGTAAATATTCATGGATCATTAGCAAAGGGGAAAACAACACAGAGTTTAAGTATTATTGATGACTACTTTTATTATTAAAATAGAACTTGGGTGAAGTACAAATTACAAGCCAAGCTTTTGTTTATTTTATTAAGTACTGTGTATTTTATCCTTTCTTCACAGGGAAGAGGGTATTCACTCTATAGTTCATAACTGTTTAATAAGCAAGTATTGAATAAATGTCACTTCTAAACCCTCTCTTTTATAAACCCTGTCATCTCTAGATACAAAAAGATAAAATTAATTGCTTTCATTGAGTATGCTTTTTAATTAAAATAAAATTTTGGCCACATTCAGAAGTGCTCAGGGTTTACTACTTGCTCTGAACTAGTTATCACTTCTGGCGGGCTCACTAATAAAATTGCAGTTCTCTGTGTGCAAGGCAAACACCTGATCCGCTATACTATAGATCAGGCTTCCCTTGAGTTTGCTTTCTAAAGGGAATAAACAGCAATATACTGCACTGTAGCATTGACCTCCCATTGTTCATCAATTTGCTCGAGTGGGCACCAGTAATATCTCCATTGTGAGACTTGTTGCTGTTTTTGGCATATTGAATATACCATGGGGAACTTGCCAGGCTCTGCATTGCATGCGGGATACTCTCGGTAGCTTACCAGGCTCTCCAAGAGGAATGGAGGAATCAAATCTAGGTCAGCTGCATGCAAGGCAAACACCCTTCCCATTGTGCTGTGGCACACGGCCTTACCAAGTTCGATTCCTCCATCCCTCTCGACAAGCTACCAAGAGTATCACGCCTGCATGGCAGAATCTGCCAAGCTCCCCATGGCATATTCAATATGCCAAAAACAATAACAAAGAATAATATACAAATAAAAATATCAATAAATGACATAAGAATAGCATATAAGAAAATAAACCAGAATAGGAATAATGTCCTGTTACTAGTAAAGTAATGCCAATTTGGGTTTAGATGCCAATTTTATAGAATACTTATTTCAAATCATGTCTGATGAAAACAGAAGAAGTAGATCATGAACTATAGAAGTGGTAGACCATGAAGAAGAAAATGAACTAAGCAACAGCAATAAGTTATATATTAGTGATATGAGGAGGAGTGTGTTTCAGATAAATCTAAAACTCCAACAAACGTTTTCTCTTCATAAAGGGACAGTCAAACATCATGGATTACTCACTTTTGTGATGGGAAGTAGGGGAACGAGGAAACAAGGACCAAAATGGTAACAGGAGAGGTGATAATGATTGGGTGAATACTAACAAAGACAATTCAATATTTTATAGGAAGTGTGTGTGTTTTAAGCCCTAAATATCAAAAACTAATTTAAACCGTGTTAGCTCAATAATAATTTATAAAAAAAAAACCTAAATTAAAAAAGCAAGATCAGGTTAAGTCTCTAAAATATGTAGAATACCATTCAAGCATGATGGAATGAGATACAATATTTTAAAAAAACTTAAACTGCTGAAAAGTTGTCATTGCAAAGAAATTCTGAAGTGTGCAATTGCTTTAGCTGAAGCAGATGGAGTTAATCATGCCATATTCAAGACATTTTTTCATATCCCCTTGAAATAATTAGCCACACGACTATAAGTACATTTTTCATGACAAACAGACAGTGGCTTCAAAGAAATTGGTGGGTGGAACTGCGAGAGAGTGAGAAAAGAAGACTGACTTGATGCACGAAAGACAAAATATCAACATTTCTTATATAACCACTGAACATGTGTCAGAAAGGATGAGGTCATTTTTTAACTTGAAACAATAGAATTAAAATAGGTAGTTTATTAAGTAAAATCAGCACAGAGGGTGCTCAATTTGCCTATAGACTCAAAAACTTATGTACTATTGGGGATATCACAGGGGGTTAATTAACTATAAGTTCAGTCAACCTGAGTAAAATCAAAATAAAACTGCAGAAGCAATAATATTAAATATGATCACTTGAAAATTTGTGCAAAACCCTAATTGCTACTCTGATTAGAGAAAATCTGATGAGACATTTTTTGGTGTACATGCCAAACTTTATAGAATTTGAGGATCTGTTGGGAAAATGTCTGTCTGAGAGAGTGTAGTTGGAGCCTCATATGAGCTGCCACAATGGTATTAGGGTAAACCAACCTATCTAGGCAGTAAATTAATTTATTCTAATTTTAGTTAAAAATGACAGTAAGGTCACCAGCATGTAAATTTTAGTAAGTATTAGTCATTGAACTTTAGAAGTCTCAATTTTGTTTTCATCATATTTTCTACACTGCACTTAATCTTCTACACTTGATCTTAGCCAAGCGATAGCACAGCGGTAGGGCATTTGCCTTGCACGCAGCCAACGTGGCCGACCCGAATTCGATTCCTCCGCCCCTCTCGGAAAGCCCGGCAAGCTACTGAGAGTATCTCGACCGCACGGCAGAGCCTGGCAAGCTCCCCATGGCGTATTCGATATGCCAAACACAGTAACAACAAAGTCTCCAATGGAGACGTTACTGGGCCCGCTCGAGGAAATCGATGATCAACAGGAGGGCCTTTACCTTTACCTTTACCACTTAATCTTAGCCAAAGGCTGAGAAGCCTGGCGAGCTACCCATGTTGTATTTGATATGCCAAACACAGTAGCAACAAAGTCTCACAATGGAGACGTTACTGGGCCCACTCGAGAAAATCGATGAACAATGGGAGGACAGTGACAGTGACATATTTTCCAACTAAAATCTTCAGAAAACAGACCATGCTTTGGTTTATCTATGCTAGGACTACTTACTACACAAATCTGAATAGACTGTTTCCAATCAATAATCAAAGCAGTAGGAATTATAATGTTTGCAATGTCCTGGTCAAGCTCTTATATATGATATATATTCATATATATGAATATGACATACATATACATATCAGCTACTGTAGCTGTCACAATACCTTTGAAATGGGTCCTATTTTTAATGAGGAGTTAAATCACTTAACCACATCACACAACAAAGAACAGCACAGCTGTTCCAGTTATGAACCCATTTATGTTACATTTGGAGTCTATACTCTTAACCATAATGATATCTTACAAACTCTGACAGTGATTGTGAAACAATTTGCTGTAAAATATGACAATATCTCCTTTTCGGTTCTGCCTAGAGATTTCTCATCTGCTATTGATGATTATTCTCTGGAGTATATTCTTTTTGCTTCTTCTTAAAGGTAGTCCAACATTTATGAGAATACCATAACTTGGACATAGCCTCAGTGGAATTAAATTACTTTCCTTCAATATTACAGAATAAGATACTGGGAGGCAAAACAGCAAAGTGAATGGAAAGTTAACCAATTCAAAACTATAACATCCTGCATATCATAAAATAAGAATGCTCAGAGGAAACATATCTAAACTCTGCTCATATGAATTGGACCACAGTGATTGAATTTTTAAAAAATAACTAAAAAGTTTTTTTCTAAGCAGTTTTGGAATGAGTAATTTATGGTTTGGTGTCCAGGGACAAATTAGTCATTCAGAAATTTAAGAAAGGAAGAAAAGTCCCATGAGTGTTTTTCCAAATCATATTTTTCTTTTTCCGTTGTCTCTGTTTATTATAATGATCTCTCTGATTATAGATACTCCATATTTTCTCCAGATAGCTAAGACCACTTTAGAGATAGTGACATGTTCCAGAATTTCCTAAATGAAGAAAATCATTGAATTTGGTTACTGATTACCCAAAAAGATACTGACCAGATTATTTCAGTCCTGCTTTATCCAAAGAAGTTTCTCTACTTACATTATATCTGTACCCTAATTCTGAACCTTGATTTTATAAGTTAAGCCAAAACTGTAGCTACCACTAAGAGCAGCAATACATCTTTAACTTACTTACTCAGCTTTTTGAAACTAAGGTCAAGTAGAATTACTTCTTGTCACCTAAGGATTTAATCCCCTGGCTTTTCCAAACATTGACCTGACCCAAAGAAACTGTTTCTAAACTCACTTTTGAGCTCCTTTTTCATTTTAATTCTGGACAGGTAATTCCGGTGCTATTATTTTAACTATTTATTTGTCTCACATTTTATTCTTAAACAATGAACTTTCTCTAAGGAAGTTCTTTTCATCCACAACATCCTTCCCCTTCACCCTATCCCAAAATTAAATGCCAATTCAAGGGCAGCTATTTCTTCTGCAGTCCTCATCTTTATATTTCTTTATATTGCACTTTAGCAAAAAATTACTCTATTTTCATTCGATAGACACCCTTTTTGCTATCTACTTGAAAGACTACAGGCAGTCTTTATTTGTGATTTTATCATGGTTAAGTTCTTGATGTAAAATAAATTATTTAGGAACCAGTGTACGTTAAAAAATGTGTGTTGGGCTGTAGCGATAACACAGCGGGTAGGGCGTTTGCCTTGCATGCAGCCAACATGGCCAACACAGGTTCGATTCCCAGCATCCCATATGGTCCCCCGAGCACCGCCAGGAGTGATTCCTGAGTGCATGAACCAGGAGTAGCCCCTGAGCATCTCTGGGTGTGACCCAAAAAGCAAAAAAAAAAAAAAAGAAAGAAAAAAAATGTGTGTTAAGAATATCAGAGAGACAGTATAGAGATTCAGTACTTGCCTTGTATATGGCTGAATCCAGTTAGAATCCAGCAAAACATATGGTTCCCAAAAAACTACATGGGGCCCCTGATAACCATCAGAAATTATTTCTAAGTAGAGCCAGGAGTAACCTTCAAGCATCAGTGGATGTAGCCCAAAACCCAACAGCCCACCTCACCCTGCCAAAGAAATATGTGCTATAATAGGGAAAATAAGAAAAGAGGTGGTTAGAAGAAGTAAAGCCTTCATACATCCAAGTTTAACTTAAGCTCTTTCTACTTATGTGAACATATGTAAGTAAATTAACATTTTGGTTCCTTTTCTCATGATAGAGAGAGACTATATTTTTTGGGTGTAAATTAGATAGTACTTGCACCTTTTGCTTCTGGGAATAAGGTGAAATATACTATTAAAGCATGGGAGGAATAAAAAGATGCTACAAAGAAAATTTATTAACTTAGAGAATAGTATTTTTTGTTAGTCAAAGAACATAAACAATCACTTTTATATAACACAAAAGATAAAAATATATTTTTCTAAGAATTAATGACAGTTATCTGTATTATAGTTTTTTCATATTTTCAATGAACATTTATATTTAATAATATATACTGCATTTTCAAATGAAAAATATAAATAATAACTTAAGTAAGGGCTAAAATTAACATAATGTAGATGATTGACTATGTAATGTATTGGGGTATCAGTTCCTGAAAACAGAATATAATGATCCAGATCAATAACATTAGCATATCTTTCTTCCTAGATAACAGTTGATAATAATTTACCCAAAGTAAAGGTAAAGGTAAAGGCCCTCCCGTTGTTCATCGATTTGCTCGAGCAGGCCCAGTAACGTCTCCATTGGAAACTTTGTTGTTACTGTGTTTGTCATATCGAATACGTAATACATCATTATTATTCTTATTTTCATTAATTTATATTATTTAAATCAAGTGCAAAAATTGCTTTGCTAATCTTATCTTTTAAATTTTGGATTTTAATTTAGTCAACAACATTTTTGTCAATGTAAATTTAGATTTCACTTTTTTTGAGGGTAAGCATGTTTCTAAGGAATACTCATGGGACCTGGGGCCCACTCTTGATAATACGTGGCGTGACTTTATGAAACTGATGGAGCAAGGCTTGAGCCTGGCAAGGCAGTGCTGCTCAGGGTCACAGTGAGGGGACTGCCAGGGCTACCCCAGTGGTACATGGGGAACATTCAGCAGTGAGATTCAAACTGAAGGCATTACACACAGAGATGTGTCAATTATTTAAGCTATCTCTTTGCTCTCCCAAAGAGGCGTTATATTATGGGATAAGGTAATTATATTACCTTTATAAATACAAAAGCTTTGAATAGCAACTGCTTTTTACATTGTGCTTCATAAAAATACATGAAGAGCAATTTAGATACAAATAGTTTACACTGTCATGAATCAATGATTTCCAGCAATATTGCTTAATTTTGTCCACTAGTTGCACTGGTCTATTTCACTTTTCTCCATGGCAAGCAAGGCAAATAGGAAATCCTTTGAGCCAAGCAAATTCACTGAAAGTAATTTAGTACAATTGTAGTTTTTGAATCTCTCCGGCACAAATCAAAACACACCTTTACTTACAAATATCCAAAGTTCTGACCTTTCAATATTTCATATTTTTTACTGAGATGAGTTATTCTTCCCACCCTTTTCCATTTAGTTATTTGGATTCTTTTCTAAGGAGGATATTTCCATGAACACTACATAAAACTATCCATCAACTTTTTCCCATGCTTAGGTTTTTATTCATCTTACCAATACCAATTTTTGTTGGAAACAAATCAGAAAGTTTGGGGAAACTGCAAATGGAAAAGATATGAAATGTTAACCAGTCTAACTTCCTACAAAAATAATTACTTTTTATAATTTATTTAATTTTCTCTGCCATACTTTACATCATCACAATGTCACCATTATCCTGTAATCATAGAATAAGAGTTTTATTTTTGTTTAATGCTTTATACAATAATTGTTTTTTATGTTTTTATCCTTCCTAGTGTTGGAGGGAAAATGAAAAGAAATATTTTGGCTGAATAGTTCCCCTCCCTTCCCTATCCATGCCAATTTTTTTTTCCCTTTGAGTTCTTAAACATTAACTCTTTGTGCGTGCAGGCTTGTTACTATGCTATTTTTTTTAACCAGAGAAGTAAAAAGGAACAAAGTCATTTGTCATTTGTAGATTAGATAGAAAGGAAAATCAACCTACTGTATTTCCAATTAAAACAGCTAGTCACGTGATCCTTTCAATTACTTAACCTATCTCAAAACTTCTGTGCCTTTTGCTCTCATATTTCTCATACAATTATACAGTAAGTACTCAAGTTGTCCATACTATGAGACAGTCATCTTTCTAAGCATGGTGTTTAAATTTTATAACTTTAGTCTTCAAATTGGTCGATAAAGATAAAGCAAGAAACAGTCACTTGCTAGGTGAAAAAAAAAAAAACATTGAAGCCGACAATTCCTTTAGATTACAGAAAGTTTGTAGAGAAATGTTCACTTTTTTTTAAGAATTAAATTGAAGGGGGAGGAGGAGATAATACAGTGGATAGAGCTTTTGCTTTGCACGTGGTTGACCTGGGTTAGATCTTGGCACCCCAATGGGTCCCCTGAGCCTTCCCGGAGTGATACTTGAGTACAGAGCCAAAAGTAAGCCCTGGGCACTGTCAGATGTGGACTCAAAACAAAAACAAAATGATTAGAAATAAGTCAGCAAGTAATTTGGCCAACCAACAGAAACAGAGTATATGAAAGCTGAATATCGTATGTTTGGCATATAATTTTGATTCATATAATACCAGAAAGCTGTACATTTTCAGTTTGACTTTATAAGATATTTAGATTACCTTTTAAAAATATGACCAGAGAACTTGGAAAGTTTAATTTATAAAGGATTTTTTAATTAAGTTTATAATTTCTGAATATTTATTCTTCATCATAATGACATAGATCTCCAGCAAAGATACTATTGAAAGTACTTAAGTATGAGTAAAGATGATTAGACCTAACCATAAAAATAAAGGAAGAGCAGCACTCTTCGAAAGAGAAAAAAATTAGTCAAAATCAGCTTTTTTTCAGAACTACTCAAATGCCTGACCAATATGGGAGCAGTGATTTAAAACAAATATAGATATGAGAAATGGTGTCAGCAAGAAGCCTGATGAATATTTTATCTCCCTACACATATTCACGGTCAAAAACAATAATAGTAATTGTACATCTACTTGCAGATGGCCAAGGAACCATAGAGAAAATTTCACCATCCCTGCATTATATCAAAGACATACAGATTATAATCTTGGTTGTGTGGACCCTCAGTGTTCAGGGACCAGTGTCACTTATTCTTAGCACCTTGTCTTAGCTCTCTCCTGGAGAACAACTGACACGAGCACTTTGTGAAAGAACTCTAGGATTCTGGTGCAAAACTTCTAGAATATATAGGGACTAAAGAAATACAGGTTTAACTCTATTGGTAATAATAAGAATTTGATTTATCCCATATAATTCCTTACCCAAGTTAGCACACTAAGAGCCAAGAGATACCTTTTATGCAAAATTGCTCCTGGGGAGGAAAATGGGAATTTTTCAGTGAGCACCTCGAATCTCCAGTAGGATTATTGCCAGATAAAGAAACAATCTCTCCCCCTATCTGTGTTTGGCAGCACTCTCAGTATTTTCAAAGAACAATCTGCATTCAGATGTCTTACCTTTGTTGTCAATTGTATCATAAAGCTACCCATGAGTGCGAAGGGATGGATTCCCCTAATTAGCTGCTGGGCACCCTTAGGGTTTTGGGCCACATATTCACATACTTTGTGGTCAAATTGGGCATGCTCTCAATGGTGACAAGATTGAACTTTGGCCTGGAATTAAAGGGAAAATGCGAAAACTCAGTTGAGTCATAGGGCTAGGGAGAAACCTCAAATTTGAGATTTAATGCAGCCCCTGGGAAATCTTAATAAGATTTATTTCTAACTTTTCATCAGAAAACTCTCATAGAGACCAGAAAGCAATGAGATGACATTTTCAAAATGCCTAAAAAGAAAACCAAGAATTTTTCAAAACCATCTTTCAAAAAGAAAAAAGAGTTATTGTCAGATACTAAAAGATAATGATAAAGTTAAAATGATATAATCAATAGACATTACCTACAATAAATACTAAAGCTAGTTCTTTATACTGAAATACAAAGAAACTATACAATAACTTTTCTAATTAAGAAATAAAAATACTATTAAAGATAACTATATAAATTAATAACTTATACATATTCATACATATTTATTTTGTTTATTCATTTTTCTATTTGATATATATATACATGACAGATACAAAAACAATAATTATAGAGTAATGTTGATGAGATCATAATATACAATTTGTTGGATGATATTAAAATAAAGGAAGGGAGAGAGATAGTACTGAGGATAATGCACTATCCTTACATGAAGGTTTATCCTGGCTATATCCCCACACATAGGCCCATCTCAATTCAGCCCCCAAGACACATAATCTCTGAGCATTGCCAGGAGTGACACCCAGGACCAAAGCTGAGTAGCCCCTAAGCACACCCCTGGGGAGACCCAATACCTCACCCCCCAAAAAAGGAAAAAGTAATGAACTATATTTAAAATAAAATTTTTATTGCATTGTATTTTATATAAGGTAAATATATATGCTTAAAATAAAATAAAAAAGGCCCTCCCGTTGTTTGTCAATTTGCTCGAGCGGGCCCAGTAACGTCTCCATTGGAGACTTTGTTGTTACTGTGTTTGGCATATCGAATACGTCACGGGTAGCTTGCCACACTCTGCCGTGTGGGCGAGATACTCTTGCTTATAATTAAAATTAAGCTTTTAAATCAAGTAGGTTATTTAAATTAAGAATCTAATTAAAATTCGGGGGGCAAAAACTTGGAGAATAGTAAAAAATAGTAGGAAACACACAAAAAAATTAAAATAATACATTAGGACTGGACAAATAATCCAAGAGGTATGGCACTTGCATTGTATGTGGCTGACCTTTGTTCAAACCCAGGAACCACATAGAAACCTCCAACTACCTCCAAGGGTTACTCATGAGCATGGAGCTAGAAATAGCCCCTGAGCACCACTGGGTGTGGCTTCCAGATCTAAAATACAAAATAAAATAGTGTATTAGGCAATATTCATGTAAAAGCGAAGAACACAATTATGGAGGAATAAAATCAACACAGCAAAATAAACACCATGAGACAGAGAAAAAATAAAAAATGGGCAATAAAATTCTTATTTTATTGTCAATCACATTAAATAGGATGAATTCTCTAATAATAAGAACAAATTTACAGAATGCTTTTTAAATCCTACTATATGCTGGATATATGTGCTATCACAGTCCAGTAACAAGAGATAAGACTATAAGAAACAAGATTAAATTCAATGACAATAATATATTTTAAATGTAGCAGCACCGTCCTCCCATTGTTCATCAATTTGCTCACGCGGGCCCAGTAACGTCTCCATTGTGAGACTTTGTTGTTACTGTGTTTGGCATATTGAATATGTCACGGGTAGCTCACCAGGCTTTGCAGTGCAGGTAAAATACTCTCTGTAGCTTGCCAGGCCCTCCAAGAGGGGCAGAGGAATCGAACTTAGTCAGCCATGTCAGATGCATGCAAGGCAAACACCCTACTCGCTGTGCTATTGCTAAAACTTGTAGGCTTCTCAAATAGAAACCACAAGAGAGTTTGAATAGTTATGCTAATTTAAAATAAAATATTCCTTAAGAGAAAAATTTTTGTTAAAGCCTGGGAAGAACATTTATCCACTGCTAAAACAGTAAATTCCTCATGATGATAAACCAATTGTATAAAAAAAAAGTCTCAGATAAATTGAACACAAACCAAACTGAAAGAAGAGAATTAATTCAACAGAATTTGGTAACATCAATATCTCACGTTTTAGTAATGTGCAGGATAATTATGCAAAATCTCAAAAGACACTTTGAACAATAACCTTAACAGATATCTATTGATGAAGCGAAATAAAAAAATCGCATCATTATAGCACACATGAAACATTCTATAAAGTAAGATATATGCTGGAGTCTTTAAAAATTTCCATAAATGTAACAGAGTTAAAGCCATACAGATATGTTCAGTGCCCACAAATAAAATTATATATTCATAAGCCCAAAAATTATGTCTAATTTTATATGATAAAAATATGAGTGATGAGATTTTTAAACAGAAAGAGAGATTAAATTTGTGTAATGACAAATAAAAAGAATATAAAATAATACTCATATATCAGCTTTTAGATAGACAAAATCTAAAAATTATTCTAGACACCTTGTGTTTATAAATAAATCAGCTTTTTATAAAACTTATTATGTAGATGTGATTGCTCTCATGTCTCTATTTTACATATAAGGAAACTCTGGAATAGGAAATATTAATACTTTGCCTACCAACTCATATAGGAAATATTAATACCTTGTCTACCAACTTACATATAAAAGAGCACTTATAGTTTTAGGTTTCAAGAATTTTTCCATAAAAAATGTTACTAAACTGACCCATGGAACTGCAAGAACAACCCCCTCCCCTTGCCAGCCAACATAACTCCTAGCACCCTAGCCAGAGGGGTTCTCCTGGCAAACGCTAGGACTGCATCAGAAGTGGGGCTTTAATTCAGCTCCAGTACTGACATGGCCAACTCCCTCCCAGGTACAACTCGGTGGGGGGTGTGGTCTCTGGGGCAATGGCCGCTCACACGGCCACAGTTATCTTCCCCCTTCCCAGTGCTCTGGACTCACACTTCAATCTCCATTACCTAATTCTGAGAAGAACATATTGGCTATCTCAATCACATTAGGCTAATAGTCAGCAGCCTATTACAATCTCACCAAAATAACGGTGAGCACAAGAAACTGAGCAAACCTGATATAAAAGAACACACCCTCTGAAGCTTCAGTAAAAGTCTCACATAAGTCACAGAGAAGCACCAAAGAGAAGATATTCTAGTATGGGAAAAAGGTGCCTACCATCAACCAACCTCATACAGAATCCTTTCTCACACTGAGAGGGTTACACTTATAGTGAACTGGAGGCTCCTACCTCCATACTACCACAAGAACATGAAGAAACAACGCAAATCCACACCATGAAGAATGGATGAAAAAACGAGTCCAGAAGTCTCAACAGGGATGATCCACAAATACGATCTCTCTGATAAAGAATTCAGAGATGAAGAGCTGAGGATGATCAATGAAGTCAAAGAAACGATGGAACAGACATCCAGTAAATTAAAGGTGGGCATGAAAGAAACAGTGGAATGGACAGCCAAAGAAATACAAGAAGAAATAAGAGCAGAAATAAGAAAGCTATATGTGGAAGTGTCACTAATAAAGGATTAGGTAAATGAAATAAAAAAACTCAGTGGGTGCCCTCAACAATAGAATGGCTACAGGCAAAGACAGAATCTGTAAGCTTGAAGATGAGCTTTAGAAATCATACAGCTAACAAGATACAATAGGAAAAAACCTCAAAATAGCTCAAGGACGAGTCAGAGACCTAGGGGATGAACTCAAGAGGAAAAACATAAGAATCATTGTAGTACCAGAAGGACAGGGAGGCAATCCCAATGAAAAAGCAACTGTTAAAGATATCATTGCTGAGAAGTTCCCAGATGCTGACATCCAAATCCAAGGAGCCCTAAGAGTTTCAGCTAAAAGAGACCCTAATAAAAAAGACTCCAAGACATTTCATAATCAGAATGACAGATACCAGGGATAAGACACAATACTGCAAGCACCTAGGTCAAAGAAGGAAATCACAAACAAAGGAGCACCCCTTAGATTTACAGCAGACTTATCAAAGGAAAACTTCCAAGCCCAAAGACAATGGTGAGATATAGTGAAAAAAACTAAATGAAATGAACACCTCACCAAATTGAAACCCAAGCACAAAAATTTGTAAATCTACAACTGTAACTCATGGTGTTTTCACTAATAAAAATTTAAAAATACAGATTAATAAAAAATACTTTATCTTGCTAAGCTCTCAATCAAGCTTGAAGGAACGGTAGAGTATTTCATAGATAATCAACAGCTCAGAACTTCATAGACTCAAAACCAACCTTGAAAGAAGGATTAAAGAGGCTACTGTAAGACAAGAAAACCCCTGCAAGCACAACAAATCTCTACAGAAAGATGGCACAAAATCCCATGACAATAGTGATAGCACAGTGGTAGGGCATTCGCCTTACAAGCGGCCAACATGGCCGCCCCGAGTTCAATTCCTCCGCCCCTCTCGGAGAGCCCGGCAAGCTACCGAGAGTATTCGATATGCCAGACACAGTAACAACAAAGTCTCCAATGGAGATGTTACTGGGCCCGCTCGAGCAAATCGGCGATCAACGGGAGGGCCTTTACTTTACTTTAATGCCAATAGTCTAAATGCATCAGGTAAGAGACACTGCGTGGCAAAATGGATTAAAAAACTCAACCCAACATTCTGCTGCCTACAAGAAACACATCTGAACAGTCAGAGCAAACACAAACTCACAGTAAAAGGATGAAAAAAAAAATCCTTCAAGCTAACAACTCCTTCAAAACATATGGGGTGGCCATACTAGTATCCGACAAAATAGATTTCAGGCTGAAAAAGATTAAAAGGGACAGTGAATGACATCTTTTTAATAATCAAGGGATATGTACAGCAGGAAAATATCACACTCCTAAGCATATGCACCCAATGAGGGATCAGCAAAATACTTAAAACAACTGCTAAGAGAATTTAAGGAGGACATTGGTAGCAACACAATAGTAGTTGGAGACTTTAAAACCAACTTCTCACCTCTGAATAGATTAGCAAGATTAAAAAATCAGCAAAAAATTACTGGACTTGGAGGAAAAAAATAGAAAAGAGATAGCTAAGAGATGTATACAGGGCCTTCCATTCCAAAAAACAAATACACATTCTTTTCCAGTGCACATGGAACATTTTCCAAGATAGACCACGTGCTGGGTCACAAAAGATACCTCAACAGAATCAGGAAGACAGAAATTGTATCAACTATCGTTTCAGACCACAATGCACTGAAGATAGAAGTTAATAACACACAGACAGAGAACCAAATGAAACACCTGGAAATTAAACATTTCAATGTTGTTCAACGAGTGGGTCAAAAAGGAAATCAAGGAAGCAATCAAAAGATACTTGGAAACAAATGAGAATGAAGACAGAACAACTATAACCTGTAGGATAGAGCTAAAGCAATGTTCAAGGGGAAAACTTATAGCTCTGCAAGCATTTCTCAGGAAGGAAGGGTCCACATAAATAACTTGACTTCCCAGCTCAAGATCTTAGAAAACAACTAACGAAAGGAGCCCAAACTGGGCAGAAGGAAGGAAATAATAAAACTTAGAGCAGAAATTAATGACATTGAAACTCAAAAAACAATCTAAAAGATCAATGAAACCAAGAACTGATTCTTTGAGAAAATAAACAAGATTGATAAACCATTACAAGACGCAGAAATAAAGAGAGAGATAGAGAGAGAAACTTAATAAACTGAATCAGAAATGAAAAGGGGGACATCACAACAGTAACCAAAGAAATTGAAAAGATAGTCAGAGATTACTTTGAAAGTCTGCATGCCATGAAACAAGTGAACTTAGAAGAAATGGATAAATTCTTGAATTTCTATAAACTCTCAAGGCTGAACAAAGAAGATTTGGAATACCTGAATAGATCTATCACTGTCACTGTCACTGTCACTGTCCTCCCATTGTTCATCGATTTGCTCGAGCAGGCCCAGGAACATTATAAGACTAGTTACTGTGTTTGGCATATCAAATGCATCACAGGTAGCTTGCCAGGCTTTGCCGTGCAGGTGAGATGCTCTTGGTAGCATGCTAGGCTGTCCGAGAGGGGCAGAGGAATTGAACTCTGGTTGACCATGTTGGCCGCATGTAAGGCAAATGCCCTACCCGCTGTGCTACTATTCCAGCCCAGACCTATCACTATCAAGGAAATTGAAAAAGTAATCAAAAGTATTCCCAAAAACAAAAGCCCACATCCAGATGGATTTATGAGTGAATTCTTCTAAACACTTAAAGAGGACCTATCGCCACTGGTTCTCACACTTTTCCAGAAAATTGAATACACAGAAACTCTCCCAAAGAATTTCTATGAGGCACATATCACCCTAAGAGGGAAAGAAAACAGAGACACCACAAAAAAATAAAATTACAGGCCGATATCCCTGATGAACACAAATGTTAAAATCCTCAACAAAATGTTAGCAAATAGAATCCAACAACTCATTAAAGAGATCATATATCATGAACAAGTGTTATTCATCCCAGTGATGCAAGGATGGTTTAACATTTACAAGTGAATCAACATATTCCATCATATCAATAAAAGAAACAATAAAAAACATATGATCATATCAGTAGATGCAGAGAAAGCTTTTGACAAGATCCAGCACCCGTTTATGAAGAATACTCTCACCAAAAATGGGTATTGAAGGAACTTTCTCAATATAGTCAAAGCCATGTACTACAAGCCTATGGAAAGTATTAACTTCAATGGGAAAAAACTAAGAACCTTCCCTCTAAGATCAGGGACAAGACAAGGATGTCCACTCTCACCACTTCTATTCAATATCACTGTATCACTGTATCACTGTATCACTGTCATCCTGTTGTTCATCAATTTCCTCGAGCAGGCACCAGTTAACATCTCCTTCGTCCTAGCTCTGAGATTTTAGAAAGTGCCACATTCGAGGCTCTTTCAGGGTCAGGAGAATAAGACCCATGATTGTTATTGGTTTTTGGCATATTGAATATACTGTGGGGAGTTTGCCAGATTCTGCCATACGTGCAGGATACTTTCTATAGCCTGCCAGGTTCTCCAGAGTAAGAACTAGATAATAAGGTGCCGTGCAGCCACAAATGCGGCCATGTGCTTCTGGGAGCTGGGTTTTATAGTCTCTGGGTCTTGGCTGTTGATGGGATAACACCGTGCCAGGGGCAGTTGGTGGGTGTAACGCCTACATACTGGAAGATAAGGGATCTGGTTGGAACAGGCCCATTCCTGATTCAAGCAGGCTTGGAGATACAAGCCCCAGGTCCCGCCCTCCTCCAGGGGGCCCCCATGAGGACAGCCAGGCACGGAGTATATATTACTGGAAATACTTGCAATAGCGGTTAGTCAAGAGAAAGATATTAAGGACATCCAGATAGAAAAGGAAGAAATCAAGTTCTCACTGTTTTCAGATGATATGATACTATATTTAGAGAATGCTAAAGTCTCTACCAAGAAGCTCCTAGAAACAATAGACTTGTATAGTAAAGTTGCACTCTATAAAATCAATACCCCAAAGTCCATGTTTTTTCTTTATGCAAATAATGAGAGAGAATAAATCAATATAAAAATAAAGTAATCCTGTTCACAATCATGCCTCTAAAAGTCAAATACTTTGGAATCAGCTTAACTAATCACTTAATCACTTAATCCCCGTTATTCATTGATTTACTCGAGTGGGTGCCAGGAACGTCTCCATTCATCCCTGTTGCGTGCTAGCGTAGCCCAATGGTATCTGTTCATTGTAGGAACATGCAGAGCCTCAAACCGATCATTCAGGGTCTTGAGGAAGAAGTCTGACCATCTTGTAGGTGGGCGTCCACGTGATTTTTTGATGTCCCGTGGAATCCAATCAGTAATGGCGCTAGTCCAGCGGTTGTCTGTAAACCTCATTACGTGTCCAGCCCATCTGATTTTTGATGCCTTGGCAAATGAGACAGTGTCCCTGATTCTTGAGTGTTGACGAAGATCAGAACGGATTCTATCTCTCATTTGAGTGAATCGTGATATTCCAAGCATAGCTCTTTCGATTCCTCTTTGAGAGACCTGAATAGCGTTCTCATCCTGTTTTCGTAGGGCCCAGATCTCTGAGGCAATATGTTAATGCAGGAAGAAAAGTGGAATCAAAGATATGTGCTCTTAGCTGGAGGTTCTTTGTCCTTTTAGTTATTTCTTCATTGTTCTTGAAGGCATTCCAAGCCGCTCTCTTCCTCCTGCGGAACTCAGGTGCCAGGTCATTCATCATGTTGATTTCTCGACCTTAACTAAGGAAGTAAAAGATCTGTAGAAAGAAAACTACAAAACGCTACTTCAAGAAATAAAAGTGGACATGAGGAAATGGAAACACCTACCCTGTTCATGGATTGAGAGAATTGACATTGTCAAAGCGACAATATGCCCCAAAGCATTATACAGAATCAATGTGATCCCTATAAGGATGTCCATGACATTCTTCAAAGAAATTGATCCAACACTCCTAAAATTCATCACTGTCACTGTCACTGTCCTCCCATTGTTCATCGATTTGCTTGAGCAGGCGCAGTAACATTGTGAGACTTGTTACTGTGCTTGGCATGTCGAATACATCATGGGTAGCTTGCCAGGCTCTCCGAGAGGGGCGAATGGAACGAAAAACCCCCACAAATATCTAAAGCAATTCTTGGGAAAAAAAAAAGATGAAGGACACCACCTTCCCCAACGTTATTCTCTAATACAAAGCAATAATAATTAAAACAGCATGGTGCAAAAACAAAGGCAGAGCCGCAGAACAATGGAACAGGGTTGAATATCCTTACACACAACCTTAAATATATGATCATATAATCTTTGATAAAGGAGCAAGAAATGTGAAGTGGAGCAAGGAAAGCCTCTTTAAAAAACCGTGCTGGGAAAACTGGACAGCTACATGCAAAGAAATGGGCTCAGACATCTAACATCATGCAGATCAGAGTGGACTAAAGACCTCAACATCAGACCTAAATCTATGAGGTACACTGAATAAAATCTAGGCCAAACCGTCCATGACATTGAACTAAAGGTACCTTCAAAGACGAAATGCCACTGACTAAGCAAGTGGAGACAGAGATAAGAAGTGGGACTATCTTAAACTAAGAAGCTTCTGCACCTCAAAAGAAAGTGACCAGAATACAAAGACAGTCTATAGAATGGGAAAAGATATTTACCCAATACCCTTATAATGGGCTAATGCACTGTAGCACTGCAGCACTGTCCTCCCATTGTTCATCCATTTGCTTGAGCAGGCACCAGTAATGTCCCCATTGTGAGACTTGTTACTGTTTTTGGCCTATCAAATATGCTACGGGTAGCTTGCCAGACTCTGTCATGTGGGCCTGATACTCTCGGTAGCTAGCCGGGCACTCCAAGAGGTATGAAGGAATCGAACCCGAGTTGGCCACGTGCAAGGCAAATGCCATACCCATTCTGCTATCAAGGATATACAAGGCACTGGTTGAACTCTACAGGAAGAAAACATCCAATCCCATCAAAATACGGGGCAATGGAATGAACAGAAACTTTCTCGAAGAAGAAATTCTAATGGCCAAAAGGCACATGAAAAATGCTTTTTATCACTAATCATCAGGGAGATGTAGACCAAAACAACAGTGAGATATCATCTCATACCACAGAGACTTGCACACATCAAAAAGAACAAAAGTAACCAGTGTCAGTGTGGATGTGGGGAGAAAGGGACTCTCCTTCACTGCTGGTGGGAATTCTGACTGGTTTGGCCCTTTTTAAAAATAATATGGATGTTTTTCAAAACATTAGAAATTGAGCTCCCATTTGACCCAGGAACATCACATATGAAAATATATCCTGGAAATGCAAAAAAGTATAGTAGAAATGACATTGCCCTTGTATATTTATTGCAGCACTACTTACAATAGCCAGAATCTGGAAAATACCCCAGTGCCCAGAACAGATGACTGGTCAAAGAAACTCTGGTACATGTACACAATGGATTACTATGCAGCTGTTAGAAAAGATGAAGTCATGAAATTTGCATGTAAGTGGATCAATATGAAGAGTATCATGCTAAGTGAAATGAATCAGAAAGAGAGGGACAGATATAGAAAGACTGCACTCATCTGTGGAACATAAAGTAACATAATGGGAGACTAACACTCAAGGATAGTAGAGATAAGGACCAGGAGGATTATTCTACAGCTTGGAAGCTGGTCTCCATACTGGGGGAAAAGGCAGCGGAGATAGAGAAGGGACCTCCAAGTAAAGGATGTTTGGAGGGCTCATTTGGGACAGGAGATGTGTGCTGAAAGTAGACTGAATATGACGGATACTTACTACCTGTATTGCAAACCATAACACCGTAAGGGAGAGAGAGTGAAAGGGAATGAGGGTGGGGCATTGAGTGGGGGTGGTGGGAGGGATTTTGGGAACATTGGTGGTGAAGAATGGGCACTGGTGGTGGTATGGGTACTCGATCATTGTATGACTGAAACATAATCATGAATGTTTGTAATTCTGTAATAGTATCTCAGAGTGATTCATTAAAAAATTAAAAAACAAATAAATAAATACATTTACATGATGATGGTAAAAATAAAATAAAAATTTGTCACTAGCATTTATGTACAAATGTTTTGATGAAGTTATATGCTTATAATTCAGGTTGTAGGAAAGTCAACATTCAAATGGGATTAAGTCTTCAAAAGTTTTATTGATGAAAGTGACCTTGAAGAAAAAGGGAGGAGTGGTGTGACTCACTGGTGATTTGCATTTCACATATATGAGGCTTTTGCTTCACCAAGGGGAGAAAAAAAAAAGAAAAAGAAAGGCTAGAATCAGAGCAAATGGAATAATTGTTAGACTACAGAACTGATTTGAAACTTTAAAGGAAAAGAGGGTATGTAGAAAGGTTTTTATAAATAGAGCATTAACATTTGCTGAAATTCTTAAGTTAGTTCTAGTAGGATGACTGTAAATATTAGTAGCTGCATTGATAAATGTGCTTTGTTTTGTTTTGTTTTATTTTTTTTGGGGGGGTACACCCGACAATGCACACAGATTATTCCTGGCTCTGCACTCAGGAATTACTACTGACAGTGCTCAAGGGACCATATGGGATGCTGGAATTGAACCTGGGTTAACTTCGTGCAAAGTAAACACCATATCCGCTGTGCTATTGCTCCAGCCCCCTGAATTTGCTCTTTATTCTTTATCTGCTGATATATTTTTACAATGAATGATGGTGCTGGGGATCAAATTGCTGGCCAATTGTAATCAATGTCTGAACCTCTGCACTATCTCTCTGGCCCCTGATTTTTTTGGGGGGTCACACCAGGCAGTGCACAGGGGTTACTCCTGGCTCTGCACTCAGGAATTACCCCTGGCGGTGCTCAGGGGACCATATGGGATTCTGGGAATTGAACCCCAGGTCGGCCGCATGCGAGGCAAACACCCTACCCGCTGTGCTATTGCTCCAGCCCCTGGCCCCTGATTTTTAAATGTTAAATCAAACGTGTTTGTTTGCAATATCTATTTGTTTATTATATTTTCATTAATTTCTTTGAGTGATATTTGAGACATAATTTAAAGTTAAAGGCAAGAATTTATTACACATGTTAATTTTAGATAAATAATAAAGTTATATTAGTTCTGAAATTATGTTATTATATAAAATTATATCCCTTATTATATCCTGCATAGTTTATATCATGTAGAAGTAAAATCCCGAGTTCACAGTTAAGCCTCAAATGCCTGTGTAATTTTCTCCCTTTGGATATTTGAAAATACTTTAGTATGCTATAGACACATGACTTCTATTATATATAATATATTTATGTATCTGAACTTTTTCTCTAAATGCAAACAAATTTTTATCACTGCTGTCACTTCATCCTCGTGGACCTTTTCTCACTGCACTTGGGTTTTGTCTCCCAACCCTTGAGTCATTCTTCTGCATGTGGAAGCTCCCCTTAATTTTCTTGGTTACAACATGTCACAGTGTTGGAGCGATAGCAAGCGTCCTAACTGGGTTCGATTCCATTGCCCCTCTAGGAGAGCCGGCAAGCTACCGAGAGTATCTCACCTGCACAGCAAAGCCTGGCAAGTTAGCCGTGATGTATTTGATATGCCAAAAACAGTAACAAGTCTCACTAATTTGTTGTGAGATGTTACTGGTGCCTGCTGGAGCAAATCAATGAACAATGGGAGGACAGTGCTACAGTGCAGTGCTACAACACAACACATCACATACCTACTCCATTTGGATGCCTTCCTTATCCTCCTCAGTTTCTAACTTTACTCATTACTATTCACTATCACACATAAAAATTGTTGTTTGCTCATTGGTTGTTCTCCAACAATCCACATTGGGCTATTTTTCATGTATTCCTACTTTGCTTGAACTCTAGTTGTACATAGTAAACTACCCTCATAGCTGGGATACCATCCTTATCCTGCTTGGGTTATGTATGACATTTCCCACCAGGCTGTCCTTCCTCCAGAAAGCACTCTGGACTCTGATCTTTCTCTGGCTCCCTATTGGGAATGATGCCTTTTGCTTTCAGTTACTTCCTTCAGTCACATTCAGCTGCTGTTACCCTGTATGGAGTAGCTGTTCCGTGGCCCTGCCCTCTCACCTGGCTGACTCTAACACTGCATGCTGAGCTGAAATTGATGGGGACACCCTTTCTAAGCCCAGTAAAACTTGAGTGATCCCTGTCATGTGGGTACACTCCTTATCTACTTGGATTCTGGGCTAGGAGTGTGTGTGTGTGTGTGTGTGTGTGTGTGTGTGTTCTGTATGTTTATTTAACTTTTAGTATTATGACATTTGTTATTAGTTAATTTGGTTTTGCAAGGCAAGCTCTTTAAAGCTTGTTAATTTTACTTAGATTCTCTTCCTACTCTTGTTTTCTAAATAACTTTTAGTTGTCTTGAGTTTAAATGAGCTCCTGTGAAGGATTTTCTAACATTTTAACACTAACTTTTCTGAGAGAAGAAAGGAGGAGGCCCTCCCGTTGATCGTCGATTTGCTCGAGCGGGCCCAGTAACGTCTCCATTGGAGACTTTGTTGTTACTGTGTCTGGCATATCAAATACTCTCGGTAGCTTGCCGGGCTCTCCGAGAGGGGCGGAGGAATCGAACTCGGGTCGGCCATGTTGGCCGCTTGTAAGGCGAACGCCCTACCCGCTGTGCTATATGCCAGACACAGTAACAACAAAGTCTCCAATGGAGACGTTACTGGGCCCGCTTGAGCAATTGAGAGAAGAAAAGTACATTAAAAATCAATATGATTAATATAGTAGTATGCATTGGGGCTGGAGAGATAGCACAGCGGTAGGGTGTCTGCCTTGTGTGCAGCCACCCCAGGCAAGCCGGGTTTGATTCCTCCATCCCTCTTGGAGAGCCCAGCAAATTTGCCTTGCACGCAGACAAACTAGGTTCGATTTCCAGCATCCCATATGGTCCCCTAAGCACCGCCAGGAGTAATTCCTGAGTGCATGAACCAGGAGTAACTGCTGTGCTTTGCCGGGTGTGACCCAAAAAGCAAAAATAAATAAATAAATAAATAATAAAAAATAAAAATAAAGTCACACTTTTATAATAACCTCTCTGTAGTCACCAATATGAGAGAAATCTAAATACCAAGGGAAAATCAAATGAGGTAGATTAATATTTTATATTTTGTTAACTGAGAATTTTCTTAAGAAAATTTCTTTAGCAATTAAGTAAAACTGGTGGTACTGCTTTCCAGCAGTGCAGTTTGTGTCTCCAATTTTGTAATGGTTTTATTTTGGTTCACTATGGTCACATAAAACCTAGGATATTTGTTTTAAACTTTTATTTGAAGACTATCAATATCAGACTGGAATTAAATTCACGTAGGATTATTTACTGGTGCATTAGAATTGGTGGTGTAATATTACTTCAATTAAGAAAATACTATGACGGGGGTATGTGCTGCCAGCAGGTCAATCTGTACCTGTGAGGTGAGTGCATCAGCAGCCTCATGGCGCCTTCAGACTTCTAGATACCCCAAAATGTCTGCTGTGCCTTTGTCCAGACCCCAAAACCTTGGGGACAACTTTACTAAGAAAGTAAATGGCCAAACGTTAGGTATGTGGGAGATACACCCACAAACCACCTCTGGCTCAGTTATATAATTGGAGGCATGGCCTCTCTAGTTCCTGATTGAACTGCTTAATGGCCATGATCCCAGAGACTCAGAAACAAATCTTGAAACCCAACGGCTTTTGGCAGAAATGCGTCCAGTCTCTGAAGTAGGCTACCGGTGCTGGGCCACCCCAGGTGGGAATAGGTTTGTGCCTTGACCTGTTCCTCCTGGCGGCCCAGTGGACATCATCCTCCAGAAGCCACTGGACAGTCAGGTTTGGGCCCACAGAGATAAGACACGTGGGGCCTCAGGGGATATAGGGTGTAGCCTGTCCTTTCCTCCCCGTCCCAACGATACCCCACATTGCCTCCCACGAACGGCCTCTCTGGCTCCTGATCAAGCTGCTTAATGGCCATGATCCCAGAGACTGAGAAACAAATCTCAAAACCGAGCGGCTTTTGGCAGAAATGTGTGTGGGCCAAGCAGTAGGTTACTGTTGCCAGGCCACCCCAGGGGGTAAAGGGTATTGTTCCTCCGCCTGCTCCCCCTGGGTGGCTCGGTGGCCACCATCTTCCAGAGGCCATTGAACAGTTAGGTTTGGGCCCACAGTGACGAGAGACGCGGGGCCTCACGGGATGGGGGTGGAGCAGGACCTTTCCTCCCTGTTCCAACGAGACTCTGAGTCAATGCCCATAAATGGTCTCTCTGGTTCCTGATCAAGCTACTTAACAGCCATGATCCCAGAGTTTCAGAAACAAATATTGAAACCCAATGGCTTTTGGCAGAAATGCGTGTGGGCCACGCAGTAGGTTGCCAGCTCTGGGCCACCCCAGGTGGGAATAGTTTTTGTGCCTTGGCCTGCTCCCCCTCGGTGGCTGGGTGGCCACCATCCACCAGACACCTTTGGACAGGCATGTTTGGGCCCACAGTGACAAGACAAGCGGGGCCTCATGGGATGGAGGTGGAGCGGGTCGTTCTCTCCCCACCCCAACAAGACTGCGAGTCGCAGTACATGAACAGCCTCTCTGGCTCCTGATCAAGCTGCTTAACGGCCATGATCCCAGAGACTCAGGAACAGATTTAGGAATCTAGCAGGTTTTGTCAGGAAATCTCTCCAGATTTAATTATTAAAATTTTGGAATTTCAAAATTGCGCAGCCACTACTGCAACCACACAACATCATATATTATTCATGACCTGCAATAGAAAACAAATTGTCTACTGTTGCCTTTTTGGCAGATCTGAGTGTTGGGGTAAAATCCCAAATACTAGTGGTGCGTTTGGTGTTGAAATGTTGAATGTGATCAAAGTATAGAGAGAGTGATTTGGAAATCATCTGCCCCACAGGTAGGGGGAAGGTGTGGGATGGGGATATACTGGGGTTTTTGGTAGTGGAGAATGGGCACTGGTGAAGGTATGGGTGTTTCATTGTATGACCGAGACTTAGACCCGAAAGCTTTGTAACTGATCTCACGGTGATTCAATAAATAAAATTATAAAAAATGGGGAAAAAAAGTAAGGTGGAGTTCATGCAAAATTCAATCAGCCTAATCAGTGGTTGAATAAATAGCAGTACTCCTACATAAACAAAAAAAAAGAAAGAAAGAAAGAAAGAAAAAGAAAAAGAAAAGAAAATACTATGAATCTAGCACAACAGAGATTTTAGGATTCACTGATTTTTTTCAGAGTAACTGAGTTAATCTTGACTTTTTGTAATTTACTAGCATAAAGTAAGACCAAGACAATGTACAAGTTTGCAAAAGTTAGCGGATGCTCACACAGGCTGACCAAATTCCAGGCCAAAAGTAAAGACATTTCCAGTGCCTAAAATTTCAGTTTTTATCTCTAAGGCAGGTGTTTTAGAACTGGACTGGTCCCAAATATTCTTTTTTTTTGTTATTGTTTTTCTAAAAGAAGTTGAAAGGATGTAAAAGATAAGGCAGGTGTTAAGATAAGATTCCTCACCAGGAATGACTCATCAACAGCCAATCAGAATTTTTTTTTTTAATCTGTGAACAAGACCAAGGGTGGAGACATGGTCCTGGTTATGAATACTCCCCTCAGTTCAGAAAACAATAGTTTAAAACAAAAGTTTGAAATAATTACTGCATTAAGTGAAAAAAAAAGGCCATAACTGCTTCTATCAATTAGATAATAAAGACTCTCTTACTCTGTTACTATGAAGTTAGCAATTCTAATTTCAACCTTGCATATTACATTATGGCAAGTGATTTTAATATTTGAAATTTCATTGAATAATAAACCAAATCCCTATCATTGCATTATTATAATGACATATATTATTACCCGAACAAATGAATTGTAATGAGAATATGGAATTTAATATGTTGAAATCTACTCTCTTTCAGAGTTATGCCAAAGTTATTTTTCTTAAGTAGAAAATGGATTAATAAATAATACAAAGATTGAAGCTCATTGGTCCCTTTGTCATTTGCCTCCTTTGGGAATTATTGCAAGGAACAGTTGCCCTTGTTAACCTGTGAACATTTTTCACTCCCTTAGGTCATTGACTCTGGCTCACAGGTCCAACTTTCCTTTCATTCATTAACCACATTGGGAAGTAGAGTTCCTAACCCTTTCCAGTCTAAATGTGGAACAATCACATCCCCTTACAATTAAGTGCCAGTGTGCTGGGACCTTTACGTTTCACTGTGCACTCAGAGTGACGCAAGTTTTTAACAATTGAAGGATATTAACTCAAAAACTTGTTTTCTAATTGGAGGAACTCAAGGGATTTCAAATAAATGAACTTGTATAAACTGGAAGCTGGTACATGTGCCTTTCCAATTATTTTGTTCAAATTAGGGGAGAGAGCGTTGCTAATCTCAGAAAGCAGATTTCAGAAATTATTTTAGCTATGAAGCCAACTCAGGATAACAAAAATGAGCAGTTGTGAATTGTTTGGATAGCTGAAGAGACATAACTTTGTCTTTTATCTTAGTAAAGAGACTAAATATTTTAAACAATGTCATTTCATTATTTAAATGTGTGCAGTACTGTTAATCCACTGGATTATTTCCTTTCATTAGACCCATTGGAAAGAATTAAAAAAAAAACATTTGCTTGAGTATTAGTTTTTCCCAGAATTTTCCACTTTCCACTAACTTATACAACTTGCGAATTTATGCACACACATAAAGTATCCACTTGTAAAATTATAATAAAGATATTGCTCCTATTAATAAAAAGACATTAACAAATTTATACGTTAATATGATCAGGGAATTCCTTCCATACTGAATAAAGCACAGAACATTCTGTAGATGAAAGAAAAATGAAACTTGGGCTTTCCAGAAAGTTTCAAAATGTGCAAAGGTAAGTTGAGCTAAGAAAATTTGCTTTGGAAGTGTGATAGAGAAATATTTAGTGTTCTTTATAATTTCCTCATACATGTGAAAGAAAAGAGTGACATTAATCATTAATTAAGCTTTTTTCAAATAAGATTAGATAATTCTTTTTTATAATTTATTAATTTATTGAATCACTGTGGGAAAACTTACAAAGCTTTCAGATTTAAGTCTGAGTCAAGCAATCATCAAACAAATTTCCCTTCACCAGTACTCATTTTTTACCAAGAAGAAGTCCAATATACCTCCCTCCCAACCCTCCCAATGCCTGTGAGACAGATGAATTCTAGATAACACTCTATCTACTTTGATTTGATTCATTGTTTCGACAAAAGATGCACTATTATTATGTAGAGTTTACACCCCCAAATCAGACCTGTTGAAAAGACATTCTAAAATAATTTGCTTCTATAGCTGGTTACAAGAATCAAATGATAACGCGTGGCAGCAATTTTGGATTTCTGATATTTTACTTATTAAGCCTGGAAGTATTTCTGCAGAGAGTCAGATAATTATGAGACTGGTTTCTGTGGCTCTAGAGCCATGGCCATGCCGGAGAGCCGCTCATGGGGGGCAACTCATGACCTTGGTAGGGCGTGAATGACGAGCCCGGAATGCCCCCCTTCCCATGAGGTTTCAGTCGCCCCCATCACGAACGGCTCATACCTGGCTTTCCAAAAAGCTCCGAGGTGGCCGCCATCTTGCTGTCCAGAGGGCAACATTAAATAATTCTTGATGACAAATTCTGACACTTAAAATCTATGATAAAATTTCAGAAGTATGAAGCTAATGGTATCTTCAAAGATGCCACGCCACTGGCCGAGCAAGTGAAAACAGAGATAGATAAATGGGACTATCTTAAACTAAGAAGCTTCTGCACCTCCAAAGAAACAGTGACCAAAATACAAAGACAGTCTACAGAATGGGAAAGGATATTCACCGAGTACACATCTGACAAGGGGTTGATATCCAGGATATACAAAATACTGATTAAACTCCACAAGAAGAAAACATCCAACCCCATCCAAAAATGGGGCAATGAAATGAACAGAAACTTTCTCAAAGAAGAAATTCGAATGGCAAAAAAGCACATGAGAAAATGCTCTACATCATTAATCATCAGGGAGATGCAGATCAAAACCACAATGAGATACCATCTCACACCTCAGAGACTGGCCCACATTCAAAAGAACAAAAGCAACCGATGCTGGCGTGGATGTGGCGAGAAAGGGACACTCCTTCACTGTTGGTGGGAATGTCCACTGTTTCAGCCCTTCTGGAAAACAGTATGGACGATTCTCAAAAAATTAGAAATTGAGCTCCCATTTGACCCAGCAATACCACTCCTGGGAATATATCCCAGAGAGGCAAAAATGTATAGTCAAAGTGACATCTGCACTTGTTTGTTCATTGCAGCACTCTTTACAATTGCCAGAAACTGGAAGAAACCTGAATGCCCAAGAACAGATGACTGGTTAAAGAAACTTTGGTACATCTACACAATGGAGTACTATGTAGCTCTTAGAAAAGATGAAGTCATGAAATTTACATACAAGTGGTACAATATGGGAAGTATCATGCTAAGCGAAATGAGTCAGAAAGAGAGGGATAGACATAGAAAGATTGCATTCATCTAGGGGATATAAAGTAACAAAGTATGAGATTAATACCCAAGAATAGCTGAGATCAGCACCAGGAGGATTACTCCATAACTTAGAGGCCAGCCGGGTATCCTAGAGGAAAGGGCAGTTCAGATAGAGAAGGGAGCACCAAATAAAGGATGTTTGGAGGATCCTCCCAGGAGGGGAGATGCATGTCGAAAGTAGACTATGGACTGAACATGTTTGCCACTCAATGCCTCTTTTGCAGACCACAACACCCAAAAGGAGAGAGAGAACACAGGGGATTGCCCTGCCACAGAGACAGGGGGGATGGGGGGATGGGGGTGGGAGGGATATTATCCATGGTGGTGGAAAATGGGCACTGGTGGAGGGATGGGTATCTGATCATTGTATAATTGAAACCAAAGCACAAAAAATTGTAAATCTACAACTTTAAAAAAATAAAATAAAATAAAGGGGGAAAAAAATTTCAGAAGTAAATATATTCACTAACAAAATATTTTGTCATCCAGGAAAAACTGTCACTGTACTGTCCTCCCATTGTTCATTGATTTTTTTCGAGCAGGCCCAGTAATGTCTCCATTTTGAGACTTCTTGTTACTGTGTTTGGCATATTGAATACGGCACAGGTAGCTTGCTAGGCTTTGCTGTGCGGGCGAGATACTATTGGTAGGTGGCCGGACTCTCAGAGAGGGGCAGAGAAATAGAACCCAGCTCGGCTAGGCTGGCTGCACGCAAGGCAAACACCCTACAGCTGTGCTATCGCTCCAGCCCCCAGAAAGAACATTTTGTAAAAAAACTTATATTACACAAAATTTACATAGAAGTATATCTTAAAATTCATATTAATAAATTCACACTTAAAACACAAAAAAAATCATTTAAAAAATTTATTTTTGCTTTGGGACCACACCCAGCGATGCTCACTGGTTCTCCAGGCTTTTTACTCAGGGATCACTCAGGCAATGCTGGAGACCATATGGGATGCTGGGGATTAAACCTCCATCAGCCACATGCAAAGAAAGTGCCTTACCCTTTGAACTATTTTTATGGCCCCCAAACTTATACATTTTTGATTTGTTTCTTTGGTTTTCTTTGGACCACACCTAGTAGTGCTCATGGCTGATTCCTGGCTCTGCCCCCAGAGATCACTCTTGGCGGTCCTCGGTTAACCAAATGGGGTACTAGAGATCAAACCTGGGTCAACCATATGCAAGGAAAGCACTGGCTTTCTGTACTCGAACTTCTCTGGCCCCATTATACTTAAACAATATTATATTCAGTTGTCTCCTGGAACTAAGGCACTTTCTTTTGTTAACAAGAAAGGTGCACATATTTGACTATAAGACTAGCATAATTTACTAATTTAACTTTTAAAAAATCTTTTTAAGAACTGGAGAGAAAAACTCAAGGAGTCAAACTTTGTACATGCTCCAAAGTTCAATTCCTAGATCTTTTTGACCTCAGGAGCCTCACTCAGTATAGCTCTGATGAACTTCGGGTATTACCGTTATTGTTCAGGTCCCCAGTACTATGAGCCCGATGGGAATCAAAACCCTGGGTTGAGCAAAAAACTATGAGGCAAGCACTGCTGGGTCAAGTGATACTGTGAGAGATCCACAGAGCCCATAGCACCACCATGGAAGTCCCTATAAAATAATCTCTTTATATTACAGAAGTGAATCACAAAGACTGTGTTGTATCAATATGTTATGCTATAAATAAATAAACTGAAACAAAACCAGTTCTGTGGGGTAGTTTAACAGTCACAAAATTTTGGAAAAAAAAACAATATCTATATTTTTCATTTCCTGTTTTTTCTAGAAAAAGATACAGACATTTTTCTATTACAAAATTTATTTTGTAGCGAACTTCAAATTCTCAGTGTACAATTTAACCAAGAGCACATGAATGTACCCATTTTTTATTAACCATATTAAAATACAATGCTATCTGTTGAACTGTTTGGAATATTGTGAATAAAAATTTTTTATTGCCATTTTATTATTTAATAAATTTGATTTTTTTCCTGCTTTTTAGGACCAAATTTGTCAGTGGTCAGGGCTTATTCCTGTTTTTATACTCAGGAAACACTCCGAGCAGGATTTGAGGAACTACTATAGAGAGTTTCAGGAATTAAACCCTGTTAGCCACATGTAAGTAAGAGCCTTAGCCACTGCACTCTCTCTTCAGCACCCAAATTTGGACTTTTAAAATATTTTTGACTATATTACTTTATATTCCCTTTATGTATAATTATAACACTTAGACTTTAATTTTTTTGTTGTTGTTTTTTGGTTTTGGGTTACTGGCAATGTTCAGAGTTTACTCCTATCTCTGCATTCAGAAATCATTCTGAGCAATGCTCTGGAAAGCATTTGGGATGCTGTAGATTGAACACTGTGTGGTTAAGGATAGTGCCTTACTTAAGGTTCTACCTTTATAGTCCTCATTACAATTTCTAAAAATTTTGTTTGATCGGCGTTCTTCATAGATTCAAATGTATAGTTGTTCAGAATGCTCTAATTATTCAGTGTTTATTTAACTAAGGGTAATTGCAATAACTTAAACTAGCTATTCTTTATATCCCAGAAGAAAAATACTTCAAAATGATATTCAAGTTAGAAGTGACAAAGAAAAATAAACAATCATTTTGATGAACAAAGTAGATTTCAAAAAAAATTATAACGGGGATTCACATTGTCAATAGGAAAACCAACATTTTATAAAGTTTGGCAGCTTCTTACAGGAATAAACACACTTTTTATCATTATTTATTATTATTATTACTTTTAATTTAATCTACAAGAATTGCAGTTATTTATGATTGTGTTTCAGGTATACAATATTCCAACACCAACTTTTTCACCAGTGTCTATACTTCCCTCTAACAATGCCACCAGTTTTCCAACAGCCTGATAGACTGCCTATATGGCAGACACTTTTTTTTTCCTTTTTTGGGCACTGTGTTTACAATGTTGTTACTGATTGAGTTGGGTACACGCATATCACTTTCTCTCATTTCAGCACTCAGTCCCTAGTTCAGAGAGACCACTTTCTTCTATGTTGTGGTGATCCCTTCCCTTACCTGTCCCCTCCCCTCCTACAATGGCAAGATTCCTACTAAGAATATATCTTCAGCTTTTTGTTTCTATTATCTTTGGACATTAAATATCTCCTATGTTTTTTTATATACCACATATGAGCGAGATTATTCTGTATATGATTTTCTTCCTCCGACTCATTTCACTCAGAACAATACTCTCCAGATCCATCCATGTATCAGAAAATTGCATGACTTCATTTTTTTCTTGTGGTTGCATAATATTCCATTCAGAGTATATATCATAGCTTCTTTATCTACTTATCTATTCTTGAGTCATTATATTGTTTCCAGATTTTGGCTATTGTGAATAATGCTGCAACTTAGGAGCGCAGATGTCTTTTCTGCATTGATATATGTATCCTTGAGGTAAGTTCCAGGAGAGGAATTGTTGGGTCATATGGAAGCTAGTTATTTTAGGACTATCCACATTATCTTCCAAAAGGCTGGAACAGCTGACATTCTTATTCAGCAATGAATAAGGGTTCATTTCCTCCCACATCCATGTCAACTCTGGTTGTTGTTGCTCTTTTTGATACATGCATGTCTTACTGTTGTTTTGATTTGCGTTATCCTGATAATTAGTGATATAGACCATTTTTCATATATCTTTTGGCCATTTTTATTTCTTTTTGAGAAGATTTCTATTCATCTCTTCTCCCCATTTTATGATGGGTTGGATTTTTTTCCCTTGTAAAGTTTTATCAGTGTTTTATATATCTTGGATTTTAACCTCTTTTCAGATGAGTGACAGGCAAATAATTTTTCTCAATCTGTGAGGTATCTTTGTGTCTCAGTAGTTTCCTTTTAGGTGCAGAGGCTTCTAAATGTAAAGTAGTCCCATATCTAAATATACTCTTACCATTTGATCCAGTCAAGCATTTCTTAGATAGAAAAAAGTAGAAAATGTATGTTCACACATAAACCTGGTCAGAGATGTGATAGAGACTCAAACACCATTTTACAAACTTGTAACCAACCAAGACATTCTTTATTGGTGAATAGACACTGTAGTATACCAGACAATGAAATATCATTTAATGCTAAAAATATAAGCTATAAAGCCATGAAAATATACGCAACGATATAAATTTATATTAGTAAATTAAGGAAACGAGTCTAAAAGGTGGCAAGCTTTATAATTTCAGCTAACTTTCTGAAAAAGACAAAATCATGGTGCAGAATAAGGTTAGTGATTGTCAAGTACTGGAAGAGGGAAGGATGAATAGGCAGAAAGCAAAGTAGTTTGAAGACTAAAATCATTGTATGTCATATTATAGGAGCCACACACATATAATGTAGAGACAAATACACATAATGTATAAAACCAATTTATGTTAAAATATATGTTCTGGACTTTGGTGATAATTATGTTCACCCATTATAGCAGATATAGAACCATTCCATGTAGGATTTTTATAACAGGAAAGGCTGTGCTAGTAGCAGAACAAGAACTTTGCTTTCTGCCTATTCATCCTTCCCTCTTCCAGTACTTGACAATCACTAACCTTATTCTGCACCATGATTTTGTCTTTTTCAGAAAGTTAGCTGAAATTATAAAGCTTGCCACCTTTTAGACTCGTTTCCTTAATTTACTAATATAAATTTACATTGTTGCGTATATTTTCATGGCTTTATAGCTTATACTTTTAGCATTGAATGATATTTCATTGTCTGGGTATACTACAGTAACATCTTCATCCTAGCCCTGAGATTTTAAAAAGAGCCACATTCGAGGCTCTTTCAGGGTCAGGAGAATAAGATCGATCATTGTTACTGGTTTTTGGCATATTGAATACACCACGGGGAGTGTGCCAGACTCTGCTGTGTGGGCAGGATACTTTTGGTAGCCTGCCAGGTTCTCCAGAGTAAGACCTAGATAATAAGATATCACATGGCTGCAAATGCGGCCGTACACTTCCAGGAGCAGAGTTTTATAGTCTCTGGGTCTTTGCGGTTAATATGTAGTAACTAATAAAAAGTAGAAATTAATCATAAGTAAAGTAATCTTCCAGTAGGTAGACGTTACACCCACCAACTGCCCCCTGCGCTGTGTTATCCCATCAATGGTCAAGACCCAGAGACTATGAAACCTAGCTCCCGGAAGTATATGGCCGCACTCGTGGCCATGCGACCTCTTATTATATATTTCTTACTCTTGGAGAACCCGGCAGGCACCTAGAGTATCCTGCCCATACAGCAGAGTCTGGCAAACTCCCCATGGTGTATTCGATATGCCAAAATCCAGCAACAATGATGGGTCTCATTCCCCTGACCCTGAAAGAGCCTCGAATGTGGCACTTTCTAAAATCTCAAGGCTAGAACGAAGGTTACTGGTGCCTGCTAGAGGAAATCAATGAACAACATGATGACAGTGATATAGTGAAAGTAAAATAATTATAACCCACCCAATAAAGAGTTGAGGTTATCACCAATAATTAAGATTGGTAAAGAACATTCTTCCTTAGAGACCTCAGAGACTGGAGATGCAGCATGTACTTGGCAATATCTTGATTTTTTTCATTTGTTGTCTAATGCACAGTGTGAGTAAAATTCTCTGGAGGTTAAAATTTTATTCTGAATTCAATGAGATCCTTCCTTCCTTCCATTTTTCCTCGCTCCCTCCCTCCCTCCCTCCCTCCCTCCTTTCCTCCTTCCCTCTTTCTCTCCTTCCTTCCTTCCTTCCTTCCTTCCTCCCTCCCTCCCTCCCTCCCTCCCTCCCTCCCTCCCTCCCTCCTTCCTTCCTTCCTTCCTTCCTTCCTTCCTTCCTTCCTTCCTTTCTCTCTCTCTATCTTTCTCTCTCTTTCTTTCTTTCTTTCTTTCTTTCTCTCTCTCTCTCTCTCTCTCTCTCTTTCTTTCTTCCTTCCTTCCTTCCTTTCTAGTTTGGGAATCATTCGTTAAGGTTCATGGGGACAATATTCAGTGTTGGTGATTGAATTGGTGTTACTGTATATAGTTAATCAAGCTAAGTCTGACTTGATCCTCTACACTACATATGGTCCCCTTAATTCCTTTATTATCTTTCCTCACCTCAATAAGATTCTATATATTGACTTACAAAACTCAATGAGAATGATTTTGATTTTCTCTGAAAAAAAAAGGTTCTTTCCTTTAATATTTTTCTGCTATCACCTACAGTATATAGCTTCCTCATGCTGAAATATTATCATATTCCTGGAATAAACTGATGCATTATTCTTTGAATATATTGTTTGATTCATTTTAATAATGTTGTATCTAAAATTTTATATAAGTATAAAAGTAATCGGCCAATAGTTATTATATATTTCTTGTGTTTCTTAGGTTATATATTTCAGGGTTATGCTAATTTTAAGTGAATTAAGTTTTCTAACTCGTCGCCATTTCTTAAATAGTTTATGAAATTGAAACAATCAATTAAATTGAAATTTTTGATAAAATTATATGAACTTAAAGGTTTTCGTTGAGGGAAACTTTCAACAATTTTTTTCTTTTTTTTTTTTTTTGACTTTTTGGGTCACACTCAGTGATGCCAGGAGTAACTCCTGGCTCTGCACTGAAGAATCACTCCTGGTGGTGCTCAGGGGACCACATGGAATGAACCCGGGTCAGCCATGTGCAAGGCAAGTGCCTTCCCCGCTGTACTTTCATTCCAGCCCTCAACAAATTTTCAATGATAATTTACATATTCAAATTTTCTTTCCTTTACTAATTTATGGGGCACTAATAATGATTTAGATGATAGTTCAGAGTTCTTAAAATCATACTAGTATGATTTTTAAAATGAGCATATGTAGTTTGATTTTGTTTGTTTACAATAAAGTATCAGAACCAGAATCATTGTCATCACTGTCATCCTGCTGTTCATGGATTTACTTGAGCGGGCACCAGTAACATCTCTATTCATCCCAGCCCTGAGATTTTAGCAGCCTCTCCTTACTCGTCTTTCCCAACGATGATTGGAGGCTCTTTCAGGTTAGAGAAATGAGACCTGTTATAGTTACTGGTTTTGGCATATCAAATATGCCATGGGGGCTCTGCTTGTACAGGCAGGATACTCTCTGTAACTTGCAGGGTTCTCCGAGAGTATAAAGTTTCTCTCTATGATTTGTTGCCTACTGTCTGAACTCCATCAAACATGGTGTGGTAATTATGGAAAATGGGTAAGAAGTGTCTTATGATCAGGCATGCGACCGGAAAGCAGCCTGGAGCATGTTGGTGGTTGGGTAGTGGAGGTTGGCTGCCAGGGCTGGGTCCCTTGGGATGGGGAGGGCTCTCGCCTGCCCCTCCTCTGGGGCGCCCCTAGTGAAAACAGCCTGGAGTGGAGTTCAAGAACCAGAAAGCATTATCTTATGTATGTAGTCCTGAACCCTGAAAGTTTAAAATCAATTTTTTTTCAGTACAGTGAGGAAAAAAATCTGGTACAGATATTCCTCCTTGGCTTGAAGATGGTAGTATTCTTCCTTTGTTTCTTATATGAATTTTCTTCCATGTCTGCATTTGTTCTGATATTACCTTATTATACATATGTTGGTTTTTGTCAATTTCCATCTTTAAGAACCAAACTTTCTATTCTCTATAGTACTATCTCCAAATAAAGTAACATTCTGGGGTTAGGACTCTATATATGAATTTGAGGGGATACACTTAATAAGATCACTTAATAAGATTCTTTATATTTTTAATACTATTTTACAATATGCTGTATTCTTAATTATGTCTGATTCCTGAGGTTACTTGGTATTTTTATTTTTTTGTTAAATTATAAAACATGCGATAGTTTTTGCTTCAAGTTGTATTCAATAGGACTGGAGATATAGTACGTGGGTTAAGGCACTTAGCTACATATGGCTAATTCTGGTTTCATCCTCTGCAACACAGAGGATGGTCCCTTGAGTACTCCCAGAAATTATCTCTGAGAACAGAGAAAGGAGTATACCCGGGGCACAGTCAGGTGTGGACCCAAACAGTATTGATTCTATTCAAATGAATCTTTTAACAAGTTTATCATATTCATCTTTCTTTAAAATTCTTATATTTCAGTTTCAGCTCTGCCCTGACATGACTGTAGCCTGGGTCCTACCTACAGATTCATATCTATAGTATAAACTGACAAGACTGTGGCCTCAGCTGTTTTAGTATAAACAAAGTTCACCTGGCCTAATCTGCAATGACAACAGAGGTTGCTAATGGTAAATGCTTCACAGAGCTTCAAATTTGTCCATGAACCTGTTCTTCCATAAAGAGATTAGGAACAGGCAACATCCAACAGGATAAAGTTCAGCCATCTCCAGCTGGGAACAGCCATTCTAGAAGGTGCAGCAGGGAATCAACTCTTATCACATTGTTGAATTGTGACTGGAATTTAAATTGTCACTGGAAAATGCTAAAATATCCTGGAAGCTAGGCAATTCATCAAAACAGGAACAAGAACTTTATCTGATGAATTGAAAGAACTGGGATTAATATACTTGTGTAGGATACTCCACTTACAAATGTCAAATACCTATATCCAGCGCACTAGAAGTATTCTTCAGGTTAGAGCACATTCTGGGGCTCAATCCAGGTAGCCATAAAGTCATAAAGTTAGAAACAATATCAAGTATTATTTCAGACTAAATACCATGAAAGTAGGGAAAAACACTATAAACATAAATCCAGAAAACATTCTAACATTTTCAAACTGAGCAAGGTACTATTAAACAACCACTGAATAGAGAGGAAATCAAATAAGATAATTAAATTACTCTTTGAAATGAACAAGAGACATAGCAGAAGTAGGGGTGAAGGAGACCCTCATAGCAATCAGAACTACATTGGAAAAAGAAGCTCAAATTAATAACTTAATCTCAGAGCTTCAAAAACTAGTAGAGAATATGAATTTTAAAATAAGTAGAATAAAAGTACATACTAAAAATTAGAGCATAAATAAACAATAGACAAGTTAAGAAAACAATACAAAGGATAAATGAAACAATGATCTAGATTTTTTTAAAAGAATGAACAGAATACCGTGAAATAATAGAGAGGTTAGGAAACATGCCTTCCATGCACCTGAGTCAGTTTAGCTCTTCAGAACACAGCTTCCCCGCCATAGCCAGTTTTTGCCCCAGATGTTTAAAGGTCTTCAAGGTGGTTCCTGGTATAGTGATGTCCAAGCAGCATTGTGTCATTGGGCCCTAGTGTTGAATCACTGGCTATGTTTGAGTGTGTGTCTGTGGGAGTGACTTCGGGCACCTTGTGCACCACATGGGAAGTCCCCACCAAAGAAAAAGAATAAACAAAATTCACAAACATTTAGCTAGTTAAGTAAATTATTTTTGCTCACGACTAAAAAGATAGGGAAACAAACCCCAAGATATTTGCTGGAGGGTTGGAGGGAGGAGAGGGGAGATTGTTGGTTTTATCTTTACCTTTCAATTCCTCTGTTTATTCTCCATTATCTACCTTTAATTGCATTGTCTACTGAGAGTATCTCGCCTGCATGGCAAAGCCTGGCAAGCTACCCGTGACGTGTTCAGTATGCCAAACACAGTAACAAGTCTCACAATGTTACTGGGCCCGCTTAAGCATATCAATGAACAATGGGAGGACAGTGACAGTGGCAGTCTAAAATATGTCTATTCTTCATTTATTGAATTTGCTCTATGAACATCACTTTTTTGTAGCCCCCCTCTGCAATTTTTTTTACAAAATTTGGTTTCTAATTTTTATAATAGTACAATAATAAGATACTATTGTTTTATAATTTCAGTCTTGCTGTACCATACCTACCACCAAAGTCCTCATGTGTTTTGTGTTGCTTCTGTGTGTCATTCATATGTCTTTCTTCATGTTGGAATGAGTAACCGTTGCTTTCTTTTTTAACATTGCAAAGATTATTAATTTCATTACAAATTTTTATCTCTTTGTTGACCTCATCAGTTCTCTATTTCTTTCATCTATTTGTGCGGCACAATTAAAATCTTTCTTTGAAGGAAAAAATAGTGTTCTTACCCTGGCATTAATATAAAAATATTACTTTATAAATCCAATGGTAATATTACTTTTTCTCTTTTTTATGTGTATTATTGTTTCAGGTAGTGTTATTTTAACTTTCTATAAGAATTTATAATTAGGAGGAAATTGTTTATTATTTAAGAGTTTATTATTTAAAAAAATTAATAAGGAAAACCAATTTATAGGGTTTTGGTCTTTTCAAAAGTTTTGTTAACTATTTGACAAATCTTCAATTTGTTGGTTATTGAGATGACTGATGAAGGATTCACCCTGGTTTACACACTGAGAGTTTGATCTCGACTACAGCATTTATGACATATAAACATGGTTTTGGGAGTAATTATAAAATATTTCAGGAAATAAGATTTACTCCTCCCTATACATTATAGTACCTTCCTTAAAGAAAAAAATAAAAAGCCTTTAGAATTTTTTGATTTTACCTAATCTAACTATACACAATTAGTTACTGAACTGAACTTCCTCTCCTACACAGTGCACTATTCTGCAGTACTTCACAGACTAAGGAATCCATCTGGATCTTTATCTAGTCACTTGCCAAAATCCTCCTCCTTCTTAAAGATGTTCTGACCCACCTCTGAGTTTTCATTTCCTCCCACTATACACAGATGATGAACTCTAACCTTATCCTTCCAGATGTCAAATCCACCTATTCTCTTGAGGAAAAATAATAACTACAACAATCTTGCTTCACTGCCGACCAAGGTAAAATCGAATTTCCATATCTCCATCTCAGATGTCAAAAAGACACATTTTCAACTGGAACAAAATGTATCACCTTTTAAACTTATCATCACTCTTTCAGATATATCAATTTGAATGCAACAAAGTATTTTATTATCAAACATTCTTACAGTCTTTCAGTGAACACACAAGCATATTACATTCATGATAAATTATATTCAAATATCCATTGTATATTAAGTTACTCCTAAAATCATGTTACCTAGCCCCCAAAATTTTGGAGGAAAAATCACTCAGTTTTTCGAAGAAAAATACTTATATTTTACCTTCTTTTTACAAATTGCATTTAACTCTAATGGAATTACATATCCTAATGCTAAGTAACATGACATTACTTACATGTTCTTCATTGCCAACATGGAAGCTTAAAAGCATAAAAAAGTTTGATACTTATAACATTGTGATAAAGTTTTTCATCATTATTTTATTTTCAGAAATAATTATGTCTTTTCTATTTCCATGGCTGAGTATAATTACATAAGCCAAGAAAGAAAGTGTGCATTCAAGGGAAGTCTATTTTACAGAGAACAGATAGAGATTAAGCAATAAATATAGCAAGAATTAATCAAAGAATAATAAAATGTGATGGAATAATCAGGTTCTTTACTTGTAAATTGATAGACCAGATATCCTGTTACTGTTTTATGGTTGTTGATTAAAAAAAATATGAGACTTCTAGATACTAGTATTCACTCACAACACAGCAGAAATTCTAAACATTACCATATTTTGCCTGGAAATAAGTCAGAAGGGACCAGTTGGATGCTGTGTACAGTGCTGTTTTACAACTGAGAAATGTTGTGCAGTAATCACAATTTTATACACTGCAGTGAGAACAACCTTACATTCTTCTTTTTAGAAAGAAATATTAGCTTCTCTAACAGAACCAGGAGATACTTCAGTTAACTAACATTAGACTTTATATAATTGAAATATTTGACAAGACATTTAGAAGTTCAAGTGACCTTTAAATATTTCCCAGATTTAAAAAGTGATGACTGCAATAGAATAAAAAGTGAAGCAAGTCATAGTCATAAGGATAGGGCAGGCAGGAGAAATGATGGTCATGTTCAGTATTGCAGTTGTTGGTCAATGTAGGTAGGACAGATTTTATAAACTGCAGTAACAAAAATTCACAGATAATAATTATTAGAAGTAAAAAATATCTCTCACCAAACTTATCCACCATCCGCTGAATTCTGTTCATGGCACTCAATCTTACTCTTGAATCAAGACTAATGAAGCAAAAACTGTATTTTCTAGGTTATACTAGTGGATGGAAAAGTAAATATAGTCTAGCACAAGTATCTCCTAGATTCTTCCTCACTTATGTGTCATTGGTCAATACAAGCCAGATAGGCAATTCCAACTTTATGTTAGGGTGGAAAGTATATGCAAAAGATTATATCTACCACATTTAACTTTTTTGAAAAATAAAGCAGCAAATGGTTGAGACAAATGAAAAATTTAACCAATTATGTGGGGAGGAGAGTATTAACATGAAACAAATGCAAAAAAAAAATGATGATGATAGTTTACCTACATTGTTAGTGGACTATTAGTGGAATCACCAAAGCTAGAATGGAAAGAAGGGGCTAATAGTTTTTCTAGGTAAAGAAGTCCTCAGAGGGCCGAAGAGGGCCGAAGCGATCATACAGCTTGTAGGGCATTTGCCTTGTATGTGGCCAACTCAGGTTCAATCCCTAGCAACCCATATAGTCCCCCAACACCATCAGGAGTAATGCCTGAGTGCAGGAATAATCCCTGAGCCTTGCAGTGTGGACCAAAAAAAAAGAAAAGGAAAACAAAAAGAACTTCTCATAAATCAGGTTAGGTGGAGAGAAGGGGGAAATGTGAAATTAATAATATACCAATTAAAAATTTTCTTATTAAAGTTTATATTTGTAGTAAAATCCACACAGTGAATTTAAAGTCATGTTCTTAATATTTATCTCCAAGACCATTCACCTTTCTAAAATCAATTTCTCAACTTCAATACTAAAACATCCCTAATATGATTGTGCAGAAGAACTTAGAATTATCATATTTGCTGTTGATCTAAGCGATAGCACAGGGGGTAGGGCATTTGCCTTGCACACAGCCGACCCGGGTTTGATTCTTCCACCCCTCTCGGAGAGCCTGTCAAGCTACCGAGAGTATCTTGCCCGCAATGCAAATCCTGGCAAGCTACCCGTGATGTATTCAATATGCCAAAAACAGTAACAAGAAGTCTTGCAATTTGTTGTGAGATGTTACTGGTGCCCGCTTGAGCAAATCAATGAACAACGGGAGGACAGTGCTATAGTGCTGCAGTGTTGTTGATCAAAAATGTCCTCATAAAGTCTGTTATCAGATATCTGATAGATATCACATGTTATAATTATACAGTTGGTAGAGTCATATCTGTTTCATGATTTTAAATATTGTGCATGGAAAATGTCCAGTGTTTTAATTTTAACAGATTCAAGGTCTATTTTTTAGATAGCTCATAGTTAATTATTATTTATCTCTTAAAATAATTAAATTTTATAAGTTTAAAAATATTAATTATAACTTATATATTTGAATTAAAATCAGTATTTCATTATGCTTACCCGTTATCTGAATGTTTTGCTTTTTTTATTTAATATATTTCAACATTGTATTTTCTATTTATTACTTTGATATGCACATACTTTTTTTACTTTGCTTTTTAATCTATTTAATTATTATGATTTATAAAGCTGTTAAGAATTGTTTCAGGTGCACAAAATTTCAACTCTGTGCTCAATACCAAATATCAGCATCATTTCACCAACATCACAACATCACACTGCCTTCTTTGCAAAATATTTTTAATTTAATTATTGTAGTTTTGTGCCACATGCTTGACTTATGTTTTTGACATATACATTTATGTATGGGCTGGAGCGATAGTACAGCGAGTAAGGCATTTGCCTTGCATGCAGCCGACATGGTTTGATTCCTCTGCCCCTCTCAGAGAGTCCGGCAAACTACCGAGAGCATCTAGCCCACACTGCTTTGCAGTTTGCCTGGCACATTACTGGTGCCTGCTTGAGCAAATCGTTGAACATCGGGAGGACAGTGCTACAGTGCTACATTTATGTATATAACATATATATTTACTTGCCTCCGCACTACCAGAGTGTTCAAGACCCTCATGTTAACACCAGTATGCCTCCTTTTCCCCCTCTACCCACTTCGTTCTCATTCTCCTTTTTCGAAACAGAGCCAAGGTTTGAACACACTTGATACTTTCCACCCCTTTGTACCATATGCTACAGATAAGTGAGAACATGTAGTATTTATTTTCCCTCTGATTCACTACTCTTAACACAATACCCTTCTACTCCAACCAAGTTACAAAAAACTTCATGATTTAATTTTTTCTTGTGGTTTCACATTGTGCACATATACTATAACGTCTTTATCCACTCATTTGTTATTGGACAAGCTGGAGCAATAGTACAGAGGTTAGGGCATTTGCCTTGCACGCGGCCAACCTGGGTTCGATTCCTCCGCCCCTATGGGAGAGCCTGCCAAGCTACCGAGAGTATCTCACCTGCACGGCAAAGCCTGGCAAGCTACTTGTGTCATATTCCATATGCCAAACACAGTTAAAACAAGTCTCACAATGGAGATGTTACGGGGCCCACTCAAGCAAATTGATGAACAACGGGGAGGACAGTGCTACAGTGCTATTATTGGATAGTTGGGTTGTTTCTGTACCCTGTATTGTACTAAGAGCTGCAAGTAAACATAGGTCTGCATTCAAGCCTTTAAATTAGTTTTTTGTGTTGTTGTTATTGTTTTTTTTTTAGCGGGAAGAGGGATAGAAGCCAAGAAGTGTAATTGCTGACTTACACGAGAGCTATTTCATTTTTGAGAAATCTTCATACTTCTTACCACAGAGGACAAACCAGACAGAATTCTCACAAGCAGTAACTGTTACTTCCCATCAATTTATGTATGTCATTTTTCCTGGTGTGAAATATATCTCACTGTTATTTTGATAGTAATTTTCCTGATAAGTGCTGATGAAAATTTTTCAGTATACTCATTTGCAATCTGCATGTCCTCTTCATGGAGGTGTCTGCTCATCCTCACTCCTCATTGTTTTATGGTGTTATTGCTTTCCTTGTTGCTGAGCTTTGTGTTTACTTTATATATTCTAAATCATTTGTCTTTTTTATGATATATTGTGTGCAGATAATTCTCCCACTCAGTACGATGTCTTTTCATTTTAACCTGAGTTACTTTTTCATGCAAAAAACATATAATATGTGTAGTCCCATTTGTTTAATTTTGCTTCTGCTATTTCTTCCAATACAATCATATCATTGAAAACACTTCCGAGGTCTAGATCCTATAGATCCAGATCCTTTGAGGTTCAGATTCTACTTTATTGTCCTCAATGTATTTTATGGATTCTGGCCTAATGTCAAAGACTGTTATTCACTTTGAATCAACCCTTTTGGAAGGTGTGGGATAAGTATCCAATGTATTTTTTACATATTTTTTTGCATATGGATAATCAGTTTTCCCAGAAACTTTTGTTGAAGAGGCTTCCCTTGATCCCCTGCATTCACTAAGTTCCTTTTTAATAGACTTGTATATAGATAGGGGTCTCATAACAAATCTGTCAGTCTAATTTTATCACTCACTTTTTGATGGGGTTAAATGCTTTCCTTGTTGAAACATACAATGATGTTTCAATTATATGTGTAATTTAAAGTTAGAAAAAGGGATATTCCAACTTTTTTTTCTCAGAATGACTTTTGCTACTTGAAAGCTTTTATGACTCTATACAAATTTTATTAAGTGATTGTTCTTGAAGAGATTCAGCAGAATTTTGATGGGGGAAGCATTGAGTCTTTATATTCTTTTGAGTAGAATAATCAATGTGTCAATGTTAATTTTCCTAATCCAAGAACATGGACTCTTTTCCAATTTTTCTGGTCCTCACCTATTTTGTAAATGCTTAGCGTTTTCAAGGAACCAATATTTCACATCTTTTGTTGATTTGATTTCTAGATTTTTGGTATTTGGGGACACTTAAGTGGAATAGTCTTTTTGACCTTTTTTCTCTTCTAGTTGGCTATATTCATAAAGAAAGATAACATAATTTTGTGCATAGATTTTGTTTTCTGCTGCTCTGCTATTGGTTTATTGTTTTTAAGCATTTTTAGAATCTTTCATATCTTGTATGCATATTATCATGCCATTTGCAAATAATGATAGATTAGCTTTTAAAAAAATTACCCTTTGGATTTCTTTTTTTTTTCCTAATTGAAAAAATTCAAAGACTATATCAACCAATAGTGATGAGACTGAATATCATTTCCTTGTGCCTGATCTCAGACCTTGGAGGGAAGGCTTTCAAGTATTTTTCCATTTATTATATTGTTCATTGTGGGTTTATTGTAGATGGGAATTACTACCTTAAAGAAGAATACTTTTATTCCTATTTTGTTAACAACATTGTCATGAACTGATGTTAAATTTAATCAAAAGCCACCCTCCCCAAGTCTGCTTCTTTGGCATGCATATAACAAATTTATTTCATATAACTTGCTTCAACAAAACTTAAAAGACAAATGAAATTTTTTGAAGATAATCAACAAAAGTCAACTGCAGTGACTGATGACTATATAAGTTTAACTTATATAAATAAGGAAATTCAAATCACTTAATATAATATAGCATATTGCCTATTCTCAATTACATAATTAAGTTTTTAACTCTGGAATCTAAAACATATTTCATTAAATTTTATTTTGTACTTGAAACTTTTTGTTGTAATAATATCTTCCCTGTCATAAATGAAACTTCTTTAGTTTTGCCCCCATGATAGGCATATAAGAAGTTTAATTCATATTACTTTGACCAATAAAAAACAACTTGAAATGACAAATAGAATTATCAGAAAAATTAATAAACGTCAATTTGTGATGATTAATTGCTATGTGTTTCTAACCTGTCTTAATCTAGTAGAGGACAACAAAACACACCAGTAGTGAGTGTCATATTCTATACCTCATGATGGAAAGTTTCTCCTGTCCCATAAAGGAATTATTTTAATGCTTTTTGCAAAATTTATCTCAAGTCTATGAATTCCCTGAGCTGTTGCTTCTCCATGAAGCTCTGTACACTTTCTTCAAATCTTAATGATAAATTAGCTGAATAAATTATTCTTGGTGAGGTGTTAATTTTGTTGATTTTTTTGTACGTCCGTGTTGTTTTAGCTAGTAGAGTCTCATTTGATAGCTCTGCTGTACATCTTATGGGCTTTCCTTTATATGTAAGTTCCTTTTTTGATCTCGCTGCTTTCAATATTTTTTCTATATCTTCAGTTTTTTTTTCATTTTTTGAGCATAATTTATCTTGGAGCTTTCCTCATTGGGTAGATTTTCATTGAAACCCTTTGGACCACTTAATTGTCTTTGCCCACCTACAAATCTGGGAAGTTCTGATCGATGATTTCTTTAACTATTTGTTCTTCACATTTACTGTTTTTTTTATATTTATATAAGTGTGTATGTTTTTTTAATTTTATTGAATCACCATGAGATAGTTACAAATTTTTATGTTTGGGTTACAATCACACAATGATCAAACACCCATCCCTCCACCAGTGCACATGCCCCACCACCATATCCCCGTATACCCCCACTCTTTCCCACCTTCCCTCTGCCTCCATGGCAGACATGATTCCCCATAATCTCTCTCTACTTTTGGGCATTATGGTTTGCAATACAGTCTGAGAGGTTATCATGTTTGGTCCTTTATCTACTTTCTGCATACATCTCCCATTCTGAATGATTCCTCCAGCCATCATTTTCTTAGCATGCCTTCTCTATTCCAGCTGCCTTCTCCCCTTTGCTCACGAGGCAGGCTTCCAGCTATGGAGCAATCTACTTTTCCCGTGTATCTACTATCCTTAGGTGTCAGCCTCATATACTCCACAAATGAGTGCAGTCCTTCTATGTCTGTCCCTCTCTTTCTGACTCATTTCACTTAGCATGATATTCTTCATATCTATTCATTTATAAGCAAAGTTCATGACTGCATCTCTCCTGACAGCTGCATAGTCTTCCATTGTGTAGATGTACCAAAGTTTCTTTAACCAGTCTTCTCTTCTAGGGCACTTGGGTTGTTTCCAGATTTTGGCTGCAAAGAATATATGGGTACAGATGTGATTTCTACTGTGCTTTTTTGCATCCTCGGGATATATTCCCAGAAGTGGTATTGCGGGTACTAGGCTAGAAACAGACCTGCAGACCAATGGAACAGAGTTAAATATTCTGTCACAGACCCGCAAATATATGACCACTTAATCTTTAAAAAAGAAGCAAGAAATGTGAAGTGGAACAAGGGAAACTTCTTCAACAAATGGTGCAGGGAAAACTGGATGGTTACATGCAAAAAAAATGAACTCTGACCTCTGTCTAATATCAGGCACAAAAGTCAGATCAAACTGGATTAAGGACCTCAATATCAGACATGAATCTGTAAGGTACATAGAGGAAAATGTAGGCAGAACTCTCCACAACATTGAAGCTAAAAGCATCTGTAAGGATGAAACAGCACTGACCATGCAAGTGGAAGCAGACATAAACAAATGGGACTACATCAAACTAAGAAGCTTCTGAACTTCAAAAGAAACTGACTGAAAATACAGAAAGAGCACACAGAATGGGAAAGATTATTTACCCAATACCCATTTGATAAGGGATTAATATCCGGGATATACAAGACACTAGTAAAGTTGTACAAGAAAAAACCTCCAACCTCAACAAAAATGGGGAGAAGAAATGAACAGAAGTTTCCTCAAAAAAGAAATACAAATGGCCAAAAGGCACATGAAAAAATGCTCCACATCACTAGCCATCAGGGAGATGCAAGTCAAAATAATAGTGAGATATCATCTCACACCGCAGAGACTGGCACACATTCAAAAGAACAAAAGCAACCCATGCTGGTGTGGATGTGGGGGAAAAAGGGGACACTCTTTCACTGTTGATGGGAATGCCCACTAGTCCAGCCTTTCTGGAAAACAATTTGGACAGTCCTTCAAAAACTTCACATTTGGGGCTGGAGTGGTAGCACAGTGGGTAGGGCATTTGCCTTGAATGAGGCTGACCCAGGTTCAATTCCCAGCATCCCATATGGTCCCCTGAGTACTGCCAGGGATAATTCTTGAATGCAGACTCAGGAGTGACCCCTGTGCATTGCCGGGTGTGAGCCAAAAACAAACAAACAAACAAACAAAAAACCCAAAAAAAATTCGCATTTACTTTCATGTTCTTCAGTGACTCCAACAATTCTAATACTGTTCCTTTTGAACTCATCCCACAGGGATCTAATATGGTGTTCATTTTTCTTCAGACAATTTTCTACTTTCTGCCTTTTCTTTGTAGTTTCCTCCTCATCTTCAAGCTCAATCTCTTGCTCAGCTTTCATTATTCTGTTATTCAGAATTTCTATTGACTTTTTATATCACATATCATGTTCTTCATTTTTATCATTTCTGACTGTAATAGCTTTTTAATTTTAACTCTCATACTTTCCTGTGCTTTACTGATTGTGCTATGGTTTCTTTGAACTCATTGAACATCCTCTTCATAGTGTCATCAGAAGATACTGTCTGATATTTACTTGTGTTGTTTTATCTTTGGTAATATTGTTTTCACTCATTGAGTTTAGTGGGTTTCAATGTGTTTTCCCAACTGGTTTTCTAATGTTCTTGTGCTGAAAGTGAGTCTTTGTAGTTAAGCCCGCCAGGAAGGTGGTAAGGGATTATCTAGTGGTTGCTCTCTCTCTTCTCATCTTGTTCTCGCAGAATGAAGGGATGAGTAACCGTGAGCAGCATGTAACTTGTTGAGCAGATCCATTGTGCTGCCATTTAAGCAGGGGCAGATATAGAGGCTGCTGAAACCCACCTGAGAGATAGGGGCTCTATCTCCCATTGAAGAGGCCTAGTGGTATTAGTTGGAGGTGAACCTCACCTGGGTTGATGGAGCAACATATAGAAGATTAGAAGGGAGTTGTGGCATGGGCCCTTAATACAGGTTGGCTGTGGAGGTTACTGGAATCCACCTAGGAGGGAAGGGCTCTTAAGAGTTTTTTCTATGTAGATTGTTGTGATCATAGGATTTTTGTATTTGCTTTTATTGATATGGTGCATTACATTAATATGTTGATCTCATGGCAGGTTCTTCAGGTGTTCAGGTCTGACCTTGTCTGGGATAGGTGCTGTTCGTTTCTTTACTGAAGGGAGAACATTGGGAGCAACATATCCATCCTGTGGAATTTGCAAGTGGACATGGCTATCGAAGAGATTTGAGTAGAAGTCAATGGATAATCTTCTCCATTGCCCTTCAGGAAGATGTGATAGATCCATTAGGATGTTGGAGGGCAGTCATCATGGTCTTGTAGTTGGCAAAGGACAGGCGGGCATTACGAATGTTTTTCCCAGCTTCTGCTGCATCTACCAGCACTTCTGCTCTTCTCTCTTGGAGGTCTTCCTTGATTGCATCTCTGCACTGCTTTGCGAGCTCAGACATTCACTTGTGGTTGCCTGAGGCATGCGCCAAACCACGTTGGCTAATAAGCTCAAGAGATTTCGAAGAGAGGCTTTTTTTTTGGTGGCTATCTCTCTCAGCGTTCCTCGCACAATCATGGAGGTGCTGAACCAGTCGATCGTATTCCTCATCAATGTTGTCAACAATGGCATCTTCCCATGTTGCCGCAATAGTGCCAAAGAGCTCCCAGTTGGTGGTTGTTGTGGGAGTTCTCTTTTTAAACTTTTCAGCCCTTTATCCCTGCTCTGTGAAGTAGAATTTTGCACGAAAGAGACGGTGGTCCGATCCCATTCAGAATTTTGGGACAACAGCGACATCGGTCAGGCAAAACCATAGATTGAATATGATGTGGTCTATTTCGTTGTGGAATCGTCCACTGGGAAACTCCTATGTCCAGTGTTTAGATTGGGCCTTCTGGAACTGTGAGTTACCATGGATGGTCTTGGTCGACATGATGAACTCAGATAGTCTCTCACCCTGTTCATTCCATTCTAGGCCATGGGTCCCGATGTGAAGTTCTTCAGCTGATCTTCTTGGTCCTATCTTGGCATTAAAATCACCCACAATGATCTTGTAGAAGGTGTGGTCTTCTTTATAGAACTTCTCCAGCTCCATGTAGAACTTCTCAATTTCTACTTCATCATGATTACATGTTGGTGCATAGACAACGAAGATAGAAACTGCCGGCAGTGAGCCACATCTATTCAAATGTAAACGTCCAATTCGGGTTGTTAGACATTTGAATGAATCAATGCTCATGGCCAAGTTTGTGTTGACAAGGACACCGACGCCTCTGACACCTCTTTTATCGCATGTTCTGAGGAACAGTTCTTCTCCAGTGTCGAAAACAGTATGATGAGATTGGTGTCTTCTTGTCTCGGTCAGACCAATGATGTTGTACTTGATCTTTTGCACTTGTACCATCAGGTCCTCGATGGATGCATCTGATGCTAGCATACGTGCATTGAAAGTACAGACGATCGTTTTTGTCTTCCTTTGTTGTGGCAGCCTAGTTCGGCCTTGAGATTTTATTGGCCTCTCCTTTCTCATCCTTCTCAATGCTGCCATATTGCTGAAGCCTTCAGGGTCAGGGGAATGAGATCCATTGTAATTACTGGTTTGGCATATCGAATACACAACGGATAGCTTGTCAGGCTCTGCCATACGGGCAAAATACTCTCGGTAACATGCCAGGCTTTCCCAGAGGGATAGAGGCTTTTGGGGAAACCTCTAATTGCCCTTGTAGGTGTTACCATATTTGAACCCTATCAAATATGGTATGGCAATTCCAGAAAATGGTTATTTAGTGTCTTATAATGTTGTCCCTGAAGAACCTGCCGTCAGTACTCATCAATATGCTGGCTCGACACTTCACACGCTACCTGTCTGAATGCAAGGTTCTGTACCAATGGAAAACCAGCAGGACTGTACTACTGTACAAGATGGGAGACATCCATGACATTGGCAACTATCGCCCGATCTGCCTATTGTCTGTCATCTACAAGTTGTTCACTCGAGTCATCCTAAATAGGATTGGCAGAACACTAGATGAAGGACAGCCATGCGAGCAAGCCGTTTTCCACAAAGAATTCAGCACCATCGACCATATCCACACGATAACCAAACTCATTGAGGTTTCTCGGGAGTTCAAGATGCCACTCTGTCTAATGTTCATTGATTTAAAGAAGGCCTTTGATTCTGTTGAGACGGAAGCGGTCATTGAAGCCCTAGTCAATCAGGGCATTCAAGCTCCAAACATCAAGATCCTTCATGAGCTGTATTATGGATTCACTACCAGGATCTCATCATTCTACAAAGAAGTAATCATAGATGTCAAGAGAGGGGTTCGGCAGGGTGATATGATTTCACCGAAACTCTTCAGTGCCACCTTCGAGAACATCATGCGACAACTGGAATGGGAAGGAATGGGAGTGAAGATAGATGGTCGGCAACTACACCACCTCCGCTTTGCTGATGACATTGTTTTAATAACACCAAACATCAGCCAAGCGGCACAAATGCTTGCCGACTTCGACCGTGAGTGTGGAAAGGTAGGACTACAGCTGAATCTTACGAAGACAATGTTTATGAGAAACAGCCTCGTTCCTGATGCCCCATTCACTCTCAACGGAATGACCATCTTCGAATGCAAGAGCTATGTGTACCTAGGTCGAGAAGTCAACATGACAAATGACCTGGCACCCGAGCTGTGCAGGAGGAAGAGAGAGGCTTGGAATGCCTTCAAGAGCGTTGAAGAAATAGCTAAGAGGACGAAAAACCTCCGGCTCTAGGCACATCTCTTTGATTCCACTGTTCTTCCTGCATTAACATATGCCTCAGAGACCTGGACCCTACGCAAACAGGATAAGAACGCTATTCAGGTCTCCCAAAGAAGAATTGAAAGAGCTATGCTTGGAATATCACGTTTCACTCAAATGAGAGAATGAATCCGGAGTTCCGACATCCGTCGATGATCAAGAATCAGGGACGCTGTCTCGTTTGCCAAGGTGTCAAAAATCAGATTGGCTGGTCACGTAATGAGATTTAAAGACGAGCTGTTACCGACTGGATTCCATGGGATGTCAAAAGACCACGTGGCCTCCCACCTACCAGATGGTCAGACTTCTTCATCAAGATCATGAATGATCGGTTTGAGGCTCTTCATGTTCCTAGAGCGAACAGACACCATTGGGCTACACTAGCACACGACAGGGATAAATGGAGACATTACTGGTGCCCACTCAAGGAAATCGACGATTAATGGGAAGTTAAGTGATTAAGTGAACAATAACCCAAAAGAAATCTGACTTAGATGCTAGTAGTAGTAAGGGATAGCCGAGCAGATAAAGTGCTTGCCTCACATGCCGCTGAGCTGGTTTGATCCCTGGTACCAAATGGGGTTCCCTGAGCACTTCCAGGAATGATGGCTGAGCATAGAGCCAGGAGTAAGCCCTGAGCACAGTCAGGTGTGGCCCAAGAACCAAACTAAGAAAAAATAAATCTGATTTTACTTTTCTTTTATTCATTTTTATGTGGGGGTAGCTAAATGAAATATAATTTTCCCCTTATAGTTGAGAATAAATCATGTGTTTCATTGACCAGGCCTTTCTCCTAGGTTCCCAGCGCAAAAAAAAAAAAAAAAAACACCTCTCCAGAATCACTTGCTTCTCTGAATTTTCCAGCTCCATTTTCTTCTTTTCTCTGTGTCTGCCTCATTTCACCCCGACCCTGACCTTTCACACAACAGTGCCTCTTCAGTGGGCCAGAGATAGACTAGCAGTAATGGAACAGTTGTTTTAGCTTGTGCAGTTGGTAGCATTCTTTCGAAGATAGCCTGAAATCAAATCACTCAGAGAGCCATGAAATGTTTTCAGTGCACAACATTTTACTCTAAATTATCTGGCATCTGTGAGCTGGACTTTTTCTAGGCCTACCCACAGTGATACTTACCTGACCTAATTGTTTTTCAGATTTTCATTTCGAAATACAAGGTAGTCAAAAATGTGCTCTTCACCCAATTCCCCCACTGATAACATTAATCGTACTATAAGATCAAAATCAGGACACATATATTGGGATAGTACTATTAACCCAATCACAACCTATTTGGATTTTGCTAGTTTTTACATATGCTCTTTTTGGGGTGAGTGGGTTTGGAGAAAATATGCCTTACTATCCAGTTAGCTTTGTAAACGTACTGTCATAATTTATCTGATTGTTGGCATTTGGTGTTCACTAGAATTCTGTTCTAAGGCACATTTTGTTTTCTTTCTCTATATTCTCCCTGAACCATTCCATCAACAGTGGTGTAATTAAAACTGCCATATTTGGGGCCGGAGTGATAGCATAGCGGGTAGAACATTTGCCTTGCACACAGCCGACCTGGGTTCGATCCCTGGCATCCCATATGGTTCCCCAAGCACCACCAGGAGTAATTCCTGAGTGCAGAGCCAGGAATAACCCCTGAGTATCGCGGGTGTGACCCAAAAAGAAAAAAAAACCTGCCATATTTAGTTGATTCTCACATTGGTAATCCTAATCTTACTCTTAAGCTCTATATCTAACTATTTTATGAACACCGACAGTATATGTTCTCTGTAATTAAAAATCAACATACCCAGAAATGAACCACTATTCCTCAGTTTTTTTAAAGACTTAGTTTCTATATAGGGGAATAGCTTCCTGCTGCCCAAACCAGCCTCCCCGGGGTCAGCTGAGATGTTTCTGTCAATAATATTTAACCCTGACATGGTAAAAACAGTGGATAGCTCCCATTATAAGCACTGTATGCCATGTGCGCTGTATAGACCAGCTCACACCAACCCAAGAGTTATCCTACACAGAGGAATAGACCCAACTTTCCTGACATCTAACACGAATTCCGTTTTAGGGCCATTTTTAAAGAAAAAAATCCTGAAAAATATATCAGGGAATCCTGCAACATGCAATAAAATGAATGAACCTTGAATCAAGATGTAATTATGCGAAGTAAAACCTGTCAGGCATAGAGGACAAGTCCAGCTTAATGGCATTTATCTGAGATACTGAACAGTATAACTTCTCAGAGGGTAAGATGATGATTACCAGGGCCAGCAGGAGAGGGAAGTGGAAAGTTGCTGATTAATATTACATGTGACAACTTTGCAAATAATCTGTGTTGTCAAACAGTGAACCACTTGTTGAGGATACTGTATTATGCATGGCAGAATTTTTTTAGAATTTAAGGGGATCTTGTATTAAGTGAGCACAAGCAAATGAATTTTTTAAGGAAACATTGTTTTATCAAACTTTTGATCAATAAAATTCTCTGAATAAGGATAATATCTGCCCCTGCAAATTTCCTGTGCATTAATTGTGCATTCACTATTCTTATTGTAGCATGCTTTATGTCTAAATATTATCATTAAGAAAAATATTCAACACATGTAAATATTCATTTTACATGTGTTGCCTCTAGTGAAAATGAGCATGGCTGTGAACACTGAAGAGTTGTTGCTTCTTTCAAGGAAATGCTGAGTTACAGATATTTTGACATATGGACAGAAAGTATTTGCTGTTTTGTTTCTTCTTTTCTTTCTTCCATTTAGCCTCCATATGTTAGGTACTTCATTAGTTACGAAGGACACAGGAGTAGACAACACGGGGTCCTTTGATCTTAAAGGTCAATATGTTTTTCCAAATAAAAGAAAAACAAAACATTGGGAAGCAAAAAGTGAACAAGAAAGTCAGAAAATGGGGGAGGGGGTGCTGGAGCGATAGTACAGCAGGTAGGGTGTTTGCCTTGCACAAGGCTTACATGGGTTTGATTCCCAGCATACCATATGGTCCCCCCACGTCCCCCAACTCCAACACCGCCAGGAGTAATTCCTGAGTGCAAAGCCAGAAGTAACCCCTGTGCATAGCTGGGTGTGACCCAAAAACGAAAAACAAAGAAGAAAGAAAATCAAGAAATGACTCAGCATTTAGAGCTCACTCGGGGCTGGAGCAATAGCACAGCAGGTAGGGCGTTCGCCTTACACGCGGCCAACATGGCCTACCCGAGTTCGATTCCTCCGCCCCTCTCGGAGAGCCCAGCAAGCTACCGAGAGTATTCGATATGCCAGACACAGTAACAACAAAGTCTCCAATGGAGACGTTACTGGGCCCGCTCGAGCAAATCGACGATCAATGGGAGGGCCTTTATCAGTCATTAAATAGGATGTACTTTACTACTGTCTCCCTGATTCTGACATCAAAATATCTTTATTACTCCTTTTTATAAAATAAAATGCTAATAGAAAATTATCTCTAGCATATTATTTATGTCTATCCTAATAAAGTTGCAAGCCAAGGTGTTGGAATTTTAAAAAGCTGGCTAATCAGTAAGTTGTGATAGGTCAAATTCAATATTAAGACAACTCTAGCAATCAGTGTATTGTAGACTTATTGTTTTATATTATAAAACATCACTATTTTATTTTTTTTTATTTTTATTAGTGAAACAGCATGAGGTACAGTTGTAGACTTACAAATTTTTGTGCTTGGGTTTCAGTTACGCAATGATCCAGTGCCCATCCCTCCACCAGTGCCCATTCTCCATTATTTACATTTTATTTTTTTAAAATTTTTGTTAGTGAGGTACAGTTGTAGATTTACAAATTTTTGTGCTTGGGTTTCAATTGCACAATGATCAAATGCTCATCCCTCCACCAGTGCCCATTTTCCACCACCATGTGTCCCAGTATCCCTCCCAACGCCCATCCCCCCATCCAACACTGCTTCTGTAGCAGGGCATTCCCTTTTGTTCTCTCTCTCCTTTTGGGTATTGTGGTTTGCACAAGAGGCATTGAGTGGCAATCATGTTTGGTCTATAGTCTACTTTCATCATGCTTCTCCCATCCTGGGCCGATCCTTCCAACACCCTTTATTTGGTGCTCCCTTCTCTATCTGAGCTGCCTTTTCCCCTAGCATGTGTGGCTGGCCTCTAAAGATCACCCCAGTACATGTAACTGGCAAATTCTATAGAGTATTTATCAGGTTTTATTGCCTTTGGCTGATTGTTATTCCTTTCCTGTGCATCCTTATATCCCACATATGAGAAGGATCATTTTGTATCTTTCTCCTGGTAGATTTCACTTAGCAGGATACTTTTCAGTTCCATCTCCATAGAGACAAATGGCATTATTTTGTGTTTTCTTGTAGACCAGAAATATTTTATTGTGTATCTATACCACAGTTTAACAGATTTTCTTTATCATAGTTTACCATAGCAGAATGGTGGAGGGGCAGAGAGAATGTTTGAGAGGGGCGTGGGGCAGAAAACCCTGGTACAGTGGTGGAGAGAAGCAGACGCTCTGTTGGAAGGTGTGGGGTTGGAACATTGTATGCATGAAACCCTTAATCATTAACAGTATTGTAAATCATTGACTAAAACGCAATTTTTTAAAAAAAATAACCTGGTGCTAATGGTTCAGGTGCTCAACATCGGGGAGGCTCTCCCATTCTTTCATTCTGTTAGTTTCTGTCCTTGGGCGGATCACTCCAAGGTCCCAAGATGGATTTTAAAATTCTATGAAATAATTCAAATATAAGAAATAAAGCAAGGAAGTGAGAACATGCTCTTCAGATTTCACTTTTTCTGTTTTCACTATCTCTAAATATCTCCTTATCCAAAATCACCAAATGACCACCACTAGCTGCAAAGAATATTAGAAAATCTTATTTTTGTATACTTTTTCTTATTTGTTTCTCTTTTGGAGGGTGGTAGAGGAGGGTGGATATATTCAGCTATGCTCAGAGCTTATTCCTGGCTCTGTATTCGAGGCTCAGGGGCAATTCGGAGTGCCTGAGAAGGATACTGGGTTGGTCATGTGTAAGACAAGTGCCTGAACCTCTGTACTATCTCTCTCCAACCCCCAAATAATATTTTAACACCTACTATGTAAGTCATTCTCAACTGGACCGGGGTGTGGGGGTGGGGGTGGGGGGTGGGAAGAAGATAAAGATCTTGATTAGGTAGTCCATGTGTCTCTAGAACATTCAAAAATTAAAAAAACAACAGGACAACTCGCACTGATGGGTCAGGGGCAGGGCAGAGAATCAGGGCAAGCAGAGCCGGGCAAGGCCCGGGCACACGGGCCCCGGCTCCTCCCCCATCCCCGCTGATTATGCCCTGTCCACCACACCTCTCCCTGCCCATTGTGCCCTGTTCAGCACAACTCACCGCAGGCCATGCCCACACGAGGTGTCTAGGAGACCCAGGGGCCTCCGGGGCTTCATTTGGCCTGTAGCCGAGCTTCAGGCCAGAGGTCAGAAATGCGTAGTAGCAGCTCGTTGTATGAGGTGCGGTCCCAGGGCAGCATGGCGCTGCCCAGGAAGAGGCAGTGGTGCGTCCCGCAGCGGGTGCTGTCCCTGAAACGCTGTCTCATCTTCTCGTGGTTCATTTTCACCTTCAGCACGGTGGGTTTCCTGCTGTTGATGGCCGCCAGGCGTGTCCCGGAGGGCACCTGGGACAAGCTAATCTACCTGGTCACCGGCGGCTGCTTTGTGAATCTTATCTGGTGGGACAGCTGGTTCCGGTGGCACTTCGAGCCGAGGTGGGGTGATATCGAGGCCGACGCGGCCAGGGCTGCCAAGGCGGCCAGGGCTGCCGAGACCGCCATAGAGGCCCGGGATTCCGGCTCCCCAGACCCGGCCCCCCACGGGTCTTCCGACTTGGAGGACCGTGCGACCCACCTCGGCCACTCGCTGGCCCCCCGGGGTAGCAGCCGCGTCCCCAAAACCGCGATGGGCAGCTTCTCCAACCTGAGCCAGGCGTCCTCCTCCATCTTTCCTGGGAGCGGGGAGACCGTGGGGTCCTGGATGGCCAAGCATCTGCGCCCACACGGGAGTAGGGGGACCATCCTGCCGCAGGCCTGGGCCCCACAGGACCGGGCCCCGCAGTCCCTCCAGAAGCCAGTGCCCAGTCCCGGCTGCGCCCCTGCGGGCCCACACCTGCTGTCCGGCCGCTCCTTGCCTCGCCGGCAGCCATCCCCCGCCCTGTGGTCCAGCATGCCCACGCTGTCCCCAGCCGGCTGCCCTCCTGGTCTCTTGCCCACACACAACCACGCCTCACCCTGTCTGCCCCAGCTGCTCACCAGCCAATCGTGGCAGGCTGCCCTGAGATACCTACCACGAGCGCCCATCCAGGGCCACCCTCCCTCTGCCCAGAGTCCCGACATGGCCTGGCCTGGGGGCCCCGGTGCTCTGGAGCCCCCTTCTCTGCAGCCTCGCCCCGAGACTACCATGCTGGAGCCACCTCAGTTCATGTGCGGACCACTGGGGACCACACGGACACCCCTGTTCTCCACGCCAGCTCCAGCAAGGGCAGCACCGTGCGCAAGATCTTGGTGCAGCCCCCGACGCCAGGCCAGGTCCAGGAGCCCCAGGGGCCTGGGTCCCCGGGCACCATGGCTCAGGAGCCAAAAGTTTCGGACCTCCCTCCCGTAGATTGTTGACGAGAGTCCGGCAAGTTTATTCTGACAAGAGAGTGGATCAAAAATCAGAATAATAATGTTGCTCCTATTTAGATCCCAGGATTCTGCATGCATGGGCAGTTTGGAAGTAGGATCAGTTTTCACATGGAGACGTGCATTAAAGTATGGTATGTTTGCTTGAATTTTTTTTTTGTTGGTTGTTTTAATTTTTATTAGTGAAACACATTGAGGAACAGTTGTAGACGTACAAATTTTTGTGCTTGGGTTTCAGAAGTACAATGAGTGAGTGCCCATCCACCCACCAGTGCCCATTCTCCACCACCACTGATCCCAGTATTCCTCCCGCAAGGCATTCCCTTCTGTTCTCTCTCTCCTTTTGAGTACTGTGATTTGCAAAAAGGAATTGAGTGGCAATCATTGAGTCACCATGAGAACAGTTACAAAGCTTTTGAGTTTAAGTCTCAGTCATACACTGATGAAACACCCATCCCTTCACCAGTGCACATTTTCCACCACCAAAAACCCCAGTATACCTGCCCATCACACCCCTCCCCCTACCTGTTTGGCAGATGATTTCCACATTACTCTCTCTCTCTACTTTAATTATATTCAATATTTTGACACCAGAACCACCATTATTATTTGGGATTTTCCCCCAACACTCAGACCTGCCAAAAAGTCAACATTAGGCAATTTGTATTCTATTGCTGATTATGAATAGCATATGATGTCAATAGCAGCCACACGATCTTGGAATTCTGAAATTTTAATAATTAAGTCTGGAGGGATTTCTGTCAAAAGTTACTGGGTTCTGAGATTCATGTGTGTGTCTCTGGGGTCATGGTCATTAAGGAGCTTAATAGTAACCCATGGGGCCATTTGTGGGCGGCAACTCAGAGTCTCATTGGAGCAGGGAATGACAAGAGCCAGCTCCATTCCCATCACATGAGGTTCTGCATGTCTCCTCACTGCTGTCCCGTACCTGCCTGTCTAATGGCCTCTGGAAGATAGTGGCCACCGGGCCATCGGAGGGGAATAGGCACCTTTTCCCACCTGGAGTGGCCCAGAACCGGTAGTCTAATGCAAAGTACAGACGCATTTCTGTCAAAAGCTGCTGGGTTCCAAGATTTGATTGTGTGTCTATGGGCATAGTAAATTCTTGGTCATTTTACATTCCAAAATATATTATCTATTCTGTTAAATAATACTTGTTTGTATTAAGATTATTTATTTTATATATTCCAGAAGATATAAAATATTTCTAAACTATATATTTATTAATTACAGAGGCTGAAATAATAGAAAACATTAGCCTAGGCTAACATATGAGAACCATTGCATTATAAAACTTGTATTAACATTCTTTTTTTGCATTAACATTTTTGTTACTTGAAAACAATTGATGTTAGAGTTCGGTTTTATGATTAAAATTTCCAAGCTATTTAGAAAGAAAGATAAATCAGGGAAGACATAAATAGTGAAATCCCTAATTAAAGGTCTCTTGGTTGCCTTTGTCAATTTTAGACCATTCTTATAGCAGGACCAGATTTAATAAATGAAGTATTTTTCCTATGCTAGAGCTTTGTCTATCTTTGCCATAGTTTTTTTTTTTTTGACAAGAGATTTGACACACTCAAAATAAACAATGAAATGTCTCCTTTTTACTCATACTTTTTTTTCTTTGTTTTTGTATTTCGGGTCACACCCAACAGGGGTTACTTCTGGCTCATGCGCTCAGGAACTACTCCTGGTGGTGCTTGGGGGACCATATGGGATGCTGGGAATCGAACCTGGGTTGGCTGCGTGCAAGGCAAATGCCCTACCTCCTGTGCTACTGCTACAGCCCCTTTACTCATATTTTTTACATTTGAATTTTTACTTAGATCTTTCAATTTTCTCCACAGTACATTCAATTTTTCTGCTTCGTTCCTCTACAGTTCTTGTAGTTGTCAACATGAAATTTCTTGACTATTTGCTCAGTAATTTACTTAACTTCTTGGTAAACTCTTTCTACGAAGACTTTACTAAATGAAGCATCTTTCATCTAGGAATATGACTTGGTCAAAACACAGCCTGAAAACCAAACATTCATCAAGATATACACTATTGCTAGTGGAAAGATACTGGGTTCTATAAGTGAACATTAAAACACATTGTATAATTCTTTCAGTATAGTCTTAGATTTAAATTGACAAAGCTTAGGTACATAACAGACTTTATTCAGCAGAAAGTTGGCTTTATCTTGAGATTGAATACATGAGAGGAACATCATGGAGTCACAGCACAGCACAGTACTCCAAACACACTCTCACTATACTAATTAATTCATATTAGTGGTCCATGTGGACAAAAATGAGATTTGGCTATAATTCTGGGAATTTGGGGGTTATAAGCCTGACTAGTCTCAGGCTCTTCTGAAGTATATAATTTACTTCATTACCTTCTACGTGTCACTTTTTTAAAGTTGTTCACAATAATTTCTTACATTCAATATTTCACCACCTATCCCACTACCATTATACCTTTCCACCACCATTATTTCAAATTTTCCCGCCATCACCCAAACCTGCCCCAAACGCAGATGCTAAGAAATTTATTTTGTGTTGCTTGTTATCAATTACTAACTGAAAATGATCCAAAAGTGTATGAAAAATGTTGTATCTTACCTTGGAAACATTAAGCCCCTATATAAGAGATCACTAACATGTTGTTATAGGCTGAACCTTGTATGCTTACATATATATGTATGTACACACACACACACACACACACACACACATATATATATAATCAACATTGGTTGCCTTCTATGTTATACCCCATCTGTTGTTCTCTTTTGAGATTCATTTGTGAGACTACGTATCAGTTTTTAACATGTGCCATGTACAGTTTACAGTTCTTGGCAAAACTCCTGTCTCTTAGACCCAATATATATGAACATATAATAATTTATTATGCAAGGTTAATTATCCAAGTTCCAAATTCTCAGCTGTCTGAAGGTGGAAAAGGACACTGAAGCAAAAATTAATATTCCAGTAGTGCTTATATATCTATAAAAATAAACTAAATAACAAAAAAGAGATGGTGAAGTACTACAGGAGTTATGGCACATGCCTTGAAGGTAGCTGACTTCTATTTGATTCTCAGAACTGCATGGTCCCCTATCATTGAGTGCAGCCTGAGGGGGTCCCTATTATTCCCGGGTCCAATGACAGTATGGTTCTTGAGTTCTGGACCGCAGCATTTAAATGCCTCTGTTTGGCCAAGTATAGGCAAGAGTGGTTATGGGGATTCTGAGCACAGTTTAGAAGTCAACGTTCCATCACATTAAAAACTAGTGTGTTAAAAAGTGCCTGTCATATTAAATCAATAAACGATGAATTGCATTCATAGTTTCAATCAAAAATGGATAATGTTATTAAATATTGAAATAATTTTAATGATTCACAGTGAAATATTGTGGCTAAGACTAACTCAGAAAATTTGACAGCTTATATGTAAAGATAAGCAGCTTTCCTATCTATGTCTTTATGATTAAAATATTTGAACCGAATTCAATTTGAAAAGAAATAGCATTTTTTTTTTGCTTCAGTGATTCACAAGGATTAATAAGATGGTCTCATATACAAGAAAATCAATTTTTACTTTTCAAAATTTTAGTTTTATCAAACTAAATCGGTGTGTTTTTTTTTTGTCAAAGGTATACTTGGCATATAACTAAACCCAATTTTATTATGTAGTTCAGCAGCAAAGGAACTGCGATATTATTTTTAAAAACTTAAAAAATCTAATTGTCAATTTCTTTTTTGTTGTTGTTTGGTTTTGGTCCATACTGATAAGTCTCAGTTCTTGCTCCTGATTCTGTACTTAGGGATCACTTCTAGAAAGGCTAAGAGGATGTTATGTGATGCGGAAAATCTAATCTTGATCAGCTGCTTGCAAAGCAAGATGCTGACCCACTATACTCTCTCTTAAGCTCTTATAGTTAGATTTTAAGTTAGATTTTAACCTTTTTACCTTGCACTCTTTGAGAAAGTTCCTCTGCACCTGGATCTGAAGATATCATCATAAGTCTCTGAAGAACTCGGGGACTTCAGAGGCAAGTCTCCATATTCAGTTTCAACTGCCCTATATGTAAGAAAGAATAGAAAGAAAAATCACTTAGCTTGTCAGGTTCCTAAGTGTGTAAAATATGACATTTAACAGAAGTCCATGATTACTTTGATTTTATAGTGTTCACCGGGCAAAAAAAATATAAGTTAAAAAAAAAAGAAAAAAAAAACAGGAAATATCAAACTTCAGAAAATACAAAGTCTCCCATAAGAACATTTTAGTGAACTCCTTCTGTAATCATCCGAAGTGATGAATTAGGCCTTCAGAAACAAAGAAATGTACACTTTCACGGGAGAGGAGAAGGTCAAAAGTGAGGGTAGAGTTGGTAGGTAAAGTAGCATCAAAGCTTCTGACAGATATATATATACATATATACGTATATCTATGTATAAGGTAAAGGTAAAGGTAAAGGCCCTCCCGTTGATCGTCGATTTGCTCGAGCAGGCCCAGTAACGTCTCCATTGGAGACTTTGTTGTTACTGTGTCTGGCATATCGAATACTCTCGGTAGCTTGCCGGGCTCTCCGAGAGGGGCGGAGGAATCGAACTCAGGTCGGCCATGTTGGCCGCTTGTAAGGCAAACGCCCTACCAGCTGTGCTATTGCTCCAGCTATCGCTCTATATATATATATATATATATATATATATATACTTTCCTTTCCCAGAATATGGATTCATATGTTAACTAATCCATTTAGTTAACTTCTCATTTTCATGCATTATGTATTATTGAAATGTACAGAATTTCTTATGGTGTTGTAAAAAACTATGCATGCTGAAGGTTGTGTGTTCGCGGGCTCTCTGGACGGCTCTGTCTCACTGCCCGTGCTTGGTGCTCTTGAGCCACTGTGTGTGTGGCCTGCCTCGGGATGGCTGTTGGTCAAAGGCAGAAGAAGGAAGAGATGAGGGCCAGGCTGGTTGGTCTTAGTAGCAGTTTATTACCAGGAAGTTTATCCCATAGAAGGAATTTATGTTATGGAGGGCCCAAGTTCTCTCAAGCATATGTTCCCCTTTTCTAGCCGATCCTTGGGCTGCCCTGCTCTCCTCTCTCCAGCTCTCTTGCCTCCAACTCCTCCGCAGTCTAGGTTGACACTGCACCCAGTCAGGTAGCAAAATCAACGTAAGGAAGCCCTTCCTGAGGGCGCACCCAAGAGGTATTCTAAAGCCTTTCCTGACTGCCCAAGGGCAAAATACCTCCTAAGGTATTGTTCTCTCTTCCTCAATCCAATAACTATCAACATATCAATACTAGTTATTTTGGTATGGACACAGTAAGAGATAACATTGAGGCTTGTAGTACAGCTCTCCTGGGAACATCTTGCCACAGATTCTGACTACAGTGCTCAGGCCAGATTAATCATTCCTAACCCTAGCAGGGTCCAAATCTAGTTATAACTTTTGGATCATAACAGCATTTGTCCATGACCAAGCTCTTAACTTATAGTTAATCATTATGGCGCTTTGGCCAGGCCCATCTCGATGCCAGGGTAGCACACAGCTTACCTCTTGCCCTGGTTCCATCCAGTCCCTCATCGGGACCCTGCTTTGGGGGGGCGCTAGGAAGTAAAGGCAGCTGAGGCTTAGGTGAGAGAACAGATGCCCAGGAGGGAAATATTACTGAGAGTCACATTACAAAAGCATGTCTTCTTATGTCCATACAAAAAGGAGATTGCTCTGAATAGACTATGCAAAGGACTTTGGGAGGAGAGAAAAACAATATTTATAAGTCAACAGAGCACAAAGAAAGAAGTTACAAATAAACACAGAGGAATGGGAGCACTGTGATGAGAGCAACCCAATAAACCTAAACTACCTGAGGCTATGCAGGAAGGACAAAACAGTGTTATCCTACATGGTAGAGTCACCATAAAAGGAAAAGAAATACAGGCAGGAAAAGATTAGAGTGAAACAGCCAATATCAGATGAGGAAGTGCTATATATGAATAACCTTTCATAAGGACTTCAGTGATATATGTTTAGATGAATTCCTTTTTGAAAATTACATTTTAACTGAACTATTCTTATAACATCTACAAAGATAATTTAAACAGATCATTAGAAAAAGTTCCTATAAAATACATAAAAGAAATTACTGCTGAGTTGTATAGATTGAAGTTTTCCTTTTCCCAAAGAAATTCACGTCTCTAAACTTACAGGAGAACTGGTCCTCTTTATGTCTAGCATTAAGCTACTTTTGTATATCTGGAAAAATTATTTAGATAGCCCTCATATTATTTTGTGCCTGCACCGGTAACAAGTCCAAATACAGATTAAGTGATGGCATGATAAACAACACTGTATGACCTTGGAAAGTGAAACTATCATTTATGCTTTGCATATATCCTTCACTAAACTTTACGGTTTTTGCTCAATGCTTATGATTTTCAACAATAAGTTGACCTGAGGCTACTTTATAATTCATTCTCACACCGCATTTGGAAGTAACTGAAGCTAACGGACAGACAAGTAGGACTTGGAGAGTCTCTTCCTGAGACTGTCCTCTGGAAGCACTTTCTCTCTCCCCTAAAGAGCTTATGCTTTTACCAGCTAGAGTTAAAATGGAAAACATGTCCATTTCCTGCATATTTTGTTTTTCATCCAAAGTATTTTTCTCTGCCTTTCATGTTAGTATAAAAAAATTCATCAGATTCTAGTATATATGTATTAAAATATAGAATGAAAGAATGAAAGATTAAAGTGTAAATGGAAAAGTCAGCAAGCAACTAAAGACATTAACAAAAGAGAGAAAGAGAGAGAGAGAGAGAGAGAGAGAGAGCGAAAGGAAAAATTAGGTTAAAAGTTTATAAAGGAAAAAAAGGGTTTCTGGAAGGGGTTTAAACATAAACAGCCCCTTGACCTTGGGTTCAAATACTGAATGAATACAAGGGTTGGATGCATTTATTAAGCAGAAGTTTTAAAAAATTTTAATCCTCCACTAAACTAAAAAACATTCAAGGAAGGCAGTATTTGAATGTCTACCCTCAAGTTCAAGAAGAGGAATCTCCAGGGATTTTCTGGAGAGAAGAAACTCTATTACAACATTTTCCTGGCCTGAAAGCATACTTAATAGGAAGTGAACAGAACCCTGCCCCCAGGCCAAATTTCAGGCTACAGTGGATGGACTGCCAGGACATCCTACACACCGGACAAAGCAGGAGAAGCCAAGACTACCCACATTCCCATGCTTTAGAAAACTGAGGAACCCCAAGGGGGCACTTGATTTATGTGGGATAACTGGACTGCCCAAATACATTTAAGAGAGCAAAGTCTTTTTCCAACACTCTCACCTGGGATTGAGGACGCTGGAAAATGAACTGAACAAAGGAAATAGATTAAATTGTGCCTTGGCTAAAATAAAGCATTAAGATTCTTGGTATAAAGCCTGAGATTTGGAAAATAACAATAGTCATGGGCTATTGAGTGCTTTCTGTGTGCCATTTTTTTGTAGTTTTATATGTCAGTACCTTCCTAGGCATCTCAAAATTGCTACAAAGGTTACAAAATTATTACAAAGATTTTAATGAGGAAAGAAGCCTAGATTGGTTCACTAACCAATAAGAAACCTAGAAATGTGAAATGAACAGCTAATTAATAGGAGGGTCAAAAATTCAGCTCAGGTTTGCCTGCTTAACCTCCTGCATTCTTTTTGGGAGAGGGTGCCAGGTACACGTCTGGCAGTTCTCAAGACTAAGTCCTGGCTCTGCTCAAAGAAAGTGGGTGGGTCCCAGGTGGTCATATGTGATAGCAGGAATCAAATGTGGATTGGTGACATGCAAGGCAAGTGCCCAATCTGCTGTAATATCTCTCAGACCTACACTCTTGACAACTGACGGTTGAATGAATGAATCCCTACAATAAACACAAGCTGAGTAGGAAGAAAATGCAATAGCATACAATTTTCATGATACTTTACTCAAATTAATGAATCTCAGTAACAAAGGCTATAAAAACTATAGTTAATGAAGTTTAGGAGAAAATTTGCAGACTACTATTTGCATGTTTACTCAAACACTAAACTTTCTAGAACACTGTTTATTAATTATTCGCTTTTACCATTCTAATTTGAAATAATGAAAAGCAAAAATTTAAATTAAATGATGAAAATGTACTATTGCTTAGTGCTTCATGAATTCACCTACACCCTCAATTTAATTTCCAACTTGGTGGTTAGCAGAAAATATGTATTCAATAAGTATCTTTAAAATAATGAGGTAGGTTTTTTTTCTCTCGTTTTACAAATGTGACAACTGACACTCAAAGAAAACTTACCCAAGACCACAAGACCTCATGCATGATTCAAATTTATTTTTCGAACTTCAAAACCCATACATTTGGTATAATATCAAAACCCACAAAATTGCAAAATTATGTTGTTATAGAAATGAATAAAGTGAGTGAAAAAGAGATTACATTTGAACCAGGTCTTAAATAATGGGCAAAAATTTTTATGGAATAAAAATTGATTGTATAGGGGGATGTGGAAGTGTGTAGAGGGAATGATTCTTGGCCACTGCTTCTAAATTTGTTCATATTGCGGCATATATAAAATTTTTATGCCAAACTGTGGGAAATGATTAAGAAATTCTCAGCTGGAAGCAACTTTCCTAAGTGCTTTGGACACACCAGACTCTGACTAGTTATTCCACATGAACTAAAGGTTTACATTACATACTTATCATGCCATTCATCTGTCACCTGCATACAAACATGTTGAATTTTCCAGTTGAAAATTTTAGATCTGTGCATTTAATTTGCATGCAAATATTTAAGGAAAAGCATAAAATACTTTTTTTAAGATTTAAACTTAATCTTAATTTTTAAAAATTTTTTTAAAATCAAAAACACCGTGAGATACAATTATACACTTACACACTTTTATGATTATGTTTCAGTCATACAATGGCATAAAATACTTTTAAAACTGAGAAATTCAGGTTACTTAAGGAAGTAATGTGGGAGATAATATTGGAATTAGTTAGGATCAAAATGCGATGTTTCTTATAGGTCATATATTGATACTGTCAAATTCAAATAGTAAGCAATAATAATAAATATAAAAACAAAAAAATTACAACAATAAAAACAAAAACTATTTTAATATATTTGGGAGTACTCTTCAGTAGTCAGTGAATTTTCATTCAAAGGCCAATCTTAGCAATAGATAGCCTGAAATTGCTTGGTCTAATGACTAGGAACTTGATCATGGCAGTATTGCTGCTGTAGCCCAGAAGTGTTGGGAGATATCTTGGTCACCACTATAGTTCTTGGGAATTAACAGGATTTTACCCAGAGATGCAGTTGGCCTATTAGATGAAAAAGACCAAACTTGGAGTATTGTATGTACAAGGAATATAATCTACCACTTTGAGTTATCATCTCCACTCTCCCTTTTCTATTTTTTAAAAGATAATTTTATCTATCTCTGAGTTTCTTGTTATGAAGCAGTAGTTAAAATTAGAAATAACACATTAATATTGCTATGAAATACAGTCCAACCTTTCCACACTCATGGTCGAAGTTGGCCAGCATTTGTGCTGCTTGGCTAATGTTTGGTGTTATTAGAACAATGTCATCAGCGAAGCGCAGGAGGTATAGTTGCCGACCGTCTATCTTCACTTCCTTTCCTTCCCATTCAAGTCGTTGCATGACGTTCTCGCGGGTGGCACTGAAGAGTTTGGTGAAATGGTATCACTCTGCCGAACCCCTCTCTTTACGTCTATGATCACTTCCTTGTAGAATGGTGAGATCCTGGTAGTGAATCTGTAATACAGTTCATAGAGAATCCTGATGTATTGAGTTTGAATCTCAAGAAGACAATATTTATGAGAAATGGACTCGTTCCTGATGTTCCATTTGCTCTCAATGGAACGAACTTCTCTAAATGCAGCAGTTACGTGTACTTAGGTGGAGAAATCAACATGACAAACGACCTGGCACCTGAGTTGCGCAGGAGTAAGAGAGAGGCATGGAGTGCCTTCAAGAGCATTGAAGAAATAGCTCAGAGGATGAAGAACCTCTGGCTTTGGGCACATCTCTTTAACTCCACTGTTCTCCCTGTATTAAAATATACTTCAGACACCTGGGTACTATGAAAACAAGACAAGAACTCTATTCAGGTCTCCCAAAGAGAAATAAAAAGAGTTATGCTTGGAGTATCATGCTTCACTCAAGTGAGAGAAGGAGTCCAGAGTTCCGACCTCCATCAGTGATAGAGAATCAGGGATGCTGTCTTGTTTGTCAAGGTGTCAAAAATCAGATGGGTTGGACAAGTAATGTGATTTAGAGACGACTAGAGTCGTTACCGACTGGATTTGATGGGACGTCAAAAGATGGCGTGGCCACCCACCTATGAGATGTTCAGGCTTCTTCATCAAGACCATGAATGAACAGTTTGAGGCTCTTCATGTTCCTGGAGCAAGCAGATGCCATTGGACTACACTAGCACACAACAGGGACAAATGGAGATGTTACTGGCACCCACTTGAGCAAATCAATGAGTAATAGGATGTCAAGTGATTAAGTGATGAAATACAGATTAAATTGAAAAGAAAAAAATTCTTAAAATTATTCTCTACTAACTGAAGCAATCAGAAATTTTAATAGAAAACCTACCAAAAAAATCTTGAAGAAAATACATTGAAGTGAACACAGCATGTATATATAATATAATATGATGTACTATTATAAATTTTATATATAATGCAAATATTATATATAAAATACCTACTCCCATCCACTTCTATTAATATCATAGTTCATAAAAACTTTCATTGTGGAAAGCTTTCTTCATAACACTTCCAATCTAGTCTTCCTAATGTTTCTTACTTCCCTAAACAAATTCTGAGAGCATCTTCAATAATAAATTCAACTATTTTCTGCTTTGTTTTAAAGGCAGATACTATTCTGTCTCTCCATTGCTTTGTCTTGCCATTCTCAAGAATTTTCTTCTCTATACTGTTGATGCAGAATTATCATAGACGATGACTTCTACATGTCAAATTTTGTTATTTTTAATTTTTCTCCCATGCACTCTAATCTTTCTTTGTTGTTTAGGGACATGCTCGGATTCTTCCAGTCAGCATCACCTTGCTATCTTAGTTATTATTGTTATACCTATTTTCAAAATATTTTTAAATATTTAGATACTTCAGAATGTAATACTTGAATACTCTAAAGTGTACTCCTATTTTGTCAGACAATTTCTTTAATCTCTATCATTTTACATACTCATAATTTGTACTTTGTACTACTAATTTGGCACCTACAGTTTCCTGATGTAAAGTATCTCACTCTAGTACCCTGTCAAAATGTGGTAGAGCAGATGAATAGCAACAAATTGAAAAGAGACCAGGCTTTGAATTGCATTCTTTTCTTCACAACTTGAGAGTAGTGCCTTGTAAAGAAAAAGTCTTCACTATATACCTAATAATTGATTTTTCTGATTTATTTCAGTGAAACAGATAGAGGACTAAAATATCAGCAACTAATATCAGAATCACTTCTTTACTCATATTCTCCAGTGGATTGAAACTACATAAAATCACAGTCACTTACAAAGTACTACACAGGCCTCTGGGATCTTGTCCTAGTTTTCTAGCCCATCTTTCCTGTGCTCTGTCAGATTTCAGTCTTATTCTTCCCTCTGCCTGGAAATGTTTCCCCCCAGGTTTTCATACTGCATCATTTTTAATATATTTTAGATCTTCCTTCTGGGCTAGAGCGATAGCACAGCAGTAGGGTGTTTGTCTTGCACACAGTCAACATGGCCGACCCGACTTCGATTCTTCCGCCCCTCTTGGACAGCCCGGCAAGCTACTGAGAGTATCTCGCCCGCACAGCAGATCCTGGAAAGCTATCCGTGATGTATCCGATATGCCAAACACAGTAACAACAAAGGCTCCAATGGAGACGTTACTGGGCCCGCTCGAGCAAATCGATGAACAATGGGAGGACAGTGACAGTGACAGTGACAGATCTTCCTTCTAATGGGAAGTCAGAGAAAATTCTTTGCCACTCATCTTACCACCTAGTCAATATTTTTGTTGTTTTTTTCATAAATTTAATTATTCTTGACCCCAAACAGAAATTAATTAAAAAAATACCTTTGGTTTTCTCTTTGCCTCTCTGTCTATAGCTGTGTCTCTTCCCAGCTCCCTTCAGTAATCTCCCTTCACTCCTTCTTACACATTCTTGAGCCCTTACACATATATTATGGCTTGTAAATATGAGTGTTATCAATAAATAATACCAAACTAATGAACAAAAAATGAGCAATAAGAATTAGAAAAAAACTTAAATTAAAGGATATATTAATTGTGAATTTAAGATAAAGATCCTGAAAGACAGAGTAATTTATCAAGCAGATACATAAACACAAACTCAGCACTTATGGGAATAAATAAATAAAAGCAATGAATATGAAACTGTGGATAAATTATTCTTACAAAATTATAGGATATTTGCATAGGTCTTCAGGATAGATACTAAGTTGAATAATTACCTCTAGAAATGCATTATAGCAGTTTAGTTTTCCACATTTCTATATCGATGCACAGGTAACAGTCCATGGACCAGAGATTGAAAACCATTATTCCAGAGTCAATAATGAGTGAAGGTGATTATCAGCATTTAAATCCTATTATAAAGAACACTGTATCTGGAGGTAGATGACTTCAAAAATTACATGACTGAAAATAACTTTTTCATTAATATAGGCAGAGTTAGGGATCGTTATCCATTTATCAGACTTTCAAGTTGAGGCCATAAAACAAATGGTCTTCTAATATAACTTTATTAATTTAGTGTCATGTTGAATTCATATTTGTTTCCATTATTATAACATAACTCATTCCATAATATATATTATAAAAATAAAATTCATACTATGAGAGAAATATCATACTGCATTCTGTGATTTCTATAATCATCCAGCTATGAGTAACCAGGAAGGTAATTAATACATCATTAGATATTAAATACAAAATTAGACATTCCTTCATTCACTGTCACTACCACTGTCCTCCCGTTGCTTATCGATTTTCTGGAGCAGGCCCAGTAACATTTTGAGACTTGTTATTACTGTATTTGGCATATCAAATACATCACAGGTAGCTTGGCAGGCTTTGCTGTGCGGGCGAGATACTCTCAGTAGCTTGCCAGGCTCTCTGAGAGGGGCAGAGGAATTGAACTCAGGTCGGCTGCATTCAAGGCAAACGCCCTCCTCACTGTACTATTGCTCTAGCCCTTCCTTCATTCATTTATTCAAAATTTTTCTCAGGGAATTGGATCATATTCAAAAATGGGTTGACATGAAATACATGAAATAAAATCAAATTTAAAATCCAAATTTAAAATCTTAATGTCTATAGTACATTAATACACAGAGAAAGGGGATTTGTGATGACAATGTTGAGGTACTTTTGAACTTAATGACTTCTAGCCAAAAATATACACACATATTTTAGAAGCATCACGTCAAGAGGAATATTAAGACTGGAGTGGTAGCACAGTGGGTAGGGCGTTTGCCTTGCACACAGCCAACCTGGGTTCAATTCCCAGCATCCCATATGGTTCTCTGAGCACCACCAGGAGTAATTCCTGAGTGCATGAGCCAGGAGTAACCCCTGTGCATCGCCGGATGTGTCTCAAAAAAAAAAAGCACAGAGAAATATTAGATATAAATAATAATTTTCCTCATTTTTGCTATTTTTAATACATACACACCTTTACTGTTATTTTCTGTGGTAATCAAAACCCTCTTCTACTTCCTTCCACACCCACACCAAGAAAGTTCCAGCCTCAAAATTGTTAACTTGAAAACAATTGTTAAAATGGAAACTAGAAGCAATTTTTATCATTGGCCCACCACAGTTTGGCTCAATCCTCCTAGTCTCTGCTCTAGCGAAAATGAAGCCAGACCACACATTGAGACTGAATTACAACACTTGAAAAAGAACAAAAACACTAATGGAAAAAGGCAAATGGGTTTCCAAATTGGAGGTGGTAGACAGTGAAGAGACCTCTTTGCATAACTCCTAAGGGGCTAAAACTGAAAACCAAGCCCCAATACATAACTGTGAACTTACATTCTTTCCCATTCTTCATGGTTGTAGAACAGGAAATATTCATTTAGCAACATATTGTACTAGAGCACAGATGACAAGGAAGTGGTTTTTCAAAGAAACTTTTATCTCTATTACACTTTCATCAAATCAATAGCCACTTATGAAAATAAAAATAAGATCAGCATGGAATTGCCCTTTTATTGTATCGTGCGATCTAGTGAATGAGTTAGTTAGGCAGTAAGTAATGGGGAGGAAACAACTTACTTAAGTTGGTACTGACATAGATAATGGCTATGTGGTACACATAGGTAGTTCCCTAATTCCTAGGATCCAAGCAAATGTTAAATTAATATAACTTTTAGAAATAGAAAAGATAAAGATATGCTTCAGGAAAAACTCATAGAATATATTTGATTCCTTCTAGAATGCTCTCATTTTTGTTCTCTGCCCTTAGAATACAGTAGTGAGCAGAAGAAAATATTGTCTTTTTCATCAAGAAAAGATCTAAATCTATAAACAGCCAGAGTTTGAAAATTAGAACTAATATGAAACTAGAAAAAAAGATATAGATTGATGTGAACTTATATAAAATTAATAAATCAACTAGAAACTCTGGAGGCCTTCATGAAGAAATACGAAGTTAATCTATATTGTGTGTAGATCAATATTATAATCCTGAAGAAGTTCAAATTGAACTGTAATAGGGTCATTTGGCTGGACATATATGTTTCTATGGCTCTTACACAAATATTATGCAAAGATTGAAAAGTTGAACCTAACTTGAAGTTGACACTTAAAGAGAGAATCACAGATAGGAACCTTCAGAGGTGCTATAAATTCCATCCAAAGAAATAAAAATTACAAAAAAGAAGAACACTAAGGAAAAAAAGTTTTAAAATGGAAAGTAGAAAATCAGTATTTTATATAAATATCTCATTTAACCTCTCCCAATTCTACGGATATTGTGTGTATCTATTTTCATTTTATAGATGTAGAAACAGACACCCGTGAGATAAGTAACTTACCATAACAAATTTAATTCTTACAAATATGCTAAGTAGATTTGGTCATGAGGCTCTGGTTGTATATGTGTCCTCTTCTCTCTGCAGATATATCCCCAAGATCCAGACTAGAATAATAGAATTTACTATACCTTAAGCACAGTAGCCATGTGGAAGACATTTTAGTTTGGCTCACATACACAAAAAAATCCTACGTAATCATTTTCTTCTCTTCCTAATTCTATCTCAGATATTGGAAAAGTTAAATAATCCACTTCCCAGACTCGTGTGTGAGAGAGAATAACCACGTGACCTTTTCTTGGTAAATGAGATATAAGTGTACTTTTCTGATACTGTTTCTGAAAGATTTTGTTTCCCTAATAAAGAAAAATAGATTTGATTCGCTTGTACTTTTGCCCATTTCTTCTCCCTGCTGTTTTAAATTCAGCTACATTACCTATAGATGCAATACCAGTTCAGTAAACATGAAGATGTGAGACAATATCAAGACCGTTGGACTGAAAATCGGAAAAAAATTGAGTTCTTGAGCCATTTGCTTCTACTCTTGTTGGAGGAAAAGTAATCTACCTACTGGTTAAACCAAAACTACAAAGGAGTTTTCTATCTTACTGAGAAAAGCACTTGACAAATAGGACTGTACATATAAAATGCGATTAATTGTAGCCCTTCCCATACTTTTTCTTTCTGAGCAGCACTGTAGCACTGTCCTCGAGTGGGCACAGTAATGATTCCATTGTGAAACTTGTTATGGTTTTTGGCATATTGAATACGTCACGGGAGCTGGTCAGGCTTTGTCATGGGGGTGAGATACTCTCGGTAGCTTGCCGGGATCTCCAAGAAGGGCTGAGGAATTGAACCCAGGTCGCCTCAGTTGGCCGCGTGCAAGGCAAATGCCCTACAAAGAACAAAAAGCTTTACAATATTTTGTCCAGAGGAACAGTTAATAGTCCCTTCAGTGTGACCAATTAATGAAATTTAATGCGCCTGCAATAAAATTTTATTTAGATGTTTAGGCTTTGCCGGGCGGGCAAGATACTCTCAGTAGCTTGCCGGCTCTCCAAGAAGGGCAGAGGAATCAAACTCGTGTTGGAAATGGCAAGCTACCCATGATGTATTTGATATGCCAAACACAGTAACAAATCTCACAATGTTACTGGGCCAGCTCGAGCAAATCGATGATGAACAACGGGAGGACAGTGACAGTGACAGTGACAGTTGTTTAGGAATTTTGATGCTTCAATCATATTCAGAGAATAAGAAAAATATTGTAAATGTATCAGAGAAAAAACTGTGGTAAACCTTCACAAAACTGCTAAAATAAATTTAAAAAAACTTTAATAAGTAGAAGGCATACCTTAAACAGAAGTTGAAGACCTCCATATTTTAATGTGCAATTTCTCACAATTTATTGGCTCAAAAAATAACTAATCATAGTACTTTGAACAAAAACAGATAAAAAGTTTATATAGAAAGCTGTAAAATATCCAAAACAAACTACTTTTGAAAACTAAGTAGTTGAAGGTTTAACTTAATTCTAAGACACTAGAACGCTATAGTAATGAAAAGTAGTGTGGTACTTAAACTTAAAAAAAAATCAATTAAAAATAATAAGGAATCTAGAAGTAGAATTATCTATTTATGAATAAGAAATTTTGAGACAATATGTGAAAAATCATTTCAGGGTAGAAGAAAAGGCAAATGTTACAAGAATATGTGTTATGTAATTATACAAATTGTGAATTTTAAATTCTTATTCACACCATATATGTGTCTCTATATAGTCAATGTGAACAATAGATCTATATGTGAATATAAAAAATATAAAACTGGGGAACATACATAGGATAAAGACTTTAGATATTGGCTCAGTCTAATTTATTTTTAATTATGATAATATAGCAGTGGTGACTAATATTTTATTGTTATTTTAAATATTCACAGTCACGGTCATGGTCCTCCCATTGTTCATCGATTTGCTCAAGTGGGCCCAGTAGCATTGTGAGACTTGTTACTGTGTTTGGCATTTCTAATACATCACGGGTAACTTGCCAGGCTCTGCCGAGTGGGCGAGATATTCTCGGTAGCTTGCCGGTCTCTCCAAGAGGGTTGGAGGAATAGAACTCGGGTTGGCCATGTTGGCTATGTGTAAGGCAAACACCCTACCTGCTATGATATCGCTCCAGCCCATTTTAAATATTATTTCATTAAATCATACTGTTGATTATATTTATGGTATTTGTCAATTCATAACTTTTTAGTGAAAGGGCTACTCAATAAATGGCCAACCTTTAGCACGTTATTTCATCATATTGAATAGATTATTCCTTACATAGTCTAGACACATCATTTTGCAAATATTTCTTTCATTATCTGACTTTCCTTTACATTTTTTAAAACTAGCTTCTTGGATGCTACTCACTCTTAAAAAAGATGAAATCTTATCTTTTGCTACAACAGGAATGGAATTAGAGGGGGAACAGATTAAGAGAATTAAGAGAACTATGTGAAAAGAAGAAAGGCAAAGACTAGCCGGCCTCACTTTGCTATATAAAAAAACTAAACAAAGAAAGAGATACTGTCCAATAAAAACAAATTTTAGACTGACCACACAACTGAGATAAGAGGTGGAGGTTGAAATTGGGATGAAATGACCCACTGGACTGTGTTAAAGGCCATTTCTTTAGAGATGGGTGTGTTATGGTAACATTGTAATCTTAAAACATAAAAATGTGACTCTTAGAAACCAATGTTATCTCAAAAACTTGTTTTAGATTCCTTATAGAAGTGGCTGTAAAATTCAGAAACTTCAGAAAAATAGGGCATTCTGGTCCTAATTAAAGAGGTTAAAACTCCAGAGGTTGCTCTGTGTTTGTTGACACTGGCAAAAAAGCCTGTTGTCATTGAATGTTCAGTCAATAACTATGAGCTATTGATGAGTGTATGTGTGTGTGGGGGGGCTTGAGGGGGTATTGGAGAGAGAGAGAGAGAGAGAGAGAGAGAGAGAGAGTACAAGTGCAATTATAGAACAAAAATGGACTTGTTTGCTGATTGTCCTTGCTCCTCTGGGAGGGAGCTAAAGGTTTATTGAGTTACTCCCACAACAGTGCCCCTGAGGCACAACCAATTCCATCAAGTACTAATAATCCTATATTACTTTTCTCTTTCCTTTATATCATTTGCATGATTTATTTAGCAATGTCCTTTTTATATAGACACAGGAAAACAGTTCACTCTATGCTTTGTAACGTGGGAGTTAGTTTACTCCAAAATAATATTTACTCCTGGGCATCCATATTACTTGACTTGAGCCTCAGTTGCCCTTAGTTCCTAGCACTCCAAAAGTAGCCTCCTGATGAAGGGACTGGATCTACCCAGAGCAAGCCGTAAGCTACTCTGGCATTGAAAGGAGACAAACTAAGCACCATAAATATAAGTTAAGAGCATGGTCATGGAACAAACTCTGTCATGATGCCCCCCCCCAAAAATAATTGAATAAGGACCCTGCTGGGGTTAGGAAAGACTAACCTGGTGAGGACTGTGGTCTGGAATATATAAGGAGATGTCTCCAGAAAGAGCCAGCCTTTAAGCTTCATATATCTCTTACTGTGTTCATACAATAGGAACAGCTCAACAAACCCAAACTCCCTGTGGGAGAAGCAAGGACAACCCAGTGATATCCAACACTTGTTTATTCCAAGAATGACCAATGTATTCTATCAAACCTAACTACAGTTTCCATCTCTCCCCAAATAGAAGTTTAAACTAATCAACTCTAAGTTCCTTGGTCAGCTTACCACTGAGAGCCCCATAATGTTACCTACTACAATTTCACCAAATTGAATGTGGCTTTACTTACAATAATACTGTTTTTTAGCCAGTGAACTTTCCCACTCTAATTATAAAATTGCCTTCTTGGAAAGTTCTGTATTTCACCCACTGACTTTTCTTGACAAATTTGACAAAAATTAATTGTTCGTATATGCATTTCCAGAAACACTACTTTACCTTAATTAAGTTCTGAGTTAGGGTAATATATTCATTTTATTTTTATGTATGCTAAAACTTGACTAGCATTTCCTATGCATTGACTTTCTATAAATATTTGAGTCGCTATGTATCTTTCTAAAAACAATAAAAAGGCCATCCCTTATATGACTTCCTTTTCTTTTTCATTCTGACTCACAAATTCCAGTCATCTTGACTTTCCCAAACTCTGCTGTCTGTCTTTTAAAATATGCAGATCTACCAGGCCACCAGGCACTGGGTAGGCTCATCCTTCCTACCCTGAGGCCTAGAAATAGCTTCCAGGAAGTAAACTGGAGAATTTATAGGGCTGACCTTGTTTGTTTCCCTTCTCTTGGGATTCCAGGCTTCTACTGTCTGCTATTCAATGTCTGGAAACAGTTGTGGCAAATATTTTGTCCAGTTTTCTGTTTACATTATAAAGGCACTGTCTGTAGCAGTTAATCTTTTATGAACAGAAACAGAATTCCTGTCCGTTATTTTAATTTTAGACCTTCTAGTTGGATGTGTAAAGCATTCTACAGTGATTTTTGATAACTCATTATTGTGGTCAACTCGTCATGTTCTTACTAGTTTTTATATATTTTCTGTATGAAAAGTTTGTAAAGATTTTTCTAATTGAAATCCCTACACCTCACTAAGGCATAGGAATTATTATAGATTCTGAAAACCAATCCTTTGTCAGAAATATGAGTTGTAGACATTTAATCCAAATTTTTGCCTTCTTAACCTTGTCTTTTGAAGAACAGACTTTTAATAAAATCAATTATTGACTATTCTTTGTCTACGATAAGTACTTATTGGGTCTCAAGGGATCTTTGCTCACTTCTTTGAATTTTAACCTACATAGATTTTCTATGTTTCTAAATGTTTTAATTTTTATTCTTATTAAGTCATAAATTAATAAGTTTTCATAAATTTACATATGAATGCATACATTTTGTTTTTCTGTAAAGAAGCAAATTATAATTTCAGGCATACAGTATTCCAACCAATGTCCTCAGGTAACTTCTCATTCCCCAAAGCCTGCCTCCTTGACAGGGATATTTTTGTTTGGCTATTGTAGTTTAGTTTTCATTTTGTATTCTTAGTTCCTCTTTATCATAGTTCTTGATAAAACAGTTCTTGGTTAAAAACAAATCTGTCAGTACCAAATGATATAACTCATATATGGAGTATTAAAAGTAAGGCCAACAGATAATCCAATCATCGGCCTCCATTCAGATCACATGTCCCTCTTTCCTGGAAGGGAGGCTCGCCATAACCATGCCTCGAGAACCCACTCCAGGCTGTTTCACTCGTGGAGCCCCAGAGGGGGATGGGTGAGACCCTTCTCACCCCAAGGTATCCAGCTCTAGCAGTCGAAAACCTCTAGAACTCATCCACCGCCCTGATCACAGCTGTTCTCCATGCACTCAGGTCAAGCCTCACCCACAAGTGAAACTTTTCTTGTACATTTCATAGGACACACCCTACCTGTAGGCCAAGAGTACTGCACCATATTTGATGGAATTCAAAATAGGAGGCAACCAACCTTAGAGGGAAATATTACATTATATCACTTCTGCTTTGGGCCAGGGCTTGGAATTTGGGATGGAAACACCCAAAATATGGTTGGTGGGAAGGTGTAATAGTGGTGGGATTGGTGGTTGAATATTGAATCAAATATTGTGAACTACTTTCAAAAAAATTTAAAAAGTAAAATAAAAAATAAGACCAAATAAAACAAAATCTTGAACTCTAACCTCAAAATTGAGATCATCAAAGGGAAAAGAGAAAAGATCAAAAGGGCAGAGGAATACCTGTACTTAGTATGTGGACATATTTGGGTATTTAGTGTAAATGGAAACACACATTTTGAAGAGGTGTGCTTTATGCCCCTGTTACATATTCAATTTTGCACAACAATATTTTCTTAATAGAATGTTACTAAGCTACAGTGACCAGAATATAAAGACAATCTACAGAATGGGAAAGGATATTTACCCAATACCCATCTGATAAGCGGTTGATATCAAGGATATACAAGGCACTGGTTGAACTCTACAAGAAGAAAACATCAAACTCCATCAAAAATGGGGTGATGAAATGAACAGAAACTTTTCCAAAGAAGAAATCTGAATGGCTAAAAGACACATGAGAAAATGCTCTACATCACTAATCAGCAAAGAGATGCAGATCAAAACAAAAATGAGATATCATCTCATACCACAGAGACTGGCCTACATCCAAAAGAACAAAAGCAACCTGTGTTGGCATGGATGTAGCGAGAAAGGGACTCCCCTTACTGCTGGTGGGAATGCCGACTGGTTCAGCCCTTTTGGAAAACAGTATGGTGGATTCTCAAAAAAAATAGAAATTAAGCTCCCATTTGACCCAGCTATACCACTCCTGGGAATATATCTCGAAGAGGCAAAAAAGTACAGTCAAAAGTACATTTGCACTTCTAGTTCATTGCTGCACTATTCACAGTAAATCTGGAAAACACCCGAGTGCCCAAGAACAGGTCACTGGTTAAAGAAACTTTGGTACATCTACACAATGGAGTACTATGCAGCTGTTAGAAAAGATGAAGTCATGAAATTTACATACAATTGGTACTACATGGAGAGTATCATGCTAAGTGAAATGAGTCAGAAAGAGAGGGACAGACATAGAAAGATTTTGCATTTAACTGGGGAATATAAAGTAACAAAATAGGAGATTAACACCCAAGAATAGCCTAGATAAGTACCAGGAGTTTCACTCTATGGCTTGGAGGCCAGCTGAACATGCTAGGGGGAAAAGGCAGTTCAGATAGAGAAGGGAGCACCAAGTAAAGGTGTTGAGAGGATCCTCCCAGGATGGGAGATGCATGCTGAATGTAGATTATAGACCAAACATGATTGCCTCTTTTGCAAATGTACTCAATGCCTCTTTTGCAAACCACAACACCCAAAAGGAGAGAGAGGGAACAAAAGGGAATGCCCTGCCACAGAGGTGCAGTGGGAGGGAGGGATGGAGGGTGGGAAGGATACTGGGAGCACTGGAGGTAGAAAATGGGCACTGCTGGAGGGATGAATACTCAATCATTGTATAACTGAAACCCAAGCACAAAAAATTGTAAGTCTACAACTGTACCATATGGTGCTTCACTAAGAAAAAGAAAAAGAAAAAAAGAAGGAACAAGGAGAAAAAAAGAATCTACTAAGCTGTTTGTTGCTAGTTGAAAAATATTTTTTGATGATTTCATAAAATTACATTAAAATTATTTTAACTATTCTATTAAAAATGTTATGAAATAAATGAAATTTGTGTTATATGAATATGCTGGGCTGAGTGATAGCACAGCGGTAGGGAGTTTGCCTTGCACCCAGCCAACATGGCCAACCTGAGTTCGATTCCTCTGCCCCTCTCGGAGAGCCCGGCAAGCTACCGAGAGTATCTCACCTGCATGGCAGAGCCTGGCAAGCTACCCATGATGTATTCGATATGCCAAACACAGTAACAACAAAGTCTCCAATGGAGATGTTACTGGGTCCGCTCGAGCAAATTGATGAACAATGGGAGGACAGTGACAGTGATGAATATGCTATCTCTGGCAGCACGTGCTTTCTGCATTTCACAGAGCACAACCCTTAAGTTCTCCTTATCATCACTGGCTGTGGCCTTGGATGACCCTGAGCATGAGCGGGCCTTGTGTTCCCTTTCACTTCAGAGTATGAACGGCATGGATTGTTCACTTTTTTACTTTTCTTGTTTTTATTGAATTTTTTAATTATGAGTTCATCTCCATGTTCTATTTTATTTTCACAATTACTTCATTCTATACATCATGTATTTTAGAAAGTTTCTCTTGCCCTATAGTTTCAGAATACAGGTTTTATTACATAATAAGATAGTCTTAAGTGTTCTCTTATTAAATAAATTTAACATTTTCTAGGGCTGGAGCGATAGCACAGCGGTAGGGCGTTCGCCTTACAAGCGGCCAACATGGCCGACCCGAGTTCGATTCCTCTGCCCCTCTCGGAAAGCCCGGCAAGCTACCGAGAGTATTCGATATGCCAGACACAGTAACAACAAAGTCTCCAATGGAGACATTACTGGGCCCGCTCGAGCAAATCGATGATCAACGGGAGGGTCTTTTTTTTTTTTAACATTTTCTAAGAAAACAAGAAAAAAATCCTATAGCAATCTATGTATACTTGATTACTTACTATCATATATTTTGTTTTTCTCTTAATCTATTAATCAGTTATTTTGATACATTTTTCCACATATGCTAAAACCTCCATAACTTTTTTGACTTTAGTCAATGATGTTTATTTTTGCTTCTTTGACCTTTTGGCCACCACTGGCTACTCTCAGAAACTATTCCTTGTTCTGTGCTCAGAAGTGAAATCTGGCAGTGCACATGGGTCACTATCCTCCCGTTGTTCATCGATTTGCTTGAGCAGACCCAGTAACGTCTCCATTGGAGACTTTGTTGTTACTGTGTTTGGCATATCGAATGCATCATGGGTAGCTCTGCCGTGCGGGCAAGATACTCTCGGTAGCTTGCTGGGCTCTCCAAAAGGGGCGGAAAAATCGAACTTGGGTCGGCCATGTTGGCTGCATGCAAGGCAAACGCCCTACCGCTGTGCTATCACTGGAGTGGTAGTGCACATATTCTGGATTATATGCAGTGCTGGGGATTTGAACCACATTCAGCAAAAGCAAAGCTGGCCCCTAATTATGTTTTAAGTAGACCACTTAAATGAATATATGTTCATGCATATATACGTATTCCCATATATTTACTATTTCCAGTGGGATTTTTGTGTATGTTATTTTCTATCAGAAGAACCTTTACCAAAATGTGCAAATTTCCTGGTCTCCAGCTACTCCAGATTCCATGCTCTTTTTACAAATGCAGTGTTCAAAATAGTCAGAAATAAAGCCAATAAAAATCGACAGTCTTTGTGAATGAAAGCTAACATATAAATATGTACAGCACTGCATAGCACTGTCCTCCCATTGTTCATCAATTTGCTCTAGTGGGCACAAGTACCGTCTCCATTATGAGACTTTCACTGTTTTTGGCATATTGAATACTTCATGGTTAGCTTGCCAGGCTTTGCCTTGCGGGTGCGATACTCTCGGTAGCTTGCCAGGCACATCGAGAGGGGCAGAGGAGTTGAACCAGGGCTGGCCCTGGTCGGCTGTGTGCAAGGCAAGTTCCTTGCCACTGTGCTATCACTCCACCCAGATAAATATGTATTACCTAGAAATTTACACAAAGAGAGACAAAAAGCAATGACTTTGATGAATAAAGAGGATTTTTATGGTTAAAACAAAGATGCAAATAAGAGGACAAAATGTAGAAAAAAGTCAAAAATCTCAAAAATCCACTACTGGGAAAAGGAAAAACAAAAATAGCTATATTGGAGGCTTATTTGAAATGTAAAGGAAGTTGGCAAGTTGCTCTGAAGTCAAGTTGGAAAATACTTAAAATAATGATTCTTTCCTTGAGAATTAAGAGTTACTGATGAGTTTTGAGCTGGGCACATGTGAAAAGTTATGCTTAAGGAAGACTTATCTGATGGTATTCGGTTATATCGTTTGAAATGGTTTGGACAAGACTACCTAAGTAAACTGTATAATAATCCAGATATGAGATTATAATGTACTAAACTAAAAAGCTTGCTGTGGGAATATACCACGGTCCGGTCACGGTCCTCCCACTGTTCATCTATTTGCTCCAGCGTGCCCAGTAACGTCTCCATTGGAGACTTTGTTGTTACTGTGTTTGGCATACGAATACATCACGGGTAGCTTGCCAGGCTCTGCCGTGTGGGCGAGATACTCTCAGTAGCTTGCCAGGCTCTCTGAGAGGGGCGGAGGAATCGAACTCGGGTCAGCCATGTTGGCTGTGTGCAAGGCAAACGCGCTACCGCTGTGCTATCGCTCCAGCCCGTGGGAATATGAAAAAGAAGAAATATAGCAGAGACAGTAAAAATACAGAAATCACAGGCAGGAGTAGATGATTCACATGGGGAAGAGTGGAATGGAAGGCAAGAGTGACAGCCAAATCATTTCATGTGAGTTAAGAGCTCTGCATATTATTCATAGTGAGAAGTCAAAATATTCTTTTCGGGATAAGACTCCCAGCACCACATAGGGTGTTCTGTGTGTGATCACTCACTACTAGGAGTGATCTTTGAGTGCAGAGCCAGGAGGGAACCCTGAGCACAGCTGAGTGTGACCCCCAAACAAAAAAGCCCTGCAAATTAGAGTTGTGAAATAAATGTTATCTCATTATAAAGCAGACATTGAAGTATAATTTAAAGAACCTGAAGTCAATTTCAGTTCCATAAATTATGAATTCCATTTCTCAAATAGCAAAGTGTTTTCTTATTCATAGCAGAGCATTGCCAGATCAGTATGTTTCTTTCATTCCATGTTTGAAATTTTGAAATGGACTGCATGTATATGCTGTATATGCTTCATGAATTTTAAGATTGCTCTGGAGGTAGTTTTTCCAGGAGACAATTAGGATGCGAACAATTTGGACTCAGATGTCTTCTCCAGATTAAAAAAAAAGGCTTGGTTTTTGTTGGTGTGTGTGTGTGTGTGTGTGTGTGTGTGTGTTTGTGTGTGTGTGTGTGTTGACAATATTCAGCATGTTTGGGCTATTCCTGGCTCTGTGTATAGGAGTTGCTCAGGGAACCATATGTAGTGCTGGAGATTGAACCAAGGTTGGCCACATGCAAGGCAATACCTTACCCCTGCACTGGAAAAACTTGTTTAAACAAAAACTTGCTGCTACTGTCATGACAACACACCACACTGAAGTGCTGCATTCTCTTTTGATCAGCTTATCATTGGGAACAGGAGCTGAGAAGAGAACTGGAAGTGGCTCTCCTCTTCCCTCTTTCCATGTAACTGGACAATGAGATAATCTTTTTCTCACTTTGTTCTCATTCTTTATAAGTGACTCTTAATAATTATCATTGGGAGTACTTTATTCATTTCTCACATCCTAAAAATAGTGAATGAATAGTAGTAAGTGAATCAAAGTCCCACACAACATCGTTATAAAATCTCTTTATTAAACTTAGTTTACCTAGATAGTAAATGTTAAATATTAATATGACATAAATTAAATAATTCTATCCTAAGAAGTAATTATTAGGATTCCAAAATTCTTTCAACAATGTATTAGTCATTTTTATATGTAATTTATTGTTGTTACCATATTTTTCTAATCATGTTATTCTTTGCAGCATAATTATTATGGCTCTATTTGAACAAAATAATAATTTGAGTAATAAAACTTAGAAATTTTCCTTACATAATAGTTAATCACTTTATCCTTACATAATAGTTAATCATAAATGATTTATATCATAAAATATAAATCTATACCCTATTAACAGAGAGCTTCATTGAGTGATAGAGAACATATAAAATATATTATCATTTCTTTTAGAAAGTGTTCACTTTGAGCAGAAATTAGCCAAATAGTCCTTTACTCTTGATCCTTACTATTGACTACCTGTTCACTTCTTACCTAATGCCCCAATGTTACTTTTCATTACACTTTTCCATTTTTTCTTTCTCTGATTAAATGTGTGGAGTTCTTTGGAACTTGATGACACAGAAGAAGAAAGGACAAGAGATTGTCAAATATCAACAAAATATTTATATTTTTATGCATGTTGGAGTGAGTAACTTTCATGCTGTGATCTTCTGTTTCTTTTGTCCTTTTTTGCCACTAACAATAAAAAAATATAAATTTAATATCTGCTATGAGCCATGCATATACTGTTCTGTCATTTGGGGTAAAATGTGTTTTAATCTTTATAATCATCTGTCCAGGGATCAATTTAAATGATAAGTGATGAAATATTGCTATTGAAGTATTTGTAACTAGAATATAAATAGTATATATTCTAATAAGATATAATATATTAGAAATAATATTAATAAGCAACACTATCTGTCATTTGTGTATATTTTCTTCAATCAGTTTCTTTTTTTCTATTACTATTATACATGACTGAGAAAACTTCTTAGTTTTCTTCTACTCTCACACTGTGTTGTCTTTATGCTACCTGAACAGATGGAGTATTTGGAGCTCTAGCAATGATTTTGAATCATAAGGTGATCTTGAGAATGGAGATTTATGTTAATCATGACAGAGAAGAACAAAAGAATTCATGGACCTTACTGATTTTGAGAAACTTTGATTTCAGTTGTCATTTGTCTATCTTCAGATAATTTAATGACATAGTAATATAATAGTCTCTTCTATGAGCAATTGTGCAGTTATTTGTTTTCATTCTATTCTATACGCACTTTCTACTTTAAATGCAGGTTTCTAATTAGAAGTACCTAAGTATGCATACTTCTTATCCTATCTTGTTTCACCATAAACTTTTAAGAAATGTTGTTAAGTACTAATTACTGTAGAAACGAATTAGGTATTTATTTTCTATTTTGCTGACTACTGTATGGGAGGAGTATTAAAACACACAAATATCATCAGAGACAGAAATATATTTCTTAAAAAAGATGAAAGCCTAATCTTGTAAAGTTGTAGTAGAGATGGCATGAGTAAAAGATTAAACAAATACTTCAGACATAAATCTGTTAGGAATATAAAAGTGAATAATAATTGGATGTTGAGAGTGAATGAGCAAGTTCTAGAAATTCTTGGTTGCTCAAACTGATAGGGAACATAAAGGGGATAAAAGTCAGTGGAAAGTTTAACTTTGCACATGCTGAATTTGAGTTATTTGTGTAAAAATCATATGGATATATGCTAGATGCAGAGGATAGAGGAATTTTGGCTGGCAGAATGAGAGAGAGAAAGAGAGAGGAGAATGAAAGTTATTCAGCAGAAGGAGGACAGTGAGTGGAAAATATAGTAGGCAGAAGTGAAAACTTTGACATCTCAAAATTTAATTTGGTGAGTCAAGATAGGTATTGAAAACAAAAACAGACAGATGAGAAAGTGATTATGGTATATAACTAAGAGGACTATTAAAAATTCATTTTAAGAATTGTACAATATTCTCAACTGCATTCTATTGGACAAAAAGAAAGCCATTATTGAGAACAATTTTAATGGAGTTGTTTTTCGGGGGTGGTGGGAATGTACTACAGAAGAGTAGAAATACATTAAATGTGATGGTTGAACATTCTTTAGAATTGCTTAGAAAATAATAGAAAAAAATTCAATAAATAAAACAAAATGTTGATAACTCAATGATAGCTGGTTAAAATTTAAACATTAGAACATCTTTATTAAGTAGTGACTAAGAACCTTCAATGTAATATCTACATCAAAATTATATGCTGGACATTCCATTCTGAAATTTCCTGCACGTTCTATCCTTGAGTGCATTATTTCTTTATAGGTTCTCTCTCTGTCTCTCTCTGTCTCTGTCTCTCTCCTTATTTTTCACAATAGAGCTATTCAACATCAAAAAATTATATACAAATTCCCATATTTTATTCTGTAGATTTGATCCAGAAAAAAAGTGCATCTTGGCTTTAATTGGTCTAGAGAAAGAGTAGCAATACAATACAGACTTTAGATGACAGGTAATGAATAAAATTTTATATAGGTGTTAATAAATAAGTAACATTGGTTGATTTCTCTTACTAATAGGATAAAATTAAATAAATCAGGACATCGCTGAGGCAAACAATTTGTCTACTAATATATTTCTAACTTCTGGCCTTAAGGAAAATGAAACACCACTCACATCTGTACTTTCTCAGTCAACATACAGATCCAGGAATAGACTCTTAATTAGATAATCTGAAGCCAGAGAGTTCATGCAAATGTTGTAACTCACGTTTTTGAATTTCACCATTTCCCAAAGCAAGTTGACCTAATGATCTATATTTGGTGGTGATTTTTATTCCCAGATGTTGAAAACAGCTTCTTTGCTGGCAGTCAGTCCTTGAGGATACATTTTCCCTAAGCTTTAAATAGCATGCTTTAGGGATTTTGTATTAGCCAAGATATAAAAAGATTAATAAGGATTTAAAAATTGAATAACTTTAGTAATTCCCTTAATGGATTTGCATCAAAACTGTTTTCTTGGTTGATATTGTAGCAGCTTGTTTATCACCACATTCCTAGAAGATAACTCTCAAGTTTGTGGCCATAGGGTTTCAGTCATAATGTAGTACTTCAGCCACACGCCTTATTTCTTGGCACAAAATGAGCAACCTTGCATAAGTTCATATGTGAGACTTAGGAGAGTCTATCCCTTTCCATATTCTGTGAAACTTTTTTTAAAAAGACATCTGAATGTTATCTGTGTCTTCTGGCATTCATTGAGAATGTTTATTCAATTCAATGTGAGAGAATTGAACTCTCGACAAGGAGCATGATAAATTTTCTAATTCAAACTGGGTACCAAGAGGTGGCCTGTCATCATTTCCCTTTTGTTGCACTAAAAAAAAAGATAGCAAATTGAGTCTCCTTCAGAGCAGTTCCCACTTCTGTTTCAAGTTCCCCCACCAAGTCATTAAACATTCTCTGGATTTTGTCAACAGCCTGGTAAACATCCAAAGAAAGAATCAAAATAAGATCGTTTATTTAACATTCTTCTCCTCCAACTGCTGATTAGGATAAATAGTTTGGATAAAACTCCTATCTGTTCCAAAAATCACAAAAAGAAAGTATTTAATTATTGGTGAAGTTTAGATTGAGTTAGCAATACTCTAAACAGTAAAAAAAATGCGCACTATGATATTTTATTTATCTTCAATTCATCATATGACTATATAAGAGCTATATATGAATGTTAAAGAACTAAGAAACTTCCTTAGCATCAAATATAGGCATTGATTTTCACAGCAAACTCTGGGTAATAAGGTCTAAGGTTCAGTGTTCTATTATAAATAACTGAAAGAAGTTTTATTTCTAAGGATCTCCATTTCAGATTTTGGGTAAATGTATGATATGGTATGTGTATGATTCTATGCATCTCTTATGTGAATACAGTCATTTAGCTAAAAGTAAATAAAATTTTCTAATGATCAGAAAACAAAATTTTCTAATGATCAGAAAATAAAATTTTCTAACATATTTAGATATTTCGAGCGGGCCCAGTAATGTCTTCATCGTGAGACTTGTTGTTATTGTGTTTGGCAGGAGAGATACTCTCGTATGTCGAGAGTATCTTGGTACCTTGCCTGGCTCTCCAAGAGGGGCGGAGGAATTGAACTCAGGTCAGCCATGTTGGCCGCTTGCAAGGCAAACGTCCGACCCACTGTGCTATCACTCCAGTCCACATTACTGGGCCCGCTCAAGCAAATCAATGAACAACGGGAGGGCAGTGACAGATATTTCAATTCCAAACATCTAATTAAATATATTGGGTAGCATTATAATATTATAATCTTCCTAAAGTCAACAACCCAGATTTCATTATAGTAGATGTAATTCAGGAAGTTAAATAATTAACAGATCAACATTTTAGCATGGCATTCAAGATTCTATAATTATTCACAAAATTTCCTCTGTCTTTAGTTTCTACCACCTTTGCTTCATTATTTTTTCTATATTCCAGATCAAACTGAAATGAATAGGAGCCAGAGGAAAAGAACAAGGGTTAAGTTGATTGCTTTGAATTCAGCCAATCCCTGTTTAATTCACAGCACATTGAGGAGTGATTGCTGAGCTAAGAGACAGGAATAACTTCTAAGTCCAACACCCTCTATTATCTTACCCTTAAACTTTAAAGACTGAGAGACATGTTTTATATCACTAGGGCTTGGGTTCTATTCTTAACCACATTTCCCCATTAGCATCTTTGAGTACAACTGTAGTGAGCCTAGCTCCTAACTTTCAGGTCTGTACAGCAATTTACCAGAAGTAACACAAAGGCCTTAAGCTTAGAAGACATCCCTCAAATTTGTGTAATGGCAGGATGCCTCAATCACAATGCATTTGTGTCTTTTTCAACAAGTAAAAATGTTCATTTCCTCTTTAAGGCTAATTATTATCCTATATTGAATTTGAATGACACCATAATATATTATTTCTATTTGAAATAATGATTGACAAACTTCTCTTCTGGAAATTTCTGACCTAGAAATTGGGCACACATTTCCTTGAAATTAATAAATTAACCCTGGTGCACTGGTAAAAACATATGACAACAGCTTTAATAAAATATGATTGTCAATTGAAGAATTTTTAAAAAATTTTAGATATCACCAACTTTAATAATTTCTTTATATTTAAAATAGTTTTCTGATGAAATTGGTAAAAGTATTAATGAATAAAACTTTTGAAAATGTACATTTGTAAACAGACCCGAAAATATGCAGACATTTGTAAACAGTATATAAAACAGTTTTCCAAATGCATGAAATTATAAAGTCATATTTTTTTCTACCTAAATAATCACTTAAGGACTAGAGTGATAATTCAGGACCACTTAAGGACTAGAGTGATAGTTCGGGACCACTTGCCTTATGTGCAATCAACCCTCGTTGGATTCCCTGAACCACATATGTTATATGTTCCCCTGAAAACTTCTATGGGTCACTCCTGAGCATAGAGCCAGGAAGAGTCCCTGAGTGCTATCCTGTGTGTCTCCATCACACATGCACATACACCCCCCCCCCCCCACACACACATATACATACATACTTTTAATATTCAAGTGTTAGATAAGGTGGTAGATTTTAACATGAGTTAAAAACATTGAAGTGATTTCAAATTCAATATTTCAACTAACTTTGAAAAAAAATACTACTTGTCAGGTTTTGGTGTAGTTCAAAGAAGTGTATCTGCAGTTAACTGAGAAGTATCTATTTTCAATTACATCACTTGATGATTATTAGTCACACACCTACAGTCCTCTGCTCTACCAATTGAGCTATCGAAGATATAGCACAGTGGTAGGGCATTTGCCTTACACGCAGCCAACATGGCTGACCTGAGTTCTATTCCTACGCCCCTCTCAGAGAGCCTTGGCAAGCTACCGAAAGTATCTAGCTTGCCAGGCTCTACCCGTGATGTATTCGATATGCCAAACACAGTAACAACGAAGTCTCCAATGGAGACATTACTGGGCCCGCTCGAGCAAATCGATGAACAACTGGAGGATAGTGATAGTGATAGTGATCACTTGATGACTTGACTTCCCGGTAATTGGCGATTTGCTCAAGCGGGCGCCAGTAACGTCTCCATTTGTCCCTGTCGCGTGCTAGTGTAGCCCAATGGCGTCTGTTCGCTCTAAGAAAATGAAGAGCCTCAAACCAATCGTTCGTGATCTTGATTAAGAAGTCTGACCATCAGGTAGGTGGGCGGCCACGTGGTCTTTTGACATCCCGTGGAATCCAGTCGGTAACAGCTCTAGTCCAGCGGTCGTCTTTAAATCTCATTACATGACCAGGCCATCTGATTTTTGACAACTTGGAAAACGAGACAGGGTCCCTAATTCTTGATCGTCAACAGAGGTAGGAACTCCGGATTTTTTCTCTCATTTGAGTGAAACGTGATATTCCAAGCATAGCTCTTTCAATTCCTCTTTGGGAGACCCGAATAGCATTCTCATCCTGTTTGCAAATGTTAATGCAGGAAGAACAATGGAACCAAAGAGATGTGCCTGGATCTGGAGGCTCTTCATTCTCTTAGCTATGTCTTCGACGCTTTTGAAGGCGTTCCAAGCAGCTCTCTATCTCCTGCGCAGCTTGGGTGCCAGGTCATTTGTCATGTTGACTTCTCGACCTAGGTACACATAGCTGTTGCATTCGGAGATGGTCTTCCGTTGAGAGCGAATGGAGCGTCAGGAATGAGGCTGTTTCTCATAAACATTGTCTTCGTAAGGTTCAGCTGTAGTCCGACCTTTCCACACTCACGGTCAAAGTCAGCCAGCATTTGCGCTGCTTGGCTAATGTTTGGTGTTATTAAAACAATGTCATCAGCAAAGCAGAGGTGGTGTAGTTGCTGACCATCTATCTTCACTCCTATTCCTTCCCATTCCAGTCATCGCATGATGTTCTTGAGGGTGGCACTGAAGAGTTTGGTGAAATGGTATCACCCTGCCGAACCCCTCTCTTGACATCAATGATTACTTCTTTGTAGAATGGTGAGATCCTGGTAGTGAATCCTTAATACAGCTCACGAAGGATCTTGATGTATTAAGCTTGAATGCCCTGATTGGCTAGGGCTTCAATGACTGCTTTCTTCTCAACGGAATCAAAGACTTTCTTGAAATCAATGAATGTTAGACAGAGCGGCATCTTGAACTCCCGAGAAACCTCAATGAGGTTGAGACCCTGCCCTGTCTGCTTCCACCAATCACCAGAGACCTAGGGATTGGATTGCACACAAAAGACCCACCCTACCCCTACCAGGACCTGATAAATATCTCACTGGCAGACCTCCACTACTGACACTACCTCCACTACCCAGCCGCCACCACACTCCAGAATGCTTTCTGGACCCGCGCGCCCGTGAAGTGGCTGCATTACACATTATAAGACACTAAATACCCATCTCCCGGAATTGCCATACTATATTTGATAGGGTTCAAATATGGTAACACCTACAAGGGCGATTAGAAGTCGCCCCAAAAGCCTCTATCCCTCTTGGAAAGACTAGCAAGCTACCGAGAGTATTCCGCCCACATGGCAGAGTCTCACAAGCTATCCGTTGTGTATTCGATATGCCAAAACCAGTAATTACAATGGGTCTCATTCACCTGACCCTGAAGGCTTCACCAATATGGCAGCATTGAGAAGGATGAGAAAGGAGAGGCCGATAAAATCTCAAGGCCGAACTAGGCTGCCACAACGAAGAAATACAAAAATGATCATCTGTACTTTCAATACACGTATGCTAGCATCAGATGCATTCATCCAGGACCTGATGGTACAAGCGCGAAAGATCAAGTATGACATCATTGGTCTGACCGAGACAAGAAGGCACCAATCTCATCATGCCATTTTCGACACTGGAGAAGAATTGTTCCTGGGAACATGCGATTAAAGAGGTGTTGGAGGCGTCGGTGTCCTTGTCAACACAAACTTGACCATGAGCATTGATTCATTTGAATGCCTAACAACCCGAATCATACGTTTACATTTGAATAGATGTGACTCACTGCAAGCAGTTTCTATCTTTGTTGTCTACGCACCAACATCTAATAATGATGGAGAAATCGAGAAGTTCTACATGGAGCTGGAGAAGTTCTATAAAGAAGACCACACCTTCTACAAGATCATTGTGGGTAATTTTAATGCCAAGATAGGACCGAGAAAATCAGCTGAAGAACTTCACATCGGGACCCATGGCCTAGAATGGAATGAACAGGGTGAGAGACTGTCTGAGTTCATCATGTCGACCAAGACCATCCATGGTAACTCACAGTTCCAGAAGGCTGGATCTAAACATTGGACATGGGAGTCTCCTGGTGGACGATTCCACAATGAATTAGACTGCATCATATTCAATTGACAGTTTTGCATGACCGATGTCACGGTTGTCCCAAAATTCCAAATGGGATCGGACCACCGTCTCCTTCGTGCAAAATTCCACTTCACAGAGTGGGGAGAAAGGGCTGCAAAGTTTAAAAAGAGAACTCCTAGAACGACCACCAACTGGGAGCTCTTTGGCACTACGGCTGCAACATGGGAAGATACCATTGTTGACAACATTGACAAGGAATATGATCGACAGGTTCAGAACCTCCATGATTGTGAGAGGAACGCCAAGAGAGAGATAGCCACAAAAAAAATGCCTGTCTTTGAAAACTCTTGAGCTTATTCGCAAACGTAGTTTGGCGTATGCCTCAGGCAACCACAATTGAACGTCTGAGCTCACAAAGCAGTGCAGAGATGAGATCCAGGAAGACCTCAAAGCGAGAAGAGCAGAAGTGCTGGTTGATGCGGCAGAAGCCAGGAAAAGTATTTGTAACGCCCGCCTGTCCTTCGCCAACTACAAGACCAAGATGACTGCCCTCCGACATCCTGATGGATGTATCACATCCTCCAGAATGGCAATGGAGAAGATTATCCATGACTTCTACTCAAATCTCTTCGATAGCCATGTCCACTTGCCGACATACCAAATTCCACAGGATGGATATGTCGTTCCCAATGTTCTCCCTTCCGAAATCCGACACGCCATTTCGTCAGTAAAGAAATGAACAGCATCCTGAACAACCTGCCATCAGTACTCATCAATACACTGGCTCGGCTCTTCACACGGTACCTGTATGAATGCAAGGTCCTGTCCCCATGGAAAACCAGCAGGACTGTACTACTGTACAAGAAGGGAGACATCCATGACATTGGCAACTATCGCCCGACCTGCCTATTGTCTGTCATCTACAAGTTGTTCACTCGAGTCATCTTAAATAGGATTGGCAGAACACTAGATGAAAGACAACCATGAGAGCAAACCGTGTTCCGCAAAGGATTCAGCACCATCGACCATATCCACACAATAACCAAGCTCATTTCAATTACATATTTTTGAAAAAGATTTTCTTCCTTTGCTTAACAACAACAAAAATCCTCCTGCAGATTGATTGTAGGAAAAACTGTACGAATGCAAGTGTCTTCCATTAGACATCAAAGAAATTTTCCAAAATATAAAACAATGCCACTCTTGTCATCATATTTTTAAATTTATGGTTATTCAAAATAACTGCCAATATGTCTTAATGTCTTGAATATAAATTTCTATGTGAAAAAATATGGGTAAGACATGGAACTCCATGAACTTTGCTCAATTTGAATATGAGAAAGTTACCTGATGTGTGTATTTGCATGTATGCATATATGTGTACATGCATATATGCATATATCTGTCATAGTCTTATTTAAGTCAAAAATTACATCACAATTTCAGGTTTAATTCAATTAATTTTAGTATCTTTCTTGCCATTGCATTTGTCCGAGGAAAGGAAAATACAGATGGGTCTGTGTTAACACAATTTTCTTAAACCCTGGGCCTTCCATTTCTAACAAATATGCTCTATTTATACTAATCTTTCTGAAAAATATTATTTATTGTAGTTTAGGTAACATGGTTACAATAGTATTAATGTTGCTGGATTTGATATACAAAGTCACAGCAGAACCACTGCACCAAAATGCATAGTACCACAAGCACTTCTGGTACAGCATTTTATTACTCCCAACCAGTATCCCTGCTACTTGGAAATTTCATTTTCACAGCTCAAGGCCAGGTGTCTGGGAATAGATCCATGCCATCTATTCCTTTGTTTTGTTTCTCTTTATTCCACAGATGAGTGAGATTATTTGATATTTTTCCTCCCTCTGTTTTATTTTCCTTAACTTCATGCCCTCCAATTCCAACTTAAGTTTCAGGGAATCACAATATTTTATCATATCTTACAGATATATAATATTATACAAACACAAAGAATTAGAGTACATGCACTTATCATTGAATCTTTAAAAAGATTGAGGGTAAGGGATGGTTGAGCCTACTCAGTGTTATTCAGGGTTGGGTATTATTTTTGACTCTATGCTCAGGTATCATTTCTAGAGGTACTTTGAGAACCAAAGTACCTGCCGTGCTGGGGATAGAACTGAGGCTGACCATTTTCAAGGCAACCTTCTTAACCTTAAAATATGCCCAATTTCCTCTGTCCTAATAAGTAGACTTTTGTATATAGTTCAAGCTAGGACTTTGTATGTGGCTATAATATTTTATTGACACTAATGAAAAGATTGTCCCTTTCTAAAATGTATTCTCAATTATTTTGTGTATTTTCTATTGTGTATCTTAATTATTTTATTTTCTTTGGAAGCAGGGTTAAACCTTGTGGTTCTCAGGTATTACTTCCAGAGAGATTCAGGTGACCGTATCAGGTGCCAGGGAGCAAACTGTATTTGATGTTGGCTGTGTGCAAAGCAAGCACTACCCACTGTATTATATTTTCATCCTAGTATATTCTCAATACTTTAGTCAAAAAAATCTGAACATATATTTATATATACACATATGCATGTGTATATAAATGCATGCTTATATATATGCATACATGTATGTATATATACATATATACATACGTACATACACAGATCTAAATATATATGGAACTTATTATCGAGTTTTCCATTCTGATTTTTGTGCTGTGCCTGCTTTTGTACCAAATAGTATATCATTTTTATTGTCATAGATTGCTTATAACATTATCGTATAAATAATATAATACTGTTTGAAATCATGAAGTGTTTTTCTTCTTATTCTGTTATTCTTCCATGTAATTGAGAGTAAACTTTAAAACAATTATTTGGGCTAATTTCTACATTTGATTTCTGTAGTGTATCACCATTTCTTTCTTATCATTATTTTTCAAAGTCTTAAAATTTGGCATTTTTCTCCAACTTACTGTAGCTTCCATTTGAGTAATGTTTAAGAGAAAAGTATGTAGGTTACATCCTTCCTAAACCTGCCTATCTGATAATATCTATCTTTTAGTTTGTACATAAATAATGTAGGCTGATCACAGACTTTTGAGTTAAAAACAAGAATCCATTGTTTCCTGGAAGCTAAACCATTTTTGTAACTGAATTCTTGTACTATCTTTAAAAGTTTATTTTAAACTTTAAAACTCTCATAAGATTCTTTCATACAATTTTTGTAGACAGCATAATTTATTTTTACTAAAAAATGCAATCTATTGCGTTGAGAATATTTTTTAAACTCAAAAAAATTTAATTGCATCTTAAATTTTTGCTTAACTACCAATATTGTTATATTTTCTTAATTCATATTGAAATATTAAAATTATTCATATACAACAGTTTCCCCTTATCTTCAAGGAAATATGTCGCAAGATCCTTAGTGACTGTCTAGAACTACAGATAGCCATAAACCCATAATGTAAACAGGTCATTGAAAAGCATTGTTTTGTTCAACATTCTTCAGTTATAAAGCTGATGAGAAAAATGGACTCCTGGCCAAGACTAAGGAATGTTATTTTAGGATTTGATTTTATTATCTCTCTTTTTGCTTAAAGCTGCAATTTCCAAATGAGTTCTGTGAAGTATATGTTCTTATAAATGCACACTTATAAGAACTCTAATGAATAAATTACCTAGAATAAGAGACTAACAATAACATAAAATGGAAAAATTACTATAAACTATAATAAAAATCATGTCATTGTGATTTCTCCTGCTCTCCACTTTCCCTTCTCTCTTCTCTTTTCTTTCCTCTCCCCTTTCTATCTCATTCAGCATACTTTTGAATCACAGTTAATCTTGGTAACTAAAACCACAGAAAGAGAAACCATGAATAAGGGGAAAACTCAGTATTTTCATTTGTCATTTTAGACCTTTTCTTCTGTATTGTGTCTTTCTGCACATGAACTCTTGACTTCCGGTCTTATCTATATTGATTCACATTGGCAGCCAAATCTGGTAGACATAACCAGCCCTTTTTTGAGAACTAGTCCAAGTGTACTGGGATATTAATGGGAAATGATAATCCCTTAACTCTCTTGAGATATGAACACAAGACAAGAGAGATTTAAGAACATATATCAAAGTACAATAGTAAGTCTTAAAATCTCTTTTCTGGAGACTTTCAATAAAATTATTTGTAATGGTTAAGGTATTTCTGGATGAATTTTACATTTCATGGTCTACGTTGAGTCCTGCATTCATATAATTTGAATTTTGAACCCATGATATATGATACAGATAAATTTCTCTGTACTTGGATATGAAATAGCTAGTGTTCTAAGTGGGAAAGAATTCAGAAATGCTAAATTAGACTTCTATTTATTTTGGGGAGAATATATAAATGTAAGTGAGATAAGGCATTTTTGTTTATTTTTTGTTTATCTTGATCTTGCATGCTCACCTATCAGTGCTCAGGAGCTATTCCTGGCTCTGTGTTCAGGACTGACCCCTGGGGGTACTCAGGGGACCATATGTGGTACCAGGGATTTAAATTAGGTTGGTAGCATGCAAAGCAATCACCTTACCTCTGTGCCATCTGTCCAGTCAAAGATGATACATACTGAATAAGGGGATTACACTCCAATAAAGTTCGATGCATCTCATATTCAAAGTCTTTTGTGTAGCTTTAACACTTTTTGCCGTTAGCACTGTCATCCCATTGTTCATCGATTTGCTCAAGCAGGCACCAGTAACGTCTTCATTAATCCCTGTCCCCCCTGTCACGTGCAAGTGCAGTCCAGTGGTGTCTGCTCACTCCAGGAACATGAAGTGAGGCTTGTTACTGTTTTTGGAATATTGAATATGCCACGGGTACCTTGCCAGGCTCTGCCATGTGGGAAGGATATTCTTGGTAGCTTGCCAGGCTCTCTCAGAGGGACGGGGGAATTGAACCCGGGTTAGTCGCATAAAAGGCAAACTCACTACCCACTGTGCTATTGCTCTAGCCCCGAATGTCCACTCACTAACAGCAAACTGAATTTGAGTAAAACTGAGAACACAAGACAAGAGCACACGCTCTCCCAATAACATCAGTGGAGAGCACAAATGCAGTCTGCACATGTTAATCAAGAGAATTAAATAACTGTATTAGAAGACTCATAGAATAAAGATATTGAAAGATACAAAAAGAATATTATATTGAGATATATAAAAAGGAAGGAAAGAAAGAGGAAGTGGCAGTACATAGACGAATAGCTTGTTGGACTTGAAACACTGCTAAATATGTTTATTTTCTGATAAGTCCCAGAATCCTTATCAGAATTTCAATGATAATTCTAAAGGCAGCTTCCAGGATCAGACTTTTGAATGTGGGTGGCATGAGCATGAATGAGTGTGTGAATATTTTGTCCTTGATTAACATTTTTTTCTTCTGCCAAATCTACATTGTATGTTTGAAAGATGAACTCCCTGTTCCAGTTCTGTTACAGGCACTAGGAAGTAATAGAAACATACTGCAAGCCAATTCTCCTTTTAATCCAGACTAACTCCTGGAAAAAAAGCCTCAAAATACTGAGTTAATTCTTGTTGAGAAAGACATTCCTCTGAGGTTTGATTGCAGTAATTTTAAATATTCCCGAACTTGGAGGGAGATAGAAGATTACAAAAATAGATGTGAAGTGGCCTTAAATGTTAATTTGGGTTGAATCTTGTGATAGTGTCTTAATGCCAATGGATAAGTAAATCTTGCCTTGTGGGAAGACAGCCTACTTCCTCAAAGAGAAATATCACAGATTTTACTTGTGAGATCATTTTCTTTCTATACGTTATCATTTTTCAGTAATAAAATATCTCATTATAAGTATTAAACATAGACAAATATGTGTGATATGAAAGAATTGAAAAAAATGTACAACCAGTTCAACATTAAGCATATAGAAACTTCTCAGTCAGTAATAGTTGCATCCCATTAAATATCTTTTTGATAGTCCTTAAATATTCCCACTTCACAGAAGGTAAAATTACGCCTAAATGTTCTTAGGGATGGCATGGAGCAATAGCACAGCGGGTAGGGCGTTTGCCTTGCATGTGGCCGACCCAGGTTCCACTCTTCTGCCCCTCTCGGGGAGCCTGTCAAGTTACCGAGAGTATCCATCCCGCACGGCAAATCCTGGCAAGCTCCCGGTGATGTGTTTGACATGTCAAAAATAGTAACAATAAGTCTCACGATGGAGATGTTCCTGGTGCCCGCTCTAGCAAATTGATGAACAACAGGAAGACAGTGCTATTCTTAGGGATGAAGAGCTATTCTTAGTTTGTTTGATCACAAACTTCACATTTAAGATTTCTAGTGTCTGAAGATTCTCAGAGTCTATCATCAGCTTTCCCAGAATTATACCCAAACCCTTTATCCTGTTTAATTGTGTAGCTTCTTCATGGGCAGCTTGAGTAAATGTGAACACATTTCCCTCACCAGAGATTATAAACTACTGCTTACAAATTTAGTTTAAGCCACTAGAATTAGTCTGAGTTTTAAAACAAACTCTGAGTTTTAAAACAAACCCTGCTGTTTGTTACTTACTATGTGATCTGGGAAATTCCTTTAGAAATGTGATGCTCATTAATGGGCACTGGTGGAGGGAAGAGTTCTTAATTATCATATGACTGATATGTATGCACGAAAGAATTTAACTCTACATTACAGTGATTCATTAAAAAATAAAAAAAATGTCATGCTCAAAATAAAGAAATGATGTTAGATTAAGAACTAAGAAAATCTAAATAAATTTTAGATTTATTTAATGATTTATTATTAGGATTTATTATGCATTGCACTGCACTGTAGCACTGTCCTCCTGTTGTTCATCGATTTGCTCTAGTGGGCCCAGTAACATCTCCATTGTGAGACTTCTTGTTACTATGTCTGGCAAATTGAATGCATCACAGGTAGTTTGCCAGGCTTTGCCATGCAAACGAGATACTTTTGGTAGTTTGCCGAGCTCTCTGAGAGGGGTGGAGGAATCGAACCTGGGTTAGCCTGGTTGGCCCCGTGCATGGCAAATGAACTACCTGCTGTGCTATTGCTTATTAAATTTATTTGTTATTAACAAATATTAGACTGATATTAAATCCTTTATTTTTTTTGTTTGTTTTTGGGGGGTCACACCTGGCGATGCATAGGGTTACTCCTGGCTCTGCACTCAGGAATTAAACCCTAGCAGTGCTTAGGGGACCATATGGGATGCTGGGAATCGAACCTGGGTTGGCTGTGTGCAAGGAAAACGCCCTACCCGCTGTGCTATTCCTTCAGCCCCAACACTGATATTAAATCTTTAATTGTAGCCATACTTATATAAGATGATAGCTATCATGAAAACACTATCCCCTGGTTATGAAATATAATAAAACTCTCTGTATTGTGTTTGCAAAAATTTTATGTAAATTTAAAATTATTATAAAGTTTTTTAAGTTCATACAAAAACAAAAACTGTTTCAATGACTAATGAATTTCTTTTTGTAAAAATTTAATGTATACACATAAATTACTTATATACTCGTACATTTAAGTATACAGAAAAGTGATAGCTATTTTTCTTTAAAGCTTACCTATTTAGGGGAAGTATGAGAAAATGAGATGTGAAAGGAGAGAAATAAATTTAGGAGGCAATGTGTTCAAAGTGTGCAAAAAATTGGTAACATATAAAATCAAAATTTGTGTAGCAAAGGTATTATTAAAGATTTGTACTTTCTTCTCTTCCCTTTACATTTTTAAAGATAATTAAGTATCCCTAGGTCTTATTTACCTGCCCCTTTCTCTCCAATCTGTCCCAGCTATAAAGTTATAAAGAAGGGTGAGGTGAAGTTGAAGAGAAACACAGGGGAAAGAATTAAACACTGAAGCTACGCAGACAAATAATACATCAAGTGAAAGATATTTTGTTAAGGTTCAATATGACCCTGGTGGTCTCTTCTATAAAACACAAAGTTTGAAACTCAATATTCTGCTGCCTGTTTTTCAGTCACCAGTCACCAATCACCACCCCCACCCTACCCCATTCCTTGTTATTTGGTTGGATTGCTTTCTGTTGCAATTTTCTTACATAGGATGAAAAACTAGATGCTGTGTCAAAGAAAGAAAGCATATGTGGAAAAGATAACACATTCATTAGGAAATGAATCTATGTGTCAGGTGAATAGAATTAATGAAGAAAATTAGTATCTCTGAATTGTCCTGGAAATTTCATCACTTGGTTGACTTCCTGCCCGTTAGCATGCGGGGATGTGCCCCAGTCTTCATCTTAAAGGACGGTTCTTTTAATTTTCTCAAGTATAACTAGATCACAAAACCATGAACATATAAATTCAGCAGAGTATACCATAATAGAACTTGTATATCTAAAGTTTCCAGGTTTGAGTATCTAGAACTCTCAAGGAAGTATTATGACAGTAGTACACATTATAACTTAATGGTTCTGAAATGAATTCTGATATTCTAAATTTGTGTCGATTTTCCCAGAATTTTAATCAAGGGTCTGTGAGTTTCATTCTCTTTTGGGGAGGAGAGGGCTACCCATATATTCTTGGGATAGTGATGGATTTGGGGGTTTGTGGGCTGTCACTGTCCAGATACTAGACCCCAGGACTCTACCCCTTTTGCAGCACTAAAGAAACTTAGTTCTCCTCGCTCTCTGAAAGTACTGTTCCCATGAAACCTCATAAACATTTACTATAAATTTTTATGAAAATTATTTTAGCCTTTCCAGACAACCTTAAAAAATAACCTTAAAAAATCAAGGGTCTGGTATACAATATATAGATTAGAATGAGCCTAAACCAGATTCCATTCCTGCCACCACACAATCCCCAGAGCATCACTGGATGTAATCCTGAGAGACCCCAAGCAAATCAGGTTTTGTCTGGAGGCCCCCAGCATTACAGGGTGACCTAGGAATATTTAGAATTGTGAGGCACAAGCAGAATTCTGTCTTCTTACCCTGGTGTTGAAGAAAGGGGTGGTTTGCTGAAAGTATCTGGTGGGGCCCCGGACCTCCTGGACTCCTCTCTTAGGTGGTCACCTCTTTGAAAATAATGCCAAATACACATAAACTTAAATAAGTACCAGTGTAGAGCATAAACAGGGATAATTTGATAAATTTCTGTCCTGCATATTGTGGGTGCCCTGGGTGGAACTTGATGAAGACACATGCTCTACCATAGTCAGTGCAGCATTATGGCAGCAGCAAAATACCCTGAAAGCTATTTTGACTTTGTGTCTGTCATCCTAAATTTAAGGGCCTTTTTTTTGGTTTCTTCTGGTTACTTTCTCTACATGTACCAATGTAGGTCTTTCATAGCTATGAAATGAATCAATTAATGGGAGATTTCAGAAGATGGGATATATCTGTAGGTGTCTTCAATGAATTTTTTCTAAATAGTAGCGATTGCTTAGCTCAGTATTTTAAAACCCATCAGTACCAGGGGGACTTTCACAAATTGTTCCTCTGTATTTTCTAGGTATTTTTTAAAATTTAGTTTTGGGCGGATCACTGTCACTGTCCTCCCGTTGTTCATCGATTTGCTTGAGCGAGCCCACTAACATCTCCGTTGTGAGACTTGTTGTTACTGTGTTTGGTGTATCGAATACGACATGGGTAGCTTGTCAGGCTTTGTGCAGGCAAGATACTCTTGGTAGCTTGCCAGGCTCTCTGAGAGGGGCAGAGGAATCGAACTTGGGTTGGCCAATAATTCCTAAAAACATACCAAATGATTCTATCACATAACTGAGCGTGAGAAGCACCATAGGATTTTGATCACATTAATCAGTGTCTTTCTTCTTTAGCTTCTTTCTTGCTTACTTTCCTCATACCACATAAATAATAGTAACTGTGGAAGCAAATGAAAGTTAGTAAGCTTCTACAGTCAAGAAAATGTTTAAGGAAGGCTGTATATTTCTCTGTTTCCTAGAGGTTCACTATGCATATATTAAAGTGATGTATATGACCAGAATTTCTGCTGCATCTGCGTGCAATGCCAGAACTAGAGAGCTCTTCCAGCAAGCTGATGGAAAATGGACTCTGGGCAGACAGCCATGCAGGCTTTACACATCAATACCGTGTGTTTTAAACCAGCTCTTTCAAAAACCAACTGGTCTCTAGAAACAACACCAGAATAATGTAGGTGACAGAGAATTTCCCTGGCCTAATTAAGGAAGCAAGTTAGTATCAAGGAAGTAGAGTCTCATAACACATTAATCATAAGGTGTTTAAACAGCTCTAACATAGCACTTGTTTCTCCTCTCGGCCTATCAGAAAGAGAAAATTTAAAAGGTGTCACAAACAGGAGGGACAGACCTTGTCTTTCCTTGGATCTTTGCAAGGAAGGAAAAGTGGTGTCTTCTGTGCTCTGCAGAGAACTCTGAATACAATCAAGTCTTAGTGCTGACAGATTTCTCCTTCACCCCACCCTTGGCACCAGGCCAGAAGCTAGGCTTCAAAGTATATCTGAGTGAAAGTTCATTTTCGCTTTATCAACAAACATGAGTGTAGCCAAGTAATTCTGAATTACCCTTATATAAACAATGTTTATCTGTTATTTCCCTTTGAAAATAACTATTGTGTTTTTTGAATAAGCAAACAATATATTTTTTCTTTCTTATTCCTGACATGTTTTCCACCAGTTAAACCTAATTTTGAAGGGCTTCAAATTGGAAAAATGCTTTGTATATAAATGAGAAGGCAAACACAAAGAGAAGTAGTCTCTGTAGTTGAGTATTCCAGAGTTTTCTGATAAGAAATTTTGCCGCAAAGTAGTTTTCTCCTCTTTAAACTTTAGTTTCATTAATGGTAAAATGGATGGGTTAGACCTAACATGTAGAAGAATAAAAATAAAGTGAGAAAATGTATTTAATAATAAAACTTAAAAATTCTCTTCTAGCCTTGGTTAATATCCTTGGTGAATAAACAGATTGGAAGTATCTACCTTGTCCAGTGCTTCCTTGGTCGACGATTCAGGAGTAAGAATTGGAATAAGCTTCAAAGATAAACACACACACACAAAACACTTCAAGAACTTTAGTATTGAGATTAAAAAAAAAATCAGGCAACATATTTACCCTGCATCAAACTCAAAGTGAGAAATATCGTTGCTTTTTATTTGGTGCAGTCACCACCAGAGTGCCAGCTAACCTCCACCAATGCCTCAAGGGTCCTACCATACTTTTACCACATCTAAGCTCACTTCTGTAGACAAACTCCCAAGTTCTATGCCATCGGCTATTTGTTACTGCCTTGCTATGCTTCTTTATACCTCACTAAGAGAGACATCATTCTGCATCTATCCCTCCTTCTGACTGATTTCATTCAGCATGATGTCCTCTAATTCTATTCATGAAGTGGCAAATTTTATGACTTTATCTTATAGTTGAGTGGTACTCCATATATTTATACACACATTGCATGTATATATATGTATACATATACATATATACATATATACATAAACAATCTTTTTCCAGTTATCTTCCTGGGACATTTATGTCATTTTCAGATCTTGACTACTGTGAATAATGCTGCTGCAATTAATGGAGGAGAGCTACAAAGAAAAGAGATTTATAGCCAAACTTTGTATAATAATCACTAATTTGAAATAACAGTGGGGAGAGTGGGGAGGTACAATGGGTAGGGTGCTTGCTTTGCATGTGACCACCCAGGCTTTGATCTTTGGCACTGCATATGGTCCTTCAAGACCTGGAAGGATTGGTCCTTTAAGACAGAACCAGAAATAAACCCTGGTATGGCCCCCAAGCAAGAACAGTAAATAGATAAATAAATTTTTTTTGAGGTACAGTTGTAGATTTACAATTTTTTGTGCTTGGGTTTGATTATACAATTATCAGATACCCATCCCTCCACCAGTGCCCATTTTCCACCACCATGGATAATATCCCCCCCCACCCCCATCCCCCCATCCCCCCCTGCCTCTGTGGCAGGGCAATCCCCTGTGTTCTCTCTCTCCTTTTGGGTGTTGTGTTAAATAAATTTTTTAAATAAATGAATAACAGGGAGGAGGGACAGAGAGATGGTGAAGTTTTCAGTGCAATCTGCAGTACTACATAGGGTCTCCTGAGCCTCGTTAGAAGTGATTCCTATGTACAAAGCCAGGAGTAAGCCTAGGTTTATACCAGAGAGTGTGCCCCTCAAAAAAAAATACCAGAGACATAGTACAGGGGTAAGGTACTTACCTCACATGCAGCCAACCCCAGTGTGATACCCAGCACCACATATTATCACTTGAGCAGATATCTGAGCACTGAACTAGGATTAATCCCTGAGCACTGCTGAATATGTCCAAACTCCCCCAAAAGAGACTATCAGAGTATGGACACTGCCTAAAGATTTATTTGTTATGGTGAAATATTAGATATTAATTCTAAGTGCTTTAGGCTTCATTAGTGAATTGCCTCATTTTCTCCTCTCAGAGAAACTTACAGTGCTCCTGTGAGCACTGCTAATGTGCTAAGTTTGCCTTTCACGTTTCCTTTGTCACAATTCCCCAAGTCAATCTTGGTTACTTATAAGTCAAAACTCCTGGTGATTCTGGACTTTTTTTTTTAAGTCAATTACTTGCTTCTCTATTTCGCCTATAACCTTTCCATATTTTACTATAGAGCATTGTTCTTTGCTTAAACACAGAAAGACCATTAATGTTATGGTCTTGGGAGTAGATTGACTCTGAAAAATATCTACTCTGGACATCAGTGATAATTATTCGACCCAGCTGCTGAAGTTCCTAATACCCCACCGAGGGAGGTCCCTGAGTAGGACTGGGTTGGACTCAAGCAAAGCAAAGCTACAAAAGCATCGAACTGGGAAATCTAGAAAGCATGAAAACATGGTCTTGATGCAAGCTGTTATGATTTAAGAGACAGACCCCCATGGGAAAGGGCAAGCTGAATTGGCCTAAAGACCTAGTCTGCGATTTACAGTCCGGCAGCCTTACCCTCAGAGCCCAGAGAACTAAGTTTTGGAATCTGTATCTCTTGCTGTGTTTATTCAAAGAACTGCAAGTATTAATAAGAGGTAAACTTAATTGTTTAATATGTATAACTAACGTGAAAGAGAAAATCAATACAGATGTCCCTGGGTGGACAGAGTATCTCCTTGAGTTAATCCCCCCAAGAGAATTGCCTCCATTGAAACACTTTAACTCTGTAAATGATCAGTGTTATGTGGACACACATCACATACATATCAGGTCATGTGGACACACCAACATACTGTCCAATGCCTCAAACCTCTTCAGATGTGCTATAGTAAAGCTAACAGCTCTGCACTAAATGAGCCATTTTGACCATAATCTTGTGGTCCTTTGTCTCCTGGTTATTCTGCTGGGGGACCTGGGGAAGTGGTTCTCAGCCACCAACACACCCTTTGTGCACCCACATTTTGAACTTACAGTGAGGGACACACCCAACAGTACTCAGGACTAACTCCTGGAACTGTATTCAGGGGTCACTTCTGGTGGAGATTAGGGCACCATGTCAGGTTGGGAAGACAGCCAGGACTGGCTGCCCACAAGGCAAGCACCTTCACCAATATGAAGTCTCCTCAAGCCTACTCACTGATTAAGCTCGAGTCTATTTTATTCCTCAACGACAAAAACAAAATAATAAATGAATTAATACACAAATGATCTCGAGTTTGCAGACTCCATTTTTGTTTCTTTGAAGAGGGATGTTAATTGTCAGTGTGCAGCTCAAATTTCTTTGTCACATTAACTTTTTATATGCTTTCAGATCTTTGCTGCCATTAAAAGTGTTTGAAATTTCTCTCCTAGTTCACTGAAATGCTTAACTGGTGACAAATATTTAAAATCCTTCAACTGATTTCACTGAGACATTTTGAATCTCATTATATTGTAACATGTTATTCAAGACCAAACTCCAGCTCCTTAAGGTGTGCAGAAATCAAATTGAAAACAGAATTAGCCACATGGATATGGCTATTTCTGTGAAAAGACTCTAACTTGTTCTCTGAATTGCTCTTTAAATTGCTGTTGTTTCTCAAATATTTGCTGATCTCTGCAGAGCAGCTTTTGTGTATTTGCTGGCAGGATAATTCCAAATATAGAGAGGCACTAGATAAACAAATCAAATTTCAGTAACACTTCATTAAATGCAAGGATGTAAAAGTTCATTCAATAAATATGAATGCAACAAACTTACCCATAACTATGTGACTTGTTAAAAGATATAGGAGTCTCAAATATTATTCTTAAATATAAAATTCAAACATTCCTAGTTATATATATTTTTCCAAGAAAATTCAATGATTTACCAAATTTGATTCTGACAAAAGTATATGTTTGAATTCACTTTCCAAATCATTTTAGTAAAAAATAACTATTTGTTGTCAAATTAATATAAATTGGGGAAGAATAGGATTTTTTCTTTAAAAGTAATGGGAAGGAATTTTTTAATTTCTTTTTGTTTAAATCATTGTATTCCTATAGACAGGGGAGAAATTATGTGCTATACCAAATATTTCATGGCATAAACTATATTTCTCATTCAGTTGAATAGTTTTTTCCCAATATTCCTGAAAAACATGTGAAAACACGATATTTTTTTTTGCTACAGTTTGTTAAAAAAAGGAGTAACTATCTTAAAATTGATATGTAAGACAATATCCTTGAAGCATCATTTTAAGTGGTGAGGATTTGGAGTTAAATGGTTCTCTCCTGGAGAATGAATGAGAAAAATGTGAATTATGTTCAACATAACTATAGAGCTCATAAATTCTGTGGATTAGCTGACATAGTGCATTATAAACTGACTTTAAAGACATAATTTTTAATAAAATAGACGAAAGATGAAAAAGCATGACACATAAAATAGTATACTGTATATAGATATTTTATCTATCTATCTATCTATCTATCATCTATCTATCTATATACCTCTCAGTATATATAGATATATATCTCTCTATATAGAGAGAGCCTATAAATCAAAAAAAGTGCATTGACTGAGTAGCAAGATGAATTAATTACAAGTCTTACAAATATACCATGTTTTATAAAAAGGTGTGTTTTAATCCTCCAACATATGTTGGTCAAAAAATGCAAAAAGGGGCTAGAGAGAAAATACAGGGGTTAAGACACACGACTTGTATGCAGCCCAGCATCTGGGAGTCAGCCCCTAAGCATCTCTGGGTCTAACCTTGGATTTGCCTGAACTCTGCTGGAGTGGCCCTGGAAATTTCCTCTGAAGACTCAAGCAACACCATATCTTTAGACCCTAGCATTGGAATACAAGCCAAGTTGGCCAAGTATTGCTTAGAAGGATCCTTGAGACTCCAGAACACCATTTGAAAGCTCCCCCAACCCGTTCATAAGCTAGCATCCATATTTTGCATGTAGTCCCTTGTGATTTTTGTCTAGCACTGCATAAACCCCCAGCTCCACAAGGAGTGTCCCCCAAACACTGAGTATTCCCTCAACAGCTATGGTTTGCACATAAATAGTATTACAAAATAAATAAAACAAACAAAGATGTAGGCACATTGATGTCTTAACATGCCTTTCCCTAGTCTTATTTGTAGCCCCAGGGATTGAATTCAGAGCCTTATATGTGCAAGGCATAATCATTCTTAGTTTTTTTGTAGCATCTTGCCACAGAAACATTTGTGTGGATGAATGCTCTGACCTATGAAGGAACATGTTTTTGTGGTGTGAAAAAGTCTATTTCTGAAATAAGGTAATTGATATTATGAATAAACATAACTTCTTTTTTTTTTCAAAATGAAATTCCTCATTGATTTTCAAGAATTTCTTCAAAGTTCATGAAGTGATCAAAGACAGAAATGTTGTTTACAATGAAGAATTCCATACCTCACTTCATACCTAAAGTCTTTGAGATGAAAAAGTAGGGAATTTTAATGAGACATCCCCACCTAAGAGGTTCTTATGCCATGGAAGTTTAGGAAACCACTTGTAGAAGGAAGGAAGATTAAAGTATAATTCATTCTATTTCATGTTCCTTTTCATAAAAAAAGATAAGATGTTTTGGGGTAGACTTTATAAAATATTTTTCCTGCATAAGAAATTCATACTTCCTTTCTTCTCATCACTGCTTTTCATTCATGTCTTCTCATTTATATTTAATCCAAATTAAAATAAGGGATAGATATATATTAGTATATATTTTGTTTTATTGTTGAAGATAATAAATCTAAAACCATTGGAAATAAAGCTAAAAACAGAATAGTAGTTATGTTCTTCTATGATATCTATGAAGATTTCTTTAATAAATATACCATTGAATGTACCATTTGAAAGTCCTTTTCAATTCAGTACTGTTGGAAAGTCAAAGAAACAAAAGCATTCACTGATAGAGTTGAACGAAGGTATTAGTAATAAAATGCTAGCATATAACACTAATGTTGTATCTATATACATATGAATATTTATTTCACTAACAGTATATACTACATGAGGATTTTGAGCAAGAGTAATGATTTTGAATTGCAAGTTCATTTCAGGCAAAGCTAAAATTCATTGCTCATAGCTTGAAAATTTTCATTTATGCTGGTGGGATAGCATAGAAATGCGTTTCTAACAATGTCTAGTTTAAGTAGATAGGATTTAATCAGGCATGCAATGATCAAGTTGTTGTGACTTGTGACACTAAGCTCTTTTGACATTAAAACTTTGGGCATTTTGACCATGGTGCCAGAACTTGGGATTTGCAATCTAACCCCTCCACCTCCCTAATTTTCTCTTTCCAGAAACTCAAAGAATAGTTACTTACACAACTGACACACACATATTGATTACATGCCTGTGTATGAATGAATAGGCCTCTCTCTAAAAGGATAAAAAAATGAATCCTTAGGTGCATTATGAAAAATAATAAAGACTAAACCTTTTGAGGCTGGAAAAAAAACTAAACTTCTTGCCAGTAAGTTAAAGCTGGAGTATCCCCTTTGTCACAGCCAAATTTATGACATGAATCAAACACTATAAAAAGTTAAGTTGCATCCTGCCATTAAGGAGAATTAATATTTTTCAGTGGTATGTTAACCAACATATTTCCAGTGTCTCTTGTTAAAAGCAGATTGTTGACTTTTCATCATGGTGTGCCAAACATTTTCATTGAAACCCTAACAGGACTTTCATCTTAGAACCATTATTTCTTAATGGACTTGGATAGGAGTAATGTAAAGGAATGGCTTTGCTTTGCAGCACTGTGGCATGTGGCAGTGGCCCATCATTAGTCCACTGGGCCTTGCTGAATCATTACACATGTAGACACGTAAGGCATTTCCAGAGTGACTTGATTCTTTTTTCCTTGAAGTATACTTCATGTTTTATCTATTATGCTAAAACAATATAGACCTTATTTCTACTTTCATGTATCTTTATTATGATTCATCTGATTCTGCTATTCAGTAAAAGCCATAATAAGTAAAATCAGTCACACGCACATTTTATTTTTGTTTTATAGTTTAAATTGAAGACATCTATTTGTGGTATTCTTTTCTGTTCTTAGGAAATAAACGTCTTTGTAAAAATCTTAAGCTCCAATAATTTAATGACACTTAAATGATATAAATTGTTTAGATTCTCTTTATATATATGTATAGACACACATATATGTATATGTACATATATATATATTTCTTTACTGTTGCCTTAAAGTGAATGGCAATGAGTGGAACTATAGCAAAAATAAGTCAAAAATTAGGAAACAAAAGAAGTGCTTTAAAATAGAATACATCCTTTTTCTGGGTCCTTCCATTTGACTAAATTTTGAAATATATAGTGTAAAAGGACGGTTATAATATAGCTAGAGTTCTGATGCCAACAAGCTCTAATTTGCACAATAGTTCTTTTCTCCTAAGTACATATTTATAGTCAATGACAATTGCATATAGAGATGGAAATTTTGACTTTTGGCTTGTATTCTCACTGGAATGAGTTGGCCAATAGCTCTATTGAGTGTTTTATGACGTGCTTACTCAAATTGTAAGTTATGACCATAGACCACATCACTGACTGAAACCAGCAAACTTAGAGTCACCTCAAGTGAGTTATCAAAGTCAGATAAGCTTCTGAAATACCCGAGTGCTTAGGAAAAGTTATTATCCAGGAAGTAGTACTTATTATAAAATCTGCATTTTTATAGAACTTAATATTCACTTACAGCAAGTTTTATGCTTTGAAAAAACATAAGCATTAAATACACATTATAAGATCCCTCATTTGGAACATAAAAATCACCATTTGATTTTTACTCCTAGAAAACAAAAGTCATCTATATTTCTGTAAATATGTTATTCCTATTCTGCTGTTTTGGATTAAAAGTTACAGAGTTTTAGAACAAAAATGATTAAACAAGGAAAGTTATCAATATTGCTCAGTAAGAAATTCAAAAGTTGGACATTCCTGGTGAGAAATTGTGTAGCACAACCTTGCAGCACCCTCTCAAACAATTCGGTCATTTGCTTTCTCTCATAATTTTAGCTTCTTAGCACACAAAGATGTTCAAGGCAAGGGCAAAAGTGATTTGACCTGTTCATAATTTCCATTCTTTACCTCAATAAAAAAATGTTTCTAAAAAATTCATCAACAAATTTCACCTTCAGTTTGCTACTTATGCATTTGTACTTTTTTGGTTAATAAATGGAACATATGTAATCTAGATATAGCATTTAGTAAGTTGAAAAAAAAATGAGTCAAGCTTTCTATTGTGCCTTAGCAGGCAGGCGGTTTAACATGTTTACTAAATGGTACAGTCAGGAACTAACCAGAGCAGATGCTGGGACAAATCAGAAATGATGCCAAGTGCAATGACTGAAAACATGTTCAATTGAGAATTGGCTAAGTTGACTTGTCTTTATTTAACCTTTCTAGCTGTTAGGGGGGGAAAGGTCATTAGAAAGAAAGGAATGGAAAACTAGACAGTCTGTCCTCTGCCTGAATGTCAGTCTTTTTGAGGGCAAATGGTACGCTTGAAATAGTAGTTTGAAACTCCATGCTGGAAATTAGAGATGAAAGTCATGACCTAATCCCTAATATCCAGCACAGTACTTGAAATACAAAATCACTCTATTATGATGAATTAATCAAATAGTTATAGTCAATCATAATAAATCTGGAATTTTTGAAATATAAAATTAAGACATGCTTTTCAATTTAAGAAAGTCTCTTTCATAGGTCACATTCTTTAATTGCATTTTCCATAGTTTCCATTCATCAAGCTTTCACTTGTCTTTTTGGGAGAGTAGAATTAAAGTTGATAAGAACATTTTATTCTGAATATGGTAAAGCGCATATCCATTTTGCATCAGCATTCTATGGTTGGGGCGATCTGTTATTTCATTGTTGAGTGACATAAATGTAAAATAAAAGTTTCAAAAAGAGTATAAGTATATACTCTTGTGGTAATTTTGAAGATAGGAATAATGCACTGTATTCTATTTTAACAAAACCTATTTATGCATTCTCTTTGGGAAGTTAGATTTTGGCTACACCTCCTAAGTTTATACAACAAAAATTAAAGTTGTCTTTAAGAAATAACTTGTTTTATATAAAAATATAGCATGTTTTAAAATATGTTCAAATGAAAAATTATGCTAATCAGATTGCCTTAAAATTATAAGAGAATGTCAGTAGTTACGAAACAAATACGTCTTTAAGTAGATCTAAAATAAAGGCAGGAAATATTTTAAGATTTTTTTTTAACTTTAAAAAATAAGGCAACAGCAGCAAAGAAAAAAAATAAGGAATAAAGGAAACTTTGAAAACGTGATTTGAAAAAAAGTAAAAGGCCCAGAGAACACTATTAATGCAATATTTGATGTGCTAAAATACTTTTAATTATTTCAGAATTCAAACCTGCTTTCGCTTACTTGAAATTGTTGCATAACTCAAAAGTGCCATTATAATTCAACCCAAATGGTAGGGCACTTCAATGAGCTGGTGGAATTGATTCAGGACATTAAAGAGATGCCGGCAAAGTTATAAATCGCTATTCTAATCGGGAGTGAAGAGGTTAATTCAAGATTCTACTAAAAACAGCCTGGCAGAAATGTTTCCAGGGATGTACTCTTTTTTTTTAACTTCTTCCTAGCCCCCTTTTTTCTTTTTTTTCCTTCTTTTTTTCTTTCTTTTTTCTTCTCTCTCTCTCTCTCTTTTTTTTTTTAACTCAGTAGGGGTTTAGCGAAGGGGTTTGGAAGGGAAGGAGAGGGCTGGTTCCAGGCCCCTTGCATTCCCCAGAGCACCGTTAAGGAAGGGGGAGGGCTTCCTGCCCAGGCAGCCATCTGTAACATTCTGTGAACAGCAGGAACCCTGGCTGCTCCGGTCAGAAAGACCAGGGTGAAGGAAGATTCCGTCTTTATATTCAAAGACAAAAGTGAAGGAGTTTTCCCCTCTGAACTTCATACTAGTCTCTCTGAATCTGTCTCATCTTTCCTTGCTTATAATGAGGATGAGCCATGGAACAGGCATTATCAGGAACTCTCGGTAAACAGCTTCTCAAAAGGGTCAAAATAGTCCTAGGAAGGAGTCTGGCTTGACCACTACCAAAACACCCCGCCTGTCTCCTGGAATGTCCTGGCAGCAAGCTGGGAATGTCATCATCCCAACTAATGTCACACTGTGGAACACTTTTTGGGATCAGTGGACGTGTGTCTGATGTTCCTAAAGTTACTGCTTTCTAGGCTTGAGTCAATTAGAATTGGCTTTTTGGAAAGTGGTGTCATTAAAACCTATTTTATGAAAGTTATTTTTGTGTCTATAATTTGGGGCTCACATGTCTGTTATTTCCTCCAGTCCTTGTACAATATGGCGTGAACAATATGCTGCCTATGGAAAGTAGTAAAGAGTGACAATGGAAAAAATAACAAGGCCTTTTTAACTTTCAACATCTGGAGAAAACACTTTTAAGGAAATGTTAACAAATAGGTACAGGACTGATAAACTATACACACACACACACACACACACACACACACGTATATATGTGTGTATATAAACTGCCTTTTAGAGGCAAAAGCAGTAAGAACAGAATTCTTGAAGTTAGTTTTACCACAAAAATATGATTCAAAAATACAAAAATGATCTGATTCAGGAAGATTTTATTCACATCTTTTCTGAAGGTCGGCTCAATAAGTAATGTCAAATCCCCAAAGCACAAAGGTACAAAAACATTTTCTCAGAAAAAAAAAAAAAAGCACAGGATTCAATTTTCCTTTTCTTCCACTTTTCAATAAAAACTTTTTTTTATTATATTTAACTTTCTCTCAGCAGATGAAAGAAGTGAACTAATTCTAATATAGAATATGAAACTTAAAAAATAAGGAATGAAGATGCAAGATATTTTTCAATACAGAGATAAATATTAGGATGAGCACTACAGTTAATGTAGCTTTGTAAATATGAATATACTGTAGTCTTATGCACCAAAATAACTTAAAGACGAAATATGCTTCAAGGGAAAATAAATCATAATGAACATCTACTACTGTAATACTAAAAAAAAAATTGTGGATACATTTCAACAGTTTTCCACTCCAATTTTTCACATTTTTATATCATATGGTAATTATAAGTAAATATTCCCATATGGTGTGTTTTTATTTTTGACCCTGAAACAATTTTTAGGATATCAATATAAATTCATTTGTAAAGTATTTGGCATCAAAATTTGAAAATACAAAATCAAATGTAATTGTTGCCTTTTTCTTATGGTAGCCTGGTATTAAGATGAGAAAAAGAAAATATAATTTGAAAGTGAATATAGTATGTCAACAAAATGCATTAATACAATGTTGGAAATTGAAAAATCAGATATATAGAAATTTTTTTTTAAGCTTTAGAAAATAATTCGGTTGCATCTAGGTGGTTGGGACTAGTGCATAAATGGTGAGAGGACCCTTAAAAGCAAACCCAGAGGCACTTCCTGAGATTCTTATGTCCATTAATCTTGGTGTCAATGTCCAGAGCCAACCTCTGAGTTTTAATGTATTAGAAATTTTATTTATTTTTAATTTTTTGAGTTGGGGAGGTCACATTCAGCAGTGCTCTGAGATCACTCCTGGCAGTTTGTATAGGATCATATGTGGTGCCAGGGATCAAACCTAGGTCTGATATGTGCAAGGCAAAAGATCTATAATATCTGTAATATCTCCCTGTCCTTTCACTTCATTTCAATATTTAGGGACTAAAGGGCTAGTACCACAATCAGAATTATAACACCACCTTAAAATTCAAGAAAAATGGTGTTGTAAACTTTTACAATTATATAGTGGCAAATAATTATTATAATAAGGTGGTTTGCCATGATCCAGATAAGTGCAGTTAATACACTTTCAGTGAGAACATACTGTCCAGAATTATAATAGTCTGATTAAGGGTTAGAGAGATAATATAGTGGGTAGGGTGCTTACTTTGCATGCCTCTGACCCAGTTTGATCACCAACACCCCATACCGTCCCCTAAGCGCCATCAGCAGTGAGCCCAGGCAAGAGAAAATCCTGAACACAGTCAGATATGGTCCCCAAATAAAACATAAACAAACCATAGTCCAATTTTTTGTGGGCAGCACAATAGCAAATATCCCCACTTTAAATAAATTAACATATTAACATTGAAGTAACCAATGGAGGGGTCTGTAATTCATTTATTGTCTTTAAGGAAAGTATAAGTACATTGAATTATGTATTATTCTAAAGAACAAGTCTCAGCAATTTTATTTCCTCCATTTCTACATATTTGTGGGCATTTTTTGTTTTATATAACTTCTAAGTACTGACAACATAGTTTACTTTTTATTAGTTGGCTTGTTTTAAGATTGCTAAGAAAAATAATTATTGCAACAATCTAAAGCTAATGAAAACCGTTATTTTTTTCTAGACAAGCATATGCTGTTCATGTTCTCTGAGCTATTTTTATGTGCCAATGAAAGATTGTAAAGTATACAATAGGTATGTCTACATTCAATGAACTACTTTATGTTGCCTATATGGTTAATCCATAAAATCCCTCAATTAAATAATAACCCTTATTTTATGATGAGGACGCTCAGATTGAACATTTTCTAGTACCACTTCTATGGTAAAGAGAGAGAAATCATTTGAACTAGGTCTGTCTCTAACTTCTTAGTAGAATTGCAAAGTATTTTTCTATTTTCCCCTAAAACTAGGAAAGCAGTCTCTTCAAAAATTAACCGTATAGTTCAATTTGTCAATCTATTCAGATAAATTGAAAGCAGGGTCATAAAGTAAAATGTTTACACTCATGCTTGCAGCTCGCATTAGATAAAATATAGAAACACTTCAATGTCCGTAGACACATGAATAGATAAACAAAATGTGATGTATAAATACAATGGAATCTTGTTCAGCCTTCAAGAGAATTTAAAAATATAACATAAAGCAACATTATCTTTGTCTTAATTTTATCCTTCATGATTAACTATATAAACTCACATACATAGATACATATGTATATATATTTAATTAAAAGTCCTATTAAATGTTAAAAATATTTAAAAGGATTCTCTGATTTAAATCATTGAATTTGCTTTTTAGCCATAAACACATTTTACACATTATTAAACAAGTTATTCAAAGGAATGTTGTGGGGATTACAATCTTGGTTTTGCAGAACTTGAATATCAAGTCCAGAACTTTTCCTTGGGCAACTTAAGGACACTTGACTCTCAAAGAGAGAACTGAGCTGACTGAATCATAACAGTTTTTTTCTGAATTAAGTGGACCCCAGAAATTCTGAGACAAATGTGTCACTGTTTTAAAGAATTAGGTAACATCTTCTCAATATGAAGGTGAAGGTAACACCTTTCAAATTTAGGCTTAAATTTTAGAAAAAACACATGTATCCCTTCTCCTACGCTCAAAAATTCAGGCCACAGATATTCATGTCAGACATTTCACATCTATTTATCTACATGAAACTTATCCTCTACACATTGTATTCTTAACAGACTTCCTTTCTTTAGAATGGAAAATATTTGCGTAATAAACGAAAGTATTTTATGAAAGTCTAACTTATAACTCAGCAGCATATGCTATAAGCAAAAAGGCTGGCAATCTAACCAGCAGATTTACCAACTGCAAGACATACTACACCGGCTTTGATCATGTTTGTTAAAATGCAGCAGCAAATAATTTGCAGAGAAAAAAAAAAGAGAATGCTCTCTATTGGGAGGCATAAAATTAATACCTTCTAAACTCTGGCTGATTATTTATAAAAGCAGTGATTAGAGATTCCCAATTTCATTTTAGTAGTGCTACTATGGTGGGATAAATAGTACAGCTGATAGGATGCTTGTATTGTGTATAATCTACCCAGGTTATATTCCCAAACTCGCCAGGAGTAACTCTTGAGCACAGAGGCAGTAGTCAACTTTGAACACAGCTGTGGTCACAAGACTTAAGACCAAAACAAATAAAAAAATGGAAGTGTTGAAATTGGAATACTCTAATCTAATGTGGTATTAAGTATTATCACAGAAAAATGACATCATTATTTTTCTTTGTTTTGATGGGCTGGAGCAATAGCACAGAGGTAGGGCATTTGCCTTATGCGCGGCCAACCTGGCCAAGCCGGGTTCGATTTCTCTGCCTCTCTCGGGGAGCCCGGCAAGCTACCGAGAGTATCTCTCCCGCACAGCAAAGCCTGGCAAGCTACCCGTGACATAATCGATATGCCAAACACAGTAACAAGCCTCAAAATGGAGACGTTGCTGGGCCCGCTCAAGCAAATCGATGAACAGGAGGACAGTATTTGTTTGTTTGTTTGCCATAGTCTATTGGAAAACAAGTTAAATAATAGATATGCTTCACAATTGATGCAGTTAATTCTGTGTACATTTTTATTGCTACTCAGCCATTTAGCTAAGATCAAGCGTAATATCTGTTCTTATCAGCTTAATATAGCATATATTTTCCTTGGGCAATAGAGGATAAATCCTTATTCATGTACCCTTTTGTGTTTACTGTGCTGCAATATTTGAACATAGATTCTTCCTCCACTTGGGGATATTTCATTAAAACACTGTGATTTCAAATCACTGATAGTTGAGTTTCAGGCATGCAATTTCCCAGCCTTATCCCAACACGGGTGTTAACTTCTCTGCTCTAATGTCTCAGGATCCCTCCCATCTCCCCAAGCTTTCTCCTTGACAAGCACATTTTATAATTTATTTGTTGTACTTTGTATCTCCTGCTTTCAGTGCTATGGTTTAGATACATCACACCTCTACACCACCTATGTTCCAAAGGTCCCTGCCTCTGTTACCTCCATGTCCTCTTCTTATACCCCTGCCACTTCTTTACTTCTCTGGAGTACTGTAGCACTGTCCTCTCATTGCTCATGGATTTCCTAAGTGGGCACCAGTAACATCTCCAATGTAAGACTTGTTGTTACTGCTTTTGGCATACCTAGTATGTCATGGGGAGCTTGCCAGGCTCTGCAAAGTGGGCAGGATACTCTCAGTAGCTTGCCTGGCTCTCTAAGAGGGAAAGAGAAATCCAACCCAGGTTGGCCACGTGCAAGGCAAACACCCTACCCACTGTGCCCTCCTAAATTCTATAACCTAGCGATCAAGTAATTCAGATATTGCTTGATACCTTGCATACCCTTGTCCTGTTATTCTAAATAGCGATACAGGAGGAGCTGAGGCTCAGAGAACCTGGTCACTTTAAATCTCTGCTCATAGAATAGGTAGCCAATCAGAATGTAGAATGGGATGCTGGAAGTGGAATTTGGCAGCAAATAAAAGGGAACCCCCAGCCTTGTATCTCCCCCTCACTCTGAGCACATGTTCTCTGGACTCTCTCCTCCCTCCCCTGATCAGGAAGGGTGGGGCACCCAGAAACTGGGCCCAATACAGGCAGGTCACTTAGTTTCAGATAGGGGCAGAAAACAGGTAGGGCTCTGATGCCCGGAATAGCTCAGGTACTGGCAACGTGCTGGCAAGTTTCTGTTGTTCAGGTAGTGACTTGGTACCGTGCACAGGAGTCTTGCCGAGGTTCACATGGCCATGTCCGGAAACTAGAAAAGCCAGAACAGGAAAACAGGAACTTCTGGGGTACAATTGGGAGTCCCAGCAACAGATACAGAGCCCAGAGATCTCACCCATACGCATGGGGCCATGCCAGAGACTGGGAAAGTGTGTGTGGGATGGAGAAAGCAGTGGAGGACAGGACCTGGCCATCATTCACAAGAGACTAGTAGACTGGGTAGGACAAGTCAAGGAAGTTTTTTGCAGGATCTGACAGCATCAAGGACAGGACTGGTGACGTTGTTCAGGGATAAAAAGAGGCCTGGGTATCTGGGGAGAGACTCAGACCCATCTACCTTTTCAGTATAATAAATTTTCAATCTTCTGAGTTTTGTGTGCAAATCTTTCATAGAATTCTGAAGAACCCAGCAGCGCAGGATAATCCACTTTCACACTAACAAAATCACAAATAGGGGAAATCATCTTCCATGTGTCTTTCTTCTTCTGACTGAACCCCATTTTACAGATGACAAGGTTGAAGAGGTTTGGCTTGCTGGTAAAAAAAAAAAATTGAAGCCTTGGAGTCCATGCCCAGTACCAAGAGGACTCTCAATAAATGCGTTTGTTCAAAAGATCAAGGGTTACTTCCTGAATGTCCTTGTTTTCCTCAAATGCTTTTCAGCAACAACTGAGTTTAAGAAGAAAAAAAAAGAGGGGGTAGTAATTGAATGCTCTTGTGTCGCTGTTTACTGTCTCCCTTTTAAATAAGAACACATTGTACATCCACTTCTCAGCAGCATTGCAGAATATCACTAATTTAGGCTTCGTTCAGGAAATAAATAGCAGGTTATAATATGACCTTGGGAAGCTCGAATACATGTGTATACATACCAGCGTGAATGTACATAAGTCTCTTTGCTTTACCCAGTCACAACAATTACTACAAAAGCTTCAGTCACTTCATTTTGGCAAAAGAAATGATAGGTCTGGGAACCAAATGTTTTCCTTAAGTGTGTTTTTCTGTTAGATCATTAGATTTTTTTTTCTCTGTGCTTAACAGATGTGTAGAAATTAATTGGATCTGGAGTCATTAATATTTTGGTAATATGAAGAACGTTGTCCTTCCTGTGAATAAAAAAAAACATTATTCAGTTAGTTAGTATTTCCTAATATAAACACAGTACTATACAATATTTCTAAATGCATTATTTCCCTGCCTTATAAAATATTTTCTGTGCTTTTAATTCCCCTTTTAGCCTCTGGAAACCTAAACAAACAAACGAAGTCTATCAGGCAGAGAATAGAAAAAAAACTCTTTATTTTTGCATTCTTCTCTATTGACTGATTAAACTCAGTTCAAGCCTTCCTGGAGAAGCAGTGAGCAGTAATTCTACTTCACTGGACACTGTAATAATACTAGAACGTGTGCTATGTCATCATACACTAATCACTGTATGGAATAACAGGAAGGGACATTGGAGATTACCTAGTTTAATTCCCCTACTTTAGAGAGGAGGAAATCGGGGTCTAGAGAGGGAAGTCCCCTGCACAAGGTCACAAGTATAATTAGGGACAGACCATGTTTATTTATATTAATATGATTCAACCTTCACCGTTCTACAAACAGCTGGTGGCCTGTGATGGAAAAAAATGGTTACAAAATTGCTACATGAAAAAAACCCAACCACTTATTAGCTCAACTTATTCAGTCAACATTCAACAAGCATATACTAAGCCTCCCTCTATACAAGACAGCAGGCTAAGTGTTGGGGATTTGGAGCTAAGATGAAGTCTCAGCAGACAAAAGCTGTTCTTCACTTCCATAGGTAGTAATCAGAGTGAGTTGGTTCTTTTTTTTTCTTTCTTTCTTTTTTTTAATCTCCGGGGTTACTCCTGACTGCACTCAGGAATTACTTCTGGGGGTGCTTGGGGGACCGTATGAGATGCTGGGGATTGAACCCGGGTCAGTCTTGTGCAAGGCAAATGCCCTACCCACGGTGCTATTGATCCAGTCCCACGAGTTGGTTCTTAAGCAAAAGTCTTTGAGGGCATTTCATGGATCCCTGGGTATTGCACTAAGATAATGGCTTAGAAAATTCAAAGGCCTGGTCATTAATATTTCCAGTCAAACACAGCTGCCACCTATTAGTAATGCAACCAGGGGAGACAACCTGTGAGTACAAAAATACCCTAGACACTGATTCACATACTCAGTTGATCCTTGGATTGCCATTTTCTTTAGACTTTCTACTCTCAAAAACGTTATTATTCTAAAATATTCTAAATTCTAGAATTTAGAGAGATCAAGATTGGAAGTTTCTTCACTAAAGTAGATATGCTTAAATATTCAAAAGATAAAAAACTAACTTAGAATATTTAAGAATACCAGACCAAATAAAAGCTTATATCCCAAAGATGGGAATTTTATATCAGAAAGTACTTCATTTTTTTGTAGTCTTTTTTCACTGAAACAACTTCTTGAGGAATAGAAACATGCTTAGTAGAAATAATTGTCTTTAACAGGATGACACAAAGGGGAAGTAGCATCAGAAGTAAATTTATAGAAGGCAAGGACAGTGTCTTGTTAGCAAGTCTTTGTACATAGAGATTATGAGGGCAATAAAAGTTAGCAGAGACTTTTTGACAAGTATCAGGAAGGAAGGATCCAAAATACCAGAGAATAAAAACTAGTAGACAATACAGTTAAGTTCAAAAATAAAATTGTTCTATTCAGGATACACTCAGTTCACTAAATAAATGAGTGGAAACTTCTCATTTCTAAATGCAAATTTTATAGTGTGTTAAGAGATTTTACCCTAGGTAAGGTAATTCTTATTTGAAAATATGATACTGTCATAATAGTTTCAGGAAGAGTCATTAATTTTGGCAACCATGAAGATAAAATAGCAAGAATTTCATTTTATAGTACTGAAACATATTTTAAATACACTTGAGTATACAATTTTTTATTTTGTATTTTAAGCAACATTTAAGAATAATGTAATTTGTGTTCTAGACCTATTTTAATCTGAAAGATATATTATTCATCTAATATTGCTAATTCTTTTCTGTTTTTTCCACATGGAGATAATTGGATACAAAAATAAGTTTTACTTTTACCATTCTTGGTTCTATACTGAGGTATTAATAACTCACACATTAATTAATATCAGTGTGTGAGAAATTAACTGGAGAAATATAGATGTTTTATCACTTATTGAATTTCTCTTTATATTGGAGGTACCCAGAAAAAGTTAGTAACTGTCTAAAATAGCCAAAGTCTTCAACTTAAATATCATCTTCAGCTAAAGCAAAATATCTGGGTCTGGTGGAAATGTGAAAGGCAAGTTATGGACTGGGGGACAGGTATCAGGAAAAGCACAATAAATGTAGTAAAGGACAATGTAGTTAGACAATCACTTGACATGTAGTCAACCTCCTTTCCCATGTATAGAAAGGGAGAGACACTCCTAAACATTATAAAGGCGATGACTTGTATAAAATAAGGTATACCCAGTTCTCAGACCTTATCCTTTGTCATTTTACGTCCACTCAAGATAAACTTTGTGCCAAAATGTCATATTTGGGGTGGTATATTCTGTTCCCTTCAAGATTGTCTATGGTTGACCACCTCTTCTTCCTTTTCTTTAAAAAATGTGGGCATTTAACGACAGATTAGAAAATGAAATTAGAGAAGTTACTGAGAATGAAAAAGGATTTATTTTAATTGCCTCTTTTATAAGGAAAAAAACCCTTAGGCCCCCCCCCAAAGTGAAAAGTAAGTTTGCTTCTTAATAGATAATTGCAGGGAAGTTAGTTTTAGAAATCACTGTCTAGCCAGAAGAGTCAGTGAAATGCCAGTTCCAGCCCTTCCATTCCTTTTCTCTGATATTAGTAAGATAAAGCCACAGGAGCTCTGCTGCTCTGTTAACCACGATGGGCTTTCACCTTTCTCTAAAAATCAGACAGTGTCTTTCCTTGTTTCAACATCAATTCCCCCCTGCCTCATCGCCCCCATTCTTGCCCTCGACACTGGACTCTGTCTTCATTTAGGAAAACTCCAAATTATGTCTTAGGCAGAATATTGAAAATTAAAGACATAGAAGACCTTATTGGATCATCTAATTCATGTATTCCTATTAAGGAGTTTTCCAGATGGAACATTTTCATGAGCTGGATGCCTCCTCTTGTTTCTGCAGGGCCTAAAGTCAGAGTTTGAACATCCAAACCTAATGTGGAGAGGTGAATAAGGCCTGCATTCAATAATTTCATAGAGAAAAGTGCTTATCCCAAAGGTGTTATCATATTACAACAGTTTTTGGATGGAAATAGGTGACACCTCATCAGAACAGTTACGTGAGAATGCTATACGGTCCTCCGAGCACCAGGTCTGACTTTTTTTTTTCAGAGAGCTGTGTTTGCTATGACCAGAGCACAATAGAACCCATTGGGAACTTCCTGAATCTCAGATCTCTCTTTCTCTCTCTCTCTCTCTCTCTCTCTCTCTCTCTCTCTCTCTCTCTCTCTCTCTCTCTCTCTCATTTTGTACATGTAAAAATTGTTGTTTGTGGGAGTTTTCTAGAAGTTTCCTGAAGAGAAGAGATGTTTAATGGTTTAGATAAATCTATAGGAGGACATCAGTTAACAACAGAAACCTTTCCCATTATTTATTTATTTATTTATAAAACTCCAAAACTCCCCTCCATCTAACATCAGTATCTCACACACACTGCCAAAAACTAGTGTGAGCTTCTTTTCCAGTATTATATTAGAGAACCACTTTAAATCCTGTCATTGTGGTTACGTGGTTATGACCTCATTATGGTATTAAACAACTTTCTGATTTTTACAATGTAGAGCCCATTTCAGAATTGGGTGAGGCAGTCTCTAGCTTTTTTTCTTAGCTCGTCATTTAACTGTGATGGAGTTATGTAGCTGTGTTTTTAGTGTACTCAATTGTGCAACATTGTTTTTCAATACAGCAAATTAAGCCTTAGAATATCTTGACCATTTCCAGTACAAATTAAATAATAGCTTTTTTACAATAGGAGTGGAGGGGTGGAGTGCTGGGTGAATTTAGTTGGACATTTTAAATCTCACCCTCATCCATTGAAAGATCAAAATAGATAATTGGCTAGCTTCAGGTGGGAGATGGTAGTAGATAAAATGAAGCCTCCAGCTAGTGTTTCTATCTGTCTGTCTGTCTGTCTGTCTATCTGTCTCTTCTCTGCGCCTCTCTATCTATCTATCTATCTATCTATCTATCTATCTATCTATCTCTATCTCTCTCCCTCCTCACCCCTGCCTTCACTTACTCTTTGCATGCACCCTGATGCCCTGATAAAGTACATGTCAGGTAGGATACACACACCCAGAGATGGCCCAGTACAGGCGGCCTCAGAGGAAGTCGTACACTGAAGTTAGCCTCTTGAGATAGAACAAATGTTGTTGTTCACAGATAAATGAGAAACCTCTGGGGAGGGACACAAACCCTCTTCTTAAAATGTAATATAAATTCTTTCAATTGTCCTAGTTTTATATTCAAATCTTTCATACAATTCTCAAAAACCCACCAGTGCAGGAAAATCCACATTGTACCTATTTTTTTCTTCATCTTATTTAATATGTAATTATTTAAGAGCTGCCAACGAACTCAAATGAGGAAAAGGCATAAGAATGTTTTCTCCTGTCTCACCTCATGAGAAGACCAAATTAATTCTTAAATTTCCATCATCATTGTGGTAGCACTGTAGCACTGTCCTCCCATTGTTCATCGATTTGCTCTAGCGGGCACCAGCAATGTTTCCATTGTGAAACTTGTTGTTACTGTTTTTGGCATATCAAATACGCCACGGGGAGCTTATCAGGCTCTCTGTGAGGGAGGGATACTCTCGGTAGCTTGCTGGGCTCTCAGAGAGGGGCAGAGGAATTAAACCCGGGTCATCTGCCTGCATGCAAATGCCCTACCCACTGTGCTATCGAGGGCCCTCTAGAACCAGCATCACCTGGAAACCAAAGAAGAAGCACCAAGTTCCCTGACTGAAGAGACAGGAAGCCCTGGGTCTGGGCTAAGCAGGATCCCAAGTCTCAGGAACAGACGAGTTTCGTGCAGGGTGAGGCCAGCCCTTTGCCCGCATGGGTGCAGGGGAGACACCTGAACTTTCTCCTTGCACTTGTAGGAGCTGCTGGCCCAGCTGCACCCTGCAGAGAGGACTGACCGGGGCTGTGTCCAGGTTCCCCCACACTTCCCCATCAGGCTGCTGGACAAAGGGCCTGGACCAGCCACAGCCTGAAATTCCCATCCAGCGGGGACTCACCCCGAAAAGGGATGGAGCCAACCCACAGCCCACAGCTTCCAGGGCAGGGGACAGAGAACCAGGCATCACCCCGGCGGAGGGGTCTGGCTTGACAGAGCCACCAAGAAGCCCCCACGGGGACAGGATTGTCCTGCGACAGCTGCCATCTCACACTGTGTGGTTCTCAGCCTCTGCCTCACAGCTCAACTTCACTTCAGCCACAGGACAGTTCCCTGCATAGCTGTCATGGAGTCCAGAGGAGATAACAGAAGCAGCCAGAACAGCCCTGCCCAGTCACAGCTACCATGTCACGTGGTGGCAGCACCACATCCACACACAGGAGAAAACTGAGGCTCAGCTAACGCTGGAAACTTCTCAGCCATGGTCATGCGGGTATGGGAGTCAGGGCAGGGGAAGCTGCCAACCCCCGGGAGCCTTTGGGTTTGGCAAAACTCTCAACAAATAACTACTGGGGTCAAAATGGACTGGAAATGGGCTTTGAGAATAAGGATCAAAGAGCTGGAGCTGTGCAGGAGGCCTAGTTCCATCCCTGGCCCTGTGAAGTTACCCTAGAGCCTGGGAGCGGCCCACTCCCACCTCAGCACCACCAGGTGTGGCCCCAAAACAGGAAAAGCAGAAGAGAAGGACTACCATGTGCAAGTGCCCGCCCTGGCACATGCACACACACACACACACACACACACACACACACACACACACTCATGCACACAAACAGACTCACTCATACACACTCACTCATACACACACTCACATATATACACACCTACATTCATACATTCATACATACACACTCGCATACACATTCATACACACATACATACACAAACACTCATACACACACATACACAGACTGACTCATACACACACTCATTCAAACATACACAATCACACACATAGTCACATACACACACTCATCCATACACACATATACACACTCGTATACACACTCAGACATTCATACATATATACAGACTCATACACTCACACATTCATAACATACACGCATAATACACACAGACACTGACTCATAAGACACACACATTTATACATACAGACTCACATACACACACTCATTCAACACACATATAAACACACTGACTCATACAAATATTCATACACCTTCACTCATATACACAAACACACTGACTCACATACACACTCACACATTCATACATACACCACACACACAAACATATTCATACACACTCACACATACACACAATTCACACATACACACATTCACACATTTGTTGTGGTAATTGCTTTGATTGCTTTTGAGTACCTACCTCCTTGACATATACATATATATATACATAGACATACATGTGTGTTTATGTGTGTATGTATTTTTAATTTATTATGGTACTCTGTAAAATCTTATCACGCCAAAGGTTGTGTGTTCATGGGGTCACTGAATGGCACTGTCTCACCACCTGCGTTTGGTGCTCTTGAGCCGCTGTGTGTGGCCTGGATTGGAACGGCTGTTGGCCAAGGGCAGACGGAAGAAGAAACAAGGGCCAGGCCGGTCTATATCAATAGTAGTTTATTCCAATCCTCTTCATTCCTGTCTTTCTCTGCCTCCTTCTCTTCTGGGCCCCAATCTTGGAACCTCTCTCCTTCTGGCTCTGACTCTGGATCTCTGCAGCCCGAGTTCTCTGGCTTCTGACTCTCCTCTCCGAGCTTACCATCTTAGTTAATATAGCAGTCACATAACGCGGTGACATAAAAGTGGGTTGAATATTGACGAATCAACAAAGAGAGGTAAGACCACTCCTCCAGGAGATTAACTCAAAGGTAAAATCTCATCTACAGAGATTACTCCAGGTTACTAGGAGATCCGCTCAAGGGTGGGATCCCAACAAGGGTGTGTTCTTCCCTCAGTTAGTAATCTACTTAAATAGTTGTAATAAATCTACTTCTAATATTTCTAGCAATGTCATTCTGTATGAGCACACTAAGAGATATAAATTTAGTTTGGTTCTTCCTGAGAACATCTCACTATACATTCCGTAGTCCTCAGGCCAGGTTAATCCTCCTAGCTCCAGCAGGGTCCTAGTCTCGTCATTACTTACTTTTGGATCATGAAAGCATTTGTCCATGAGTATGCCCTCAACTTATAGTTGAGTATCGTGGCTCTTTGGCCTGGCCCACTTCGATGCCAGGGTAGCTCACTGCTTGCCCTGGGTCCATTCAGTCCCTTGTCGGGACCCTGCTTTTGGGGTGCTAGGAACTAAGGGCAACTGAGTCAAGAAATCAGATGCCCAGAAGTAAATATCATTCGGAGTCAATCAACTCCCAAGTTACAAAGCATAATATTAGCTGTCTTCCAGTGTCCACACAGAAAGGACATTGCTTACAATACAAGTTTAGTGTCCTTACATGGATGTGACCTGACAAAACTAAGATACCTGAGGAAGGACAAAAGAGTGCTATCCTACAGTACTCAAGATAGTTTTTAAATTTAATTTTATATTGAGGTTATTTTGGTGTACACTAATGTATACATTTTAGGGGCATAATCTCATATCACTTCAAATAGATGTTAGTTACCACACAACACCAAACACCAAAGTACAAGATTCCTCTCACCATGTCCATTTGAATCTCTTGATTTTTTCAATTTTCCATTCTTCCATCTCTCTCTTCCTATTTCAGTAAGTATCCGGAAGAAATTATCTGGAAAAAAAAGATCTATCATCTCAGTAATTATCTGTTAGGAAACAGATTTACTCTCCATTTTGGGATCTTGGATAATCAAAGTAAATCTTTTTTAAGTTCTCTGTCACTTCTCTCATTTCAGATAGAGATGATCTAGTACTCATTTTCCTCCTTTTGTTTTACTTATCCTGAGACTCTCCATTTCCAACATGTTGTTGCAAAGGTCAAGATTTTATCCCTTCTTAAGGCTGAGTAGTATTTCACTGTTTATATGCCACATCAACTTTGCTAATCTGCTTACTTCAAGCACTGGATTGTTTTCATATTTTGGCTTTTGCAGATAAACCAGTATTAAGAACATGCATATATCATATTAAAATTGTTTATTCCTTGGGTCAATAACTCAGAGTGGAATTGTCAGTCATATATGGTTAATCAATATTTTATATTTTGAAAAATGCCCATACTGTTTCCATAGGACCTTGACTAATTTATAATTCTACTGATGGTATATGAGTATTTGTTTTAATCTATATTCCCAACTCAGTATTCTCTGGGTGGCGAGGGAGACCCGGACAGCTCTCCCTCTGGCCACCTGTGTTCAGTGGTCTCCGGTCGCTCCCCAACCTGGGACAGCCATTGCCATGGGCAGACGAAGGAATAATGAGGGCTAGACTGATTGATGATCAGTTGCCATTGATTCCGTTCTCCCCACGTGCCTGTTCCAGTCTTACTAAGCTCCCCATTCTAGTCTCACACTGCCCCTCATTCCCGTCTCCTCCTGTCTCTCCCACCCACCTCTCCACGCTCCCTCTCGCAGCCGCCTCTTTCCATGTGCCTGCGCTGCACTGCATTCTTCTATGTTCTTCTCCTTTTGTCCCCCTTGCTAGTCTGTCCACACGCCATCTTACTGCCCTGGTCTCTCTCTCTCTCTCTCTCTCTCTCTCTCTCTCTCTCTCTCTCTCTCTCTCCCCTTCTCTCTTCACCTCCAGCACCCATTGTAGCACAATCACCATATCAAAGGAATCAGGTTCAAGGTTTTCAAGGTCGGAAACCTTGAAGTTTCTAGGGATGTTTCTCCTCTCCTAAGTCCAATCAAAGGAATCAGGTTTAAGGTTTTCAAGGTCGGAAACCTTGAAGTTTCTAGGGATGTTTCTCCTCTCCTAAGTCCAATAACTTCATTAACATCGTAATTCTACTGCTTAATATTAGTTATTTTGTATGGACACAGTAAGAGATACATTGAGCTTGTAGGGTGGGTCTCCTGGGGACTTCTTGCTATAGATTTCAAACTACAGTGCTCAGGCCAGATTAATCTTTCCTAACCCTCTACTACCTCCATTACCTAGCTGCCACCATGTTCCAAGATGCTTTCTGGACCCTACAGCCATGTTGCGGCTGCATGACACATTATAAGACACTTAATACCCATGTTTCAGAATTGCCGTACCATATTTGATAGGGTTCAAATATGGTTTGAACCATGGGAACACCTACAAGGGTGAATAGAGGCCGCCCCCAAAAGCCTCTATCCCTCTCTGAGAGCCTGGCAAGCTACGGAGAGTATTCCACCCTCATGGCAGAGCCTCACAAGCTATCCATTGTGTATTCGATATGCCACAACCAGTAATTACAATGGGTCTCATTCCCCTGACCCTGAAGGCGTCACCAATATGGCAGTGTTGAGAAAGATGAGAAAAGAGAGGCTGATAAAATCTCAAGGCCAAACTAGGCTGCCAAAATGAAGGAAGACAAAAATGATCGTCTGTACTTTCAAATGCACGTACGCTGGCATCAGATGCATCCATCAAGGACCTGATGTTACAAGTGTGAAAGATCAAGTACGACATCACTGGTCTGACCAACACAAGAAGGCACCAACATTATCACTTCGTTTTCAACACTGGAGAAGAATTGTTCCTCGAAACATGCAATAAAAGAGGTGTCAGAGGCATCGGTGTCCTTGTCAACATGAACTTGGCCATGAGCATTGATTCATTCGAATGCCTAACAACCTGAATCGGACATTTACATTTGAATGGATGTGACTCACAACAAGCAGTTTTTATCTTCGTTGTCTATGCACCACCATCCAATTATGATGAAGGAGAAATTGAGAAGTTCTACATGGAGCTGGAGAAGTTCTATAAAGAAGACCACACCTTCTACAAGATCATTGTGAGTGATTTTAATGCCAACATAGGATGGAAAAGATCAGCTGAAGAACTCCACAATTGGGACCCATGGCCTAGAATGGAAGAAACAGGATGAGAGACTGTCTGAGTTCATCATGGCAACCAAGACCATCCATGGTAACTCACAGTTCCAGAAGGCTGAATCTAAACGTTGGACATGGGAGTCTCCCGGTGGACGGTTCCACAATGAAATAGACCACATCATATTCAATTGGTGGTTTTGCCTGACCAATGTCGCTGTTGTCCCAAAATTCCAAACGAGATCGGACCACCATCTCCTTCATGCAAAATTCTACTTCAGAGAGCAGGGAGAAAGGACTGCAAAGTTTAAGAAGAGAACTCCCAGAACGACCACCAACTGGGAGCTCTTTGGCACTATGGCTGTGACATGGGAAGATGCCATTGTTGACAACATTGACGAGGAACACGATCAACTGGTTCAGGACCTCCATGATTGTGCGAGGAATGCCAAGAGAGAGATAGCCACAAAAAAACACTTGTCTTCGAAAACTCTTGAGCTTATTCGCCAGCGTGGTTTGGCGCATGCCTCAGGCAACCGCAAGTGACCGTCCGAGTTTGCAAAGCAGTGCAGAGATGCAATCAAGGAAGACCTCAAAGAGAGAAGAGCAGAAGTGCTGGTAGATACGGCAGAAGCCAGGAAAAGTATTTGTAACACCCGCCTGTCCTTCACCAACTACAAGACCAAGATGACTGCTCTCCCACGTCCTGATTGATCTATTACATCCTCCAGAACTGCAATGGAGAAGATTATCCATGACTTCTACTCAGATCTCTTCGATAGCCATGTCCACCTGCCCACATACCAAATTACACAGGATGGATATGTCGTTCCCAATGTTCTTCCTTCCGAATTCTGACACGCCATTTTGTTCGTAAAGAAACAAACAGCACCCAGCCCAGACAAGGTCAGACCTGAACACCTAAAGTACCTGCCGTCAGTACTCATCAATATGCTGGCCAGCTTTTCACATGTTACCTGTCTGAATGCAAGTTTCCGTCCCAATGGAAAACCAGAAGAACTGTACTACTATACAAGAAGGGAGACAACCACGACATTGGCAACTATCGCCAGATCTAACTATTGTCTCTCATCTACAAGCTGTTCACTCAAGTCATCCTGAACAGAATTGGCAGAACACTAGATGAAGGACAACCATACAAGCAAGCCGGGTTCCACAAAGGATTCAGCACCATAGACCATAACCACACGATAACCAAGCTCATTGAGGTTTCTCAGGAGTTCAAGATGCCTCTCTGTCTAACGTTCATTGATTTAAAGAAGGCCTTTGATTCTGTTGAGATGGAAGCGGTCATTGAAGCCCTAGCCAATCAGGGTATTCAAGCCCAATACATCAAGATCCTCCGTGAGCTGTATTGTGGATTCACTACCAGGATCTCACCATTCTACAAAGAAGTAATCATTGATGTCAAGAGAGGGGTTCGGCAGGGTGATACCATTTCACCGAAACTCTTCAGTGCCACCCTCGAGAATATCATGCGACAACTGGAATGGGAAGGAATGGGAGTGAAGATAGATGGTAATAATTAATATGATTTTTCATTTTCTTGTAGCCATCCTAAGTTCTTCTTATGAAGCGTGTTTAAAAGCTCCAATTCCCAGTTTTAAGTGGGTTTATTTTTTTATTATGTTTTGTGACTTCCTTATTTACCTTGGATATGAGTCATTCACTCACTACTAAAATAAATTGAAGACTCAAGAAGTTAAAGAGTCCATGTATATGGATTAGAAGAATATACATTGCTAAAATAACCATACTTCCTAAAGAATTGCATCAAATGACTAAACAAGGTTCAGGTTCAATCTTACACAAAAGTGCTATGATTCTTAACTATAAGTTAAGAGATTGATCATAGACAAATGCTGTCATGATCCAAAATTAACGATGAGAATAGGAAAGACTATCTTGCCTAAGCACTGTAGTCTGTGATCAAGATGGCCCTAGGAGAGCAATTCTATAAGTTTAAGGTATTTCTTACTGTATCCATACAAAATGATTTGTATTATGAATACTTATATATTTGTTGGACAAGGAGAGGAGAAACACACCTATGGGATTCCATTCTAGCGTGGGTCATTCTGTTGAGACAGTATCTGTCCTAGAAGTGGCTTTCCCCAAGGGAAAGAACTTTACCCCTATTTATTGTGACCACACCTATGTGCAAACCCCAATCCCTCATGCTTTGGAATTTAACTAGCCTGGAAGAGTGGGCTGGGGATCAGTATTCGGACTCTAGAAGGAAGAAGAAGGGGGATTGAGGAGTAGAATGAAGCAGCATGGGGAAGAAGCAGGAGAATCAGAGGAGAATGGAGATGGGAATGGAATAAACTGCAACTAAGACCAAATAGCCTGGCCCTTGTTTCCTTCCCTCCCCTGCTCATCACCATCAACCTCCCCGGATTGGGGGAAGCGAAGTGAGACTACTGAACATGGGCAGCCGGAGAGATAGACTGGTGCGGTCCCTTTTTGAGTTTACACAGGAAACCTCCCTCCATCTTCTTAGGAAAACCCCCAATTTCCTCTCCTACTCAGTGGGCTGGAGCAATAGCACAGTGGGTAGGGTGTTTGCCTTATACACGGCCAACCCAGGTTTGGTTCCTCAGTCCCTCTCAGAGAGCCCGGCAAGCTACAGAGAGTATCCCACCCGCATGGCAGAGCCTGGCAAACTTCCCATGGCATATTCAATATGTCAAAAACAGTAACAAGAAGTTTCAATGGAGACATTACTGGTGCCCGCTCGAGCAAATTGACGAACAATGGGATGACAGTGCTACTCTGTAGTTTGTGCCTTTGTGTCTAGACCATCTTGCTTGTGGAATGGGAGTGAAGCACAAGGAGAGGCTGCATTGTGTGTACCCAGCTCAGCAGCAGTGCCTCAGACGTCCCACACCTCAATTCTGAGAAAAACAAAGACTTAACGCCTTTCGTTATGACTTGTGAAGTTGGAACATTTCTTCAGAAGGGCAGTGGGGCTGGTACCCAGTGACCTGCAGCTTGTGCCTCTGGATTTAGAAACTTGATTTATAGAAGTGTGGGTGAGGGGACAGTATCTAGTGTTGCCCTGTGGTTTAAGCCCCAGGGCCCTGCTGGTTGCCTTCCCCTACCATTTTGTTACGCAAAATGCAAATTTCATTTCCAGCTTCTTGGCTTCTGTCTTTGGACTGGAGCACTCTGTTTGTGAGAATAGGGAGAGATGCCAGGCCAGGTCTCCAGTAGCTATGCAGCAATAATTGCAACTCTCCTAACCCTAAATTGGGAGTACAATCCAAAACTTCACCCCCAGCTCAGCGACTTGGGTCTTTGGTTTGGACCATTTTGTTGGAAGGGCTGAGGGAGGGGTGCCCAACGGTCTGCAGCTCCTGCCTCTGTTCTGGAAGCCTTGTTTGAATTAGTAGGGATGGGCCGGGTGGGGTGGGGGTGGGGTGGGGAGGTGATCAACAGGGAAGAGAGGGGGAAGGAGGTGCTTCAGTACCAAGTCCTTTCCTGAAGTCTCTCCCCAACCCCATTTTTTAGAAAAAACCCTCAATTTTCTTCACTCCCATGCTCTTGCCTTTGACTCCAGCTGGGTCTCTTTGGGGACTAGAGGGGAGGTGCCAGGCCAGGCTTAATTGTAGCTCCCAACCCCTCACTCACCACCCTATCCCCCACCCCACAGCCCTGCAAGCATGCCTGTAACTCCCCACACTACAAATTGCAAGGAAAACTCAAAATTTAATTCCCTGCCTGTGACTTTGACCTTTGGTCTGGACTATATATTTGAAAGGACTGTGGAACAAGCACTCAGGACACAGGAGCTGGTGACAATTGGTCTGAAAGATCTGTTGTCGGAATGGAAGCAAAGCACCCTCCCTCCCTCCCCCCTGGGGCCTGTGTAACAGCCATGGGTCACATTGCATGCCTCCCTGCCATTTTGTTAGGAAAAAGCCAAATGTTCATCCCCAGACTTTGTGGGCCCCTTTGTTTATGGGTATGGAGCACTGGTGTTAGGCTAGGCTGCATGGTGCCCACAGCCCTGCAGCTGTGACTGTAATTCCCCATACCCTAAATTGCAAGGAAAATACAAAATTTTACCCTCAGCCTTGCCCTGAGAACTGGGTACTTAGATTGGACTATTTATTGGAAAGTCTAAAGCAGTGGTCTGCAGCTAGTACCTCTGGGTCTGGAAGCTTTGTTCGCAGTTAGCGGGGAGGTACCTGGTGGGGCTGCTTGATTTCAGCTACTGGGACTTACCTAGAGCTGTTGTGCCCATGTTTCAGATCTCCAATTGCAGAAAGACCAAGTCCATACATGATAATGCAAAAGCAAAAGAATTTTATTACTAGCCCAAGCCAGAGCTATCTTGAGCTAGGGTTCAAGTTTCATCCAATGGAGTGGAGTCTTGACAAGGACCCTGACTCCAAATCACAAGCAGTTTATATAGGGTTCAGAGTTAAGAAGCAATTTATATACTGGTCTATTTTTTACATCGGCCCTATTACAATGGTGGTCAGCACTTAGGCAATGGTTAGTAACAGTTTCTAAGGTGGGTACAGTGAGCCCTCATGACCGGCCAGACCCAGCTGCACAATTCCTTATCTAGGCACATTACTCAACTCAGAGTCTACCAGAAACTGCAAGTCCTGGTCTGGGGAAACAGAAACTGAGGCCTAGTTGAGACTTAGTGTTACCTGCAGCTTATCATGGCATCAGTTTCGCCCTCACAGCAGGGAGGAGAGAAAGACAGTCACTTTCTCCCCTCCACCTCTGCCACCTTATGGCCTTCTGGGAAGACTGCGACCAATAAAGTTTGAGATGAACCCCTGCTCAGCACAGGCTGAAGCCCCATCTGCCCCTCTGGGTGGCCATTCAGGCCGTACCTGAGTTCTGCTTGGTCTCCTAGGCAAGGGAGTTGATCCCCACCCCCCAATTTCTCAGGGAGCACTGGACTCAGCTTAGAGCTAGAACTTGTTCTTTGCAGGAAAGGAGAAGCCAGTCCCAGGCCTTATCCAGCATCTCGGGATTCTTGTCTCGCCTCACAGAAAGGAATTTCAGAAGTAGACAAGTAGTGAAGTAAATCAGATTTGGAGTTTTGAAGGAGAGGAGGGAGAGAAAGTGACAGAGGGTGTTTTCCAGATTTTGGCCATTGTAAACAGTGCAGCTATGAACATACAAGTGCAGATGTCATTTCCACTATACTTTTTTCCTCTCCAGGGTATATTCTCAGAAGAGGTATTGCTGGGTCAAATGGAAGCTCAATTTCTAATTTTTGAGAATCGTCCATACTATTTTCCAAAAGGACTGAACCAGTCGGCATTCCCATCAGCAGTGAAGGAGAGTTCCTTTCTCCCCACATCCATGCCAACAACAGTTGCTTTTGTTCTTTTGGATGTGGGCGAGCCTCTGTGGTGTGAGATGGTATCTCACTGTTGTTTTGATCTGCATCTCCCTGATGATTAATGATGTACAGCATTTTCTCATGTGCCTTTTAGCCATTCGGATTTCTTCTTTGAGAGAGTTTCTGTACATTTCATTGCCCCATTTTCTGATGGGGTTGGATGTTTTCTTCTTTTGGAGCTAAAACAGTGCCTTGAGTATCCTTGATATCAGCCTTTTATCAGATGGGCATTGGGCGAATATTTTTTCCCATTCTGTGGATTGTCTTTTATTCTGGTCACTGTTTCCTTATTTAAAATAAGAAGCTTCTTATTTTAAGATAGTCCCATTTGTTTATCTCTGTTTCTACTCGCCTGGTCAATGGCAAGTAATCTTTGAAGATACCTGTAGCTTCAATGTCGTGAAAAGTCAGATGACTGGTTAAGGAAACTCTGGTACATCTATACAATGGGAATACTCTGTAGTTGTTAGAAAAGATGAAGTCATGAAATTTTCATATAAGTGGATCAACATGAAAAGTACCATATTAAGTGAAAAGAGTCAGAAAGAGAGAGACAGACATAGAGATTGCACTCATCTGAGTAATATAAGTAACAGAATAGGAGACTAACACCCAAACATAGTACAAATAGGAACCAGGAGGTTTGCCCTAAGGCTTGGAAGCCAGCCTCACATGCTGGAGAAAAAGGCAGCTCAGACAGAGAAGGAACAACCAAGTAAAGGGTGCTGGGAGGACCTGCTCAGGTTGGGGGCTGCTGAAAATAGACTAAACACTGAACACAATGGCCACTCTATACCCATATTGCAAACCACAATACCCCAAAGGAGAGAGAGAACAAAAGGCAATGCCCTGCCACTGGGGGTGGGGGGAGGGATATAGGAGGGTGGGAGGGATACTGAGATCATTGGTGGTGGAGAATAGTCACTGGTGGGGGGATGGGTAACTGATCATTGTATCACTGAAACGCAAGCATGAACATTTGTAAGTATATAACAGTACCTCAAGGTGATTAACTAATACAAAAATTTTAAAAAATCTAATTGTAAAAAAAAAAAAAGAGGGTAGAATAAATAAGGCACTCAAGAGAGAGGGCGGGCTTCCCCAAAGACAAAGAAGCCTTGAATGGCCTTGAAGGCTGGTTTTTATATGCATATTTTCAGGTTGCTTGGTTGGAGTTTTCTGTTGGAGGTGGGGTTTGATCTGATGTCCTCAAGAAGGGACAGCTTTGAAGTTTCCAGTGAATCTCCTCTAAGTCTTTGATTGCAATTCTTTGTCTATCACCTCGGTTTATCCAGCCTTCTCTGGGTCTACTGGCACAGGTCAGCCAGGTGAAGCCTCAGTTCCTGTTGTCAGCAAAGTTGGATTTTGCAACTTCAGGGCTATCATTGCAACTTCAGGAAGTACATTACTTCCCAAGACTGTACTGCAATGCCTTAGGAGGAGGCCTTCCCTATCTACCTGCTGCCTACATCAACCTGAAATATCACCTCTAGCTCCTTGGATGATGCCTTGGGGTCCAGCTGCTTTGCTTGTGGGAATTTGGCAGTGGTACCAGGCAAGGCTGCGCAGTGGCCCAGAGGCCTTCAGTCATGATTCCAACTCCCCACACAGAAAAATGTGAGGAAAATCCCAAATGATATCACAGCCCTGGGACTTGTGCCTTTGGCTTGTTAGTTGTGAAGGACTGTGTCAAGCACAAGCCTGTAGCTTGTGCCTCTGGTTCTAAAAGCTTTGTTTATGAAAGTGGTGGGGGGGAGGCACGAAGTTTAGGCAGCAGTAGCTTCAGAGATAGAGCCCGACTAGGTGCTTACGTTCCATTTTCTTAGGAAAAAAACCACACTTCAGTTTTTGCCATTGGGTGGTTTGCTTGTGGAAATGCAGGAGGCCCCAGAATACGCCGCATGGTGCCCCACAGTCCTGCAGCCATGCCTTGTAACCTCCCACATCCCAAATTGTGAGTAAAATATAAAATCCCAAAATTTATCCCCAGATCTTTAATGTGGATCTTTGTTTTGAAACTTTGGTTTGCAAGGATTGTGCGCATGCTCATAGTTGCTTGCAGCTGTGCTGCTGGGTCTGGACATTTGTATGCAGGAGTGGTGAGAGGTTCTAGATGGGGATGTCTGTGTGGGGGGTAGGGGAGTAGGGGAGTAAGATAGTGGCTTTAGTAACTTGGTTTCATGAGGCGCTTCCTCCCCATCTTAGGAAAAACCCCAAATCTCATCTCAATTCCTTGGCTTGTGCCTTTGATTCAGGCAAGGTTGCCTGTAGGGCCAAGAGGGGGACACTAGAGGAGGCTGCAGTGCTGAAGCATGACTATACCTCCTGCACCCCCAAATTGTGAGGAAAATCCTAAATCTCAACCCACACCCTGTGATTTGACCAGTTTATCCAGACCATTTGTTCAGTCAGCCCGTGTAGCAGGCATCCAGTCACTTGTAACTTTGTTTGCAGGATTTGGTGGATGTTCTAAGCACAGGCACCAGTGACTTCAATATCAGGGGGCCTGCCTCATGCCTCCATCAGATTTAATTTTTTAGAAAAAAAAATCCTTTCCTGTTCCTAGGCTTGTGCTTTGGTTTGGGTCATTTTGCTTGTGTGAATGGGGCAGTGATGCCAGGCAAGGCTGCACTGTGTCTCCCAGCCCTGTAACGGCGACTGCAAGTCCACACACCCTAAATTTGGAGAAAAGTTTGAAATATCCTCCCAGCACTGTGACTCATGCCTCTGGATTATTCTGGTCAGCTGAAAAGGCTGCACAGCAGGTGCCCAGGGGCCCAAAGCTAGTGCCTCTGGGTCTGGAAGCTTAATTTGCCTAAAGGAGGGGAACCACCTGCTGTTGGGCTGTGGCTTCGGGCACAGGGTCCTGCCCTGCACCTCCAGTTATTTTGTTAAGAAAATATTCAATTTTTTTTCTCTAGCTAATTGGCTTGTTCCTTTGGACCAGGCAGATTTACTGGTGCGGATGTGGGTAGAAGGTGAGAGGGATGTACCAGGCTAGACCCCATGGTGCCCCACAGCCCTGCACTCAGGCCTGTGCTTCTCCAAACCAAAATTTTGAGAAAAATCCAAAATTTCACCACAAGCCCTTTGACTTGGTCCTTTGGTTCGGGTCATTTGCTTGGAAAAGCTGTAAGGTAGGCACTGGAGGCTTATGCCTCTGCTCTGAGAGTGGGGGTCTGCTCTGACCTTGGCTTCAGCCTGGGGTCTGTCAGGCTCCTCCTGGCCATTTGATTAGGAACTCCCCCCAAATTTTATCTTCAGGTTTTTTAGTTGTGATTTGGTTTGGACACATTGGCTTGTGGGGGGGGGGGGTGGGGGGCAGGCTAGGCTGTACAGTGTCCTGCAGCAGTGCCTGCCACTTCCTCCCCCAAAAATTGTGAAGAAAATCCAAAATTGAACCCCAAGTTCTATGACTTGGGCCTTTGATTTGGAAGGGATATGGGTTTAGTACCCCATATATAGCTTAAGCTTCTGATTCTAGAAACTTGGGCTGCAGGAATGAGAGGGAATGGCACACTGGGAAGCCAGGGCTGTCAGGTACAGGGCACCAGTGGCTCCAGCCTGTGCCTCTGATTTGGAAGTTGAGTTAGCACCTCATTCCCATTTTACTAGGAAAAAACAAAATTTCATCTCCATCAATATGGCTGGTGCACTGGGTCACGTCGCTCTGCTTGTTGGAGTAGAGGGGAGGCACCAGGCAAAGTTGTCTCCTGAGCTGTGCAGCCATGACTCCATGACTGCAACTCCTCACCAACCCCCTCCACACTCCAAACTTGAGGAAAATCAAACATTTCAGCATGAGCAGTGTGGATTGTGCCTGAGGATTGAACTAGTCTGTTGGAAGGGCTGTGGGCAGTCTCCAGAGTCCTGTAGTTTGAGTTCCTAGGTCTGGAAGCTTGGTCTGAAGGAGTGTGTGTGTGTGTGTGTGTGTGTGTGTTTGTGTGTGAGTGGGGTGTTCCCAGTGCGGACCTCATGACTACAGCTGAAGGACTCTGCCAGGTACCTAGCAGCCCATCCTATTTTTTTTCTTTTTGGGTCACACCCAATGATGCACAGGGGTTATTCCTGGCTCTACCTTATGAGATGCTGAGAATTGAACCTGGGTTGGCTGTGTGCAGGGCAAATGCCCTACCAACTGTGCTATTGACCCAGCACCCTGCCCCCCTCCTATTTTTTAAGGAACAACTCAAAATTTCATCTCTGGCTTCTTGGCTTATTACTTTGAACCATGCCAGTTTGCTTACAGGAAGGAGTAGGTGGGTATATATGTATGTATGGGGGATGGGAGGGAGAGTGTGCAGGCTAGCCTGCATGGTGCCCCAAAGTTCTACTGGCATGACTATAAATTCTTAAACTCCAAATTGTGTAGAAAATCCAAAATTTCACCCATGGCCCCATGACGTGGGCCTTTGGTTTGGGCTGCCAGGAAGATGCTTCGTTGCCCAAAGCTTGCACATTGGCATCTGGTTTTGTTTGCAAAAGCAGAGGTGCAGAGGCACCTGAGGAGGGCCCTGTGGCTTCAACGTCTGGTTTCTATTCAGCACCTCCCATACCCATTTTGATAGGAATAATCCAACATATTAATCTCCAACTCTTTGGCTTGTGCATTTGGGTTGGGCCAGTTCACTTGTGGAGCTGAGGAGGTAGGCATCAGGCTACACTGGTGCCCTGTGGCCCTACAGCCATGCCTGTAAATCCCCACACTGCAGATTGTCAGTAAAATCCTAGCTTTCACTCAGAGGCCTATGGCTCAGGCCTTCGTTTCAAACCAATTTCTTGGTACGGATGAAGTGTCAGACAGCCAGAGGTCCACGGTGTGGGCCCTGTCTGTCTTTGCAAGCATGGTTTGCAGGAAGTAGGGGAGGTGACTTGTGTGGACTCTGTAGCTGCAGGCCCAGAGTCCTGCTGGGTGCCTCCCCACAAATTTTTTAGGGAACACCTACAAATAAGTCCTCTGAATTGGAAGGTATCAGGCTAGAGTGCATTATGCCTGTCAGTTCTTCAGCCATAATGCCAGTTCTCTGCACCCTAAATTTGCAGGAAATCCAAAATTTCACCTGGTCGGTGTGGCTTGTGCCTTAGGATTTACTAGTTTGTTGGAAGGGCGTGGGTAGACTCCAGTGGCTCCAGCCTGGTCCTCTGATTTGGAAGCTGAGTTAGCTGGAGATCAGGGAAGTGTCCAGTGTGGGAGTCTGGGCTGCAGGCCCAATAACCTGTCAGGCTTGGTTTGTAAGGGAGTTGGGAACCACCTGGTAAGGCCTCAGTGACTTCCTCCCCAGGATCCTGTAGGGGGACACCTTCCTATTTTATTAGGAAAAACCCAAATTTCAATTCCAGTTTCTTGTCTTCTGCCTTAGGGCTCAGTGGGTTTACCTGTAGAAATAGAGGAAGGGTCCAGGCTCCAGGTTAGGCTGCATGGCACCCAGCAGCCTTCTGCAAGGAATATTACTCCCAATAACTCAGATGTAGGGAAAATCCAAAATTTTATCCCCAGGCCTGTGACATGTTCCTTTGTTTCACACTGATAGGAACCTTCAGGGTTGGCTCCCAGCAGCCTGCAGCTTATGCCTTTGGTTCTAGAAGATTTTTATTATTTGTTTATTTATTTATTTATTTATTTCATTTTAGGAGTGAGGGGGAGAAGCTCTGTGGAGCACTTTGGCTTCTTCAGCCCCGGGTTGTTGCCAGTTGACTTCCCCCCAAATTGTTAGGAAAACAAAAGTTTAATCTGCAGCTCCTTTATTTATATTTTGATTTGGGCCCATTGACTGTAGGGCTGGGAAGAGGCACCAGGCTATGCTGTATAGTGCTTTGCAGCCCTACAGCCAACCCCACTCCAAAACTGAGGACAATATACAACTCCATCCCTAGCTCTGTGATTGAACTTTGGTTGGGACCATTTGTTTGGAGGGGTTTTGGGACGGATGACCAGCTGCTTTCAGTTGTTCCTCTGGGTCTGGAATCTTTGTATGTGGAAGTCAGGGTGAGGTTCTGGCTGGGGGCCAAAAGGCTTCAGCCCTGAGAGCCCACTAGGCATCTCCACCCCGATTTATTAGGAAAAACCCCAAATATCATCTCCAAGTCCTTGGTCTGCATTTGATCAGGCTGGTATGTTTGTGGCAATGGTGGATAGGTACCAGTCTAAGCTCCATGGAGCCCTGCAGACGTGCCCTTACCTCCTGCAAAAAAAAAAAATTGAGGACAATTCAAAATTTCACCCCAAACCCTGTGACTTGGGTCTGAATTTTGAACTTTTTGTTTTGAAAGGCGGTGAGTCAGTTTGTGCCTTTGGGTTTGGAAGCTTTGTTGCAGCAGTGGGATTAAGATTCTAAAAGTAGGCCCCAGTGACCTGCAGGACCCAGCAGGCCCTTCCCCCTAATTTTTTTGGTGAAAGCCCAAATTTTACATTCATTTCCTTGACTTATGCCTTTGCATCTGGGAACATGGGGGTGCATCAGGTTAGATTTCATGGTAACCTGAAGCCCTGCAGCCAAAACTGAAATTCTCTAAGATCCAAATTATGAGGAAAACCCAAAATATTTTCCCAGTCCTGTGACTTGTGTCTTTGGTTTGGACCTTTCATCTTCAAGGGCAGCAGTGTAGGTGACTATTGGTCTGCAGTTTGTGCCTCTCTCTGGTTCTAGAGGTTTTGATTGCAGGAGTAAGGGGGTATTTGGACTCCAGCGTGGACCCCCATGGTGTCAGCCCCCAGACGTAGAGAGGTACATCACCCAACACATTTTATTAGGAAAAGTCCCAAATTTCTTCTCCATCATTTGGGCTTATCCCTCTGGACCACTTTGCTTGTGGGGATTGAATGGAGGTGCCAGGCTTGGCTCTATGGTGCCCCACTGCTCTGTACCCATGACTATAAACTCCTGAGCCCCAAATTTTGAGGAAAATCCAAAATCTCACCTCTAGTCCTATGACTTATGCCTTTAAATTAGACTGGTTTGTTGAAAGGGCAGTTGACTCTGAGTCTGGAACCTTTGTTTTCAGCAATGGTGGTGGTATGGTGCCAAGTGTGGGTCCCAAAAGTTTCATCAGAAGGACTTCTCTGGGTGGCTCACCTCATTTTGTTAGGAAACACAACACATTTCTTCCCCAGTTGTTGGCTTTTGCCTTTGCTTTGGGTCAGTTTGCTTCCAGGAATGGGGCAGTGGTGCCAGGCAAAGCTGTATCATGCCCCGCTGCCAAGCAGTCATGTCTGAATCTCCCAGATTGTGAGAACAGTCCAAAGCTCCCCACCCCCAGCCGTGTGTCAACCGGCCCCTGGATTGGACTGCTTTGTGGGAATGACAGTGAGGCAGGTGTCAACTGCCTGCAACTTGTGCCTCTTTGTCTGGAGGCTTGGTTTGCAGGGGTGGGAAATTGCAGAGGTAAGAATTTGGGGCCTTCTGGCATCATGCCCAGGGACCCACTGGGCACCTACCCACTCCCACCCAATTTTGTTAGGAAAATTGGACGTTTTTCTCCATCGCCTCAACTTTTGTCTTTGGGCCGAGTTTTTTTGTTTGTGGAAATGGAGGACGGTGCCAGGCTGGACTTCATGGAGATCCACAACTCTGCAGCCAAGCGTGTTAACTTCACATCCCCCAAATGTGAGGAAAAATGGAAACTTCACCCAAAGCTCTTTGACTTGTGCCTTTGGATCAGACGGGTTTTTTGGAGGGGCTTTGGGACAGGTGGCCAAACCCTGTAGTTTGTACTTCAGGCTCTGGAATCTTGGTTTATAGAAGCTTCAAGACTGGGCCTCAGTGGCTGCTCAGGGCCTCCCCTGTATTTTTCTAGGAAAAAACAAGAATTCTCCTCCAGCTTGATCAGACCATCTATGCCATTGGATTGACTGTATTTGCTTGTAAGAATGGGCAAGAGTGGGGCTGGAGTGATAGTACAGCGAGTAGGGCATTTGCCTTACATGCGGCCAACTCGGGTTTGATTCCCAGCATCCCATATAGTCCCTGAGCACTGCCAAAATTAATTCCTGATTTCAAAGCCAGGAGTAATCCCTGTGCATCACCAGGTGTGACCCAAAAAGGAAAAAAAAAAGAAAAAGAATGGGCGAGAGGCTTGAGTCATTGTGTTCTGTAGCCTGTAGCCATGCCTATAACTCCCCACACCCCAAATTGTGAGGAAATTCCTAAATTGAGCTCCAAGTTTGTGACTCTGGACTTTGATTTGGACCATTTGTATAGAAGACTGTGGGCCAACACTTATCAGCCTGCAGTGTGTACCTCTGGGTGAGCCTTGAAGCTTCAGGTCCAGTGCCCTGCTAGGTGCCTCCATCATTTTGTTTGAAAAACACTTAAAATTCATCTCCATCGCCTTGGTTTTGTGCCTCTGGGCCAAATGAGTATGCTGGTGGGAGTGAGGGTGATGTGCCAGGCTAGATTTCATAGTGCACCCCACTTTGCAGCCATGACTCTAACTCTGAATGCCCCAGATGTGAGAAATATTCAAAATTTTCACTCTAGTCCAGAGACTTGTGCCTTGGATTAAATTTTTTTTGGATGGGCTGCAGAGCAGGCATCCTACAACTTGCCACTCTTGCCTCTGGATCTAGAGGCTTTGTTTCCAGGAGTTGGGGGAGGCACCCAGCAGAGGATCCTTCATTTCAGCACCTGTGCTCCATTGGGTACCTCCCACTCACCCAGTTTGTTTGGAAAAATTCCAGAACTTCATCTCAGCAATACGGTCTGCACCTTCTGTTCAGGCTATTTGTTTGTGGGGCTGGATATGAAGCAAAAACTAGATTGCATGGTGCCCCAGGGCCATCTGTGAAACTCCTTCCATTCCTAGATGTAAGGAAAATCCAGGATTTCCCCCTGACTCTGTGACCTGGGCCTTTGGTTTAGATCTTTTGTTTGGAAGGGTTGCAGAGCAGGCGCCAGGAGACTGCAGGGGGTGCATCTTGGTCTGAACTTTGTCTGCAGAATGGGAAGAAGGACCTACCAACGTCCTGTGACTTCATCTCCAGCCTATGAGGAATGACCCAAAATTTCATCTCCAGATAGTTTTGCTGGTGCCTTTAGGTCCAGTGGTCTGCTTTCACCTGGGGGAATGTGCCAGGCTAGGCAGCATGGTGCCCTCCAGCCCTGCAGCCATTCTATATGTCACCCCACCACAAATTTTGCAGAAACCCCAAACTTCACTTTAAGCCCTATGGCTTGTAATTTTGGTTTGAACCTTTTCTTTGAAAGGGCTGTGAGGCGAGTGCCCAGAAACCTGCAGCTCTGCCTCTGGGTTTAGATTGGCGAGGAAGCACCAAGCATGCACCCTCATGGCTTCAGTCACAGAGCTCGACCACGTGCCTCTGCTCCATTCTACGAGAACAAAACCAAAATTTTATCTTCAGCTTCTTAGGTTTGTGTGCCTTTGGTTTGTGCTGATTTGCTTGTGTGGCTTGGGGAAGGTGCCAGGCTAGACTGCCAGGCCTTTAATGCCTGATACCTCAGATTGTGAGGAAAATCCTAAATTTTACCCTGAGCCCTGTAAAAGAGTGGGGGGGGGGGGCGTTGGTTTGATTTAAAATTTATCTGCAAGGGCTGGAGGGCAGGCATTCAGTGGCTTGCTTGTGGTTTGCAAGTCAGGGCATGCATCCGGGTCTGAAAGCTTTGTTTCCAGAGTGGGGACAGGGAGACACCTGTCAGGGGCTGTTGACTTTAACCTAAGGGATTCCCCCTCCACCACCATTTTGTTAGGAAACACCCAAAATTTAATTTAGGTCTCCTCAGCCAGTGCCACCCTGCAAGTATTTCTGTAACTCTTCCTACCTCAATCTTTAAAAGAAATACAAAGTGTCACCTCTTGCCTAGTGACTTGTGTTTTTGCTTTGGACTTTGGAAGAATCATGGGGAGTCAACACAGAACTGCAGATAGTGCCTCTCAGCCAGGAAGCCCTTGCACAGGAGCTGGGTGCTCAGCAGGGCCCTCTGGGCATCACTCCAGGGTCCCCTGGGGCTGCAGGTTTGCAGGTCTAAATGGTTTCATTGTTGTTTTACTGCCATTTCAGGAACATTTTGAGATGTTTTTCAAACCATGATGCTTCTCTTTAATCATGAATCATGATTCACTGTAGAACTGTAGCACTGTGCTCCTGTTGTTCATCAATTTGCTGGAGTGGGCCCAGTAATGTCTCCATTGTGAGACTTGTTTTTACTGTGTTTGGCATATCAAATACATCATGGGTAGCTTTCCAGGCTTATAAATTTATTTTACCCCCAATTTAACCCATATACCACCATTTTCCCTCATTTATCTTTCAGTTTAAATAATCTTTTAAAAACTTTACCTTCACAAACCACAGTAGGAGCTATCAGGTTTTACATGGCGCCCTTCATTTTTCTAGCTAAAAATTTTCATGCTGTTCTAAATAGTGCTATCATTGTATCATTGCATCACTGTCATCCTGATGTTCATCAATTTGCTCAAACAAGTGCCAGTTAACATCTCCATTCGTCCCAGCCCTGAGATTTTAGCAGCCTTTTCTTACTCATCCTTCCCAACGTGGCCGTAGTAGAGGCTCTTTAAGGGTCATGGGAATGAGACTCGTTATTGTTGCTGTTTTTGGCATATCGAATATGCCACGAATAGCTTGCCAGGCTCTGCCATTGGGCGGGATAGTCTGTAGTTTGCTAGACTCTTTGAGAGGGGTCGAGGCTTTGTTGCCTACTAATAGCTCTATGTTAACTTAAAACTTTAAGAATATTATTTTGAGTAATTACTTATTTTTTTATTTGGGGGCTACCCCTTCAGTATTCAGGGCTTACTCCTGGCCCTATGCCCAGTGATTACTTTCAGTGGTGACCATACATGGAGACAGGGATTGAACATAGATTAGCCTTGTACCTGCTGTACTTTACCTATTGTATCTCCTGCCTCTTGAGTAACTTTTAATTCAATGTATCAAAGAAAGTATAGTGATAATATATTATTTTTCTAGCCCCATGCAACTTTTAATATTGGAGCTTATATATATATAGTTAATAAATAAAATAGTATAAATTTTAATTTAGCTCTATTATCTTTATTGTCGTATAACAAAGCTGTCTTAATATTCTTTCTTTCTTTGCTTTCATTATATTTTAGTATGCTGTCCCTGTCAAACTGGTATTTCCTTACAAATAAGATGTTGTTGATGTGGGGGAAATATGTTAAAGGATTCTTTCTGCCTTTATTTTTAAAGCAATATATGGAATGCATTGGTTGACTCTGTGTTCTAGCATCAGTCCTTAGGGAATGTTGACATTAACACTTTTCTATGTAGAGCAATGACCATTTATTTCTACACATTGCTTCCTGCCATTAAGCCATTTCCGTACATAAGACAAAACATTTTCCATAATAACAAGGAAACTAAGATTTTTTAAAAAAAAGTTGTTTAACCATCTAAGGAATGTGCAATTTAAAAATTTTATGTAATGTAATTATATCCCTTACCATCTCTGTGTAATCACAGAAATTGATTTATTCTATATGTCTATTTTGAAAACTCGCGAAGCGTCAGGTATTCTAAGTGACTATAAGAATACGTAGAGTTAAAGTTCATTCATCTTTAATGAGAAGCTTCATCTTTTTCATTCTTCATAAAGCTCTGACTCAACATTGAGGAAATCCATGAATGTTTAACTGAGGCAAACACTTAAGCACAACTAAGAACAAACAAACAAAGAAAACCACAATGAACTTGGCCAAGAGCCATCAGATATATTTTGAGAAAAAGAACTAACATGTGCTAAGGCATGGGGTACCCAAAAGTAACCTCATGTTGTGAAGTTCATTTGGCGCCAAACACTTCAGCAGAGGTATGTGGAGTGAGCTGAGAGCAGAAGAGTCCTCTGAACAATAATGAAAGAGATTCTGTTTTATTCTGAACAGTTAAATATTTATAATAGGAAGCCAACAAGATGTGTCCGAGGGATATTACATGGTGAGACAGAGAATGTACCGTGGAAGCTGAGGCTAAAAATTTTCTAAAAAAATATCTAGATCAATGTTCTCAGTAACAATAGAGAAGATAATAAGATGTACTATTGTGGACGTTTAATAAGTGTGATGGAATTAACTAGCAGGGAATTCATTTACTGTGATAGAACCTATAGTCCATATTTTCCCCCAAATTAGATTTTTCTATGAATGTTTGAGATCATCATTCTTTCCTGGTGCTGCCATCCTGAGAAGTACAGGGATACAAATTGCCACTCTAAAGTTCCCAGCTTTGCTTCCAATTTCCTCCCAATGGACATAGTGCACTGAAAACCATTAGTCTTTGCTACCACAAGTCAGCTTAGCATGACAGTTTGCACATTCTGGCCAAAGGTTTCACCAGGGTCCCTCATGACTTATTTGTATCTAGCCTGACAATTAAATATAGGATGTACTATTTTATGTTTCATGTATTTTTACTCAATGCAGCTTTGTTTTTAAATACTGACTTCCCATAGTTTGTGCATGCCTAGGTTTCCTTAAAAGGTGATTTTTTTTCACTCCCTCTTAAAATCTCTCCTCACTTCTTGTTTCTCAGTCCAGCTTGAAAATGTGAGATGCAGTTCAGCTACTTTTTATTTGACATATATTTTCCTTTAGATTTCTAAGAAGAGTATTGTATGAGACTCCAAGATTCCTGTGTTCTAATTTCTTTACAAGTGATATGATACATAATTTCTTAAATAAATGTTTTTGGTGTTGAGTGCTCAGTGGCTACTCTTGGCAACTTGCTTGAAGGTCAGTCCTGGCAGTACTTGAGCAACCATGAAGAGTTAGGAGTTAATCTGGGGTTTCCTGCATGCCAAGTATATGCAATGACCCTTTGAGTTATCTCCCCAGTCCCGTATCTATTTTTCTTTATCAGTTTATGCCAATAAGTGTTGTGAGTCAAATGAAATTTACATACATTATTATATATTTAAAACTATGTATTCTATATCATTTTGACTATGCCTTTAACTCTTCCACTTTATTGTCTTTTACTATTCCAGAAAATTACATCCCAAATTTTTATAATTCCATGTATTCAACCTCGTTTTGTAATTGTAATCAATTAAATGCAAACATACTAAGATGAACTATTTAGTGACTCAATCACAATGCATCCATATAAGATCTCAAGATGCCATTAAAGTTATTATTTTATATTTCAGATATATAAATATATAAATATTACACGTTTACATATATATGTCAGTTCAACATTGATATATCCAATTGGGTACAGGATATGGTGTTATTTTTGTGGTTGTTTTTATTTTGTTTTGTTTTGGTTTTGAATGATGCCTAGGAATTACTCCTGACTCTACACACAGGAACTTCTCCTGGCAGTGCTCAGTGGACTATGTGGGATCCTAGGATCAAATCTGGATTGGTCGCATGCAAGGCAAATACCTGCTGTACTATTTCTCTGGCCCCAGGGTACGATGTTATTTTGTATGATGTCTATTTTCATAATAATTATATTGGATGATTAAAACATGCTTGTAATTGAAATAGAAAACTTTGCAATTTAGAGAGACTGTTGTTTTTAAGGCTATATACAACGTACAAGTGAGGCGAGGAGAGATAATCCCTTGACTGTGGCACAGAATAAGTCCCAAAACTCATCAGGTATTTTGAATAATACATTCTGAAACCAGATAAATATAGTAAACTGCATTAAACTAACATGATGCACTTTGGACTCTGTGTCCATGGGTCTCTGATGGCTCATCTAGAACAATACTTCCCTCCTTGAGAAACTTACTTCCCAAGAGAAGTTATGAATCCTTAGTACTATATGCTTAAACTCCAAACATCATCTTTGTAGTTCAAAACTATTTCCCTATTTTACTGCTTATTAAAGTATGTTTATATTCTTAGGAGTTTGCCTTCATAACTCAAACCACAATTTATTTGATTAGTTTGAATATTAGTTGAATACTCAACTCAGATATTGAAATCTAAACCTCATTATATTTGTGATAGATACTTGGTCAGGCTTCAAATTAAATGGAACAATCTTAGATGACTTTTATTTAAGCTTTTTATTTTTGGCAAAAGGAAAATTCAAAATATGTTCTGTCTTAGTTTTGAAACACTTGTCCTGAATTTGAGTTTTGCTAAAAATTTTACAAAATTTTATAAAAGAATACATTATGAGATGCATTTATGAAAACATGGGTCAATGCATAAACAAGATATTAGCCAACAAAAATGATCAACACAATATTTTCATAATGCAATAGAAGTTTTCATGAGATGCTGCAGAATAAAACAAAAACTTTGCAATGTTTGTTGAGTTAACAGTCCTTGTCTAATGAGAGAAAACATAGCAGTCTCATCTGTAACTGTCAAATCAGAGTTTACTTCATAAATGGTAATGCCACTATGACTAAATCAAACTGGAAATTTCACAAGAAACATCCCTGTATTTATATTTAAATCTATGTTCTTTTTTTTAAAAAAAGCATACTATAATTCACAATTTTGCACCCAAGTCCAATGGACTAGTGCATCTTTTAACATTACTACTCCTTAAAAGAGAAGTAAATGGCAGCCTGAGCAAATTGGCATTCAAAGCTATCTTTTTTTATTTTTGGTGGCACAAATCCTGAGATTTCACACTTAATAATTAGTGTTGAAATATTGTACATATTTCTATTTACTTTTATTTCATTCCCTTTCTCTTTGGCAAGTTTTCTAAGAAGATAGATGACTCTTTCCAATATTTAGTATTGTTTTTTCCCTTCACTATCAGGAAAATTCCAATATGAAATCACAAATTCAACATTATGATGCCAACACATTTCACATGCTAATTTGCTAAAATGATAAATCATATTTTCTCATCTTTGCAGAATTCCTGTGATTATTAGCCATACCGCACTTGTTCCCTGGGTACTCTACACTGGAGCCCCATCTGGTTTTCTTTTCTAAACAGGGTCTCCGGAGAGCTTCTTTAATTTGAATTGTATTATATTCATCAAACTTCTTAATGAGCTTTGAGCATTGTTCAACTTGTGTGGTGGTCTCTTTCAGATAGTAGCATAGGGGAATCTTAACTGTCTTTAGTATATGTACTTCTGGGCATTCCCATCAGGTCGAAGCACTGTTTCACATTATGTGAATGTCATAAATAACTTGGTTGAAAGGGTCAATGTTTTCTTATCTTGAGGAGAGTCAAAGGGCAGTTTGCATTTATCTAGGAAATGCACACCACAGATGCTAGTTTTAAAAGCTCCTCAGGGGATGGGTGGGGAAATACTATTATCCTTACATAATTCTAAAAACCTGGGGGGTAGCAAACCAACTGCACAATTCTTCCCTTTCCTTTCTCATCAAGGTCACAGTGAAAGAGAAAGAAAAAACACTAAGTAATTTTATTTTTCTTATATCCATACCTTTTTTCTTAGCAGTATATAATTTTTTCAAGTTTTAACTTATTTCCTTTAGAATGTCTCTTATTTACATACAAAGTGGATTTTAATATAAGCCTGGAAACAGTCATCGATATATCTCTCTAAATCAGAAGAGCAGAAGCCAAAAAAATTTTTGTTTTGTTTTGCAGTAATAAACTGGAATCTGACTTAAGAAATTTAATAGGGTTTTGTTGTTGTTGATATGTTTAATAGAGTTTTGAAGCTGTATTGTAAAGGCCCCCTACACAGTCTACAGCTGTCTGGATCTGTTCCTGGATGGATAAAGTCTTTGATATTTCCCCATTGAATTTTCAATCCGCCACCCAGTTTTAGTTCATGCTATCTATTTGCCAAATTCCACTTCTAGACTATAATCCTATCTATTTATTTATATTTAAAGTCTGGGAAAATTAACATTTAAAAAAATATTAAATTTTAGCAATTAATTCCAATAAATGACTTTAATATTTTTCTAAAAACAAAAATTCTACGTCAATTCTACTTTATTGTTGAGTTTTGCAACTGAATTAAAGCTTCATTTTTTTTTTTCGGTCACACCTGGCAATGCACAGGGGTTGTGTTCCTTACCCACACTTACCTATCTATATTAACAATATAAATCATTTGAAGATCACTAGAAATGCACCATAGTGTTAATTATAAAAGAATACATTACGAGATGCAGTTATGAAAACATGGGTTAATGCATCAAAGCCATGATGCACGCTTGCCCAAATTAAACCAGTTCTTCCAGGGTTATTTTTATATTTGCTTCTATAAATTAATAATTCACACCAACAAATTTTAAAATGAAATAATGTAACTTGATAATAAATGTGTCCACTTCCAACTCTTTATTTATCTATTGTAATCAAAAAAGTTCTTTGTGTTCACTCTAACTAAATTGACATGCTGTAGCTTTATTTGTAACTATGTTTTGTTTTTGTTGCTGCTGTTGCTGTTTCTAAGAATCATTCCTTTATTCTTACAAGGAATGGATAGAGTTTCCTACAAAAAAAGTTTCCTCCTAAAAGTAAAATGAGCCATATTTAAGAAACTACTTAAGGATGTGTTGTACTACTTACTCAATTGCTATAGGACCACTCAGAGAATTGTTTATATATATTATATATATATATACATATATACATATATATGGGCTGAAGCAATAGCACAGAGGCTAGGGTGTTTGCCTTGCACGTGGCCAACCCAGGTTCAGTTTCTCCGTCCCTCTCGGAGAGTTTGGCAAGCTACTGAGAGTATCCCACCCTCATGGCAGAGCCTAGCAAGCTCATGACAGATTCGATATGCCAAAAACCAGAAACAAGTGTCACAATGGAGACGTTACTAGTACCTGCTCCAGCAAATCGAAGAAGCATGAAAGCATGAGATGACAGTGCTACAGTGCTACATATATATATATAATATATGTATATATATACATATGTATATATATTCATATATATATCTCGCTGCCACTGTCACTGCCCTCCTGTTGTTCATTGATGTGCTTGAGGGGCCCCAGTAACATCTCCATTCTGAGACTTGTTGTTACTATGTTTAGCATGTCAGATACATCACGGGTAGCTTGCCAGGCTGTGCTGTGTGGGCGAGATGCTCTCAGTAGCTTGCCGGGCCCTCCAAGAGGGGCGGAGGAATCAAACAATCAAACCTGAGCCGATCAGGTTGGCCACGTGTAAGGCAAATGCCCTACCTGCTGTGCTATTGCTATAGTCCATATATATATATATATATATATATATATATATATATAATAAAATCACAACCAAACACTTACAGGGTTTAGTTAATGGGTTAACATGTTCACTTTGATGATGTAAACTAAAGAATGATCTTTATAATGACAGAATTTTATCTTTCTCAAGATTCAAAAGTCTCCAAGGGAGTAATGCGAGATATATTAACATCATTTGCTGTATTTACTTGAGTCACCTTATTGTTTTAAAATTCAACAATAAAAATTACAACATTCATTACAAAAAGTATTTTGAGGAAACCTCACTAGTCCCCATAACATCAATTGGAATAGGTATAAGGAGAGAATAACACTAGAAAATGTTTACTTTAAAAGCTGACTTTACCACTAGCAAGACTCAAAAAGAAAGAGTGAGAAAGAACCCTAATAAACCAAATCAGAAATGAAAAGGGGGACATCACAACAGAAACCAAGGAAAATCAAAACATCATCAGAGACTACTTTGAAATTCTGTGTGCCAAAAACAAGAGAACCTAGAAAAAATGGATAAATTCCTGGATTCCTGTAACTTCTCAAGATTGAACAAAGAAGACTTGGAAAACCTGAATAGACCCATTGATATCAAGGAAATTGGAACTGTAATCAAAAGTCTTCCCAAAAACAAAAGTCAAGATCCAGATGGATTTACTAGCGATTTCTTCCAAACATTTAAAGAGGACCTGTTACCAATTCTTGTCAACCTTTTCCTGGAAATTTCCTGGAAAAACAGGAACTCTCCCAATATCTATGAGGCACATATCTCTCTAATACCAAAAGAAAACAATGACACCACTAACAAAGAAAACTATAGGGCAATATTCCTGATGAACACAGACACAAAGATCCTCAAGAAAATATTAGCAAATAGAATCCAACAACTCATCATAAAAGATCATATGCCACGACCGAGTGGGATTCATCCCGGGGATGCAAGGTTGGATCAATATTCGAAAATCAATCAACATAACCCATCATATTAACAAAAGAAAAGATAAAAAACATATGATCATATCAACAGATGCAGAGAAAACATTTGAGAAGATCCAGCACTCATTTATGATGTTTACTCTTAGCAAAATGGGATTTGAAGGTACCTTCCTCAAGATATTCAAAGCCATCTACCACAAACCTATTGTAAGCATTGTCCTCAATGGGGAAAAACTAAAGGTCTTTCCACTAAGATCAGGGACAAGACAAGGCTGCCCACTCTCACCACTTCTGTTTAATATAGTACTGGAAGTACTTACAATAGTGGTCAGGCAAGAAAAATATATTAAGGGCATCCAGATAGAAAAGGAATAAATCAAGTTCTCACAATTAGCATATGATATGGTACTATATCTAGAGAATCCTAAATCCTCTAACAAGAAACTCCTAGAAACAATAGACTTGTACACTAAAGTCACAGACTATAAAATCAACACCCAAAAGTCCATGGTTTTCATATACACAAAAATATTGAGAAAGAGGAAAATGATATGAAAAAAGCAATCCCATTCAAATTATGCCTCAGAAAATCAAATATCTCAGAATAACCTTAACTAAGGAGGAAAAGGACCTGTACAAAGAAAACTACAAAACTCTACTCCAAGAAATAAAATAGGATACAAGGAAAAGGAAACATATTCCCTGCTCATGGATTGGGAGAATTAACATTGTCAAAATGGGAATACTCCCCAAAGCATTATACAGATTTAATGCGATCCCTATAAGGCTACCCATGCCATTCTTCAAAGAAATGGATCAAACACTCGTGAAATTCATATAGAAAAACAAACCCCCAGAAATAGCCAAAGCAATTCTTAGGAAAAAGATGATGGGAGACATCACCCTCCTCAACTGCAAACTCTATTACAAAGCAGTAACAATTATAACAGCATGGTACTGGAACAAAGGCAGAGCCACAGACCAATGGAACAGGGTGGAATATCCTTACACAGAACCCCAAATATATGAACATCTAATCTTTGATAAGGGAGCAAGAAATGTGAAGTGGAGCAAGGAAAGCCTCTTTAATAAATGGTGCTGGCATATCTAGACAACAACTTGCAAAAAATGGGCTTAGACCTCAACCTAACCCTATGCACATGGATTAAAGAGCTCAATGTCAGACCAGATCTGTAAGATACATTGAAGTCAAGGTTGTCAAAACCCTCTATGACATTAAAGCTAACAGTATCTTCAAAGATGACATGCCACTGGCCAAGCAAGTGAAAACAGAGATAAACAAATGGGACTATCTTAAACTAAGAAGCTTCTGCACCTCAAAAAAAAAAAAAAGAAAAAAGAAAAAACCAGTGACCATAATACAAAGTCAATCTACAGAATGGACAGAATGGAAAAGGATATTCACCCAATACCTATCTGATGGGCTGGAGCGGTAGCATGCGGGTAGGGTGTTTGCCTTGTATGCGGCCGACACAGCCTGCCCAAGTTCGATTCCTCCGCACCTTTCAGAGAGTCAGGCAAGCTTCTGAGAGTATCTTTCCTTCAAGGCAAAACTTAGCAAGCTACCCATGACATAATTGATATGCCAAATATAGTAACAAGTCTCACATTGTTACTGGGCCCACTCGAGCAAATCGATGAAGAATGGGAGGTTAGTGACAGTTACAGTGACCCATCCAATAGGGGGTTGATATCAAGAATATACAAGGCATTGGTTGAATTCCACAAGAAGAAAACATTCAACCCGATCAAAATACGGGGTGATGAAATGAACAGAAACTTTCTCAAAGAAGAAATCTGAATCGCTAAAAAGAAAGTGCTCTACATCACTAATTATCAGGGAGATGCAGATCATAACCACAATCAGATATCATGTCACACCACAGACATTGGCCCACATCCAAAAGAACAAATGCAACCTGTGTTGGCACAGATGTAGGGAGAAAGGGACTCTCCTTCACTCCTGGTGGGAATGCCAACTGGTTCAGCTCTTTTGGAAAACAGTATGGATGATTCTCAAAAAATTAGAAATTGATTTCCCATTTGACCCAGCAATACCACTCCTGGGAATATATCCTGAAGAAGCAAAAAAGTATAGTCGAAATGACCTCTGCACTTGTTTGTTCATTGCTGCACTGCTTAAAATAGCCATGATCTGGAAAAGACCAAAGTGTCCGAAAACAGATGGTTGGTTAAAGAAACTTTGGTACATCTACACAATGGAGTACTATGCAACTGTTACAAAAGATAAAGTCATGAAATTTGCATGCAAGTGGATCTACATGGAAAATATCATGCTGAATGAAATGAGTCAGAATGACAGGCATAGAAATATTGTACTCATCTGTGGAATTCAAAGTAACGGAATGGGAGACTAACACCCCAGAATAGTTGAGATAATTCCCAGGAGGTTTGTTTCACTGCTTGGAAGCTGGCAGCACATGCTGAGGAGTGGGGGAGGGGGAGAAGCTCAGATAGAGAAGGGGACACAAAGTAAAGGGTGTTTTGAGGATCTGCTCGGGATGGGAGATGCATGCTGATAGTAGACTATAGACCAAACACCATGGCCACTCAATATCTCTATTGCAAGTCAAAATACCCTAAAGGATAGATAGAGCAAAAAGGAATGCCCTGCCACAGAGGCGGGATGGAATGCGGGGTGGGTTGGGGGGTAGGAGGGTTGCTGGGATCATTAGTGATGGAGAATGGGCACGGATGGAGGGTTGGGTACTCGATCATTGTATAACTGAAACAAAGCACAAAGTTTGTAAGTCTACAACTGTACCTCATGGTGTTTCACTAATAAAAACTTAAAATAAATAAATAAATAAAAGTTGGTTTTATAGGGTTGGAGAGATTGTAGAATTTGCTTGCACATTGGCCAACCTGGATTCTGTCTTCAGGTACACTACATGGTTTCCCAAGCCTCACCAGGAGGGATCACTGATTGCAGAGCCAGGAGGAAGTTTTAGCATTGTTGCTTGTGGTCCCCAAAATATCTCCCTTCAAATAAAGTAAAAAAATAAATTTATGTAGTCTTTATAGATTAATCTATACTCATTTTTGCTATTCTTACTTTTGGAAATAATTAGTCTTGTAGAATATACAGATTAAAGGGCATTTGTTCAACCAAAATGGAAGTTTTCTTTAGAAAAAAAATTCTTTCATGTCATGTAAATCAAATATACACTTATATTTTGACTATGTAAATTCTCACGCAATGGAAGCTATACTTATTAAATATGGAATGTGTGCTTCATAGTTGGTGTTTTTGAAAATAGTAATTATGCCAGTGAGCTTCAAGATGATGAAGTTTAATGGTCTTGGCGTTTGAACAGATCTCAATGCTTAGTTCCAAATAACACAAGAATTGTGCAATAAATAAACATCAATCAGTGAGAATCCTGAGTATTGTGGATAAAATATGTGTGCCAGTCATAGGAGTTGCTGATATAAATGATTGAAGAATTGAGAACTTTGGCTTCAATAACTGTAACTGGGTGCTAGACAGTATTCCACTAGCAAACTTGTGCTTAAATTTAATTTGTAAAAGATGCCAAGAAAAGCACAGTTGGTGCTGCTGGAACAGAGTGAGACACAAAGAGTGAAATCATTAGACATCGTATAGTATTCTAAAAAAATTGGCAAATTATCTCATAAAATAAAAGTGTTGTCTTGAATCTTTGGAACTGCTTCCTTTGCCCTCTTTCCCAGCTTTCTTTCATGGTCAGTGGTTGGCTTACAGCAAGGTCCAGTTATTTGGAATTCTGGAACAAATACCATCTGTCCTGGGAGTTCCAATTAATTAGTTTAGTGAAATAACTATTATCTTAAAGAAATTCATTTTTAGTGGCAAGAATTTCAGATTTTTGAGTGCCTAAAATATTAGAATATTTTCCTTTCTCATATACTGACAATGAAAGAAAGTAAGGCAATGCGGAAGGGAGCTGTGGGATTCTTGGGAATTATTTGCGTTTGCTTTAATAACAAGACAAAGGAAATTGAATGATTTGGAAAGACATAAGAAAGTTAGCTCTTACCTGGGTGGATAGATAAAGTAAAATTTGGTTTTATTGCTCCTTAGTATTTAATTAATGTTTTTAGACAGTGCTCTAATTTCACAAAATAATTATGGAAACATTACTGACAGCTGAGCTCACTCTTACCCGGAATACTAGTCACCAGGGTGTTGGATTCACAGTGAGTTGGCAAAAAAATTTGAATAGAGTTAATTGGCAGAGAGATATTTCATTGAAAAGAAAAAGATAAAATGTTAGAAATTTATTTTATGTGGAGAAGATACTATACACTCTAGATTTTTTCAGTAAGTATATATTATTTATATTTATTAATAGAAACATTAATATTAATAGTCTCCTACCCTGTGTCTGACTATCCTCGCCAGGGCCCAACAGCTGAAGACCTCCAGGCCCCAACCAAGGCCTTACTGGGGCCACTCTCCACACACTTGGATAAGCCTCAGACATAACAGAACTGGCAGAGGAACCCAGGTGTGTGGGACCCGGGGCTGAGATCTCCAAGTCTGCACGGTTTGGGACTGGACCTGTCAGTAGCTAGACAGTTACACCCTCCAACTGCCGTGTAACCCCAACAATGGCCAGGATCCAGAGATTATCACAACAAGCTCCCGGGAACGCGCGGCCGCGGCCGCGCGACTATTTATTTACTTTTCTCTAAGTTTTCAGGGTACCTTAAATATACAACCCACACGGCAGAGCCTGGCAAGCTATCCGTGGTCTATGCCAAATAGACCAAATTGATATGCCAAATCCAGTAATAAATGGATCTCATTTCCCTAACCCTGAATATGCAGAGTCGAGAAGGATATGGAAGGAGAGGCTGATAAAACACCAAGGCAGACATAGGCTGCCAAAACGCAGAAAAACAAAAATGATTGTCTGTACTTTCAATGCTCATACGCTGGCATCTACTGCATCCATTGAAGACCTTATGGTACAAGCGCGAAAGATCAAGTACAACATCATTGATCTGACCGAAACGAGAAGACATCAATCCCATCATGCTGTTTTCGACACTGGAGAAGAACTGTTCCTTGGAACATGTGATAAAAGAGGCGTCGGTGGTGTCGGTATCCTTGTCAACACAAACTTAGTCACGAGCATTGATTCATTCGAATGCCTAACAACCCGAATCGGACGATTACACTTGAATAAATGTGGCTCACTACCGGCAGTTTCTATCTTTGTTGTCTATGCACCAACATCCAGTTATGGTGAAAGAGAAACTGAGAAATTCTACATGGAGCTGGAGAAGTTCTATAAAGAAGATCACACCTTCTACAAGATCATTCTTGGTGATTTTAATGCCAAGATAGGACCAAGAAGATCAGTCGATGAACTTCACATCGGAACCCATGGCCTGGAATGGAACGAACAGGGTGACAGACTGTCTGAGTTCATCATGTCAACCAAAACCTTCCATGGTAACTCACAATTCCAAAAGGCTGAATCTAAACGTTGGACATGAGAGTCTCCCGATGGACGGTTCCACAATGAAATAGACCACATCGTATTCAATCGGCGGTTTTGCCTAACCGATGTTACTGTTGTCCCAAAATTCCAAACGAGATCAGACCACCGTCTTCTTCGTGCAAAATTCTACCTCACAGAACGAGGAGAAAAGAATGCAAGGTTTAAGAAGAGGACTCCCAGAACAACCACCAACTGGGAGCTCTTTGGCTCTATTGCGGCAACATGGGAAGATACCGTCATTGACAACATTGATGAGGAATACGATCGAATGATTCAGCACCTCCATGATTGTGCAAGGAATGCCAAGAAAGAGATAACCACAAAAAACCGTCTTTCTTCGAACACTCTTGAACTTATTCACCAACGTGGCTTGGCACATGCCTCAGGCAACCACAAGCGAACATCCGAACTGGCAAAACAGTGCAGAGAAGCCATCAAGGATGACCTCAAAAACAGGAGAGCAGCAGTACTGGTAGATGCAGCAGAAGCTGGAAAAAACATTCGTAATGCCCGCCTGTCCTTCACCAACTACAAAACCAAGATGACTGCCCTCCGACATCATGATGGATCTATCACATCTTCCAGAAGGGCAATGGAGAATATTATTCATAACTTCTACTCAGATCTCTTTAATAGACACATCCACTTGCCCACATACCACATACCACATGATGGATATGTCGTTCCCAATGTTCTCCCTTCCGAAATCCAACATGCCATCTCCTTGGTAAAGAAACAAAGAGCACCTGGCCCAGACAAGATCAGACCTGAACACCTGAAGAACTTACCATCAGTACTCATCAATACATTGGTTGACTCTTCACACGCTACCTGTCTGAATGCAAGGTTCCAACCCAATGGAAAACCAGCAGGACTGTACTACTATACAAGAAAGGAGACATCCACGACATTGGCAACTATCGCCCAATCTGCCTATTGTCTGTCATCTACAAACTATTCACTCGAATCATCCTGAATAGGATTAGCAGAACACTAGATGAAGGACAACCATGTGAACAAGCTGGATTCCGAAAAGGATTCAGTACCATCAACCATATCCACACAATAAACAAACTCATTGAGGTATCTCAGGAGTTCAAGATGCCGCTCTGTCTAACGTTCATTGATTTAAAGAAGGCCTTTGATTCTGTTGAGACGGAAGCGGTCATGGAAGCCCTAGCCAATCAGGGCGTACAAACTCAATACATCAGGATCCTTCGTGAGCTCTATTGCGGATTCACTACCAAGATCTCACCATTCTACAAAGAAGTAATCATCCATATCAAGAGAGGGGTTCGGCAGGGTGATACCATTTCACCAAAACTCTTCTGTGCCACCCTCAAGAACATCATGCGACGACTGGAATGGGAAAACATGGGAGTGAAGATAGATGGTCGGCAACGACACCACCTCCGCTTTGCTGATGACATCGTTCTAATAACACCAAACATCAGCCAAGCGGCACAAATGCTGAACGACTTTGACCGTGAATGTGGAAAGGTCGGACTACAGCTGAATCTTACAAAGACAATGTTTATGAGAACCAGCCTTGTTCCTGATGCTCCATTCGCTCTCAACGGAACCACCATCTCTGAATGCAACAGTTATATATTCCTAGGTCAAGAAATCAACATGATGAATGACCTGGCACCTGAGTTACGCAGGAGGAAGAGAGCAGCTTGGAATGCCTTCAAGAGCATTGAAGAAATAACTAAAAGGACAAAGAACCTCCAGCTACGAGCACATCTCTTTGATTCCACTATTCTTCCTGCATTAACATATGCCTCAGAGACCTGGACCCTACAAAAACAGGATGAGAACGCTATTCGGGTCTCTCAAAGAGGAATCAAAAGAACTATGCTTGGAATATCACGATTCACTCAAATGAGAGATAAATTCCGGAGTTCTGATCTTCGTCAACGCTCAAGAATCAGGGACGCTGTCTCATTTGCCAAGACATCAAAAATCAGATGGGCTGGACACATAATGAGGTTTACAGACAACCGCTGTACTAGAGCCATTACTGATTGGATTCCATGGGACATCAAAAGATCACGTGGACGCCCACCTATAAGATGGTCAGACTTCTTCGTCAAGACCCTAAATGATCGGTTTGAGGCTCTGCATGTTCCTAGAACAAACAGATACCATTGGGCTACGCTAGCACGCAACCGGGATGAATGGAGACGTTACTGGCACCCGCTCGAATAAATCGATGAATAACGGGGATTAAGTGATTAAGTGATAAGTGAAATAGAAACATAAACCTTAAGAGACAAAGTTATTCTACCTAGGGTGTATTAGAATAAAAGTAAAACTTGAATTTTGAACCAAATTATTCTATTCTACAAATCCATGTTCAATTTACTTCACTTAAAAGCTAGAAATAAAAAGAAATGAAATAATTTTTACAAATCATGTACCATGGGAATAAAAACTTTTTTCAATGGAATAAAGTTCTAGTTTATTCACACTACCTTCATTCAGTGAGAGTAGATTACAGCAGTGAAATGATCAAGACCCAATTGCAAACAGATCTGTAGCCTTATCTGAAGAAGGCGAAGAAGAGTCCAATGTTTCTTTAACTTTAATGTGATAGTAAGTTCCGGGTGTCAACAAGAGCCAACATAGAAGGAGATCTGGGAAGTAATGCTTGTGATACTCACAAGTAAAGAGAGACAGGCACAGGGTGGACCATGCATGGGAAAAACAACAGTGTGCTTGTGAGAAAGATGACAAAAGCTCAGGGAGAGTAATATGCCAGGCTGCACTAGGGTTTTCATGGAAATGGGAAGGAAGTGCAGGGTATACACCAGGATTAGTTGTTTAATAAATTCTGGTAGGTTCTATCTAGGTATAAAGTGGTCCCTAGTAGCATGATCTCTGGGGAAACCAAGGCTAGCAGAGGAGACCAAAATAACAAATGAGATGAAATGGAGACTTAAATTAGGAAAACAAAATAAACAATGAGAAGTTTAAGTAGATTTTTTTTTCTTTTTGGGTCACACCCGGTGATACACAGAGGATACTCTTGGCTCTGCACTCAGGAATTACTCCTGGAAGTGCTCAGGGGACCATATGGGATGCTGGGGATGAAACCCAAGTTGGCCACGTGCAAGGCAAATGCCCTACCCACTGTGCTATCACTCCAGCCCCAGTTAGTAGATTTTAATATATTCTGAATGTTACCAAAAGGATGGGTATGGGATGTGAAAGAAAGGAATCAAGAAAAATTCCTTGATATCAGCCAAAATTAAACAACTATCTTTTACTAAGATTTTTAGTAACTGCAGAACAGATCTTTGGGGGGGGGGGGGGGGGGTTGGAAATTCGGTTTTGGAATAAGCAGTTTTCAAATTTGAAATTAGTAAAATCAAAAGTTGTCATATTTCTGTAGATAAATATTAAGTGCATAGATAATCTGAAAGTTAAGAAAAGATGAAGATTTAAGATCTAACTTTGAAAATTAGCAGAAAATAAATGTATTGAAAATTGTGTGACATGATAAGCAAATTCAGAAATGAATTAAGATAGAGTAGAGTTTTAAAACAGATTTCAGAGCACACCAGATTTTAGCAATTATGAACAAAACACAGGACAGGGTTTTATTGCTCTAGAAGAGAAATCAAAGAGAATAGTCAGAACTCTATGGGAATCACTATAAAAATTTCTTTTAAAAGGAATAGAACTCCATAAAATGTCACAATATCACTTCTTGGCATCTACCTACAAATACCAAAACAATAGTATAAAAAATATATGTTCACACCTATGTCCATTGCAGCACAATAGCCAGGATATTTCAAGTTTTGTTGTGGAATAAGCAGTTTTCAAATTTGGAATTAGTAAATACAAAATTGTAATACTTCTGTAGATAAATATTAAGTGATAAGATTACCTGAGAGTTTAGGAAAATCCTAAATTCCAAAAGCAAAGAATAAAGAATTTATGGTCTGTACACCACAGAATATGATGCAGTAATAAGAAAAGATAAAATCATTCAATTCACTGCTACATGAATGGAACTAGAGGTTATCAGACTGAGTGAAATCGGTCAGAATGAAAGAGGCAGTTAGAAAATGATCACTTTTTGTATGGGACACAAAGAGACACAGTAAGAAGTAAAACTAAAGGCAAGAATTGGACAAAGGCAACAGAACTTAAGAGTTGATCTACAGAACTGATTTACAGGATGAAGGTATATAGGAGGGATGAGTGGAGATCCTGGGAAAGTGTTGGAAGGAAGTAGGTGCTGGGTGTTGGGTGTGATGTTGAAGCAATATATCTATAAAACTATCATTAACAGTATTAACAGTATTGTGAAGTATGATACTTCAATAAAAATAGGTAGAAAACAAAAAATGAAAAAAATAAAGAGGGACGTTTCAGAGGTCACAATGCATTTTAGTGAGCAAGGAATGAGCAAGCGTATCAAATGCTATTTCCTAACTTGTAGAATAAAATGAGGATTAGGAAATGATGATTTTATGAAGAAACGGCAACATTCAAGTTGCTTGGCTTTTCTTTCCTTCATTTACCACTTTATCATATTTCATCAGCAGGTGGAATGTAGGATAATTAGGCCCTTTGAGAGATATGTTTGATTTTTATCATACTGAGTATTAATATATGATCCATTCTTCAGGACAATTAGTTAGAGGAACAAAATTCTACCTCTACTTCTAGCCACACTCAAATTTGAAGAAAGGATTAAGAACTCATAAGGTCATTTTACAAGTGTAATGAGACTCTTAAATACATACAAATAAAACTTCTAACACTCTTACTTTTCTCTTTGGGTAATATCATAGGTAATTCCTTAATCGTGAGAAAACCAGTTTAAACTTGATCTGATTTGTTTTAAATCAACTGATTGTATTAAATCAACAGAAAATTTTATGCCAGTAAAATAAGTCCTTCAAACTAAAACATTTCCATGTCTGTGAAATGCCTTATAATAAGTTAAGCTTGTGAGTCAATATAATTATACACATAAGCAAATTTTAAATGACATACCAATGAAGTATTCAGGCTTTTAAAATAAATATTGTGGGGCTGGAGCGATAGCACAGCAGGTAGGGCATTTGCCTTACACGTGGCTGACCCTGGTTCAATTCCCAGCATCCCATATGGTCCCCCAAGCACTGCCAGGAGTAATTCCTGAGTGCAAAGTCAGGAGTAACCCCTGAGTGTCGCTGGGTGTGAGCCTAAAAGCAAAAAATAAGGTATTAATTTTTAAGACTCTTTTGTGAATTCATTAATATGTTTGACCGATATTCAAAGTAAAGGCTTTGCATTTTATTTATTTTTTGAACAAAAAATAAAAGCCTTTAAGTCAAAGGTGCTAAGGTAGTGACAGAGACTGAGTGGGGAAGTGATATTGTTGTTTAAATTGCAGCCAGTAGTGTTGTGTTTCTTGGCATTACTATATGATTAGCAAAAGAAAAATAATGTCCAGCTTGAGTTTGATGATTGGTATGACAGAACTTACGGAAGATGAACCCATGTGATTTGAGCTTCTGTATGTTAAAAAGTCAGATGACATTATATGCCAGAGAATGAAGAAAAACAGATAGTTAATAAACTTTTTAACCTGTGTTCTCTTAAATATTTTAACTTAAATTTATAAAACATATTAATATTATGATATTCTTGGGAAATGATGGTAATTAAATTATTTTTACTCCTTAGTAAACCTGTACTACTTACTGGTTTATTTCTTAATTATTTTTATAAATGTCAGATAGTATTGACACAGATGTACTCATGTAAAAATATATAATCTCTTAGATATGTTCATCATTATTTTGTTTCAAAAAAGTATTTATTGGATATCTCAGATATGTGAAAAATTTATGTAAGTTCTGAAATAGTAGTTCAGAACAAGCTTTATAACTGCCTTTATAAAGCTTTCACTCTAAATGAGATAAAAAAATCCTCACCCAAATAAATTAAAATATGCAATTTTTAATATAAATATTACAAAGTTTCTTGAGCTGTTACTTTTACTGACTGATGAGTAGGTCTAGCAAATATAATTTTTCTAATCTTCCTGTTTTATTCAAAAGAAAATTCAAATAGCACAGATAGAATTGCTAAATTCAATTTTATTAATATATATAAAACTGATTTTTGAGCGATTACCTAGACAGATTAATTTTCCATAAAAATCAAGACTTTTTATTTTTACTAGTTTCTACAAATTAAAGTCAAAATTACTCAAATATAGAGAAATGAACAGACAAATGCAAGAGTGTGCTAGTCAGTATACAAATAATCTCTTTGCTAAAAGTTTTTCATAGTTTTCGACATTCTACCTTTTCTGTGATCATCATAATGTAAAAGGTTACTCTTGATCATAAAAAAAGAGCTAATAGTTTGATGTCAGTGTCACTGTCACTGTTCCTGTCCTCCCATTGTTCATCAATTTGCCCAAGCGGGCCCAGTAACGTCTCCATTGTGACAATTGTTACTGTGTTTGGCATATGGAATACACCACAGGGAGCTTGCCAAGCTTTTTTTTTTTTTTCTTTTTGGGTCACACCCAGCGATGCTTACTCCTGGTTCTCGTACTCAGGAATTACTCCTAATGGTGCTCAGGAAACCATACGGGATGCTGGGATTCGAACCCGGTGTGTTATCACTCCAGTCCCTGATGTAATAATTTTGAATTTAAAGTTATTTATTTTATAATTGAATCATAGTGAGATACACAGTTCTAAAGTTGTTCATGATTGGATTTCAGTCACATGATGTTTCAACACCTAACCCTTCACCAGTGCACATTTCCCATCACCACTGACACCGGTTTCCTTCCCACCCACCCCCCTCTGACTCTACAGCAGGCATTTTCTTCTCTCTCTCTCTTCCCCCCTCTATGCATTTTAGGGGGGCTGTCAAATAATCTTTATTAATTGAGGAGCCAAGAGATAGTACATTAGATAATCTCCCACTTCACAGTTCTTTTTTTTTTTGGATATGTATATCTCTCTACGTCTCTGTCTCTCTCTGTCTCTCTCTGTCTCTCTCTGTCTCTCTCTCTCTCTCTCTCTCTCTCTCCCTCTCTTAAGGTTATCAGACATATACGTGATTATTTACCTAAATGCAGTAAGAGTATTACTATTTTTATAAAGACTCCCTGAATTTGTTTTGTAACTTATATAGCATTGAAGATTTTCAAAGGCCATAAATTTGTACATTTCTATATATTCATAAGGAATATCAGATCTTACTCTGTGTGTGTAATGCACCATGAACTATACCCAAAGTATCACACGTGCAAAGAAAATCTTTAGCGCTCTCCCGCATCCTGAACCCCCCAAATTTTAATATATATTAAACCTTTAATATTTATTTATTTATGTGTTTGTTTGATTTTGTACCACACCCAATGATGCTCAGGGATTACTTCAGGCTCTGCATTCAAGAATTACTCATGTTGGTGCTTGGAAAACCATATGGAATGCTGGGGAACAAATCAGGACAGCCGTATGCAAGGCAAATGCCCTACCCACTGTACTATCTCTCTAGTCCCAAAGTCTTCATTTTTTCTATCCTGAAGAGAGTAGCTAAAACAAAAAGCAACAAATAAGGAAAAAAAAAAACTCCCTACTATATTTTACTGACACTATTTAAACTTAGAAGTAAACTTACAATTTCAGAAAGTCCTCTACATTTTTTTAAGGATTATAGTCTACCAGGTTTTTTCTTTATTACCTTTAAAGGAAAAAGCTGGGATTTAATAATCTATATAGATATCAATCTAATTTTCTTCAGAGAAATTTGAAGTCATTTGGTATCATAGGTAAAGTCATTTTTAAAGTAAACTAGTTTGTAGGGATCTGATTAAAATAATTTTATCTGAAATTTATACAATACTCCAGGCAACACTTTATAATACAGATTTTGTTCTTTTTTTCATAATTTTTTATTTATTTTCTTCTTCTATTTATTTATTGAATCACTGTGGGAAAAGTTACTAAGCTTTCAGGTTTGAGTCTCGGTCATGCAATGATCAAACACCTTTCCCTTCACCAGTACTCATTTTTCACCACCAAGAATCCCATTATACTCCCCTCCCACCCCTCCCAATGCCTATGAGGCAGATGATTTTTTTAAATTTTTTTTAATTAGTGAAACACCATGAGGTACAGTTGTAGATTTACAATTTTTTGTGCTTGGGTTTGATTATACTATGATCAGATACCCATCCCTCCACCAGTGCCCATTTTCCACCACCATGGATAATATACCCCCCACCCCCATCCCCCCATCCCCCCCTGCCTCTGTGGCAGGGTAATTCCCTGTGTTCTCTCTCTCCTTTTGGGTGTTGTGGTCTGCAAAAGAGGCATTGAGTGGCAAACATGTTCAGTCCATAGTCCACTTTCGACATGCATCTCCCCTCCTGGGAGGATCCTCCAAACACCCTTTATTTGGTGTTCCCTTCTCTATCTGAGCTGCCCTTTCCTCTAGAATGCCCGACTGGCCACTAAGCTATGGAGTAATCCACCTGGTGCTTATCTCAGCTATTCTTGGGTATTAATCTCATATTTTGTTACTTTATGTCCCCCAGATGAATGCAATCTTTCTATGTCTATCCCTCTCTTTCTGACTCATTTCGCTTAGCATGATACTTTCCATGTTGTACCACTTATATGTAAATTTCATGACTTCATCTTTTCTAACAGCTGCATAGTACTCCATTGTGTAGATGTACCAAAGTTTCTTTAACCAGTCATCTGTTCTTGGGCATTCAGGTTTCTTCCAGTTTCTGGGTATTGTAAAGAGTGCTGCAATGAACAAACAAGTGCAGATGTCACTTCGACTATACATTTTTGCCTCTCTGGGATATATTCCCAGTAGTGCTATTGCTGGGTCAAATGGGAGCTCAATTTCTAATTTTTTGAGAATCGTCCATACTGTTTTCCAGAAGGGCTGAACCAGTCGACATTCCCACCAACAGTGAAGGAGAGTCCCTTTCTCGCCACATCCGCGCCAGCATCGGTTGCTTTTGTTCTTTTGAATGTGGGCCAGTCTCTGAGTTGTGAGATGGTATCTCATTGTGGTATTGATCTGCATCTCCCTGATGATTAATGATGTAGAGCATTTTCTCATGTGCTTTTTTGCCATTCGGATTTCCTCTTTGAGAAAGTTTCTGTTCATTTCATTGTCCCATTTTTGGATGGGGTTGGATGTTTTCTTCTTGTGGAGTTTAACCAGTACTTTGTATATCCTGGATATCAACCCCTTGTCAGATGTGTATTCAGCGAATATTCTTTCCCATTCTGTAGATTGTCTTTGTATTTTGGTCACTGTTTCTTTGGAGGTGCAGAAGCTTCTTAGTTTAAGATAGTCCCATTTATCTATCTCTGTTTTCACTTGCTCGGCCAGTGGCGTGGCATCTTTGAAGATACCATTAGCTTCAATGTCATGGAGGTTGCCAACTTTGTCTTCAATGTACCTTATGGTTTCTGGTCTGATGTTGAGGTCTTTAATCCATTTTGATCTTACTTTGGTACATGGTGTTAGGCAGAGTTCTGAGCCCATTTTTTTTGCATGTAGCCGTCCAGTGATGAGGCAGATGATTTCTACTTAACTCTTCTCTACATTGATTACATTCATTATTTCAACAAAAGATGCACCATTATTGTTTAGAATTCCCCCCCCCACACACACACACAATCAGAATTGCTGAAAAGGCATTGTGAAATACTTTGTTTTCTATAGCTGGTTATGAGAATGATATAATCTTGCATGGCCGCAATAGCAGCCTTGCGATTTTGAATTTCTGCGAAGTGCCAGATAATTATGAGATTTGTTTCTATGTGTCTGGTGTTATGGCTGTGCCAGAAATCCACTCGTTGGGGGCAACTTATGATCTTGGTAGGGCGTGAAGGACATGCCGGTACCGCCCCCCCCCTTCCCATGAGACTACAGTTGCCCTGTCAATGCTGGCTCATACCTGGTTCCACCCCATCTGGTGAGGCCCCGCATGTCTTGTCACTGCCAGCCCAAACCTGACTGTCCAGTAGCCTCTGGAGTACGGTGGTCACCAGGCCACCAAGGCGAACAGGCCAAGGCACGAAACCTATCTGCACCTGGATTGGCCCAGAGCCAGTTACCTACTGCAGGAACAGGATGCATTTCTGCTAAAAGTCTTCTGGTTCTAAGTTTCTTTTCTGAGTCTCTGGGATCATGGCCATTAAGCAGTTCGATCAGGAACCAGAGAGGCCATGCCTCCAATTATATAGCTGAGCCAGAGGTGGTTTGTGGGTCTGTCTCCCCCATACCTAACTTTTGGCCGTTTACTTTCTTGGTAAACATTGCCCCAAGTTTTTGGGGTCTGATCAAAGGCACAGCAACAATTTTGGGGTATCTGAAAGCCTGATGGTACCATCAGGCTGCTGATGCACTCGCCTCACAGGTACAAATTGACCTGTTGGTGGCATCATACCCCCTTATAATACATATTTCTTACTGTAAAAATTCCCCTAAAAAATAAAGAAAACAATTAACTTACTGAATTCCAGAGAAGAGAAATAATACATTTACTTATGTCACCAAATTTTTTTTATTTTTTTAAATTTTAATGACCCACCGTAAGATACAGTAATAGACTTAAAAAGTTTCATGATTAGGTTTCAATCAAACAATGTTCAAGTACCATCAGTTCGAGTATCCACCAATGCCCATACTCTACCACCAATGTTCCCAGTACCCCTCCCACCACCTCCCCCATTCCCATCCCTGACTCTGTGGCAGACACATTTACTTTTACTCTCTCCTTTTAGGTGTTATGGTTTGTAGTATAGGTACAAAGCGGCCATCATGTTTGGTTCATAGTCTACTTTCAGAATGCATCTACCATCCCAAGCGATCCTTCCAACCATCATTTACCTACTGGTCCATTCTCTATCTCAGGTGCCATTTCCCCCAGCAAATGAGATTGGCTTCTAAGCTGTGGAGCTATCCTCCTGGTCCTTATCTCTACTATCCTTAGGTGTTAGTCTCCTGTTATGTTACTTTATATTCCACAAATGAGAACAGTCATTCTATGCCTGTCTCTCTCTTTCTAACTCATTTCTCTTAGCATGCTAAGGCTGAACCAGTCGGCATTCCCACTAGCAGTGAAGAAGAGTACCTTTCTCCACACTTCCATACCAACACCGTTTTTTTTTTCCTTTTGTTTGATTGTTTTTGGATGTGTGCCAGTTTCTGTAGTGTGAGATGATATCTCATTTTGTTTTGATCTGTATCTCCTTGATGATTAGTGATAAAGAGCATTTTTTTCATGTGCCTTTTGGCCATTCAGATTTCTTCTTTGAGAAAGTTTCTGCTCATTTCATCACCCCATTGTCTGATGGGATTGATGTTTTTTCTTGTGGAGTTCAACCAGTGCCTTGTATATCCTTGATATTAACCCCTTATCAGGGGATATTGAGTGAATATCCTTTCCCATTCTGTAGACTGTCTTTGTACTCTGGTCACTGTTTCTTTTGAGGTGCAGAAGCTTCTTAGTTTAAGATAGTTCCATTTGTTTATCTCTGTTTCCACTTGTTTGTTCAATGGCATTTCGTTCTTGAACATACCTTTAGCTTTAACATTGGAGAGGGGTTTGCTGACCTTTTCTTCAATGTACCTTATGGATTCTGGTCTGATGTTGAGGTCTTTAATCCTCTTTGATCTGAATTTTGTGAATGGCGTTAGTAAATGTCTGAGTCCACTTTTTTTGCAAGTAGCTGTCCAGTCTTGCCAGCATTTGTTAAAGAGGCTTTCCTTACTCCACTTCACAGTTCTCGCTTCCTTATCAAAGATTATATGATCATATATTTGAGGGTGTGTGTAAGGATGTTCAGGCCTATTCCACTGGTCTGTGGATCTGCTTTTTAATGTGATTCCTATAAAGATACCCATGACATTCTTCAAAGAAATTGATCAAACTCTCCTGAAATTCATATGAACAATAAGCCCCAACGAATACTTAAAGCAATTCTAGGCGAAAAAGAAAAAATATGGGAGGCATCACTTTCCCCAACTTCAAACTCTACTACAAAGCGATAGTAATTAGAACAGCATGATATTGGAACAAAGCATTCTTATAGAGTCTAATTAAGATGAGAATGGGAACTTACATAGTTCTTGTCAATGGAATTAAATTAAGAATTTAAAAGTGAGATCATAGTGGATTTAATGGGGGCTCTAAATGGCATTATTACAAGAAAAAGGAAAGGAAGATTTGTGAAATACATATTGAGAGGAAAGCCATATAGATGCAGAAATTTAAGTGATATATCAATAATCAAGGAATATCAGTGATTGCCAACCACCATCAGAAACAAAACTGAGGCATGCAACAGTTTATACCCTTCAAGTGTTTCGAAGGAATTCGTTTCTTAAGCCAAATTTTAGGTGTTAGTACTCAAAACTGTGAGAGAATAACACCAGACTCAACGGATCAATAGCCCAGAGAGTAGGGCATTAGCCTTTCATGCAGCCGACCCTGATTGAGTCCTTAGTACTCCATATGGTTCCTGGAGAACTGAGAACAGCCAGGAGGGATCCCTAATTGCAGAACCAGGAAGAAGCCCTGAGCACTGCTGGGTTTGACCCCAAAACAAAACAAAACAAAAACACCTGTGAGACAATATCACTGTCACTGTCCTCCCGTTGTTCATCGATTTTCTTTTTTTTTTCTTTTTTATTATTTATTTTTTTTCCTTTATTTTATTTTATTTTTTTTAAAGTTGTAGATTTACAATTTTTTGTGCTTTGGTTTCAATTATACAATGATCAGATACCCATCCCTCCACCAGTGCCCATTTTCCACCACCATGGATAATATCCCTCCCACCCCCATCCCCCCATCCCCCCTGTCTCTGTGGCAGGGCAATCCCCTGTGTTCTCTCTCTCCTTTTGGGTGTTGTGGTCTGCAAAAGAGGCATTGAGTGGCAAACATGTTCAGTCCATAGTCTACTTTCCACATGCATCTCCCCTCCTGGAAGGATCCTCCAAACATCCTTTATTTGGTGCTCCCTTCTCTATCTGAACAGCCCTTTCCTCTAGGATACCCGGCTGGCCTCTAAGTTATGGAGTAATCCTCCTGGTGCTGATCTCAGCTATTCTTGGGTATTAATCTCATACTTTGTTACTTTATATCCCCCAGATGAATGCAATCTTTCTATGTCTATCCCTCTCTTTCTGACTCATTTCGCTTAGCATGATACTTTCCATATTGTACCACTTGTATGTAAATTTCATGACTTCATCTTTTCTAAGAGCTACATAGTACTCCATTGTGTAGATGTACCAAAGTTTCTTTAACCAGTCATCTGTTCTTGGGCATTCAGGTTTCTTCCAGTTTCTGGGTATTGTAAAGAGTGCTGCAATGAACAAACAAGTGCAGATGTCACTTCGACTATACATTTTTGCCTCTCTGGGATATATTCCCAGGAGTGGTATTGCTGGGTCAAATGGGAGCTCAATTTCTAATTTTTTGAGAATCGTCCATACTGTTTTCCAGAAGGGCTGAACGAGTGGACATTCCCACCAACAGTGAAGGAGTGTCCCTTTCTCGCCACATCCACGCCAGCATCGGTTGCTTTTGTTCTTTTGAATGTGGGCCAGTCTCTGAGGTGTGAGATGGTATCTCATTGTGGTTTTGATCTGCATCTCCCTGATGATTAATGATGTAGAGCATTTTCTCATGTGCTTTTTTGCCATTCGGATTTCTTCTTTGAGAAAGTTTCTGTTCATTTCATTGTCCCATTTTTGGATGGGGTTGGATGTTTTCTTCTTGTGGAGTTTAACCAGTACTTTGTATATCCTGGATATCAACCCCTTGTCAGATGTGTATTCAGTGAATATCCTTTCCCATTCTGTAGATTGTCTTTGTATTTTGGTCACTGTTTCTTTGGAGGTGCAGAAGCTTCTTAGTTTAAGATAGTCCCATTTATCTATCTCTGTTTTCACTTGCTCGGCCAGTGGCGTGGCATCTTTGAAGATACCATTAGCTTCAATGTCATGGAGGGTTTTGCCAACTTTATCTTCAATGTACCTTATGGTTTCTGGTCTGATGTTGAGGTCTTTAATCCATTTTGATCTTACTTTTGTACATGGTGTTAGGCAGAGTTCTGAGCCTATTTTTTTGCATGTAGCCGTCCAGTGATGCCAACACAATTTATTAAAGAGGCTTTCCTTACTCCACTTCACATTACCTGCACCTTTATCAAAGATTAGATGAGCATATGATTGAGGAGAGATGTCAGTGTATTCAACCCTGTTCCATTGGTCTGCAGTTCTGCCTTTGTTCCAGTACCATGCTGTTTTAATTATTACTGCTTTGTAGTACAGTTTGAAGTTCGGGAGGTTGATTCCTCCCATTTTCTTTTTCCCAAGAATTGCTTTAGCTATTCGTGGGGGCTTATTGTTCCATATAAATTTCAAGAGTGTTTGCTCCATTTCTTTGAAGAATGTCATGGGTATCCTTATAGGGATTGCATTGAATTTATACAATGCTTTCGGTAGTATTGCCATTTTGACAATGTTAAGTCTCCCGACCCATGAGCAGGGGATATCTTTCCATTTCCTCATGTCCTCTTTTATTTCCTGAAGTAGCGTTTTGTAGTTTTCTTTGTACAGGTCCTTTACTTCCTTAGTTAAGCTGATTCCTAGGTACTTGATTTTCTGGGGCACAATTGTGAATGGGATTGTTTTTTTCATGTTGCTTTCTTCTCTCTCACTGTTTGCGTATAGGAAAGCCATGGACTTTTGGGTATTGATTTTATAACCTGCAACTTTACTATACGAGTCTATTGTTTCTAGGAGTTTTTTGGTGGAAGTTATCGGGTTCTCTAAGTAGAGTATCATATCATCTGCGAATAGTGAGAGTTTGATTTCTTCCTTTCCTACCTGAATGCCCTTAATATCTTTTTCCTGCCTAATCGCTATTGCAAGTACTTCCAGTACTATATTGAACAGCAGTGGAGAGAGTGGGCATCCCTGTCTCGTCCCTGATCTTAGGGGGAAGGCTCTCAGTTTTTCCCCATTGAGGATGATGCTTGCTGTAGGCTTGTGGTAGATGGCTTTAATTATGTTGAGGAAGGTCCCCTCTATACCCATTTTGGCTAGGATTTTCATCATAAAGGGGTGCTGGATCTTATCAAATGCTTTCTCTGCATCTATTGATATGATCATATGCTTTTTATCTTTTCTTTTGTTGATATGGTGGATTATGTTGATTGATTTCCGAATGTTAAACCATCCTTGCATCCCTGGGATGAATCCTACTTGGTCATGGTGTATGATCTTTTTGATGAGTAGTTGGATTCTATTTGCTAGTAGTTTGTTGAGGATCTTTGCATCTGTGTTCATCAGGGATATCGGCCTGTAATTCTCTTTCTTTGTGGTATCTCTGTCTGCTTTTGGTATCAGTGTGATATTTGCTTCGTAGAAACTGTTTGGAAGTGTTTTTGATATTTCAATTTCGTGGAAAAGCTTAAAGAGCATTGGGAGTAAGTCCTCTTTAAAGATTTGGAAGAATTCACTGGTGAATCCATCCGGGCCAGGACTTTTGTGCTTGGGGAGACTTTTTACTACCATTTCAATTTCCTTGATGGTGATAGGTCTGTTCAGGTATTCCAGGTCTTCTTGGTTCAGCCTTGGGAGTCTGTAGGAGTCTAGGAATTTATCCATTTCCTCGAGGTTTTGATGTTCCGTGGCATAAAGCTTCTCAAAGTACTCCCTGAGGACCCTCTGAATTTCTGTGGTTTCTGTTGTAATGACCCTCTTTTCATTTCTGATTCGGATTATTAGGGTTTTCTCTCTCCCTTTTTTGTGAGTTTTGCTAGAGGCTTATCGATCTTGTTAATTTTCTCGAAGAACCAGCTCTTGGTTTCATTGATCTTTCAGATTGTTTTTTGGGTTTCCATCTCGTTAATCTCTGCTCTGAGTTTTATTATTTCCTTTCTCCTGTTCGGGTTGTGCTCCTTTTTTTGGTCCTTCTCCAAGCTCTTAAGCTGTGAGGTTAGGTTACTTATGTGTGCTCGCTCCTCCTTCCTGAGGAATGCTTGTAGAGCTATAAACTTTCCTCTTAACACAGCCTTTGCTGTGCCCCATAAGTTTTGGTAACTCGTGTTCTCATTTTCATTCGTTTCTAGGAATCTTTTGATTTCCTCTTTGATTTCCTGTCTAATCCACTCGTTGTTCAATAGTGCACTGTTCAATTTCCAGGTGTTTGATTTAGTTTTCTGTTTTTGTGTGTGATTTACTTCTAATTTCAGCGCATTATGGTCTGAGAAGATTGTTGATACAATCTCTACCTTCTTAATTTTATGGAGGCATGTTTTGTGGCTCAGCATGTGGTCTATCTTGGAGAATGTTCCATGGACGCTTGAGAAGAATGTGTATTCAGCTTTTTGTGGATGAAGTGTCCTGTATATATCTACTAAGTCCCTTTCTTCCATTGTTTCCCTCAAGTGAAGTATGTCCTTGCTAAGCTTGAGTCTGGTTGATCTATCAAGAGGTGACAAAGCAGTGTTGAAGTCTCCCACTAGTATTGTGTTGCTATTGATGTCTTTTTCCAAATCTATGAGTAGTTGTTTTAAGTACTTTGCTGGTCTCTCATTAGGTGCATATACATTTATTATTGTAAGTTCTTCCTGTTGTACAGATCCTCTGATCAATAAGAAATGGCCTTCACTGTCTCTTATGACCTTCCTCACTCTGAAATCGATGTGGTCTGATATAAGGATGGCTACCCCAGCTTTTTTATGGGAGCTGTTTGCCTGTAGGATTGTTTTCCATCCTTTGACTCTGAGTCTGTGTTTGCTTTGACTATTACGGTGTGTTTCTTGCAGGCAGCAGAATGTTGGGTTCAATTTTCTAATCCATCCTGCCACTCTATGTCTTTTAATTGGTGCGTTTAGCCCATTGACATTGAGAGAGATTATTGTTATGGGATTTTGTCCCATTGTTATGTTAAAATTTGGTGTATTTGAGGGGCCTTTCTTGCCTTAAAGTAGCCCATTTAGTTGTTCTTGTAACCATGGTTTTGAGTCTATGAAGTTCCTGAGCTGTTGTTTGTCTGTGAAACTGTGTGTTGTTCCTTCTATTATGAATGAGAGTCTTGCTGGGAAAAGTATTTTGGGGGAGGCATTTATTTCATTGAGTTTTTTTACTATGTCCCACCACTGTTTTCGGGCCATGAGGGTTTCATCAGAAAAATTAGCTGTGAATTTTAAGGATGCTCCTTTGAAAGAGATTTCTTTCTTCGATCTTGCTGCTTTCAGAATTTTGTCTCTGTCTAAGGTTTTGGTCATTTTGATCAGAATGTGTCTTGGGGTATTTTTATTCGGATTTCTTCTAGCTGGTACCCTTCGGGCCTCCTGAATGTGGTCACAAGTTTTCTTCAGCTCTGGAAATGTTGTAGCAATGATGTCTTTGACAGTTTCTTCTTCATCGAGGTTTTCTTCCTGTCCCTCTGGGACTCCAATAATTCTTATGTTACCGCTCTTGGCTTCATCACGATCTTCTCTTGCCATCTGTTCCCGAATTGTGAGTCTCTTTTCCATTTTCTGCTCTTTTCTGGAGAGTCTCTGAACTTCATCTTCGAGCTCACTGATTCTGTTCTCAGCAGCTGTTACTCTGCTGCTGAGGCCTTCCACTGAGTTTTTCAATTCGCCTACGAGATTTTTCAGGTCTGACATTTCTGATTGCATTTTCCTCATTTCTGCCTTCAGATCCTCTTGTCTTCTATTGGCATTGGTTTCCATTGTTTCTTTTAATTCCCTAAGCATCCTAAGTAGCTCCCTTCTGAATTCCTTGTCAGAGAGGTGGTCTAACACTACAGTACTGTTGGTGTCATCTGGGCTAGACTCTTCAATATGAATGTTTGGTGGGCTTTTGCGTTGCTTTACCATTGTGAGAGGTGTGCTTTAGTCCTTCACGTTCAGTGTTACTATTCTGCTTGATATGCAGTGTGAGTTAAGATAGGCTTATGAGTTATTGGCAACTGTGTTTCTAGTGGCTGAGCTAAAATAGAGAAGTTTCCATCTAAGAAGTTAGCTTATGGTTCCTATGGCATATGTAGTGGGAAAGTATTTCGCGGCCGCGTTAGCGGCCGCAGCTCCGGAAAGAGTCCCTGGACTGGGCGAGGAGTTGGGAATGTCTCCTGTTTGGAATTGGAGCCGTTCAGCTTTGTTGCCCAGAGCTGGGCCTCTGTGCCCGTCCCACGCGGATCAGGGGTTGAAAACCGGCTGTCTAGGGGCTGTTTCTAGCTGCGCGTGCCCAGAGAGGAACCCAAGCCCTTGGGGGCGGGCTGTACCTGTTGGAATTGGAGCCGTTCAGCTTTGTTGCCCAGAGCTGGGCCTCTGTGCCCGTCCCACGCGGATCAGGGGTTGAAAACCGGCTGTCTAGGGGCTGTTTCTAGCTGCGCGTGCCCAGAGAGGAACCCAGGCCCTTGGGGGCGGGCTGTACCTGTTGGAATTGGAGCCGTTCAGCTTTGTTGCCCAGAGCTGGGCCTCTGTGCCCGTCCCACGCGGATCAGGGGTTGAAAACCGGCTGTCTAGGGGCTGTTTCTAGCTGCGCGTGCCCAGAGAGGAACCCAGGCCCTTGGGGGCGGGCTGTACCTGTTGGAATTGGAGCCGTTCAGCTTTGTTGCCCAGAGCTGGGCCTCTGTGCCCGTCCCACGCGGATCAGGGGTTGAAAACCGGCTGTCTAGGGGCTGTTTCTAGCTGCACGTGCCCAGAGAGGAACCCAGGCCCTTGGGGGCGGGCTGTACCTGTTGGAATTGTTCATCGATTTTCTTAAGCGGGCCCAGTAACGTCTTCATTGTGAGACATTGTTGTTACTGTGTTTGGCATATCGAATACGTCACAGGGAGCTTGCCAGGCTCTGCCATGCGGCCGAGATACTCTCGGTAGCTTGCCAGGCTCTCTGAGAGGGGCAGAGGAATCGAACTTGGGTTGGCCATGTTGGCTGTGTGCAAGGCAAACACCCTACCTGCTGTACTATCGCTCCAGCCTGTGAGACAATAAATTTCAGATATTTTAAGCAACCAAGTTAGTAGTATTTTGTAATGATACTTCTAAAAAAATTCTATAGGCATTCAATAGGAAAGAAATGATGTTAAAATGTTCTCTTCTGTTTTGAAAAAAGAGACCTATAAAACTGAGTTTAGGCTTTTCTGTCTCTGAAGAGTTCATGTTCTCTCCTGAAGTACTCTTCTCTTTCTTTCCTTTCACAGGTCTCTAAATGCATTTCTTTCAATAAAAACTTTACTAAAGTTTATAATTTTATTTTAATTCATTAAAATAAAATAATAAAGACCAGAGTTTACTAGTGTGTTTTAAAGATTATTTGACAGCACCCAAACAAACACAAAATAATTGATTATTTGAGACAAGAGGTTATTTATGCAAAACATAAAACTTAAAGCAACATTAATCACATTAAAAAATACTGAAATATTTTGCTCTACTAGATCTTCACAGCTGGAATTTCATGAACTCAGTTTGTAAGTATTGTTTGAAAGTTTTTTTATATGATGTCAACTTTGAAAACTGCTCTCACAACTCCGTTTTTGGAAGTGTCAATTATCTCAATGCTCAGAGACAATTATTATTGATGATACAGCTCTGACTGGAGTTATGGTAGAGATTTTAGGTAAACATCACTGTGTTTCCATAATAAATATTATAATTATTATCAATAACAGCCAAACAAAATAAATAAAATAGTTCTATTTGGGTTATTTTATAATTTTATTTTATTTTTCTCCCAGAAGGGTAAAAATTTTGACTAAAGAGGTCTTTGACAAACTTCCAGGAAGTTCCCATATTACCAAAGTATTTAAATTAAAAACATTTTTGAGAGTGTCAGGGCCATACCTGGCTGTGCTCAGCTCTTACTCTTGGCTCTATGCTCAAGAATAACTCCTAGCTGTGCTCAGTGGACCATATGTGTTACTGGGAATCAAGCCTACATTGGCCATATGCAGGACAAGTGCCTTATCTAATGTACTATCTCTTGGCTCCCAAATTAATGACATTTTACATAAAAATACATTATCTATGAAAGCTAGAATGTCTCTTCTGAGGTGACTATCCCCATATAACTCCTGCAACAGTAATATCCCCAATGAGCAGAAAGTAGTCACACATCTCGTTATTTATTAGGTGAAATAACAAAACTGTGATTTTTTAAGGGACATTTGGGAAATCTTAAAAATAGTTTTAGGTAAAAAATATATCCTAGAAGTATTTTTATTATTATCTAAGCTCAGGAAGGCATAATAAAGAGTTGTCAGAGGCAGTCTGGAAACTTGAATAATATTTAATAATGGGTGTCTGAGAAACAATTCCTACTTACCCATTTTATCAAAGTCAGTCAGCATAAAGCACAAACTACTGTTCTGATGAGACCATTTCTGCTCTCTAGTTAGGCTAAGGAGGCATCAATTAGCAATGAAGCCATCAATAAACTACATTCATCAAATCAGCTTTAAGAAGTTTTCCTTGCTGTGGATAAGCATGGGTTGATCCTGAAACTGCAGTTAGTCTCTTGAGTACTTCGAGGAGTGATCCCTGAGCACAACTAGATATGGAGAAAAAAATCAAATTTTATTAAAATTGTAACACTCATTTTAAAATGTAGGCATTAATAAGCAAGGTTAATACATTCCAAGTTTCAGGTTTGTTGGTTTTTGATCTATACTCAGTGGACTCAGTTTATTGTCAGTGATGCTGGGGTCCACATGGTGCCTGGGGGCTGGATTGAAGCTGGATCTGCCACGTGCGAAACATGCTTTCCATTTCTTTGACCCATCTCCTTACTCCTCAGTTTCTATTTTTTGTTTATTGTGCTTTTTCATGGGTTGGAGCTACAGCACAGTGGATAGGGCATTTGCCTTGCATGTGGCTGACCCAGTGGCCCTGGGTTTGATTCCTCCACCACTCTCGGAGAGTTTGGCAAGCTACCGAGAGTATCTCGTCGGCACAGCAAAGCCTGGCAAGCTACCCATGACATATTCGATATACCAAACACAGTAACAAGTCTCAAAATGGAGACATTACTGGGCCCGCTCGAGCAAATTGATGAATAACGGGAGGGCAATGCAGCGATACAGTGCTTTTTCATATTTTAAAGACACTGATGTTTGTTCTGTAGGACAATACGTGATCTAACGGCCTTGGATCATTCTTAAGACATCTATGAGATTAAAAATTATGTTTAAATATATAAAGATATTATTAAATTATTGTTTGTCTTTGTACTTTTTATTCTATATCATATTCATCAGAGTTTTACAGAAGTAATATTGCAATGGAGTGGATCTGAAGCAGGTAAGAATACAGTTGTCTTTGATTAGCTCATCTTTTAGAAATATTTACAATAAAATATGATAAGCAATGTCACTTTTTTCACTAAGCATTCTCAAAAATATTTTTGTAATAATATGGCCTTTCTATTATTACATAATCTATTAACCATTTGCAACTTTGAGAAAGCTAATGAAAACTTTTAGAAGGCATTAAACATAAAAGTAATATTTTCTGGAATCTTTAATGAATTATAATCTTTTATAGGGTGCAGAGATAAAAAAAATTTAGGGAATGCTATTTTAGAAAAAATATCCACCCCATTTTTTCATTTGATTTTGGACCACAGCCAGTGGTCCTCAGAACTTACTCCTGGCTTTGTCCTCAGGAATCACTCCTGGTGGGCTTGTGAGATTCTACTGGGTGCTGAGAATTGAACCTGGAATGGCAGTGTGAAAGGCACATTTTCTACCTGCTGAACCCTCTATTACTTCTCTTTAAAGAAAGCAACAGGAGGTCTTCAGGAGGCCTATTAGAAATCTTTCAGTCAATGGGACCAGAGGTGTAGTGTAAGAGCCAGAGGAAACAAAGGTCAGGAGACCATGTGATGTCTAAGGTAGAACCAAGGTTGGTCGAATTCAAGGCATGTGCCTTAATCCCTGTACTGTCTCTGGTTCCAATTAGAACTTTCAACTGGAGCAGTACACTTTGATTTCTGAAGTCACTAAATAACATGCTTCTCTTAAAATGTGATTGAATATATACATAAACCAGCCTATAAGCTATACAGAAAATCTTCACCAAAGTGACGCACAAGATAGGAACATCTATATGAGCAAGGACTAGACACAAAATAGCACATGTTTTGGAGATTAACAAAACTTCATTAAAATCACAAGTTATCACATAGAGGAATTCAATATTCACTAGGAGAGAGGTTTCTTATTTTATAAATGTAGTCAGAAAAATCTAACAAGAGCACAGGAAGGAGGCCTGTCAGAATTGTAGCCAACACAAATATTTTTTGGTTAAGCCCCCTAAGAGCTACATACTCCTGGCCATGAAGGTAGGCAAAAACCAGCATCTGTCTAGGATTTTAATAAAGAAAGGTTATATGTCACCTTTTCATTAGAAAAAAAAACCAAACATCCTATGGTAGGTTTTGCATTTTGTTTCTCTTCAATTAAAAAAACAATTTATATCAGTCCTGTTATTGAATCTTGCAAGAAAGGGTGCCAAAACAGGAGAAGATAGTAAGAGTCAAGTGAATAGGAAGAGAGTTTATATGAATGCAAAATGTGAAAAGTTAAGTTCATTTGAGGAATATGTAGGAAATTTCTTGTGCTTTGAGAGAAAGTACCATGAAAACACATGGAAAGCCACGTATGTGCTTGGCTGAGATAAAAGTAGTATATTTACTTGTAAGAAATGTTGCATAAATGTAAAACACAAAGGTGCAAAAATTTTAGTGTCATACTGGGAAGCATTAGAGGCAATGATTTCATCCACTCTAATTTGTGTATTGGACTAGGGACTCTCATGTTAAGACTGTTCAGGGGTATGACTCAATATCTTCTCTGGAGTACAATTAATTATAGAATTAAACCCTTAAGACTGTGTCAAAATAGTAATAGAGCAATTCCACTTCCAAAAACTTACCATAAAGCAACACTCATGTTATCAAAACATATTAACATACTGAGTTAATAATTTAAAAAAAAGTAATCTGAGCATACAACAATACAGAATTGATTGAAAAACCTAACAGTTTATCCTGTAACAAAACACTATTAGTTACAAATAATGATGTGGCTTTATTTACTCATTCACTGACCAATATTTACAAGCTCTTAATAGATATTGTTCTAGATACTGGACATTTATGAATGAATAAAAAGAGTAAAAGCCCTGACCTCTTGAAGCTTATATTCTGGCTGAAGATATTGACAAATATCCTATAGGAAGTATGTATTCTATTAAAGACAAAAATTAAGCAGGGGAAAGGGATAGCTGTATTTTAAAAGGAGTGACTAAAAATTGCCAACTAAAATTTTTGTTAATATAAAGTAGGTGAGAAAAGTTGACAAGTAGAGTCCAATACAGAATGACCACCTGATATCTAGGTCCTGAGGAGTGGTAAAGGGTTAATTAGGTGGAGGTGAGTGAGCAAATATTGCTATAAGATATGTGTTCAGAGACAAAAGCAGATAGCAGGGAATAGTTTTAGCTTTGCAAATAAAAGAATATAGAATCCATTTGATAACACTTTATCATTATAGCATTGCTTTATCATCATACCATTTTAAGATTACTTTTACTGCTTTATTAAGACAGATTAGAATTAACAAAGGATAGAAGAAAGGAGATTGAGGATGAGCTTATTTGGAATGGCAGCAGTGTTTTTATCTGATTACACCTCTCTCTATATATATAATTCCCATATATATATATATACATGCCCATATACATACATATACATATGGGAATTAAAGAATGACAAAAATAGTTACTTCTCTTTTTTTTATCTTTTTGGGTCATACCGGGTGATGCACAGGGGTTACTCCTGGCTCTGCACTCAGGATGGCGGTGCTCAGGGGACCATATGGGTTGCTGGAGATCCAACTAGGTTGTCTGAGTGCAAGGCAAAGCCCTCCCAGCTGTACTATCACTCCAGCCCCAATAGTTACTTCTTAAATAGTAGAAATGATGTAGTTATTAATAAAGGAAAAAGGAACAGGACTGTAGACAATAATTCGAGAATTGTGTTAGAACTTGAAGATTTAGAATTTTTCCTCTTTTTCACAATTTTAATTTTTAAAGAATCATGAATTACAAAGTATTCATAGTTGGGTTTTGAGAGACAATATTCCATCACCAGTCCCACCACCAGTATTAACTTCCTTCCACCAGTGTTCCCAGATGTCCTCTCCTACCCAACCTGCCACCTTGACAGGTCCTTTTAAGTTTGGTTATTAAAGTTTGGGTCTTGAGATCTCAGTGTTGCTGACTCTCTGATTTGACTCTTTAGCTCTATCATGCCTAAGCATCACCAAGTTACCTGGGTCACTTTGATCCCAGCCTCCATTGCTTCGCATCTCTCTCTTCTCCCTTTCCCCTTCTCTCTCTTTCTTTCCTTCTCCTCCCTATATTCTGGGGACAAGGATGATTTAGGTATCCCCTCTTTACATAATTTGCATTTCTTCATTCAGTTACTCTAAATCATGTTGAATGAAGTAAGCAAGAAGAAGGACAATCACGGGATGATATCACTTATGCATAGTATTTATCGTAACAGGATGAAGAACCTGTAGAATTTTATGTTTCAGACACCCATGAAATATCAATCAGGTACTTTTATTTATCAGTCAGAAATGCAGAAATTCAGGCCAGTCTTTATGTACATACCTGAAAAATAGCACAGTGTGAACAATATCCAAATACCCTTAAAGGCAGTATAGTATGTGTGGGCATCAACGGGGGGCATAAGAAAAAAAGTACAGTAACAACTGAACTGAGTACCAGTGAAATACAATGAAATAATGCAGAAATTAGTCATTATTTAAGGATAAATAAGAGGAATTAAATCAGAAGTTCTGGAAGTGAAAGGAACTTAGTGGCTCAAGACATAGACATCAACTGTATCAAGTAATCACAACCAATCATAACCATCCTGTTATGCGTCGATTGCCTCGAGCAGGCCCCATTAACGTCTCCTTCATCCTAGCCCTGAGACTTAAAAAAAAAAGTGCCATAGTCAAGGCTCTTTCAGAGTTAGGAGAATGAGAACCTTCATTGTTACTGGTATTTGGCATATTGGGTACGCCACGGGGAGTTTGCCAGACTCTGCCGTGTGGGCAGGTTACATTAGGTAGCCTGCCAGTTTGTCCAAAGTAGGAATGAGATGATAAAATGTCATCTCCGGGAGCTGGGTTTTATAGTCTCTGAGTCTTGGCCGTTGATGGGATTACATGGCACCAGGGGGCCAGTTGGTGGGTGTGACCCCCGCCTACTGGAATTTGGAGGATCTGGGTGGAGGATGCTCAGCCCAGATCCGAGTAGGCTTGGAGATCTCGGCCCTGGGACCCACGTGGCTTTGTTCCTCTGCCAGTACCTTCATGTATCAAGTAAAGGACAAATAAAATGAGAAAGGAAGGCTGTGACTAAATTAGATACCAATGATCATCTAACATAGAACAACTTCACTAAGAATCAGCATAAAAACCTAATTGCCTAATTAAATAAGTAATCTTTTTCAAGCTAGCTTAAGAGAAAATATGTGATAAAATAATATATATTTTGAAAATACTGTATAAGCTAAACATATTTCTGTATGACTAAGTAAATGTATATAATAGTATTAGATATTTATTTAGTAATAAATGCATGTTCACATATAAACATGGTATTTATTTCAACATAAAGTTCATCAAGATATTAACAGGAACTATTTTTCATCAAATGAGGTATTAAAAACTTTTTTGTTTTCAATAGTTCTTTAGTTAATAGCTATTACACATTATTTTTTTCTTTTGCTTTTTTTGGGTCACACCCAGCGATGCACAGGGGTTACTCCTGGCTTGACTCCTGGCAGTGCTCATGAGACCATATGGGATATTGGGAATCAAACCTGGGTCATCTGCGAACAAGGCAAATGCCCTACTCACTGTACTATCACTCCAGCCCCTAACTATTACACATTTTATCAGAAAAGGATCAAGCAATTTATTAAAAGGTAAAAAAATCATTCAAAGAAACAATAAAAGAATTCACATAAGTCTAGAAATTGTGTGTAAGATAAATAATAAGTTAAAAAGACTTTCAGTTCCTCTTAAATTAAGAGATGCTTTGGGAAAAATATTTATTGTAAAATACAACTGTATTTAAAGACTTGAAAAGCTTCATAGATCTCTTTCTTCCTACTCTATGAATTATTATTGTATAGAGTACTTTTACTTTAAAATAAAAATCTGATTTCAATTTCTCTAATGGTCTAAAACAATACCGTATTTGAAAATACTTATAAGAATATGTATTAGAGAGTTGGGTTATTAGGTTTTTTCTTACAAATTCACTATGCTTTAATTTTTTATAGCTTAAAAAGTGTTTACTATAGTAACACTTGAGTATAACATTTTAGCAGTAATATTTCAGGAAAACCTCAGTTTACCAGAAAGATACTCAACTTAATCCTGACAGCTGTATCCCATTTCCAAAGGGGGAGTTAGGTGGGGGGAAGCGATACCATGCTGAATTGTTTAAAAGAAGTAATATAGTGGTGAATTTTTTTTCTTGTGATTTAGTTTGAAATACTGTGCCTAAAATGCTGAGCTTGAAGTCCCATAAAGCTTGGTATGCTTTGCAAAATGCACCACCAGCTTAATTTAGGCCAGGCCTCCTTTTGCTTTGATGGAACAAAAAGAAACATTAACTATTCCTGGCCTTCTCCTGAGGAATTGACTCAAGATTTCTTCAGTGGCCATGGAGACCCAATCCTGACCTAATCTTTGAATGAATGAACAAACCAATGAGATAAAAAGAATTAGCAAATTACATATATTGTGTACAGAACATAATTCTTGCACTTAAATGTATTTTTCTTTCATGAAGAGAAATTACCCCTTCTTTAGGTATGCACTGCTATATTAAAACTATCCCATTGTGCTGTATATTATCTAAATGTTATGTAAGATAAAGTTAAAGAAAATATTTGTCTTTTACTAAATTCAAACAATTAAATAGAGCTTCAATTTTAATCAATATTTGTTGTTCTTGAATTTTCTCAAATGCAATTTTCCTTTATTTTTCATTAGTTTTACTTTAAAAATCCTTTTACAATATCTTCATACTTAATTTAGAATACAAATATTAGTGACAAATTGCCATACATATCTTCTATAGGTTACAAATAGAACAAAAGTTCAAATTAAAAAGAAATAATATACAAGGTATATTTTTCTACAAAATAATGATTAAAACAGAAAACAATGAAGCATAAATAAAAAATCATTAAAGGAATAAAAAAAACACTTGAAACACTTGATTATTTTAAATGATGATAAGAGTATAAAAAGAATAAAATATAGATGAAACAAAAAGAAATAAAACAGGACAGTGGTAGACATAAGCAACACAAATGACTATAAATAATATAAAGAGAACAAAATATAGATGAGACAAATAGAAATAAAATAGAATGATAGATATAAAGAACACCAACAATTACATTAAATGTAAACGGACTAAAAATTACTCTCTGAAGGCAGACTTCTTTTTCAGAACAAATTTTCAGAAAAAAAGCCAAACGTGTATTAATGAAGTTGAACAAAGCTGTAATGCTTATTTATTTGACTCTCAGGCTTACCAAAAAGAATACAGTATATATAAAGTATCATATATTTTATAGAGAGAGTATTTTATGGGATCATGTTATATGAAACTTGCACATGAATAGAACTCATACATGGGTCAGCATAAAACCTAGAAATAGATCCAAATGTGAATGATTTTTTTCATGCTTAAGTTATTTAATGGAGAAAGCAAAGCATTTTACAATAAATGACAGAAGTTGACAAACATGTGGAAAAAGAAATAAACCTTCAGCAAAATCTCATACACATATGAGGGCATCTATAAGTATAACATGGCTCCGGAGGGGAGAGTTTTTACACAGAAAGTGTTAATCATTAGACAAAAAAATAGATTATCTGGATCTAGTCAAAATTTTTAAAAATTGTTCAATAAAAGATTTTATGATATGAAAAATAAAATCATAGTGAGAAAATATTCCATTATCATATCACAAAAGTTGAATTTAACAATAGAATTCAGAACATAATAATATAAAAAATTAGAAATGTGTAAGAGAATTCTAAGAGGTGTGTGAAGGACCTTTAACATATTCAACCATATCCTTCTATATATTTTGCCATAAAGGAAATACCAGTCAATCTTAAACAATCTTAAAATGAGGCAGTTCTCCAAATATCCATGAAAATTGCCAGAAGTACATAATATATACAGCCTCCCCACCCCATGCACATACACACATAAATTTCAAAGGTTGCAGAGGATACAGAGAAGCTGAAACTCTCATAACATTATTGCAGATAATTATTTAAATTATTATGAACACATTAAAATCGTCATTTTAAATTTATCATTCATGCAAGTCTTCAAAATTTCAATGGTAGTTTTTATTGTGACAAAACAACCCACTAAATGTGTGCCTTTATGTCTCAACTGGAAGTAGAGACCTAAAAACCCCAGAAAGGAAACATTTGCTTTGGCCTTTTAAAAGCTGTCCTCATTGAGAATATATGCACAGCTAAGAGAAGGAGGAATTCTGTTAAATTTCCAGAAAACCACCAACCCTGACTTCACAGAACAGTTTGTTCCTTTGTTGGTTTCACATTTTCTGAAATTTAGAAGAGATGGCAGGAAGAAGAATGGGTTTGTCAGTAAGAGAGGAGAATTTACCTAGACTAATTAGACTCCTATTTCCCCTACATAATATTTTTAATCTAATTAAAAATTTTAATTTTACTATGAAAAATTACAGCGGTTTTAACACTTTTGGAACGATGACTGCAACAAGGATAGCATTAAACAGAAAAGTTATTATCTATTATGTCTTGAAATTTGCCATCATGCTTATTTTTGTTTTTTTTTTATTGTCACAGTAAAATAAAATATCTATTATAACCTTTTAACTTATGAGACAAAATAAATTTCTTGGCTTTTAATTTGTAGTAAGATAAAGATATTTGATCGAGAAGGGATTATGGGCACAAACAGCAGGGCTTAGAGGTTACTCCTGGTAATAGCTTGGTAATATTCCTCGTAATAAGTCCAATGCATCACCTGGAATGATCCAAAAACAAACAATCATCTAAATATCCAGGAAAGTTAACAGTGAAACAATCGAAAGCCTCATACATAACTTCATTACAAAAACAATTGTAACATTTTAAAGAAGTTTAAAATTACATTTGTTACTAATTTTTCATATAAAATATGATTTTTAATATACCAGAAAAATAAAAATATTTTCACTATTAGATATCATAAAAGTCAAAAATAAAAATGACAGTTAAGAATGAGAAGCAATGTGTGTTTGAATATAAGATTAAGTATGACTGTAAATATGCTGAATAATTTGTTAAGTGGTGGGTCCTAAGTAAGAAAATGATCAAAAAAAAATCAATTTCTATTCCTACATTTAGAACTGAGTCATGAGATTTTTTTAGAATCACTAGGACATGTGATTTTAGGTAAAAACAGAGAATTTTACAATTATACAAGAATCCAAAGGACTCTTTGAAAGAATGTTAACTGTAATTTGAATCTTATAGTCTCTGGAATTTTAATCCTAACTGTTAATCTCATACTCTCTGCTTGATTTCTTATATTAACTACATTAAGCAGATGCAATATTTTCAATAAATTATCTGAAATTACCTCATCTTCAATGGAGTGGTATAAACATGCATATTAGTTTAATTGGCATCTAAGGACATTTAGCGAAACTGAGGAATTCTAATAATGATTACACACTAGAGAGATAGATAAGTACCATGTAGAATCCTACTCAGTCCCAGTGATGATCATAAACATTTCCATAAGACTGAAACTATGTCTGTGAGCTCAGTATCTGATGGTAAACAGTCTCTTCAGAGTTAAAGTTAGCCGTAAATCATCTGTGATGAAAACAATAGTATGTTAAACAGGATAAATTAAATTTATTTCAATGTTGTTTTACAAGTGCTTATATATCTTGTTTAATAACTTTTTGTTGGATGAGTGGTGAGAAAATATTTCCTCCTAGTCTACATAGTGTGTGATTATCCATTTTATGAAGTGTTCTGCCTATGCTTTCCTCATAATTTATGGATTCAGGTATTATATCCAAATCCTCAATTACATTTTGAATTGATTTGTGTAGAAGATGTGAGATAAGGGTATTAAGGGTGATTTTATACACGTGAGTGACCAGTTTTCCCAGTAGCATTTGTTGAAGAGGGTTTTCTTATGTCTATTTGTACTCCTAGATCCTTTGTTGAAAATTAGCTGTTATACCTTATACCTGAGAGTCTGGGTTCTCAATTTTAACCCATTGGTCTGATAGTCTTTTTTTTTCCAGTACCTCACTGTCTTGATTATGATAGCTTTACAGTATAATTTTAATTTAGGGAAAGAAAATGCTTTCAAAAAGCACGTGTAAAATTTAATAATAACATAAACAAACCCCATAAAAATGGGAAAAGATAGATACTTTCTCCAAGAAGACATAAAAGAATGTCATATAGGTATATGAAAAGTGCTCACCATCACTCATCATCACTGTATCACTGTGATTCCGTTGATCATCAATTTGCTCAAATGGGCCCCAGTAACATCCCAGTCCTGAGATTTTAGCAGCCTCCTTTCCCAACACTGCCGTATTGGAGGCTTTTTCATGGTTACGGGAATGAGACCTGTTATTGTTACTGTTTGGGGGATATTGAATACACCACGGATAACTTGCCAGACTCTGCCCTGCCTCTAGGTAGCTTGCCAGGCTCTCTGAGAGGTGGGGATCTTTAGGAAAAACTGCATTCGTTCTCTTCCGGGAGCTTTGTTTTATAGTTTCTGAATCTTGGCCATTGATGAAATTACATGGCACTGGGGGCATCTGTGAGTCTGGCTGCCAAGTTACTGGAAAACAGGGGACCTGGGTGGAGGAGGCCCAGTCCTGATCTGAGCAGGCTTGGAGATCTCAGCCCTGGGTCCCTCATACCTGGGTTCCTCTGTTGGATCTCTCAGTTCTCTCATGGATGAGGTTTAATGTAATGTCCAAGCATGTGGAGAGTAGTCTTGAGCATGGCTGTGGCTGGGTTCTGGAGGATTTTGGGTTCCGGGACTCTGCTTGGGACCGGGAGGGAGACTCAACCTGGCCCCCTCTGAGTGGGGCCCGGTGAAGACAGCCAAGCGCGGGGGCAGGAGATTATGCCCTCTAAAATATCTGAGAGTTAATCTGGACGTTCTCACAGGAAAACCTTGCACTGCTGATGGTCTTCTTATGTCTCATGGATTCTTCAGTAGCTTCCTCACTCATCATCAGGAATATTAAAATAAACAAAGAAGATATCAGAGTGTGGTTCTGGGGATAGAATTGGAGTTGATTGTCTGGAAGAAAAGCACCTACTCACTGTTTTATCTCTCTGGGTCCTCTTTTGTGATAACATCTCAGAATCAGAATATAATTTATTAGTTTGAAAAGATAATATAAAATTTTTAAAAGTCAGCCAGAACAGTAATGTGCTCATATTATCTGATGAACATGTTATCCCTTCTGGTTTTATAGCTCTCTTGGGAAATATTGTTTAAATTGAACTGACAGGAATGTCTGAAAAGCTTTCATGAATTTGTTACAAATTTTGCCTTCTGGGTCTCACACATAAACCTATAATCTCTCTAAAACAGGCCTGACTTTTAAAGCATAAACTCAGTTGAAAACTGAGAATGTGACAATTTTTTACACTGATTGAGACCTAACCAAACAGTATGAAATGATTAGTAGTTTTGAGTGTTTGTCTTGTCCAAATCATGAAAACTCCACCATCTTCCAAAAGTTATCTCACCCAAGGATTTATTTTAATTGTCACTCCATATTTGACCCTTCTAATTTTCTTGCTATTACTATTGACTGAACTCTTGAAGTCTAGTCCCGTGCAGAGTGGACACCTGGGGTCTTTGACATTCTGTCACTTTTGGAGAACAGGTATCTTGAGAATCCTTACCTTTGAAAAGATTCCAATTTTTCTAACTTCTTTACACAATTGGAAAAACATTCCAGATTTCAGCCTCTCCTAGGAACTCTGCACTTATATATAAATACACGCATATCCATAACCTTCATCCACTATGTTTCTTCATGTCTTTACACATGTCTCCATCATCATTTCCCGGAGAAAATCACTGTACTGATTTCTTTAGTCATAGATTTGATTAATTTTGCCTGCTCTAAACCTGGTTAAGGGCTGGAGATATAGTACAGTGGTAGAGTGCTTTTCATGATTAAAACCTCAATTTCAATCCTTGGAACTTAAAAAAAATAAGTAAAATAGGTAAAAATTGATTTATGCATATAAACTTTAATTCTGTGTATTTTTCCCACTCAAAAACATTTGTAAGACTTTAAGTAGGTATTTATTTTGTTCTGTAACTAATTAGCAGAACTTTATTGACAGGGGATCTACCATTTTATATTCTCGCTAAAAGTAAGTTACTTCATATCTTACCAACATTTTGACATTATCAGTATTTTGTTTTATCTATTATTGTAAGTATATAGTAGTATCTCATTGTGATTTTAATCTACCTTGTCCCATATGTTTATGTCTTTTAGTATTGACTTCAACTATGAGTCATAGTGAACTCATCTCTTTGAGTTCAAGTTTCAAGTTTCCATTCTACAAATCTTAAAAAGCATTCATGTTTGAAAAAACAAATGTGCAAGTCTACTCCTAATATTGACTGATAATATGAGTAGAGATATAAACATCTATAGTCTAATTTTAAAAGAATACTTAATATCCTAAACTAACTGGACAAACTATTGCTTAGACATATTGAATCACAATATATTTAATTAACCTAGAAGAATAGAGTCAAGTTTATCCTTAAGTGTGGAAGTGTGGGACCCCTTTCCAAACAGTCCTGACCTACATTGTATCACAGCCCTGGCTTCTACTTCTCAAACCACGAGGTCCTCCTGTGCATATCCAGGTGGACAGTTCAGACCAGAAATTTAGGTCTTTTTCTTTTCTACAAAATATAGTTTTCTCTTGGCCACGTCAACGAGTCTAGGAAGTTATACATTAGTTTAGTAAATGGAGAGTGGACTGAGACACTCTATGGGGTAAGAAATTGGAATTGTAGGTAAATGCAGTATAAGCCAAAAGGATGGGCTTCAGAGGTGAACATATTAGAGCCCCACCCAAAATTTTCTCTTTAGAAAAGTGTAGTCAGCGGCAGAACTCCTTTTTAGCATACATCTGCGTAAAATGAAACATGAATAAAGCAACTTTGTCTACTACTAAAGTTCCATCTTACTACTTTATCCAAAGGAACTTCAATGCTTCCCCGCGTCATCACTGCTGTCACAGTGGCAAATCCCAAGGAGCCCTCTCTTTCCTCAGACTCTTCAACCTTTCTCAGTATTTTGCTGAAATGGGTATAATAGTTTTCATAAGGAAAATATGAACTACGCATAAAATAAATGAACAAATCCACAACATGCAATAAAAACTTAAAAACTCATGTCATCTACTTTAAAAATCTTTCACTGGCTTATAAATATGTTGGTGAAACAATTAAAAAAAGCACAGGAAAATTATATGCATATACATAATACACACATAGAACCCTACAAAATGATGTACTACAGGTATTCAGAAGGCCTAAGAATATGTTTCTTTAAAATGGTTATTATTATTATAATAATATTATGAGTCTCCTACCCTATGCCTGACTGTCTCTACCAGGGCCCAACAGCTGAAGACCACCGAGGCCCAGCCAAGGCCATGCTGGGACCACTCTCCACACACTTGGATGAGCCTCACGTATAAAAGAACTGACAGAGGAACCCAGGTGTGTGGGACCCGGGGCTGAGATCTCCAAGCCTGCACAGTTTGGGACTGGACCTGCCAGTAACTAGACAGTTACACCCACCAACTGCCGTGTAACTCCAACAACGGCCAGGATCCAGAGATTATCACACTCAGCTCCCGGAAGCGCACGGCCGCATTCGCGGCCGCGCAACATCTTATCATCTCATTCCTAATTTGGTCAAACTGGCAGGCTACCAAATGTAACATGCCCACACGGCAGAGTCTGGCAAACTCCCCGTGGTATACCCAATATGCCAAATACCAGTAACAATGATGGGTCTCATTCTCCTAACCCTGAAAAAGCCTTGAATATGGCACTTTAAAAAAAAAAAAATCTCAGGGCTAGGACGAAGAAGACGTTACTGGCACCTGCTCGAGGCAATCGATGAACAACAGGGTGGTCGTGATCGTGATTATTATTATAATGGAACATTGTTAATATATGGTAGTTACTCACTTGAGGGTCATGGGAATGACTTTTATAGCCTTGCTATTATCATCTCCATTTCACAGATGTGTAAACTGAGGCATATAGATATGCCATTAAAATACTGTTTAAATTTACTTGCTAGGAAGTGATAAAGGTAATATTTAAATCCAGACAGTCTGGCTGTAGACTCATAGGCCTGGCCAAGTGGCTATGCTGGTAGGTCTACTATGTGTTAGGTGTTTTATGAGGTGTTTTATATAGATTAGCTAATTCAAACTTCGACATAGGTATAATTATCTCTGCTTGACATATGAGTAAACAGAAGTTAACTAATTTGCCAAAGTTATTAAGCTAGTAAATGGCTGGGTATGATTTTACTAACTTGTCAAAGTAACAAGTATCTCAGTTCAGTTGCGAACTTGATTGCATTTTTATATTTAGGACATACGAGTGAACATAGTGTACCCTTATAAAGAATACTTAGAAAAACATCTTTTTTAAAAAATAAATTTACGTTTAAAAGAGTAATAATAAAGTCCCTGGTGTTCATATTATGTGGACTATATCATTCTTTAATGCTGCCCGATAAACAAGACATTACTTTCCAGTCTCTCACTACACACAAGATAGACGTGGTTTGATTTCCAGACCTGTAGCCCAAACCAAACTTAAGTTTTGAAAGGTGTGTTATAATTGGCAATAGCTTTATTTGACTTTTATCCTGGAGGGGAAAAAAGTTTTCTTTCTTTGAAATTGAAAGCAATATATCCATTAAGTTTAAACAAATTATTATTTTATTTCTATATAAATATATGGCTAAGATAGTCTAGTGACTTCATATTTCCCTGTGAAGGCAATAAAATCTGAAGACAATTGAAAAAGTATCTATATCAAATCAATGTGTATTCTTTAGAACATTCCAAAGCTTGGCACATAGACAAGAAAGTATGGAAAAACTTACTGCGTGGGCTTTCCTACTTAAGAAGATTTAATTTTCCTTCTGAGTCCTGAGTATGAGCATAGATATAGCATTTTATTATACATCTGTCACAAGTTTTCAAGTTGCCACTAAATTAAGCATGAACTTCTTGAATGTAAGGGGGATTAAAAACTAAAAGAAAGATCTTTAAAACAGAAAAACACTTTTCCTCAATAGAAAAATATTTGCATTTAAAAACATGAAAGCATAAACCAAGAAGTCTTACTATATTATTCCTCAATGGACCTATTTTAAACTATTCTGTTTTATAAAGTCATTAGTTATTGTAATAAGCCAAGTGTTTTCAATTTTTATCTTCAAGCTCCATTATTATAGTTTTGGAAATACAAGATCTGAGGAAAGAGCCCTTCCACAAATGTGGAGTTTAGCAGTAGTATTTTAGATTTGGTAATTAGAAAAAGAAACTTAAATGCACTTAGAGAAAAAAATTCATGACTCATGAAATAAAGATCTTTATGCCACATTCCACTGAATGAGTGGCCTTAACTAATATATTTATTCTATGTTATTATTGAATTCCATGTCAGTATGTGTCTAAGTTTACTAACTTAAGTGGTGTTGTTGTTGCTGTTTATGAATACTAGTGAGTGCCTCTTACTTTCCCTACTCTTCCTAAGAACCATAATATAAAATATAAATGTGTATTTGTTTGTTTAGCTTTGGAACTAATCTCCCCAAGAATGCTTAAGCAACAAATGAGAAGCCCAAAGTAAGAATGTACCTCACACAGCTACTGGCACGGAGAGTGCCTGGGTACAGCCCATACCAAATAGGTATTTGGCAGTCCTCCTAGACATGAAGCCACCAGCAAACTGGCCACCAAAAATCCTCCCCTAAAAGATACAACTCTTTGGAGGATGGGGATCCACAAGCAAGACTCAGACTTGTGCTTCTGGAGCAAAGAGAAAACAGAAGTAAACACGTGATTGTGGATTCAATGCCAGCACTGATGAGCTTTGAAAAATAAGGCCTTCGAAGTAAGGAATTTTCTTTTCCCAACTTTGAACTCTGTCCTGCATTGGTTTTTTGATTAGTGGTTTGCTTTACTTTAAAAGTTTTTGTTATTTGTGGCTTTTTTAAGGAGAGAAAAGCAAATCCAATAAAAAATGACATTAAGTGATTGCCCTCCAGACTATAGGGAAGACTGTGTAGGATTTTTTTTTTAATTACTAAAAAATATATGGGAATGGAACTCACTATCTTGAGAATCTGATATGCACTAGATGTCATGTAAAATGTTTAATGTTTTAAATGTTTAAAAATGTTTAATGTTTAATTTTTGGTGGCCATTTGGTAATCATACTTTAAAGAAATGATTTTTTAAAAATCTGTTTTGCTAGAAGAGAATTTAAAGCACAAAGAAGTAAAATCATCCTCAGAATTCCTCAAAGAGAAGACTTGATGCTATACATTTGCCTAAGAAATCCAGCGGTTGTTGTAGATCAATTTGTGTATATTTCCACTAATTATTAATTATATCTTTGTTATGTAACAATATTTTATCACTGTATCACTGTCATCCCATTGATCATCAAATTACTTGAGCGGGTGCCAGTAATGTCTCCATTCCTCCCAGCCCTAGGATTTTAGCAGTCTCTTCTTAATCATCTTTTCCCAACGATTGGAGGCTCTTTCAGGGTCAAGGGAATAAGATCTACTGTTGTTACTGTATTTGGCACATCGAATACACCTCAGGGAGATGCCAGGCTTTGCCTGTAACAATATTTTATATCAAGTATAAATTTAGATGTGTCCCAGAAAATTGTACTTTGAAGTCTATATTCTGATTTTAACAGGATTTCTGTAAAAACATGTTTGTAACTTCTGTGGTTACATAGCTCAAATTTTGCATATACAGTCAAAAAATGAATTGGGATATTGTTTAGATTGTCAACACTGACCACAACAGTCACTAGATGCATGCGGTTTTTAAAGTTAAGTGAATAAAATTAAATGAAATGAGAAAAAGTTATTCCTAGATTACACTACAGCATTGCAAGTGCTTAATAATCACATGTGGTTAGTGCCTACCACTTTTGAATAGTACAAGTTATAGAGCATTTCCATCATCACAGACAGTTTTACTATGCACTGTTGCTCTATTTCTTCTTGCTTTACATTTCAAATAAAGAACTGAAAGGTACCTGCTATGTGACAAATTACTCTCCTATTATACAGTTTTGTCCTATCGTTTTGTCCCAGCAGTGTACATATGTACATATGAGAAAATGAGAATGAAAGAGTGAGAATAAAACATGAGTCTTACATGAGAATAAAAGAGTGAACACTAAATTACAAGAAGAATGTCTGGAGTTATATTTCTTTTTAATGACATAGTAAACAGAAAATTGAACCTTGTTTTCTTTTGAGATTTCACCTGATAGTGCTCAGAGACTACTCCCCAGGGATCTCTTTCAATAATATTCAAGGCACCACATGGTGCTAGAATTGAGCCTTGGGGTTTCTTTATGCAAAGTGTGGTCTAGGCTGTTGAGCTATCTCCCCAGAAGTTTCTTTTAAAAATCTTAATGTGTTTAGAATCTCATAGTACTGATGACAAAGGTAGAACTCTACCTTGTGTGTAAAGATTTGTTTCTGAGCTCTCAATTCTATTACATTGATATGCATGTCTACCTTTAGATTAGTACACACTGTTTTGATTAAAAATACTTTGTTGTATAGTTTAACCTGGGGAAATGAGATATCTCTCAGCATTCATTAATCTTTTTTCTACAGATTTCCCAGAGTATTTGAGTTTTTTATTGTTTCACATAAACATAAATAACACTTGTTTTATTTCCTTTAAGACTGTCAATGGAATGTGGATAGGGATTGCATGTATGTGTATAAATCTTTGTCTAGGATGGTCACTTTTAACCATGTAAATTCTTCCAATTTCTTGTGTTTTCTTTTCTTTTTAAATATGATTTATAATTTTTGAAAATATTTTGTTTATGTATTCATTCTAGGAAATATCATTTGATACCATTAATAAATGAACTTGTTTTCTTCATTTATCTTTCAGTTTTTTGATTGCACATAGAAATATAATATATTTTTTGTATTGATTTACTGTATTGGTATTTTCCTTCTGGATGTTACTGAATGAAAGATATTTAGAAAGCTGTGCAAGAAGACAAAGAGAAGAGCTGTATTTGGGGAAGAACATAGGCTTCTCCAGGATGGAAATAAGCAAAGAGAAAAGCAAGCAAAATATGTATTCAAGACAGAAGATGGAATTGAAAAACTAGCTTATATTTAAAATATTTACCAAGGTCTTTTTTGCTAAATATTTTTAGAGGTTTCCTTAGAGTTTTCTTTACAGAGTATCATGTAATTGCAAAAAAAAGCAATATTTTATTCCATTTTATCCCAATTTGAATTTTTTTTTACCCACACAATAGTGACTAGAAATTCCAATAATCAGATAATGCACTGTAGCACTGTCCTCCCTTTGTTCATTGATTTGCTTGAGTGGATCCAGTAACGTCACCATTGTGAGACTTGTTACTGTGTTTGGCATATTGAATACATCACAGGTAGCTTGTCAGGCTTTGCCGTGCGGGCGAGATACTCTCAGTAGCTTGCCGGACTCTCTGATATGGGTGGAGGAATTGAACTTGGGTCTACTGGGTCAGCTGCGTGCAAGGCAAACACCCTACTGCTGTGTTTGTCAAAGTGGATATCTATATTTTGTACCAGATATTAAGGTAAGGTAAAGGCCCTCCCGTTGATCGTCGATTTGATCGAGTGGGCCCAGTAACGTCTCCATTGGAGACTTTGTTGTTACTGTGTTTGACATATAGAATACTCTCGGTAGCTTGCCGGGCTCTCCGAGAGGGGCGGAGGAATCGAACTCGGGTCGGCCATGTTGGCCGCTTGTAAGGCGAATGCCCTACCGCTGTGCTATCGTACCAGATCTTAAAGAAAAATATTTTTAGTTTTTTCTCATTGGCTTTAATGTTGACTGAGTTTTTCGTGCATTGCCTTCACTATGTTGAGAATTTTTTTCTTTCTTTTCCTTTTTTATTTTTTTATGTAGGAGTACTAGAGATATGTTTTTCTTACCCTTATTATTTTGGGATTTTTTTTTGTCAGGGGAAGAGAGTGTGAGGCACACCCAGCTGTGCTGAGGCATTGCTCCTGTCTCTGGGCTCAGGAATTACTTCTGTAAGGACTCGGGTAACATTATGCAGTGCTAGAAATTGAACCCAGTCAGCTACATTTGAGATAAGAGCCTTAACAACTGTACTAACTCTCTGGCACCTACTCCTATTTATTTCAAATATTTCTCAAATAAATATTAAATCTTATCAGTATCTTTATGCTTATTGAAATTACAATGCACTTATACTTCATTTTGATGTATGGTCACACGGTCCTCCCGTTGTTTATCGATTTGCTCGAGCGTGCCGAGTAATGTCTCCATCATGAGACTTGCTACTATGTTTGGCATATTGAATATGTCACGGGTAGCTTGCCAGGCTTTGCTGTGAGGGCAAGATACTCTCAGTAGCTTTCCAGGCTCTCTGAGAGGGGTGGAGGAATCGAACCCGGCTCAGCCAGGCCAGCTGCACACAAGGGAAACACCCTACCACTGTGCTATCACTCCAGCCCTGATATATGGTATATTACATTAATTAATTTGGTATCTGTTGATGAACATTCAATGTCTGTATCGCAAACAATAATGACCAAAAGTAGAGAGAGAGTATGGGACGTATCTTCTGCCATGAAGGCAGGGGAAGGGTAGAGAAGGGGGGGTATAGTGGGGAGATTGGTGGTGTGGGATGTGCACTGGTGGAGGGAAGGGTGTTTGTTTGATTCTAACCCAAACGTGAAAGCTAGTAACTATCTCATGGTGATTCAATAAAACCAAAAAAAAAAAAAAAATTATCTGTTGAACCATCCTTGCCTCCCTGGAAAAAAATTCACTTGGTCATAATATATAATCCTATTGTATTGTTGAGTTTAGTTTACTACAGATTTTAAGTATCTTTGCCTCTAAGTTCAACAAGAATATTATTCTATAGTTTTCTTTACTTCTTTTTCTTTTTTTAAATTTTGTAATTTATCTCTTTGTTTTTGGTATCATGGTGATGTTGGCCTTATAAAAAGTGTTTGGAAGAATTTCCCTTTTTTCCCATTACTTTTGAAGAGCATGAGAAGAATAAGTAATAGGCTTTGTTGACGGTTTGGTAGAATTGACTAGTGAAAACATCTGGTCTTAGACTTTTGTTTGGGAAGGAGAATTAGGAGAATTCTTTTATTATTGCTGTTTTAGTCCCTTGCTTGTAATTGGTTTGTTCAAGTTTTCTGTTTCCTCCAAACTAAGACTCAGAAAGTTGTAAGATTCTAAAAATTTTGTCATTTCTACTAGGTTTCCTAAATTGGTTTTATAAAGTTGTTCATAGTAATCTCTTATGACCTTTTATATTTCTATGACATAGGTAGTAATTTTCCTCTTTCATTATTGATCCTATATTTAGGGGGTTTCTTTATGTTTTCCCAAGTGTGACTAATGAAATTTTTTATGATTTTATTTATTCTTTTGAAAAACCAGCTATTGCTTTCATTGATCTCTTGTGTTTTCTTTTTATTTATATTTCATTAATTTCTACCATAATGTTAGTTATTTTTTCACTTATTCTACTGACTTTGAGTTTCATTTTCACCTCTTTCTAGACAAGGAGAAGGGCCCCATTACTAAATGGAATATGCTTTTGAGGATCTATAGGTGCTTTCTGTGTGTATGTACTGTTCCTGATGAATTGCTTGTCTAAGGGTAAATTGGTGGGGGCTGGGTCTACTCTTCTGCTATGAGTAAACACTTTTGAAAATTGTCTCTCAGCACCAAGCTAGTTTAGCTATTTGACAAACTGGGTCCTCCAGGATTTTACAGGGAGTCAATTGCTATGAACAGTGGGATACAGTAATGTATCCACCGAAAGCACAACCATCAGTAAAGTTGTGATATGTGGTCAGGAGAGCATAAGATTGGCATTGCTGACCCTTGATCATAACAGAATTCCTTGTTATTGTTTTCTTGTCAAAGGCATTTCTTTGTCTCTAATTCATTTGAATCCTTTTCCTTTCCCCCTTGCAGTAGAAACTTTGCTCATGGGGTTTGCAGATTGGTTTCTGTGGAGATACTCCAACTTCTGGTATGTATTCACTATGATCTCTGGAGGAGATAGCATAAGTTCTTCTATTTGGCCATCTTGGCCTTCTCTCTCAAAAATTTCAGATTCTGTAATGCTCTTTTCCACATTACTTTTGTCTTATCTAAAAAGTAATTGTATTTAATTTTTGTTTTATTATCTGAGAGGTCAATATGGGCAAAAGGAATAGTTCTGTGATAACTCCTGTGACAAATTCAGAGGAAGGATGTATGAAAGCTAAACAGTACAACATGCACAAAGAGTCTTACTGAGAAAATACAACAGAGAAAAGAGCCATCACGATAAGGAGTCTCAATCCTGACGAAAGTAAAATAGCAGATATGCTGAGCTAAGGAGTGCTTTCACTAGGGAAGAAGAAGAAAGTGAAAGAGAAATGGGACCAGAAGTCCAGTAAGCAGGACTGGACATAAAAGGTCAACCTAAGGTGGGAGGGAACCGAGCAATTCTTTCTTTTTCTTTTCTATCAGCAACTGTCTCACCATTCTACAAGGATATGATCATCAACGTAAAGAGAGGTGTACGTCAGGGTGATACCATTTCACCGAAACTCTTCAGTGCCACCCTCTAGAACATCATGCAGCGACTGGAATGGGAAGGAATGGCAATGAAGATAGACGGTCGGCAACTACACCACCTTCGCTTTGCTGATGACATCATTGTAATAACAACAAATATCAGCAAAGTGGCACCAATGCTGGCCGACTTTGACCGTGAGTGTGAAAAGGTTGGGCTACAGCTGTTTCTCACGAAGATAATGTTTATGAGAAAAGGACTAGTTCCTGACGTTCCATTTGCTCTCAACGGAATGAACTTCACTGAATGAAGCTATTATGTGTACCTAGGTTGAGAACTCAACATGACGAATGACCTGTCACCCAAGCTGTGCAGGAGGAAGAGAGCAGCATGGAACGCCTTCAAGAGTGTTGAAGAAACAGCTAAGAGGACAAAGAACCTCTGGCTCCAGGCACATATCTTTGACTCCACCATTCTTCTTGTACTAACATGCCTCAGAGACCTGGGCACTACCAAAACAGGATGAGAACGCTATTCAGGTCTCCCAAAGAGGAATCAAAAGTGCTTTGCTTGGAGTATCACAGTTCACTCAAGTGAGAGAATGACTCTGGAGTTCCAACCCCCGTCAACGATTGAGAATCATAGATGCTGTCTTGTTTGCCAAGGTATCGAAAATCAGATGAGCTGGACACATAATGAGATTTGAAGATGACTGCTGGACTAGAGACATTATCAACTGGATTCCACTGGACATCAAAATATCACGTGGCTGCCCACCCTAGATGGTCAGATTTCTTGTCAAGACCCTGAAAGAATGGCTTGAGGTTCTTCATATTCCTGGGGCGAGCAGACATCATTGGGCTACACTAGTGCACGATAGGAATGAATGGAGATGTTAATGGCCCCGCTCAAGCAAATCAATGAGTAATGGAATGTCAAGTGATCAAGTGATCAAGTGATATTAAAAAAAATAGCTAAAATCAGAAGAGACAGCTGCTTTAAGGCATAGACAAGGAAAAGAAATGAACTTGAAGTTCAATTTATAATGTATTATGATCTACGATTTACAAATGAATGTTCACAGGGGACTGGAGGAATGTACAGTAAGTAGGAACTTTCTTAGCACTTGGCCAATCTCAGTTAAATTTCTAGAACCACATATGGTCTCCCAGACCACCACCAAGACTACCACCATTCAGAAATTACACCTGAATGCAGAGTCAAAGCCATGAGCACCACAGGGATGGCCCAAAAAGACAAAAACAAAACAAAACCTTAAGATCTAGGATCTGAAGAGATAATACAGGGAGTAGAGTGCTTGCCTTGCACAAGGAACACCCACATTGAAACCTTGGCAGCCTAGATGATCCCCTGAGCACCTCCAGGAGTAATTCCTGATTGCAGAGCTGGGAATAACTAGCTGAGCACCTAGTGTGTGGTCCAAAAATCGACGAAACTAAAAAACACACAAAAAAATAACTGCTCAGAAAGAAAATTAAGGTGGTTAAAACTGAAAGATTAAATATGCACAACAACTAATTGGAAAGAAACTCAATGTCAAAATTTAAAAATTAAAAATAAGAGGACCAGAGTGAGAACATAGCGTGTAGAGTGCTTGTCTTTCATGAGGCTGACCTTAGTTTGATCCCTACACTCCATATGGTCCCATAAGACCTGCCACGAGTGATTCTTGAGCACAGAGTCAAGAGCAAGCCTTGAGCATTACCAGGTGTTATCCTCGTCCAAAAATGTTTAAAATGGCTGCCAGGATAGAAATATGTAAGTATATTTCAAAAAAATTTTGAAAGAAAAATATTTAATGCAATGGACACAGGAATTACTGTATTTATTATAATTTACTCTAGTATTTATACGAATTAAAACAGTCAACTCTCTGATTAATATTCTAATGAATAAATGGAGCGATAGCACAGAGGGTAGGGCATTTGCCTTGCACACACCCAACATAGCCGACCTGAGTTCAATTCCTCCGCCCCTCTCAGAGAGTCCAGCAAGCTACCGAGAGTATCTCTCCCCCACGGCAGAGCCTGGCAAGCTCCCTGTTGCGTATTCAATATGCAAAACACAGTAACAAGTCTCACAATGTTACTGTGCCCGCTCGAGCAAATCGATGAGCAATGGGAGGACAGTGACAGTGATTCTAATATTCTAATATCTGATTAATATTTTAAAAATGAATTAGTTTTCTTTATCCAAAGCTTCAGACGAATGACTAATTTCTATATATGGCCATATGGTCATATATATCATATGTCAAGTACCATTATTAAAATAGCACCAATTTATTAAACTAAAGTGAGAAAATATGGTCATACATATGTATGTTAGGTTTTAATCACTTATTATATGTCAGGTTCTATGCTGTGTTTACTTCCTTAGAACATCTTTGAAGTATATTTTCAGCTTATTTATAAATAAGATTATAATTATCTTAAGAGCCCCTGGTAAGGATACAGTTTCACTAATTTCTATGTAACTCTTTGATTTGTGAAGTACTTACCTAACTAGAAAATTTTTGTTACCCAATAGTTATAAAACATTTTTATTGGCCAAAATTCTCTGCCTAAAATTATTCTTTTTCTTTTCTTCTCTTTTTAAGGTTCAGCTCTGTCACAGAGGAAGTTGTAATAAAAGTTTTCTCATGGTAAGATACTTAATTTTACTTGAGCTACTGTCTCCTCCCACTGTCTATAAAAAGTTTATGTCCCACAGGTAATAAAGAATACAACTGAAGACAGAGACTCACAGGACAGGGCTGAGGTAATCTGTGCTCTGCAAACACTCTTTCTATACACCATTTGAAGAAAAGCATAATAAGACTTTTCAGACATCTGTTTTTAAGGTTAAAAATACCCCAAAATATGGTCTCTTCAGTTAATTTAGAAAAGTTTAACACAATTGTCCATATTGGAAAGTAACAATTATAAATATATGTTTTCTGAAAACAACCTATACTTCTTCCATATTTTGTTTGTATGTTTTTCCTGTCTATTACACTATCACCAAGTAAATTTACTTGGGGGGGGGGCACATTTTAGAGTTAAAATAACATTGTAACTATAGTAGAATGCATATTTATTGTTTCTTGAACTTTTTTTGTGGAGTCCACACTCAGCAGTGTTTAGAATTTACTCCTGGCTCTGTGCTCAAAGAAACTGCTGGCAATGCACAAGGGACCATATGGAGCGCCTGAGATGAAACCAAGGTCAGCAGCATGCAACAAAAATGCCTTACCAACTATACAAACCCTCTGGCCCAAAAGGGAGTAAATTTTTGTTTATGGTCCATGCCAGGCAGAGCTCAGGGCTTCTTCCTGACTCTAATTAGAGTCCATTCCTGGGGGTTGTCAAGTGACCACAGGCAGCGACAAAGATTGAACTAGGGGCAGCTGTATTCAAGGCAAATGTCTTGCTTTTTGTTCTATCTCTCTAGGCCATATCCTCTAGGCCATGTCTCTTCATATTGCACTTTGACAAAAAAGCAGTGGAAAGACATGGGAAGATGATTCAAAACCATGTAACAGAGAGATTGGTCAGGAAAAGGGCCTCTTGAGGTACTGATGTTTCTGGCTGCTCCATGGAAAAAAACAAAAATAAAAGCAAACTATGACAAGTAACTATAAAAGGTCACTGTAAGGCAACTTCAAGAAGAACCTAACTTATTGCTACTTGATGGTTGCTTGTTGACATCATAAGTGACCAATCTAATTCCTTGTTTGAGGATGAAATGCCACAAATTTCACCTACATGCTGGGAAACCTATTCATAGTACAAAATAACCCCAAACCACATATATAAAATAAATATATGCTCTAAAATTATTTATTGCTCATTAGGTCTATAAAACCAAAGAGAAAACTAAAGTTCCTCCAAATGAATTATTCTACATGTGGAATGGCAAACCTACTTAGAAGGCAAATCCAGTGAGGTTGGAAGTATCTATTCATTTATAACATCAAGGCCCCTTTTAGAAAAAAAATTTTCTTCACAGGAAGGCACAAATTAGATGTATTTAAAATTTGTGATGCATAAGAATCTCTGATAATTTTGAAATAGGTAAATTTCAGATACAAGTAGGTCCTTAACATTTTCAGGGGACGAGACCTGAACCATTTCCGCCTATCTTAAAGTTTTAAGTTGGGTTACAGCCATGGCACAGGCTGCTTATCACAAGCGGTCTGGAAGCCTCTGGACTCATGATATCGAAGGAGTTTCAATTACTCCCAAAAGTTACTTACTCTGACATGAGGAAGGTTATTACACTATTTTGATTGAACACCTATTCAGGATGACTTGAGTCAGAAATTTAAGCACAAGAATGTACCTTTGGATTCCAAGGCAAAGAGTGTGACTTTCCTCCCTTGCTTGCCTCCTCCTACCCCTCCAGACAGGCACACTTATTTCTGTTAGATTCAAATCTTCTAGTATGGGAAGGGTGGGGTGGAATCTTTGAGGGTGTTAGTACAGAATATTCTTTCCCAGGAACTGTTTGTTCACCCAATTTAAACAGACTTTCAAAATCCTTCCCTAAGGGGTCAGAAGAAACAAAAAAGTCTTTGTGTTTTGGTGTTTGAGATAGCTCTTTCCTCCCTCCATTGCCAGAGACCCAGCTCTGGGTCCTTTGGAAACAGAACTGAAGGCAAGCAGAAATTCTTACTCTGACATTTTTATGTCCTCTTTATCACCTTCCCCCGCGATTTGGAGACGTGATTACTTCATAAAGAAAAATTTATGGTTGTCTAATTCCCATTACGTTTATAGTTGTATACTTTTTAAAAAAATAGGCAGTACATGATTAAGCCTTTCAGATTTTGAAAGTGGAGCATATTGTTGGTTCATGTGGTTAGATGAAATTTCAGTAAGACCAGAATTTACTAACAAAACTTCCTTTTAAATAGATATCAATTTTACGGTGTCACATGTCGTTCTCTAGATATGACTAATTCTGAGAATCTTACTTAGGTCCTGGATCCCCCCTGGATTGGGAATATGACTCAGAATTAGATACACCAAATAAGCTATATTCTGAAAACATGATCAGTGGGTGACATGCTATCTAGTCAAAGTTCTAAAATTCTGGCTGAGGTAGAGGGAAGAATAAGCTCCTGCTTTAGGAAGCAAGAGCATGTGGTATTATGGTTATCTGTCAATATGTTGCTGTGTCAGGATAAGAGCTGCTGAAACTGCTGCCAAACGCAAGCAGGGAGAGATGAGAGACAAAGTTATCAGGAAAATGTTTAGATCTCTGAACTCCACTATGCCCTGCTGCAAAGGCCTATAAATTCCTTGGTTTGGTTTGAACTAATTTAAATGGAGCTTATGAGACTTAACAACAAAATGTGAAATGAAAAAATTAATTAATACTCAATGCAACAATGCCATGTGATCCCAGGAAAATCTATGCAGATGTTCTAAGGCACATCACTTTTAAAACTAAATATTTTTTTTTCCTCACTCCACACCATTCTACTTTTGTTTCTTCATTCTCTACCACTAGTTAAAATGCTTTCCTCAATGGTCCACTCTTGTGAGTACTTCCATTATTTCTCCTAAATATTCTTGATTTTATCCACTCTACTATTTCTGTTGTTTTTCCCAAGTTGCTGCAACAATCTTTCTCTAACTGTTATTCCCCACATTCCAATTTTATCTTCTCCTAAATTTCATATTTTATTACTGATACTTCTGAAGTGCAGAATTAAATATGCAAATTCTATTATTTCAAAAGCTCATTTTTACCTAAAAGACAAAATTTAAATTCTACAACCTATGTAAATTATTTTCTTTATACTATAACCTTAGTCCGAACTTTTCTAACCTTGTATCCTGACTCCACTCTCAAAATTATCTGAATTACTCTATGACAATTGACTCTATTTGGGCATGTTCTTTCCCTTTTGCCAGCAGTGAATTTTATTCTCAACAAAAACTGATCTCTGCATTAGTAGAGTGAAACAAATTTTTCTTCTCTCTGGTAGAATTATTTTCAGTTTCTATATAGCCTGGAAAACCCCAAATCCATCAGATTTATAAATTTGGCATTTGATTTGCCATCATTATTCTTTGTTTTGTTCAGTTTTGAGGCCATATCTACTTGATGGCTGTGGGGGCAGGGTTCACCCCTGGAGATGATCTGAACTATATGATGACAGTGATAGAAGTGGACATCCTACATGCCAAGTATGTGCTCCAGCCCAGTGAGTTATCTTTCTGGCTCATATCAATTGCTTTTTTAAATTTATTTTTTGGCCATATCTGGTTGTGATTGGGGCTTACTCCCAGTTCTGCACTCAGAGATCACTCCTGACAGGGCTCAGGAGACCATTTGGGATGTGAGGAATCAAACTCAGGTCGGCGATATGCAAGGCAAGACTCTTTCTCCATTCCCTTAACTCTCCATATCTGTTATCCTTAAATTCACTCAGAGAATGTCTGAGGTTTGACAGTAGAGTAACAAAAATTTGTTAATGTGTCCTATTAATGTGCTGTGAAGAATCAATGAATATTATCTTTATACCAAAAATTAAGGTAAAAGCAAAAATTTAGCCCTGGTGAAACTATACTATTTGGCTGGCTTCCTGTATTCATGGATTACACACATGTGGTTCCCTAACAGACCCTAAATATGCACTGGTATGTGCTGAAATCATAGGGGATACTCTATTTGGTTTATGATCTGCTTACTTCATTATAGCTTTTTTCTCAGAACACAATTTGTAGCTCTGTCTCTGCATTTCTGAATTAGGGATTTTCCGGTTTTCATCAACTTACTTTTGCTATTTCCTCAAGGTCTCTGGCTGGGGTTTCCACTGAATATTCTCTCTACTTTAGATTACTCTGTAAAGCAGATCCACTATAGCCAAACTATTCAAAAAACCTCTCAGATTTATCCTTCCTCCTTTCACCTCTGTCATATCTTGGTCATGTGGACACTTTCTAAAGACCAATACTTTTTTTACTGGTTAGAAGGAAATGCGGATATTGGCTTAATCATAACTACAATTTCTACATCCAATAATAATCATAAAATCCAACCAGATTGTTTGTTTGTTGTTCGTACATACTTAGTACTCACTCCTTCCTTTTTCTTGCTCTTTTAAACTTTAAATAGTGGGAAGGGGGTGAGTTCCTGTTTATTTCTATAAAGGATCTGTCCACACCACTGATTTCTTCATTTTGAACCAGAGAATCATTGAAACTAACAACCATGTGATTCTCTCATTGGACATAATTAATTTAGTCTCTCTCAGTAGACTGGTGGGTTGATTTCCAAGGCAAAATGACTGGATAAAAGTGTTTTGCCATTAACTCTTGGATTTCATGATGCCAAATGCAGTTTTTAGAGTCATAGGTATATTGCAAAACCTTCAATGCCCAGGCAAGACATGCTGAATACATTTTGTGCATTCTGGTAAATACATCAAGGTAATAATTACTTCCACATTTCCCTTTTTAAATACACATTTTTACTCAGGGCCACAGTTTGCACTTTACATACATCCAATGCATTTCAGATTTCTGTGCAATTTAAAGAAAAAGCGTTGCTGAGGTGAGCCAAATTTATATATGAGTTCTTTGTGTAAGTTATTTCAGAGCTACAAAGGCTGTGTCCTCATGCTTTATATACAGTTTGTTTCCTCATAATGGCATTCTGCCATCAATTGGAATACCTTTCTTACAGTGCCCTAGATCCCAATATGAAAAAGTTTACTTAATTTTTATTATTTTTTTAAAGAAAGACATATATGTTTCTAAGACAGGAGGACTGGTTTACATTTTCAATACCCTCAATCTGGATATAGTAAAAGAGGTGATATGTTGGGGTGGGGTGGGGGGATAGTGAATTGTAATGCCAATGGAAAGAATGGGCTCATTTACTTGCTTTGGAAACAAGGGCAATCATACATAACTGTTAAAGTGTATTTTTACCTTGTTGTTACATGACAAAGCAAATAAAATAAAACACTTTTCCTAAAACTAAGTGAAATTAAAGTATTATTTATAAATAAAAATTTTTGTTGTACTTTCACATAGAATGCACCTACTCATTTAGCTTCATAATAATGTGAATTAGACGACAATTTCTAATATTTCTATTCAGTATTTTTGTAATTCCATAAATAAATTGTTATGATATATTTATTTTTGGGCTGGAGCGATAGCACAGAGGGTAGGGTGTTCGCCTTACAAGCAGCCAACATGGCCGACCCGAGTTCGATTCCTTCGCCCCTCTCGGAGAGCCCGGCAAGCTACCGAGAGTATTCGATATGCCAGACACAGTGACAACAAAGTCTCCAATGGAGATGTTACTGGGCCCGCTCGAGCAAATCGACGATCAACGGGAGGGCCTTTACCTTTACCTTATATTTATTTTTATTTCAGTAATATTGGAAAAGGATTTAACTTTTTTTTTGACCACAGGTCTCTCTGTACAAATGATTTGTTTTAATGTTCCTAATAGCTATATTTAATTCAAGAATATTAGGACTTGATTTAGGGTGTGAGTTCTCTGTGTGCATTGTTTTTATACTTTCCAAAAATGACTGAAGTTTATGGGTGTACTTAGAAGTCAGTAGATTTTATTGAGGTCTTACTATCCATGCTTTCTATTAAAATACCTATTTAAAATATCACAATATTTTGTTTGGCTTTGGAACCACTAAACTTAAGTGCATCCTGTGAATAAAATGCGTGTCTGTTCAGAGAAAATAAAAAAAATAAAGGTAATTGAGAACTCAAGTGCAATGTTGCTATATTTTATTGAAAAGAGTATTTTAAAAGCCAGATCTGTGGTGCAAGATACGTTACTTTAACCGTTAATTCTCTGGCATCTTGACAAAAGGTAGAACTTATATCTGGAATAGCTTGATGGGATAAAAATCTCATAGCTTTCATTTTACTACTTCTGATTACATAGAATGGCTTGTTCAAGTTTTACCTGGTTAATCCTGTAAGGAATCACGTGTTCAGCACTGTCCATAGAGATTTTATGGAGGAAATTATCCAGGACTCCACAAAATATCATTTCTATTATACCCTAAGACTATTTCAGCAAGTTTTAACTTAAACTGGATTTTGAGTAAAATCATGAGTTAAATTACAGCCTAGACTTACTTGGTCTGTTCTCCAAATGAGAAGTCTAGAACTCAGTAGAATTTTATAAAAATATCTCTACATAATCATTTGAAGTTCCTGAATAAGTGAATCAAGTCTCAGTAAACTTATTTTAAAGCTTATATTCCTTTATTCACAATTATTTCTATCTATTTTTATTCAATACTAATATTTGATTTCTCGCTAGGCAGAACGCATCTGTTCCTGCATCTGGAGAGCAGGAACAATATCCTTTTTCCCTTAGCAGCAGAAGTGATGCAATGGGCCAAATCTAAAGAACTCAAATGTTTCCACTGTAAAATGGGACAGTGCCACATAGCAGCAGACAAATGTCATGGCATAAGTGAAATACTAAAACCTGTATTTAATAGATGCCAGCTCTGTTTTCTTCCCAGAATAGTTAGTGGTCCTTTCTCCACAAAGTACTAAAACATATCTTCTTCTGTAAATCTTTCTGGTTATTCCTCCAACAATTTAAAGTACTTAGAAAATGAGAGGAAAAAGGATAAGAAGTTACTATATGCGAAATATGTATTTTGTGCATTTCAAATAAGTCAACCTTTGATATTTCCAAATAATTCTGTACCCTATGCCTTCACTGCAAGAGAGTATAATTAGGTGACCAAAGGCTTGACTCTGAAATTATTCAATTTAAATATGACATTTTAACTTGATAATTATCACGTTCACTTGGGAAAATTAGTTTTTCCTAAGTGTAATTTATTCTCTCTCTAAGCAATTATATCTTTCAAATTCATTGTTTTTAATTATAGTTAGATATTAATAAAAATGGGAAGACAGTGAATTGATTATATAAATTCACTAAGCTTTAAAAAAGACACAGAAGTCTTACCTACTTTTTCTATAAAGAAAAAAGTATCATTCATATAATCTCTTGCTCATGGTTTCAGAGGAATTGCAAAGGAAAGAAAATATGCTAAACATACCACACATATTTTTCCACTCAGAAAAAAATACATGAAATTAATAAGGTTGGTGCCAATGTAATATAAAAATGACTTTTAGTATAAAAAATTAAACACAATACTTTTACAAAAATATGCATCACATGGTATATCACCATTTATTCCATTTATGTACATGTGGTAGTGAAATAAATAATGCTAAGGATCATGTTGTCATATCACTGATTCAGCACAGCAGGCTTTTGCCCATAGCCAGGACTATATCAGTCTTTGTTTCTTTATCTACATTTTGACTTTTTTCTATACAAGAAACATGTCTTTTGTGCTAAGAGCAATTACAACCAAAGGGCACTGCTTTTTAAAAATCAATTCATCTTCAGAAATGAAGCATTGTCAGTGCTACTGTCAATCACATACAGCTGACTCAGGGTGATCCACATTGTCACCTGACCCACATTTTAAACAATAGTAAATGTTTGCAAGACAGAGGATGGGAATCATGGTTAACTCCTGAATATACAAGAGGCAAGTTCCTTTTACTTTATATATCGCATATGATATAACATTATATATATAATGTTATTATATGTTTGATACACTGGTTACACCTAAGGTTAGTATTTCCCAAAGTTACAGACAAAATTTTGTGATTTTTAAATACATAATTTATTTGAAATTCTGGACAATAGTAAGGAAGATAATGAAACATATTGATTTCCCTGTGTATCCCTAAACCTGAGATATTTTGCAAAAACAATATATAGAGAGAACTGACACTCAAAATCAAGTCTTGAATCCAGTGCAATTAGCATTGAAAGCTGATAAAGAAAACTATCTCTACAGGGAAAAACTAGGAACTATGACAAGTATTTTTTTTTCTTTTTGGGTCACACCTGGAAACGCACAGGGGTTATTTCTGACTCTGCACTCAGAAATTATTCCTGGTGGTGCTCAGGGGACCATATGGGATGCTGGGAATCGAACTCAGGTCGGCCGCATGCAAGGCAAACGCCCTACCCGCTGTGCTATCACTCCAGCCCCAACAAAATAAAACTTTAAGGTCATTCCAAAATACTAATAAAAATCAAACTTTCTGAAGATAAACTGCCATTTTATGTCATATTGATTTTATAGCTGATAAAAAAGTCTATCACAAAAAATTATATATGATACTAAAGGAAAAATATTACTACCCTGGCACAATGACTCTATAATCAATGCAATCTCTAAACTATGTACTAATATTTATTTCTGTGTATATGAGAGAGAGAGAAGCGAGTGAAGGGGGGATCAATTTATGTGTCACACTGGGCTGGAGTGATAACACAGCGGTAGGGCATTTGCCTTGCACGCAACCAGCATGGCCGACCTGAGTTCGATTCCTCCGCCCCTCTCGGAGAGCCCGGCAAGCTACCGAGAGTATCTCGCCCGCATGGCAGAGCCTGGCAAGCTCCCCGTGACGTATTTGATATGCCAAACACAGTAACAGCAAAGTCTCCAATGGAGACGTTACTGGGCCCGCTCAAGCAAAGGTAATTTTTATTTAACTTATATTTTATTTCTATGTGTGTTGTATACAGAATGGATTAGCAGACCATACAGGAAAATGGGCCTTTGTTCTATGCTTAAATGGGCTGACATTTATTAGGTTGATTGTTAAATTTGTTTTTTTTTTGTCCTAAACCTTTCTATATGAAAGCAAGGTATTAAACTAGTTTATTGTTCTCACAAATTATTGAATTTTAGTCAACTTACAAAGTATTAGTTAAGTTACAGTTTCATTTTGTTGAAGATTGCTATATATAAGGAACAGTCTGTGAAGCCACAATTTCCCAAACACTCCAAATAAGCAATACAAGAAAATCTGGAGAATTAATGTATTTAGTGGTTTTTCTTATCTACCCTCAACAAAAAGTTTTAACTGTGGAGGAGCTGGTAATCATCACATTATTGTTAACACATCATGTATGGGTGGATGGTTAGGATGTAAAATTGCCTATTGTAACAATATGAATATATAAAAATGAAATTATTTTATCAATACATTATTTTGTTTTCATTACAAACTAGATGGCAAAAATATATATTTGCTCTACATATACTAGTACACTCAAACCAATGATAGAACACAGCAGTCCTTGTAGAGAGGCTTGTTGCATCATATTTAATGAAGTTTATGAACAGTGGGAAATCAGTGTTATATTTTCTACCTTTCTAATATGTAGATATAGAATTCCTTCTAATCACAAGTATAGTATCTACAGCGTTAATACATGTTATAGAAATCATGAGAACTTAAGTTTGAGATGGTGGAGGATAATTCTTATTAAGAAAATTAACAAAATAAAAGAGGAAAAAAATATTTGTAACACACACCTTTACTCATACTCAGACACGCACACACCCAAACACACTCACGCCTCCACAAATCTGAACATGTGCACACCCTCTTCAGAATACATGCTGTGTCACACTCAACTCTGGATTGAGTTTTTAGTTGATTAAACACATGAAACTGAAACTATCCAAATAAACTCTTTTGGCAGTTATTGAAAGTCTTTTGAAGTAAGCCAGAATGCTTCTACAGTCAATGTTTCCATACTGAATCAGTCCCTGTCACAGTGATATTATGTTTATTTTTGATTTTGGAACATAGATTTCTTGTTTCCTTGCACCAGCTCTGCAAAGATAAAAATAAAAGGTAATAAAACAACATTCTTTGGTTTTTAAGATCCTCTCTGATGAAACATTATGTTCTCATTCTTTTTGAAATCCACAATAAGATTAGACTGCCATTGTAGTAACTATTTCAAAAAGGGGAAAATATTTTCTAGCCTTTATGAACCAACACACCTCCTCAATATTTGGCTCCCTATTTTTTGTTTGTTTCCTGAGCAATGTGGTCAGTTTGTGCTTGCGATCTGTGAAAGGCACTGAGAAGGAAAATCTAAAAGCAATTATGAAGATTTCCTCAGTGATTTACAATAATGTCCATGGTAGGATTTCATACATAGAGCACCCAAACAACATGCCCACCAGCAGAATATTCCTTTCCCTTCATCATTGTCTCAGTGTCTCCTTCCTTCCTTGTCCTGGGTACCTTGATAAACTCAATTCTGTAGACCAGTTCTCAGGTTCCATTGCCCTTCACCACTGTTATTTTCTTAATATGTTTCTTCATATCTCACACATGAAAGAAATCATTCTTTATCTGTCCCTCTTCTTACTAGCTTCACTACTGTTAATAGTGCTATATACCAACACATATTTTGAGATACAGAATTTAGAACTTGTATATAGTACTGAACAAAATTAAACATACCCAAAAGTTAACTTGTAACTTTCCAAAGCCCATATGAAGCTACCCTGTCTCTCAAAATTCCTTGCTTTAGATAATGGCATCAAACTAGACCTTTGCATTATAAACAGAAGGCTTACCCTTGCATCTTTCCTACTCACATTCAGTTGTGCATTATGCTGTCTCTCTTCCTTCAAAATGTCTTCTTATTCTCTTATCTCTGCCCATAATTGAGACTTCACAATAGAGTATCACTAAATCTAACCTCTCAATCTCCCTGCTATCAGCCTCTAATTGCCAAGGAGATGTTCTGTGTCAATAATAGTAGTTTTAAGGTATCAGTATGCTATTTTCTTTAATAAATTTCTGAATAAAATAAAGACCAAATCATCTTTAATTTCCCCCCTTAGGATTGTCACCCCTTTTATAGTCTGGTTTCTCAGACTCATGCACTTTAGTTCTTTTCTACCTGAACTTCCAATATCACTGACAGTTCTATTTGTTTTCCAGAGCATCTCTTTGGAGATAGCGTTTCTCTACCTCTCACACCCCTTCACTCTGCACTCATCAAGTTAACTCCACTTTAAACTTCAGTTATTTTATGACAGATTCCTTAAGATGATTTCATTCCACGCAGCCCTCCCCCCCACCCACCCACCCCCCGTAACCAGCACACCATGTCCTGACTCTATTATAGTGAAAATGTTATAGTGATGACTTGGATAAGACTCCACCCAAACAATCATTTATACCTTAAGCCCTTTAACCTCTGATAGTAACCTTCTGTAGAAAAAGGCTCATTGAAGATGTAATTAAGGATACAGTATATGATTATTCTGTTTTTACAGGTTGACTTTAAGTTCAATGTATGTATTTTTAAGACAGGATTTGAGAGACAGAGATAGAGACAGAGAGACAGAAAGACAGAAAGTCAGAGAGACAAAATGGGGGAGTGAAAAGGGAAGGAAAATGTAAAAACAGACATTGGATAACCAAAAAGGGTTTAGAAGATTTTCTCCTGAGGTTCTGGAGAAATGTTGAAAGTCTATATCCAGATTTTAGACTTCTTGACTTGAGAACTATTAAAAAATAAAGTTCCATTGTTTATGGAATCGACGAATAACACTGTTTATGGGCTCAAATTTGAACTAATTTGTTATAATAACACTAGAAAAATAATGAGTTTAGTTATTTATACATGGGTCTCAAACTACATTGTGAAATCCTGGAGGAAAAAAGTAAAATATGTTTTTTAAAAGTAAGAATTTTCAATGTTTAGGAAATTCCCAGCCAGTATTCAGGGACCCAGGAACATCTCATGGTGGCAGTTAGAGGTTACAAAACTGCTCAGACCTTGTGGATTTGGGGAATCATTGAATAAACCTCACGGGGCTCAGTGGGCTCTAGGGCTACACTTAGTGATGCTTGCTGTGTTATGTGGGGCTGGAGCACTAACACCTTTGGAGGTGCTCCTAACCCCTAACCTATCTCTTTGATTCCTCTAAGCATCTGTAGTGTAAAAGCATTCATACAGTGCTCAAATAACCCTACTATTAAAAATCACACATTAAGAATATATGCTTGTGGGGCTGGAGCAATAGCACAGAGGGTAAGGCATTCGCCTTGCATGCAGCCGACCTGGGTTCGATTCCCAGCATCCCATATGGTCCCCCGAGCACCGCCAGGAGTGATTCCTGAGTGCAAAGCCAGGAGTAACCAATGAGCATTTCTGGGTATGACCCAAAATGCAAAAAAAAAGAATATACGCTTGCTATATTGACGATCCAAAATTTATATATGATTGTTGCACGTAGTCCATAGTCTATATTAAGGCTCATTGTTTTTCATTGTATATTCTGTAGAGTTTTTTTTAATAAACCATTAGAATATCATTAATGCACGAAAGAGTTTTGGAATAACATCTCTTCTTTAGTTCCTCCTCCCAAACCCTGGGAATCACCGGGCTTTTTGTTGTGTTAATCTGCCTTTCCAGATTGTCAGGTAGCTGGAATCTTACATATCTAGTCTTTTCAACTTGATCACTTGATCACTTGACTTCCCGTTAATCGTCAATGTGCTAGAGTGGGCGCCAGTAATGTCTCCATTTGTCCCTGTCGCGTGCTAGTGTAGCCCAATGGTGTCTGTTCGCTCTAGGAACATGAAGAGCCTCAAACCAAATGTTCATGATCTTGATGAAGAAGTCTGACCATCTGGTAGGTGCGCGGCCACGCAGTCTTTTGACATCCCATGGAATCCAGTCGGTAACAGCTCTAGTACAGCAGTCGTCTCTAAATCTCATTACGTGACCAGCCCATCTGATTTTTGTCACCTTGGCAAACAAGACAGCGTCCCTGATTCTTGATTGTCGACGGAGGTCAGAACTCTGGATTCTTTCTGGAGTGAAACGTGATATTCCAAGCATAGCTCTTTCAATTCCTCTTTGGGAGACCCGAATAGCGTTCTCATCCTGTTTACGTAGGGCCCAGGTCTCTGAGGCATATGTTAATGCAGGAAGAACAGTGGAATCAAAGAGATGTACCTGGATCTGGAGGTTCTTCGTGCTCTTAGCTATTTCTTCGACACTCTTGAAGGAGTTCCAAGCTGCTCTCTTCCTCCCGCTCAGCTCGGGTGCCAGGTCATTTGTCATGTCACCTCCACTACCTCCTTTTCAACTTATATCTGTCATTATTCATTTATTATTCGTTATGTCTTTTCATGGCTTGACTTTTCAATATTTTTTGCTAATAATATTCTGTTATCTGAATGTAGGGATAATACTTTATTTTCCTAACCTCAGTCCCTTGTTCAGTACATAACACACAAAAGATGCACATGTTTATTGAATGCTGAAATCTCCAAGCCTGCTTGTATCATAGCTGAGCATCCTCTACCCAGATCCTCCATCTTCCAGTAGGTAGGGGTCACACCCACCAACTGCCCCTGGCGCCAGGTAATCCCATCAACGGCCAAGATCAAGAGACTATAAAACCCAGCTCCCAGAAACCCGTGGCCGCATTTATGGCCACGTGACATCTTATTATCTCATTCTTACGTTGGACAACCTTGCAGGCTACCGAATGTGACCTGTCCACACGGCAGAGTCTGGCAAACTCCCGTGACCTACCCAATATGCCAATGATGGATCTCATTCTTCGAACCCTGAAAGAGCCTTGAATATGGCACTTTTTAAAATCTCAGGGCTAGGATGAAGGAGTGTTACTGGTGCCTGCTCAAGGCAATCAACGAACAACAGGATGATCATGATTGTGATCATTTATTAAATGAATAAATACGTAAGTAGCTATATGTTAGATGGATAACTGGTTGAGCAAACAATGAACTGGTTTAAATGATTTGCTAATTATGAAATGAAGGCCTGAAATGACAACGTAAATATACTATTGTTTATCTGTCACTAAAGACATTCAATAGCAACAGCTATCACTCTAGAGCTCTAAGTAGTTCTGGGTTCAACTTTGCCTTGAGTGGTTTATGTTTTATTCCACTCAAAGGACTAAACCTGAACTGAAAATGACAGCACATCAAAACAACTTATTACATGAGAAAAGAGTAGCTTTAATTCTCCCAAAGTTATTGTAGTACAAATTCATGGGTTGAAAACATTTTGCATTCATGAATGGTGACTTTAGTTACTGATTTTAAACATGGTTAAATGGCAATTAATGTAAATTTCAAAATGCCCCTTAGGGCTAGATTTCACACTGGTAACATTCTGTTAGTAGGAACAATCTATTATTCAGCTCCATATCTGGATGACTGAAATCAGAAATTTGTAATTCAGTCAGTCTTTTACTTAATCACTTTATTTGTTTAGAAGAAGAGTTTTTTTCTATTAACATTTGATATGAATGAAATTTTGACTAGAATTTATACATTTGAGGTGTTGAGGTTCCTGGCTGCTCTGATTGTGGTAAAGTAGTGGTAATTTTGTACATAACAAGCATGAATTTTGTAATCAATATTGTACCTGTACTTAACTGATAGAAAAAAGTATAAACATACAAAAGTTTTTGTTAATTATGGGGGCTGGAGTCATAGCACAGGGGGTAGGGCGTTTACCTTGCATACGGATGACCTGGCCAACCCAGGTTTGATTCCCCCCACCCCTCAGAGAGCCCAGCACGGCAAAGCCTGGTAAGCTACCTGTGATGTATTCGATATGCCAAACACAGTAACAAGTCTCACAATGTTACTGGCACCGCTCGAGCAAATCGATGAACAATGGAAGGACAGTGCTACAGTGTTGCATAAACATATAAAATTTTTGTTAATAAGTCAACTTTACAACTTGAATATCTATACACATGATTGTGAGTTTGAATTTTTATAATGAATTATTTATAATTTAATGTAATTTTTGAGAAACTGATATTCTAATTTTTCTTTTTAGAGTAAATGGTTAAATGATATTTCAAAAATTCTCATAAAATTGTGCTAGAATATTTTTCAAAAAATGAGTCAGTTTTTCCTACCAGTTTTTCCTAACGTATAACACATGGTTGAATAGAGATATTTTAGGTTCTCTTTAAGATATAAAATGCCTAACATACAAAATTCCTTTAGTATTAAAATAATTTGAAGAAAATATGTTTCAAAAGTTTCATAAAGTTGTCAGCACCTGATGTAATTTTGTGTGTATTTTGTGACTTTAGAGAAAACAAGTGAAACAAATTTATCATACAACTTCACAATCACGATCACGACCATCCTGTTGTTTGTCGATTGCCTCGAGCAGGCCCCAGTAACGTCTCCTTCATCCTAGCCCTGAGATTTTTTAAAAAGTGCCATATTCAAGGCTCTTTCAGGGTTCGGAGAATAAGACCCATCATTGTTACTGGTATTTGACATATTGGGTACACCACGGGGAGTTTGTCAGACTCTGCCGTGTGGGCAGGTTACATTCGGTAGCCTGCCAATTTGTCCAAAGAATGAGATAATAATTATTATCTCATACAACTTCACAGAAAATTATATTTAAATTATTGATTCATAATAAATAAGAATTCTCCTTTCACTTTTAAGGCTATCCTTAAACTAGATATTCATATTACCAACTGGCAATAGAAGGAACATATTAATCATTTCCTTTTGAATAATAAAATAATTCCCTTCAAAATGATCAAAAAATAATCAGCGGGAAACAAAAATAAATAATTGCAAGTATGTGAAATCCTACAAAACAAACTTACTTTTTGGCTGATATATTAATTAATTATTAATCAATTATTAATTAGTTATACTTAAATGCACATTTTTATTCAGTGGAGGAAAAAGGGAAAATTTCTAGACTTCGTTTTTAGAAAATACAAATTATTTGATCATAGTATCTTGACCCTTCCAGAAGCTTCTCTCAGGCCCCTCCCAATACCTCTGACTTTGTTCTGCTTTTGCATTCTTTGTCTGCCCCATTGTTTATGATGAAAATTTTCTGACACATTTGTCATCTTTGGTAAAGTAAATTGCTGAAATCTGAGTTAGTTCCAGCTGCTGGTGTACATGGAAAAGAACTAAACTGTGTGTTTGGGTATAATCTTTTATTACTTAGAAGGTACTTTTCAGCCTGTGGCAATCTTGTTTTGTTTTCAAGCTTCTTTGATTTTTGCTGCATGCTTTGACATTTGACTAATATAAAAGTATTTGCTTCTTTTCTTAGTCATATTATGTCAAGTGATTCATTTCTTCTCTGCCTTTTTTTGTAACCTCAGGCATTCTTCACAATGTCTCTAAATTTATCATGCAGCTGTTAAAATATCTCTACCCAAGTCCAAGCATGTGTTCTTCTACAGTACTATGAAACATGCCTGATTAAAATAGCCAATACTAAAAAAAATAGCCAATACTTAATATATGTGGGATATATATAATATTGTTTTAAAATCATTACCTGTCCCACTATTCAAAAGAAGGTTTTAAAAAATACTTTCCTCATATAAAAATTTTAAATGACTTGAATAAGTAATAATAGTTGTGTGTTACAAACACGCAAGCACACACACACACATATATCTTGATGCACAACCTTGTCCAAAAGGAAGAGAAAATGTAGTTAAAGATGAGAAAAATTGAAGTGATAACATTTTGCTCTTATATAAGCAAAATGAAAAACTAAAATTTCAATATATATTAGGGGGAAAGGGACTTTAAGATAGATTGAATACAAGCATTTAGACATAAATGAAAATCTTTCTACAACACTTTCATGTTTAAAGATGAGGGATTTTAATAAAATCTTGGCAGCATTCCACAGTAAAGTCTAAGTACCTCATACTGAGACTGGAGTTCATCAAGTGAAAGGTAGGACCTTGATAGGAACACAGAAGGGGATTAAAAAGCACAGTAGTAAAGATGAAACTGCTGGATTTTGAATAGTTAGAAATATCTTCCTCTACCAAAATTAAAAATATTTTTCAAGTCCCTTACCTGGAAGATTTTGATTCCATTCTGCATACTTCATATTTGAGCTTGTTCTATCTCTTGGCCTTTTTATTGGTTAATTCGAAGTTTTTTTAAAAACTTCTCAATTAATTTTTCTGACCTAGTATTCTCTTTCAAAATTCATATCCACATATGCAACTAAATTGATATTTATATCTAACAGCTCTGATTCAGCTATGAGGTTATATATATATATATATATATATATATATATATATATATATATTCAAGTCTTTACGTGCAGTGCTTTTGAATATCAGTACTATCCACCCAGTTTTCCAGTCAGACTGCTGCTGCTGCTGCTGTTTAATTTTTTTCATAGATACATCGCTCTCCTTCAACATTTATATCAAGTTCCATATCAAATTCAAAGGATCATGACCTTAGATTCAAGGAACTCCAAGATTTGGTTGATATATACTAGAGTAGCAGGATGAAAATGGATTCTGATTTACACTTTGGGAAACAGACAGATTCTAATATGGAAAAGTAATTATGAGATATTTTTCTAGGATAGCACTGTAGCACTGTCCTTCCTTTGTTCATCGATTTTATTCTAGTGGGCACCAGTATAATGTCTCCATTGTGAGATTTGTTGTTAGTGTTACTGGGATACCCTTGGTAGCTTTCCTGGCTCTCCAAGAGGGATGGAGGAATCGAAACTGGGTCAGTTGCATGCAAGGCAAACGCCCTACCCACTGTGCTATTGCTCCAGCCAGTTTCTAGGATATAAGACTTAAAACTACATAGTCACCCTCAGGGACACAAATAACATGTTAATTGACTTCTGGAAACTTCTAAAAAAATCACATGTCCTGTTTTATAGAAATATTATAATTGTTGCAGCAATAGCAAATAGGAAGGTTAAAGAGATTTAGATAGGTAAAAGTTACAGAGTACACATACTATGGCTGGAAAATTTACTGCACTGTAGCACTGCACTGTCTTCCCATTGTTCATCAATTTGCTCGAGCGGGCCCAGTAATGTCTCCGTTGTGAGATTTGTTGTTACTGCGTTTGGCATATCTAATACATCACGGTTAGCTTACTGAACTTTGTCGTGTGGGCAGGATACTCTCAATAGCTTGTCGGGCTCTCCGAGGGGGGCAGAGGGATCAAACCTAGCTAGTTGAATAAATTCTGCTTAAGAAACTCAGCTTCATGATAACAGTGATATGACAGAAAAATAGAATAAGAGGTGAATAGTTGGCAACACATATCTGCTAAATATAGTTTTTTACAATGAGCAATACAAGGATATTGAAACCAGGGAAACTCCACTGGTAGAGAAATATAGAGAGTGTTTAAAAACTTCAAGTAGAACCCTCTACTTATTATTGCTTTAGTTGTCAATGTTTATTTACCCACAGTCAACCTATACATCTGGAGAGGCTACATTAAATATTTATTATGTTATATCATTAAAATTATTCTATTTTATTATTAGTTAATATCTTATTCTGCATTGTGTATTATAATTAAGAATTATTAAAGATTTCATATATAGAAATAAACATTGTATATATAGATACATGCATATATATATATAAATATATATTCTTGAATGTTAATCTCCCAATTTGTTACTTTATATCCCACAGATGAATGCAATCTTTCTATGTCTGTCCCTCTCTTTCTGACTCATTTCGCTTAGCATAGCCGTGATAAGTACCAGGAGGTTCACTCTATGGCTTGGAGGCCAGCCGCACATGCTGGGGGAGAAGGCAGCTCAGATAGAGAGGGGAGCACCAGGTAAAGGGTATTGGGAGGATCCTCCCAGGATGAGAGATACATGCTGAAAATAGACTCTAGACCGAACATGATTGCCACTCAATGCCTCCTTTGCAACCACAGCATACAAAAGGAGAGAGAGAACAAAAGGGAATGCCCTGCCACAGGGGTGAGGTAGGATGGTGGGGAGGGGGGATGGGAGGGAATAGTGGGAGCATTGGAGGTGGGGAATGGACACTGGTGGAGGGATGGGTACTTGATCATGGTATAACTGAAACTCAAGCACAAAATTTCTAAGTCTACAACTGTACCTTATGGTGTTTCACTAATAAAAATTAAAAATAAATAAATAAATAAAAAGACTCTAAGACTAACATAAATAAATAAATAAATATGATCACTGTATTGCTGTATCACTGTCATCCTGTCATCCTGTTCTTCATCAATTTGCTCGAGTGGATGCCAGTAACGTCTCCATTCATCCCTGTCTAATGCTAGTGTGGCCCAATGGCATACTGGGGACTCTTTCAGGGTCAGGGGAATGAGGACCATCATTGTTAATGTTTTTGGCATATCAAGTACATCATGGGTAGTTTGCCAGGCTCTGCCATAAAGGCAAGGTACTCTCGGTAGCTTGCCGGGCTCTCTGAGAGGAAAACACTGATATATATGATATGTAAGATAAATATAGGTATGTAGACATAGATATTGATATAGGTATCACTGTCACTGTCCTCCCGTTGCTCATCAATTTGCTCAAGTGGGCCCAGTAACACTGTGAGACTTGTTACTGTGTTTGGCATATTGAATACACAACAGGGAGCTTGCCAGGCTTTGCTGTGGGGGAGAGATACTCTCGGTAGCTTGCCAGACTCTCCAAGAGGAATGGAGGAATCGAACTCGGGTCAGCCATGTTGGCCACATGCAAGGCAAACATACTACCAGCTGTGTTATTGCTCCAGCCACAAAATAGGTATAGATATAGATAATTCAATGGTTTGGCATTAGTTCGGGTTTCAGGCATCAACTGGAGTTTTTAGAACTTATCCCATGTGGATAAGTGTATATTTATGCACTTTTGTATCACTTCAGACGAAGTAGATACTTAAGAAGTACATTTCATAATTATACAATAAAAACTGCGGGGAGAAGCACGTGAATGAACTTAAGGAAGAGGCCAGAGAGTGTAAAATATAGTGGGACGTTTTTACACCACCATCTTCAGTGAACTCAGAAGAGGAACAAAACTACAGATGTTAAAATCAGCCAATAACTGTCACTGATCATCTTAGGTTAAGACAAACATAAAAGAAGTTTTAATAATTATAGGAACAGAGACTTTATTGGCAAGCATTGTTCAAGGCTATTCTAGGTATAAATCTTGTAAAATATCTAACTGGATAACAAAAAAAAAATATCAATGCTGAGACTCAGGTAAAAGACCAAACCTCAAGAATATCAATCAGTTAGAAGAAAGTAGATTAAATTAGATTTCTTGTAAATACATATGAAAAGAATAAAACTAATTTCCTTTTCCTTCTTAAAAGTTCTTGGTCATCCTCTCTACTGGAAGTAATATAGAAAATCTATTACCCAGTAGTTTAAAGGGGGGTGTCTAAGCAAATTGGAAAAACAGGAACTCTCCCAAACAGTTTCTATGAGGCACATATATCCCTAATACCAAAAGCAAACAAAGACACCACTAACAAAAAAAAATACAGGCCAATATCTCTGAGGAACACGGATGCGAGGATGCTCAACAAAATATTAACAAATAGAATTCAACAACTCATCAAAAAGATCATACACATCGACCAAGTGGGATTCATCCCGGGGATGCAAGGATGCTTTAATATACAGAAATTAATCAACATAATCCATCATATCAATAAAAGTAAAGGTAAAATACATATGATCATATTAATAGATGCAGAGAAAGCACTTAACAAGATCTAACACCTATTTATGATGAAAGCTCTCACCAAAGTGGGCTTAGAAAGAAATTTCCTCAAGATAGTCAAAGCCATCTATGACAAAACTATGGAAAGCTTTATCCTCAATGGGGAAAAACTAAGAGCCTTCCCTCTAAGATCAGGAACAAGACAAGGAAGCCCACTCTCACCACTTCTGTTCAATATAGTACTGGAAGTACTTGCAATAGCAGTTAGGCAAGAAAAAGATACTAAGGGCATCCAGATAGGAAAGGAATAAATCAAACTCTCACTATTCGCAGATGATATAATAGTATATCTCGAGAATCCTAAAGCCTCTACCAAGAAACTCCTAGAAATGATAGACTTGTACAGTAAAGTCATATGCTATAAAATCAATACCCAAAAATTCATGGCCTTACTATATGTAGGTAATGAGAGAGAGGAAAGAAACATGAAAAAAGGAATCCTGTTCACAATTGTGCCCCAGGAAATCAAGTACCTTGGAATCAGCTTAACTAAGGAGGTAAAGGACCTCTAAAAAGAAAATTACAAATGTTACTAAACGAAATAAAAGAGAACGTAGGAAATGGAAACTTATCCCCTGTTTATGGATAGGAAGAATTAACATTCTCAAAATGGCAATACTCCCCAAGGCACTATACAGATTCAAAGTGATCCCTATTATGATACCCATGAAATTCTTCAATGAAATAGACAAAGCGCTTCTAAAATTCATTTGGAACATCAAACGCTCATGAATAGCTAAAGCAATTCTTGGGAAAAAGATGATGGGAGGCATCACTCTCCCCAACCTCAAACTCTACTACAAAGCAGTAACAATTATAACAGCATTGTACTGGAACAAAAGCAAAGCCACAGACCAATGTAATAGGGTGGAATATCCTTACACACAACCCCAAATGTATAAACATCTAATCTTTGACAAGGGAGCAAGAAATGTGAAGTGGAAAAAGGAAAGCCTCTTTAGCAAATGGTGCTGGCATAACTGGACAACCACGTGCAAAGAAATGGGTTTAGACCTCGAACTCACACCATACACAAAAGTCAGATCAAAATGGATTAAAGACCTCAACATCAGACCAGAATCCATAAGATACATTGAAGACAAGGTCGACAAAATCCTCCAGGATATTCAGGCTAATGGTATCTTCAAAGATGACATGCCACTGACCACCCAAGTGGAAACTGAGATAAACAAATGAGATTATATTAAACTAAGAAGCATCTGTACCACAAAAGATTCAGTGACAAAAATACAAAGAAAATCTACAGAATGGGAAAGGATATTCACCCAATACCCATCCAATAATAGGTTGATATCAAGGATATACAAGGTACTGGTTGAACTCCACAAGAAGAAAACATCCAACCCCATCAAAAAATGGGACAACAAAATGAACAGAAAACTTTCTCAAAGAAGAAATCCGATGGTTAAAAGGCACATGAGAAAATGCTCTACATCACTAATCATCAGGAAGATGCAGATGAAAACAACAATGACATATCATCGCACACCATAGCAACTGACCCATATCCAAAAGAACAAAGCAACTGGTGTTTGCAAGGAGGTGGCAAGAAAGGGACTCTCCTTCGCTGCTGGTAGGAATGCCGACTGGTTCAACCCGTTTGGAAAACAGTATGGATGATTCTTAAAAAATTAGAGATTGAGCTCCCATTTGACCCAGCAATATCACTCCTGTAAATATATAATGGAGAGGCAAAAAAGTATAGTCGAAATGACATCTGCACTTGTATGTTCATTGCTGCACTGTTCACAACAGCCAAAATCTGGAAAAGACCCAAGTGCCCGAGAACAGATGACTGGTTAAAGAAAGCTTTGTACATCTACACAATGGAATACTATGCAGCTGTTACAAAAGATGAAGTCATGAAGTTTGCATACAAGTGGTTCTACATGGAAAGTATCATGCTAAGTGAAATGAGTCTGAAAGAGAGGGGCAGACGTAGAAAATCTGCACTCATCTGGGGAATATAAAGTAACAGAAGGGGAGACAAACAACCAAGAATAGTTAAGTACCAGGAGGTCTACTGCACAGCTTGGAAGCTGGCAGTAGATGCTGGGGGAAAAGGAAGCTCAGATAGAGAAGGGAACACCAAGTAAAGGGTATTTGGAGGACTCGCTCAAGATGTGAGATGCGTGCTGAAAGTAGACTATAGACCAAACACGATAACCACTCAATACCTCTACTGCAAACCACAACACCCTAAAGAAAAGATAGAGCAAAAGGGAAAGCCCTTCCATAGAGGTGGGGCAGGGTGGGGGGATGGGGTGGGGGGAGGGCTACTGGGTTCATTGGTGGTGGAGAATGAACACTGATGAAGGGATGGGTACTCAATCATTGTATAATTGAAACTCAAGCATGAAAGTTTGTAAGTCTACAACTGTACCTCATGGTGTTTCACTAATAAAAAAAATTTTAAAAATAAAGGTACATCTACACAATGTAATACTATGCCTATATCACATATGGCTCTAGAGTATAGGAAGGAAAAGGAAGGACATTAAGTTATGGGGCTTAATAAATACATGAGAGGCAACCAAGGGGCAAGGGACATGGGAATTCAGGTACATTGGTGATGTTAAAGAATGATAGGGCTATATATCCAAACCACAGAGCAAATAACACTGAAAACATGAGACAAAGTTTAACAACCAAACTTAAAAAGGTGACTGTCAAGATAGCTGGCTAGAGGGAGAAGAGTAGGAGAGGAAATATGGGCATTACTGGTGTAGAGAAGTTGACATTGGTGTCCTGTTTGGTGATGCAACATTGTATGTCTAAAACCCACCTATGAATAACTTTGTAAATAACGGTGCTTTAATAAAATAATTTTTAATGCAGTATCTATTGGCACTGCATCCTGCATAACTATACCTTAGTCAGGGACCAACTTTGTAGCAGACTAGGTATTACAATGGGCACAGGACCCACTATTATTACTACAGTATACAACTACTGTTGTAAAGTACTTAGTTTTCTGAGTGATAGAATTAGTTATCTTGACTACAGTGATCAACCTAGGTAAGCATTTTCCCAAATCACACACTCTTGGCAGGCACAAAACAACCCCTTGTATTAAGTTATAATATGATACTATGATGTAGAACAAGCAACTAGCAGCTGTTTCCAGAACTATGTGGGGAAAGTCTAACAGGGCTCAAAAGAGGTGGCAACAACATCTCATAATAAGTGCTGCTAGTCTCCCAATATCATCAGTGCTGGATCCTATCCTGACAGGTGGTGTGTGTGCCACCAGGAAATTACCAGAGGCCAAATGTCAACACAATCAAGCTGATGGACTTGTTCCAACCCAGAAACCAATATTTCCAAAAACACTAGACTATGAAACACGAGGCAGAGTAGTGCCTCTGCTGCCTTGCTCTGTTGTTCACTAGTGGACACAGTTCCCAAGAAGTTTCTTGATTGTCAGTGTATGAGTCTCCTCAGACAAATTTTCTGGTTAGTAGAAAATTTGGGCTTTGGAAAGACACCTGTGGAAACAAACAGAAATTAGATTTGAGATCGCGTCAATTTAGGACAGCACTAATATTTTCATTTAAAAATCAAATATAGCACTGCACTAGCATTACTATTAAAAATCATAGATGGGAGACTTTCAAGTTGCAAAAGCTTATTTCTCACATTTGTGGGGAATAGACATCAGATCGTGATGGTAAAGACAATTTCTTCTGATGGCTCACTTTTCTCTATATCCTTTGCTGTCTCTTTACAAGGTTGTGCTTATGTAAACATATGCCTCCTCTACTTTAAAAAATGACACCAGATTGGGGGCCAGAGGATAAGACTCACATGTAGAGTACATGTCTGTCCTCTGTCAGACTCTGGGTTTGATCCCTAACACTAAATAAAAGGGCATATGATAGGCCCTTTCACAACAGACTCATTCTAACTTATCCTTTTAAAGGTTTTATCTCAAAATTTAGCACATTTTATAGTACTAAGGTTTGTGGGGTTAGTACTAAGAGTGTGGGACTTTGCGCCAGGCTGTTTTCACTTGGGGCTCCTCAGAATGGGGCAGGCAAGAGCACGCCCTGCCCCAGGAGACCTAGCCCCAGCAGCCAACCTCCACTACCCAACCGGCAGCCATGCTCTGGGCCACTTTCCAGATGCCCGGGCCAAGCCTCACAGAGGAGTGAAGTCCCACAGTACCCAGTAATGCAAAACTTTGTGACCTTGGACTCTGGACTCAATGGGACGTGAGAGCAGAGATCCTCTGCCTGCTTCCCCCAGTCTCCAGTGACCCAGGGGTCACAACCATAAGCCACACCCTGCCGGCACCAGAAAATCTCCTCATCGACCATCCTCCAAATATACATATATATGTACATATATGTATATATATATACATATGTATATGTATATGTATATGTATATATATATATATATATATATATATATATATATATGCCTCTCAGAGAGCCCGGCAAGCTAACGAGAGTATCCTGCCCACATGAACAGAGCCTGGCAAGCTCCCTGTGGCATATTTGATATGCCAAAACCAGTAACTATAACAGGTCTCATTCCCCTGACCCTGAAAGAGCCTTCAATCATTGGGAAAGACAAGTAAGGAGAGGCTGCTAAAATTTCAGGACAGGAACGAATAGATGGGACAAATAGAGATGTTACTGGCAAGCACTCTAGTAAATCCACGAACAATGGGATGACAGTGATGCAGTGAAGATTTGTGGGATTTATATAAATAGCACTGTCCTCCCGTTGTTCATGAATTTGCTCAAGCTGGCTCTAGTAACGTCTCCATTGTGAGACTTGTTGTTACTGTGTTTGGCTTATCAAATACGCCACGGGGAGCTTGCTAGGCTCTGATGTGCGGACGGGATATTCTCAGTAGCTTGCTGGGCTCTCCAAGAGGGACTGTGTGTGTGTGTGTGTGTGTGTGTGTTTGTGTGTGTGTATGTGCATGTGTGTATTGAGAATTGGGGAACAGAATTTGCCTCATAGCAGAGGAGGAAGTGTACTATCAATGTTGGTTTCTCCTAAATATCTCAAAGACACATGACTAAGAGAAGTAGCAATGGCTCCATTTATTATTGTTCCCACAAACCCATGAGGAAAATTTGTATTTCTGCTTTCATGAGAGAAATAATATAATATTGAAGTTTATACCTGAAAATAGCTTCAGGATGAATAAAACATCATTATTACCAGACACATTAGTGAGAGATTTATCCTACTTACTAGACAAATAGGAAGATAGTTTGTGTGCAGATGATTTACTAAGGTATCCCAATATTGGGGTACCTTATTGTAAGACCAATATTCATAATAATGAACATATGTAACAGACATTGCTAATGAGAGCAAGGTAACCAGTGACTGAGATAGTTCAGGGATAAACCACCCAGTAAACAAAGTAATAAAGAGAATGAGGAAAATCTTCGTGACTCTGCAGAGTATAATAAATTATATGGTGCTCCCCTCAGATATCCTCAATAACGCTGTATACCACCCCCAGCTACTGGGAATAAGAGTCTGTTTCTGAGTGTTCATTGCTGCACCCCTCACTATAAATTTCCCTCAACTGAATCAGGGAGTGGCTTGTCGATGGTCATAAACTCTTTCAGGAGGGCAGTCTGTTTCCAGCAACTGTGGGATGTAAAGATGCAAAGCTTTGACATCTTGTCTCCATTTGGTACTGCTTTGAAGGTCCATCCCACCATAAGACTTCCCATGAGATCAGCTGATTTTATTTGTAACCACATTTTGGCCCAACTTCACCCACATTATAATCCTGCTGTCTAATGTGATCCAAGGTCTTCTGACAGCACTCCACAATAAGGCTTTTTAAAGCTCCCACTCTCACTAATTTAACCCAACGTGATACTCTGACAACATATCCAATTTAGAACATTCTACTGTTTGTTTGTTTTTTTGTCTTTTCAGTCTCCCAATATTTTGGTTTCCTTTCAGAACAATTATATCTTGTATGTATCTTTGTAAATTTTCTATCCATTAACTCACATGATTGGTGGAAGGACCCATAAATATTTTGATCATTCTTATTTTCACTTATATATGGCACTGTTGCACTGTAGCACTGTCCTCCCGTTGTTGATCGATTTGCTCGAGCGGGCACCAGTAACGCCTCACAACAAATTGTTGTTACTGTTTTTGGCATATTGAATATGTCACAGGTATATGGCACAAAATTTATAATTATTAAACAGTTCTTGAATTTATTTTGAGGTTATCCAAACTAGATAATACAATTTTTAGTGAAGAAAAATAATTTTTATTCAAAGAAATTTATTTAGAACCATTTGAGAGCAGAGAAAGAGAAGAATAAGTGTTCAAGAAAGAACATGGGCTTCTTCAGAGTGGAAAAAAATCTAGAGAAGACAAAATTTTACTCCTCTCAGTATGAAATTCAGCATTCTGTAATGAGTTATGAAGTCATACAGAAAAAAACTTATGGATACATGAATATAGTTGTATGTTGTCAAAATTTTCTGACATTTATGGAGAAAATGTTAACTCTATGATCATGCCATGATCAGTATGGTTTGATCAACAGTATTTACAGATCATTTAATATTTCCTAACTAGTTTTTCCTTTTCCATTCCCAATGCAGTCTTCTTTAAGCTTTTTAAATACACCCCCTTTTCTCTCTTATTCTTTTTTTCCCCAATTCATTAAAGCCAATTAGTTTAAAAGAATTAAAATGTTTTTAGGTAAGTACATGGTACCTACCAGGAAAATGCCAACATCCATAGGATCCTTCCTTCCCCCTTTGTTGTAACCTGGAGGATCATTGAGAGGACTTTAGTTACTTGACATTAAATTTATTAGGAGAAAATATATATATTATTATGATTATTGGTTATAGTATAAAATTCTCTTAGTGGCCAAATTGAAGTATCTTTTTCTACGTTTATTGGTAACATTTTACTTGCATTTCTGGCCAGAAACCACTCTTGGCTTCCATCCTTCACAGATGAGCCTCTTAAAGTGTTGTTATATTTACTACTTTTATTTCTTGGTCTCCCAGTTCTTTCCCCAGTAAGCTTCAGTTTTCTTTGTGCAATCCATCATTCCAGTAAAATTACTTACACAAATATTATCAATAATCTTATTGTTAATAAATCCAACAGAATCTTTTCAATCATCAGATTACAAAGCTACCCCTAAACTTTATTAGAGTTATCTTCTATCCTCACATGCCCGTTTTTTGGGGGTTTCAAGACAACTGTTAGTTTTGTACTCCTCTTATCAATTTTCAAAATTTGTGGCAGACAATTTTGTTGACTTCCTGTCTTCTTCCGAGACACATGATTGTTGGAGTTTCCCTGAATCCTTGCCTGTCTAGCCTTGACATTTTAAAATGCTGAAAGAATAATGCCATTACCTCCCTGTCCTAATGTATTCCATCCATATTCTAGTGTAATTCTATTTGAATGTCAAATATATTCTATCCTTCACTCCTTTCAACAAAATCTCACATTCCCAAAATGAGTTCATTATCTTTATTGTTCCTCCTCCATTGTAATGTAAATATTCCTTTTATCTAACAATGCAAACCAGAAAGCTAGGGATAATACTTGACTATTTTTCCACCACTTTCTACCTTCAGTTCAATGTGCGACTGCCATAAGTTGAATTTTGAATTTTTTTCAGGCATTATATCAGATTCTTACTTTAATCCCCTCAAAAATCACCAGTTTTTTTCATACAAAACAATTTTACTTGTAAGAATCTTCATCCTTTTAATGAACCACATCTCTCAATCACAAAAATATTTTATCCTTTTCTAATTTACATACAAAGAAAAAGTTATTGAGAAGAGCTGAACTGCATAAATTTAAATCCATTATTTATTATATGTGTAGAAATTATATATATATGGAATCAGAATAAACTTGTTCATATCTAATTTTTATTTTATGTTAAAATAAATAATATTTTAATATTGTTTATAAAAAATAATTAAATCAAACACGTGATATTTTTGAGTGATGACTGGTCAGTAAGAACCTCTCAAAAATTTTATTGATAATGATGAGTATGCCTAGAAATAGAACTATCTCACATGGATATTGCTTTTTTTTAGTGAAGGTGCTATACTATATACAGAATGAAGTATAGCAGTTATAAATTATATAAGTATTATTTGGTACTTACACATACTATATATGTGGTAAATATACATTAAATATTACTGTGTGATAAAATTAGAAGACATTTACTAGTAAATTAACAACTCTACTTAAAGTTTCTACTTAGTGTTTCTCCCTCTCAGATTGACCGGCAACTACTGAGAGTATTCCACCTGCACAGCAGAGCTTGGCAAGCTACTCGTGGTGTATTCAATATGCCAAAAGCAGTAACAATAATGAGTCTCATTCCCCTTACCCTGAAAGAGTCCCCAATACACCATTGGGCTACACTAGCACGTGACAGGGACGAATGAGACGTTACTGGTGCCTGCTAGAGCGAATCAATGAGCAACAGGACGACAAGTGATACAAGTGATACTTAAAGTGGACTCTTTGAAACTCTGAAATAATTAAAAATAATAAGCTAATTTCAAGGAAATGTTGCTAGTATAAACTCTGAAATTACTGTAGGAAAATATCGTGAAGCATGTAAATTGGGAAGGGACAGTGGTCCCAGAAACGTAATCACTTCACATGTAGAGGCTGAGAAACAAATATTTCTCTGAAATACTAAAAAATAAAATGAATATTTGTACCTACAAGTTGATTGTGTATTTTACATGGGAAAAAAATAGAGTTCAGCAAAATGAAGATGACTTTCAAACTTTCTTATTTAAACCTTATGTCCAAGGCTGAAAACTCAACAACTTGACTTATCAAAGAGTGCAATCAATATAGCAAGACTTAAGAAAGATGAGAATGAACAAGCCATTCCACAGTCTCTAAAAGTTATTAGAGTTTGATAGAGTCAGAGCCAGCCATACCATATGGTTGCTGAAAAATTCACTCATCAGGAAGAACCCTAAAATTATAGTATATTTTTAGAAGTTTAAGATTTCTACCTATTAAGGATGAAAAAAGATGTAATCACTCGCAAATAATTTGCCATCAAAGAGTGTGAAACAATATTAGAAACTTTCTAAAATACACTTACAGTGTTTGTGTCATTCAGATATGGAAGTGTGTGTGTCTGTATGTGTGTGTGTGTGTGTGTGTGTGCAGATATCCCAAACTCCAGCTTGTTTATCCACTACTGATGCATGCATATCTTATCAACACTTTATCTTATATGCATTTTAATTAAACTGCTGCCTAACATTTCCATTTACTCCACAAACTTTTCAAAATGTAGCAAGTATTGTTTTAAAACCCACAATATTTAGACATAGTAGCAATATATTTCTAAATTAAAATTAGTCTCCATTTGAGTCACATGTAAAAAATTTGATCTTTATATTGCAGAACACCAAGTCCCAAGGTATGTATGTAATCCAAAACATTTGAAGAGTAGTCCTTTGGTTTGAGGGTTTTATTTTTCCATTTGTCAATACAGATTAACCAACTGGGAATGATTTCTGTGAGATTGAAGATATTTTCCATCCCTTTTCAGGCTTGGAAGAGAATTTTTTGCTCAAATTTGTTGCATCTGTCCTTACAATCTCATTTTTCTAGGATTGCTATGAAAATACTGCTCTCTGAGGTCCTGGTCCTCAGTCACCAACCCTCCTCCCCATCAAAAACAGAAAGAATGATGTGGTAACCAAAGTGTAAATATATGTGTGCTTCCTGCAGCCTCTTTAAATATTATTCAATGGGAGAAATCTCTCTACTTCAGTGAAAAGTTAAACAGGTCTCTTGATTTCCAAATCATGTTTTATCTGTTTGGTCATAGTAAGTCACAAAAAGTATATCACTTCACCCATTGGTATGTCCAGAACAGATATTAACCAAAGCTTTCAATTAGTTTAAACATGCATGGTTTCCCCAGCAAGGTCAGCTTTACCACTGATTCTGCAAAGTAAAGAAAACTTGGAGTCAGATATCCTAAGTCAGTTGTACTCACTTTTTCTGACTCCTGGTTAAACCTAATATTTCTTTTATGAGGCTTTTTATAGACTCCTCAGAGATCACAGAAAAGGGTTTTGTAACAATACCTGTCCTGTCATCCCATTAGAATCTATTCTCAGCAGATAATTGATACTTTTGTCTTAGTGTCTGAGATCTCTTCAGTCCTCTAATCATCCTCTCTCAGTTATTAGGCAACCTCATGCCAATTTTTCTTTACCAAGTGGCCCATACCTATCTGCAGAATACACTCTCCCATATTTTCCCCAGGCAAATCTAAGGGTATTGGCTGGTTACATCAAACATCAGCATTCTCCTGGCTCTATCACAAATAAATTTGACTCCTCCTACTAGTAAATGCTTTACATTTCACTTCCACAACTGCAGAAATATAGCTTTGCTCTCCAAGGTCTATTGTGAACTTTACACCAGTCTTTACAAAGTGGTGTAGGCTTTACATAACTCCTCTCTGGGATTTACAAAATGGTGCAACTCCGTATTCCTTGGTATAAGGTGCCTAGGTTGGTTGGAGAACTTATAGTAACATTTCCAAAGATAGAATTCTCAGAACATATTTATCTCCATACATCTATACTTTGTATATTCATGATACACTGTATGGGTTTAGAATAGAAATACTATAATTTAGGTATTTTATATAGGTCTATAACGCACAGATAAACTTGTCACTTATACATTCTGAATATTAGAGCTCTCTTTTAGAAATAGACTTGAAACTTATGTCCAAAGTATCATATCAGGGTATGAAAACAATCCAAATATCCAATGGCAGGTAAACAGATCAAGAAGTTGTGGTATATACACATAACAAAATGCAATGCCATTGAAATTAAAAAAACAAAACCACAATTTCTACAAATTATATGACACTGTACGGTATCATGTTGTGCAACACAAGCAGAGGAAAAAAGAAAAATACCAGCTGATTAGATTAATCTTAGAATATAAAGAAATAAGGCAAGGGAATGGATAGCATCAAGTGATAGCAATCCTGAGCCATGGAATACTGTACTAAAAATGAAAAACATAAATAAATAAATAATTGGAGTGGCAGGGGGATTGAAGAGGATGAGAAGCAGCAAAAGAGAGGTTCATTGGGGAGCATGTTCTGTTCTGCGCCCACCGTGCTTCGCTCTTCCCCCGTGCCGTGCCCCCCACCGCCTGGCAACCAGAGGAGACTTTGGGGAACACCAGCCAGACTTCTGCCTGACCGCCAGTCCACCTCTTAATGACACCGCCCTCCTCTACAGGTTCCTAGATCAGCAAGTCCCTGGGACTGGCTGGGGGTGTGGTCTTCACTGTATAGGGTGTGGCCTCCTCAAAAGTGGGCATGGCCTTTTATGTGGCCAGTTGCAGTTATATTTCCCACTCACAGCACTCTCTACTCACATCCCAGCCTCTATCACCTAATTCTGTGGGAAAAGTCTTGGCTGCCTCAACCACAATATGACAATAATCCACCGGCCTACTTCAATTCCAACAAAAGACCAGTACGCAAGACTCTATACAAGCCCAGTATAAAAGAGTGCCTTTCCCAACGCTTCACTAGATGCCTGTCATAAGCCACAGAATAATGCCATATTCTAGAAGGGGAGAAGGGTGATTACCATAGACTGACCTTATTCAGAACCCTTTCCCGCAATAAGAGGGAACAGTGCTAGTGAAACTGAAGGTTCTACCTCTATATAACCACAGTGACTTGAAGAAACAGTGCAAAACTCCACTATGAGGAGAGGACAAAAAAGAGTCCTGAATCCTCAACAGGGATTACACACAAATATGTCCTCTCCGATAAAGAATTCCGAAATGAAATGCTGAGGATATTCAAGGAACTACTTAAAGAATCAATGGAGCAGAAATTCAGAAAATTAAAGGAAGAAATAAAAGAAACAGTGGAGTGGCTAGTCGAGAAAATACAGCAAGAAATGAGAGCAGAAATTTAAAAAAAAACTACAAAAAGAAATGCCACAAATAAAGAATTTGGTAGATAAAATTAAAAACTCAGTGGGTGTCCTCAGCAGTAGAATGACTATAGTCGAAGACAAGATCAGTGAGCTTGAAGATGAGCAACAGAAATCATATAGGGAACCACAAACAATGGGAAAAGACGTCAAAATAGCTCTAAGGCAAATCAGAGACCTAGGGGATGATGCTAAGAGAACAACATTAGAATCATCAGAGTACAAGGACAGGGAAGCAACCCCAATGAAAAAGCCACAGTCAAAGAAATCATTGCTGAAAAGTTCCCAGAGTTAAAGAATGCAGACATCCAGATCCAAGGAGCCAGAAGGGTGCCAGCTAAAAGATGCCTTAATAAAAACACTCCAAGGAATATCACAGAATGACGGATGTCGTGGATAGACACAATACTGCAAGCAGCAAGGTCAAAGAAGGAAATCACATACAAAGGAGCACCACTTAGATTTACATCAGCCTATCAGACGAAACCCTCAAAGCCCGAAGGCAATGGTGGGATATAATGAAAAAACTCAATGAAATAAATGCCTCACCAAGAATACTTTATCCAGCTAAACTCTCACTCAAACGCGATGAAATGATACACCATTTTATAGATAAACAACAGCTCAGGAACTTCATAGACTCAAACCAACCTAAAAGAAGGATTAATGGAGCTCTTGTACAATAAGAAGGAAAACACTTATAAGCACAACCAACCCCTACAGAAAGATGGCACAAAACCTCATAAGAACAATCTGTCTCAATTTCAATGGTCTAAATGCACCAATCAAGAGATACAGAGTGGCAAAATGGATCCAGAAACTGAAACCAACACTCTGCTGTCTACAAGAAACTCATCTGAACAGTCAGAGAAAACACAAACTCAAAGTTAAAGGATGGAAAACAATCCTGCAAGAAAACAGCTCCCTCAAAAAAGCTGGGGTGGCCATACTAGTATCAGACAACATAAATTTCAGGTTGAAAAAGATTAGAAGGAACAGTATGCCATGAAACAAGAGAACCTAGAAGAAATGGATAAATTCCTGGATTCCTATAATCTCTCAAGATTGAACTAAGAATACTTGGGATACCAGAATAGACCCATTCATATCAAGGAAATTGAAACTGTAATCAAAAGTCTTCCCAAAAACAAAAGTCCAGGCCCAAACAGATTCACTAGTGAATTCTTCCAAACATTTAAATAAAACCTTTTGCCAGTACTTCTCTGTACAGTTTATGAGGCCCCCGTGACCATGCCACAGGACTCCGTGCCAGGATGTTTTCACTCAAGGTGCCCCAGAGGGTAAACTTTTGTTTACCAAAAGTAAACAAAGACATCACCAACAAAGAAAACTATAGGCCAATATCCCTGATAAACACAATGCAAAAATCCTCAACAAAATTTTAGCAAATAGAATCCAACAACTCATCAAAAAGATCAAACAACACTACCAAGTGGGATTCATCCCGGGGATGCAAAGATGATTTACCATTTAGAAATCAATCAACATAATCCATCATATCAACAAAAGTAAGGATAAAAACCATATGATCATATCAGTAGACACAGAGAAAGCTTTTGACAAAATCCAACACCCATTTATGATGAAAATTCTCACCAAAATAGGTTTGAAGGAACTTTCCTCAAGATAGTCAAAGCTATCTACAACAAAACTATGGCAAGCATTATCCTCAATGGGGAAAAATTAAGGGCTTTTCCCCTAAGATCACAGACAAGACAAGGATGCCCACTCTCATCACTTCTGTTCAATATAGTACTGTAAGTACTTGCAATAGCGATTAGGCAAGAAAAAGATATTAAAGGCATGCAGATAGGAAAGGAAGAAATCAAGCTCTTACTATCCACAGATGATATGATACTATATCTCGAGAATTCTAAAGCCTGTACCAAGAAACTCCTAGAAACAATATACTTGTACAGTAAAGTCTCAGGCTATAAAATTAATGCCCAAAAATCCATGGCCTTCCTATATGCAAATAATGAGACAGAGGAAAGTGACATGAAAAAAAGAAAAAGAAAAACAATCCCATTCACAATCGTGCCCCCCAAAATCAAATACCTCTGAATGAGCCTAACTAAGGGGTATAGGACCTCTACAATGAAAACTACAAAATGCTACTCCATGAAATAAAAGAGGACTCCAGGAAATGGAAACATATCTCCTGTTCATGGATAGGAAGAATTAGCATTGTCAAAACGACTCCCCAAAACATTATACAGATTCAATGTGATCCCTATAAGGATACCCATGAAATTCTTCAAAGAAATAGATCAAGCACTCCAGAAATTCATATGGAACAACAAATGCCCATGGATAGCTACAGCAATTCTTGGAAAAATGATGATGTGGTGAGAAAGGGAGTCTCCTTTTCTGCTGATGGGAATGCCGATGAGTTCAGTCTTTTTGGAAACCAGTTTGGATGATTCTCATAAAATTAGCAATTGAGTTCCCATTTGACCCAGCAATACCACTGCTGGGAATATATAATGGAGAGGCAAAAAATATAATCGAAATGACATCTGCACTTGTATGTTCATTGCTGCACTGTTCACAATAGCCAAAATCTGGAAAAAAAACCCGAGAGCCCGAGAACAGATGACTAGTTAAAGAAACTCTGGTACATCTACACAATGGAATACTATGCAGCTATTAGAAAAAGATGAAGTCATGAAACTCACCTACAGGTGGTACTACATGGAAAGTGTTATGCTAAGTGAAATGACTCGAAAGAGAGGGACATACATAGAAAGATTGCATTCATCTGTGGAATATAAAATAACAAAATAGGAGACTAACACCCAAGAATATTTGAGATAAGAACCAGAAGATTCACTCCATGGCTTGGAGGCCAGCCGCACATGCAAGGGGAAAAGGCAGCTCAGATAGAGAATGGAGCACCAAAGAAAGGGTGTTGGGAGATTCCTTCCAGGATGAGAGATGCATGTTGAAAGTAGACTGTAGATCAAACATGATCGCCATTCAATGCTCTTTTGCATACCACAGCACTCAAAAGGAGAGGGAGAACAAAAGAGAATGCCCTGCTACAGAGGTAGGGTGGGATGGCGGGGGGGAATGGTGTGGGAGGAAAACTGGGATCATTGGTGGTGGGAAATGGACACTGGTGGAGGGATGGGTACTCGATCATTGTATAACTGAAATACAAGCACAAAAATTTGTAAGTCTACAACTATACCTCATGGTTTTTCACTAATAAAAATTTAAAAAATAAAAGAAGAAGCAACAAAAGTATATTGGTGGAAGGTTTGGGAAAGTTTGTGGTATAATGATGAGAGAATACTGTACATCAAAACAATAAGGATCAACGCTATTATAAGTATGGACCTTGGATGCATCGATGGTGTAGAGGAGAGGTGTCAATGAACCTTAGAACCACTACTACTAGAGATAACAATTCTCTAAGCACTGGACAAAGCCACACCAACAGAACATAAAACCATGTCTGTTAAGGAGGAAGGATTGGCGAGGGAGGAAACTTGGGGCTATGGGTGGAGAGACATGGATCCGGAACACTGTATGCCTGGAATTCTATTATTAACAGAATTGTAAGTCAGAGTTCCTAAATAAAAACTGAAGAAAATAGGAACATGAAATCTTTCAATAAATAAATTAATTTAAAGTATCTTATCAAAACACCATAGTCACTGGCACCAAGACCATGTACAGTTTAGGGAACAATTTAGATTTTTTCATAGTCCTACTGATTCCTTCCTTCCTGCTGATTTCTAAAAAATAAACGCATTTCCATTAAATTAAAGTTGACTGATAAGGCTCCGCTCTTATATTGAGTGGCCAGATAAAATTATAAGGTCTGTCCTATTGTTTCTCAACTGATATCACTATAGGTAACGGTAACGGCCCTCCCGTTGATCGTCGATTTGCTCGAGCGGGCCCAGTAACGTCTCCATTGGAGACTTTGTTGTTACTGTGTCTGGCATATCCAATACTCTCGGTAGCTTGCCGGGCTCTCCGAGAGGGGCGGAGGAATCGAACTCGGGCCGGCCATGTTGGCCGCTTGTAAGGCGAACGCCCTACCCGCTGTGCTATCGCTCCAGCCCTATATCACTATATGGGTAATTAAAAGGAAATAATTGCATCTTATTCATATTTGAAAATATTAGTTATTACTGGAAAAATAATAAATTAATTTTTATTTTTAATAAATTCATTTTAAATAAATTTAATAAATTTAATTTTAATTTCCTAATAGTAAAATATTAAAGTTTATTATTATATTATATATTATATTATATTATATTATATATTAATGTATTAATGTAGTATATAATTATATATATTTATTATATACAATTATATAAATTATATATATTAATTACATGATAACTACTAAAATATGTAATTTCCAATACCAAAATATATGAATATTTTCCAATTTGAAAGTACATTTAAAACATAAAGAAATCTAAATTTCAATGGCAAATATTTATTGGCTTTAAACTTTCTGATGGGCTGGAGCGATAGCACAATGGTAGGGCATTTGCCTTGCACGCAGCCAGCCTGGCTGAGCCGGGTTCGATTCCTCCACCCCTCTTGGAGACCCCAGCAAGCAACCAAGAGTATCTCACCCACACAGCAAAGCCTGGCAAGCTACCCGTGACATATTTGATATGCCAAACACAGTAACAACAAGTCTCAAAATGGAGACATTACTCGGCCCACTCGAGCAAATCGATGAACAATGGGAGGACAATGAGTGAAACTCTCTGATAACATTTTCAGTGAACATTAAAGATTTAGCACTTTTAAAACTCTCCTTGAACTTAGCATATAAATTAAAAATAAATGTAAAAACATTTATTTAAGAAATATGGTGGCAGAGGGTGTGACCGCTGGGGTGGTGTGTTGGCAGCAACAGGGAGCAGGAAGGGTCCTGTCAGCCAGAGGCACCCAAATGAACATTTAGACAATAGAGGACCATAACAGTTTCATAAGTGGACTGGAAGTGGGACTGAGAACTATAACCCTGAATATGTGCCAACACAGTGCCCCACTACACAGGTACTCCAGTGGTGGTGGGTTGGCCTCCAGGGTGGCAGTGATTCATGAAGTCGCCAGTTATGATATCTCCTTTCATAGTGTGATGGACCCAAATATCAGGCTCCTACACTGAACTCTTATGAGGGCAGCATGGCTACCCCAATCACATCAGGCCAATAGTCCACTAGCCTATTCGTTAGCACTAGTGGCCTGAGACATAAGGGCATTAAAGAAGGGAAAAGAGGAGACAACCATCGAATGAGCTCATCCAGAGTCTTCCCAAGCAGTGAAAGGGAGACACTGATAGTGAATTGGAGGGTCTACCTCCATACTGCTACAACATCATGGGAAAACAGCCATATCTCCATCATGAGTGGATAGAGAAAAGAGCCCTGAAACTTCAACATGGAATAGCCATGTACACAATCCCTCTGATAAAGAATTCAGAGATGAAATGTTGAGGATGTTTAGTGAGCTCAAAGAAATAAAATACAGGAGGATGTAAAAGAAACAGTGGAACGATCATCCAATAAAATACAGGAAGAAATAAAAACAGAAATAAGAAAGCTATGAACAGAAGTTTCACTAATAAAAAAAAATTGGCTGATGAAATTAAAAACTCATTGGGTGCCCTCAACAGTAAAATGATAACAGCCAAAGACAGAATTGGTGAACTTAAAGATGAGCTGCAGAAAGCACACAGGCAGCAACAGAAGATGGACAACAACCTCAAAATAGCACAAGGGCAAGTAATAGAGGTATGTGATGAACTCAAGAGGAACAATTGAGTACCAGAAGGATAGGGAAGCAACCCCAATAAAGTAGTAATAGTTAAAGGCATCATAGCTAAGAAGTTCTCAGAGCTGGGGAATGCAGACATCCAGATCCAAGAAGCCCAAAGGGAATCAGCCAAAAGAGATCCTGTCCTCCGGTTGTTCATTGATTTGTTCAAGCGGGCCCAGTAACATCTCCATGTTGAGACCTGTTGTTAATGTGTTTGGTATATTGAATATGTCACTGGTAGCTTGTCAGGCTTTTCCGTGTGGGCAAGATACTCTTGGTAGCTTGCCAGGCTCTTCAAAAAGGGCAGAGGAATCGAACCTGGCTCAGCCAGGCTGGCTGCGCCCAAGGCAAACACCTTACAGCTGTGCTATCTCTCGATCCCCCCTAATTAAAAAAAATAACAAAAACAACTCCAAGAAATATCATAGTCAGAATGAAAAATACCATGGCTAGAGAAACACTACTGCAAGGAGTAAGGTCAAAGAAGGAAGTCATATTACAAAGAAGTATCTTTTAGATTTACAGCAGACTTATCAGATAAAAACATGTGGGCCTGAAGACAGTAGGGGGATGTAGTGAAAACACTCAATGAAATGAACACATCAGCAAGAATATCTGGCAAGAATCTCACTCAGCCTCAAAGGAATGATGCACTATTTCATGGATAAACAACAGTTTAGGAACTTCATAAACTTAAAACCAATCTTAAAAGAAAGACAGAAGGGTTCACTGTAAAACAAGACAAACCTCCAAAACACAATAAACTTCTACAGAAAGATGGCACAAAATTCTATGACAAAAATATCTCTCAATGTCAATGGTCTAAATGCACTAATTAAGAGACACAGAGTGACTAATGCATTAAAAATCTGAATCCAACATTCTACTGCCTACAAGAAATAAATCTGAACAGTGGTAGCAAACACAGACTCAAGGCTGGATGGAAAACAATGCTTCAAGAAACAACTTCATAAAAGTCAGGGTGGATATACTAGTAGCATACTAGTATTCTATTATACAGTATACTATACAACATATATTTCAGGCTGAAAAATATTAGAGGGGACAGCAAAGGTCATTTCTTAATAATCAAGGAATATGTGCATCAGAAGTAAATTTGCTCGAGCGGGCCCAGTAACGTCTCCATTGGAGACTTTGTTGTTACTGTGTCTGGCATATCGAATACGCCACGGGGAGCTTGCCAGGCTCTGCCGTGCGGGCGAGATACTCTCGGTAGCTTACTGGGCTCTCCGAGAGGGGCGGAGGAATCGAACTCGGGTTGGCCATGTTGGCTGCGTTCAAGGCAAACGCCCTACCGCTGTGCTATTACACTCCTAAATATATACAATGAAGGACCAGCTACATACTTATAATAACTGCTAATAGACTTCATGAAGACATTGGTAGTAGCATAATACAGTTGGAGACTTCAACACAGCCTTATTACTTCTTGATAAATCAACAAGACTAAAATTTAGCAAAGAAATACTGGCCCTGAAGGAAGAAATGAGAGGAGGGCTAGTATTACAGGGCTTTTCATCCCCAAAAAGCTGTATACACATTCTTCTCCAATGCCATGGAGCATTTTCTAAGGTAGACTATATTTTGAGCCACAAAACATACCTCAATACAATCAAGAAGATAGACATTGTATGAACTATATTTTCAAACCAAAATGTGCTGAAAATAGAAGTTAATTACATAAAGAAATAGAGAATCAAATCAAACACATGGAAATTAAACAGCTCATTGATGAACAACCAGTGATTTAGAGACGAAGTCAAAGAATAAATCAAAAGATTCCTGAAAACAGATAAGAATGAGGACACTAGCTACCAAAACTTGTGGGACACAGCTAATGCACTGCTCTGAGGAAAGTTTATAGCCCTACACACATTTATCAGGAAAAAAGAAAAGGCATACATAAAAGGTTTAACTTCACAACTTAAGATCTTAGAAAATAACCAACAAAAGGAGCACAAACCAGTGAGGAAGAAAGAAATAATAAAACTTAGAGCAGAGAAAAACAGAGCTGGATTCTCAAAAATCAATCCAAAAGATCAATAAAACCAAGAGCTGGTTCTTAGAAAAAATAAACAAGATTGATAAACTGCTAGCAAGACTCACAAAGAGAGGGAGAGAACCATAATAAACTAATTCAGAATTGAAACCACAGAAATCCAAAAGATCTTCAGAGATTAATTTGAGAAGCTGTATGCCGTGAAACAAGAAGAAATAGATAAATTCCTGGATTCCTATAACCTCCCAAGGCTGAATCAAGAAGATTTAGAATATCTAAATAGATCTACCACTATCAAGGAAATTGAAACAGTAATCAAAAGTCTTCCCAGAAACAAAAGTCAAGTCCCAGAAACAAAAGTCATCTGCCTCACAGGCATGGGGAGGGGTGGGATGGGAGGATATATTGGAGTTCATGGTGGTAGAAAATGTGTACTGGTGAAGGGATGGTTGTTTGATCATTGTATGACTGAGATTTAAACCTGAAAGCTTTGTAACTGTTCTCACAGTGATTCAATAAATAAATTTTTTAAAAAAGCAATCTGTAGTTATTCCTAGAGACAGTATGATAGGGGAGGTGTGTGTTTGTGTTGGTGGGAAGAGAGAGAGAGAGAGTGAGAAAGAGAGAGAAAATTTATTATAATGAAGTTTGTTATTGGTCAAAGAATTTATTATATGTGAAATTTTTTAATGGTCAGAAGATAGTTCTGTTGAATAAAGACAAAAAATGTGATACAGTGATACTATAAAGATTGGGAAATACAATAATTTCTGATCACAATTCATATGAATAGGAAATATTAACTTTTTCCTCTTTAATAATTAGAGTATATTTGGTTGTGAAAAATATGTTCTTAATGAATTTGTATGAACAACTCACATAAATATGTGAAATTAAGATGCAAAAACAGATGACATAAACCCCATACTGAGGAGAGGGGAGGTGGTGCTCAGGGCTTAATTCTTGCTTTATGATTAGGGATCACTCCTGGTGGTGACCAGAGGGACCAGAAGCTTTGCTAGAGACTGAACTAGATTGACCACATGAAGGCAAGCACCTAACTCCCTACACTATCTCTCCAGCAAAGTCCAAATTTGTGTATGTGACAGGAAAACTCACCTTCTTTTCTATTTTGATTTTGTTTTAATAAAATTGTACATACAAGCTGAGATATGTGAGTAGTATCTTCATGTGGGACAAGAGATGAATATTTTCTTAGAGACCAGAGAAAATTCAGTGAAAGATAATGGAAGATCAAATTAGGATCAAAGACAAAACGGGATATCTCTGAAGGAAGTGAGTTTTATATCATTTGATCCACTTCAATAAGTGATGTTAATCATATCTCGGGTGGAATTTCACTTGGATTATTTTTCTCAACTCATTAATCCTAGTCCATAACCTACTGTCATTAATCTCATATGAACATATTTGAATGGCTTAGAGTAGTGAAAATATAAAATACCCTTTGGTACCCTACCCTTCATAGAGGCCTCATAGTGATGCCTTTGGATGAGTATGGAATTCCGTAGAGCTGGTATTCAGAGTTCCAAAATACTCTTATGTCATAGAACTTTCAAATGGATAACTTTCTCCACTAGGATCTAAATAGAATCTAAAAGTACCTGTATTTCTTTGTTCAATTAATCTATAACATTTTTTTGTTTTCAACCATTGCACCCTTCTTCATTAATGCATAACTTAAAAGTTCATGTGATACACTGACATACCAAAAAAAGCACTTTTTCTTTTCAACATCTGTAGCATTTTGATTTATGATCTCTTTTTATTTGGTTTTCTGTCTTACATTATTTAAGTAGTATGAGAATAAGAATATGTTCTTTGAACTGAATCATATATAAATAGCTGATCTGCAGTACAATAATGGATCTGTTGTATATCACACAGTAGAATGAGTAAGATAAATAATGTTGCTGCATAAAACATATCTTATTATTCTCATTGTAAGACATGTGATTTTATGTAAACATATACAAATAATGATCGAATATTATTTTGATAATTTGAGTAGCAACCATGAAATATATAAATAATTGTGTCTTTTTAATATTTTCTAATCCTTAAATGGAGGTTAGATTTAGTTCATCTTTAAATGCAGAATATTATTCTTTACATATGGAACTATAACTTCTTTCCATATGGTGTCATATTTATTTCCACAAAGGAAAAGTGATGACAGAACTTTTTTTTAAAAAAGGTTCCAAAAAATATGTATTAAAACAACAGTAGATTTCCTATTAAGCAAAGAATTCAGTACCTCATTTTTCAGCCAGTTGAAGGAGTGCCGAGAATGTATTGGCTTTGGAAAAGATACTGCTTTCCAGACAAAACTCCTTAGAGAAGTTCAATAAGAATAATTTCCATTCAGGAATTCCATCTTTCATATGCCAGGTGTCAGGACTGTCAAACCTTTGGACTGTTTAGTCTTATCAAATCTAATAAAACAATCGTACGCAGCCACCAGGAAACATTCTGTTGCTCTTTTCCTCTCAGCATCACTTTTATGTTCAACTCAGTTTACTAAAACCCAATTTTGCATTCTTGAACATATTGTTTGGATTTCCAAAGATTTTTTTCTTCAAAGTACATCAATACAAGGAGTTATTCAAATATACACATAATACAAGGGTGATATTTGAATGCTTATATATAGAATATAAACCACGAGAAATGAAGCTTGAATACATTCTTTTGGGGGGAGAAAAGTGGTAGAAACCTTTAACTTTATCTTTCTGACAGTTCACAGGGAGTCAGATTATCCTGCTACTTTGTGCCAAACATTTAAAACTCTATATAGAATGTAGGTGTACAGATGATTCCGGGAATCATGATTCAGTATTGTGAAATGATGGTTTTCCTTGGAGAGCTTAGATTTGAAAATATGCTTGTTTTTCTTATTTCCCTGAGCTTGTAGTTCTCTAAGAATGGGGTAGAGAAAGTTCCCAAAAACATTATTATTTAAGAGTCACCAATAATTAGAGTTTCTTCAACCAATTCTTTAACTTAACATTTAAAGACTTTTTTTATTTTTCACGTCAACTTACTGCTAAAAAAGAAATTTTAATTTTGATATACTTATGTCACTCTAGCACAGGGTAAAATATGATAAATATCGACTATTTTTTGTAATTCTCTTTAGGTTAATTCACCCTCTTCTTACCTACAAATTATAAGAGAATAATAATAGAAATAACTCCTTTAAATACCTTTACACAGAATGACTATGGGGATTTCAGTAATCCATGGATATTATTTAAGAAAACAAGTAGCTGTAGTGATAGTGACTTGGTGTCAGAAAATAATTAAGGTGATTGAAGGCCTATTCTCTAAAAGTGTTAATTGGTCCTGATATCCTTATTCAGTACTACCTTTAAGAGGAGGTCTAGCTCATGCCTTTTCTTCCTTTTAAATAACTTATTTATTACAAATAAATTACTATAGTTTAGGAAAGATGTACATAGTAGAGATAATACGTATTGTATTGATGCACAGTTACTACAACTCCTCCCCAACTTCCTCATCGCCAAAGTCCCCAACATCCTGTACCACTCTCCCCTATGTCATCTCTAGTCCAATCTTTATTTCCTTCACTCATTCTTCCACTGCTTGTAAATTGCCTCTATAATACATGAACAAGGGTTTGTCATTGTTTATAGTATCTATTCCCTTATTTTTTCTCTTTATTGTTAACAGATGAGTAATTTATGTTTTTCCTCTCTCTGATGGTTTCCGTTGCTGTTACTGTTGAAGTAGGGGCACACCCTATAGTGTTCTGGGCTTATTCATAGCTCTGCAATCATTGGTAATTCCTGATAGACTCAGTGGACCATAAGTGGTGCCAGATATTGAACCAAGGTCAGCCATGTACAAGGAAAGCGACTTATCTGCTGTACTATCTCTACATCCCCAGATATTTTCTTTTTTCTTTCTTTTTTTTTTTTTACTTTTTGGGTCACACCCAGAGATACACAGGGGTTACTCCTGGCTCTGCACTCAGGAGTCACCTTTGGCGGTGCTCAGGGGACCATATGGGATGCTGGGAATGGAACCCGGGTCGGCCATGTAAAAGGCAAATGTCCTACCCGCTGTGCTATTGCTCCAGCCCCAGCTCCAGATATTTTCTTCTTAACTTGATACCCTCCAGTTTAATCCAAGTTTCCACAAACTGCATGATTTTTTATAGCTGCATAGCATTCCATCATTTATATATACACCACTCTTTTCCTTGTCATTCATTTGTTGTTGTTTTTTTTCCCACATTTTGGCTATTTTAGTAAGAGCTGTAATGAATATAGGTGTGCATGTATCTTTGTAACATTTTAGTGTTTGGGGAAGAATATCAGGAAATTGGGTCACTGGGTCATATGAAAGTTCTGCATGTGCTTTATGAGAAATCATCACACTTTCCACAGAGGCTAAGCCAGACAGCATCCCACAAAAGTGAAAGAGTGTTTCCTATATCACCATATCATCCCCAACATCGGTTCTTTCCAGTCTTTTTGCTATGCGTCATCATAACTTATAACCAAACCCAAATTTAGGTAGTAGCCATCTGAACGTCAATGTTCAAAATATGGGCCTTGGTGCAAGAAAAACAGGCAAATTCTGAACTTGGCAAGTTGGAAGATGACAGTCTTGTCTCCCTATCCCTCTAGGTCATAGATTGAGACTAAGAGTTCACAGAATTGGTGGCAAAATAAATTGTGGTGAGTAAGTAAGAGGAAGGAGTCTAAAAGGTTTCAAGAATCTTTTTCAGTGGTCCCAATGTTGGTTCTTCTCTGAGGATAAGAGGTTTGAAGTGAGTTTTCATGGAGGATACAAGACCGATTCTACTGTGTCTGAACATAACTATCTTCATTCTTATATGATACCTTAGTTTCATCAGGAGTGTTTGATCCATTTTCTACTTTCAACACATGATAACCTGTCAGTGTCTTTATTACAAACCATAATGCCCAAAAGTAGAGAGAGAGTATGGGGAATGTTGTCTACCATGGAGGTAGGGGGAGGCTGGGAAAGGGGCAGAGTACTGGAGAGATTGGTGGTGGGGAATGTACGCTAGTGGAGAGATGGGTATTTGATCATTGTGTCATTGTAACCCAAACATAAAAGCTTTTAACTTTCTCATGGTGACTAAAAAAAATTTTTTTAAAAAGAATGTTTTCTACTGCTGGATCATTGGTGTTTTTTAATGTTTTAAAATTGGCCACTGGTGCTGGTATTGTACTGCTGACCTCCAGGACATCCAACTTACAATGGCTGTAACCTCTATGAAGAAAACTTTCACTTTGAAGATACAACTATTAACTAATGGAATAGTTATAAGTTTGCATATTCTCAAAGAAGTTCAGTGCACTTTCATGTCGGTAATTATATTACCCAATTTAAAAAAAATATTGAAGATAACTTAGATAACTTTAAGGTAATATGATAGCAGAATTTTTCATTTTATCCCCCAAGTATATAAAATACTCAAAGTCAGAGCAGCACTTTCATCACTGTATCTCTTGCAATCAAAGTGGGATTGCGATAGCACAGTGGTAGGGCGTTTGCCTTGCACGCAGCCAACATGGTCAACCTGAGTTCGATTCCTCCGCCCCTCTCGGAGAGCCTGGCAAGCTACTGAGAGTATCTTGCTCGCACGGCAGAGCCTGGCAAGCTCCCCATGATGTATTCGATATGTCAAACACAGTAACAACAAAGTCTCCAATGGAGACGTTACTGGGCCCGCTAGAGCAAATCGATGAACAACGGGAGGGCCTTTACCTTTACCTTAGTGAAACACCATGAGGCACAGTTGTAGACTTACAAATTTTTGTGCTTGGGTTTCAGTTATATAATGAACGAGTACCCATCCCTCCCACAGTACCCATTATCCACCAACAATGATCCCAGTATCCCTCCCCCTTCCCAGTTTTACGCTGCCTTTGTGGCAGGGCATTCCCTTTTGTTCTCTCTCTCCTTTTGGGTGTTGTGGTTTGCAAAAGAGGCAATGGGTGGCAATCATGTTCAGTCTATAGTCTACTTTCAGCATGCATCTCCCATCCTGGGAAGTTCCTCCCAACACCCTTTATTGGTGCTCCCTTCTCTATCTGAGCTCCCTTTTCCCCTAGCACGTGTGACTGGCCTCCATGTTCCCCAGATGAATGCAATCTTACTATGTCCCTCTCTTTCTGACTCAACTTACTCAGCATGATACTTTCCATGTAGTGTCACTTGTATGTAAATTTCATGACTTCAATTTTTCTAACAGCTACATAGTACTCCATTGTGTAGATGTACCAAAGTTTCTTTAAACAGTCATCTGTTCTCAGGCACTCGGGTTTTTTCCAGTTTCTGGCTGTTGTAAACAGTGCTGCAATAAACAAACAAGTGCAGATGTCTCTTCGACTATATTTTTTTGCCTCTCTGGGATACATTCCCAGGAGTGGTATATAGCTGGGTTAAATGGGAGCTCAGTTTCTAATTTTTTGGGAATCATTCGTACTGTTTTCCAAAAGGGCTGAACCAGTTGGTATTCCCACCAGCAGTGAAGGAGGGTCCCTGTCTCCCCACATCTGCGCCAGCACCAGTTGCTTTTGTTCTTTTGTATGTGGACCAGTCTCTGTGGTGTAAGATGATATTTCATTGTTGCTTTGATCTGCATCTCCCTGATGATTGATGATGTAGAGCATTTTCTCATGTGCATTTTTGCCATTCAGATTTCTTCTTTGAGAAAGACACTGCTCATTTCATCTCCCCATTTTTTTATGGAGTTCGATGTTTTCTTCTGGTGGAGTTCAACCCCTTGTCGGATGGGTATTGGGTAAATATCCTATCCCATTCTGTAGACTATCTTTGAATTTTGGCACTGTTTCTTTTGAGGTGCAGAAGCTTCTTAGTTTAAGATAGTCCCATTTGTCTATCTCTTTTCACTTGCTTGGCCAGTGGCATGTTATCTTTGAAGGTACTGTTAGCTTCAGTGTCACGGAGTGTTTTGCCAACCTAGTCTTCAGTGTACTTAATGGATTCCAGTCTGATGTTGAGAACGTCAATCAATTTTGATCTTACTTTTGTACATGGTGTTAGACAGAGATCTGAGCCCATTTTTCTGCAATTAGCCATCCAGTTTTGCCAGTACAGTTTGTTAAAGAGGCTTCCTTACTCCACATCACATTTCTTGCTCCCTTATCAAAGATTAGATGATCATATATTTTGGGGGGAGATGTCAGTATATTCAACCCTGTTCCATTGGACTGCAGCTCTTCCTTTGTTCCAGTACCATGCTGTTTTAATTATTACCGCTTTATAGTAGAGTTTGAGGTTGGGGAGGTTGATTCCTCCGATTTTCTTTTTCCCAAGAAATTTCTTTAGCTATTCGTGGAGGCTTATTGTTCCATATGAATTTCAGGAGTGTTAGCTCCATTTCTTTAAATAATGTCATGGGTATCACTTATAGGGATCACTTTGAATTTGTACAATGCTTTGGGAAGTATTGCTATTTTGAATGTGTTAATTCTCCTGATACATGATCAGGGTATATCTTTCCATTTTCTCCTGTCATCTTTTATTTCCTAAAGTAGCGTTTTGTAGTTTTTTTGTACAGGTCTTTTACTTCCTTAGTTAAGCTGATTTCTAGTTACTTGATTTTCTGGGGCACAATTGTGAACAGGACTGTTTTTTTCATGTCACTTTCTTTTCTCTCACTATTTGTGTATAGGAAAGCCATGGACTTTTCGGTATTGATTTTATAGGCTGCAACTTTACTATATGAGTCTATTGTTTCTCGGAGTTTCTTAGTAGAGGTTTTAGGGTTCTCAAAGTATAGTATCATATCATCTGTGAATAGTGAGAGCTTGATTTCTTCCTTTTTTACCTGAATGCCCTTAATATCTTTTTCTTGCCTAACCACTATTGCAAATACTTCCAGTACTATATTGAACAGCAGTGGAGAGAGTGGGCATCCTTGTCCCATCCCTGATCTTAGAGAGAAGGCTCTCAGTTTTTCGTTAAAGATGATGCTTGCTATAGACTTGTGGTAGATGGCTTTAACTATATTGAGGATAGTCCTCTCTATACCCATTTTGATGAGGGTTTTCATCCTAAATGGGCGCTGAATCTTGTCAAATGCTTTCTCTTCACCTACTGATATGATCATATGATTTTTATCTTTTCTTTTGCTGATACGATGGATTATGTTGATTGATTTCCGAATGTTAAACAATCCTTGTATCCCCGGGATGAATCAAAGTGAAATTTTTTTAAACCTGGGAGCAAAATGACAAACTCTTTTTCTACATTTCCCAGATACTTCTCTCCTACCTTGAATAGACATGTTTAAATGTTACTTCTCATTCTTTCCTTCTATTTCCTTCTGTTTATTACACCTTCTTTTTAAACTTTAGCATATTACAGAAAAGGTTTAGATTAAACATTACAAAAACTGCTGAAGATTTAATGATTAAATAATCAGAGCAAAAAATAGTATGTGTTGTTGCCTCTAAAGTATCCCTTGTGCATAGAATAGACCAAAATCACTTAGTATTTATAAACCCAATTTGAAAATGAATATTTTGCTTAAAAATATTTTAGGGGAAAGGTATACATGTATAATTTTTCTCAAGGTTGCACAATGTACTCAAACTACAGTTTTGTTTGCATATCTAGCTTATAGCAATTGATATTTCTTAGTCTTGTGCATAGTCACACACATTGCACCAAATCTGGAAATTTCTGCCTGTTTAATCGAGAAAGCAAGAGGATAATGATATACTAAAGGTTATCATGATTTTCTTACAACCACTATTTAGGTAAAATTTTTATGATTACATTTGTACATTTAAAATTTCATTAGCCTGGTCCATTCTTTTTTTTGGGGGGGGGGAGTCACACCCGGAAATGCACAGGGGTTACTCCTGGCTCTGCACTCAGGAATTACCCATGGCGGTGCTCAGGGGACCATATGGGATACTGGGAATCGGACCCGGGTGGGCCGCGTGCAAGACAAACGCCCTACCCGCTGTGCTATTGCTCCAGCCCCAGCCCGGTCCATTCTTTTCAGTAAAATATGGATAAGTAAATCAGATAATAAGTGTTATTAAAGAATATGTAGAATGATTGTCAATCAAAAGTGAAACTTGATCCCTCTTCTGTTTAAAAAAAAACACCAAAATTTGAATGCAAAAATATGAACTATCAATGAAAACAAGTGATTTACATAATTTGGAGAAAATAATTTACACATATTAAGCAAGATAAATCTTTTGTATTTTTAGGGATTAGATTTATTCCACTTGTTAATAGACTCAGTCACCAAACAAAACTTTGGTATATTTAATATAACAATAAATATTTTTTATTATGACCCAAATTTATAAATATATGAAAACTGCATAAAATACTTTTAAAATTTATTATTTTTTGGACCACATCCTACTCTGCTCAGAGTTACTCCTGGCTCCATGCTCTTGGACCACTCTTGGAGGTGCTGGGGGATCATATGTGATGGTGGAGATTGAAGCCGGGTGGGCATGTGTGTGGTGAGTGCCTTACCCTTTCTACTGGCTTTTTGGCCCATAAAAGAGTTTCTAAGTAAAGATCATTTATAAGATGGTAAACAAAGTATATTGGAGTATAAAACTCAACATTTTTGCCAATCTTGAAGAGTTTCTAAGTAAAAATCATTTATAAGATGGTAAACAATGTATATTGGAGTATAAAACTCAACATTTTTGCCAATCTTGAAGTATACTTTAATTTCAATGATTATATGTTGGATTCAATAAAAATATATGTATATACACATATATACATATTAAAGATGAAACTTAAACCTTTTTTAGAGTGTGTGCAATTAACATGGTATTGAAACTATTATTCATAATAGAAATTAAATCCATAGATTTCTTAGTAGCATGTGGAACATGAGTCATGTCTATACCTTGCATTTGATCTAAAATCTCCAACTTTTCATAGAATAATTAAGGTTGTGTTAGAGTTCAAAAAGTGAGTAGGTAACAGTTTGTGAATAAAACACCTTTTAAAATGGGTGCAATAACATCACGTTTCTCTGATCAATTTATTCATATTTCTACTCCTGGATCTCAATTTTTAACACATTTTTTTCTTTAAACTCTGACTTAAATGTCCTGAAATAGTTCTCAGTCCTTCCTAATAAATCCTACTAGAGAACACTTGTCATATTCAGTAGGGATCCTAGTTTCTCAAGCACACTTTAGAAAGTGTGCTATGATGTTAATCTGTCACCACTCAACAACTTTCTAATCCCCAGTGATGATCCACGGTCAAGGTGGCATAAAATACCACCACACACATCCTAATTAAATGTGAAAAATGAATATTCACATTTGAATGAATATGAAGACAACTGCCAATGTCTTTGTGTATACATGACCACACAATGGTTAGTAGTGTAGTGTGGGAATCAAATTTTCCATTAGTTTCTGTTCATATATCATCAGCAGGTCGTAGAATTGCATATGTAATTTCAAAACAACTTCATGCTTAAAAAATACAATGCTGGTGGGGCTGGAGAGATAGCACAGTGGGTAGGGCATTTGCCTGGCACGCGGCCGACCTGGGTTTGATTCCCAGCATCCCATATGGTCCCCTGAGCACCGCCAGGAATAACTCCTGAGTGCAGAGCCAGGAGTAACCCCTGTGCATCTCCAGGTGTGACCCAAAAGGCAAAAAAAAATACAATGCTTGAATACATATATATATATATATATATATATACACATATATGTCTATAAAGTGTCTGAGAAATGTATATATATATATATATATATATATATATATATATATATATATACAGAACGATAGCACAGCGGTAAGGGGTTTGCCTTGCGTGCAGCCAGCCCATTCGAGCCGGGTTCAATTCCTCTGCTCCTCTTGGAGAGCCCAGCAAGCTACCAAGAGTATCTCACCCGCACGGCAGAGCCTGGCAAGCTCCCCGTGACATATTCAATATGCCAAACACAGTAACAAGAAATCTCACGATGGAGACGTTACTGGGCCCGCTCAAACAAATAGATGAACAATGGGAGGACCATGACCATGATCATGACCATGGCAACTAATTATAGCTTTTAATATGCTGTAAATATTTTATCAATAGTTCACAAATGTAGCAGTTGAAAATTTTAACAAAACTGATGTCAAATTAAAAAAATTACAATTAATTTACCCTTTTATAGTTGGAGAGATAGTTCAACAGGTACGTCTCTTGCCTTACATGCAATTCACCTAGGTTTGATCCCCAGCAACCCAAATGGTCTTCCAATTCTTGTCAGGAGTGATCCCTGAATGCAGAGCTAGCAGAAAGCCCTGAGCACCACCAGGAGCAGCCCCCAAACAAACAAACAAAACAATAAATAAAATAATTTTCCCTTTCAGTTTTAAATTTCTTAGGTTATACACAAGAACTTATATTTTAAAATTCAAAATCACTAATTAAATATATTACATTTACATATTCTTATAAACACATGTACGTGATATGCAAATGTATACTTACATATGAAAATTTATACACATGTGCACTTTGGAAAATATCTATATATTTTAGTGTTCTATCCTGATTTCTAATACGAAGTCTACATTTGGAATAACTTTTTTATTCCTGCAAAGTCCAAATACTTTTCACTTTCTTTATGCATAGTCTTGTTAATGATACAGTGCATATTTTTTAGTTAGCTTCTCTTCTATAAATTAACATTCCAGATGGCATTCCATTGTTTCAAAACTTATGCCATTCACCTTCTTTGAGGAAAAGATTGTATTTAATAGGAAGTATGGACAGTGTTTTTCTACAAGAAGGGAGAGAGGGTGTAGCTGGAGGAACAATATTAAGCTTTGCAATTGAATTGTTCTTCTATGAATTACTTCCTGAAATCTGATGTAAGCAAGTAACTCTTCCAAGTCTCTAGGAACTTCCTTCCAACAGGAAGTATCTTAACAATTTGGTGAAATGATTTGCAACTCTTCACTAAAAAAATAATAATGAAAAATTTTTTATCTCCTTTTCCTTAAAGAAGCCCATTTTAGGACTCTGTTACCTAACACACACTTAAGCCATGGGAAATCACCTATAGTAATACACATGGGTGTATTACTATATTAAAAAGTAGTAATACACCCTTGGAAAAAAATGTTTTCCCTTCTATAAAAACTTTTAAAGGTAACTTTAATGTAAAAATTACCAGGAAAGGGAAAATATTTATATTTTATTTAGTATGGTCATCTTACTGCCTGATCAGAATATGGCCAAGAGGCATAATGAATATTTCCAGATGAATGAAAGAAAGTTGTTTTTAGTCTTAGCTCTTGAATGATATCCTTTTAGTAAACTAAAAGATTCTGTTCTTTTCCATTACCACATCCTTTCCATAGCTAAGAAAGCCCTCAAGAATATGACATATAAGTTTACTCTTTCAGGAGATAGGTTTAATATTTGCCTATAAAGTGTCTGAGAAATATACAAATAGGGAGATGAGGGCCATGCAGAAAATTAGGATAGAAAACAGTCACTATAAGTGTCAGTCAACAGCTGTTTTATTATATCCAAGTTATCACTGGCCTATCATTAAGTGAGAGTCCAGATATCTAGCATTATAACATGTTTATCCTTCTAAGATCATTTTTTTATAAAATGTGCCATTTTAGTTTACTTATACTTATTTTTATTCTTGCATTAACAAAAATATGAATTAAACACTTTGAAAAAGTTTGAAACACTTTGGAAAATGCCTAAGGTCACACAGAAATATTAGAGACTCCAAATATCTTCCTAAGTTTGTTTTCAATTTGATTTTATAATGTCAGGAAAGAAGCCTAAAGCCTCATACATGCAAAGCATATGCTCTATCACTGAAGTTCATTCCCACCACTCCCCTTCTTCTATTCCTATAAAGTTGCATTCTTCTGAACTTTAGTTAAAGGAAATATTTTTAAGTAAGTTGATGTTTTGCAGTATATAATTTTCAAAAAGTTCTACTGAAGGACCCTTTTATAGGAAATGCATTTTGAGGTGGGGTAATAGTGAAAATATCTGGCTCATCGATAATAATTCACATTTTTTCCTTTCACTGATACTTATCAGCTTGAATCTGCTCATCCCCTAGACTTAAGTATTACAATTCTCTCTTCCAACATTTTATCAGTAACGGTCATTTGAGTGTTCCTGCACATAAAAGGGTCACTGTCACTCTCACTATCCTTCTGTTGTTCATGGATTTGCTCGAGCGGGCCCAGTAACTTCTCCATTGTGACACTTGTTACTGTGTTTGGCATATTAAATACATCACCGGTAGCTTGCCAGGCTTTGCCTTGAGGGCGATATACTCTCGGTAGCTTACTGGGCTCTCTGAGGAATCAAACCTGGGTCGGTCAGGTCGGCCGCGTGTAAGGAAAATGCCCTACTCACTGTGCTATCACTCCAACATAAAAGGGTGTCTTTACTAAATAATAATAATGGCAGATTTTGAATTATTAATTTTTATATACCATATATGATTTTCATGATTATAATAATATACATTAGGATATATTGTCAAAGAAGTCTAAGCATTTCACTAAGCATTTATCACATTTAATGTATCAAGTAAAGAGGTTATTGCTTCCCACAGCCCCTTGGTGTTAACTTTAAAGCAATCAAGTCTTTTTCACTTAGATTTCAGGTTCTTTAACACAGTTTTACTATAGAGGGTGTCCTTGTAATAAACACCTGTTGTTTTTACCTTATTAACAGCCATTTATCATTAATCTTGTTTAAGAGCCCGGATTTGATTTAGGAAGCCCCATTTCTCTACACCTCAACCACAATAAGAACATGTCTAATGGTCTTCAGACATATTAGATTGCATGTATTAAGACTGAAATTGGCCACATCATTCACATCACATTAATACAGAAATTGGTTGAAGGGTATGCATGCCCCCCAAGCTAGAATAAAGAAAATCAATTCTAAATATATTGACTTGTGATTGTTAGGAAAGAGAGCTAATTTTCTATTCAAATTAAAGTTACCATAATTTGAACATCAAATAGCAATTGCTTTTATTTTTTTTTGAAGTAATGTGGTTTACAAAATTACTAATAACAGTCTAAGCAAAAATGTTACTATGCCATGGGGCTAAAGCAATAGCACAGAGGGTAGGGCATTTGCCTTGCATGAGATCAATCTGGATTGGATTCCCAGCACCACATATGGTCCCCAGAGCATCACCAGGAGTAATTCCTGAGTGCATAAGCCAGGAGTAACCCCTGTGCATCATTACGATGCCATACTTACTACTGAAGTGTTAATATCCCTGCACCACTATTCCTAGGTGTCTTTCCGTTCATTCACGCTTTCATCTCTGTGAATCCCCAAAAGATAAATTCAATTCTGTTCTCAGAATCCTATGATTTATGATTTATTTTTAGTGACCATTTTACGTTCTTTATTCTCTTTATTGCCACATTTATAACCATGCATTTATCTTTTCCATTCTAATTTATTTTACTTAACCTGACAGTTTAATTCCATCCAAGTTTTAACAGTGGCAAGCTTTCATCTTTACTTATAGCCAAGTATTAGTCAATATAACAGTCTTTATCTATTCATGTGTTTTGGTACATTGGATTGTTTTCATATCTAGGCTGATTGCATATAGCACTGAAACTGAACATAGCTGCACAGATATCTTTTTGGAATTAGTGATTTTGTTTTAGGAGTGGAATTACCGAGTCATATGATAGTACTATTTTCAATTTTGGGAGACATTTTCATAAAACTGAACAAGATTACAATTCCCACCAAGATGAATGAGGTTTCCTTTTTCTCTAGTCCCAGCCTGCACTTGTTTCCAGCATTTTTGAATATTTCTCATTGATGTGAGGTAATTTCTTTATTTTGATTTACATTTTTCTAGTAATAAATGATAATAAACTTTTTATTCTTTTGGTTTTTGTCCCACACAGGGTGATGTTCATGACTCTGCACTCAGGAATTATCCTGATGGTGCACCAGTGAACATAATGGATGCTGAAGAGAGAACCATGGTCAGTTGCATGGAAGGCAAGTGCCCTACTCATGATACTATAGCTCCAGCCCCACATTTTTTAATATACATGTTGGACACCTATGGGTTTTCTTAGAAGTGTGTTTTCAGCTTCTCCACAATTTTTTGATGGGTTTGCTTGCTGTTACATTGAATATTATGAGCGTTTTATATATCTTGAATATTTAGCCCTTTGTCAGATGCAGTGTACAAATGTTTTTCCCAATCAGCATTACGCCTGTTACTTAAGCACTAGTTTTGCAGTGCAGAAGCACTTTAGCCTGATGTAATTTTTATTTATTTATTTATTTATTTATTTTGGTTTTTGGTTTTTGGGTCACACCCAGCAATGCTCAGCGGTTACTCCTGGCTCTGCACTCAGAAATTACTCCTGGCTATGAGCCGGCACTGACGGGGCAACTGCAGTCTCATGGGAAGAGGGAGGCAGTACCAGCACGTCCTTCATGCCCTATTGAGGTCATAAGTTGCCCCCGATGAGCGACTCTCCAGCACGGCCATGGCTCGAGAGACAAAAGGACTTAATCCAGAGCCCAGCAGCTTGCAGCAGAAAAGTGAATGGCTCCATGCCTCCCCGGGAGGGAAAGGGTGTTGCTCCCTTCCGCCTTTTTCCCGCCCTGCAGCAAGGTGGCCACCGCCTAAGAGCTTATTGAAAATTCAGGTATGAGCCGGTGTTGATGGGGCAACTGCAGTATCATGGGAAGGGGGGCGGTAGCGGCAAGTCCTTCACACCTTACCCAGGTCATAAGTTGCCCCCCACGAGTGACTCTCCAGCATGGCCATGGCTCCAGAGACAAAAAGACTTAATCCAGAGCTCAGCAGCTTGCAGGAGAAAAGTGAATGGACCAAGCATTAAACTATGGCTCCATGCCTCCCCAGGAGGGAAAGGGTGTTTATCCCTTCCACCTTTTTCCTGCCCAGCAGCAAGGTGGCCACCACCTCAGAGCTTATTGAAAAGACAGGTATGAGCTGGCATTGACAAGGCAACTGCAGTCTCATGGGAATGGGGGTGGTACCAGCTCGTCCTTCGCACCTTACTGAGGTCATGAGTTGCCCCCCATGAGTGGCTCTCTGGCACAGCCATAGCACCAGATGCACAGAAACCAATCTCGTAATTATCTGACTCTTTGCAGAAATCCAAAATTGCAAGGCTGCTATTGCGGCCACGCAAGATTATATGATTCCCATAACCAGTTATAGAAAACAAAGTATTGCACAATGCCTTTTCAGCAATTCTGATTGTTGGGGGGGAATTCTAAACAATAATGGTGCATCTTTTGTTGAAATAATGAATGTTGGAGTACACGGAGCTTAGGTTTATCAGATTGTACCCATCACAGTGCTCCCGTGTCACTCCCATTACTTTGTCAGTCTGTCACCACTTCTATGCTCTCTTCCCCAACCAATTTGTAAGGTCTCATCCTTCTTAGACACTGAAGCTATACTGTAAGTTAATATTGCCTTTCTCCTCTCCTTATGTCTTTGAGCAGTTTACTTTAATGCAATGTCCTTTTGTATAGATACAGGAAGACAATTAATTAATATGCTCGGTAACTTAGGAATTGATTGGCTTTGAATATTATTCACTCCTGGGCATCTGCCTTCTCAACTTAAGCCTCAGTTGCCCTCACTTCCTAGCACCCCAAGGGCAGGGTCCCCACGTGGAACTGGATGGAACCAGGGCAAGCCGGTGCTACCCTGGCATCGCGATGGGCCAGGCCAAGGTGCCACAATTCTTCACTATAAGTTAAGAGTTTGATCATAGGCAAATGATGTCATGATCCAAAAGTAACGACGAGACTAGGGCCCTGCTGCTAGGAATAGGAAAGATATCTGGCCTGAGCACTGCAGTCTGAGATCGAGATGGCCCTAGGAGAGCAATTCTATAAGCTCAAAGTATTTCTTACTGTGTCCATACGAAATGATTAATATTATGTATGCTTATATGTTGGTTGGACAAGGAGAGGAGATACACGTCCTAGAAGCAGTTTCCTGTGTGTCCTGACTAGCTTGGATGAGACTGCTTTTTTGGAGATGTAGATTCCAAGCTCTAGCAGACTGGTCTTTGTTGTGCTAATCTAAGTGCTTGTAGCTTGTGAAAAGGTGAGGCCAGGATTACTGGCCTGCTGGATGTAAGGAAACAATGTATGTTTACAGCCTCAATGTTCTTTCTGTAACTCCTTTTGATGACATCATTATATTGCGCCCTTTAGAGGTACTATGATCTATATAAGGGAGATTTCAGGGCTCTCTGGGGGGACACGTGCATCAGAGAACCTGGGAAGATGGGGCTGAGGACAGAAGCTGAGAGAACAAAGGTGCACGTGTTTGAGAAATCCTGGGGCCTCCATGACATACGTCTCTTCCATGTAATAAACTGCTGCTAAGACCAACCAGCCTGGCCCCCGTTTCCTTTCTTTGCCTGACCATCGCCATCGACCTCCGTGGAGTGGGGAAACGGCCTGACCACCGGCCTTTTTATTTTTTGTGTGGTTACACAAATGAATGTATTCAATGTAGAGAAGAGTTAAGGGGAAATCATCTGCCTCACAGGCATTGGGAGGGGTGCGAGGCGGGATATACTGGGGTTCTTGGTGGTGAAAAATGAGTGCTCGTGAAGGGAAAGGTGTTTAATAATAATTGCATGACAGAGACTCAAACCTGAAAGCTTCATAACTTTTCCCACATAAAGGTAAAAAGGTAAAGGCCCTCCCGTTGATCATCGATTTGCTCGAGCAGGCCCAGTAACGTCTCCATTGGAGACTTTGTTGTTACTGTGTCTGGCATATCGAATACTCTCGGTAGCTTGCCGGGCTCTCCTAGAGGGGCGGAGGAATCGAACTCGGGTCGGCCATGTTGGCCATGTGCAAGGCAAACACCCTACCCGCTGTGCTATCGCTCCAGCCCACAGTAATTTACCTTCCCACAGTAATTTAATAAATAAATATCAGAAGAAAAATAAATAAATAAATAAAATTATGAAAAAAAAAGTAAAGTGGAATTCATGCCCAATTCAATCAGCTAATCAATGGCTGAATAAATAGCAGTACTCCTACATTAACAAAAAGAAAGAAAGAAATTACTCCTGGTGTTGCTTGGGGGACTATATGGGATGCTGGGGATCGAACCCCAGTTGCCGCGTGCAAGGCAAATGCTCTACCCGCTGTACTATCGCTCCAGCCCCAAGACTGATGTAACTCAATATGAACATTGTTTATAAATTTTATTTTGTCAATAGTCAAATCACTGAACACCTCTGATGTCTATATTATGAAGAGTTTTGCCTAATTTTACCTCCGTGTACTTTATGGAATAAGGTCTCACCTGAAGGTCTCTAATCTCTTGTGAATTATTTTTTCTATGAGTTTTGAGGTAGTAGTGTAGTTCTACTCTTTTGTAATTGCTAAAGAGTTTCCCCAATACCATGCTGAGAAGTGTTCCTTTCTCTACTTCATTCTTACTGCCTCGGTCATAATTCAACAGTCTACATACCTGAGGGTCTATTTCTGTGATCTTAATTCTATTCCATAAGTCTGAACATCAGCTTTTATTTTAGTCTCACACTATTTTGATAACTTTAATCTATCATTTTAATTCAAGGAATGAAATTTCTCCATCTCTTTTCTCAGAATTGCTTAGGTTTTATAGGGAATTCCATAGTTCTATATAAACTTTAGCGATACTTGTTCTGTAGGGTTTTTTTGTTTGTTTGTTTGTTTTGTTTTTCATCTTTTTGGGGTGTGTGTTGGAGGTAGGGGGTTTTAACTGGTGTTCAGGAGACCTGGTTTCCCTCTAAGTGACTCTCATACAATCAGGCTGGAGGTTCAATGCAAGGGCTGGAAGATATGGTGTTGCTCAGGTTCTGTAGCGCTGGTAAATACTTAAACCAAATTAGTGGAATCTGGAGGCAGCCAGGGCCATATTTTTTGGTGCTCAGGGGCCTCCAAGAATTCTTCCAGAGATGCTTGAGAAACCCAGTATCAAAGTGCCAAGGATCAAATTGGGGTCAGTCACATACAAAGCAATTGTCTAAACTTTTGTACTGTCTCTCTAGCCATGTTATGAGACTTTACATAGGGACTACATTGAACACAATACAATATAATACAATACACTCTACCAAAGAGTGCTTTGGATAGGATGGTGATTTCTAACAATTATTACAATCTAGCGATAGCACAGTGGGTAGGGCGTTCGCCTTACAAGCGGCCAACATGGCCGACCCGAGTTCGATTCCTCGCCCCTCTCTGAGAGCCCGGCAAGCTACCGAGAGTATTCGATATGCCAGACACAGTAACAACAAAGTCTCCAATGGAGATGTTACTGGGCCCGCTCGAGCAAATCGACGATCAACGGGAGGGCCTTTACCTTTACCTTTACCTATAAACATGAAATATTATTCTGTTTTCTTCTATTTCTTTACATAGTGGTTTATAGATTTCAATAGATAAATCTTTCACCTTCTTTGTTGACTTCTAGATACTTTTTCTCATAATTGTGTTTTTTAATATTTATTTTAAATAAATACACACATAAAAATTCACACATTCCGAGTTTTGATTTTTGAAGCCTATCACTACATTTAGTTTCTAGGAGTTTCGTAGAACCTATCAATTTGTATATATGTATAATATGTCACCTGTAAATGATGATAGTTTGATTTATTTTCTTATTTTAATTCCTTTAATTAATTAAAATGTTTGATAATGGTGTAATTAGTACTCTGAGTAATATTTTGAATAGCAGTGGTGCCTGATCTCAGGGGAAAGGCTTTTATTTTTTCATCTTTGATTTAACTTAACTTGTGGGTTTGCTTTTCATGGCCCTTTCTATATTTAGGTAAGTTCTTTATATCTTGATTTTATTAGGAGCTTTTAATTATAAATGGATACTGAATCTTCAGATCTTTCTCTGCAATTAGAATGCTCATACATTTTTACTTTTATTTTTGTCGAAGTGTTATATAACATTAATTGCCTTGTGTATGCCTATGCTTGTCCCTGGAGAAAAACCCTCTTTATCATAGTGTATGTGCCTTCTAACAGACTGCAGAATTGGTTTTCTAAGATGTTGTTAAGAATTTTTGCATCTCTAATGATTAGAGAGATACTATGATTTCCTTTTTTGAGTCAGATTATCACATTTGATATAAAAAAATGCTGCCTTCATAGAAATTATTCAGAAGGATTCTTGTTTCGTCAACTTTCTGGAAGGGCTTGACAAGAATAAGTAATACGTCCTCTGTGAAGGTTTTGAAGGTTTAAAAGAACTGATGAATGAACTTCTGTTGACATTAGCTTTTGCTGGCGGGGGAAACTTAATAATTGTGTAGATTTCCATACTAGAAATTGTTATGTCAGTCTTTCCATTTATCCTGAGATAGAATTGAAAGGTTGTAAGATTCTAAAAATGCAAACATTTCAACTAGGTTCTTCAGGTGAGTGGCAAAAAGGCTATTGTAATTATCTCGTATATTCTCTCCCCTTTACGTTCTTATCTGACTTATTAGTATTACTCCGGTTCCCTTGTGACTGTAGCTATGAAGGTGTCAATCATGTTTATTCTTTTGAAAACACCTCTTGTTTTCATTGACTTTTGGTATGATGTACTTAATAATGGTGCTGTTGATTTTCCCTCTAATTTTATCATTCCCTTCCTGAAAATTAATTTCCATTTCACTCATTCTTTTTCTAGTCTCTAAAGATGTGAGATAGAATTAGTTCTTTGAAACTCTTGTTGTTTTCTGATATAAGCTGGGATTGCCATAAACTTCCCTTTTAGCATGCTATTGCTCTATTCCATATGTTCTAATAATTTGTGCACTCATTTTCATTTATTTCTAGGCATCTTTTCATTTCTTCTGTCCTCTTTGACAAATGGTTGTTTGGTAGTGCATTGTTTAATATCCAAAGGTTTACATTCTCCCTATCTTTCTTTTTATGAAGTATTTCAACCTTAATATCATTGTTCTTTAAAAATAAACTTGATATCATTTCTATCTTCATAATTTTTTGGACACTTTTTTTGTGTCCCAGACTGTGGTCTCTCCTAAAAACTGTACATGTGTATGGAAGGAATTTTTTGAAAGAAGATATTATGGAGGGATAAAAAATTGAGAAAATTAGACACAAAAACTGAGTTATTATATTATCCAAGCCATGAAATTAACTTTACCAAAGCCACAAGTCTCTGCTACTTACAGTTACATGAGTCAACAAATACACTTTTTCCTAACCTTTTTTGTGGGGTGAGATGGTAGTCAGGAGGCAGTATAAGGTCAAGATATCACTTTCAATTGAAACCATACTAACAGCTACTTTTATATATTTTTCTGAATTTATAGGTAACTTTTAATTAAATTCCTTTATTTATATGAGAATAATGAAAACTGATCTTATAGGAAGTCATCTGGAAATGGATCATAGATCTAAAGGTAAATTTAGCAATTTTTAGAAGAAAACAGAGGAGAAAAAGATGTGTAAAACTGAGTGAAGCAAAGAACTGTGTGACACAAATTTGACAATTAAATGTTTAACTAAGGTGCATAAAATAAAAATACTGGCAGCTTAAACATAAAAAATTAAAATATTATCTCAATAAAATGCCCAAGTGAAAATAGAAAAAACAAGTCAGAAAGATAATGTACAAACTATATATATGCATATATATACATATAACTTTCATTCCCCAAATATATTTAAGCTCTAAAAATTCAATAAGTAAAAAGACTAATGAAAATTTTAAATAGGCAAAATATTTTAACATTTTACTAAAGGATATGTAAGAAGTCCAAACTAAATATATAAAAGATGTTTGAAATTATTAATCATTAGATAAATGTAAATCAAAAATACAATGAGACAAACATCATGCAAGATAGCCCTCCCCACAATATTCAGAGCAGGTTTTTCCCAAGAGGTGAAACTTCGATTATTCTATGCTGAGGGAAACAAAAATCATCATTAGATCACCACAGTAAAATGCCTATCAAGATCCATGGACAGATGCCAAGATAATTGAGAAAATATTTAGGCTAAAGCAACCTATTTTTATAGCATTATTCTATAGTATTTAGTAATTAAGTTTCTTTTCCATGTTTTGTCACATTGTGCAAGCCAGAACTGAGGACAGCAAAATCTAAAATCAGGAGGCCTTGACTACTTTTAAGAAATTGTCCTCAAAATGGGCTGGAGTGATGATAGCACAGCGGGTAAGGCATTTGCCTAGTACGTGGACAACACAGGTTCGGTTCCTCCACCCCTCTTGGAGAGCCCGGCAAGCTTCTGAGAGTATCCTGCCCACACGGCTCAGACTGGCAAGCTCCCCATAATGTATTCAATATGCCAAAAGCAACAAGTCTCACAATGGAGATGTTACTGGTGCCCGCTGGAGCAAATAGATGAACAACGGGGACGACTGTGCTACAGTGCTACAGTCCTCAAAATGGCACCCATCACTTTCATTCATCACGATCATGATCACAACCATCCTGTTGTTCGTCAATTGCCTCGAGCAGGCCCCAGTAAAGTCTCCTTCGTCCTAGCCCTGAGATTTTTAAAAAGTGCCATATTCAAGGCTCTTTCAGGCTTAAGAGAATGAGACCCATCATTGTTACTGGTATTTGGCATATTGGGTACGCCACGGGGAGTTTGCCAGACTTTGCCGTGTGGGCAGGTTTAATTCGGTAGCCTGTCGGGTTTGTCCAAAGTAAGAATGAGATAAGACGCGGCCGCTCGCTTCCGGGAGCTGGGTTTTATAGTCTCTGGGTCTCGGCCATTGATGGGATTACACAGCGCCAGGGGGCCAGTTGGTGGATGTGACCCCTGCCTACTGGAAGGTGGAGGATCTGGCTGGAGGATGCTCAGCCCCGATCCAAGCAGGCTTGGAGATCTCAGCCCCGGGACCCACATGCCTTTGTGCCTCTGCTGGTACCTTCATGCGTGTGGAGAGTGGTCTCAGCATGGTGGTTGCTGATTTTTTCATAGAAACTGAAATACCTGGCCACATTGAACAATCAAAGTGTATGGAAATCTAGAAACTGTAACTACCATACTTTCTAATATTATAGAAACAGAAGAGTTTGGTGATTGACTGAAAAATTTTAGTGCAAAAAATTTAAAAATAATTTTAGGATATTTTTAATTTGACATTTGTTTATAATGCTCAACTTCGCACATCAAATTTTAAAAGAAAATGTAAATAATGTCATAAATATTTATGACAATTTCTATTTAAGTAGTGGGCATATTTTATAATTTTTTCTGTGAAACCACATTTATTTGTGTGAAAAAATATATATAATTTCTTTTTACATAGGAAAGAGTTAAAGCAGAGAGAGATAAAATGACTAAAGCCAGTTCTGGGCTACATTTTTAGATTTTTCTGACCCATCAAGGGCATTTTCTTTATCGATTTATGGGAACCTTCAGTTCAATTGTCAACAATGTCTTGAAGAGTGAAAAATAAAATCCAACATCATTAAAATCCCATTGTTATAAAATTGTATACTGTTTGTAGTGAATTAGAAGTTTAAGAATGAGTCAAACTCTCCTCTGAGTATGACCTAACCATATTTTTTCTGTTTGCAATGACTGAATGTTTCATTTAGACCAAAGAACCACCAAATTCAGGTCCTGGTTTAAAGCCAGACCTCTAAGTCTCCTATTATACTAAAAGAACTTTTCCAAATATTTTATTTCCTTAATTTGTCTCATGTGCTGCTTTAGTCCAACTTAAGTCTTGTTCAACTCCAAGTTCAAACAAGAGCCTTCAGCTTCACAATCTCTCATCTCTCCCCAAATTTGTTTTGGCTAATCGCCTCCTACGATGGCTACACTCTCTCTCACTCATGCAGCAGAAGCCATATGTCACTGTTACTCATGAGGAAGTACTTGAAAGGTTAGGTTAAGAAGCATGATTAAAGTTCAGAACCCAGAAACAGAACTCACAGACCTTTACATTCCACTATCAAGCCCTTCAGTGTAATGATAAAATAAAATCTCTATATACCACAAGAACCTAAATTAGTAATTAGTATTCTGGTCCTTCCTTCCTATCCATATAAAACCAGTATCACCACTGTAATGAAACTGCCAAAATTCCAATTCAATATTCTGTCAGTAGTTTAGGTGCTTGAATGAAGTTGTTTTATGTCTTTGGTTATGATAGTCAAATCATTCCAGAAACTTTAGGTTAAGGTGGAGGGTTTCATACCTAAAAGGATGTTTTATAAGAACTATTGGGGAGGTGAAGACTCAAAGACATCCCAAGAGGAATAACATAAATAATAGTAAAATATTAGAAGAGAAAATTTTAGTGGAAAAATTTGTCATCAAATATGTCAAGGTAAAATCCTGTGGAAGTCATCATTTTGCATTTAGAAAACTACACTTAAATAATCATTAGTAAGCAGATAACAGGCTAACATAAAATAGATATAAATATGCTATGTCTGTAAAAAAATGGTATTATAGGGATAAAGAGACATCAGAGGAGTTATGGAATTTTCCTTGAATGCTGCAGATGCTTGTTCTAATTTCAGAGACATATATTGCCTCCCGAGCACTGCCAGGTATAATTCCTGAGGACAGAGCCACAAGTAAGCCATTGGATGTGCTACCCTCATCCATCCCCCGCAAACTGATATTATTGAGTGTGCAAATTTATCATCTTTGGGACGGTTTCACATAGGAGAATAGCAGTAAGAGTCTGTGGTTGTTAGAATAAATGTTGAGTCACCGAGCCCGTGTTTGTAAACTTGGGCACGCTGTTCTTCAGTTACCTTGCCATGTATATGAACAAATACTACTGTCCATCTTAGTGGTTTGTGTCATAGTTAATATACAAAATTGAGATGAAATTTTAGCACATACTAAATCCTAATTAAATGTACATATTTTGTGAAAGTCAGAACTGGAAAAAAATATGGTGTGAATGATAGATCCCTTAGAGGAAATTGAAGACCTGCACTGAGCATTCCAGAAGACTTTTATGCTCCCTTTAGTTCCTCTGTGTTGTCTTCCTTCTGCACTATTTTTGTGAAATTGCAAAGATTTAGAGGACAGAAAGTGTTCTAGTCATTTAAATCTCATCTCAAAGAATGCCAACTGTATGTCAGGGAAAATGAAATGTTATAACATTTGCAATGGATGTAGCATGGCTTATTAAAGGACTGTGGATAAATTACAGGTATTGTTAAATGAGATAAAATTCAATCTCATAAACATTTTTATTGGTACTCATGAAATTATTGCTGTTAGTCTTTTAAAGAATTGAAACTGAACAAATAATGTATGTTTAATTAAGACTTTCAAATTAATGGATAAAATCTTAAAGGCATTAAATTAAATTTACTGATTAATAAAGTGCAGAAAATATTATACTGTTTTCTCATCGACTCTCATAGACAAAAATTAATTTCAGGTTAACTTTCTGTACCACAGAAATATAATTACCTATATGTATTTTGCCAATAAAATACTTGCAAATATTAATTTTCATACTCATTTTTATAATTATAATTGTTTATATACTTATTTAATCTTTTACTAAATCCCAGTACATATAACTAGTCATGAAGCCAAATTATTCTGGTTGAAACACCAATATAAACTTGGCAAAACATGTTCCTTTCAAGGAAAACAATTTCAAAATTATATATAACCCAATTGTTTTGATCTTTGATTAAATCGTCTGTAGTCTGTTGGGCAGAAGAATTTACTCCAAAATGAAAATGTTTTCTTCTGTTCTATATAACTTGTGAAAATAATTTATTTAGCCTATAGAAAATAAATTCATAGCAGTAAACAAAAGATATAAAATTGATATCTTTTTTAACCCAGAAAACAAAAATCTAGAATATTCTTTTAAGTAAATAATTACATATGCAAATACAAGTATAGTAAATCTGGAAATATTAAAATAGAAAAGAATAAGAAACAGTCAAGAGTATAAAATATTAAATGTGAATAGTGTGCATAGGAGATGACCTTGAAAAATATTTGTGATATGATATTAAATTAAAAGAATTATATATCGTATTGATTGAAATCTCAATTAGAAAACTGTTTAAGTATGTGTGCATATAAAATATTACTCTCTGAAATAATAATTGGAAATAAATTAATATTATGTTTCCAATACATTGTTCATTTCTGAGCAGTGTATTTTGAATAAAATACACTTCTAACTATGTACTTTTTATTCCTACTCAATAAATTTTTATATTCAGAGATAATATTACTCTAAGCAGAAATTTGAAATTCTCTTCAATAGAATTGGCAAGTGACAAACATGGAATGAGTGATTCTCTCAGGCACTTGACTGCTATTATAGACAGTCTTCCTATTGGCTGATGAAGCCCAAAATAACGAATAAAACTTGTTCACACAATTGTGCTGAAAATGATATTAATGCCTAGAACAACACAGCAGTTAACTAAGGGGAAACCATTCTGGTTTCAACACAATGAGATCCAGGAGAGAGTAAAAGAAAATGAGAAAAGATGGAATATTGACAGGGAAAGCGAATGCTAACTTCAATCTTCCAGCCTGGGTGGGCAGATTGAGTAGGAAACGAACCTCTCCAGAGTTTGGGTTTACTGACCGCAAGTGGAACATGGATTGGCAGACCAGGCCAACTGAAGCAAGTAGCTATAAAAAAGTGTTCTGCCTTGTGAGTACCACCCTGAATCATAATTAACCACCTGAACAAGGAAAGTGTGCCCAGGGTTTCTCCACTCAGGAAGCAAATCTAAAGAGCAGGAATTAGAGCCATGTGCCAACACTTCCCCCAGATCAGAGGCCAAGAAAATATCATAATATCCTAAAAACAAATCTGGTCAGCTCCTCTTGAGACTTTAAGACTCAACTATTTTGAACTGGCACTGTGTGTCTAAAGGATTACTTAGAAAAGAAGCCTGGCTATTGGTTCTATCTCAAACTCATTACAATGTGAGGCTACTTTAGTGTACTATAGTATTTGTTAAAATTCTATGAACTATATCTGATATAGTACTGACTCTGGAGAGTCAGTACACCTAAATTATTTGAATACTTATGCTATTTAAACATATATTATTTTTTACATTATATATGTGTACATACCTATTTATACACTAATATATATATATATATATACACGTACACATAAATATCTATCTATATATCTACCTACCTACCTATCTATTTATATACATCACTTGATCACTTGATACCCCTTTACTCATCGATTTACTTGACTGGGTGCGAGTAACGTCTGCATTCATCCCTGTTGCATGCTAGCATAGCCCAATGGTGTTTGCTCGTTCTAGGAACATGCAGAGCCTCAAAACGATCATTCAGGGTCTTGACGAAGAAGTTTGACCATCCTGTAGGTGGGCGTCCACGCAATCTTTTGACATTCCGTGGAATAGTCAGTAATGGCTCTAGTTCAGCGGTCATCTCTAAACCTCATTACATGTCCAGCCCATCTGATTTTTGATGCCTTGGCAAATGAGACAGCATCCCTGATTCTTGAGCATTAATGAAGATCGAAACTCCGGATTCTATTTATATCTCTCTTGGCATTCCTTGCACAATCATGGAGGTGCTGAGTCATTCGATCGTATTCCTCATCAATGTTGTCAATGACGGCATCTTCCCATGTTGCTGCAACAGAGCCAAAGAGCTCCCAGTTGGTGGTCGTTCTGGGAGTTCTCTTCTTAAACTTTGTGTTCTTTTCTCCCCGTTCTGTGAGGTAGAATTTTGCAAGAAGAAGATGGTGGTCCGATCCAGTTTGGAATTTTGGGATAACAGCAACATTGGTTAGGCAAAACTGCTGATTGAATATGATGTGGTATATTTCATTGTGGAACTGTCCACCGGGAGACTCTCATGTCCAACGTTTATATTCAGCCTTTTGGAACTGTGAGTTACCATGGATGGCCTTGGTTGACATGATGAACTATATATCTATATACATACCAATACTAACAAAATAACTAGAGAGATAGTACAGTGGGTAAGGTCCTTACCTTGCACGCAGACGACAGGGTTCAATCCTTGGCACCACATCTTGTCCCCCAATTATGCCAGAAGTTATCTCTGAGTAAAGAGCTAGGAATAAGCCCTGAGCACAGCTGGGTGTGACCCCAAAGCAAAAATAAAACAAAACTAAAATATCTAAGGGAATAGACAAAACAGCAGTGTTTTCTTCAAGTTAAAGAAGTAAAGAGAAACTAGGAAGAAATGGATTCCTACATACTCATGAAGGGCAAATTTTGTTTTATGTATTAAGTCTGTTATATAATTTTCTGTCATATGTAGAAGAAAGTCTTCATTAAACAGAACTTTAATTTCATAACAAATTGCAATTAACTCTTGCTTTTCAGACACATTTATTTATTGGTCAAAGAACCAAAACAAATTTTGTGTGTGCTATTATATGTATATATGTTCACTTGAATGAGCATGTTTTTGCATATTGTGCATAACAGCTATTGGATAAGTAATGATTTATCAACCATAATAAAACAATGTGTACAAATATCAGAAATCAAGCACACTTAAAAAAAACATAGTCAATCAATTTCAATCTAAAAACCCTAATTTTTTATTTTTTTTGCTTTTTGGGTCACACCCAGTGATGCTCAGGGGTTATTCCTGGTTCTGCACTCAGGAATTTTTCCTGGCGGTGCTTGGGGGACCATATGGGATGCCAGGGATTGAACCCAGGTCAGCCACGCACAAGGCAAATGCCCTACCCGCTGTGCTATCCCTCTGGCCCCCAAACCCTAATTTTTTAAATTTTTCTTATTTAACATTTTATGTAACTTAATTCATATTATCCTAAAATTAGCACCTTAGCACTGTAGCACTGTCCTCCCATTGTTCATCAATTTGCTTGAGTAGGCCCAGTAACATCTCCATTCTGAAACTTGTTATTACTGTGTTTGGCATATTGAATACATCACGGATAGCTTGCCAGGCTCTGCTGTGCGGGCATGATACTCTGGTAGCTTCCTGGGCTCTCCGAGAGGGGCGGAGGAATCGAACCTGGGATGGCCACATGCAAGGAGAACCCCCTACTGCTGCTGTGCTGTCATTCCAGTTCATCCTAAAATTAAGAAAATAAAAATTTTAACTTTATCATTTAAATTTACTTACTTTTATTCAAGTTTTATATAAGCATCATAGTTTGCAACATTGTTAATAAAAGAGTTTGGGGTATACTGTGCTCTGCATCCACCAACAGTGTCACTTTTCTCCATCAATAAACTAATGGGGATTTAAGAAAAAAATAAAACATCAAATTTAAAGGTTTTTACATGGGAAAAGAAACTCAGACTAAATTAAAAGACATCCTACTGATTAAGAGAATTTGTATTTGACATATTGAACAGACAGACAGCATCAGTTAAAAAAAAAAGGAACCCTATTAAGAAATTGGAAGAACTGGGATTATTAAACATGCACAGAACCCTCCAAATTCAAAATGCTGAGTACACACTCTTCAGTACACACAGAGCAATCTTTAAGATAGACTACTTGCTTGGATATAATTCAAATAGCCATAATATTATAAAAATAGAAATTACGTCAAGTATTTTCTCAGACTGGAATCCAGGAAGTTATAAATTAATCATATAAAGAAAAGGAAAAAACTCCAACAATTTGAAACTAAAAAACATACTGTTGTCTATTGAATCAAAGGGCAAGTCAAAGAAGAAATAAAATGATTCCTTGAAACAAATGAGAATGAATATAATAACTACCAATGTATGGATACAGCAAAAGCAGAACTAAAGGGGATGTTCATAACATTCGAGATTTATATCAGGAAAGAAGAAAAGAACAAATTAAAGAACAAACCTCCCAACTTGAGAAACAAGAAAAGTAACAAATGAATCCCAAACTAAGTAGAAGGAAACAATAAAAATTGAACAGAAATAACTGAGTCCCCCCAAAAAAAAATTCAAAGAGTAAATAAAACCAGAAAATGTTTTTACATGTGTTAACAAATCTCTTAGTAAGATTTACATAAGACTAGGGAAGTTCTGTCACTTGTTATATTTCTTTTCTTTCTTTTTTTTTTTTTTTCGCTTTTTGGGTCACACCTGGCAATGCACAGGGGTTACTCCTGGCTCTGCACTCAGGAATTACTCCTGGGAGCCTGGCAGTAATTAATATCAATATAGCACAGTGGTAGGGCATTTGCCTTGCACGTGGCCAACTTGGCCAACCTGGGTTCAATTCCTCTGCCCCTCCCGGAAAGCCCAGCAAACTACTGAGAGTGTCCCGCCCACATGGCAAAGCCTGGCAAGCTACCCATGATGTATTCGATATGCCAAAATTAGTAACAACAAGTCTCACAACAAAGACGGTAATGAACCCGCTCGAGCAAATCGATGAAGAATAGGAGTGCTATTAATATTAATATTAAATACCTTAAATATTCTAATATTTAATTTTGTTTTCATGTTTTCATGTAAAAAATACATTTTTCTATTTCTTCTTCTTTATTGATGATGCCATGTGCTTTGGGTTGGAGCGATAACACAGCTTGTAGGGCACTTGCCTTGCATGCAGCCAACCTGGCCAACCCAGGTTAGATTTCTCCACCCTTCCCGAGAGTCTGGCAAGCTACCGAGAGTATCTTGCCTGCGCAGCAAAGCCTGGCAAACTACCCATGATGTATTCAATATGCCAAACACAGTAACAAGTCTCACAATGAAGACGTTACTGGGCCCACTCCAGCCATGTGCTTTGTCTTAAAGGTCACTCACTGATCCTATTTCAGGCCATTGAAATTTGCTATGGTAACAGCTTCTACAATTCCATTTGATTGAATTCTTCAAATTTTCCATCAATTTTTCTTTGAGTTAACTGAATCTCTCTCCCAAAGATTTTCTTAGTTCAGTAAAAATTGAGAGCATTGTGGCTCTAATTTCATACTTGGGTAGCATCAAAAGTTCTATATTTCAAGACTTAACTGAACTTCTGTCCCTATCAGTTGCAACAATTGCATCCTGGGTTTTCACAGATGTTAAGGGTGAAGATCCAAGTTAGAGGTGGTCTGTGTAGTGAAAAGACCTACTGTTTATAAAAACAGGCATGAATTTATAACTGTGAATTTCTGCTGTCAGTGATGCCTTGTGTAGAACTGTTGTTTTTTTATTTATTATTTATTCTTATTGAATCACTGTGCAATAGAGTTGCAAAACTTTCATTATAGAGTTTCAGTCATACACAGATCAAACACCCATCCTTCCACCAGTGAGCATTTTCCACCACCAATGTCCCCAGTATCCCTCTCACCATCCCCATTCCATCCCACTCCCTGCCTCCATGGCAGGCACCTTTCCTCTTACTCTCTCTACTTTTAGGCATTATGGTTTACAATACAAATACTGAAAGACCATCACATTTGGTCCTTAGTCTACTTTCTGCACACATCTCCCATCCTGAGCAACTCTGCCAACCATCATTGACTTAGTGGTCTCTTCTCCATTCCAACTGCCTTTTCCCTAGCACATGATGTAGGCTTAAAACCATGGAGTGATCCTCCTGACCCTTGTCTCTACTGACCATGAATGTCAGTCTCATGTTATTTTATATTCCACAAATGAGTGCAATCATTCTATATCTGTCCCTCTATTTCTGACTAATTTCACTTAGCACGATCCTCTCCATGTCCATCCATTTATAAGCAAATTTCATGACTTCTTCTTTTCTAACAGCTGCATATTATTCCATTGTGTAGATAGTACCATAATTTCTTTAACCAGTTGTCTGTTCTCTGGCACTTGGGTTGTTTCCAGATTCTGGCTATTGTGAACAGTGCTGCAATAAACATAAAGGCTGAACCAATCAGCCTTCCCACCAACAATAAATGAGAGTCTCTTTCTCTCCACATTGCACCAGAACTGGTTACTCTTGTTCATTTTGATGTGTGCCAGTTTCTGTGATGTAAGATGATATCTCATTGTGTTTTTGATTTGCATCACCCTAATGACTAGTGATATAGAGCATTTTTCATGTGCCTTTTGGCCATTTGAATTTCTTTTTTGTGGAAGTTTCTGTTCATTTCTTCTTCCAATTTTTTTTTAGAGTTGGAGGTTTTTTCTTGTGAATTTCTACCAGTGAATTGTTACAGTACCACTGTGAGAAGAGCTAGGTCATGAGTCCTAGCCAAGCAGGAGTTCAGGGTCAAGCAGGACCGTGCACAATACTCACTTGTTCATAGTAAAAGGAAGAAGTACATAAGGATCAAGGGACAAAGCTTCACCCAGAAGCAGGAGCATGGATGAGAGGTTGGATCCAGGGCAAAGGTAATTGAGGTAATTGTGGGAAAACCTGCAGAATCCCAGTGGGCTTTTGAACTTTAAATGGGGATGTGAACAAGTGGATAGGCAAGAGAGAGATCTAAAGAACTTTTATTTTATACCTTATTTTTGCTTAGCTCCTTTAAATTATTTTTAATAAAGTTTTTGTTTTTCAGTCTGTCACTCTCACTGTTCTCCCAATGTTCATCGATTTACTTGAGCGGGCCCAGTAACGTCTCCATTGTGACACTTGTTACTGTGTTTGGCATATCAAATACGTCACAGATAGCTTGCCAGGCTTTGCCATGCAGTCGAGATACTCTTGGTAGCCTGCTGGGCTCTCTGAGAGGGGCAAAGGAATCAAACCTAGGTTGGCCAGGTCAACTGCATGCAAGGCAAACGCCCTATTGCTCCAGCCCTCAGTCTATTTAGTAGAAAACTATTTATATTTAAATTAAACAACACAATGACTTGATAGATTTGCACATTTTAAAATAATTACCATAATCAAATATATTAAGTCATTTATGATATCACAGTTATCTTTTTTGTGAGTATTATAAAAGCACATAAGACATTTTCTTTGCAAATGTCAAGTATGCAACACAGTATTCTTAGTTTTATTCACCATGCTTAATTTTAAACTCCCCAGGCTTAATTATATATAGCTCAAAGTCTGTACCTTTTCACCTACATTCCCCTTTCCCCACTCACACTCCCTGTTTCTGTCACCCACCTTTCTATTCTTTCTTTTGATGAGTTTGACATTCTATAGTACAAAATACTACTGAAGTAACAGAGTATTTACCATTCTGTATCTACCTTATTTGACCCAGAAGAGAACCCTTTAATTTTATCCTTATTGTCCAAAATGGCAATATTTTCATATTCTTTATAGCTGAAAAATATTACTTTGTGTATATAAAATTAGATTTATCAATTCAGCCCTTCGTAGGAAATTTTTACAAATTGTATTTCAACTATAACTATTTTGATCCTACCATTTCTCCCTTTTTTGTAAGTTGAATTCCTTTTCATCTGAATATGCTACGTATATATGGCCATTTCTGCATTATATCAACAGAGCTACTGTATTGGATAATATTGGGAAGATGGGTTTTGGCCTAAAGTCTAGTTGCATTTCACTGTTCATCTACAAGAATGTAGAAAATGTTATCAAGCTTAAAATACTTAAAATACACTCTAGTTGGGTTTAAATAAACACCTCTGATATCAGATAATCTTTAAGGTGGTAGCACTGTAGCATTGGAGCACTGTCCTCACATTGTTCATCGATTTGCTCGAGCAAGCACCAATAACGTCTCCATTGCGAGACCTGTTATTACTGATTTTGGCATATCAAATATGTCATGGGGAGCTTGCTGGACTTTGCCGTGCAGGAGGGATACTCTCAGTAGCTTGTTGGGCTCTCTGAGAGGGGCAGAGGAATTGAACCTGGGTCGGCTGCATGCAAGGCATGCATGTAAGGCATGTAAGGCATGCCCTACCCACTCTGCTATTGCTCCAGCCCCATTAAGGTGGTACAAACAAAATAATGCACAAAGTTTAAAAGATAAGAGATCTAAATATCCGAGAAAAGCATAAAATATATGAATATACCTTAGAGTTTTCTCCTTAATTCTAGTGCCTTGAATGATGAAACTTTTCTAAAGAAAATTTCTGAAAACAAGTTCCAAAGATAAGACCACTGGAAAAACAATTCTAAAACAGATTTCTAAGTAAGTATCTTATTTATGGATTTATTTTCCTGAAGCTCCAGGGATAGAATTCACAATTCAGAGGATATATTCCATGAATTAGTCACATCCCCTATTGTGGGATAACATTGGTTTGTCTTTTCTGCCTTGCCACAGGGAGTTTAGGTTTGTTGGGTTACTCCCATGACAGTGCTCACATTCCTCTGTGTTTATTTTTAACTTCTTTCTTTGTGCTGTCTTAACTTGTAAATATTGTTTTTCTCTTCTGCTTAAGTCCTTTGCATAGTTAATTTAGAGCAATGTCCTTTTTGCATGGACACAAGAAGACAGCAAAAGCTATGCTTTTGTAACATGGTAGTTAACTGATTCTCAGTGATATTTTCCTCCTGGGCATCTGTTCTTTTGACCTAAGCTTCAGCTGCCCTTACTTCCTAGCACCCTCAAAACAGGGTCCCGAAAAGGGACACTGGCATCGAGATGGGCATGGCCAAAGTACCTAATGGTTAACTACAAGTTAAGAGCTTGGCCATGGACAAATGCTGTCATGATCCAAAAAGTAATAATTAGATTTGGACCCTGCTAGGATTAGGGAAGATCTGGCCTGAGCACTGTAGTCTGAGTCTGTGGCAAAAAGTTCCCAGGAGAGCTGCCCTACAAGCCTCAATGTATCTCTTACTGTGTCCATATAAAAATAACTAATATTAAGATGTTGATTGAGTTATTGGACTGAAGAAAGGAGAAAAAACACCTTAAAAGGTATTTTGCAGGTGTGCAGTCAGGAAGGGCTTTTCCCTTATTTCCTCCTCCATCTGCCCCATGGCCTGGGCCGCCCCTGGTTGGGGAGCAACCCCAGACCCCCCAACCCGAGCAGCAAGGAAAAGAGCTTTTGGGGCCTTCCCTGGCCTTCCCTAGGGAGACTTTACACCCTGCCCCTTCCTAAGCCAGTATCCTTAGGTAGTCATATTTTAGCTTTCAATTGTCTTTTAGCTATAACGTTTATACAAATCAGGTAAATTTAGTTTATCTATAAAACATATTTTCAAACGCCTATTGTATGTTTGAACCCACTGACCTATGAGAATTCAAATTCATGTTTATACCAGAGTAAAGAAATGTAATGAAACCCTGATATAATGTCTCTTTAAATATTGCTATCTAAAGAACAGTTTCAAAGAAATTGATTTGCACTATGACTTAGTCAATACTTGTTTTTAAATACAAATTAACAATCATCATTAAGTTCCCACAGCATTGTAGACTCTGTCTAAAATATATCTAAATATATAAAATTCTCCTGCCATTCCCACGTTGATTTTAGAAATAGTGTCCCTATTATACTAAACCTCTCATTCTCTAATTACTTTTTTATCGAAAAAATTAAACAGAAATCTATTCTTTTTATTATATTAAATGAGAAGTTTACACGTGGAGACTGCACAGTACTCTGTACATATGCTATGCTATTTGTCCTTAAGTCTAGGGATTTCCTTTACTTGGCATGAATTATAGGAGAGGTGTCTAACACCCAGACTGAGTGAGTTATTCTAGCTTATGGTGGTGTTGGAGAGAAAAGTGCATAAACCAGAGGATGTCATTAGACCAGTGACAATGGAGGAGAAAATATCCAGCGCTGACAGCCCTGCTCACTTGCAAGCTGATTGGTGTCAACATGCAGAGCAGCACAGACAGAATGGCTTAGGAAGGCTCGCTGCATCTGGTGAGAAAGGAATTATAACAGCAGAAAGAGCAAAATATTATATGTCTGTGTTTGCTCCACCTAGAAAACGCAGACACAATGAATCTACAGTATGGACAGAGGAGGGACTAACCACATGTATTAATACAGTCTTTGTGCCTCCTCTGTAACATAGGTCCTGGACTTGTAGTTAAAGTGACTGCACAGATGGGGCCTTTTCCCCTTTCTTTGCAATATTCCATATTCTAATTATGACTTGCACTGTTTCTGGCATAAAAGCAAGTCTAGTGATGTAGCCCCAAGAGTAGGAATGATAAAAAACCAGGCCAGTGAACTGGTGTGCCTGCTCTTTTCTCCACTTCATTCTCTTCCTCCTTGACTAATTCAACCTGTTTTTTTTTCCTTTTGCTCTGATTTTTTTAAACACCATTTGGAACTCTTCGAGCTGTCTCTGGTTGTTTTTCATTCACTATAAGAAAGAAGATCAGATATTCGGAAGTAATTCTATAATTTCTAGCAGGAGGGAACCATAGACAGATTAACAATGTGGTATAAAATCTCTGAAAGTATATAAACTGCTAACAAAAGATTAAGTAAAAAGAACCTCATAAGGGATAATTGAATCATTTGGTTTTCTACGTAAATCCAAGTGTAAAATTAACATCAAGGGATATAGATTTCAACATTTCAAATGGCACTTGATTTTGAACCTAAATGTTAGATTACCCCTTATAGTGAATGTCAACTAAGGAAAACACCACACAATTAATAAAAGTAGCTTAAAAGGCCTCTAAATTGCCTTATTCTATAATAGCCAAAGGAACATTTGTAAATATTTTTTCAATATAAGATGGCATTTAACTACTGACTAAAGAAGCTATATGATTCATATAATTTTATTTTAATATTTGTTGACTTTTGGAAAGAATAACTTCTGAAATGATTATTATTTCCACCTACTAACCTACCTAGGTAATTTTGAGTATATGGAATAATCCTACACAATTTATACTTATATTTTATTTTGTGGATTTACTGACATAATTCTTAGAGAGTGATTTTTCTATTTTACTTTCATGATTTTTTAAAATTGTTGATTCATACCCAACTTACTACTGGCTGAGTGCTCAGGAATCAGTCCTGTCTGGGCTTAAGAGGCCATATGTGACACCAGAAATTGAATCTAGGTTGGTGGTATACAAGGCAAGTATCCTAGCCAGACAATCTCTCCAGACTTAAGAGTTCTCTATTTCAGTGTATATTTCAATATATATTTTTCAATATGTATTCCTATACATTTATTTTCTTTTCTATCTTATAATCATGTGTTCCCTTGATATATCAGTGATGATTTTGCCATTGGGTAATCGGGAGCACTATTATATCCATTCATTGTTTTATGAAACACAACAAACTTTTATTAAATGCATAGTAAATGAGATATCTGAGCACATACTTATAAAAAGAAAATAAATAATTAATAAAATAATAAATAAATCATATAATAGATACTGATAAGTAGTACAGAGAAAAATAAAAGCAAGATAAAGAAAGTCATTTCAAATATGGAGGTCTAACAAATATGTCATCAAAAAAGCCTATTTATCCTTCTTCAATAGAAACAAATGAATCCAGTTATATGAACTTATAGTAGAAAATTATTTTGTGTAAACAATAATAAATGCAAAGACACAGAAGGCAGAATTTACATAAAATGTGAGACAAAGAACAATGATCAAGTTATATAAATTAACTATGATCAGTTAGGTAAATCAATGACTAAAACTCAGACTTGAGACTAAAATGAGAAATCCCTATAAAATTTATACTGAGTAGCAGCATATTTGAATTTGTGCTTTATAATTTGGTTATGTAGATAATGCACTTTTGAGTAAAAAAATAAATTGAGATAGTAATTAGATTCATTACAATTATTCAATCAGTAAATGGGGTCTTGAGTAATAGTGCAAAGGGTAGGGTGCTTGCCTTGCACACAACCAACTCAGGTTTGATTCCTGGTACCCAAGATGGTCCTCCAAGCCCACCAGGAGTGATCCCTAGGAGTAATTCCTGAGAAATGCTGGATATAACTCCCCCAAAAAAGTTAAAAAAGTAAATGACAGTTTTAATTAAATTTATAGCAGTAAAGAGAGTGAAAATAGTTGTATTATCTAGATATGTTAAAGGTAGAGTACTTTAAATACAGCTTAGTGATACTAAGTTAGAAAAAAAAAGTCTTGAAAGTGTAGTGTTATAGAGTCCATACGGGAAATTTTTAAGAATAATGAAAGGATCATCTGTCAAAATCTGATTTTAGTTTAAGATGATATATAAAAATTGACGATTGGTTTTAGGAATACAGAGGTCATTAGGGTTTGAAGGAGATTTTAGGAATATGGAGGTCATTAGGTTCGGAAAAGTTTTAAGAAATGAAGGGAGGAAAAGAATTTGGAACAAGAAGAAGGAGGAGGAAATGGAGGAGGAGGAAGAAAAAAATAATTAGGCACTATAAAACTGGACAAAATCATGAAGGATGCCTTTAAAAAAGGAAATAAATTTAACAGGTAAAAATTATGACACGATTAGTAAAACTCTTTGATTTTTAAAATAAGAGGAGTTCTGTAGGTTGATATAAATGAAGTAGTAAAAGGAAAATGATTCAGGAAGGAAAATAATGTTTTGAAGTTGAAAAGAAAGCAAGAAGTCCCCTTCTATGTGGAGGAACTGTGTTGGGATAGAAATATCCTTAAGTCATCTACTATCAAAGGGATCCAAGAAAGTAGGTGATTAGTTATTATGATAAAGTTTGTGGAAGATCTTTTCCGCCTGTTTCTATTTTCTCTGGAAGCAAAGTTATCAACTGGGAGTTAGAATATAAAAGGAAGTACTAGAAGTTTGAAGAAAAAGTAGTAAATATTTTTCAGGGAGAGTGAGAGAATGAATGGAGTAGGGAAATATAATATGATTGCCAGGCAGCATTAAGAGCCCACTTGAGATTAGAGGTCATAAATTTAAGAAAAGGCCATCATTATGGTTGTAATTTTTGCAATTATGTTCAACTATATGGGAGCTAATGTGAAGTAGGTAGAGATAGACTTAACTATGGATTAACCATGTATTAAATTCTATAAAACAATACATCACAAGAGATAGAGAGTGATTATAATCATGGTTACAGAATGTAAGATTGGTGAATAAAAAATAGTTTACAAAAAACACAATGTAAAGATGTTATAATGCAATGATCTGGTCCAAGACAACTATAATAAAGCCATGTGAAGTAGCAAAATGAAAATGGTAATGGTAAAGGAGAGAGACTGTTACAATTGAGTCTTTGGATCAAGTAAGAGTGTTTAGTAAGAGTGTTAAGAGTAAGAAAGTAAGAGTGTTAAGAAACTACATAGAAGTACCTTAGTATATGATTGTATACAGATGGAAGCTTATCATCACAGAAGAGAAGAAATCAAGTCAATGTGAGTCTGGTTCAGCATTACAGTACTGGTGCTCAACTTTACCTTATCTCGTAGATTAGAAAAAAAATGATGATTATGATATAGATGCAAAGGAAGGAAATTAGAAAGAAAGAAATGAACAAACTTATGTAAATATTTTCCTGTTTCACTATTAATTTCTCTTTCCCCAAATTCTTACACATCTGTCATATAATTAAAGACAAGTAATTTTTCAGTCCATGAAGTCACATGGATAACATTACTCACATCCTTCATTCTATAGTAAGAAATCTATCCACAGTCATGCACATAATCAGTTTACATTATCCCAGTAGAACTAATCAGAGGTAATTAGGCAGGAAATAATCTCACTTAACCATGATTTTGGTATGAAGTGGTACTTTCAAACAATAATAAGGATACATCCTTCTTTGTATATTGCAGTGAACCTATAGAATGAAGTGAGTCATTGAGTAAAACTCTGAGATGGGTTCAGATGAATTTGCAGGTAGGCAAGCATGCACATAGAAAGGTCCAGGCTGCAAATATCTTAGACCCACTCTAGCTAAGATCTATAAATTTAGTGCTAGTTTAGATATTAGTTACAGAAGTAAAGAAGACATAAAATGAATTTCAGCACGTAATTCATCATAGATTATTATACAAATAAGATTAGAGAACAAGTACAAGTATTAAGAATAAGAAAAGAACCAATACAAAACTATTTACTTCAAAAAATCTTTATAAGGCTGAACAATTTATAATGGTTTAACTTATTTATTACTTCTGATGATATTAAAAGTGTCTAATATAGGTGAGGCAAACATGGATGGGCATATGACAGTGATAAGAACTCTGACTTCCTATAATTTATAATTTTGCATCATGTAAACAATATTTTTACTTATTATCCCAAAAGGCAATTTATATATATATATATATATATATGAACGCTAACAAATATGGAAGGCAGGAAATTAATTTATGTTTTCTACTAAATTTATATCCCATTATTGCTTGTGATGAATGAACATATACAGAAATCTTAGAAAATTTGGAAAGAGATCACAAACCCAGAGAAAACTAGATTCTTAGAAAAACTGTGATTTTTGTGATTTCAAAAATCAACAAATAAATGGCTTTTTCATCCTGAACAAATGGAATGAGCAATTAAATCTAAGTCAAATGTTCTAGTTTTATAAAAATATAAATACTAAGGACACAGATGAGATCAAATAAGAACAAGAGAGATCTGAGGATTTTTTTTAAGTGCATCTGGCTATAATTCCTCTGAAGGGAGGAGCTAAGACAAAATAGAGTGGTGTTGCAGAAAGAAATGAAAATCCCCAAGGCAACAAGTGAAGGAAGAAGAGGTTCTCTTAAAGTATAAATGGACCTTTGTTGAGTTTTAACAAGCCCTCCAAGGACAGATTCTTGGAGATGTCTGAAGTTCTTCATTTAATGTGAAAATACTTTACACTTTCCTTAAACAAAGAAATCACCCCCTGGCGAGCAGCCAGAGCTTGCACATTTTTGAGGTACCACAAATAAAAGGAGAAAAGAAGAAAGAAGCCAAGCACTTCCACATTCACCCTGGGGGAAGAATGTGCCCCACTTCCCAGAGTGTTAATCAGTGGCACTTCTGAATCCTGATTAATGAGTCCTTCCATGATCTTGGCTTTGCTGCCACATTCTGCTCTCCAGTTTCAATTTTCACCCCAAATCTGGAAGTGCCTCCTCAGTGAAGAAAGCCCAGAGATGATGTCAAGGGAAGAAAAGGGAAATGCAGATATTAGTGCTAACTGACCAGCAGGAAATTTGAACGATATCAATTGAGATCAACAGAAGAGCTGTTGAAAAGTAAGATAGAATTCAGAAGAAGATTACTCTGCCATAATTTGTGTGTGTGTGTGTGGGGGGGGGGGGGGGATGTGAGGAGGTAGGGGCAGAACTTGAGTTAAAAGTTTATAAATATAGTACTTTACATTGTGCCATGTTCTGCGCTAAAACTTCTGCAGGTTATAGCTGTAGTAAAGTTTCTTATTTATGGCTTTTCTGCATCACTTGGGTCAGAGGGGATAGATTATCTGCAAATTATAATTTTTTCAACTATAGGAATATGATAGTCAAAGACGCATTCAAACTAGCAGTGACAATAATAATCATTATGATAAACACTGATGTTTGGATATTGTCTCCAGGCAAGATCTTACAAAAATTAACTTAGTCTCTACAATATCTATATAGTAGAAACTAAAGAGCAGCAGGAACGGTCTCATTGCAGAGAGAAGACCAGCCTCCTGACCTATGCTCTAAAGGAACCACCATCTGTCCTGGCCTTCTAATGGGAACCAGGGTGTAAGAACTAGCTATTATTTTCAAAGTTGAGCAAATATCCCTTCCAACAGAAACTAACATTTTATAAAAACAGAAAACTAGTATCAAAGAAGGGATACTATAGGTTAAAGCCTAACCATAAACGCTAACAGTATTGTAACCAGTTTACTTATACAAAAGTTAATAAACTTCTAAAAAGCACTCACTCCAAAGTAAAGGTTTGAAATGATTTGACTTTAGACATTTTTGCACATGACAATGTTAACATTCAGTTTTCTCATCTGCAGATGGAGGAGAGGGTAAGGATTGCATGTTTACTATAATTATGAAAGATCATACACAGTGGTAGCACATATGTAGGACAATAATATTTATTTGTTTCATAATAAATAAATGCTAATAATAATAAATAATAATTGCATTTTAATAATAAAAGTATTTTAATAATAAAAGTATTTTAATAATACTATAATGGGTTTAACACACATGTCCTGCACAGTAATTTTATCCAAATAGAAACAAAAATTCTCACTTATTACATCCCTACAACATATTTTAGAAAATTGTTCAATATGAAACACCAAACATTTTTAAATGGCAAGAATAGTTCTGGTTATAAGGAAGAAATCACTATAGCACATCCAAATGTCTTATAACAAGTTGACAGCATGAAGCTTATCTGAGACAGAGGGCTGGCTGTCTAGTACAAACTGAAATAAGTCATGTTTTCTACTTAATTGACTCCCCATTGTTTCTCACTCTTAGATTTGTTCTCAGTAATTTATAAAGTTCAGATTTTCTCAACTTCTTTTCTACTGCAGGCCATTTCTGACTGTTTCCTTCCTGTGGTTTCCTTCTCTCCTGCCAGTTGCCCCTAGTCTTGTGCCATGAGCCCGCGTTTACATGATTTTCACCTGTGTCCCCCTCGGAATACCCTGCACAACCCTCAGGGAGGCATAGGGCCCTCACTTGAGAAACGTTGAGTCATTGTGTCCTAGTAGCAGTAGCTTGTAGCTCAGTATTGGGGTTCCCAGCACCCAACCAAGCATTGTGACCAAATCACCATAAGTCACTCCGGAAGTCAGCCTCAGACTTTGTGGTTCTGATGAATGCTAGAAGGCTCTCTATCATTTAATACCACTCTTGACCCCCACCCCCAACCCCACACACAGATGCCCTGGAGTGATTGAGTGTGCATCGTGTGTGCACATGTGTTCCAGTACAGATGGAGACTCAAATGACTATCAGACCCTTTGGTGTGAGTTCAAATTTCCTGAAGGTGTTGGAATGTCTGTAAAACATCAGATGCCCTTCTGCTGGAGTTTTCTTGGGAAATATCTTTTTAATTCTCTGCTGATTTGACATATCACTTTGTTAGGGAAAGGCTAGGCAGTGTCTTTGAAAAATTACTCAGAAAGTGTAGCTGGCAGGTAACTGACTTTCCTATGAAGAAGTTATATCTTGTTTGTCTATAGCCAAACTCAAATCATTGTATTTGTGTATGTTTAAAAAATCCTAAAGTCCTTTTTTCTCCAATATCATTAGTCATATTTTACAAAATTACTGGTGAGTGGCTGTCATCACTCTAAAAATGTATTTTCAAAAAAGCCTCAGAAAGTTTCATTAGGGAGACTTGGGTGGTTATCAGTATAAGTGCTTGAATTATATTTATAAGCATTTTGATAATTGCAGAGAAACATTCTCTCTGATCTCCTCATTTTACACGAATGTATTTGTCAGAGAGGGGGAAATAAACCTCCCTCCAAAATCATTCCCTTAATGTTACATTCTATAGACAGCCACTTCTACCAGCTGCTGGTGCTTTTTGGTAATATCTGAGGCTTAAATTGCTAATAACATATTATGAAATTAAATTTACTGGGGCCAGATATACTTTTCAGTTCACATATGGTATTTCTGTTGACCATCAAAAATGCAAACAAAAATTTTCTATTATTTACACCATTGCCAGCCAGCAATCTTGCAGGTATACTGAGTGCATAGTTGGTTAGGTAATGTTATGAAGTGCATTTACCAGTACTATTTACTCCAATTATTTTTCACATTTTATTTAAACACCATGCTTTACAAAGTTATTCATGATGATTTGCTATAAGCCTTCAATATTCCAACACCAATCCCACCATCACTGTGACCTTCTCTCAACCATTGTCTCCATTGTCCCAACCAGCCTGCAAGGTTGTTTGCATAGCATGCCCACAGTAATTTATTTTATATTGATTTTTACCACTAAATGGATAAGAAATGATCAAAAAGTATTTCCATACAAGAGAATTTGTGAAAATTGTTGGATCTCTCCAAGGGGACATTAAGTCCTTGTCTGAAGTTTTACTAAGCTGTTGATACAAGTTAAGTTTCATGTGTTAATGTTCTTGCTATTTGAGATTGTTTGGCTTCTGTGCTACATCCCATTCAACCTGGTGTACAACTACTGGGATGTCAGTGTTGTAGAGTTTGGATATGTCAATCCAGAAATTCAAGAATATTTAACTGGGTGGTCTGGCCAGAGGTTTGGTTGCAGCTTTAGAGTGTGAATATGACTGCTGGGGCTTCAAGAAGTATGGGGAGGAGGAGGTTGTCCATTCTGACATAGAGAGACCTGGAGTTTTGGGCCACAAAAAAAAAAAAAACCTGTGTACCAATAGCCAGAGTCTGGAAACAACCTGAGTGCCCGAGAACAGATGACTGATAAAGGAAGTTATGGTACATCGACACAATAGAATATTGTGCAGCTGTATGGAAAAATGAGGTTATGAAATTTGCTTATAAATGGACGGACATAGAGAGTATCATGCTGAGTTAACTGAATCAGAATGAGAGGGACAGACGTAGAATGATTACAGTCATTTGTGGGATATAAAAAATCATAATATGAGACTAATAATGCCCAAGAAAAGTAGAAACAAATGCTTGCAAGATTGGTCCACAGTTGGAAGCCTGCCTTATGTGCTAGGGATAAGACAGTTGGGATAGAGAAGGGACCATGATGACAAAAAATTTTGGAAATGATCACTCTGGATAAAAAACTGTGTGCTAAAAATATGTAAAGGTAAAAACATAATGATGTCTCAGTATCTATATTGGAAACCATAAAGAGAGAGATAGAGAAAGAAAGAAAAAAGATAGAAGGGAGGGAGGGAGGGAGGGAGGGAGGAAGGGAGGGAGGAAGGAAGGAAGGAAGGAAGGAAGGGAGGGAGGGAGGGAGGGAGGGAGGGAGGGAGGGAGGGAGGGAGGGAGGGAGGGAGGGAGAAAGAAAGAAAGAAAGAAAGAAAGAAAGAAAGAAAGAAAGAAAGAAAGAAAGAAAGAAAGAAAGAAAGAAAGAGAGAGAGAGAGAGAAAGAAAGAAAGAAAGAAAGAAAAAGAAAGAAGGAAGGAAGGAAGGAAGACTGCCACAGAGAGGAGGGTGACAGGAGCGGAAACTAGGGGACATCATTGGTGGAAAGTGTACACAGGTGAAGGAATGGGTGCTGGAACACTCTATGACTGAAACCTGACCATGAACAGCTTTGTAATTGTATCTCATGGTGATTCAATAATGATAATTTAAAAAATAATAAAACAACAACAAAAAATGTATACCTGAAATTTTCAGCAGATTAGGTTCTTTTTGGAACTCAGTCCTTAGTCAGTGGAGTCTCCCAACTAATTTTTAAAGTACTCTCTTAGATTTTTCTTTCTCTTACTATATTTTTGAAGACAAATTTGTACCATTTAAGCTAACTCTAATATTTTCAAATGAAAGATTTAAAAAATGTCCCTAGTGTACCAAAGTAACAATATTTAATCTCATTCACTGTGAACTAGCTTATATTATGTAACAAAGAACTTTTAAGTAATAGAACTTCACAGTAATAAAAAAATGTATTTATTGCTTATGTGACATGTCCACCACTACAGCAAGGATCTTCTTGTATTCATAGTCATTCAAGAGTTTTTCTCCCCACTATGTCAAAGATAAGCTTTTTCTTAATATACATATTAATAATTTCTACTAAGAATTATTCACTGTTTCATTTTCTAACAGTGTCTTTAGAAGACCAAAAGACACAAAATATAGGAAACTTATATCTTAGTTATTCTTAGGGAATCTCCCCAAAGTTGCATCACATTTCTTCTAAGCTAATATCCTTCTATGATAGAAGTAGTTCAAAACAAAAGATATCCTCAATAATCATAACTATAATATCAGTTTCCTGATGCTGAGATTGTACCAAAGTAATGGCTACTTAAATAGGAAGTAATTAAGACAGAAGCTGTCCGAACTCCAAAATTATGCAATTTTTGTCTTATGCCAAAATCAGCACATTTTTGGTGGTGTTTCTGCTTACTCTAACAGTTTAAAAAACAGTGTAGTGTGTGTGTGTGTGTGTCTGTGTGTATATGCAACTCATGTGAACCTAGTTTTTTTAAAATGCTGTGATACTGAGACAAAAGTAGAACCATGCAAGGGATTATCTCAGCATGCCAGATAAAATCTATCATTTATTTTATTTTTTAGGAATTGACTAAGTGCTAAAGTATTATATAAGGTAACTAAAAGGAGGAAAGTAAAAGGCAAAACAGCTATGTGGATGATAGGATTTTTGTGTGGAAACTTTCAATAAAATGTTTTTCCTGTGATTTTTTGTAGATAGAATTTGGGTATCTGAACTCCTAAAATTCAGTTTTATAAAGATGTTCTATTTGGTGGTTGTGGGTAGGGAATCTGCCTAGCAGTGCTTGGATAGACCCTGGCTATACTCCTGACTCTATTCTTCCCAGTGGTATTAACTCATGCTATACGCCTCTCTCAGTGGAACTTGGAAGGCCATTAGCAGTACCTCTGTCAGTTAGCTAGAGGCCAAATGGTGACTGGGATCAAGTCTGGGGTCTTAGGTGTGCAAGACATGTACTTTATTCCTCTGAACTTCTCACTCTAATATTATAAAAAAAAAATTGTAAACCATGGATGTTAACATTTAACTAATTTTTATGTGCATGGAAAAAAGATTTGTTTCTTTATTGTAAAACATAATTAATGTATTTGTTTTTAATTGTGGGACAAACTAGCATTACTATAATTATCAGTTTGTATTAGAATCCTTCATTAGTTTTGTATTTTTGATATATTTAATTGGGACAAGTTTTCTCTACAATTTTGCAATTTTTTCATATAATTTTCTGTTTTTGCCTTACAGTCAAGCATGTGGGCCTATTTGTACGATATTCCACATTATTTTTTTCTACTTTTCTTGATTTATATTAATTTTTGTCTCATAATTTTTCTTTCATATTGTTTGGTTTGATCTTTGGGCAACACCAGGCAGAGATCAGGGCTTACTTTTGTCTCAATTGTAAGGGATCACTCTTGGCAGTCCTTGGGTGACTAAATATATTATAGAGACTGAACCTGGGTTGGCTCCATGCAAGGCAAATATCTTACCTACTGTAATCATCTTAACTACTATACGCTATCTTGGCTTGTTTTATAAATTTTAAGTAATGTTATTAGAAATTGATATTCTTTCTTTTTTTCAAGTCATTTAGGTCTTTATCACAATGAAATATTATTTTTTATATCTAGCAATTATTTTCTTCCTTATCATATGCTTGAAAACATATATCCAGGAATTATAAAATTAAAAGCAACAGAGAGAAGTGATAACAATGTTTAGTAGAAGTTTGTTGTGCAATAAGAACAGTTTGCAAACTTGGAACTTTCAATTCAAAACGTGATAAGAGATTTAGGATTATAAAGTTACAGGATGGTTTCAAAGTGAAAACAAGGATGTGTACCCATTATAATGATTGTTTACTACAGTGGGAATTTCCAGAGGGCAGGTAATTGGTTCAGAATGATTATCTCATGACAGTTTTAGGATGATGATAGCTTTGTTTTGTGATTATCAAAGGCATTTACAAGAAATACCCTACTTAAGTTTCTCTTATATTCATTATATTCGTGAACTAAGCTAGATTTAGTTTTGCTTACCTGGCATAACTGGTTTTGTCTGCTAGGGAATTCTCAGGTCCAGTCTCTCAAATTAGTCTCTATAATTAAGTCTTTTGCACTTAATTATAGAAATATTAATATAACTATAGTTGCTCCTTTCTTTTTGGTTTTTATTCTTGTTTTTTTCTTATTTTATTTCTAATTATTTATTTTTATGTAAAAAATATGAGCTCAGATCACTATTTCTCATCATGCTCAAAAGTCAACTCAAAATGGATTAAAGACCTCAATATCAGACTTAAATCCATAATTATCATGAGAAAAACCTGGGCAAGACTTTTACCACATGGAATCTAGGGATATCTAAAATCCACTGACTAAGCAAATTGAAGCAAAGATAAATAAATGAACTACATAAAATTAAAAAACTTATATATTTCAAAAGGAATAATGAACAGAATAAAAAGACAGCGCACATACTAAGATAAAATATTTGATTGCCAGTTGTGTAAAAAAGGGGCTAATACCAAATTATATAAAGCTTTTGTAAAATATAACAAAAAAAACCATCAACACCATCTAAAAATAGGGAGAAGAGATGAACATAAACATCAAGGAAGAGATGGTCAATAAGTATATAAAAAATACTCTACATCACTTATCCTCAGAGTTCATATATATATATATGTATATATATGTAAAATATTCACAATGGAACACTATTCAACTATGAGGAATGATGAAATCATTCCATTTTCACGTATGTGTATGGAACTTGAGGGTATTACACTGAGTCAAAGGAGAATGAATGATCTCTCTCATATGTGGGACATAAAGAAACATAGTAAGAGAATAACAACTGGTCCAGAGCAGAATCTGAGAACTTGTTTACAGAACTGATCTTAGCGTGTTGGAGAGAGAGGTGAGTGAGGGTTGGGAGGTTACCCTGAAACAACGGTGGAAACAAACAGACATTAATGTGGGCAATGTGGTGCTCAGACTCTATGTGTGAAATTATAATTGGGAGTCTTGTAAATCATGGATATTAAAATAAAATGAAGTGAATAAAAAATAAACTGTCACTGTCACTGTCCTCCCGTTGTTCATCGATTTGCTCGAGTGGGCCCAGTAACGTCTCCATTGGAGACTTTGTTGTTACTGTGTTTGGCATATCGAATACATCACGGGTAGCTTGCCAGGCTCTGTCATGTGGGCGAGATACTCTCGGTAGCTTGCCGGGCTCTCCAAGAGGGGCGGAGGAATCGAACTCGGGTCGGCCATGTTGGCTGCGTGCAAGGCAAACTCCCTACCGCTGTGCTATCTCTCCAGCCCCCCAAAAAATAAATAAATAAACAAATAAAATAAAATAAAAATCTGGAAGCAGTACAAAGGTTAGGGCAAGTACTTTGCACATGGCTAAAATCTGGGCATCAGATATAATCCCCTGAGTCCTGCGAGAATTGATCCTTGAGTACAGAGCCAGAGCCAGGATAAGCCCAGAGAATAGCCAGGGTGTGATTTCCCATCCTTCACAATAATAAAAATGTAACAAATATGGCACAGCACTAACATTTTTTTTCTTTTTGCTTTGCTGTTTGGATCACACCCAGAGATATACAAGTTACTCCTTGCTCTGCACTCAGGAATTACCCCTGGCAGTGCTCAGGGACCATATGGGATGCTGGGAATTGAACCCAGTCACGTTCAAGGCAAACACCCTACCTGCTATGCTAGCACTAACACTTTTGAAAAGTGGTACCAGTCAAAGTTGTGGACTGAATTGTGTCCTTCTAAACTGCAGACATTTAAGTCTTAAACCCCAAATTTGAAAATACCCAGAGATGCGGCCCTTTGGCAGATGAGGCCCTTAAAAGGAGAGATAGTGGTGAATCTGTTAGGTCTCTTTTGCATATGTGAAAACCAAGGCAGAAAATAGAAACTCCAGAAGTGTTTTCTTACCAGAATCTTATCCCATAGGTAACCTGATTTCAGGCTTCAGTTTTTACAATTATGAGAAAGAAAATTCAACTCTTTAAGCCAGAAAGTCTGTGGCATTCTGTTGTGACATTCTAAGATGACCATTATTATTTTATCTATACTATAATATCCTTTATTGGAAAATTTATTCCACTTTAAAAAATCATTTCACAAACACCAATATCATATTGCCTAAATATACAGCAAAACACTACATTAACAATGGAAAGTGAATTATTTCCTCATTTAAATCAGTGTACAAGTATTTGATGTTATAAGAATAACTGAAGGTAGAGATTGAATGAGTATCCCCAGAGTTCAGTGATTCTGTCTGCTGCATAGGAAGGGTTTATGAGACAAACAGAAACTACCAAATTAAATATTACCTGGAGCAAAACTCCACAACTGTTTACTTTTAACTCCATAATAAAAAAATTAAGGCACAACTACAAAAGTATTTCTTTATTGGGAGCTTATAATCAAATGTTTTTTTAATTCTTGTGTATTCCATGTTATTATAAGTCACAGGGACCAGTTGGTCTCATAATATGAATCTCCTCATCCTCTTGATCTAAATGACTAATTCTTTCTTGAGGATTGTGATTAAGTTCTTTGCTTGTGTTCCTGAAAATTGTCCTTTCCTAGTCTTCCAAGCCTTTCCTCATTGCCATCTTTTTGAGGTCAGAGTCCCAAAGAAGAAATCTCCTGTTTTGCAGCAGTGCAGGCAATGTGCTTCAGGCTCAGCTGGAGGAATGTCAACACATTTTGCTTCATATTCTGTTTTACATAAAGCCCAAAAGAAGTTTAGTAAAGGCCCAAGTAAAGGCCCTCCCGTTGATCATCGATTTGCTCGAGCGGGCCCAGTAACGTCTCCATTGGAGACTTTGTTGTTACTGTGTCTGGCATATCAAATACTCTCGGTAGCTTGCCGGGCTCTCCAAGAGGGGCGGAGGAATCGAACTCGGGTCGGCCATGTTGGCCGCGTGCAAGGCAGGCGCCCTAACCACTGTGCTATCACTCCAGCGATAATTCCTTACAAGCGGCCAACATGGCTGACCCGAGTTCGATTCCTCTGCCCCTCTCGGAGAGCCTGGCAAGCTACCGAGAGTATTCGATATGCCAAACACAGTAACAACAAAGTCTCCAATGGAGACGTTACTGGGCCCGCTCAAGCAAATCGACGATCAACGGGAGGGCCTTTACTTTACTTACTTTACTTACTTTTGCTCGAGCTCGAGCGGGCCCAGTAACGTCTCCATTGGAGACTTTGTTGTTACTGTGTCTGGCATATCGAATACTCTCGGTAGCTTGCAGGGCTTACTTTAATATAATTAAATTAATATAATTGTTATCGCTATCATTGTTGAGAACCACATCTAGATTATGTGCATGGGTAGCATTTTAGAAATGGATGTATTACATAAAGAATAGTATATGCATTAAATGCTATTCTACAAATCCCGATAGACTAGATTACACCTAGTACTTAAACCTATCACTGTTCACTGTCCTCCCATTGTTCATCGATTTGCTCTAGCGGGCCCAGTAACATCTCCATTTTGAGACTTGTTGTTACTGTGTTTGGCGAAGGACAGTTGGGCATTATGAATGCTTTTGCAGCTTCTGCTGCATCTGCCAGCACTGCTGCTTTTCTCTCTTTGAGGTCTTCCTTTATCGCTTCTCTGCACTATGCAGCTCACTTGCGGTTCCCTGAGGCTTGCGCCAAGCCACATTGGCGAATGAGCTCGAGTTTTTGAAGACAGGCGTCTTTTTGTGGCTATCTCTCTCTCTCACACACAATTATGAAGGTGCTGAACCAGTAGATTGTATCAATGTTGTCAACAATGGCATCTTCCCATGTTGCTGCAATAGTGCCAAAGAGCTCCCAGTTGGTGATCGTTCTGGGAGTTCTCTTCTTAAACTTTGCAGCCTTTTCTCCCCACTTTGTGAAGTAGAAATTTGCATGATGGAGACTGTGGTTAGATCCTGTTTGGAATTTTGGGACAACAGTGACATTGGTCTGGCAAAATAGGGATATCAGAGAATATCTGAAAAGAAAAGGGTGGCTTCAAGTAAATATTATATGTATTCTTCATTCTTGTTTTTCTTTTTCAACCATCATAAGTGTTTATACTTTTACAAACTTTTTAAGTGTGTTAATTTAAATTGGAATTGGTTTCCTAAGTATTCACTCTGGTTGGTAACATCCAGCTGTGTAGTAAAATAGGCAGCTGCCACATAGCATTTGCTAATGTTTCCTTCCTCAAAGGAAGATTAGTATAAAATTAAGTTTGTATAAATCCCTGCCTGAGGCATAGTGGACTCTGTTGGTTATTGGTCAGTTTCAATAACTACTACAAAATATAATTTTCTCTTATTTGCATATTAAAGACTATAACAACAATAGTGCACTGTGTTATTAACCTGCTATACCACAAATGGTGTTTGCTTAAGGCTTTGTACATGTGGTATCTATTAAGTAACATCTCTAAGAATGAATGCTTATTGACTTGTTAAATGGAAACTAAAATGTCAAGAATAATTTGGAAGAAAGTAAAGGTAGATGGTAAATGTTGACAGTTGCAGGACTTACTGCAGTTATCAAAAATGCAGGTTACACATAAATAGAAAAAATAAGGTAAGGTAAGGTAAAGGCCCTCCCGTTGATCGTCGATTTGCTCCAGCGGGCCCAGTAACGTCTCCATTGGAGACTTTGTTGTTACTGTGTTTGGCATATCGAATACTCTCGGTAGCTTGCCGGGCTCTCCAAGAGGGGTGGAGGAATCGAACTCGGGTCGGCCATGTTGGCCGCTTGTAGGGCGAATGCCCTACCCGCTGTGCTATCGCTCCAGCAGAAAAAATAAAAACAACAATTTTTCAGGCCTCAGTGAGATCACTTGTGGCAAAATATCAACATCACTTCACATATGACACATTTCCATTTTTCCAATGTAGTTAGGCTTCCAATTATAATGCCTAAGTACTAAGTGCTAGTGTGGACTAACTGAATGAGGCATTAGGTAACTTATAAAACAGAGACATTGATTCCATGAGAAGAAAAATTAATAAGACATCTTATATAGAAGAAAATAGCACTTTTCATAAATTTATTATCATTAAATTATATTTCAGCTATCTTAGAAATGACTTGAGATGATTTAACATATTAAATGTAACACATGTTAATTTTCTAATGTAAGTTGCAAAAATCCATTTTGGAGAAGAGATTCTTGAGTCCTTGGGTCACAATAAAAGTGGTGTCTCAACAAGAATATTCTGCTCATAAAGTGAGCTGCTATGTGGGACTTTGTGACTGAGAACTCTAGGTTCAACAGTACAGGAAAGGGAGATGCTCTACCCATATCCACACATGTCCCCCCATCCCCTCTCCCCCTTACCACGTCTCTGGCAACTCAGCAGTCATGCACATGAGCAACCTCTGGCTAGCACCAGATAATCTCGTCATTGTCCACCATTCAGATCATATGTCCTTCTCTTCCATAAGGGAGTATAACATGTCACTCGCCATAACCATGCCGCCAGACCCCATGCCAGCCTCCTCACTTGGGGTGCCACAGAGGGGCATGGGTGATACCCCTCCCTGCCTCAAGGGACCCGGTCCCAGCAGCCGAAAACATCTAGAACTCATCCACCACCCTGCTCACAGCTGCTCTCCATGCGCTTGGACCAAGCCTCACCTATGAGTGAACGATTTCCTGGACCAACTGCCAGAAAGTGGCCACGAGCACAACACTTCATATGACACACCCTACCCATAGTCCAAGAGTAGTGCACCACTTTTGATGGGATTCAAAGTAGGAGGCAACCAAACTTAGCGGGAAATATTATATTATTTCAGTTCTGCTTTGGGGCAGGTATGGGATGATAACACCCAAAATATGGTGGTGAAAAAATGTATTGTGGTGGGATTGGTGTTTGAATATTAAATGTAATCAAATTTTTTGAAAGACTTTATAAAATAAAAAAATATAAAAATAAAGTGAGCTACTGCTGGCTAGCTTATATGATTTAAGGTCTAATATCAGATTTGTTCAACTAGTCAAAATTTACAGAACTTGAACAAGATGCCACTTACTACAAGAAATTACTCTAGAGCTCAATCAGCTCACTGTTACTGAGAAGAATGACAATGGTATCAGACATAACATGAAAATTTTTTACACTAATAGAAACATCATTTAAAACTATTAATATAATTTGATCTTGAGGTAGTAGCAACTATTAATCCAAATCCCAAGGTTGAGGCAAAGTTGAATCATACTTCAAGTTCACCATCACGACGATCACGACCATTCTGTTGTTCATTGATTGCCTCGAGCAGGCCCCAGTAACATCTCCTTTATTCTAGCCCTTAGATTTTTTTAAAAAGTGCCATATTCAAGGCTCTTTCAGGGTTAGGAGAATGAGACCCATCATTGTTACTAGTATTTGGCATATTGGGTACACCACGGGGAGTTTGCCAGACTCTGCCGTGTCAGCAGGTTACATTTAGTAGCCTGCCAGTTTGTCCAAAGTAAGAATGAGATAAGATGTCTCATTTTAATAAATTGGTTTGAATTTTATAAATACGGATCTTTATTTAAAAAAAGGGCAATGGAGAAAGTTATCCACGACTTCTACTAGGATCCCTTCTATAACCATGTCCACCTGCCCATATACCAAATTCCGCAGAATGGCTATGTTGTTCCCAACATCCTCCGTTCCAAAATTTGATATGCCATTTCGTCGGTAAAGAAGCGTACAGCACTCGGTCCAGACAAGGTCAGACCCGAACACTTGAAGAATCTGCCACCAGTATTCACCAATATACTGGCTCAACTCTTCACATATTAACTGTCTGAATGCAAGCTTCCATCCCAGTGGAAAACCAGCAGGACTGTTCTGTTGTACAAGTAGAGAGACATACAAAACTATCACCTGATCTGCTTGTTGTCCATCTTCTACAAGTTGTTCACTTGAGTCATCCTGAGTAGGATCGGTAGAACACTAGATGTGAGCAAGCCAGGTTCTGAAAAGTATTCAACACGATCAGCTATATCCTTACGGTGACCAAGCTTGTTGAGGTTTTGTGAGAGCTCAAGATGCCTCTCTGTCTAACGTTCATTGATTTAAAGAAGGCCTTTGATTCTGTTAAGACTGGAGCAGTCATTGATGCCCTAGCCAAGCAGGGCATTCAAACTCAGTACATCAGGATCCTCTGCAAGCTGTATTACGGATTCACCACCAGGATCTCACCATTCTACAAGGAAGTGATCATCAACGTAAAGAGAGGGGCTCGGCAAGGTGATACCATTTCACTGAAACTCTTCATTGCTACCCTTAAGAACGTCAAGTGATGACTGGAATGGGAAAGGATGGGAGTAAAGATAGACTGTCGGCAACTACACTGCCTTGATGACATCGTTGTAATAACACCAAACATCAGTCAAGCGGCACAAATGCTGGCCCACTTCAATCGTGCATGTAAAAAAGTCAGACTGCAGCTGAATCTCACAAAGACAATGTTCATGAGAAACAAACTAGTTCCTGATGTTCCATTTCCTCTTAATGGAACAAGTATCTCTGAATGGAGCAGTAATGTGTACCTGGGTTGAGAACTCAACATGAAGAACGACTTGGTACCAGAACTGGGCAGAAGGAAGAGAGTGGCATGGAACAGCTTTAAGAACGTCTAAGAAGTGATTAAGAGGACAAAAAATCTCCAGCTTCAGGCACATCTTTTCAACTCCACCATTCTTCCTGCACTAACATATGCCTCAGAAACTGGGCCCTATGAAAACAGGATGAGCACACTATCCCAAAGATATCCCAAAGATGAATTAAAAGACGGTGGTCCAATCCTGTTTGGAATCATGGGATAACAGTGACATCGGTCAGGCAAAACTGTCGATTGAATATGATGTGGTCAATTTCATTGTGGAACTGTCCACCGGGAGACTCCCATGTCCAACGTTTAGATTCGGCCTTCTGAAACTGTGAGTTACCATGGATGTTCTTTGTCAACATGATGAACTCAGACAGTCGCTCATCCTGTTAGTTTCATTCTAGGCCATGGGTCCTGATGTGGAGTTCTTCAGCGGATCTTCTCGGTCCTATCTTGGCATTAAAATCAACAATAATGATCTTGTAGAAGGTGTGGTCTTCTTTAGAGAACTTCTCCAGCTCCGTATAGAACTTCTCAATTTCTGCTTCATCATAATTGGATGTTGGTGCATAGACAACAAATATAGAAACTGCTAGCAGTGAGCCACATCTATTCAAGTGTAAACGTTCGATTTGGGTTGTTAGGCATTCAAATGAATCAGTGCTCATGGCCAAGTTTGTGTTGACAAGGACACTTACTCCTCTGATGCCTCTTTTATCGCATCTTCTGAGGAATAAAAACAGTGTGATGTGATTGATGCCTTCTTGTCTTGGTCAGAACAATGATGTCGTACTTGATCTTTTGCGCTTATACCATCAGGTCCTCAATGGATGCATCTGATGCCAGCATATGAGCATCAGATCAGGGATCAGAACACCGTCTCCTTCATGCAAAATTCTACTTCACAGAGCAGGGAGAAAGGACTGCAAAGGTTAAGAAGAGAATTTCCAAAATGACCACCAACTGGGAGCTCTTCGGCACTATTGCTGCAATATGGGAAGATCTTGTCGTTGACAACATTGATGAGGAATACGATTGACTGGTTCAGCACCTCCATGATTGTGCGAGGAATGCCAAGAAAGAGATAACCACAAAAAAAAAAAAAAAACCACCTGTTTTCAAAAACTCTTGAGCTTATTTGTCAATGTGGCTTGACACATGCCTCAGGCAACCACAAGTGAACGTTGGAGCTCGCAAAGCAGTGCAGAGATGCGATTAAGGAAGACCTCAAAGAGAGAACAGGAGCAGTGCTGGTAGATGTGGCAGAAGTCTGGAAATGCATTCATAACACCCACCTGTCCTTCACCAACTACAAGACCAAGATGACTGCCCTCCAACGTCCTGATGGATCTATCACATCTTTCAGAAGGGCAATGGGGAAGATTATCCATGACTTCTACTCAGATCTATTTGATAGCCACGTCCACCTGCCCATATACCAAATTCCGCAGGATGGATATGTCGTTCCCAATGTTCTCCCTTCCAAAATCTGACATGCCATTTCGTCAGTAAAGAAATGAACAGCACCTGGCTCAGACAAGGTCAGACCTGAACACCTGAAGAACCTGCCATCAGTACTCATCAATACACTGGCTCAGCTCTTCACACACTATCTGTCTGAATGCAAGGTCCCGTCCCAATGGAAAACCAGCAGGACTGTACTACTACTGAACAAGAAGAGAGATATCCACAACATTGGCAACTATCGTCCGATCTGCCTATTGTCTGTCATCTACAAGCTGTTCATTCGAGTCATCCTGAACAGGATTGGTAGAACACTAGATGAAGAACAAGCATGTGAGTCAGGTTCTGCAAAGGATTCAGCACGATCGACCATATCCATATGATAACCAAGCTCATTGAGGTTTCTCGGGAGTTCAAGATGCAGCTCTGTCTAGCGTTCATTGATTTAAAGAAGGCCTTTGATTCTGTTGAGACGGAAGCGGTCATTGAAGCCCTAGCCAATCAGGGCATTCAAACTCATTACATCAGGATCCTCCATGAGCTGTATTATGGATTCACTACCAGGATCTCACCATTCCACAAAGAAGTGATCATCCATGTCAAGAGAGGGGTTCAGCAGGGTGATACCATTTCACTGAAACTCTTCAGTGCCAACCTCGAGAATGTCATGCAATGACTAGAATGGGAAGGAATGGGAGTGAAGACAGACGGTTGGCAACTAGACCACCTCCACTTTGCTGATGACAATGTTTTAATAACACCAAACATTAGCCAAGTGGCACAAATGCTTGCCAACTTCAACCGTGTGAGAGTGGAACGGTCGGACTACAGCCAAATCTCATGAAGGCAATGTTTATGAGAAATAGCATTGTTCCTGATGCTCCATTCACTCTCAATGGAACAACCATCTCCGAATGCAACAGTTATGTGTACCTAGGTCAGGAAGTCAACATAACGAATGATCTGGCACCTGAGTTGTGCAGGAAGAAGAGAGCAGCTTGAAACAGCTTCAATAGCGTTGAGGAAATAGCTAAGAGGACAAAGAATCTCCGGCTCTGGGTACATCTCTTTGATTCCACTCTTCTTCCTGCATTAACATATGCCTCAGAGACCTGGCCCTATGAAAGCAGGACGAGAATGCTATTTGGGTCTCCCGAAGAGGAATCGAAAGAGCTATGCTTGGAGTATCACGTTTCACTAAAATGAGAGAAAGAATCCGGACTTCCGACTTCCTTGGATGGTCAAGAATCAGGGATGCTGTCTTGTTTGTGAAGGAGTCGAAAATCAGATGGGCTGGACACGTAATGAGATTTGGAGACAACTGCTAGACTAGAGCCATTACTGGCACCTGCTAAAGCCAATCGATGATTAATGGAAAGTCAAGTGATCAAGTGATCAAGGGAATTGAAAGAGCTATGCTTAGAGTATCATGATTCACTCAAGTGAGAGAAGGAATCTGGAGTTCTGACCTCCATCTATAAGCGAGGATCAGGGATGCTGTCTCGTTTGCCAAGGCATCGAAAATTAGATGGACCAGACATGTAATGCAATTTGGAGATGACCTCTGAACTACAGCCATTACCGACTGGATTTCATGGGATGTCAAAAGAATGTCTGGCCGCCCACCTACAAAATGGTCAGACTCCTTTATCAAGACCCTGAACGAATGGTTTGATGCTCTTTGTGTTCCTGAAGGGAGCAGTCACCACTGGGCTACACACTAGCACTCAACAGAGACGAATGGAGACATTACTGGACTCACTCAAGCAAATCAAATGAGCAACAGGATGACAAGTAATACAAGTGATGGATCTTCAATTTTCCAGCTTGTTAAATTTCACTAATGAATTATAAATCAAAACATAACACACAAAATATTTATATCTTTATATGAAACTAGTTTCAAATCTTAGATAACTTACAGCAAAGTTTGTAAAGGTAAAGGTAAAGGCCCTCCCGTTGTTCGTCGATTTGCTCGAGCGGAGCCAGTCACGTCTCCTTTGGAGACTTTGTTGTTACTGTGTCTGGCATATCGAATACGTCACAGGGAGCTTGCCAGGCTCTGCCGTGCGGGCGAGATACTCTCGGTAGCTTGCCGGGCTCTCCGAGAGGGGCGGAGGAATCGAACTCGGGTCAGCCATGTTGGCTGCATGCAAGGCAAACGCCCTACCGCTGTGCTATTGCTCCACCAAAGTTTGTAGATGATTTAATCTTTGTTTTCTGGGACTACCTGTAGATAGTATAGTACAAAGGTGCCGGGTTAGGAAGTAGAAAATTGGGACTGTAAATAGTTCAAGTGGTAGAATATTTGCCTAGCATGTTCAATTTTTAGTACTACAAGACATTTTTTATTAAATCACTATGAGACCATTAGAAAGCTGTTCTTGTTTGGCTTTCAATTATATTCCAACACCCATCTCTCTACCAGTGTACATTTCCCAGCACCAGTGTCCCTAGGTTCCCTCCCTTCAACCCCAGCCCCCACACCGACTGCCTCTCATATTCTCATTCTTTCTCTCTCTCTCTCTCTCTCTCTCTCTCTCTCTCTCTCTCTCTCTCTCTCCACTTTTGGGATATTGTGGTTTGCAATATTGATACTGAATGGTTGTCAAGAATATCCTTTACCTAGCTTTACTGGCAAAACCTCTGAGAAAATGAAAGGCCAAGGTATTTACTTGCTTATATGAAAGTATTGAGAAATTTTTAAGAATAGAGTTTTAAAAAAGGGCATTATGAAATGAATTAAAAGATGATGAAAACCTTGCAGTAAAATTTTAATTTTAGAAAAAGATTCAAAGCATGCAAAGTTATTTGTCTGTTCCCTTCATTGAAGCCCATTCTAAGAAGTAATGAAGCAAATAGGATTTTTCCTTTGATGCATGATGAAAACTGATTTACTTTATCATTCATTAGACTCATGTCTTTAACCTCCTTCTAATAAAATTGTGTATCCATTTCATTTTTCTTGCCTGCATCGTAGATTGCATGACTTTTCAAGGTAAAATCCTGAGAAGTGGTACATCTTGCATTTTTTTATTTCCAATGATTCAGAAATATTTGGCTGTATAAGTTAGATTCTATCAATGGCATAGTTATTGATGGTGTTTTGCTCCCAATCAACTCATTTATCAGATGCTATTGATTCTACCTGTTGTTCACTAATTTTTTGTATTTACGTTATTGGAATTCAATTACTTCAGAGCATTTCAATCATTTCGCTCTTCAGAAATTATGCCTGTTAGATGCAAATTTTCTTTTATCTACCTGCTAAATCACATGATCTTTCTGAAATTACTTTCGTCTTATTGCAGTCTTAACTAAAGACAATTTATTCTTTTCCTACAGTAAATAAGATTATTTCCTTGATATTCAGTTTGGAATTTCCATTCTACAAAACTTTAAACAGAGGTTTCTACTTTCATTATATTTTTTCATATCTCTTTATTAGAAACAAACAAACTCCAACCACTCTAGATAACCACTCATGGTACTATCTCTGGATCTATTGCTCTTCAGTGTTGCTCTTCCACATCTGATGACATCTACCACATTCTCAATTTGAGTAGGTACCTTCTCCAAAGAAAGTACTTTCTTCCTTAAAGATGGTGGTTTTACTTGTCTGAAATTTTCTAGGAATGCTTACTATTGTCATTATTTCTTCAAGTACATTCTGATTTTAAAGTTCTTGTTACTGTTTCCATTATATTTTTATTTCATTTGTGTCATTAATAAATCTTTGCCCTTTTGCTTGTAGACTTCACAACTATGATGTGAGCATTTTTAAATATAGGGTTTATTATTCCCACCATTAAATTTACACTGTGAGTTCTGTTTTAAGACTATGATCTTCTCTGTATATTCCCACAATAGAGCCCTTCACAGCTTGCAAAAATGCTTTCTCCTGCCATTAAAATATCTGAAATGAGTAAATAGCCACAATTTAGTCTACTAATTGTGACCAAAAAAATTCAGAGAATAAAATGTCTTGACTATAAGTAGAACATATTGGGTAAGTGCTGAATGCAGTGAATTCCTTTTTGACTTTTGTATTCATTAAAATTTCTAAATATATTGCACATAGGAATCTTATATTATGAATAAAATGCCTAAGAACATATCCAATTACTTACAGAATTTAAGAAAGGGATCCCACACTTCTCTGGAGCAGAGTAGAGACAATTAAAATAATATAGGGTATAACTTATCTTCAACAGAGGGAAAAATCATTCCTTCAGCAACCTAATTTAATCCAAAAACAATCAACATGCATCTAAAAATGGATAGCACTGAGTTATCTGCTCAGAGAAGCATTAATATCTATTCTCCTCAATAGAGCTATTGCTCCTAAACAGTTCACTGCAATGTATCTGGCAACCAAACATGAAAGTGTGGGTTCGAAAAAGCTGGCAGCTTGCCCAGTATTTTTTAACCCTGCTGTTTTGGAATGCCATAAAATAAACACAATTTAATCTTTCTAAATCATTTGGTCAATGACTGTGATTTCCTCAGAAAATAACTTCAAAGAAGGCAGGACCTTTGTTGATTCTTATTTGAGCAGCCTTGAGGGCCAATATATTTAAGAATAGGAAGCAAATCCTTCACAATCTGTATTGCATTCCTATAATTATATACAGAGAAGATGTGTATTCAGACCTGTTACATTTTCCCTGAGGAAAGGTATGCTCTCATTGATATAATTAAGAAGTAAGGTCATCAGATCAAAGTAATCACAACTGAATGGATAGTATATTTCAACCTAGCAAAATATAGATATAGATAGGAAACATGAGCCAGGGTCTAAAAGAGTTGCTTGCTTATGCCTTGGGGGAAAAAGGAAAAAAAATACTTCTTTAGGATATTCTTCACTGCACTCTCATTTATACATATCATACTACAAAAGCAAATTTTATTTCCATAAATCATTACTTCAATGTGTGTTATGACACCTCACCAGCTCATTCCTTAGTTTAAATAATTTAATTAGAAGGTTAACATATAATTAGAGAAAAATGCATGTGAGTTTGTTTAATGCGTGTGTTGTAATATTTGAAAGTAAGTGATAACTTTGCAGCTTTATGTTCATCGATTTGCTCTAGCGGGCCCAGTAACATCTCCATTGGAGACTTCGTTGTTACTGTGTTTGGCATATCGAATACGTCACAGGGAGCTTGTCAGGCTCTACCATGCGGGCGAGATACTCTTGGTAGCTTGCTGGGCTCTCTGAGAGGGGCGGAGGAATCGAACTCGGGTCAGCCATGTAGGCCGTGTGCAAGGTAAACGCCCTACTGCTGTGCTATCTTATGTAGTGACAAATGCTTTTCTGAGAAGAAACCAATAAGTTCTTACTGAATTCCACAGAGATCTTGACTATGATATAAAAATGTTCTGGACCTCTAGAGAGGCCACACTTCTCTCTCACGTTCACTCTTTCATGAAACTCGGGTTCCTAACATAATGCAGCTTCTTGAGGCCTCTCTGACCACCAATTCCCAAATAACCTTCTGAGTATTTTTGCCACAAGATGCTATTTTTCATTCATTGTAGTATTTCCTTGCTCACATGAGTTAGGGTCACTCTATTACGTTTGAGCTGACTGGCATTTCCTTCTTAAATGTCCCTGCACTATTTCAGACTTATCCCTCTAGACTTCCTTCAGTGCATAAATTTTTTTTAAATTATGATTTTCCTTAGTTTTTATCCACTGCCACTTATATTTTTTTCTAATTTATTTGTCTACCTCTAAAATTTTCCTACTTTCACTGGCCCAAGCATCATCAAAATTTTATCGCTACCAAGAGACTATAAAGGGCCACAATCTTTTATCTGTTAACCAAAACTCATAAAGCTTTATTACATAAATTCAGTTGGAAGCAAAATATAACCTGAATTTAGAAAAAATTGCCTTAATTTCCCTCTCCATCCTGTAATAGTTATACATTTTACTAAAAGCAATTTTTTAATGTGGTGCTTCCCAGCATCCTGCTAAGAATACTACTTTTAAGATGTGCATGACATATTACTTGTTAAGTCTGAAAAATTGTGAAATTGAAGAGTAAGGCATCAAGAGAATACATGCCTACTTATAGTCAAGATCTAGAGAAGCATCCAATAACATAGCACATTCACCATAAATCTCTGCTCACCTCCCTACTTGCCCAAGGACATTCAGTACTTCAGTCATATCTGACTATATTTCTGCATCCCCCTCCTACTTCAAATTTCTGCCACTGTAGAATAAATCCTGGGCTGTTCCTATAAAGCCCGTGTGCCTTTAAGAAGTGTTTTCTAGTCTGACAAAGCAAAATTAACTCATTTGGAGATACTTCCTACTGATTAAGAATTGCTGAAGACCCTTACCACTCTGGATTGCAAAATTTCATCTTGTGTTTTAATTGCTACATGAGGAATTCTATTAGTGGGGGGTGGCTATCATGTTCCCATCTCAACTCAATTCCTGGCAGTGTTTTCAACAAGTTTTTGAGATATACATGAGATAAATTTGCCGTATTTTCCAAGTTGGCTCTTCCAGTAGTATTCTTTGTTTCTACTAATCACTCTCTCAGGTCTAGTTAGTCACTCAAGAGTTGTTTTTTCTTTCCTCTCACTTTGAGGGCTGGGAGTTGGAGGCCTCTCCAGCCATAAGAAGGACACCCATGGGCCACTCTGAAGAACAGAACCAGGTTAGCAATTGAGTATCAGGGCCTGAGGATGTGGTGCCACTCACTATCTGTGTTGTTAGCAATTACTCAGCTACTCCAGCAGTGCTGGGCGGGGGAGGGGGGGCGGAGGCTGTAAGGTCACACCCAGTAATGCACACCAAATGAGGTGCCAAGGATTATGCCCAGGTCCATAATGATCCATGCACCTTAAAACATCTATACTTTCTCTCCGGTCCTACTCCTCATACCTTCTGTTTTAATCTTTACATCAAACATGCACACATGTTTTATGTGAATATGCCTTTGGAGTTCTCTTCTCTGTTCTAAACAATCCTACTATATTCTCTCATCTTTGAGACACTATTTGCTTATCTATCTACAAACTTACCATCAAAGCAGACTTATTATTTTAAGGGAATTATTCCATTGAGTTATGTGCTAAGTTTCAACCTTTAAATGAATTTACCCTACTTGTGCATCATTTAACATAGGATAAATGTTTATTATTCATTCCCATTGCACCACTAAAGCATTACATTTTGTTACTCAACCTCACTGTGTCGCACAACTTTACAGTATTATTATGGCTAATTGAATCTTCTTGCCTTTTCTGGAATGTAAGCCTGCATTTCAGTCCTATGCAAAGTCCCTGTTCACAATAAATATCCACCCTAAACATCCACTTAAAAAATATATTCAAACAGAGCTGGTTTCTCTGCATTTGACATGTACAGTGTTCATTCCTATGAAATAAGTATCCTGATTTTTTAAATTTTTCTATAGTCAGCATATATATTTCATTCAGCCAAATATTTCATTCAATAAACATTTATTTAGATTGTTACTCTAATGCTCAAAATTAGAGATCAAAAAGTGTAGGATAACACTGTTCTGTCTTTCCTGCATAGCCTAGGGAATAGTTGATAGTTTATTGACAGTTTATTGGACTGAAGAAAAGAGATAAAGACCTTAGGAGGTATTTTGCCCTTGGGCAGTCAGGAAGGACTTTAGAATACCTTTTAGGTGGGTCCTCAGGAAGGGCTTTCTTATGTTGATTTTGCTACCTGACTGGGTGCAGTGTCAGCCCAGACTGCAGGGGAGTTGGGGAGGCAAGAGAGCTGGAGAGAGAAAAGAGGAGGCAGTTGGAGAGAGAGGCAGAGAGAGAGACATGAGTGAATGAAGAGGGGATTGGAATAAACTGCAACTAAGACCAACCAGCCTGGCTCTCACTTCTTCCTTCGTCTGCCCTTGGCCAACAACCGTCCGGATCCAGGCCACACACAGGGGCTTTAGGGTACCGAATGCGGGCAGTGTGATAGAGCCGTCTAGAGAGCCCGGGAACACACAACCTTCCAGTTTTTTACAGAGTTCAGTTTTTTACAGAAAAGGAAATAAATAAATTATAATATAATTTTTTAAAAATATAAAATATACATTGGAAAATTTATGCATGCATCTGCTAACATGCATCTCTTATATAAATATATACATGCACATATATACATACACTCATAGGCATTAGAGAAATAGTGCAGACATTAAGTTACTTGGCTTGTATGTATTTAGAAAATACCAGTTAGATCCCTAAGCAAAAATGGGTGTAGGCCCCAAGAAACTCTGATGTAGCCAACCAAAATGTAAATAAATAAATGCAAATATTTATATTATCTTTATATTTGAAGAGTAAAATTAATGGACTCTATTTTTTCTTTCATTGATAAATACTTTCAAATGGTTACTTGTTAGTACTAAAATAAATAATAATTTATTATTTATAATTAAAAACTACATATTTTAATTTCTTAAACTACAGTTTTTAAAATTGACATAAATTATTAACTAAACAAAACCTTTATTATTAAAACTAATTTTTAAAATTAAATATACTGATTACTTAGCAAAACAGCAAAATGAAAATTAAATTAATATATCTACATAAATACCTATTCATTTGATGCCATCCTTTTTTAAGATTGATTTAACTTATATATTTGTGATATAGGCAGGTAGATAGTACCTATTCATTTGATGCCAACCTTTTTTAAGATTGATTTAACTTATATATTTGTGATATAGGCAGGTAGATAGGGAAAGGCCCTTGGCAATGAAACTCGGATTAACAAAGTTTAAGGGAAGAAGAATTCTAGGACTGATCCACCTTGTGGATATAGAAAACAAAGATCTGATAAGACCATGGCAGACCCTGAGGATATAGGCCCCCTTCCTATGACGGTCCTCTTTTCCAAGAAAATCCTTGGACCTCTCCCTCAATCCAATTAACTTTAGTTATTCAGCCCAAAGAAGACCATCACCACTCCCAACCTCCCTGGTAATCTTCTTAGCAATGGACCTTTACCTAGGAAGAGGCCCACATGAGGGAAGGTTGGAGAAATCCTATGAAGGCCACCTTGAACAAAGGAAGGGCGCGCAAATGCTGCTAGAGCCCATGTGCTGCTTATGCCAACTTGGCGGAGCGCATGTGGTGCCCGAGCACATATGTCGCCCTCATCTCCCCACTCTTGAGATGTGTACTTTCATGCTTTCGTGTCTAATGCTAGGATGTGTGTAGGGACTCTCTCTGCCCTTGGAGGAGCCCATGTTCTCTCTTGAGTATGTTACTCTACTCTCTCACTCTCTCCCCCTCCACACCCTAAAAATCCTCCAAATAAAATCTATTTCTCTGCTTGTCTACTCCTGAAATTCCTTTCTGTGAGGCGAGACAAGAACCCAGTAACCCTGGGTCCCAGGTGGTAGAGGCGGTTGGGGAAAAAATGACCGTCTTTCTCCTCCCCACTTCACATAAATCACCCATGGGGCCCACCGACATCACTTGTATGGACCACCTTTATCAGTTTTCACAAGATCCAGGTTGAGTTCCAGTGATACTTGTTCAGTATTAGTGGCTAAATGGTTTAGTGTTCAGGCCTGGAAATCTTCTGCCTGTTTTAAATGGCATTGAAGAGCCACCAGGGCTAATACCAGTGTTGCTTCGGCACCATGTACTTCTTGGGATTAAATTCAGAGTTTTGAACATGCTTGGCAAGTATTCTACCACTTGAAGAATGGCATGGAGGTATATCCCCAAGCCTCCATGCCATTCTTGTTTAAATGAAAATATTCTGTGCTAGAGGGATAATACAGCAGGTAGGAAATTTGCCTTGCATGCAGCTGATTTGGGTTTGTCCCAAGTTCCTGGTTCCTGAGCCTCGCAGGAGTGATTCCTGAATACAGAGTAAGAAGTCGACTCTGAGTACTGCCAGGTGTTCCCTTCCCCCACCCTGAAAACAAATAAACAAACTAAAAGGGTAAATATTTAAGAGCTTAAACATGGATGATTTGAATATATTACACCACTAGTTCAAGTGACATTAAAGGTGGGACAGCTGTAAATTATTTTCTCATAAGTTAGTTTATTTCTCTGTAGACCAGAATGCTAAAGAGCACTTTCATCAATGCCTACCTCTTTAAATGGATTTTTTTTATGAAATAACATATAAAATAGTTATAAAGACAACATTCTTAATCTTTGCATCTGTGGAGTATAGTTGATAATTTCCATTTATACAGAAATCCAAATATGGAAATAGATGAGGTATATTTTTTACCAACCCATCTCCCATCTATCCATTATCTGTATGCTCAATTAAAACCTTCTCCCTTAATAGGACACTGAAGCAAGCACTTGTAAAGATGGCATTTTAACATGCATTCATTATATTTTTAAAAGACTTTTATCTTATTTCAGAGTTTGGTCAAAATTAAAATCTCCAATCACTTCTAATTTGTGAATTACAGAATTAATAAACAGGGAAACTATTGGCTTGGTAAGTTATAATTTTAATTATAAAAATCTGGTGACTTATGAATTTCCTCTCATGTATTTAAAGTTGACAGATATACATTAAATATCAAATTCATACTAAAGAGAGGCAATAAAAACATGATTTACACAGTTTGCTTAGATTATGCTAAATTAAAAATATAACATTCTCAATAATTTAATTTGAAGTTAATTCTGGAAATTGTAGCTCTCTTGATATAAAGTATATATGTATTTTTCAAACTTAAATTTTGCATAAATTCAAAGAAAGTAAAGTTTTAACATGTAAACTGATACAGAAAATAACACTAGATTATAATGTGCATATTGATTTAAAATTATTGGTCGCAAAATTTAGCTTCCAAAGTAAGATATATGGATTATCCTTTCTTTTGAACTTATAGTATATCTGTATGGGTGTGTGTACACATTGTCTTCATGCACTTTTATATAAAACACACACAATCCTAATACTGTGTTCTCTGAATTTAAGGAGCGGAATGTCACCTCTTGACCACAGTCACCTTCATCTAACACTATAAAGGCAAGGATTATTCCATCCGTAATAAGACTGATTCTAAAATTTATGAATCATTTCCTCTGACTTTCCATAGTAAAGTATATATATATTTAATATTTTGTATAAAAAATACAGAATGGCCTTATTAGCTGCAAGCTATAAATGCCACAAAACAGATTTGGAAATTGGAACATGCCCAACATAAATGGTTACCAACAGTGAATGAGAAGGCATACAAAACAGGGCAGTAAAGTCACCACACAATATAAGGAAAATCATTAAACAATCTGGAAAAGCATCAAGATGGCTGGCCTCTTTGTAGTTCCAGCACAAAGACTGAGACTTATTTCTAAATATTTTCCCTAGTGAGGAATAACAGTTTGAAAATAATCCCAGATGTATTCATTTGTGTAACCATTTGCTTCTTGTAGCATATAGGCATGGAAAAATTATTGAAGGCTTCAATCCTAGACTTGTATTTTTTAAATGTCAGACTTTTTGAAAAATAGCACCATTTTTCTTTAAAACCATTCATTTACCTGGAATGTTGGCTAGCAGGCCTATAATATGGACTTGGTTTTGTTAAGATTGAAAAAATGCCCAATGCAAAGGAGGAATGGGCAATTTTAGTGGATATAGCTAAATATGAAACTAAACTCAAATGAGCAAATGGCTAAGCAGAGTCAAAAACAGTATTTTTATGATTCTGAGCAAGCCAAGGAATTCTAGATCCTATGCAAGAAACAAAAATCCAGGGTGAGAAAAGAACCTAGGTTTTCTTTAAACATTGTGGAAAAAAAATTAGAAATAAAGTTTGATATAGCCAACTTTATATTCAGGTATTTTTTTCATAGTTTTATTTATTTATTTTTTCTTCTTATATTTATTTTTGTTGGAGTGATAGCACAGCGGCAGGGCATTTACGTTGCGCACAACCAGCCTGGCCGAGCCGGGTTCGATTCCTCCACCCCTCTCGGAGAGCCCAGCAAGCTACCGAGAGTATCTTGCCCCCACGGCAAAGTCTGGCAAGCTACCCATGATGTATTCAGTATGCCAAACACAGTAACAACAAGTCTCAAAATGGAAACGTTACTGGGCCCGCTCGAGCAAATCGATGAACGGGAGGACAGTGACAATGACAGTGATATTTATTTATTAATCACTGTGGAAAAAGTTACAAAGTTTTTAGGTTTAAGTTTCAGTCATACAATGATAAAATACCTCTCCCTTCACCAGTACTCATTTTTCACCCCCAAGAACCCCAGAGTCTCCTGCCTCCATGCCTAGCTGTCCATACCAGGGCCCCATTGGAGGAGGCAAGTTGAGTTTCCCTCCCCCCGCCCCAAGCAGAGCCCCAGCAGCTGAAAACGCCTAGAACCAGTCACAGCCATGCTGAGACCACTCTCCACACGTCCGGACAAGCCTCATGCATGGAGGAATCAGCAGAGGAAAGCAGGCATGTGGGTCCCAGCGCTGATTTCTCCAAGCCTGCTCGGATTGGGATCGTGCCTTCTCCACCCAGGTCCTCCATCTTCCAGTAGGTAGGTGTCACACCCACCAGCTGCCACTGGCGCCAGGTTGGTCCCATCAACGGCCAAGAAGCAGAGACTATAAAACCCAGCTCCCAGAAGCGCGCAGACACATTCATGGCCGTGTGACATCTTATCTCGTTTTTCCTTTGGAGAACCCTGCAGGCTACCAAAAGTATCCTGCCTGCACAGCAGAGTCTGGCAAACTTCCCGTTTCTTACTCAATATGCCAAATACCAGTAACAATGATGGGTCTCATTCTCCTATACCTGAAAGAGCATTAAATATGGCTCTTTTGAAAACTCAGGGCTGGGAAGGAGACGTTATTGAGCCTGCTTGAGGCAATCGATGAACAACAGGATGGTTGTGATCATGATCGTGAAGAACCCCAATATACCCACCCCTCCCACCACTCCCAATGCCTGTGAGGCAGATGATTTCTACTTTAACTTTTCTCTACATTGATTACATTCATTATTTTGACAAAAGATGCACCATTGTTGTTTAGAATCCGCCCCCCCCCCCCAAACAATCAGAATTGCTGGAAAGGCATTGTGAAATATTTTGTTTTCTATAGCTGGTTATGAGAATCATATAATGATTTTGGATTTCTGCAAAGAGCCAGATAATTACGATATTGTTTTCTGTGCGTCTGGTGTTATGGCTCTACCATAGAGCCACTCATGGGGGGCAACTCATGACCTCGGTAGGACGTGAAGGACGAGCCAGTACTGCCCCTCCCCCTTCCCATGAGACAGTAGTTGCCCCGTCACCGCTGGCTCATGCCTGGCTTTCCTATAAGCTCTGAGGTGGCAGCCACCTTGCTGCTGGGGGGGGAAAGGCGGAAAGGAGCAAACGGGTATTTATTCTTGAAAGTATTCCTTGTGAAGAGGATTGTCATATTTTTCCTAGTCTTTTTAGTGTATGTTTATTAAACGTAATTTTTATATTCATATTACATGCCTCTGAACCAATACTCTATTGGTTAGGGTTTATAATACCAGCAATAAAGATTGCTTTTTTTTTTTTGCTTTTTTTGTCTGTTTTTAGTATTCATTTTGACATATGATTTTATTTTTAATTGAATTTTAAGTTAGGTTTCAGGTGTGTCACTGAAAATCAATGAGTTCAATAATCAATTTAATATAACATATTAAGTGAAAATAATGGTGGTGGGAAGGTGCAATGGTGGTGGGATTGGTGTTGGTGTATTGAATGTCTGTAGCAAATCATCATGAACAATTTTGTAAACAACAGTGTTTATATAAAGTGTAAGGGGAAAACAAAATTTTAAAAAGATAAATATATATATTTAGATCTCCAAGTCTGCTCGGATTGGGACTGGGCCTCCTCCACCCAGATCCCCCATCTTCCAGTATGTAGGTGTTACACCCACCAACTGCCCGCGTAATCCCTTCAATGGCTACAACCTGTCACTGTCACTGTCCTCCCGTTGTTCATCGATTTGCTCAAGCAGGTCCAGTAATGTCTCCATTGTGACAATTGTTACTGTCGTTGGCATATCGAATATGTCACAGGTAGCTTGCCAGTCTTTGCCGTGCAGGCTAGATACTCTCAGTAGCTTGCCGGGCTCTCTGAGAGGGGTGGAGGAATAGAACTCAGGTAGTCCATGTTGGCCGCTTGCAAGGCAAATGCCCTACCCTCTGTGCTATCGCTCCAGCCGAGGCCAAGACCCAGAGACTATAAAACCCAGCTCCTGGAATGCGGCTGTGTGACATCTTACTATCTAGTTCTTTCTCTGGAAAACCTGGCAGGCTACCAAAAGTATCCTGCCCACACGGCAGAGTCTGGCAAACTCCCCGTGGCGTATTCAATATGCCAAAAAACAGTAACAATGATGGGTCTCATTCTCCTGACCCTGAAAGAGCCTCGAATGTGGCACTTTCTAAAATCTCAGGGCTAGGACTAAAGAGATGTTACTGGTGCCTGCTCAAGGAAATCGATGAACAACAGGATGACAGTGATACAGTGAAATATATGTATTTATATAACATATTAAGTGTAGTAATGATTTTATACCAATTTAAATGTTTCTAACAATTATTAAAAATTCACTAACATTCATCTTTGAAAGACCCAAATATTTATGAATTTTTAAACTAAAAGTGTTTCTAAACTACAGTGACAATATAGCCTCACTTCTATGAATCATTAAATATTAATTCTGCTTTCTACATTTAAATAAAACATTCAATTTCTCAGGTAGTTATTTCTGGCAATTTGGCATCTGTGTTGTCTCTGACTGTGTGTACATGGAGAAAAAGAATAAGAAAAAAATTAAACCGGGGGCCTTTTTCCTTCACTATAACACTGTCGGTAGCACTGTCCTCCCATTGTTCATTGATTTGCTCGAGTGGGCACCAGTACCGTCCCCACTGTGAGACTTGTTGTTACTGTTTTTGGGATATCAAATACGTTACAGGTAGCTTGCCAGGCTTTGCCGTGCGGATGGGATACTCTCGGTAACTTGCTGGGCTCTCCGAGAGAGACAGAGGAATCGAACCCAGGTCAGCCACGTGCAAGACAAACGCCCTACCTGCTGTGCTATCACTCCAGCCCTCCTTCACTATGAAATATCTAAAAACTTATGATAGGCATTCTAATCTCTAATGCAAAAATAAGTATTGGTTCTGATTATCAATGTTGTTATTATGACTTAGGCTGTTATTTAGAATATTAATATAGAATGCTTTTCCATCATTTACTTCACAAATAATAAATATACCAGATATCTCAGGACATATTAGTAAATTTCTTCAGAGAAATGATGAAGTTTATATTCCTAATTTCTAAGAAAGAGAACCTGAGGAAGAAACAAATAGGGGAATGTGTTTTCATTTACAAAACTTTAAAAGTTTTATAAACTACCATTATATCAAGATGATTTATCACTGCAGCATATACAACTAATACTGTGTTCCTTAGAAAGACTTACTATCTCTTGCTGCAAGACATTCTACTTACAGGCCCCAGGATGATGACACCCAAAGGAATGGGTTGGATTAATTTCCAGTGAGAATATGGAACTCAATCTAAACTATGTAAAACTCACCTCACTCTGATTTATTGCTCTTTCAGACCATTGAAGCTGCAAATAAAATTTATGAGGGAAGTACAATAAATTAGGATTGGATAAAGGCATAATCTTAGGCCTCACGTTGCTTGTACAGTGAGATTTTAACACATAAAATTGGGAGCATAATACTAACAAGTTAATAAAATCAGCCAAGTGCTGACATGTAAAAACATTTTTTTTTTTAATATTTGGTTAGTCCAATCAGCAGTTTGCCTTGCTGACAACTTGAAATTTCTAAAACCTATATTACTTATACCCATTGAACATTATAAATGTAAAAAAGTTCATAAATGAGTGCAACAAAAGTTCATTGGTCTTGGAATATATTTGGGAGGCAGGGTAGTTGCCTTTAAAGTTAAAATTGTAAAATTACCACATAATAAAAGACTGTGCTTTGAACACTAATTGCCCATTTATTTGAAGAAAAAAAAAGTTCTTTCTCTACAATCATAAAGGTGTGATGCACAAATGTTTTTTCTGGCTTGTTTCATATATATTTTGATTGTATTATCCCCTTTGTTCTTGACTTAAATTTTACTAATACGCATTAGCATCAATAAGGCATTATGTCCATGAAGATTCCTACAGAGTTTTAATTGAGAGTCAATTGCCTTCAATAAATGGGGCCTCCTACTGGCCTAGAAAGCTGGCCCACCCTAGTGGCCAGGCACAAATGCTTGTTTGAAGAGTTAAACCGAGGCACCATAGCCCACTTTGTCAGCTGCCTAGAGGGAAGTTGTCAAGTCTGGGACCCTGCTGCTTTATTCCTATAACTGTGTTTTAGAAACACCTCACAAGTGGAATTGTGGTTGCCTCATCCAGAAAATGTGGAAAGGATTAATGTGGCATGTAAAACAAATCACTCCTGAGCTCAGCTGAGAAAGTGGTATTAAAAGCACTCCAGTCAAAAGAGCTTTAGTGAGAGGGTCACGGTGATATACAGTCAGCATATGTCGGGCTGGTAATGCTGCAGGGTGTTTGGAAACGGTAATGGTCCATGGGTGTAAAGTCTTTCAAGACCTCTTAAAGGCACATGTGTTTCTTGAGCATGTTCTCCAAACAAGGACCTGTTATTGGTTAGATTCACTGAAGCTTTTAAACTTTATTGATTGGTTTGTGGGAATCCAGGTTCACTTACTGCTCACAAAGAAAAAAAAACTGTTGATAAACACAGGCAAGAATACCACTTTAATCTTAACCTTACAAATCAATAAACAATATGGGACGTTGCCTCCTCATCGATTACAGTTGCCACTATTTATTTTTATTATGGAAGTGCTTGCTAGTTTTTAGAGTTAATGGGCAATATATCTATGTTGTTCTTCTAAATCCAGGTGCTTTGTAGATTTATTTTGAGGGGAATAAAAAGGAGAGAACTGAAGATTTCTTGCTATTTGAAATACGAACCTAGCCTTAATAAAAACTTGTGGGTTTCAAGTTGAGAGAGAACAAATAAACCTGCTAAGTATAATTTCATAAACTGCAAAGATTTTTCTTGGTATTTGAACTTTAGGAATAAATTTATTCAGCTCTCATATTATAATGCAAATACATAATTTTAGCCACAATTGAATGAATTCTTAAAGAAAAATAAAATATAATCCACAAGTTTTTTTTACTTATAAGTGAACTTCCTGCCTATTCATCTCTGATTTATATTTGCTTAAACGTCTTTCTTTGGAAAGTTATACCTCATCAATTCATTCATTTTTTTAAATAACCTACACCACAGGATCATGCAAAATCATTGAAAAGATGAAAGCACAGCAAAGGTTGCTATAAATAAGAAGTGATGCATTTAAGTAGTTGTCAACACATGTACTCAAAACAAGCATGTGTTCTTAGGTAAGACCTGATAAAATACCAAAACAGGTTGGCAGGAAGGACTAGTTAACTAACTTAAAAATCCCATCAGTAAAAATAACTAATAAAAATATTATGTGACTCTGGAAAAATTCAGAGTGCTCTTCAGCCTGGGTTCAGTGCTCATGAGCTTAGCCCCAATTTACAAACCTGACTGCAAATATTTCTTCACCAACTTCAAGCATCACATTATTTGTGACCTTGTCTTTAGTGCAGGTCTGGTAAAAGTCAAGATCAATAATTTCTCAGGAACATTTCCACTCTACACTGAAATTACAACCAGCCTGAGGGACATAGCAGATATAAGATTTCTTGCCATCTCTGTAAAACTCATAAAATATTACTATTGCCTTGATTTTTAATTGAACTGCCCATTTAAGCCCATTCACCTCACTGATCTCTAACAGTTGACTAGGAGAAAGGTGTATGTGAGACCTTTGTGCTGTGTTGAATATGAAGTGAGGATGTATAGGATGATAAAAATGTAAAAATAAAATAGAAAAATGTTGACAAAGTTCTCAAAAAATATTTTCTGCTATGAAAAAACAAATATTAAGTGATGAAAAAACAAATATTATAACTATGACTTCCTTATTTTCAAAGTGGAAACTAGTACCACTGCCTTTTATGTATACTACAGTAGCTAGAAAAGATACAGTTGTCTCTGAAAAATATTCTTCATATATGCCACTATTCACACAGAGATTGCTGTTATCATCTTTGCTCTTCAAGTGAATTTTGTTACATAAAGTTTCTGTCAGTTTTCAATGAGTCAAAAATCTGCTACAAAATTTCCCAATAGGATATTATTTCTCTTCCAAGACGTTCATGTTGGTAAAAAATTTCTGCATTTTGCATACATTTATATGTAACATATATATTAATGTATATCACTATATGCTACTTTTATACTTTTATGCTTCTTATATTCTATTAGAAATTATCATTTATAAATATTTAATCATTTAAAATACCTATTCTATAAAAAGTTGTAAAATGATTTGCTAAGTATTTTAAACATCGAAAGTGCATTTTTTTTTTCCTGAATTCCGATTACTGAAAAGGGAATATCTTTTACAACAGGAAATGGATGAAATCAATAGCAGACTTTAGTTTGTTAATAGGGATGGATGAGTCTGCTCAAACACATGACATCTTGGTACTTTAATTGGAAAAGTTTTCTAGATATAAGTGATCAGTTCTCAGCTCGGCAAGCAGGACTGAGTTGGGAAATCACAGACTTGCTCCGTGTCAGTGCTTCTGACTTTGAATTCTTCCCCGCACTAATTGGGGACCTGGACTATGTTGAGTTTTGCAGGTTTTCACATACCCCTGACAAACTGCGCAGGAGAGCAAGCTAACCGACACCAAGATGTACTGCACACCTGTACAACAGATGACCAGCTTTAATGTGCAAAGAAAACCTCCACAAAATAATACGATGTTTCCTTCAGGTGGTGTACATACAACTCAGTCAGCTATGGGACTAAAGTATGCCACTTAGCTGTAAGTTTTCATTGCTAAAGACATTTTATAGGGCTTAAATTTTATATAGTCCAGTATCAAGTAGTACCTCTAATTGCACTACTTCAAAGAAGACATGTGGGCCCTACCTTCATATTACTTTAGTGGCAAGCAGTCTTTGCCCCTCCCAATTGTTTCCATGAAGTCCTATATTCACATTATTACTATTATTGGATATTTTAGTTAACTTCAATTTTAATGAAACTGTGTCTCCTTCTTTGAATGAAAGTTTGAACACTGAGATTAAATTGATACAGAAAAATCAAGTCTGAATTGGTTTATAGCCCAGAGGTACAGAGTGAATCCCATAAAGCATTGTTGCAGGAACCTGGTTAATGTTCTGTACACCTGCTTAATGTTTTTTTCATCATCACAAATGTCAAAGTGCTCAGTAAGTCACTGAGGTTTGAATGACAGTGTGCACTAAGCAAGCAGTTATTTTTTTCACTACCAAATTGGACCATAAATGATGAAAAAAGGGTCAAAAAGGAAGTATGGAACCATACAAATTTGAAAGGGGAAACTGCTAATAGCCATAAACCTGGTGCAATCAAAGGCTTGGCAAGTCATTGCAAATTACCTGCTCAGTGAATTACTGATCGCATTGCATGATGATATAGAACTTTCTAACTCCTTTCATCTGTAGTAATAGGGCTTCTAATAGTCCGCAGATCAAAAGCAAAGCACTGCCAGTAGAATTTTGATACAAATATACCAAGGTTGCACAAATATAATGCAAAATGTTAGTAGGCATCTAATATTGCATTTGGGTGACTGATCATTTAATAGTATGTGTTTTACAAACCAAACTTAAGGATGATTGTTATAGCATGCCTAACTAATTTTAAAAAAGAGTTAAATCTTGCATGATACCTTCATTATATTTTAACATAGATTGGTATGCTTTCAGCCAAGTCTTGGCAATCTTTCAGATGCAAGATATCAAGTTCCTAAATCCACTTCTAGTCAAACTCAGGCATATGAGAGTCAAGACGGGCATACTCAAAATTGTTTCTCTAATTTTTTTAAAGTAGTAAATAATGAAAGCAATAGGTTTCTTTTTAAAAAATGAATGAAATGGCCACAAAAATTATAGCTTATTGGCTATTTACAATTAAATTGCTTCCCCTTTGCTTCTTTGTTGAAGCTTGTAGGTACTGATTAAATGAACATTTTTATTTCATATAAACAAGTTCCAGTTAGAAAACAACAACAATTAGGATGGCATAGCATTTTAAAGCAAATATTTGCCTAAAGTGCTGCCAAGATAAGTTTTTTACTGACACAAAAATAGTCTTGGTGCCTAAGGAGGTAGAGAAGAGAATGAGATGCATTAGATAGTTGCCAAAGAAAGATTTTCAATTGTTAAAAAAATTGTTATAATTTAAAGTAGCAGTGCACTGTAGCACTGTCCTCCCATTATTCATTGATTTGCTCAAGCGGGCACCAGTAACATCCCCATTGTAAGACTTGTTGTTACTGGTTTTGGTAATTGCTGTGGAAGCTTGCAAAGATCTGCCGTGGGGACAGGATACTCTCGTTAGCTTGCTGGGCTCTCTGAGAGGGACAGAGGACTTGAGTCTGGGTTGGCTGCATGCAAGGCAAACACCCTACCTGCTGTGCTGTGCTTCAACCCATAATTTAAAGTAATAATAATAATTTGCCTTAAATTAAAAAATCATTTTATTTCTGGCTTTGTACTCAAAAAGTATTCCTGGTGGTGCTGGATCACACCAGTAAGACATATAGCCTACCCACTGTGCTCAGGCCTGAGATAAAGAGAAAAGCGAAAAAGCCACTTCCAAGTAAACTCATCAGCTAAGATTCACAGACTCACAACTAATCTTGCATGAGAAGCAAGCCAAGCTGCTAAAATGTGTGAGTACACCAGCGTCCCGGAGATCCAGAGTCAGAGCCAGGAGGAGAAAGGGGTTCAAGAGTGGAGCCCAGGAGAAAAGGAAAGAAAGAGAGACAGGAGTGAACCGGGATGAGAATGGAATAAACGGTTTCTGATCAATCAACCAGCTTGGCCCTCTTGTCCTCCGCTGTCTGCCTGTCTACCCCAGGGCCCTGGACGCCCTGGCTGGGGGGGATGGCCCGGGCCCCCCAGAACCTGGACATCCAGGGGAAGAGCCATTGGGGTCACCCCCTGGCCGCTCTCAGAGTTTTTTACTCTCTCGGAGCACCCGGCAAGCTACCGAGAGTATCTCGCCTGCATGGCAAACCCTGGCAAGCTCCCCGTGACATATTCAATATGCCAAACACAGTAACAACAAGTCTCACAATGGAGACATTACTGGGCCCGCTCAAGCAAATCAATGAACAAAGGGAGGACAGTGCTAAATTAAGAAATCATTTTTTGTTTTATGGGTGAAGTTTAGTCTATAACTCATTGAAATTGTACACAAAATAACTTCTTTTTCTTTTCTAAAATCTAACTTAGCAATGTAGCACACAGGTAGGGTATTGAATTTGCATGCAGCTAATGCTGGTTCCATCCATAGCATTGAATATTGTTCTCTGAGATGTACCAGAAATGACTCCTGAGTTTAAATTCAGTGGTAACCCCTGAATTCTGCCCCATGTGTCCACCCAAATACAGGCATTCAAAAATCATCTTATTAGCATTATTCTTAACTTTAAAATATTGCCAATATAATGAAAAAAATTAACTAAAAATTAATGCAAATATAACAAAATAAGAGTTACAATTAAATAACTGGGATAACAATCCATATATTTATTAGAAAATACACATTAATAGGCACATGTATATAAATATAGAAAAATATGTAGATTATGGGAAACACTATGGAGACTATAATCAGAAAGGTGAAACATCTTTTACCCCATATTGTGGTACTCATAATTTTTTTCATTCCTAAAAAGATTTACTGTATAATTTTATCTCTATTAATAATAACCTATATATTCAAAATATATTCAAAATTGATATTATATAAAAAGAAATTTATTTTATATAAAAATAAATTATATAAAAATTCCCTCATAATGAATTTGCAAACATACTTCAATGTGTTTTCTCCTGTCCTCTGCCTGTTTATGATACAAACATATATATATTTTTTAAGTCACTGGATTACTTTTTATTTACCCTGCACCACCGTGCCCTGTTTGTTTTTATTGAGGGGGTATGGTTTACTATATTTTCCATATTATTGTTTCATACTGGCAGTCCTACTTCACCACCTCACAAGTAGAACATCAGTAGCCTTCCACACTGTCCCTAGTTTCTTTCTTCCCCCAATCTTTACAACAAAAAAGCTTTGTACAGCAGCGCTATTTGAGGGAGGAAGTACGCTGAGAAGTAATATTTGAACTAGCAGCAATATAAAAAAACTAGCCTTATAAATATCAGGATAGGTGAAAAATCTGACAGATGCTAAAGCATACAAATGAACTGTCAAATGTCAGTTTCCCATTGTTCATTGATTTGTTCGAGCGGACCCAGTAACATCTCCATTGTGATACTTATTATTACTGTGTTTGGCATATTGAATATGTCATGGGTAGCTTGCCAGGCTTTGGTGTGCAGGTGAGATACTCTCGATAGCTTGCTGGGCTCTTCAAGAGGGGTGGAAGAATTGAACTCAGGTTCCACCAGATCGACCACATGCAAGACAAACGCCCTACCCACTGTGCTATCGCTCCAGCACATACAAATGAAAAGATCTTAAATTGGTTAAAGATGAACAGTAGCTGATGAAGTACAAGAAACAATGCAGTAGAACCATGAATGAGCAGGAAGGAGCACTGAAATGAATAGGGCAGGTGAAATAAAAAATATTAAGTCAGAATAAAAATAGCAACATGTTCCATCTGGATCTTGGAAAGAGAAGAGATGGTTGGTAATAAAGAATGAAGCAAAAAGACCAGATAGGTCAACATCAGATTGGCTTCATGAGGGATGGTAGCTGTTCAGGCTATGGTGGTGGCAGCAGAAGGGAAGAGAAATGAAAGAAATACCATTCTAGGTTCCCAGAGAAATTCTTTCGGGTTCTCAACCTTTCTCTTCTTGTGATACAAATGTCCAATATTTTGCTTTAAATGTTCCAAAAATTGTAGAGTTCGTGCCCAATACAATCAGCCTAATTAGTGGCTGAATAAACAGCAGTACTCCTACATAAAAGAAATAAATAAAAATAAATAAATAAATAAATAAATGTTCCAAAAATTCTACACTGAATTCTATACTCTGACTGGAAAATTAATTTACCTCACAAAGATCGCCTTGAAACTAATGAAATATGGTTATTTAAAATATTCAGGAATGAAGAGAGCTCATTAAATTAATGACCTGCACTTCATGCATGAAACCTGGGTTCTATTCCTTGTATTGCATGGTTCCCCGAGAAATCTACCCCCCACCCCAAGCACAGAAGCAGGAATACTCCTAGAGCTGCTGAATGTGCTGAAACCCCCCTCCCATGTAGCACTGTAGCACTGCCGCTACCCATGTATATTTGAGAAAACTGTATAATCACCTGTGTACAAAACTCAGGGAAATATATGAAATGCTTCTCTGTTGTCTATTTTTAAAGGCTTCTTAAATTTTTTTGGAATAAGATAGGGTCCAATTACACTTAATGGTCAGTGAATTCCACTTAATGAAACCTAGCAACTGAAATAGCACTGTAGCACTGTAGCACTGTCCTCCCGTTGTTCATTGATTTGCTCGAATGGGCACCAGTAATGTCTGCATTGTGAGACTTGTCGTTGCTGTTTTTGGCATATAGAATATGCCACAGGGATTTTTCCAGGCTCTGCCATGTGGGAGGGATACTCTCAGTAGCTTTCTGGGCTCTCCCAGGTAACTGAGGTAAATTTCTATGAATAATAAAAAAGAAAGAGATTTAAAAGAGAGGTGTTATTAGGGAAGGAGATATTAGATTAGTGAGAGTTTATGAAGAACTATTTTATATTTATATACAGTTTATTTATAGACATTTTGCTTATAAATATGCATTCGCTGATTTGTATTTTGTATAGATTAATAAAATCTATTTTAAAGCTCTTTTAAATCACTGAAAAAGAGTGAATACTCCCTGAAATCAGTACTTTCAGAGAGCGAAAGCATGAAAATGCAACAGAAAAAGAGTCAAGATTATTTAGAGGTTGTTGAAGGAATACTGTAACAGAGAAGTGCAAACATCTGCTCCACCACATTTACTAAGGCCAGGACAATAAGCAGCTGGTGGATAATGCTAGATAATAATGTCTGTGTATTATTTATAATTTCTGTTTATATCTTATAACTTGAAAACAATATATAATTCATTGAAGCATACAGACTATTGCTTATAGAATCTTTTAAGTTTTGTAATTTCTCATGGGAGGAGAAAGTTTTAATTAAGTAGTAAAGGTAGGGAGATTAACAGACTTGGTTCAAACATTATCAGTGGCTAATAGTTATTAAAGGAAAACTCAAAACTAACATGGCTTAGTCCTGACTTCAATGTATTTTTCTCATCATGATGATACTTGCAAATAAAATCTTTTCAAATTTCCACTGAAAAACTTGAGTCAACTTTTCTTTAAAAATTTATTTATTGAATCACCGTGAGAACAGTAACAAAGTCTTTCAGTTCAAGTCTCGGTCAGTCATACAATGATCAAACACCTGTCCCTTCACCAGTGTATATTTTCCACCACCAAGAACCCCAGTGTACCCCCCTTCACATCCACCCCCAGCCTGTGTGGCAGATTTACACTTTATTCTCTCTGTCTCTGTCTCTGTCTCTGTCTCTGTCTCTGTCTCTCTCTCTCTCTCTCTCTCTCTCTCTCTCCATTGATCACATTCAATATTACGATAAAGGACCCACCATTGTTATTTGGAATTTTCCCCAACATTCAGTCCTGCCACAAAGACATCATTAGAAAATTTGTTTCCTATTGTTGATTATGAAGAACATATGATGTCATGTGGTCACAATAGCGGCCACGTGAATTTTGATTTCTGATATTTTAGTAATAAACCTAGAGGGATTACTGCCAGAAGCCCCTGGGTTGTGAGATTGGTATGTGTGCCTCTGGGTTCATGGTTGGTGAGAAGCTGGAGGAGGCATTTGAGGGTGGCAACCCAGAGTATTGTCATGGCAGGGAGCAGGACTGATTCCACCCCCCATCCCATGAAGCCCTAAGTGCCTCGTCAATGCAGTCTCATACCTGGCTGTTCATTAAGCTCTAAAAGATGCAGGCCACCATGTCGAAGCCACAAAGGGGGACAGGCAGAGGGACAGACACTCTTCCCCTCCCAGGGCAGCATAGCACCATAGTTAAATACACAGTCCAGATGTATTTTGGTTGGGCATTATCTTTTGCTCAGATTTTCCCACCACCATTCAAGCTTGATTTTCAGGAAGAAATGCTAGATTATTTGTTTTCCATAGATCACTTTGCATATCAGGAAATGTCACTTACGCAGCTACATGGCTTGGAAAAAGGTTTTTGATACGCTTTTTTCCAGTCCTGCCAGAGCCATGCTTGTAGAAGCTCATGGTCACCGGGATTCCATCTGGAGAAGGCAGGGAGATAGCACCTACCCTATCTGGGACCTCCCGGTGATATCAGATTTGTTTGGGGCCTGGAGAATTTTCTGGGAGCTTTGGGGCCATCCAGCCAGTTTTCTTCTTTGCTGCTGTGTGCTGTTAAGATGGCACTAGGGGCGAGTTGTGGGCGTCACTTCTGGAATCAGAGGTTGTCTGAGAGCCGGGGCAGCCCCATTGCAGTTCGGAAAAAGAGTCCTGGTACCTGCATGCCAGAGCCATGCTTGCATGGTCACTGGGATTCCATCTGGAGAAGGCAGGGAGACAGAACCTACCCCATCTGGGACCTCCCAGTGATATTGGCTCTGTTTGGGGCCCGGGGCTTTCTCCGGGAGTTGTGGGGCCCTCCAACTGGTTTTCTTCTTTGCTGTTGTGTCGAGTCAACTTTCTTGTGAAAACTTAAAAAACCTATCCATCTCTTTCAAATGTCATGTTGTCATTTCTGAGGGCAAAATTATTTTGTTATCTAATTGTATTCTTTCATATCAGATCATTCAGACAAGGATTCAGAACATATACACATCATTAAAACACACAACATAATAAAATCTTAATTGAGAGTATAAATGTTAAAATTCAATACAATTACGCTGTGTTTGTATGACTACTCACAGGTAGGCCTACTGAGATCTCTGCAAAATGACCCTTCTCTCATAGGTCATGATTTTGGGGTACCTAAACTTGAATTTGGCTACAATGCGCTAAGGTCAAACAACTAGTACTCTCTGCACACACACAGACACACACACACACAAACACACACATATCAATACATATACATATACTCTGCTATCTATGAATCATCTCACAATTGCTCATACAACAGCTAACTCAGTTTTTACTTGCATTCTCTAAGGCTGAAATAACATCTTTCTAAAAATCTGCAATGTATTGCTGAGACAACATACTAGAACATTCTACTTTGCATCACAACTACTAGCAAAGAAACTATATGAGTACATGAACACCAGACTTCAGACCACACTGGTCCAGTCATGCTCAAAACTGAGTGAACTTAAAGTTATCTTTGTTACATACATCCCAACAGACCAAAGGGAAAGTGTTGAAAAATGTTGAAAAAGAAGGATGAAAAATGTTTCCACAAGGATTGTAAATTAGTATTAATACTGACATATATTTCTAGTCAATGTTTAAATATGGAATTCTTCTGAAAAAATACATAAATTCTCCAAATGTTTAGTCCTCTTACAATAAAGAATAGAAAGATTTTAGACAATATAGGTTTATTGGGGCTGGAGCGATAGCACAGCGGGTTGGGCATTTGCTTTGTACACAGCTGACCCAGGAATCCTGGTTCGATTCCTCTGCCCCTCTCAGAGAGCCTCAAAAGCTACCAAGAGTATCATGCCCACACGGCAAAGCCTGGCAAGCTCAATCACGATCACGATTATCCTGTTGTTCGTCGTTTGCCTCGAGCAGGCCCCAGTAACGTCTCCTTCGTCCTAGCCCTGAGATTTTAAAAAGTGCCATATTCAAGGCTATTTCAGGATTAGGAGAATGAGACCCATCATTGTTACTGCTATTTGGCATATCGAGTATGCCACGAGGAGTTTGCCAGACTCTTCCATGTGGGGAGATTATGTTCGGTAGCCTGCCAGGTTGTCCAAAGTAAGAATGAGATAATAAGATGTCGAGCAGCCGTGAATGCGGCCGTGCACTTCCAGGAGCTGGGTTTTATAGTCTCTGGGTCTTGGCCATTGATGGGATTACACGGAGCCAGGGTACAAGTTGGTGGGTGTGACCCCTGCCTACTGGAAGATGGAAGATCTGGGTGGAGGATGCTCAGTCCCAATCTGAGCAGGCTTGGAGATCTCAGCCCTGGGACCCGCATGCCTTTGTTTCTCTGCTGGTACCTTCATGCATGTGGAGAGTGGTCTCAGCATGGTTGTGGCTGGTTCTGGAGGTCTTCAGCTGCCGGAGCTCTGCTCGGGGCAAGGAGGGAAACTCAACCTGCCCCCCTCCAAGAGGCCCTGGCGAGGACAGTCAGGTACGGGGGCAGGAGACTCTGCCCCGGCAAGCTATCTGTGACATATTCTATATGCCAAAAAGATTAACAACAAGTCTCACAATGGAGACGCTACTGGTGCCCACTCAAACAAATCGATGAACAACAGGAGGACAGTGCTACGGTGTTAGGTTTCTTGACAGCTTTCTGCGATAGTATAAAATTACAATAATGGAGAAGTAGGCATATTTATTTGATGAGAAAACATATCATTTATCAATGTTTATCAAAATATATTTCTCTTTGAAGCACAATTAGCTAAATTTCCATGATACCCATTTACATTTTTAAAACACATCATTGCAATTATTTAATCATGTTATCAAATATTGAGTTGGAATCAGAGTCCTTCTGATCTTTAGCCTTTGCCCTTTGTGTTCATTGTTCAGGTTCTTATTTCATACCTGTGCACTTTGTTTATTGGAATGCTTTCCTTCACATGAAACTCATACATGATTAGAAGTATCTCAAAAAATAAAACATCAAAAACTGAGATTTTTTTATATATATGCATGCTGTGTATTATTTTTGAACCATAATCTATATGTCCCAGTGTTTTTCCACAATGCATATTTAACTCTGTCAAAGAATTTGAACGAATGGCCAAATCTTTCTTGGAGCTTCCACTTTAAATTCAAAACAGATTCTAGAAGGTCTACTGGGATATATCTATAGTATTACTAAAAATGTGCACCTGTGATTACCTAAACCAGCCAAAGAATGGCACCATTGCTTCACATAAATGTAGTCATCTATATTTTTTATTTGGTTTTAGAGTTTTATCACTTATCCCAAGGCTCGGTGTAGAATTCTATCTGTCCTACAGGTCTACTTTTTTGTTTTTAGATAACACTTTATAGAAAAATTCTGATATATTGTTCCTGTCACCCTTTGGGCACTAAAGAAACAGCATAACACAATGGATGAATAATAAGGGGACAAAGGGATTACTCTGTCCTTCTGGTTCAGTTCATGCATATGGTCATAATTTCGCCACTTTATGATAATAAGGGGAATGCGTTTATCACCCTCCTGCTCCTTCTCAAGTTGATCTTTCATTGTTAAATTTAGCAGTTGACCAGAGATACTACAGAATTAATAAATAATGTAGACAGTGTTAACTGAGATGGTCTCTTGAGTTTTATAAGACAATAATGAACAGTGGAAGAAGAAAGCTCAAACTGAAGAGCAGGTTTGGAGAAGGATTAAGCAAATCAATTGGTTATCTTATAACTTCCAAAAGTTAAACTAAAAACTAGTGGTAGAATGACAGGTGTCAGGTTAGTTCAATTATCTTCTATAACATAGGATAGGCCCTCATCAGTCCAGAATAATGACAATAAAAATCAGAGTGAAAAACCAATAAAAACAAATTAACAAAAATATGACAGTAAAAAATGTAATAGCTCTTTATCTCATTTACCAAAATGGCTATTACAACTTAGATGATCATGTGTGATTAAATTTTTAAGTCAATGACCTAAATGAATCATTGATTTCACTTAAATTCAATATTCTCAGTTGGTAAAACCTGTCAAGAATGATGAAAAACAATCCACAATTTTAAAATAGGCAAAATTGACAGCTTGTCATCAAGTGATTCCTAATCACATAAAGTGCTCAGTATCATTTATCAAAATTCAGAAAATGCAAACTGAATCAAGAAATAAGGTAAAATCTCTATTCACTTAACAGAATAAAAGTGAGAATTGGTGGTGGGCATTGTGCACTGGCGGAGGGATGAGTGTTTGATCATTGTGTGATTGTAACTCAAACATGAAAGCTTGTAACTATATCTCACTAAAAAGGTAAAGGCCCTCCCATTGATCGTCGATTTGCTCGAGCGGGCCCAGTAACGTCTCCATTGGAGACTTTGTTGTTACTGTGTCTGGCATATCCAATACTCTCGGTAGCTTGCCGGGCTCTCCGAGAGGGGCGGAGGAATCGAACTCGGGTCGGCCATGTTGGCCGCTTGTAAGGCGAACGCCCTACCCGCTGTGCTATCGCTCCAGCCCATACATAAAATATAAAACTATATCTTATTGAATCTTTATGATTCAATAAAATAAAAATAAAATTTAAGAAATGAAAAGTGAGAATGTAAAATAGACAAATTTGGAGAAATTGTAGAACAACACCAGAATATTTGCAGATGAGAATGAAAAATGGGAGTGATCTGAGAGTGCTTCTTTTTTAAGGCAATTGAACAGAAAAGATAGTATTTTCTTTTCTTCCTTTTTTATTGAATCACCATGAGATAGAACATTACAAAGCTGTTCATGATTGAGTTTCAGTCATACAATATTCCAACACCATCTCTGATAGTTTCTTAATAAAACTAAACAAATGTCTATATTAGAGATTCCTAAACTTATTTGACTTTCACCCACTTTATTTTAATTTTAGGCACCATATGTTGCAATAATATCAGTGGTAGGGTTTCATGTAATGTTCCAATCCCACACCTTTCACTAGACTCTGCTCCATCACCCCAACCCCTCCTTCCCACTCCCACCATGGTGTCACCCCCTTTTAAGAAAAAAATATATTCAGCATCCCCTAGAAATATAACTTTAGGAACTGTGTAAACACACACTCTGATGCACTAGAAGTGGAGTCGTACAGAGGAGTTGGGGGTCTCTCTGGCTTGATATCAGTAGGGAACGTTAATTCATCAGTGGCAGAGAGATTTTTGCTCTGAGACGTGTTTGTACTGTAAATGCCTTGAGCTGCTTTTGGGGCTTAGGTATAGGAGCAGTCAAGCATTGCGCATCAGGCTTCTTTCTAGGCTTGGGTATGGGAGGAGTCGAGGGTAAGGCTCTCTCAGTAGTAGGAACTTTCTTCATTTCATCCTTAATCTTAAAATTCTCTCTGTTTAACTCCTGAGGAAAGCCTTCCATAGTATATCTAACATCCTCCTCCTCGGAGCTATCTTCCAAAGCCTCAAGAACGGAGTACACAATTTCCCAAGTTACCCAGAATTGTTCAGGGATTTGAGCCCCTTCCTTAAATTTCCTGAAAACATTACCTTTAATCTTTTCCCAAACCTCAGGCTCCAAAGTACCCTTATCTGGAAACCAGGGATAAAATTTATAAACAGTTTTTAGGCAGGACCGGAGTTGGTCCCGAGAAACACTATGTCCAGTTCTCTTTGCAAAATGCTTAATCAATTCAATTAAAAAATGGCCACAATCAGTTTGGCGTGAAGAATTTTTAGAGGAATTCACGCTGTTGGGATCGGGAGTTCCCTAGGCCTGGGAGGTGCGGAGAGACCAGATAGACACAATTCCTGCAGGAGTAAAAACGGGGTTTATTTAGACCAGCATGCTGGGGCTCCACAGCATACCCCAGAGTGGGCAGTGCTGAGAGTCCCGAGCTTCTTCAAAGGGGATCTTATACAGGCCTTCACTGGCCGTTACAGCAAGGCCCGCACATTTCATAGCCAATAGATTTGTAACAACATATACTTTCTTAACCAATCCATTTAAAAGTACCTCACTCCATAGCCTATAGATTCAAAGATAAGCATTTACATACGTCACGTCCATTGTCAGCACAAGCAAGGTTATAGCCAGAATCATTAAGCTTAGGTAATCTCCTTTGACCATCCACATTTGAGTTAGCCAAGTCTACAGGGTGCTTTAGTGAGACAATACACTCCAGGAAAGGTCAATTTCCCCCAACCACCGCATTCTGAGTTATCCTTTACCCAAGTCTGCAGGGTGCTTTACTGAGACAATACATTTCAGGAACAGTAAATACACCTGAATCCTGTCACACTTGGTTTAGAAAGAAGTTATGCCCTGTTCACTTTCCAAGTCCCCTCTCCCCCAGGTGCAAAGCAGCCAAGCAGTTTTACAGAAAGCAATGTTGCAAGTTAGCTGAAGCACGCAAAAATTTGATGCCCTAATATGGATTCTTTCAACGCAACTCTGTTTTTGTCCCATCTTAGCGGAGGAGTATGGCTAGTATTCTAATTCACTGCACCACAAAATCTTAGTTCTCCCACTAAACTTTTCTAGAGTGGGTGTCTACCGAACGCTGTTCTTACCTTTAGTTGTGCACCGGTTGGAGGCTCATGCGGGCCAAGGGACGCCAGATGTGTAAACACAAAAACGAGGGCAAGCTGGTTGGTCTTAGCAGCAGTTTATTACATGGAAGAGATGTATTTCATGGAGGCCTCAGGAATCCTCAAGCACGTGCACCTTTGTTCTCTCAGCTTCCCTCCTCAGCCCCATCTTCCCAGGTTCTCTGATGCACGTGTCCCCCCAGAGAGCCCTGAAATCTCCCTTATATAGATCATGGTACCTCTAAAGGGCACAATATAGTGATGTTGTCAAAAGGAGTTACAGAAAGAATATTGAGGTGGCAAACCATACATTGTTTCTTTACATCCACAGGCCAGGAATCCTGGCCTCACCTTTACAAGCTACAAGCACTTGGATTTGCATCCCGAAGACCAGCCTGGCCAGAGCTGGAAATCTACATCCCAAAGATCAGGCCTGGCTAGCACCTGAGATCTGCATATCCAAGACCAGCTAGGTTTCCGTGAGAAAAGGGAAACTGCCTCAATATACTGAAATCATTTACTGAAGGCAGTTTGAAGGGGAGAAAGTTCAGTCTCATCCAAGCTAGTCAGGACACACAGGAAAACTGCTTCTAGGACATGTTTCTCCTCTCCTTGTCCAACCAACATATAAGCATACATAATATTAATCATTTTGTATGGACACAGTAAGAAATACTTTGAGCTTATAGAATTGCTCTCCTAGGACCATCTCGATCTCAGACTGCAGTGCTCAGGCCAGATATCTTTCCTATTCCTAGCAGCAGGGTCCTAGTCTCATTGTTACTTTTGGATCATGACATCATTTGCCTATGATCAAACTCTTAACTTATAGTTAAGAATCGTGGCACTTTGGCCTGGCCCATAGCAATGCCAGGGTAGCACATAACTTACCGGCTTGCCCTGGTTCCATCCAGTCCCACGTCGGGACCCTGCCCTTGGGGTGCTAGGAAGTGAGGGCAACTGAGGCTTGAGTTGAGAAGGCAGATGCCCAGGAGTGAATAATATTCAAAGCCAATCAATTCCTAAGTTACAAAGCATATTAATTAATTGTCTTCCTGTATCTATACAAAAGGACATTGCATCAAAACAAACTATTCAAAAGACATAAGGAGAGGAGAAAGGCAATATTAACTTACAATACAGCTTCAGTGTCTAAGAAGGATGAGACCTTACAAATTGGTTGGGGAAGAGAGCATAGAAGTGGTTACAGATAGACAAAGTAATGGGAGTGACTCGGGAGCACTGTGATGGGTGCAACCTGATAAACCTAAGCTCCGTGTACTCCAACAAGGAACAAGAAGAAAATGCCCCCCAAATTGAACCTGGATCATTTCAGCATCTCTGAGAGGATATTGGTGGGAGTTGCATCATTCACTTTAGGAAATACTGGCAGCAATTCCTCTCTTATTCTACCAGGAAGTCCCTCAAGCATCACTGGAGATACTTGGCAAACTGGGCTGAATGGGAAAATAAAGGAGATCCAACAGGACCTCACCTAAAAGATCTGAGGGAGGCCCATGCAGTGTGTGTGTCACGTTCAGAGTCTTGTGCCTGTAAGTCATGATTCCCTGACTCCTGAACTATAAGTCTGGCCCCAGTTTTACTCTTAAGTATTAATAAGAGTTAAAAAGTGTACACCAAAAAGAATTGCACAATAACAGATTAATATTCAAAGTGACTTTATGGTTAAAAACCTAAACAGAATACTAGCCCAAATTTTCATCAAGAGAAGAATGCATAAATAAACTTTGATATATTCACACACAAGGGTATTACTCAGAAATATAAAATTACTCACTACAACAACTGGAGAAATCTAAAAAAAAAACCTGCATAAAAAGGTAGATTAAAATAAAATTTATTTACATAACCATGAAATATAAAATAGGAAAAAATCTGCAATATTTTAACTGGCACAATGATTTTTCTGTGGGCAGAGATTAGAAATAAAGTATATGTTGAATTTGGCACAGTAATATTCTATGCATGGACAGTGATTTTTAGCTGCACAATTGAAAATGGTAGATTTAGATCCTTAAAAAAACCAAACAATGAATAATATTTATGTATTTCCATTATAGAGAATTTACCTGAAAATGGCCAGAATATGGCAAGACAAATAATTTAGTAGGTAGGGCATTTCCCTTGCACATGGTCAACTCAGGTTCTATCACTGGTAGCCCAGAAGTCATCTCTGAGAATGAGAACAGAGCTATGAGTAATCTTTCAGCACCATTAGGTATGACACAAAAGCAAAACAAAATTTACCTTAACAGAAAAAGCCAATAAATATTGAACTCTAGCTGGTGGGGTTGGAGCAATAGTAGGGGCTGAAGCGATAGCACAGTGGGTAGGGCATTTGCCTTGCACACAGGCGACCCGGCCGACCTGGGCTTAATTCCTCCACCCCTCTCGGAGAGCCGGCAAGCTACCAAGAGTATCTCGCTCGCTCGGCAAAGCCTGGCAAGCTACCCGTGATGTATTCAATATGCCAAACACAGTAACAAGAAGTCTCACAATGGACTTACTGGGCCTGCTGGAGCAAATCAATGAACAACAGGAGCACAATGCTACAGTGCAGTTGGTGATAGACATAATAAGTCCTTAATGATGAAGAACTCTGCTATCTGCAATAAACTTTACAAATTATCAGAAAAAAGTAAAATTAATTGATGGAAAGATAAAAAGTAAAGCCAGAGAGATTATAGGATACAAATGCTAAATATATGTGCCTCACCTATTTAAACCTTTTAAATGTGGGCAGGGAGATAGTACAGTGGAGAAGGTACTTGCTTTGCATGTGGCTGACCTGGGTCTATCAATAGTACCACCAAGAGTGTGATCTCTGAGTTCACAGCCAGGAATAAGCCTTGAATGCTTGATGAAATTTAAAGAAAATTAAACTTCTAAAGCAAATAATACAATATACCATGAAGAATTAATTGAATTGTTCCCAATTCATCCATCAGTCACAGCTGGGTGTCTCTCTTCTCACACCACTTCCCTCACAGACAGAAAACATTTAAACTTAATCTGTTTGGAAATCGTTTCTAGAAAAACGTTCAAAATTATCAGAGAGCTGACACATTTCATATTTTGCATTGTTCCTAAAAAGCTGAAGTTGAAATAAAGAGAAACACTGATGTCCCTGTCTAATTATAAATCTTTGAAGTCCTGTTTACTATCTGCTTTATTTAGCAACTTGTTATTTAATGTGGAAGCAAATTTTTTTTATCCAAAGGCACTCAGTTCTCCCAATGAAAGATGTAAAAACTAGTGCATAAATTACTGATCAAGCAATGTCAATGAGCCTGCTATTGGGGGTGCCTGCATACAGACCTACATCATACTAATAGGCAATGAACATTATATAAATTTTATATAATGGAAATACAAAATATTATTCATTGTTTGATTTCTTTTATATACTGGAAGCAGGAGGATTGAGTCGTGTCTAGCATTTGAAGTTGGAAATACTCATTTTGAATTTAAACTTTCACCTATATTCCTGTTTTTCCCTGTAATTTTGACTATCCTTCTGAATTTGGGTCTTGAATTTATAAGTTGCAAATGGGCAACTTACTGGTGTCTTCCATTTTGAGGGTCATTGTGAGGACTAAGAAGCAACAATATGTATAAATAATTTTTACCCCAAATAACTACAATTGGAGAAGGTTGGTAAAAATGTTTGATGAAATTTAAAGAAAATTAAACATTTCAAAGCAAATAATATAATATCATAAAGAATTAAAGAAAAAGTATTCAGTCACAAAGTTTCTGTCATTTCCTTTATTGCATTTTCATTTCTTTTTGCCTTGTGCAGGTTAGGCCTATAAACACCAAAAGCAAGGACAGCAATGATTATTCCTAAGCACAGGTCTGAATGAAAAGCCACACTGTGGAATATTTTACTTTCTCTGAAAATGTTCTCACAGCCTTCTAATAAATAAATGGAGCTAGAGTCAAGGGAACTGTACTAAATCCCTTCTTTACTACTTGGACTGTTCCCAATTCATCCATCAGACACAGGAAGGTGGGAGCTTCTCTTTGGCATGTATCTTCGTCAGGTCTGGCAACGTTAAAAGGAAAGAGACAAAGGATCCTAAGCTCAGGCATCCAGGTATTTTTGCCCAACAAGTCTTTAAAAAATATGCAGCATACATCTATACATAAATTCTCTATATATACATTTGAGGTCCTTAAAAATTGCTTTAGTAGCTCAAAATTTTATCTGGAGTTTTTTGCATAATGATTCTCTGACAAATGAAAATGATGCTATTACTAAATTCTGAATCTAGTACTCTGAGAGTCAAAGGTCTTCACTGAGCTAAAAACAACTGACACTGTTCATTTGAATGATATCTATTTCAATTATAGCACTATTTCTGGGCAATTATTATCATCATTATAGTATCACTGGACCAATTACAGATTTTTCAAAAACACACACTCTTACATGCAACAGACCCCTGTTCAATGTCTGGCACCATATATGATGCCTGAACATTGCCAGAAACCAGCCCTGAGCACCACCAGGTTTGTCCCACAAATCCAAAATTATATATATATATATATATATATAGAGAGAGAGAGAGAGAGAGAGAGAAAGAGAGAGCTGAAGCAAGAAAGAGTATGGATATTTTTAGAGGATGTTTTTAAAGTTTGCTTTAGAGGATGTTTTTAGATTATGTTTTTGGACTACATTTTACAGTATGGATGCTTTTAGAGAGTGGATGGCTTTTAACATTATTTTTCTTTATCACAAAATGTCTTATAGTTTGTTCTATTTTTAGAGTATAAAATGACTTATAGAATTTCAGTGAAGTTCACCATACCTTATCTTTGAATGGTCTTTATAATGGGAAAAAATGCCTAATTTTATTGTGACAAAAGATATTAAGTAATAAGCACGTTTTATAATTTGTTAAATTCATGTTCAAAGTTACTCTCAGAGCAGTTAAGTGAGCATTTTCCTAGTTCTTTCGCACAGTTCATATTTTAGATCAGGGCTATTGGCTCAGTGTCCCTATTGTCGGTCCAATAGAACCTTTAGCTAGAGTCAACTAAAGTTTTTCATTCTTTGAAACTCAATGTTTTACTATTCACAGATGAAACACACCTGTTTCTAATATACAACCATTCTCAATTCTTGTTAATTGTAAATTCAAGAAATGGAAAAAAATTGTATTCCTCATTTTGGTGTAAAATATAATCTGGAACTTCATTTTATTGATTAAAAGTGGGGAAAAGCAAGCATCTAGTATGTGTAAGGATGACATCATATACTATGAAATTCAACAAATATGATAATGTTTATTGAGTACCCAACCTTTCTACTTCAAGCCTTCTTGTGTGCCTGAAATGGTAGCTGCTATATACAATAGAATAGACAAGAAAGAGAGAGGGAGTGAAGGAGAGAAAGAGAACAAATAAAAAGCAAGAAATGAATGGGGTTAGAGTTCTAGGGATTTACTAGAATTTATAAATCAGGGATTTATATCAGCTATTATCAGAGAGTTTCTTTTTTTAATGTAGGAGCACTGCAATCTATTCAGCCATTGATTAAGCTGATTGAATTAGGCATGAACTCCACACTACTTTTTTTTGTTTAGAATATTAATTTTATCTTATTATCCATTTATTATTATTGTTTTAATCACCGTGAGATATAGTTACAAAGCTTTCCTGTTTGAGTTTCAGTCATACAATGATCGATCATCCAACACTCCATCAGTGCACATCTTCCACCACCAAGGTCCCCAATATCCCCCCATCTTACCCCTCCCCCTGCCTCGATAGCAGGCAATCTACCCCATACTCTCTTTTGTATTGTTTGTTATGAATAGCATAAGATGTTCTGAAATTCTAAAATTTTAGATAATTAGGGTCTGGAGAAATCTCTGCAGTGAGCTGCTTGGTTTGGAGATTCTTTTGTATGTCTCTGGATCATGGTCATTAAGGAGCTTAAGTGGCAGCTGGAGGCAGTTTGTTGCATGACTCCAGAATCTCATAAGGAAGGGTGGGGGAGGGGGCTGAGTAGAACCGGCTCATCCCTTATTGAGGCCTGGAGTTTGCTGTCACTGAACTCACATACCTGCACTTCTCACTGTGTTCTGGAAGGTACAGTGACAATTTTGAGGTATCAGGAAGTCTGAAGGAACCAAGAGGTTGTTGATGCATTCGCCCCACAGATACAGATTGACCTGCTGGTGGCACCATACCCCCCAGAGAGATCTTTTTAAAAATTTAAGGTAACAAAGGTACAATTAAAGCAATATAGTGGACAACAGAAGCCTTAGGTAGAGAAATACTGCTCAGCCTTACAGGAAAGAAAGGAGGCAAGTAATGATGTAAGTTATTGCTTATTGCAGGAAATAGAAATAAATTCACAGCAGCGCCCAAATTATATGGGACCTTGAAAATCATTTATATGAACTGCAGATTTCACTGATTAAGGTCAAATATTTTGGAGAGGTTGGACAAAGAGAGATAATATCTGATGTATGCTTTAATATAAATTTTAACTCAGTACAAGGGCTGGAGCGATAGCACAGCGGGTAGGGCATTTGTCTTGCACACGGCCAACCTGGTTGGTCCAGGTTTGATTCCTCCACCCCTTTCAGAGAGCCTGGCAAGCTACCGAGAGTACCTCGCCTGCACAGCAAAGCCTGGAAAGCTACCCATGATGTATTCAATATGCCAAACACAGTAACAAGTCTCACAATGGGGATGTTACTGGGCCTGCTCGAGCAAATCGATAAACAATGGGGGGAAATGCTACAGACAGTACAATTGCTCTGTTGAAGGTTGCCCATGATAGCACTTTAGCATAGAAACTAATTAGTAAATTCATATTGTTTTTACTTATTTACAGAGATGACTATAACTTACACTGAGAGATGACTGACTTACACTGAGAGATGACTATGACTTATCTCAGGGCAATAGATATAGAATAGTATAAAGGAATCAGATTCTGAATGTATTTTGAAAATATAATCAATTAATTTGTATTTTGAAAATAGAATCAAATTAATTTGTAGAAATGTTAGATAAATTAAAATTAAACTAGTTAAATTAGATAAATTAAAGAGATTAATTAATTACTAATACATTGTCATTTAAAAATAAAAGCAGATAAGTAAGTGAATGTGTATATAGTTATGTACGTGTATGCATAAACTGCTATTTCTGTTTTGAACATTTTTTTTGAGATGCCAAGAAAAGAGGCGAACAAAGATTCAGCATTGAGATAGAAATAAGTAGTTAGATTTGATGATAGAAGTATAGCTGGACAAACATATTTAGGAGTCATCAGCATATAGATGAATCTTGAAGTCACAAATGTTTATGAGTTCACTAGGGAGTGAGTGAATACTAATAAAGTCCCCAAATAAATTTTAGTCAATTCATAGTTAAGAATTAATTAAACATCAGATTAATAAGCCAAAATAAAATAAAGGAAAAAACACCAAGAATAAATGATCACCACTGAGGAAGAACAAAACTAAGGAAGTCTGACCTCCTTGAAATAAAGTGAAAAAGTGAAATAAATAAAATATGAAGTATCGTTTGTGATACTTAGGAATAATCACTTGTATCACTTGATTCACTTGCCATCCCATTGTTCATTGATTTGCTGTCACGTGCTAGTGTAGCCCAGTGGCATCTGTTCGCTCCAGGAACACAAAGAGCATCAAACCATTGGTTCAGGGTCTTGATAAAGAAGTCCGACCATTTCGTAGGTGGGCAGCCAGGCATTCTTTTGACATACAGTGGAATTCAGATGGGAATAATAAGCTTGACAAAATAAGATAATATATAAATATCTTAAACTTAGTAACAGCATGTTGTAAGTGCCATAAAACTGCTCCTGTGGTTTGTTACTACATGGAAGACTTTCTTACACTCATTTCAGAAGAAACTTGGATCATGAGAGAAAAGCAAAAAGAAGGTTGTGTTGAAGTCCAATATTAAGAGGTGGTTAAAAACTTGAGCAGACAAAGGAGAATAGGCGAAGGTCGTCATGCAGATAACAGATGGACAAATATATAAATTTTATAAGAAGAAACATCTTCCATGAAGTTTAGGTAAGTGAAAGCAAAGCCCATTTGAGCAACAAAGGGCTAGATGTGCATGTACAATAAATATAAACTTTTTACACCATTAAGGTAAGTTTCCAGATGCTGAAGCATATTAAGATTATGTTGTTGCTGATTATGGTTTGATTAGGTATGAGCAATCATACCTATTATTCAAGAACCGAATGTCCTTGAGCAATAGGTATGATTTTTTAATGCAATATGACTTTTACTTCACCTTTAATACTTTCCCCCTTCTAACTGTCACCTATAAACATTTGGGTTATCATCCATAAATATAGTGATGGATGTGAAAAACACTTATCCCTACCTATCTGGCATCTTTAGAGTTTTGTTCTGTATAAACCATGGTAGAAGGCAAGAAAGACATGATGACTATGCAAAAAGGGAAAGTTTTACTGCATATATATTTTGAATTTTGGGAAAGTGACGGTAAAAGAGAAATATAAACAAGTAAAGCTTTATTCTTTTGACATTCATGTAAATTATTACTTAAGACATTCCGCCTTAATAGTTGAAAACATAAATCCACTGTTATAGAGCTGAAGTATAACATAGCAGAATCTGACCTGTGCTCCAAATCTATTGAGATAGAAAAAACTATCTTACCTATAAGTGTATTGAAAATTTGTTAGTAGTAGCCATCATTATCTCCTGGCTCTGATAAGATCAAGACATTTAACAGAAAAATAAAAACAAAAGGAATCACATAACTTTTTAAAAAAATAATTGACAAATTAAATATATAAATCAGGTAGATAAAACTCTCAGTAAATTCCATTCTTCAAAATTAGCACTGTAAAGTTTGTTACAGATTTTATAATTTAGTCAGTTTCATGTTTTATTGTTTTGTATTTTTAGTGGCAAGTTGGACTGAACTGAGTTAGATAATCTATTAACTACTCTAAACTCAGATTTTAAAAAATTATTGCTTTGTTTTTTGTAACTCATACCTTTTATTTGCAAGACTATGATATAGAACACTAGTTGAGTAAAATAGAAAAAACTCAACAATTTAAAGACATACAAACTTAATAATTAAATGATCTGAGGCAAACTGCTGAAGGTCTAAATTGTTAATCTGAAAATTAGAATAACAGTTCTCACACAGTACTGCTAAGAGACTTAAAAAATCATATTTGAAAAATTTCTTCCACATAATAGACACTCAATAAATGTTCATTTCCTTCCTTCTTTTACCTTGAGCATATAAATTCCAATATAACATCATGTCTTTACTTTTCAGTTTTGAAAAAAACATAAGTCTATAAAAGAAACTGTTTTACTGCTATTGGCTGCTTTGAAAATTCCTTTTAAATTGGCATCTAGTCCGTTTTAGAGTACGGCAGCCTCTGTCTTCAGGATACAAAATCTTTCAAATTCCACATAAATAGTGAGGAGGAAACTGGTGTTCCCTTTGAAAGAAATTTTAAGATTATTTGAAGGGGAAAAGGAAGGGAGGGTGGAAGGGCAGGAGGAAGGGAGGGAGAAAGGAAGTTGGCTGATAAATAGTTTTAAACCCTGCAAATTAAAAATAAGCCAAGGAAAAGAGAGGTGTTTGTTGTATTACTTTCCCAATTAAGACTGGTTGGGTATTATGGCTGGCATAACATTCGACCTTCCCTTTCCCAAAATGGCAGGGAAAAAAAATTCCATGAAAGTGAGTGAGCTTATGACAGGACTGTCAGCTCAATGAATAGGTCTATGCTCTACATAAGTGGAAAGGTATACTTTACTACAGTGACCTTTCTCTATTTTCATATTTTGCCTGGCTCCATATTGCAATCATTCCTTTCAGTTAGCAATTAAAGTCTAATTTGCAGCTGCCTTTATAAAACCAAAGCTTCCTCCTACAAATAAAAACTTTAAAATCCTCTTGTTGATCTCCAGTATTATACGCTTTGGTATGTGAGACATATAAAATGTCTAAGAATGAAGAAAACACAATAAATAGTCACCATCCCTTAGCACCGTCCATTATTCAATGTTTCAGTTTGTCATAGAGTATAAAATATAAATGAAGGAAAAGAGGAAGGGAGAGGTAGCAATAATTTACGCCTGTCTAGAAAGTTTGGCACTACAACCCCAAGTATAGGGAGCCATTTACAGGAGGGGGAAAAAAGAGCGTAACCAGAGACTATGTAAGTATGGAAGATGAGATCATCTACCAGCAGCAATCTTTCAAACTCATAGACACTTCTGGATTCATGAGGTGAGAATGAGCAGTGCAGAGGACTGTAAAATTCATTTGTCGTGTTTGAATTTGCTAACACGCATTCTGAAGCTATCTTTGTTATGAGATAGTGTTCACAAGGTAAGCAAAAGAAATTGTATGAGAAATACCACGGTTCATTTAAATCACCGTAGTCTTAAAATTAGAAAGACAAATGGCAATAGGTTATTCTAATGTGTTATTTAAGACAGGAAAAAACAGACAAGTTTAGAAGAAATCTTGCAATCATCTTTCCGGGATAGTTTCCTAACCATTCTTTTCAATAACTAATAAAATTAATTCATTTTAACTTAGTTGTTTGCCGTTTCTTCTAGAAATCTTGAACAAAAATTTTTTTGTGTATTTTTTCTAACCCTTTTCATGAGGGCATAATTAAATGTATCAATTTTTTTTTTTTGCTTTTTGGGTCACACCTGGCAATGAACAGGGGTTACTCCTGGCTTTTCACTCATGAATTACTCCTGGTGGTGCTCGGAGGACCATATGGGATGCTGGGAATCGAACCTGGGTCAGCCTCATGCAATGCAAACACCCTACCCACTGTGCTTTTGCTCCAGCCCCTGTATCAATGATTTAAAAAGCAAAATATATGATTGTTAGAATCATGAAGTAAATTACACCTCTTTTCTACATTTCTCCAGTACAACACAACACAGATATTATCTCAACTTCAAAAACAGGCATGAGCTTCTGTAAAAGAAAGAGCAAAGTCTCAGAATCAGATGTTGGAAGTGGTAGGTATGGTACACAGAACCATCAGAAGGAAGAAGGTATAGCATCAACTGTGGCTATTTCAGTTCCACTCTCTATTTAAAATAGAAATTATTCTGGAAGATTGTTATGGTTTTCCAAAAATTATTTTAAAAAACAATGGGCTAACAAAAAGTATAGATAAGACATTATCAAATTAGAGGTAAGATCAGATAAAATATTAAAGGAAGCACAAAGCTTTGCAAAAATTTAAGTACATATAAATCATTCAATACAATATAGAATCTGTATCAGTAGATTTGAGGTGTGATCAGAGCCATTTCTCTCAAGCTCCAGACCATGGTTGCTGTTGGTTTGTGAACCACACTTTGAGTTTCAAAGTTGTCTATCCTGACAAATAAAAGTTTATCAGAAAAGACATCTAGGGAAGAATATCAAAAAATCTTTATCATCAATCCATTAGCCCTTACTCTTCAATTCTAGAAAATCAGTTCTAGAAAATAAGTGTAAAAATGGTACACATACTAAAAAAAAATCACATTGTGATATTTTACTAAAGAAAATATTATTTAAAAATTTACCCTAACTACAACCTGTGAAATAAATAATTATTGCTTCAATTTATGTACTGTCTTCCCATTGTTCATCGATTTGCCCGAGCAGGCCCAGTAACGTCTCCGTTTTGAGATTTGTTGTTACTTTACTGCTTGGCATTTTGAATATGACTTTTTGTAACTGTGTTTGGCATATTGAATACTTCATGTGTAGCTTGCCAGGCTTTGCCGTGCAGGCGAGACACTCTCGGTAGCTTGATGGTGTGGAAAAATCGAACCTGGCTCGGCTGGGCTGGCTGTGCGCAAGACAAACGCCTTACCACTGTGCTAGTAAACAAATTTATAGAATTTCCTTCATCAAGTCAAAGTCACACAAAATGGGTTTACTAACAAGAATTTCAACTCAAGCATATTTGAAGAGCCAAAGTATTCTAAGCAAAGTTATCAGAATTATAAATAATATTCTGCTGCATTTTTAATTACAGTGCAACCAAACAACTAGACAAAGTTTACTGTTGAGATAGAAGTAATTTTGAGCTTTGCGGAGTACAATTGTTACTATTAGCTTCTAGAAAAGGGTCATTTGGGAGAAGCTACTCTTGATACTGGCAACTATTAAATGGCTGGTAAACTATTGCCTCAACCCATTAGAAAATCATTTTCATGTACCATAATTAATAAAGCATGAGTAAGGATTCAGCTCCTTATACTAAGAAGTAAAGATCAAACTGACTTTAGATAAGACATACAGTATTGGAAGCTCACAACCCTGAACATATGGGAGAACCCTTTAAGCTTCACATCTGAAAAATAGCCCTTAAACTTTAGAATCCCTGAAGGACCTTTACAATTGAAGGGTACACTATTAAATATTTTATGCATTCTGTTACTTTTAAAAGGTGTAATCCCTCCATCAGGTATGTTGGCTCTGGGTCCTTTGAACCAGTGTAGACCAGAATTAACCAGGAGCCATCATTTTCATTATAAGCATGTTATAATTACACTTGCTTATTTCACACAGTTTAATATACTCCCTTCTATTAAATACATGCAGGGCCTTCAGCACCTGTTGCTTATTTCTGCCAGACTGAAAATTTTTCTTGCTCTTTATTATTCATGTGCAAGGATAAGGTGAATTTGCCAAGAGTTGTCATTCTTGAATGCACCTGCCAAGTGTCATATTCTTTAATAGTTGAAATGATTATAGCATATGTTCTGGTTGCCTCAGCTACCAACTTCCAGTGCCCAGTGATTTAGAAAAGATTCAATATATTTAAGATGATAGATTCATCCTTTGTTATATGCATATGTGACCATATGCCCAGGGGTAAATGCCATGCTTAATATAACATACATCCCTTGGCCAGTTTTTAGATGAAAATATATCTCCACTAATTTACTACATTACATCTTTAATTTTTTTAAACTGGAATTAATCTTTAAAACTTAACTGATTTGTTGGCATTTACTAACATGAAAGTTGGCATCAGGCCATGCAACTGAAAAACTTAAAATTGGGCTTAAAGCTACAAGATAGAGCTCTTCTTCTTGTTTTGTTAAGTTTCTACTTTCTCATTGTAAGGATACCTCACCATTTTTTTTCCACTTTTCTGGTAGATCTTCAATCCAGATAAAGCTAACCACTGCAAATTTAACAGGTATTCTGAGTGAGTTAAGGATAGATAAAAAGCCAGAGTATTTGTACTAGCTGCTTTACCCAACAAGGCAAAGGAAAAAAAAGAAAAGAATCCTATTTTCTAAGATTATTTCAATGCCATTTGCCAATATTATCAAATATGTAGAATTATGGGGAGACTGAATGCATATTTCCAAAGAAAATAGTGCAATGGTGAACAGTTTCTGCTTTCGTATCTTTATTTCCACCGCAAGGACAAAGCCTTCACAGTTTTGTTCAACTGTGTAAAACAAAGATATTAGTTTTAATATGTTTTATTTATCTTTCCATGAATTTACCTAGTTAGAAAATATCAACACCCTCCTTCCTTCAAAAATCCATCTAAAGAATCATGGCTATCCACAGTGAAATATACCTCTCGAGCATTATTCTTTTTGAAAAAACTGCTTCAGGAATAAAACTCAGATATAAGCCTATTTGTTTTTTATTTTTTAATAGTATAGCATAGCAGTCCTAACTCTTTCTCTTCTTCTTTATTGTCTTAACTTTTTGATCTCTCTCTACTCAGAAGCTTTCCCTCACTGTGCAAACCACATGTCAAATCCAAGTATCTTGTTAACAAATTGTAAAATGTGTATCTTAAGAACTTTACTATTAGTAGTTCATGAACAGGGCTGGAGTGATAGCACAGGAGGTAGGGCATTTGCCTTGCACGTGGCCGACCAGGGTTTGGTTCTTCCATTCCTCTCAGAGAGTCCAGCAAGCTACCAAGAGTATCCCGACACCATGGCAGAGCCTGGCAAACTCCCTGTGGCATATTCCATATGCCAAAAACAGTAACAACAAATTTTACATTGGAGATGCTACTGGTGTCTGCTAGAGCAAAAGGATGAATCATGGGAGGACAGTGCTACAGTGCTACATTTCATGAACATAGACAAATAGTTTAGTTAACTCCAATCAATCAAGTGGTCAAGAACCTTATTGATACAGCACCAGAAAGAAAACTGGAACTTTTCTCAGAGGAAGGATGTCCATCATGTTATTTTTAATAAGTCTGGTAACCCCTACACTGACAATTCATTATATCTCCTAGAATGAAGATGTCTTGCTGGAGGACTATATTTGAACTAGATTTTTCTTATTATGAGTTACTCATGGTGCCACAATAACTATGAATATGATGGTTCAATCACAAGCAGCAAGCAGTATTTTCTGAGATTATTGGCATGGTAGTTACCTGTGTAACAATGATGGACCTAGACTTTAAAGAACAAAGCATTTCAAGTATACTTGGAATTAGTTTGTTTGACCAAAATATCTATGAGTGGGCCTTCTTTAATCATAAGACTGCAAATAAACTCTACCTGGTATTACTGTTGGATAATGACCTAAGAAAACATACCAAAACTAGGACCGAGCAAGTGGCTTTCAACTAATTCAGAGAAAAACATGAGGAACAGAGATAGGACTCTTTCTTTTAGAACATTGGCCACTAATCAAATAATTTCCCTAAAAATTCTTTGCAAAGTCACCATTAAAATTTAGAGAAAGATTAGAGACCCATTTTCAGCCAGAACAATCTAAAAACTCTGACATAGACCATTATATTGTTTGATGAAAATGTCCAGAAAAATGGGATGTCTGTTTTGACCTCTGCAGTGTGAGTAACACATGTCAAAGAGGAGAATGGAAAGCTTATTTTTATACAGATAACAGAAAGCTGCTCTCCTTGTTAAGAAGTATGGAAGGCTGATTTGGTCTTTCTATTTTCCTTTGTAATTTGAAAGTCCTCCCAGATAAACCTTTGTGGTATACAACTTGGTTTTGACATCCTGGCTTTATGCCTCTAACTGTTTATAAGTCATACAAGGAAGTCATCTATCTTGACTAATATAGCTCCGACATATTTTCCATGTTAATTACACATGTTTGGACTGACATTATAGTGATACAATTTCATTTGTTTAAAACAACAAAATGGATGGCTCTTTAACTCAACAAATGAAGGTAAAACTTCTTCCCAGGGTAAAAGTAACAAGTCTGGAAATTATAAAGCCACAAGCACTAGTGGCTAAAACCCCAGAGACTAAAAAACTGATATTCTCAAGGATACTTTATTTAGATTAAAAGCATGTTGGAAAAGTACAACATAATTATCAAAAAATTATAATTATAATAATATATGTGTTAGACACGCCAACAAGATTGGTATCCTAAAAATAATCACCAGTTTTAAAGGAAGCAGAAGCATTTTTCACTTTGACCCAATGGAAATGTTCAAATTTTGGCTGTGTTTTTTAACAGAACCTCAACATTTTTTACACTTAACAGAACACCAGCAGTTAACCCCATAATGGCCAACTGCTCATTATTATCCTACATTTGGTCCACAGCTGCATAGTTCTGCTCACTTTATTGTCATTTTAGCCCTATATCCATTTGCTGCCTGGTGACCGCTTGCATGCAGAAGGACCTTTGGTTAGCTAAATCCCCATCAGGATCACAGCTGTCGCAAAATATGCAGTGACAAAAATATCCATGTGCAATGCACTGCAGATTAATCAGTAAACCAATTTTAGCAAACGTTGAAAAATAAATGCACTGAATTCTCTGGCTTCTGAACATTGCACAATACATTTCCTTTGTTTTTATAAATACATTCCCTACTTCCTACAATTTATGGTTATGATTAAATTTCTACAATAATAAGCCTAGTTCAGTCAAAATACTCTATTCTAACTTTCTTCACTCAAACTCCACTACTAAAAGTTAGCTCAGTTGTTATATATGTGCAAATTTATTATACTACAACCATATACAACAATCAAAGTTTTCAGGTATAATTCATTTCACAGAGTAACCTGAAAGTACTTTGTAAGTACTATGATTAGACTTAAAAGAGCCAACCCGAAATCAAAGTGTGGCCCGCACGACAAAGCCTGGCAAGCTACCCGTGATGTATTCGATATGCCAAACACAGTAACAATTGTCACAATGGAGACGTTACTGGGCCCGCTCGAGCAAATCGATGAACAACAGAAGGACAGTGACAGTGACAGTGATTTTAAAATCCTGCTCCCCTCAAATTCTGTTCTTTAGATAAGCTATTAAAATTATTAATCTTAATAATTGATTATCAACTTTGTTGCTTAGAATATTCTTCTCCATGAGTTAATTTAATGTGTATATAACTGCTATTCCAGGAACTAGGGATGAATTATTAATGAGTCATGGTCCCAGTATGGTCACGGTCACAGTCCTCCCATTGTTCATCGATTTGCTCGAGCAGGCCCAGTAACATCGTGAGACTTGTTACTGTGTTTGGCATATGAAATACGTCACGGGTAGCTTGCCAGGCTTTGCCGGGCAGGCGAGATACTCTCGATAGCTTGCTGGGCCCTCCGAGAGGGGCGGAGGAATAGAACTCAGGTCGGCCATGTTGGCTGCGTATAAGGCAAATGCCCTACCCACTGTGCTATCACTCCAACCCTGGTCCCAGTATTAAAAAAAAAATACAAAGTTCAGAGGTAAATAATATATAGAATTCAAATAAATGATAAATTCTTGTCTTTCATTTAATTATTCTATTCCTAACTGATGATTTCTTATTAGTGGACAAAAATTAGTGGACTAAAGGGTCATTGTTTGTATCTCCTTTACCAACATGTTGAGAAGGAAAGAATTCCTGTATATGTATATTATCTATGTATTAATGACTTTTAGATTTCTCTATAACATTCTTTGAGGAAAAATTTTCAATACATTTCATGTGGTGTTAAAAATAAAAATGTTAGTTTTATATTTAATTTTTAATAAATTTGTAAATAAGTTAGAGAGCAAAGGATTGTGAAAAGTAACAGAAAACAATGAATTGCAATTTGAGGGTGCAATATGTGGAATACGTGGTATAAAAATTGGTTTGTGAGTAGAACATCTCTTGGACTCCTAAGAATTTTATCATTTATATCATCATTTTATATCATCTTCTCTTCTACGTGATATATTTTACAGGGTCACTCTATTAACAGTAGAAAGGACTAAATGTAATGTATAAATACCATGAATGAAGAAACTCAACTCTGCTTCATATAATTAGAACACAGCAAATACTTTATTAAATTAGTAAACAGTGAATTCCAAAACCAGCTTTTGTTTCTCTTTTTGACTCATATTTTTTTCATATTTTGTCTCTTTATTTGTGCCACTTCTCTCTATTGATTAAAATAATATATGTAATTAAATGTAGGTCAGAGTTAATGAAAATGACTTTTCTAAAAAGTTAATGTTTAAATTAAAATATAAAAGAACTTCATAGGCTTGACTTTAAACTTTTATCTGGCCAAAACTATTAGACACATACTTTTATAACAAATACATACAGTTGAAGTTAAAGAAAAAAGACTTCCCCCTCATATATTATAATAAAAAGTAGAGCAATAAAAAATTAACTATTATGTAAATATAATTTTAATTAGAAAACACGGTTCTTATTTTTCTTATAATAGAGGATAAATGAAGTGTGACCTTCAAAAACCACTAATTAAGCATCAAAAATATTAATAGACTTTGGGGCTGGAGAGATTATATAGAAGGAAGAACAAAAATAATTTTGCAATAAAATAATTTTATTTCTATTAATATAAAATTTTAAAAATTAAAAAAATAATAATAAAATTATTTTTATTAATATGGACTGAAGCAATAGCACAGCAGGTAGGGCGTTTGCCTTGCACATGGCCAACCTGGGTTCAATTCCTACGTCCCTCTCAGAGAGCCTGGCAAGCTACTGACAGTGTCCCGCCTGTACAGCAAAGCCTGGCAAGCTACCCATGACATATTCGATATGCCAACAACAGTAACAAAAAGTCTCACCATGGAGATGTTACTAGTGTCCGCTCAAGCAAATTGATGAACTACGGGAGGACAGTGCTACAGTGCTTTATTAATATATGTTTCCATGACACTGCTATGTGTGATTCCTGAGTGCTGAACCAGGAGTAAGCTCTGAGAAGCACCAGGTGTAGCCCAACAAAAAGCAAAAAGAAAAGAAAGTAGCAACTGATTCTTAAAGGAAAACAAAAATCAAGGCAGTAAATTTAATGGAATTAATTTTACCTTCTAAGGAAAAACTGAAAAAAACCTGCAGACTTGAGAGATGATCAGAGTATTGTCATAAAAGAACTTTTTGGTCATCCTCCTTTATGTTATAAAATATGCTAAATTTTAAGAGAATAAGTCTATAAAATTCAGGATATGATGAAAGTGAAGTGGGCAAGTAGATAGGAAAGGGGGCCTCCATGGCAGTGAGTTCACGGATGTAATAAAACCAACTAGCCCTAAAGCTGCTAAAACCCACCTTGTGAACACAGGAACTAAGGTTTGTGACATAACTAGTGGGTAGTCGGTCCAGGAAAGGCTGGGTCCCCTATGGAGCAAACAAACTTCAGAAGTGACATAAAGCTGTGATATTGACATGAAAGAGGATCACCAAAAAGTTCTTCTTTTATGGCAACGCCTTGATCATCTCTCAAGAATGCAAAAAACTCCAAGCCAAGGCAATCTGAAGAATATTCTTATATAAATTGATCTTAAAAGCCATTCAGATTCTCTCTGCCAGCACTCTCTCGAGCACCTCTGTCTCTGTCTCTGTCTCTGTCTCTGTCTCTGTCTCTGTCTCTGTCTCTCTGTCTCTCTCTCCTTCTCTTCCTCCCTTCCTCCTTAACTTTCCTAAAAAATTTATAAATTGCCTCATGAACATGTAAAGAATATTTAGAATCAGTGTAGATGTTTATTCTCAGTCCTTCAGCAAGTGGCCAGCTTGTCTGAGAGTAATTTATTTTGCCTCTTGAGCTGAGGTTCTGCAGGTAAAGCTCTGGCTTCCACTATCCTGGTCAGACCTACTATGTGTACAGTTTTTCCAGTCCCTTTATGAACTAGGCTGTACCATCAGTAAATCAAGTTTCATCTGGATTATTCAGGTGTACGTCCTTTAAATCAGAACTCTTGAATAAACTTGTTTGATTACCTCTATGCATTTGTGGTCTATAATTCCATGAGTTTCCTCAGGAAGAGGAATAAGCCTTGCAGGATTAGGAAGAGTCTGACACGTTCTGAGAGTTAGCTCTAGAGAATCCAGGTGTAGGTCTTGGTACTTTGTCAGTCACTCCTCTGTAAACCATTGATAGCCTGTTCTCTCCAGACAAGGGAGTCTGAACTGTTAGAGAATAAGCTTTATGGAGTCCTCGACCATAAAATCAGTTGCTTACTGCTTTGCAGGGATCTGGGCCAAGCCTGGGTTACACTGTCAAGCTGCTAAGATAAATATACTACAGGCTAGAAATTTTCTCAAACTTTTGGATTAGCAGAACTAATGCTATTCCTTGCTTCTCAATTACAGATAAGGTAAAAGACTTTTCTAGATCAGATATTACTAAGACTGGAGCTGAGACTAACTGACCTTTAAAGTTTTGAAATATCAGTTAGAAGTTCTTGCTCCAGTTTAGGGCCTCAAAAACAGTCCCCTTGAGAACCTCAATGAGGCTTAGCTATAATTCCAAGTTAGGAATCCTTTATTCCCAAGGAAGCCCTCAATTGTCTCTTAGTTTGAAGAACTGCAAGATTTAGAAGAATCCTTGAAGCCACAGGATAGTGATGAACCTTCAGGAATATGTCCTAGATATTAACCATTTTACTTGGCAGTCTGTGCCTTAAAAGGGAAAATTTGATATCTGCATTCTCCCAGAAAGTTTTACACCTCTATGGTATGGCTAAGAGAGCCCCCTCTTGCTGAACTTCAAATATGAATACCATCTACATATTAGAAAATGGCTTTATCCTTAATCCTTAATCCTTTAGCTATAACTTTCTAATTTCTTTTTTCAATATGCTTCCAAAAATGTGGGGGCTATCATTAAAACTCTGTGGAAGAACTGTTCAGGTACCTATTGCTGCATATAATTAGAGTCAGTAGGCAAAGGAATGCAAAGAACCGCCTCCTTTGTATCTAGTAGTGTAAGGCAGGCAGAGTTGCTTGGGATTTGACTTAGTATATTAGATGGGTTAGACTATAAAACCCAGTTCCCAGAAGTGTGCAGCCGCATTCTCGACCACGCAACATCTTATTATCTAGTTCTTACTTTGGATAACCTGGCAGGCTACCAAAAGTATCCTACCCACACAACAGAGTCTTGCAAACTCCCAGTGGCATATTCAATATACCAAAAACCAGTAACAATGATGGGTCTCATTCTCCTGACCCTGAAAGAGCCTTGAATGTGGCACTTTCTAAAATCTCAGGGCTAGGATGAAGGACATGTTATCGGTGCCTGCTCAAGGAAATCGACGAACAATAGGATGACAATGATAGAGTGATGGGTTAGGCATGATAGGGTGAATTGGAACCACTGTCTCATTAACTGTTCTCAGGTTCTGTTTGCCTATAAACAGCACTTGACATTCTTACTAGAAGGATGAGAGTATTGTGAGGTGACTGGCATGATACCATCTGGTCATATTTTAAAAAGAGTTCTCTATTAGGGGCTGTACCTCTTTCCTAACTTCAGGTTTAACAGTACTATCACCTGTGCAGATACTATGGATTCTCTTTGAGACTATTCCTCATTGCAGTGACTTTAAAAGCATGGCTAGATCATCTCTGATCGTATACCACAGGGTTAAGGGAATTTTTCATCTCAAGAGGGATATCTGGGAGATCTATGTCAGAAGTCTCTATCAGACAGCTATATTTTCTCGATGAGAAAAGTTGGGAAGTACTTCCTAAGGTATGCATTATGTCTCTCCTCGGTAAAAGGTTGGGCATTCTGGGATAATTAGAAAAGCATACATACAACAGTGTCCTTATAGCTACAGCTCAGTGATTGAGTAAATTTCCTTCTCACAGGAAACCCTTTTCTCCATTACCTTACACAACTCTGCTAAAACAGTTCCAAGAGATTAGCTAAGGACAGACTAGATCTTAGTCTGTCCTTAGCTAATCTAAGCTATTTTGATAGTGGTAAATATTGGTATCCCTACCTGCCATGTCAAAAGTAACTCAAGGCTCATCTTTTTTAATCACCAAGTTGGAGCTGGGAATTGGAGATGACCTTGGGCCACTTCAGTCTTCTTGCAATGGGCATCAAGAGGTGAGAGTAGCCACATCTGTCTTTGGGGTTGAGGACGGTCCCTTCTCCAGTGTCCTTCACCAATGTCCCATTTTTCCACAGTGAACACCCTTCCCTTCAGACTGATGGATCTTGAATTGCCTTGATGAGAGCCTGCCTTTGAGGTTTTAGGGCATTACTAGCATTGAGCCTGACTTCATTTGTCAATTAGATCCCTTGGGACTTCAACTTTCTTGTCTCTCTCTGTCTCTCTCTGTCTCTCTCTGTCTCTCTCTGTCTCTCTCTGTCTCTCTCTCTCTCTCTCTCTCTCTCTCTCTCTCTCTCTCTCTCTCTCCTTGTTCTCCATCATTATATATACCACAAGCAGTCTCAACAAGTTGGCTTAGAGAGGCCTAGAATATCACTCACTTTTGAAGATTCCTCCTTATGTTAGGGGCACACTGGTTATAAAATAAGAGGCTCTGCACTTTCCCTGTCTCAAGAGTGGGGATCTATGTTCACATACTTCCTAATCGTTTCTATTTCTTTTTCTTGAAAGCGGTAAGGATTTTTATCCTTCTCCTGAATAACTTGTTTCAACCTGTCATAATTAGTAGTTTTATTAACACACTTTTTTAAAATTCCTTACTATTAGGCACATGATGTAGCATTTTCCTACCTCTTCTGCTTTGAGAATCCTATTCTGAGTTGGTTAAGAAAACTGCAGTTAAAACCACTGTAGTTATCACAGTTAGCTGTCAGGAGTTCCTCTGGATAGACATGGACAGCTGTTGTAACCTATCCCTTTTTCTTCCAGGGTGCAACAATTTGACAGAATAATTTGTATATTAACCCAAGTGAACTCAAAAAATGAATATCAGACCTGAAATTGCTCTGTAAATTTTACAGGATCTTCTCCCAATCTCCCTAACTACTGTTTGCATTAGTGAAGGTCACTCACTGAGAACCGTATGTGATCCCTCATCTGCCTGCCTCCCTGTTAGATAATTCCCTTAAGAAAAACAGCTGAGTGGGTTTGGTTGGGCAACATCTCAGCTCCTAGTGCTACTAGGATAGCCTCTTCTGAGAGACAGGAGCACACCTGAGCTGCTTCAGGATGCCAGATTTTTAAGTGCACTCTGCTGTGGTGTTCTCTGTCAGAGAGATAGGCTGCTCCTAGGCTACAGAACTATGAAGCTTTGGACTAGAAGGCTCCAGAGTTACCAGTGATCTCACCCTTGTACATGATGGGACATATATCTGTGTTGCATGCAGCCTGTCTATGTGAATTTTATTTCCCATAATGGTGTTATAAATATCCAAATGGCCCTAGGATGAAAAAATTTCTCACTCCTTCAAGAAACAATGATTACATTTTCACTATCTTCTCATCAAAAATCCAAAGGACTATGTGGCATCTTTAAGAATTTTGATACAGATGAAAAGGCTGGGGATATGGCTCAAAGGGCTAGCTATAGCCCAAAAGGTGATAGTTCAAATGCTTTGCATTCAAGAGCACTGGGTTCAGTCTCTGGCAATACCTCCTCTCTTAAGCAGCACACAAGCACTGCACCACAGTAGTCCCTGAGAATGCTGCTGGGAATGTCCAAAAAAAAAAAAAGACTAAAGAAAATAAGAATAAAAGAATAAGAAGAAAGAGTGGAGCAAGATTACACATTTATTCTGAGTTTGTAGAGTAATATGTGTATCAATAATTAAAAGTATAGCACTGTCCTCCCGTTGTTCATCTATTTGATCTAGCAGGCCCAGTAACGTCTCCATTGTGAGACTTGTTATTACTGTGTTTGGCATATTGAATACCTCACAGGTAGCTTGCCAGGCTTTGCCATGCAGGCAAGATACTCTCAGTAGCTTTCTGGGAGTTCCAAGAGGTGCGGAGGAATTGAACCTGGCTCAGCAAATGCCCTACCGCTGTGCTATTGCCCGCACAATTCTTAAAAAAAAAAAAGACTAGAGCTCCGATGTGACTGGACAATACCACTATAGCTAACTGCCCCAAACACAAAAATAATAATTAAAAAAGTACATCTATGTTGATTATGATACTTACTACAATAGCCAGGATATGGAAACAGTACAAATGAAAGATTTACTGATAAACAAGTAGTGGTGTGTGTATGTGTGTGTGTGTGTGTGTGTGTGTGTGTACATATAAACATATATAATGGAATTATACTGAGTTCTAAGAAAAAATAAAATCTAATTTACTGCAACATTGATGGAGTTGGAGGGTATGCAAAATATCTCAAAGGGAGGATAAGTGATTTCACTCATTTGGGGTAATCAGAAACAAAACAAGGGAATATATAGTATTGAACGCCCAAAAACTCTTAGTCTTAATCAATCTTAATCAATCATAAAATTAAGATTGATAAGCAGAGGTGGAGGAGAGAGGATTAAAGAGGTGGACTAGAAAAGAAATAAGGACAATGGTGGAGAGCCTTGGGAACTTCAATGGTCATGGGGTTAATTAACTTTGTACATACATACCAGAAATGTTAATATTATTGTAACTGTACTACCTAAATGATAATAATACATTTTTAATTAAAAATTCAAAAATGTTAACAATCAAGAACAAAGAAGCGAGGTTATGTAGCCACACAAGGATATACCCAAAGCAGCTACTAAAGCATCAGAGGCTACTGAGATAGCGTGCTCTCAAACACGTCATTGAGCTTAGAAATTAAAAATGAGAAGTAAAGAATCAAAGCAGGGGAGTTACCTGGTGAGATGAAAATTTAAAGCAACCCATTAAGATTTAAAATAGGCAATTTTTGCCTCACCAGGAACAATTAAATGGAATGAATACAAATTATAATCATGCAATGAGTTGCAGATGGGTTAAGAACATTTCAATTTGCATTAGAAAATGTTGAGAAACAGAGGGAAAAGTAAATACAGTCATGCAGTCATAAGAATTTCATAGATGATGAATGAAGTTTATTATTTTTGTATGTTCATCAAAAAAACAGAGTAAGAAAGATAGATATGAAGAAGCAAGAACATACTGGGATCAAGAATATATATGGAAGATTAAATTGTAAACCAGAGGCAGGGCAGTTAACGTTCTGAAACTATAGTGGTAATAAATATGACCATATATATAAAGTTCTATTTGTTAAATACTATATATTAAATTGGGCTGGAGCGATAGTACAGTGAGTAGGGCATTTGCCTTGCACACAGCCTTCCTGGGTTCGATTCCTCTGCCCCTCTCAGAGAGCCTGGCAAACAGTCAAGAGTATCTCGCCTACACGGCAAAGCCTGGCAAGCTACCCGTGACATATTCAATATGCTAAAAACAGTAACATCAAGTCTCACAATTTGTTGTGGGACATTGCTGGTGCCTGCTCGAGCAAATCGATGAATGGTGGGAGGACAGTGGTACAGTGCATATTAAATTATAGTAGATAAATCATATTATATACATTTAATATATAAGGTTCTTTATATTAAATTATTTTTGCCTGAAATTAAAATTTTAGGGTCTCCAAATACTTACCTAAAGTTTTTTTTAAAGATTATGAGTAGGGTGCTTGCCTTGCATGAGGCTGCCCTGAGTTTGATCCTAGGTACCCATACAGTCACACACCCACTGCCAAGAGTGATTTCTAAGTTTCGGGACAGGAGTCCCAGGTTTTGAGGCTCCAAACCAAACAAAAATTACTCTTAACAAAATCAAATTATAAAATTGGCCCTCCTGAAAGAAATAATTCATATTCTAAAAGATAATAATAACTAAGAGCAATATTTTCTAAACTTCTTCAACTTCTTCAATGTGTCAAAGAAGTTGTTAAGAGGACAAAGAACCTCCAGCTCCGGGCACATCTTTTCAACTCCACCATTCTTCCTCCTCTAACATATGCCTCAGAGACCTGGGCCCTACAAAAACAGGATGAGAACGCTATTCAGGTATCCCAAAGAGAAATGAAAGAGCTATGCTTGGAGTATCACGCTTCACTCAAATGAGAGAAGGAATCTGGAGTTCCAACTTTCGTCAAAGATCAGGGATGCTGCCTCATTTGCCAAGGTGTCGAAAACCAGATGGGCTGGACACGTAATGCAATTACAACCACTGGACTAGAGCCATTACCAACTGGATACCACAGAATGTCAAAAGAACACCTGGCTGCCCACCGACTAGATGGTCAGACATCTTTATGAAGACACTGAACAAATGGTTTGATGCTCTTTGTGTTCCTGGAGTGTACAAACGCCATTGGGCTACATTAGCATGCAACAGGATCAAGTGGAGACGTTACTGGCACCCGCTCGAGCAAATCAACAAACAATGGGATGACAAGTGATCACAAGTGATTTCCTAAATGTTCTAACTTGATTGCTTGTAACTTTAGAAAAATGCTATGTCTGTACAAATACTTAAATCAGATTTTGAGTGGAATGGGAAGTAAGCCACACCAAGTGGTACTCGGTGCTTATTCCTGGCCCTGTGTTCAGGGTTAACTCTTGGCAGTGCCCACGGAAGCTCATGTGTTGCCAAGTATTGAACCAGGATTGACTGCGTACATTCCAAGCATCTCTAACTCCTGCAGTATAATTCTTAACTCCCACCCTGAAATACACTTTAAAATATATAAACATTGCACTTTGTTTAGAAGTAAATATATTGAACAAATATTCTAGAGTAAATGTTAAAAAATATATTTTATGATATACTATTCAACATTTAATTTAAAATCAATAAGTTAGCTATTCAAAATTCTTATAGACCATGGATAGTACTAAAGACAAAGAAATACCAGGACATGTTTAATAAGAATGCAATTTAACATAGTACTTTCATACCATTGTTAATCAGATTGACAAAGTTAAAAAAATGATGAGAAAACAGGAAATTTGTGCTTTTGAGAAGTATCAGCAAACCAGAAATAAGCGCTGAGCACACCAGTTGAGATTCAAAAACAAAAAAAATTGATTAAAAAGAAATATCAGTGGATATAATTTTTTAGGTAACAAACTGAAATTATAGATTTGAACCTTTAAGTTTTGAAGATCCATTTCATCAAGAACTTTAGTAACAAATAATCGGTATGCCAAATAGTTGGACAGTAAATATGTACACCTCCAGTTGCTTATATACAACAAAATAAATAGTTGTTTTAATTCTCTGTATATATTAAAGGAAAAATCTAATATTGAAAGACACAAAAACTGTGTTACTGTTTCTTAAAGAAATTTTAAATTCTAGTATTTTAAGTCCTAGCATTAATACACAGCAGAACTTCTATTGACCCTGTGCTTCCATTCATCTTCCCTAAATCCAACTCATAAAAGTATGGAAGCTGCTGCCAATATTTCTGACACTTCATTAAGACTCTCCAAAACTCCTTACCAAATTGACCTTGTTCATTTTCTCCCAAATGTATATTTTCTCTATCTTCCAACCTATTTTTTCTTGCATATTTCTTTCTCAGATGAATTAAAACTGCATCTTTTACTTACAGAGTTCTCTATTTCATCCCTTTTTCCATGGCTAAAACAACAACAAACACTTGAAATCTGCTTGAACAATAAAGCAGCCCTCTTCCTTAGAAGACAGAAGTGAAAGTTTCAGAAGATATGCAAATGGCCATATGTGTGTATGGATGTGTATATGTACATGTTCATATATGTACATATGCATATACATACATGTCCATAAATGTATATATGCGTACCTATGCATATACCATATATGTTTAAGTGTATATGCACATGTACATGCAGGTGTATGTACATATATGAACATATACATATATGTACATACATTTACATTTTTTTGTGTATATATATTTATTTATATACACATCAGAATAAGTAGAACCAGTTCAGGCTCATGTAAACTATGTAAAAAGGCCCTCCCATTGATCGTCGATTTGCTCGAGCAGGCCCAGTAACGTCTCCATTGGAGATTTTGTTGTTACTGTGTCTGGCATATCGAATACTCTCGGTAGCTTGCCGGGCTCTCCGAGAGGGGCGGAGGAATCGAACTCAGGTCAGCCATGTTGGCCGCTGGCGTTCGCCTTACAAGCGGCCAATATGGCCGACCCGAGTTCGATTCCTCTGCCCCTCTCGGAGAGCCTGGCAAGCTACCGAGAGTATTCGATGTGCCAGACACAGTAACAACAAAGTCTCCAATGGAGACGTTACTGGGCCCGCTCGAGTAAACTATGTAATCACTTTGAAATTGAAGAAACTACAATTCACATGATGTTTGCTTCCAGGTTGAGATTCTTAATTTTTTAAAAATAGATGTCCCGTGTTTTCATTTTCACAGGTAACTGCAAATTATTCCTCCAATAGCAATAATGGGTTATTATGAGTTTCCATTATCATTTAAATCTCTTCTGTTAGTATTTTCCTTATGTCATTAAGTGTTCTTATGTCATTATTTCCTACTAGCATTATTTTCTTTGCAATGTTCCGAAGTAAAGTTATGATTTTTCTTTCTATTACATCCCACCTACCACAGACGGTAAGATGGATAGGTATCACTTGAACCTATTTGAAGCTTATATCTTCAGACTAAATCTCTAGTATCATGTTCTGACTATCAGACAGTGGCCCTGTCATTCCCTCAATTTTACTATTTACTCATTTTTCTTTCCAGTCTCTGTTTATTGTATCTTTCTTGGTGACTTCAGAATCTACATGGATAAACTGTTTGTAGTTCAGCTACTCCCCTTCCTCATCTCCAGTCACCTTTTCTCCACTCCTTCCCAATCAGTGACATTAAGATTGTATCAACAGTAACTCACCATACAGAAAATGTTAAAATAAATTGCTCTTTCCCATGGCTGTCACCATCTACTGTTCTGTTAGCTTACATATGTAAGTACTCATTTTGTAGAAATTTTTCAACTGCAATGATTATTTAAACCATAAATCCATCTTTTAAATTCTTTTCTATCTACTTCGGTTTTCTGTTCCTTCTTTATCTAGATTTTTCTTCAAATTCCAAAATAAAAGTCACTGTCACTGTCACTGTCCTCCCGTTGTTCATCAATTTGCTCGAGTGGGCCCAGTAACGTCTCCATTGTGACACTTGTAACTGTATTTGGCATATCGAATACGTCACAGGGAGCTTGCCAGGTTTTCCTGTGCGGGCCCATCTAAAAAATATTTTTTTTGGGGGAGGGCCGTGAATGATTGTGCTCAAGGATTACGGCTGTCAGACTCAGGGGACCCTATGGAGTACTGGGGATCCAACCAGGTTGATTGCAAGCAAGGCAAGTGCCCTACTCACTATACTATTACTTTAGCCAATAATTTTTTTTATTTCTTTCTCTCATTTTCACTTCTTTGATATCTCTCCCTGGAAAAAACAAAACAAAACTTGAAACCATTTTTATCCATTATTCATTCCTGCATCTGAGAAGCTGAATTGAATTGTGCAAATAACCAACTAGAGAGAAAAAAATCACTTTAAATTTATGCCAAGATTTTATATAGCTACTCAACACTCATCCTGTTTTCGTAGGGTCCAGGTCTCTGAGGCATATGTTAATGCAGGAAGAACAGTGGGATCAAAGAGATGTGCTCGTAGCTGGCGGCTCTTTGTCCTTTTAGTTATTTCTTCAACGTTCTTGAAGGCATTCCAAGTTGCTCTCTTCCTCCTGCGCAACTCAGGTGCCAGGTCATTCATCATGTTGATTTCTCGACCTAGGTATATATAACTGTTGCATTCAGAGATGGTGGTTCTGTTGAGAGCGAATGGAGCGTCAGGAACAAGGCTGTTTCTCATAAACATCGTCTTCGTAAGATTCAGCTGTAGTCCGACCTTTCCACATTCACGTCAAAGTCGTTCAGCATTTGTGCCGCTTGGCTGATGTTTGGTGTTATTAGAACGATGTCATCAGCAAAGTGGAGGTGGTGTAGTTGCCGACCATCTATCTTCACTCCCATGCTTTCCCATTCCAGTCGTCGCATGATGTTCTCGAGGGTGGCACTGAAGAGTTTTGGTGAAATGGTATCACCCTGCTGAACCCCTTGAGAACGCTATTCGGGTCTCTCAAAGAGGAATCGAAAGAGCTATGCTTGGAATATCACGATTCATTCAAATGAGAGATAGAATCCGGAGTTCTGATCTTCGTCAATGCTCAAGAATCAGGGACGCTGTCTCATTTGCCAAGACATCAAAAATCAGTTGGGCTGGACACGTAATGAGGTTTACAGACAACCGGTGGACTAGAGCCATTACTGATTGGATTCCACGGGACATCTAAAGACCACGTAGACTCCCACCTACAAGATGGTCAGACTTCTTCGTCAAGACCCTGAATGATCGGTTTGAGGCTCTGCATGTTCCTAGAACGAACAGATACCATTGGGCTACACTAGCACGCAACCGGGATGAATGGAGACGTTACTGGCACCCGCTGGAGTAAATCGATGAATAACGGGGATTAAGTGATTAAGCGATTAAGTGACTCAACACTGCCTGGCTAGCCTACTGCACACCCATAGAAGTTTCACTTCTTAATCTCATAAGTGATTCTTCTATAATCTTTATTATATCTTTATGCTATTGGCTACATTTCTCTTCTTTACTACAAAGCTGCAGAAATGATATTCAAAAATTCACTAAATGATATTCAAAAATTCACTAACTTTATTTCCTCTCATGTAATTCTCAACATATGCACCATTGTTATCTTTCTATACTAAAGTCACTATTAATCATGATTTTAAAAGTATTACATATTTTTCTTTGTTGTTGTTGTTGTTTGGATCTTGTACCAGATCCAGTAGTGCTTCAGGGTTACATTCATGTGATGCTCAAGGATCACTTACAGGGGCCATGTATGTTCAAGGAACAAGGCTTCCTGCATGCCAAGCATGTGCTCCAGACCCTTTGTTACCTCCCCAAATCCAAATCAACTCTCTAATTCTCTTCATATTACACCAACATTCATTAGTAGACATTCTTTCTTGCAACAATCTTTCCCCTTAATTTCCATATATTGACACTTTCCTGTTTTCTTTCTCCATGACTATCCCTCTTAAAATTCTCTTTCCTCTAATTTCCCTTCCTGAAACCCAATTCTTATGTTGGGTTTATTGGTTTCTCTTTTCTAATACCATTATGTAAATCTCATCTACATAGACTGAACAATTTGAACAAATTCCTCAGTTTTCCAAAGACAAGATAGGTAATATTGATCCCACTTATATTCAAAATCTTTGTCTCTTAATGGAACAGAGCATTGGGAGCTTGATTGCTTGTGGCTCACCCAGGTTTGATTCCTAGCATCCTACATGGTTCCCTGAGCACCATTAGGAATAATTCCTGAGTGTAGATCTAGGAGTAACCCTTAAGCATTGGTAGGTGTAGCCCCCAAACAAACAAAAGCCCTGTCTCAGGGAGAAGGTAAGGAATTCTCTGTCAATAGTAGGATGTATATTAGAACTCAAGATTGGCTGGTTTTAAAGCATACACTCTTTCCAACACACTGCACTACTTAGTACTGTAGCACTGTAGTACTGTCCTCCCATTGTTCATTGATTTGCTCAAGTGGGCACCAGTAACATCTACATTGTGAGACTTGTTACTGTTTTTGGCATATCAAATATGCCACAAGGAGCTTGCCAGGTTCTGCCATGTGGGTGGGATATTCTTGGTAACTTTCCAGGCTCTCCAAGAGGGATGGAGGAATTGAACACAGGTCGGCTCCATGCAAGGCAAATGCCCTACGTGCTGTGCTGTCTATAGTAAAATAGAAATGACTTTTAAATTAGCCTCATTTGTTCCCTTTTATTAATGCACATATAGTAAAGGGCTGACAATTTTTAGAGAAGTCTTTGAAATTAACAGATTAAAGCAAATGCCTTTGAGTCTTCTCAGCTATAAAGTAATTTCCACAAATTTTTGCCCCGTATTTCCCCACAGTCCCCAAACTGCTTAGTCTGAAAATATGGTGCCTTTAGTTTGAATTTGGAAGATGAATAGATTGGCAGCAGAGTTGGTGAGGTATGTTTGGCATGATCTGTACATGCTCGCAGAACATTTTTTCTCCCTTCCAATTTGTTATATTGAGATGCTTAGGAATAATCATCAGTCTTAATTGACTGGATTTTGTCCAAGCCAAGATATTTGGACCTCTCTGAATCTCTTAAGATGGACTCACAACCAAATTCTATTAACTGCTGAGGACCACCCAGGAGCAACTCCTAAAGAGTATCTAGACATATCAAATTTCTCAAGGTTCCAAGCTTACTAGGTCACCCAGGACCACACAGACTTAGGACAGAAGATATAATAGAGTTTTGGTTTGGATTCAACTCCCAAGGAATATGTGTCATCTCTGGCATTAAGAAATCTAGTCAAGAAGGATAAACCCATTTGTGAAAATATCTTAGATACAGTATAATTATTCTATCATTTGACTTGAATAACATGTATGAACTTCAGTTGTCCTCCTCTGAGAATGAGTCTATAAATCCAAAACTAAAGTTTCCAAGACCATTACAAGTTTTCAATTCAATAGAAGATACCTAATATTTTGAAGCAAATTTTTAGTATTGGTTCCTCTCAAATATCTTTGCTACTTGGTAAGTTCAAAATGTTTTAGTCAGGATCTAACATATATAATGAATAATTAACTACACAACAAATTTTTTAAATTAAATGATTACATGTACAAAAGATAGCAATCAGTGTTTGTCATTTTTCCATTTGCTTCCTTGAGGAGCCCGGCAAGCTACCGAGAGTACTTGATATGCCAGACACAGTAACAACAAAGTCTCCAATGGAGACGTTACTGGGCCCGCTCGAGCAAATCCACGATCAACGGGAGGGCCTTTCCTTGAAGTTTGGGAACAAAAGTATCAGAAATACCTATGACTGAAAAATTATGTTAAATTAAGTCCTGTGAACTAATGCCAATAGAACACAATTTGACACATTATAGATACATATGCATAATCTGAGAAGTTATACTAGTTTAGTTTATAAATTGTTTTCACAGATGATGAATGAGCATACTGAACCATTCTCTAGTTGTGATTTTTTTTGACTTCCTGAGTATGTATTACCATTGCCATATTTCAAGCCTATCTATTAAATCTATTATCTCCAATATGATACTATTGTTTAAAAGAACTTTTTTCTCATGTAAAAAGATACTAGTTTAGTTACACAGAAAGTCACCTTTATTTTTTATTTATTTATTTATTTATTTATTTTTTATTGAATCACTGTGAGAAGTTACAAAGCTTTCAGGTTTAAGTCTCAGTCATGCAATGATCATACACCTTTCCCTTCACCAGTATTCATTTTTAACCACCAAGAACCCCAATATAACCCCCTCCCATTCCTCCCAATGCCTGTGAGGAAGATGAATTCTACTCAACTCTCTATCTACTTTGATTGCGTTCATTATTTTGACAAAAGATGCACCATTATTGTTTAGAGTTTACACCCAACAATCAGAACTGCTGAAAAGGCATTGTGAAATAATTTGTTTTCTACAGCTGGTTATGAAAACCATATGATGTCGTGTGGCCGCTATTGCAGCTGCGTGATTTTGGATTTCTGATATTTTACTTACTAAGTCTGGAGGGATTTCTGCCAAGAGTCAGATAATTTCGAGATTGGTTTCTGTGGCCCTGGAGTCATGGCCGTGCCAGAGAGCTGCTCATGGGGAGCAACTCATGACCTCGGTAGGGCGTGAAGGACGAGCGTTAACGCTCCCCTTCCCATTGGGTTGCAGTTGCCCCATCACTGCCAGCTCATACCTGGCTTTTCAAAAAGCTCCGAGGCGACCGCCATCTTGCTGCCCGGGGGAAATAGTCGGAAGGGAGCAACACCCCTTCCCTCCCAGGAAGGCATGGTACCATGGATTAACGCATAATCCACTCACTTTTCTGCTACAAGCTGCTGGGCTCTGCATTAAGTCCTTGTGCCTCTGGAGCCATGGCCGTGTCAGAGAGCCGCTCGTGGAGGGCAACTCGTGACCTCAGAAAGTCACCTTTAAATCTAAAATAAGTATAGCCATACCTCTGAAAAACTCAGGATGTTGCTTTTCCTTAAACCATTCATCAACCCAATGACTGAACATATTAAAAAAAAAATTCTACTTATGATATCCCACTTTCTTCCAAACCAAGAACAAAAGATTTCATCACCATGTGATATATTGAAATTTCACCTACAATAGATAAATTGATACCCAAGCAATAGTTACAGTGTAAAAGAGAGAAAATTTAGGTGAAATTATTTGTCTATATCTTGAATAAGAGGAGGGGTTAACCCAGAAATTATTCGTCAACCACCATGTGGAATCATTTATACCAGATGGAACCATCAATTAAATTGTAAAGCATTACCCTTATATGTTATAGATTATAGGAAAAATGATACAAATGAGACAGAGGAAGCTGCAAGAGTGAACCTGGTTAATCCAATCACCCAAGACCCCTCAATTCTATTATGGTAGGTTGTCTTTCATCACCTCCTTGATTTTCACCTACAACTGCACCACAATAGCAGCATCCAATTACATATACACACCACTGGTTAGCAGACAGACTAAGAAATGACTTCAATTTAGTCATTTATGTGTCAGCAAGCAGGAGCCCTATTTCGCTCATTGCCAGAAAATTTACTTCTGCAGCACTGGAGTGATGACCAGACATTTACAAGTCTTTTTTTTTTTTTTTTGGCTGACAATTTTGTTTTTAAACCCTTAACAGAGCATCTGTAACTACTGTTTTATTGAACTAATTTCAAATGCAGTCGTGTTTCCAATAATCTATGACAGTTTTAAAAGTTTTGAAGAGACCAGAATTTGGAGACGACAGTAGAGCAGATGTGTTTCATTGGGATTTGTTAACATCTCACTAAACTATGTTATAGAGCTATTTCAAGAGGTAAACATTAGGTCAAGCAACAATTCCTACTCTTCAAATATACATAATCCTGTGTTAAGTGAAAGAGAACATGCAAGCAATTCAGTGTACCTCTACCACAGATAAATATATAAGGGAATAATTTTAAGTCTTGAAATTGATATAATTGTTATAAAAGATGATTGATTTTCAATAAATGTACCAATTTATTAAAATAATGCATAACTATTAAACACCTATTATATGGAAGTTACTTCTTATCTGTACTCATGCAACTCTACATGACAAAGGTGCTTAAGTTTAAGCAACTTCCATTCTGGGTGAAGAAGACGGTATAAACTAAAGCACTGATAATAAGAAAAAGATAACAAAGCTTATATGAGATGATTAGCACAATGGAAATAAAAACTGTTGAAGCAGTGTAAGGAAGCTCTTACGCACAAGACATGGGAAGGGTGTGAGATCACAGAATTGAGGTAGTTATTTAAGAAGGGCATATTAAACCAAACACAAAAGATGATTTCTTAAAATATTATTTCCAATAATAGAATGTCAAATCGGAAAGTCTAAAAATGAATTCTATATATTACACAACACTTTTATAAAGAGTTGAAAACCAATCATTAAAGATAGCAAAAATGATGATAAAATAAACACTCTCCTCAAATATTTCTTACTTTGCTTCTTCCAACTGTTTCTTTTCCATAAGACTCTCCACTGCTTTTGCTTTTTATTTTTCCCTTAAAAGTCATATGATTCCTGTATATATGTATATATATGCATTGAAACAAATGATGTGACTAGCTAGAAGTATTTTCAATAGTGCAGCAACATTTCCCCAGGAAACCATTTACTTTATCACTGTTATAAACACAATCTTTTCTAATAATATAATCATCAAACTCTTAGTAAATTCTATGTCTGATTAAGGGATTAAAATTTTGTTCCAAAAACACTTATCAAAAAGTGAAAGGCTGCAAGTCAAAGAGTCCACTAGTTTTAAAGGGAAATTATAAAATCTATGACTCAACTCAAACCATTTAAATAATTTGACTAAATACATATATATATATACATCTATATAAAATGAACAATGTAAACAAGTTTATATAAATAATAAGCAACAGTATAAAAGCAAAATAGGCTTCAAATCAAATTGTAATGAAGTTGAATTTTATTCACCAATGAATAAGAAGATTAGATAATGAGTGAGAGTTGGTGCTTTTCCTCAAATGTGCATTTGTTACTAAACTTGGATCAAGTGTTTATATTTGTTTCCAAGGTCTGCCATGGAAAATCAGAGTTGAATGAAAAGAACAGGAATTTATTTCTTAATTTTGAAAGTTAAAATCAAGTCAAATTCAAAAGTATTGGCAAGATGCCTGGAGATACAGAGAGAAAACCTGTTCTCTGCCACTCTCCAAGGTTCTGGCAATCCTATGCATTCCCTAGCTTACGAATGCATCACGCCAATCTTGGTCTTCTTGTCTACATGGTATCCTGCCTTGATTATCATATCTTCACATATAGTCATACTTATATGTATCATGCACTCACATATACATATTATTATATGTATTATTCACATATACATATTAATATTACATATCATAGATATGCGACTTTTGTAATTGCATATTCACATCATTGAATGTCATTAAACAGATAACTTGTAATCACCTACCTCTATACTTTAGTTTTTGACAAAAATAAAGCTAAATTATTTTTAAATCACTTTAATCGGTAGTCTGAGACTGGTAGCCAACTATGACTTTTAGCTGATATGATAACCTATCCATACAGAGGCTGTGTTTCCAAGTCATACTATCGGTCTCCAAGGTTCTGATACCTGAATTTAAACTTGTCACACTACAATGCATGTTAATACATAGTGCTAATTTTTGTCACTAAAACTAATGACCATGAGACCATGGCTTCAAATAAAAACACACACACACATACACACGCACACACAAACAAACACACACGGAAACTGTTTCTACAACTTCATAAATGAAGGAAATAATTCTCTTCCCTTTCCCCCAGGAAACTCTCTGACTCATTTTAGAATCATTTACTCAGAAAAGATAAGCAGTTTTAACTACTACAAAATGGTAAAACTGTCTTATGTGATATAAGTTTGTAATAATTCTAATTTTTTTTAGGTGGCTAGAATATACAAATATATATATATTCGTGTATATATATATACAAATATATATATATATATATATACACTTGCCGACATACCAAATTCCACAGGATGAATATGTCGTTCCCAACGTTCTCCCTTCCGAAATCCGACACGCCATTTTGTCGGTAAAGAAACAAACAGCACCCGGCCCAGACAAGGTCAGCCCTGAACACCTGAAGAACCTGCCATCAGTACGCATCAATACACTGGCTCGGCTCTTCACTTGCTACCTGTTTGAATACAAGGTTCCGTCCCAATGGAAAACCAGCAGGACAGTACTACTGTTCAAGAAGGGAGACATCCATGACATTGGCAACTATCGCCGATCTGCCTATTGTCTGTCATCTACAAGTTGTTCACTCGAGTCATCCTAAATAGGATTGGCAGAACACTACATGAAGGACAACCATGCGAGCAAGCCGGGTTCCGCAAAGGATTCAGCACCATCGACCATATCCACACAATAACCAAACTCATTGAGGTTTCTCGGGAGTTCAAGATGCCGCTCTGTTTAACGTTCATTGATTTAAAGAAGGCCTTTGATTCTGTTGAGACAGAAGTGGTCATTGAAGCCCCAGCCAATCAGGGCATTCAAGCCCAATACATCAAGATCCTCCGTGAGCTGTATTGCAGATTCACTACCAGGATCTCACCATTCTACAAAGAAGTGATCGTTGATGTCAAGAGAGGGGTTCGGCATGGTGATACCATTTCACCGAAACTCTTCAGTGCCACCCTCGAGAACATCATGCGATGACTGGAATGGGAAGGAATGGGAATGAAGATAGATGGTCGGCAATTACACCACCTCCGCTTTGCTGATGACATTTTTTAATAACACCAAACATCAGTCAAGCGGCACAAATGCTGGCCGACTTTGACCGTGAGTGTGGAAAGGTAGGACTACAGCTGAATCTTACGAAGACAATGTTTATGAGAAACAGCCTCGTTCCTGATGCACCATTCACTCTCAACAGAACGATCATCTCCGAATGCAACAGCTACATGTACCTAGGTCGAGAAGTCAACATGACAAATGACCTGGCACCCGATCTGCGCAGGAGGAAGAGAGCGGCTTAGAACGCCTTCAAGAACGTCGAAGAAATAGCTAAGAGGACGAAGAACCTCCGGCTCCGAGCATATCTCTTTGATTCCACTGTTCTTCCTGCATTAATATATGCCTCAGAGACCTGGGCCCTATGCAAACAGGATGCGAACGTTATTCAGGTCTCCCAAAGAAGAATAGAAATAGCTATGCTTGGAATATCACGTTTCACTCAAATGAGAGAAAAAATCCAGAGTTCCGACATCTGTCGACGATCAAGGATCAGGGACGCTGTCTCATTTGCCAAGGTGTCAGAAATCAGATGGGCTGGTCACGTAATGAGATTTAACCACTGGACTAGAGCTGTTACTGACTGGATTTCACGGAATGTCAACAGACCGCGTGGCCACCCACCTACCAGATGGTCAGACTTCTTCGTCAAGATCATGAACGATCGGTTTGAGGCTCTTCAGGTTCCCAGAGCGAACAGATGCCATTGGGCTACACTAGCACGGGACAGGGACAAATGGAGACGTTACTGGCACCCGCTCGAGCAAATCAACGACTGACGGGAAGTTAAGTGATTGATTAAGAATATACAAAGGCTGGAAATGGTCACTGATTCACTATATTATGTCCAAATAGCATAAGAGTTAAAAAATGTAAATAACAACAAGGATACCTTAAGGGATTCTTAATTATTTTATTACACATCCATTTTCTTAAAACCATGAGAAGATCTTTTAGAATATATGTAACTTTTTTGTTGCTGTGATTTGTTTTTTTCCAGATCCAAACACTATTCAAAGCATGTGATTTGCCTCTGTGCTATCTCCCCTGGAAAACCCTTCAAAAGATACACTTTAGAAACTTTTTCAGAGATGTAAAAGGTAGGTTTGTTTCATTTTAAATAGTACCAGTTCAGGGAGAGAGAGACAGAGAGAGAGAGAGAGAGAGAGAGAGAGAGAGAGAGAGAGAAGGAAAGGTCCTGACATAGAGACAGGCAGGGGGTGGGGGTGGGGGGATGGGAGAGAATCTGGGGACACTGTTCCTGGGAAAAGTACACTGGTGGAGGGATGGATGTTGGAATACTATATGACTGAAATCCAATCATGAACAGTTTTGTAGGGGTCTATCTCATAATTCAATTAAGAAGTTTAAATAAATAAATAGTAGCACTGTCACACTGTCCTCCCATTGTTCATTGATTTGCTTGAGCGGGCACCAGTAACGTCTCACAATGAATTGTGAGACTTGTTACTGTTTTTGGCATATCAAATACGGCACGGGTAGCTTGCAAGGCTTTGCCTTGCAGGCAAGATACTCTCAGTGGGCTCTCCAAGAGGGGCAGAGGAATCAAACCTGGGTCTGCCGCATGCAAGGCAAACGCTGTACCCCCTGTGGTATAGATGGGTAGGTTTACAACCTCAATAATCAATCCCTGAAACCTTTGCTAAGTGTACTACAGCTTAAACATGACATTTTCTACAGAGAGGTAGCATCAAATTCCAGTTTTCAGGTTTCTTTTCCAAAAGAATTCCCCATCACCACCATACTAAGACACAGTCACTTCAGAGACAGCTTTACTATCTTACTTTTAACTAACAAATCATGAACCATAGCACTGTAGCACTGTCCTCCTGCTGTTCATCGATTTGCTTGAGCAGGCCCAGTAACATCTCCGTTGTTAGACTTGTTGTTACTGTGTTTGGCATATCGAATACAATATGGGTAGCTTGCCAGGCTTCTCGTAGGCAAGATACTCTTGGTAGCTTGCCGGGCTCTCCGAGAGGGGCAGAGAAATTGAACTCGGGTTGATCATGTTGGCCACATGCAAGGCAAATGCCCTACCTGCTGTGCTATCTCTCCGGCAGTGCGTCAGTCTCACAAACCATAGAAGTTCACACAATCCAGACCCTGTACTAGTCTGAGTCTCATCTGGGGTGACCTGGAGGGGGCATGTGTTCCCACCACCCATAAAAACAGAGCCCTGGTAGCTGAAAACCTCCAGAACTCAATCACTGTCATGCTCATGACTGATATCCAGAGGCTCTGGACAAGCTTCATCCATGGGTAGGATTGAATCTGCTGAAAACGCAGGTATGAAGATTTTGTGACTGAAATCACCAGGCTCTCATGGAATCAAGGATGGGAGTTCTCCCCCCATCTCCCAGTTTTTCTGGGAGCCTGACAGTCATGCCCACAAACTGCCTCTGGTCTCATATAAGCTCATTAATAGCCATGATCTAGAGACTCACAAATAAATCTCAGAAGAGAGCAACAAGCTGCAGAGATGCCTGGGGATACAAAAGTTACCATCCAGTAAAAAGTTTAACTCCACCTGCATCACCCTATTTAAGATTTTAGAATTCCTGGAACTCATGGCAACATTTGCAGCTGCAGGACATCTCATACTCTATGCCAATGATGTACAAAGTGTAGTGCACCACCTTTGATGCAGTGTAAGCAAAGCAACTGATCTCGATCAAGAAAAAAAAATGAGCACAAAAGTCTCAACCAGTAACAACATGTTAGTAATCTCTTATATAAAAGCTTAATGACTCCAGGAAGAGATACAACAATCTTCACACACTTTCCTCTAAGGAAACTGTTTTGAATGATTTTTAGTGGGTTATTCATAACAAGCAATGCACAATAAAATATTAGGATCTGCTTTGAGGGCAGGCTTGGATGGTGGCGGGAAAATTTGAGGTAACGGTGGTGAGAAATTGTAATGGTGGTTTGGTCTTGGAATATTGAATGTAATTAATTATTGTGAACAACTTTATAAAAATTAAATTTAAGTTAAAAAAATGAGTTCCTTTTCAGATTCCTTCAATATGCTAGTAGGGTTCACAGAACACAAAGAAATATTTTATTTAATAAGATTATGAGTTTCCTATTTAATAAGATTATGAAGGCTGAAGCAATAACATAGTGGCTAGGGTTTTCACCTTGCACGCAGCTGACCTGGGTTCTATTTCTCCATCCCTCTCAGAGAGCCCGGTAAGCTACCGAGAGAATCCCACCTGCATGGCAGAGCCTGGCAAGCTCCCCGTGGAGTAGCCAATATACCAAAAACAGTAACAAAAAGTCTCACAATGGAGATGTTACTGGTGCCTGCTTGAGCAAATTGATGAACAACAGGAGGATAGTGGTACAGTGCAAGAGTTTCTTATAAAACACTGGAACAATGAGGAGCTATAAGCCAGGAACTATGTATGAAGATCAATGTGTATGTAAAATATATTTTGGTGACCAACTATATATTTTTCTTATAACACAATAGTGGATGTTTAAAGTTTCACATGTAAGAAAATTAATTGAACTTTGACTTTGCTTTTTATAATTTGTTTTTCTATTCAAAGAAAAATGGAATGAACTAGGGACATAGGGAGACAATAGATTTCTTTTAAACCATGACTATACTTGCCCCCCACAAGAGGCTTTCTGGCATGGCCGTGGCTCCAGAAGCACAAGGACTTAATGCAGAATCCAGCAGCTTGCAGAAGAAAAGTGAATGGACTATGGGTTAATCCATGCCACCATGCCTGCCCGGAGGGAAAAGGGTGTTTGTCCCTTGCGCCTTTTTCCCTCTAGAAAGAAAGATGGCAGCCGCTTGGGAGTTTTGTGGAAAGCCAGGTATGAGCTGGTTCTGATGGGGCTACTAAAACCTCATGGGAAGGGGGGCATTCCCGGCTCGTCCTTCACGCCCTACCGAGGTCACCAGTTGCCCCCCACGAGCAACTCTCCAGCACGGCCATGGCTCCAGAGCACAGAAAACAATCTTATAATTATCTGACTCTCAGCAGAAATACTTCCAGGGTCAATACATAAAATACCAGAAATCCAAAATCGTTTGATTCTTGTGACCAGCTGTAGAAAACAAATTTACAATGCCTTTTCAGCATGTCTGATTTGGGGGTATAAAGTCTAAATAATAATGGTGCATCTTTTGTCGAAACACTGAATCTAGTCAAAATAGATAGAGTGTTAGCTAGAATTCATCTGCCTCACAGGCATTGGGAGGGCTGGGAGGGAGAGGGTTTATTGGGGTTCTTTGTGGTGAAAAATAAGTATTGATAAAGGGAAATGTGTTTGATATTTTCATAACCGAGACTTAAACCTGAAAGCTTTGTAACTCTTCCCACAGTGATTCAATAAATAAACAAATTTTTAAAAAAAGAAAAGAAAAATAGGAAAACAATAAAATATGCATTGTTTGAATGTAAAAAAATAAATAAAATAAACCATGACTTACTAGTGCCTAAAAGTTAAAATTATATGATCTTTAACACTACAGTTAAACCACATTATTAATATGTCTATTTTTTAAAGAGAAGTCCACTATTAAGAGATTCCCCCTATGCTTCTGAGATAAAAATAAAAACTTTTCAGCAATTTTCCCTGAAATAATGTATTATTTTATTTAAAAGTCTTAGCTCAATTGAGTTGATTGAATTCCTTGGCATTGCTTCTTTGAGGCTGTCACATCTCCAAGTTAAAAAATAAAGTTGGTCCTGATGAACAAGTACTTGAGATGCTTCAGACAGCTAAATATTTCTTCCTGGCCACAACAAGACTCAGTAGCAGTATGCCAGTCAAGGGTACAGAAACATATTTTTAACTGATTTCCCTTCTAGAAATTTAGCCACTCGAAACTTTTAGTTAGGACTGGCCTTCATAGGCCAGTACGTAATTCTTCAATAATCTTAAACAATAAAAAGCTTTATTTATGAAATATACTAAATCTTAGACAAAGGAATAAAAATGATGTGATTGTAGCAATCTCATCTTTCTCTTCCCAGTTGTAGCTTTTCTGGTTAGAAATCGTGATTCACTACCCCTCCCCCTTTTCCCTGTTCAGTTACTATCCTCTCTCATTTTTTAAAATCCATACTTATCATCCCTTTAAATCCTATTTCTAAATGACAACATTCCTGAGATTTTTGACATGTACCTTGTTACAAAAATATGTCTCAAATATGCAGTATATCTTAGAATATAAGGAGATGAGATCCACCTTCATTATCTTATTTCTGATAGATTAGGTTTGGTGGGAAGAATCATAAATGAAGGGTCAGACACAAGGTTCAGAACAGCTACTTCTAACTTAGACAGCATTGCATATATACATATATATATACAAACTGACAGTTCATTTTCAACCCTCAAGTGTAGTTCTTCTTAATTCACTCTTGTGTATTTCACTTCTATATTTGATTTTAAAATAGGTACTTTTGTCCCATTATACCTCCCCCAAATAAAAAGGTGAAGTTTGCTCAGACAGAATTTTCCCCTCATGAGACAAAGCTCCATATTGAGTTATTATTATTGGCAAAGGTTTAAGAAGCTACTAAGGTATAGAAAAAGTCCATTTGAAGTAAGCAATGTATATTCTATTACTCTTGACAATTAGATCATTTACCAAAAGTATAATATTCAATGTCATTCAGTGAAAATCTCACACAAGGCCATTCTTAAAAGCTGAACAACTGAAAAATGTTTCCAGAGGTATCCTTTGCCTGAATTATGTGCTGCCCAAGGGAATTTTATAAAACCAGGTACAGGATGTCATAACAGTCTCTACTTGGATCAGAAGGCTTTTGTTGCTAGATTTACAGTACATTTGGCTTGTATTTGTTCCTCTATCTCATCAGTTATTTCTAAGGAGGCCTATATTGCCACAGTCTTGGAAAATGTACTACAGGATTAGTAAAGGATGAAGATTTGTGGCAAAAATCCAGTTTTTCCCCTCTGTTCTTCCCATTCCTACTAAATTTTAGCTCCATCTGTAGCTATAGGAATCAGCTTAGCACAAGTACAAAAATAAGATTGAGTAAGCACGCTCAGAGCCCTATGAAATAAAAGCAAACTTTAAGTAAGAATGCAAAATTATTGTAAGCATAAAAACATATATAATCATATTTTTCTTGATCAGTCCTCTGTTTCTCTTACCCCTCTTGGTAGAAAAACAATATTCTGAATTTATACTTTTAAAATACTGTTAAGGCTTCTTTTACTCTAAGAACTAACTTGTCAAATCAATTCCATAAGTAATTACTGAGGTATTCTTATAAATACCATAAAAATTAATTTTCAAAAGCACTGAGAAAGACAATCCACAGTAATGACAAACCCATTACCAAATATTGTCCTAGGATTACAAGTCAGATTTCCAAAATGACAGGGGGTGAAGTGAACGTGGGGACAAAAATGAGAACCATACCAGAGTTGACTTTGTAACAGTGGTGGAGGATTGTGGCCACATTGATTGTGGTGGGGTGCAGTAACTTTGTAGGACAATATCGTATATTTTTACACTACCGCAATCACTTAATCCAAATGATAATAAAATATATTTCAATGATACAAACTAGATAATTATAATCATAATTCCATGAAATGTAAAGTGCAATGGAAAAATGTAAAAGTGAAAACAAAAGTAAGTGCTATAACTGTTTAACTATAGAATTCCATAAGATATTTTGAACAAAATATTCCCAAGGGCTAAGATGAAATACAATCCACAGTATAGTGTGGTTAAATCAGCTCAAACTTTCTCTTGCTCTAACCTATGTAGGACAGGAATAAAACCAATACATACTTTATGTTGCTAGAGTGTTTTATAAGAGAACTCTAAATTCCTTGCGTCATACCTTAAATTTGGTACACTAAAGAGTACAATTCCATGAGAAGAGGAAGTTACTTAAAATTCATTAAAATAATAGAATGGGCAGCTATACTAATATTCAGTTATAATGAAAGCAATAAAATATATTGTTTTATAAAGTGGTTAGTGTCTTAGTGTGTTTATACAATAGACACACATTTAGAAATTGCTCACCTAAATTCACTGCTGACAAGCTATGCATACTAGTCTTACCACTGATTCTAAATCTCAAAAAGTTACAATGAAATGAAACACATTACAAATTACTTCCCATAACTCAGCAGATATGCATAGTGTTTCTATGAGAAATAAACAAGAAACCTTTGGCAAGTTTCCATGGTGATTTTACAATATCAGTCTAGGGAAAGAATTTCTTGTGGTCAACTCTTGAAACCTCTACTGCAAAAGGCAGCTTTGAGTTGCTGACTTTGAAAAACAACATCAAACTGAATACTTTAGGAACATTCATTTCTGATATAAGACTTGACTTCTATCAGCTGGTTTAGAAAAATTTTCCACAGGAACTTAATTTCAGTCATTAAGATAGTAAACAAATAGGATAGATGATAACAGACATTCAAAACCTAGCCAGCTGAAATTTCAAGGATTTCTCTAATTTAAAATATCTTTGTATTTCAACAGAGTCAAAGACTAGTGACTTTTGGTCTTGACTAAGATGAGTTTCTGTGGTACTAATTTCATACGGGAATGTGTCATAAAAGGCTTCTCTTTCTTTTATTTCTAATGCCATAGGTGTACACTTGATCACTGAAACAAATTTAACTATCAGAGATTCATAACCTCAGTAGGAATGATAATCTTCAAACCTAAAAAAACTGAACATAAATTTCACAAACTTGGTTTCACCTCAATCTAAAATTAAGACTTCTAATTTTCCAAAGTAAATCATTTCTAATTTCTCAATATACTCTTATTTCCTAAAGGGCTACCAATTTTGTCAGCTCATATATTTACAACTGTATCCAAGTTCTTTCCAGAGCAAAGGGACTTACATGTCCCTCCCCCTCAAAAGGCCTTTTTTAAAATTTTTTTTGAAATATTCACAGTTCCCAAGAGAGTGGCTGTCAACTAGCCAGAAAACATGACTTTGAGAGCCAAACCACAAAGAAACAGTCTTATCTATTGTATATTTATTTCACTATTTGGCATATCCTGAACATAATCCAAATTTCCCTTTCTTTGTGAAATATTAATATATATGTGAGGACCAAAGGCCAAAAATTTCTTCCATATTAATGCTTTTAAGAGCATAACAAAATTAAAACTTTTATAGTATGTCAAGGTATTTTAATGTATATTTAAATGTATTCATATAATTAGCCTCAAATAATACTTAAAATATGGCTATATTTGAAAAAGAATATTCTTTTCTTCATATTTCAAAGGAAAATATTTTAGTTCCTAAATTAAGTAGTCTCATTTCTTTGAGTGCTATAATGTGGCATAAGACCTAGAGTATGTGTTCAAAATGTTTCTGGATTTTTTTCAAAGAACAAATTAAGAATAGAATTGGATTAAAATATTTAATTACATGATCATAATGTTAACTATAATATTCAGACTTTCAGATATTCAGGCAGAATGTAAAATAACTTTTACTAATTCACTTAAAATTGGTTTTTAAAGGAATAATGTTTTTCTTTCCTAATTTTCATGACAGCATTGTGATTTATTAATAATATTACTGAAGTTTTGCAAGTATTCAACATCTCAACACCACACGTACCACCCAGTGTGTTAACTTCCCTCCTCCAATGTCGCAAGATCCTTTCCCATTTCACACTCCTTCAGAAACTCAGTTCTGCAGACCAACTGTCAGCTCAGGTTCTGTTGTCTTTTATCGTTTGTTATTCACTTATTATAATTTATTTGTATCCCACAAATAAAAGAACAAACTCTGTATCTGTAACTATCCTTACAAACAACTTAACTCAGCATGATACTCTTCAGTTTCATCTATGTTCCAGTAAACTGCATGATTTCATCTTTTCCTTAAGTAAAATTTCCATTGTATATGTGCCGTTTATGTATCTGATGCATAATAATATTATATATAGATATATATATCACAATTTCTTTGTTCAGTCATCAGTTTTTGGACACTATGAGTGATTTTTTCTTCAGATTTTAACTATTGTGAGCAGTGCTTCAATGAATAAAGCAGTGCTTCACTGTCACTGTCACTCTCACTGTCACTGTCCTCCCATTGTTCATCGATTTGCTCAAGCGGGCCCAATAACATCTCCATTGAGACTTCTTGTTACTGTGTTTGACATATCAAATATGTCATGGGTAGCTTGACAGGTTTTGCTGTGCAGGCGAGATACTCTCGGTAGCTTGCTGGGCTCTCTAAGAGTGGCGGAGGAATAGAAACCGGGTCAGCAGAGTTCGTGGCATGCAAGGCAAATGCCCTACCTGCTGTGCTATCACTCCAGCCCTAGTCAAATCAATCTTTTAAATTTATTACAGAATTTTATTTTGAAAGCAATTTCTAAGTAATTGAAATTTGACATTTCATAATTTATAGCTAAGAACTTGTGAAAACACAAATGCTTTCCTTTATTGTGGCATTTCTTTAAGAGTTGCAGTAATAATCACAACAGAAATAAATAATTCACAATACAATATGAAAAGAAATAAAAAGAAAAGAGCATTACACTCTAGATAATATAACATCGAAGAACAGATGAAGACATCTATTTCTGGCAGTTCTTCTGGTTGGATGGCCTGACATAATTTGCCACCAAAATAACAAATACCTGAAAAATCTTAAGTCATTGATATTTTTAGATGTGGGTCCTGGTATGTAGCTCAGTGGCTCAGTGGCTCAGCAATTGTTTTACAGGCAGGAGAACAGGAGCTCAATACTAGGCACTCATCATCACATACACATGCCAAGTGCTATCCCAGTGACAATCATTTGTGATCTGCACCACAACAAAGAATGTGATTTTTGGCAAGTACTTCAACCCACATGTGTGAACAACCCAAACAAGTGTTGTGACTTACAGTTCTCCAACAACACAACAATCAAGGGAAGGGGAGAAACTTAAATTGTAAGAAAAGGAAATTGTCTGAGACTCGTAGTAATGATTGACATTCGTGTGAATGATTTTGTAACTTCTCTGAGGGATACCAATCTTAAATAAAGTCCTGAAGGGAGTATAAGATACACTACCAATAAACAGAAACCCATACTCAAAAGTTACCAAACTTATGAGAAATAAAGTACCATAAAGGAGAATCAATGAAATTTATAAATGTCAGAATCAGACGCTCAGTGGGTTAGAGACACAAGAAAATAAACTATCATTTCTAACTAAAATTAAATTAAGGTATTGAATATGCAAACAGGGAATAAAAATCTAAAGACAAAGGGAAAGATAAAGAAATGAAAGGAGAGAAAAGAAGACAGGGGGAAGAAAAAAAAGAAAAGAAAATAATCCAGGCAGGATTAGTCATGGCAGACTCAGTCGCACCAAAATAGTCCTGATTATTCCTCAGTGGCACCAGGTAGCTTGCCAGGCTTTGCCCTAGGGGCGGAATACTCTCGGTAGCTTGCCAGGCTCTCTGAGAAGGGTGGAGGAATCGAACCCCAATTGGCCGCGTGCAAGGCAAATGCCCTACCTGCTATGCTATTGCTCCGTCCCCAGGTGTGGACAAAAAAACAAAAAATAATATTGACTCCTTTGCACCATTTCCTGCCATGCCAGTAAAAGTCATTTTTATAACCATTGAAAAAAATAATCAAGCAAGAGAAACCCTAATCCATTCAAATGACAAAAAAAAAAGAAGTTATTTAATATCAAGCACTGGAAAATACAGAATTTAATGTAATCTCTAGTACACTATTAGTAGAAACATATTTGGATCTATCACGTTGTAAGAAATTTTTCTCCTTAAACTTTAAATTAATTACATATCCTATAGCCTAGCAATTTCATTAGTATATTTAAATTAAATCTCACACTTATAAAATGTGTATAAAATACTAATTTTGACATTCTTTGCATTAAGCAATAATAAAACTATTAAATACATATCACCAAAATGATAAATTACAGTATATTAAAGTAAGGTAGAATCATATTGCAGCAAAAATAACTTAACCAAATCCACATGTGCCAACACAGAATGAATTTTAGAACATGACATCAAGTAAATAGCTATTCCCAAAGATTACATACAGACTGATATCTTGTTTATAAATTCAAAACCAAATAAAACTTACTCATTTATATCAGCTATAATTATGAGTAAAATATTATACAAATAAATTAGTACACTAGTACATGAACCGTTGATGACAGAGAAGTATAAATCAAAAATTATGATGAATTTAATGTGTTTCTAAAGATTAAAAGAAACTTGCAAATACATATAGAAAATATAATCAGGTGAAAGACATTTGTAATATGATGTAAAATAGCTTTTGTATCTCAATAGAAAAACTAGATAAATATTAGTAGAGTTTTCGGTGAAGTGAAAATTCTGTACAGTGTGATAAAATTGAGCTATTGCTAAATTAAAAAATGATCCTCTGGACATTGATTTAGAAACTTTTTCTCATAAGAACCAAAAAGAATGCAGCATTTGATTCTTATAAATTAAATGAAAAAATATACTCTGAGCATGATTGTTTTTTTGCATAATTATTACTTAAATTATAGTAATGCAAAATAATTTATGCTCTTGGCAATATACCATACAATCAAACTAAGAATAAAAATTTTGGTTCCAGCACAAATTTTAAATTACATTAATCTTGAAAATAAAATAAATTAAAATCCAAAAGAAAAAATGTAGGATCTAGAGAAAGGGAAAAGAATAAAGGAAGAAAGCAGCAGCACATTTTATATTTGAGAATGTAAAGAAATTGGATTAAATGAAACTATATTAAATAATTTTAACTATTAATGCCAACAAAATTAAGGAAAAATTATACAGCAATTGTCTACTTTGAGGAGAGTAATGAGGAAAAATACTAAGAACAATGAGGATGAGCTATAATGCCAAATGTCTGATTCATATATAAGTAGTTGATATGTCATAAAAAATATTATGTATTTTTAGTTGCAAAAGAGAAGATGACGCCCTCTCCTCTCTGGAAAGAAAGATGGCGGCTGCACGGGAGCCTTGTGGACAGCAGGTATGAGCTGGGGGTCGGGGGCGACAAAAATCTTATGGGAAGGGGGGCGTTCCAGCCCGTCCTTCACGCCCTACTGAGGTCACCAGTTGTCCCCAACGAGCAGCTCTCCAGCACGGCCACGACTCCAGAGCACAGAAACCAATCTCTTAATTATCTGACTTTTAGTAGAAATACTTCCAGGGTTAGTAAGTAAAATAGCCGAAATCCAAAACCGCGTGGCCGCAATAGCGGCCGCGCGACAACATTTAATTCTTGAACCCAGCTGTAGAAAGCAAATCATTTCACAACGCTTTTTCAGCATGTCTGATTTGGGGGGGGGGGTAAAATCTAAATAATAATGGTGCATCTTTTATCAAAACAATGAATCTAGTCAAAGTAGATAGAGTGTTATCTAGAACTCATCTGCCTCACAGGAATTGGGAGGGGTGGGGGTGGGGTTCTATTGGGGTTCGTGGTAAAAAATAAGTATTAGTGAAGGGAAATGTGTTTGATATTTACATGACTGAGACCTAAACCTGAAAGCTCTGTAACTTTCCCCAGAGTGATTCGATAAATAAATAAATTATTTTAAAAAAAAAAGAGAGAAGATGAAAAGAACTTTAAAAATTCTGTGATAGCCCCTATCCAGGTACCAGTCCAGTGGGTGTGCTGTCTAAGTTGCAGGACCAATTGGACCCACGCAGAGTCAGTTTGTAAGTCAGAACCCAGATGTATTGTGCCAATAGCAGCCAACCTTCTGGGAACCTTCTCTCCTCCCCCTATCCAGGTAATGGCCTAGTGGGAGTATTATCCAGAGCTGTAACGACTAATATGGCTGTGAGTTATTCTCCCCCTCCATATCCCATAAGAACCATAATTTAGCCTCTTTCACTAAGGCAGCCTGATCACCAGAAACACATTAGGCTAGTAAGTCATCAGTCCCACCTCAATTAATATTACACCATAAACACAATAGTAACAGTGAGCATGAAGATCTGAACCGCACAGGTCACAATGGTAAAATAAGGCAGAAGCCCACCAAGCTTAGTTAGTGAAGAGACTAGCCCAGAAGACCCAAACAGTAATTATGCGCTACCTCTCTGACAAGGAATTTAGAAGGGAACTACTGAGGATGCAGAGGGAGCTAAAAGAATCAATGGAATGCACCAATAAAATACAAAAGGATTTGAGAGTAGAAATGGGGAAAATGCAAAGAAAATTACAAACGGAAATGACAGATCTGGAAAACCTGGCAGGTGAATTGAAAAACTCAGTGGAAGGCCTCAGCAACAGAGTAACAGTTGCTGAGGACAGAATCAGTGAGCTCCAAGATGAAGTGCAGAGACTCTCCAGAAAAGAGCAGAAAATGGAAAAAAGACTCACAATCAATGAACAGATGTTAAGAAAAAATCAGGATGATGCCAAGAGGAATAAAAGAAGAATTATTGGAGTACACGAGGGACAGGAAGAAAATCCTGATGAAGAAGAAACAGTCAAAGACATCATTGCTATGATGTTCCTAGAGCCAAAGAACACATGCGACCAGATTCAAGAGGCCCAAAGAGTACCAGCTAGAAGAAATCCAAATAAAATACTATAAGACACATCCTGATCAAAATGAAGAAAACCTTAGACAGAGACAAAATTCTGAAAGCAGCAATATCAAAGAAAGAAATTGCCTATAAAGGAGCTTCCTTAAGATTCCAGCCAACTTATCTGATGAAACCCTCAAGGCACAAAACCAGTGGTGGGATACAGTAAAAAAAAACTCAATGAAATAAATGTTTCACCAAAAATACCCAACTAGACTTTCATTCATATCAGAAGGAACAACACACAGTTTCACAGACAAACAACAGTTCAAGAATTTCATAGACTCAAAACCATGGTTATAAGAACAACTAAACGGGCTACTTTAAGACAAGACAAGCCCCTCAAATACACCAAACTTTTACAGAAAGATGGGACAAAATCCCATAACAATAATCCCTCTCAGCATCAATGGGCTAAACGTACCAAGTAAAAGACACAGAGTGGCAAAAATGGATCAGAAAATTGAACCCAACTTTCTTCTGCCTGCAAGAAACACATCCAACAGTCAGTGCAAACACAGACTCAAAGTCAAAGGCTAGAAAAGAATCCTACAGACCAACAATTTCCTTTAAAAATCTGGCATGCTGCTCCCCCTTGGCGGCTTGGTGGCCGTCACCTTCCAGAGGCCATTGGACAGTCAGGCTTGGGCCCGCAGTGATGAAACTTGTTGGGCCTCACAGGATGGGGGTGGAGTCAGGCCTGTCCTCCCCACCCTAACGAGACCCCAAGTCATGGCCCACGAACGGCCTCTCTGGCTCCTGATCAAGCTGCTTAACGGCCATGATCCCAGAGACTCAGAAACAAATCTCGAAACCCAGGGGCTTTTGGCAGAAATGCGTCCGGACCCCACAGTACATTACTGTCGCCAGGCCACCCCAGGAAGGAAAGGTGTTGTCACTCCACCTGCTCCCCATTGGTGGCTTGGTGGCCATCATTCTCCAGAGGAATATTGGACAGTCAGGCTTGGATCCACAGTGATGAATCTTGTTGGGCTTCATGGGATGGGGGTGGAGCCGGGCCTGTCCTCCCCACCCCAACGAGACCCCAAGTCATCACCTGTGAATGGCCTCTCTGGCTCCTGATCAAGCTGCTTAACAGTCTTGGTCTCAGAGACTCAGAAACAAATCTTGAAACTCAGTGGCTTTTGCCAGAAATGCATTTGGACCCCACAGTATGTTACTGTCACCGGGTCACCCCAGGGGGGAAAGGGTGTTGTCCTTCTGCCTGCTCGCCCATGGCGGCTCGGTGGCCGTCATCCTCCAGAGGCCATTGGACAGTCAGGTCTGGGCCGGCAGTGACGAAACTTGTTGGGCCTCACAGGATGGGGGTGGAGCCGGTCCTGGTCTCCCCGTCCCAATGAGACCCCAAGTCATCACCCACAAATGGCCTCTCTGGCTCCTGATCAAGCTGCTCAACGGCCATGATCCCAGAGACTCAGGAGTAAATCTTGAAACCTAGTGCCTTTTGGCAGAAATCCCTCCAGATTTAAGTGTTAAAATTTCGAAATTTCAAAATCAAATGGTCCTACTGCAGCCACGCGACATCATATGTTATTCATAACCAGCAATAGAACACAAATTGTCTATTGCTGCCTTTTCAGCAGATCTTAGTGTTGGGGCAAAATCTCAAATAATAATGGTGGGTCTGGTGTCGAAATATTGAATGTGATCAAAATAGAGAGAGAGAGCAATGTGGAAATCATCTGCCCCACAGGTAGAGGGAGGGTGTGGGATGGGGGTATGCTGGGGTTTTTGGTGTTGGAGAATGGGCACTGGTGAAGGTATGGGTGTTTCATTGTATGACCGAGACTTAGACTCGAAAGCTTTGTAACTGCTCTCATGGTGATTCAAGAAATAAAATTATAAAAAATGAAAAAAAAGTAAGGTAGAGTTCATGAACAATTCAATCAGCTAATCAGTGGCTGAATAAATAGCAGTACTCCTACATAAAAAAAAAAGCTGGCATGGCCATTCTGGTATCAAGCCACATTGATTTCAGATTGAATAAGGTCACAAGAGACATAAAGGTCATTTCTTATTGATCAAAGGATCTGTACAGGTGGAAGAACTTGCACTCCTAACTGTATATGCACCAAATGAGGGACCAGCAAAGTACTTAAAACAACTACCATAGGCTTGAAGAAAGACATCAATAGCAACACAATACTAGTGGGAGATTTCAACACCACTTTAACACCTCTTGATATATCAACTAGACTCAAGCTTAGCAAGGACATATTTTATTTGAGGGAAGAAATGGAAGAAAGGGACTTAGTAGATATATACAGAACACTCCTTCCTGAAAAATCTGAATACAAATTCTTCTAAAGTGTGCATAGAATATTATCCAAGATAGACCACATGCTGAGCCAGAAAACATACTTCCATAAAATTAAGAAGATAGAGATTGTATCAATGATATTCCCAGACCATGATTCGCTGAAAATAGAAATAAATCACACACACACAAACAGAAAATCAAATCAAACACCTGGAAATTAAACAGCTCACTACTGAACAACGAGTGGCTTAGAAAGGAAATCAAAAAGGAAATCAAAAGATTCCTGGAAACAAACGAAAATGAGGGCACGAATTACCAGAACTTATGGGACATGGCAAAAGCTGTGTTAAGAGAAAAGTTTATAGCTCTACAAGCATACCTCAGTAAAGAAGAGAAAGCTCACATAAGTAACCTAACCACACAGCTTAAGTGCTTGGAGAAAGACCAACCCCAGCAGGAGGAAGGAAACAATAAAACTCAGAGCAGAAATTAATAGGTGGAAACCAAAAAAAAAAAAATCCAAAACATCAATGAAACTAAGAGCTGTTTCTTTGAGAAAATAAGCAAGATCGATAAACTTCTAGCAAGACTCAGAAGAAAGGGAGGGAGAAAACCCTAATAAACCGAATCAGAAACAAAAAGGAGGGCATCACAACAGAAACTACAGAAATTCAAAGGATCCTCAGAGATTACTTTGAGAATCCTTATGCCATGAAACAAGAAAACCTCAAGGAAAGGGATAAATTTCTGGATTCCTATAACCTCCCGAGGCAGAACCAAGAAGACCTAGAATACCTGAACAGACCTAACACCATCAAGGAAATTGAAACGGTAATAAAAAGTCTCCTCAAACACAAAAATCCTGGCCCAGATGTATTCACTAGTGAATTCTTCCAATTCTTTTTTTTTTTTAATTTATGTATTGAATCACTGTGAGAACAGTTACAAAGCTTTCAGGTTTAAGTCTCTGTCATACAATGATCAAACACCCATCCCTTCACCAGTGCATATTTTTCACCACCAAAAACCCAAATATGCCCCCCATCCCACCCCACCCCCCATGCCTGTGAGGCAGATGATTTCCATTTAACTCTCTCTCTCTACCTTGATTGCATTCATTATTTCGACAAAAGATGCACCATTATTATTTGGAAATTTCCCCCAACAATCAAACCTGCTAAAAAAGCATAGTGAAATAATTTGTTTTATATTGCTGGTTATGAAGATCATATGATGTCTTCATATGGATTTCTGATATTTTACTAATTATGTCTGGAGGGAGTTCTGCCAAAACCCGCATAGTTCCGAGATTGGTTTGTGTGCATCTAGGGCCATGGCCGTGCCAGAGAGTCACTTGTAGGGAGCAATTCATGGTCCAGGTTGGACATGAAGGACTTGCCAGTTCTGCTCCCCATCCCATGAAGCCACAGTTGCCCCATCACTGCTGACTCATACCTGGCAGTCCAATAAGCTCTGAGGTGGTGGCCACCATGCTGCAGGCGTGGGGGAGGGGGGCTGCTGGGTTTCAAATTACGTGAGCCTCTGGGGCCATGGCCATGGTGGAGAGCCGCTTATGGGGGGCAACTTGCGGTCTTGGTGGGACAAGAAGGACATCCCAGTTCTCTCTTCCAATTCTTTAAAGAGGACTTACTCCCAATCCTATTTCAGTTTTTCCAGGAAATTGAAGAATCAGAAATACATCCAAACAGTTCCTATGAAGCATATATCACCCTAATACCAAAAGCTCACAGAGATACCACAAAGAAATAGAATTACAGGCCGATATCCCTGATGAACACAGATGCAAAGATCCTCAACAAAATCCTAGCAAACAGAATCAAACAGTTCATCAAAAATACCATACACCATAACCAACTAGAATTCATCCCGGGGATGCAAGGATGGTTTAACATTTGCAAGTCAGTCAACATAATCCATTACATCAATAAAAGAAACAATAAAAACCATACAATCATATCAATAGAATCAGAGAAAGCATTTGACAAGATCCAGCACCCATTTATAATGAAAACTCTCATCAAAATGGTCATTGAAGGAACTTTGCTCAATATAGTCAAAGCCATCTACCACAAGCCCACGGTAAGCATCATTCTCAATGGGGAGAAACTAAAAGCTTTCCCTCTAAATCTGCACAAGACAAGGTTGTCCACTAATCCCACTCCTATTCAATATATTAATAGAAGTACTGTAGATAGCAGTTAGTCAAAAAAAAGGATATCAAGTGCATACAGATAGGAAAGGAAGAGATCAAGCTATCACTATTTGCAGACGATATGATACTATACTTAGAAAACCCTAAAGACTACAGAAAAGTTCCTAGAAACAATAGATTTGTATAATAAAGTGACAGGCTACAAAATTAATACCCAAAAGTCCATGGTATTGCTTAACCAAAGAGGTGAAGGAACTATATAAGGAAAATCACAGAACATTACTTAAAAAAAATAAAATAGGACACTAGGAAATGTATACACATCCCCTGCTCATGGATAGGGAGGATCAATATTATCAAAATGGCAATAATGCCAATACACTATACAAATTTAATGTGGTCCCTATCAGGATATCCATGACATTTTTCAAAGAAATAGACAAAACACTCCTGAAATTCATATGGAACAATAAACCTCCACTAATAGCTAAAGCAATCCTTGGGAAATAGAAGACAGGTATCATCACATTTCCCAACTTCAAACTGTACTACAAAGAAGTAGTAATTAAAACAGCATGGTATTGGGCTAGAAACAGATCTGCAGACCAATGGAACAGAATTCAATATTCTGTCACAGATTCTCAAATATATGACAACTTAATCTTTGATAAAGGGGCAAGAAATGTGAAGTGGAACAAGGAAAGCCTCTTTAAAAAGTAGTGCTGGGAAATCTGGATAGCTACCTGCAAAAAAATGAACTCTGACCTCTGTCTAACACCAAACAAAAAAGTCAGATCAAAGTGGATTAAAGACCTCAATATCAAACATGAATCCATAAGATACAATGAGGAAAATGTAGTCAGAGCCCTTCATGACAATGTAACTAAAAGCATCTTTAAGGATAAAACATCACTGACCAAGCAAGTGGAAACAAACATAAACAAATCAAACTAAGAAGCTTCTGCACTTCAAAAGAAACAGTGACCAAAATTCAGAGAGCTCACAGAATGGGAAAGAAAATTTACCTAATACCCATCTGATGGGCTGGAGAGATAGCATAATGAGTAGGGTGTTTGCTTCCATATGACCCCACAATACCACTTCTGGGAATATATTCCAAACAATGCACCTATATGTTCATTGCAGCACTGTTCACAATAGCCAGAATCTGGGAAAAAACCGAGTGCCCAAGAACAGACAACCGGTTAACGAAACTTTGGTACACCTACACAATGGAATACTATGCAACTGTTAGGAGAGATGAAGTCATGAAATTTGCTTATAAGTGGATGGACAAGAAGAGTGTCATACTAAGTGAAATGAATCAGAATGAGAGGGACAGACATAGAAGGACTGCACTCATTTGTGGAATATAAAATAACATAATATGAGACTGACCCAGAAGGACAGTAGACACAAGGGCCAGAAATATTGCCCCATAGTTAGAAGCCTGCCTCATGAGTTGTGGGAGAAGGCAAATGGAATAAAAAAGGGTTCACTAAGTCAATGACGGTTGGAGGAATCATTTGGGATGTGAGATATGTGCTGAAAATAGAAAAAGGACCAAACATTATAACCTCTCAGCATCTGTATTGCAGAATGTAATGTTCCAAAATAGAGAGAGAGTATGGGGAAAATTGTTTGCCATGGAGGCAGGGGGAGGATTGGAAAGGTGGGATATACTGGGGACACTGGTGATGGAGAATATGCACTGATGGAGGAATGCATGATTGCATAATTGAAACTCAAACATGAAAGGTTGTAACTGTATCTGACGTTGATTCAATAATTAAAAATAAATAATAAATACATAAACATTCTGTGGTAGAAAAGTACTATGTATTTATATTTTATAGTTTGATGTGTGTGATTTTCTTGGAATTTTGAGAATACATCCATATGTGGTCAGGATTTATCCTGGTCCTGTGCTCAAGGTTCACTTTGGTGTAACTTGGGAAAACATATGTCATGCTGGGGAATGAATGTGGATTGGCTGCTTACAAGGCAAGCTCCCTACCTCCTGTACCTGCTCTACCTCTCCAAAACCTGCCTTTTTTTTTTTCGGCAGATCCATACCCAGCAGTGGTCAGGGTTCTCCTGGCTCTATGCCCAATGATCACTCATGGTGATTCTCAGAGGATCATATGCAGTGCTGGGGATGGAACCTGGGTTCGTTGCTTATAGGGCAAAAATACCCACTTTGCTGTCTCTCCAGCACTAATTGTTCATTGTATTTTAGGTAACATGATTATAGTAGCGATAACTTATTTTTATTATACAATACTACTATACCTGCACCACCTTTTTTAAAAGGAGACAAGATGCTGTACAGTTACTTTAGAGTAAACAAGACTCTGTACAATTTTCTTTACATTACTTGAGTCCATATGTGCCTGAGAATTTATCAATGAAATCTTTTTCAATGAAATGATAAAGAATTCATTTATCAATGAAATCTTCAAAAGCTATTATTTTATTATGATATAGAGGAACGTGTCAACATTATTTTATTATTATTATAAAGTACACATTGAAAGTACAGTCATTTTTGTCCTTCATTTTGGCAGCCTAGTTCAGTCTTGAGATTTTATCAGCCTCTCCTTCATCTTTTTTAAAGCTGCTGTATTGGTGGCTCTTTCAGGGTCAGGAGAATGAGACCCATTGTATTCACTGATTTGGGCATATCAAATATGACACGGATAGCTTGCCAGGCTCTGCCTTGTGGGTGGATGCATTCATCGATGACCTGATGGTACAAGCGCGAAAGATATAGTACACATCATTGGTCTGACTAAGACGAGAAGGCATCAATCACATCATGCCGTTTTTGACACTGGAGAAGAACTGTTCCTCAGAACACGAGACAAAAGAGGCATCAGTGGTGTTGGCGTCCTTGTCACAAACTTGGCCATGAGTATTGATTCATTCAAATGCCTAACAACTCGAATCAGATGATTAAACTTAAATAGATGATTACACTTGTGGCTCACTGCCACAAAGTGTGACAATTGCCACAAAGCCAAAAGTGTGATGATTACGCTTGTGGCTCACTGCCAGCAGTTTCTATCTTCATTGTCTACGCACCAACATCCAATTATGATGAAGGAGAAGTTCTACATGGAGCTGGAGAATCTCTATAAAGAAGACCACACCTTCTACAAGATTATTGTTGGTGATTTTAGTGTCAAGATAGGACTGAGAAGATGAGCCTAAGAACCCCACATCGGAACCCATGGCCTAGAATGGAATGAACAGGGTGAGAGACTGTCAGAGTTCATCATGTCAAACAAGACCATCCATGGTAATTCATAGTTCCAGAAGGCCAAATCTAAACATTGGACATGGGAGTCTCCTGGGGGGACTATTCCAAAATGAAACTGACCACATCATATTCAATCGATGGTTTTGCATGACCAATGTCTCTGTTGTCCCAAAATTCCAAAAGAGATCAGACTACCATCTCCTTCATGCAAAATTCTACTTTACAGAGCGGGGAGAAAGGGTTGCAAAGATTAAGAACAGAATTCCCAGAATGACCACCAACTGGGAGCTCTTTGGCACTATTGCGGCAACATGGGAAGATGTTGTCGTTGACAACATTGACGAAGAATATGATCGACTGGTTCAGCACTTCCATGATTGAGTGAGGAATGCCGAGAGAGAGATAGCCACAAAAAGATGCCTGACTACAAAAACTCTTAAGCTCATTCGCCAACGTGGCTCAGTGTAAGCCTCAAGCAACCGCAAGCAAATGTCCAAGCATGCAAAGCAGTGCAGAGAAGGAGTAAAGGAAGACCTCAAAGAGAGAAGAGCAGCAGTGCTGGTAGATACAGAAGAAGCCGAAAAAAGCATTCACAATGCCCCCCTGTCCTTTGCCAACTAATAACAAGATGACTGCCCTCTGATATCCTGATGGATCTATCACATCTTCCAGAAGGGCAATGGAGAAGATTATCTATGACTTCTAGTCGAATCTCTTCGATAGCCACATCCACCTGCCCACATACCTAATTCTGCAGGATGGATATGTTGTTCCCAACTTTCTCCCTTCCAAAATCTAACACTACATTTCATCGGTAAAGAAGCAAACAGCACCTGTCCCAGACAAGGTCAGACCCGAACAGCTGAAGAACCTTCCGTCAGTACTCATCAATACACTGGCTCAGCTCTTCACATGCTACCTGTCTGAATGCAAGGTTTTGTCTCAGTGGAAAACCAGCAGGACTGTACTACTCTACAAGAAGAGAGACATCCACGACATTGGCAACTATTGCCTGATCTGCCTGTTGTCTGTCATCTACAAGCAGTTGACTAGAACCATCCTGAATAGGATCGGTGGAACACTAGATGAATGACAACCATGAGAGCAGGCTAGTTTCTGAAGAGGATTCAGCATGATCGACCATATCCAAACAATAATCAAGTTCATTGAGATTTCTCAGGAGTTCATGATGCCGCTCTGTCTAATGCTCATTGATTCATAGAAGGCCTTTAATTCTGTCGAGACTGGAAGGATCATCAAAGCCCTAGCCAAACAGGGCATTAAATTCAATACATCAGGATCCTCCATGAGCTGCATTACGGATTCACTACCAGAATCTCACCATTCTACAAGGAAGTGATCATCCATGTCAAGAGAGGGGTTTGCTGCTGGTGGGAAGGCCTACTGGTTCAGCCCCTTTGGAAAATAGTATGGACGATTCTCCAAAAATTAGAAATTGAGCTCCCATTTGACTTAGCAATACCACTCCTGGGAATATATCCCAGAGAGGCAAAAAAGTATAATCCAAGTGACATCTGCACTTGTTTGTTCATTGCAGAACTCTTTACAATAGCCAGAATCTGGAAAAAACCTGAGTGCCCAAGAACAGACGACTGGTTAAAGAAACTTTGGTACATCTACACAATGAAGTAATATGTAGCTGTTAGAAAAAATGAAGTCATGAAATTTACATACAAGTGGTACTACATAGAAAGCATCATGCTAAGCGAAATGAGTCAAAAAGAGAGGGATAGATATAGAAAGATTGCATTCATCTGGGGAACATAAAGTAACAAAATAGGAGACCCAAGAATAGCCGAGATTAGTACCAGGAGGTTTACTCCATGGTTTGGAGGTCAGTAACACATGCTAGGGGAAAAGGGAGCTCAGATAGAGAAGGGAGAACCAAATAAAGGGTATTGGGAGGATCCTCCCAGGATGGGAGAAGCATGCTGAAAGTAGACTATAGACCGAACATGATTGCCACTCAATGCCTCTTTTGCAAACCACAGCACCCAAAAGGAGAGAGAGAACAAAAGGGAATGCCCTACCACAGAGGCAGGGTAGGATGGGGGGATGGGGGTTGGGAGGGATACTGGGATCCGTGGTGGTGGAAAATGGGCACTGGTGGAGGGATGGGTACTTAATCATTGTATAATTGAAACCCAAGCACAAAAATTTGTAAGTATACACTGTACTTCTTAGTTTGTCACTAATAAAAATTAAAAAAAGAGAGAGGGGTTTGCCAGGGTGATACCATTTCAACAAAACTCTTCTGTGCCACTCTCGAACATCATGTGACAACTGGAATGGGAAGAAATGGAAGTGAAGATAGATGGTTGGCAACTACACCACCTCTGTTATGCTTATGACATAGTTCTAATAACACCAAACATTAGCCAAGTGGCACAAATGCTGACCCACTTCGACCATGAGTGTGGAAAGGTCAGACTACCTCTGAATTTCATGAAGACAATGTTCATGAGAAACGGTCTCATTCCTGATGTTCTATTCACTCTCAATGGAATGAACATCTCTGAATGCAACAGTTATGTGTACCTAGATTGAGAATTCAACATGATGAATGACCTGGCACCTGAGTTGCACAGGAGGAAGAGAGCGGCTTGGAACGTGTTCACGAGTGTCAAAGAAATAGCTAAGAAAACAAAGAACTTCTAGTTCCAGGCACATCTCTTTGATTCCACTGGTCTTCCTTCATTAACATATGTCTCAGATACCTGGCCCTACAAAAACAGGATGAAAATACTATTCAGGTCTCTCAAAGAGGAATTGAAGTGCTATGCTTGGAATATCACGCTTCACTCAAGTGAGGGAAAGAATCCGGAGTTTAAACCTTCATTGTCATTCAAGAATCAAGGACGCTGTCTTGTTTGCCAAGGTGTCAAAAAATCAGATGGGCTGAAAATGTAATGAGATTTGGAGATGACCACTGGAGTAGAGCCATTACTGACTGTATTCCATAGGATGTCAAAAGATTGAGTAGCTACCCACCTACGAGATGATCAAACTTCTTCATCAAGACCGTGAATGATTGGTTTGAGGCTCTTCGTGTTCCTGGAGTGAACAGATGCCATTGGGCTACACTAGCATTCGACAGGGATGAATGGAGATATTACTGGTGCCCGCTTAAGCAAATCAATGAGTAACATGATGTCCAGTGATAAAGTTATCAAGTGACACATAAAATTGTGCTATTAGAAATGAATTTGGATTAATTACAAATGTGTATTATACACTTTTGCATAAACACTAAAAATGCTAAAGGAGTATAAATATATATTAAAAAAGGGGAATGTGGAATGAATTAAAATTCCAAAAGTTCAACTAAAATTGCATAAGGCAAGGGGCCAAGAATGATACAGTAGCAAAAAATTCCTTCCTCACTTGTATGAGGACATAAGTTTTTACACCGAGTGCCACCTAAATGTACCAAATATGGTCTTAGCAGCTCTACTGATTGGCATTCCGAGTGCTATTAGAGTATGCAACCTCTAGTGCATCAGTCAGATGTTGTTGAGCTCCCTAAGTAAAATGTTTGATCCCTGACAAATATGCAACTAAAGACGTGAGATCAATGCACCCCGGTGTGTCACTCTTTGCCTGAGTGCGTGTGAGCACCACAAATAAATAAGGGGACTCCAGGGGATTATTGCAACCAGAATATATGCAAGCATAAGAACCAAAGTACATGTCTTCTGGCAAGTACATCTGAAGTGTGAAAATTCAGGGTGAGCAAAAGCAAGTGTGTATAAATCCTGGTCTCTCCAACAGTCTAAGGAGACAATCTGAAAAAAGGGAAGAAAAATGGTGAAAGATAAAATTAGGAACATTAAGTACAACAAATAGAAATGCTAAATAGAATACATTAAATGTTGATCCAACTACATCAGTAATCACTTTGAACTTCAAAGGTCTAAACACCAATTACAAGACAGAGCCTTTCAGAGTAGTCAATAAAGAGACCCAACTACATGCTGTTTATGAGAAAACCATTTTAAGTGGAATAGCAAATATATTAAAATTAAATGAGGTGGAGGAAAAAAATACCATACTAATACTAATCAGGAGAAAGCAATAGTAATTTTTACTGAATTAATTTCAGACAGAACAGACTGAAAAATAAGTTGTTAGCAAGAAAAGTATCAGGAATAAAGATCTGAAAACCACAATTAAAGGAAGACATGGCAATCATTAATTTGTACACGCCTACCAATGCAAGAATTCTGTGAGGCAAAATGATAACATAGATGTAAAAAAAGAGATGAAAATATTTTCAGCAGCTGCTGACACCAACACACCCTCTGTCAGAAATGGAGCATTCCAGAAGGTAGAAAATCAGTAAAGATATTGTTGTTATTGGAAAATAAACATTAGTGGAACATAGCATATGTATAGATTGATTGTTTTTATAGTAACAGAAGTAAACATTCTTCTCAAATTTATAAGGAACAGGGAATAAGAGATCAAAAACAGAAAGTACCCAGCCCAGGTATGTTTACTAGTGAATGCCACCAAACATTTAAAGAAGAAATTCTACCAAAAGTGTTAGCATTGCCCTAACACCAAATTCAAACTTATATTGAAAGAAAAAAACAACTATAGATCAATATTGCTTGGAAATATATATGTATGTACAATTGTCCTAAAATATTACCAAGCATTTTCACAGTGCATGGAAAAGATTAAACGCAAATTATATCATATTTAAATATGCAGAACTAGTTTTATTTTTAGAAGTACAGATCTGTCCTTAGTATGCAAGATAAGTACAATATTTATAAAGTAATAAATATCATCCATCCATTAACAGGCTACAAAAGGAAAGGCACATAATCATTTCATAATCAGAATATAGAGTTCACAATACCTAGTACATTTAGGGGCTCCAAAAGAGTGCCAGGGAGGCAAGGGCCCTTCACATTAATTGTTGACCATGTGGGTTGGTGTTTTAATGTAGTAGCCTGAGAATGTGGTGCTACTTGAACCCAAAGTCACTTTGGTGGCGCCCAGGGCTCTCCGGGATGTACCCGGTAATATCAGGGGACCATGCATTGCCAAGGATTGAACCAGGTTGGCCACATTCAAGGCATACACCATGCCCATGTACTGTTTCTCTGACCCCAAATTCAAATTCAATTAAGAAAGACTTGGTAAATTTGGAATAAAGACAAAATTCTGTGTTTGATACTCACAAATATTTAGCACATATGTATAGCACTGTAGCACTGTAGCACTGTCCTCCACTGTTCATTGATTTGTTCCAGCGGGCACCGGTAATGTCTCCATTGTGAGACTTGCTATGTTACTGTTTTTGGCATATCAAATACGTCACGGTTAGCTTGTCAGCCTTTGCCTTGTGGGTGCTATACTCTGGGTAGCTTTCCGGGGTCTCCGAGAGCGGCAGAGGAATTGAACCGGGGTCGGTCCAGGTTGGCTGTGTGCAAGGCAAGCGCCCTACCCGCTATGCTATTTCTCCAGTCCACATCTGTATAGTTAGCAGTATATCAGGTATGATAACCAGAGGCTATGTATGTGAACATGAGTTATGATGTGAAATTTGCAACTTCAGTACAAGTACAGAAAACAGATATGAGAAACAAGATGCTCTGAATGCTTTTTAAATAAATGTATAGATTTGAAAATGTTGTCACTGATGCCACCTTAGTAATATCCTTTCCAATATCCAAGTGGTTTTTTTTTTCAATAGATATCGGGATTCTCCCATCTACAATTGCTATCATCACACTGCCCGTCTAGTCAGTTTTCATCCAGTGTTCATTTGTCATTGTCTAGTTCACTGGGAACAAACTCAACAAAGAGTGATGTTCCAAGCCAAAACAAAAAAAAATGCACAGATAAAACAACAATAAAAAAAGACAACAACCCTGCTACAGGGAAGAGAATGCACTGCATGAGATCATGGAAGCAAAGAGAAAAATATGTCCAAAGTGTAGACAGTGGTAAACTCAAGAAAAAAAATCCAGGAGATTGTATATCCCATGGAATCCCTTGTTCTCCTTCCTCAGTTGACATGTTTCTGGCAGGGGTTTCATATACCCCTTCTCGTAGAGCAACATTTTTCCAGTAGAACCATTTGAATACATGGCTTCCTTCCAGTTATTTGAGAAGCTCTTCAGCAAATACGTCCTGAGAAGATGTCTACAGTATAGGTATGATTTCAGAAGATAGATCTGCCTGAAGGATTTCTGCTTAGACTTGGCAAGGACTTGTTTCCATCTCCTCTAATTTTTTTCAGTTTAGATTTTTATGAGTATTGAATAATAAGGGTACTTCAGATGTCTCTAGTAGCTGAGATCAAGTCTTAGACAAAAGACCACTAAGACTGAAATATAAATAGAGAAGAGTTTAGGATGACATCATGTTGTATGCACACCAGAAGTGACCACAAATAACCTACAATAACCTTTAAAATTAGTTTTTTCCTGACTTCATAAAACAATATTTTATTTGGCAGGCATATATTGGCAAGCGCTTTCAAATGCTCTATTTGTTTTCTGTATCCAGGAAGATACAACCAGTGTTTTCACATAGGTTTCCTTCTATGCTGTGGTTTTGCCATTTTCTGCTTCTTTATGAGTGGCTGCTAGAGAATATTTTTCTTTGGGATGTTTATTAAGAGTAACAAGTATCTGAATGAAAAACCACCTTATAACAATATAGGGTGGGTTTCTGCTTCCATATGTACCTAATCCAAAGGGCAGAAGTAGAATATATCAGCACTGAAATATTGATTTTATTATGAAATTATACAGTAATATGCAACTTAATGAAAATATAGTGTGCAATACATTGAAAAAGTTTGTTTTGTTTTCTTTGATTTGTTCATTAAATCCAAAGTTTGAAAATGCTTCATCATAATGTAGCTTTAAGAAGTCTTAAAGTTGTTCAAGTAAAAGAGAAGTGTAACAGAGAGAATGTGGACATAATTTCAAAGTTATCTCATAGGTTAGGTTATCCAACAATTTTGTCAATTCTTTATTGCATTTATAAAGTAAGTGGAATAATTCTGAAATATTTAGCATACTATAAAGGTTTTTCTGAAATTGATTAATTTTCTATTTCTCGAGTTTTCAAATTATATCACATAACTTACATTTCAACCTTTGCTATTTCCTAGCAGACCCAGATGAGTAAGGATAAGTCTTTAAAATATAATGAAAACAAAATAAATACAGCTCAAGGAAAGCACTTGTGGATTAAATCAATATATTTCATTCTCTTCTTTTGGTTCCTGTTAATCTTTCATTCTCACACAAGTAAAAGAGGAAGGCTCCAATAATTAACCTTGTGCTATTGACCTAACCAAAATTAACTGGCTATGCAACAATTTAGTTGTCCATATAAAAACAGGAAGAGAGATTTCCCCAAGTAACCCTTATTCACCATGAGAAAAACAGCTGGTGCTCTCTCTTTCCATGTAAGCCTGAGGGGCACAGATGAAAGGATGTATATTTCTGATATCCTCTCTTGTAAATGGGTGGTATTTTCAGTGGAAGAGTTCCAATATTCAGTTCCTGAGAGGTAGTAGCCCAAGAAAATCTGGTCAAAATATTTAGAATTATATCTTTATATGATGAGGTCTGTGAACATGAACAAAGTTTTCTCACTAGAGTTACATGAATAATCACTCCAAAATAATTGTGGAACCCTATACCTTTTCCTCCTTAAAAAGAAAAAAAGACAGGGCAAGATTAATAAGAAACACTGCCCTTCCTACAACAAAAATCAAAGTTTTAGTACCAGACTTCTTTGTGTCCTGTTTTCCAGTAGTTCTGCTACATTTCCTACAGTACACTGCTGGGATTTTTTATTTTTTATTTTCGCTACGCATGCTCACACATCTGTTGCACATGTGTGATCAACCGACTAGATTTTTGAGCCAAATGTCCTGTTAAATGGACAGAGTGGGCAGAGCATTCCTTTGAGAGTTAGATTCTGCCTCTGGTGGATTGCCTCCAAATGCAATGGTGTAATAAAGAAAAGAAATCTGCTCATTTGAATTGCATTGAAATGAACTGTGTCCTCTCCTAAAATACCATATGGTAATGATCCCTGGAGGTATGGCGCATAACACCTAGGTCTGGCAGACTCCACTGGAAGGCTGTAAATGTCCCTGTGTAGTCAGACTGTGAAAACCAAGATAATTGACAAGAAGCATGCAGGGTGAAACAAGAATCCTATCTGATGTTCCTCAATCAACCCAAAATGAAGAAAGTAGACTGAACAAAGAAATACTAGCAAGTCGCCTTGGAGCAATTCTTCCTCTCTATGAAAAATCAGTTCTTGGATCTCACCTCCAGTAAAGTGAAACCGTATGGAAAGAACGCTATTTTACCTGAGCAGTAGCCAGAGTTTCTTTGCAGCAAATTATCTCAATAAGACTCAAGTGTATGTCTGCAAAGCAAAATTCAGTGTTCATAATCAAACCCCCATCAGAGCTTAGAGCAGATGGACAACGTAACCGTAACTGGAGACAGTCGTGCCTCTGCTTTGGCTAGCACTCTCAGTGAACCTGATCTTCCCACAGGTAGTAGCTAATGACCTATATGCTATTCAGTGAAGTGTCTCAAGGAACACACACACACACACACACACACACACACACACACAAACACACACACACACATTCTAACTTTTCGGGGTGTGAGGTACCTGAATGGTGAGATTTCGGTATCTATATATCAAGCAATAGAAAAGAATTGTGGCAATATAACACTACTGCAATTTAGAAATAGCGTTTAGCTACAATATGAAGCACCGTAGCACTGTAGCACTGTCCTCCCGTTGTTCATCGATTTGCTCGAGTGGGCACCAATAACGTCTCACAGCAAATTGTGAGACTTGTTACTGTTTTTGGCAGATCGAATACCTCACAGGGAGCTTGCAAGGCTTTGCTGTCAGGCGAGATACTCTAGGTAGCTTGCTGGGCTCTTCCAAAGGGGTGGAGGAATCAAACCTGTGTTGGCCATGTGCAAGGCAAATTTCTTACTGCTGTGCTATCGCTCCAGCCCACAATATGAAGCATAATTATAAAATTTTAATTTATATTAAAGTTGCAATTTTGAACTTACTTTCACCCATCTTTGAAAGGGAGACATTTTTCACCAACTTACTCCACAATATGTATTCAGATAGCTGAAAAATTACATCAAACACATGGTTACTCTTGTCTGATAGCCTTCTAGTAATGATGGTGTAAGATTTTTTGAAGGGAAGGAGGATTCAAAAACTTTATTGATTTCCCAATATCATTCTTCTTTTTCTAGAAACTTTGTCAATTAAAGAAAAATCCATTCATGCTTAAAGATACACAACAAGGTAGCAGAAAAAGGCAAAGGAAAAACAATAGAGAACTGACCCACAAAATTGAGTTGGGGAGACAGGATAGGATTAAATGGTGTCCTTGGCAGAGGGATAGGTGTGGTGTTGGAATTATGTGCATAATAAGCCATTATTAAAAATATTGCAAACCACAGAATTTCCATCAATTTTTTAAAGTCCACTCTTACCCCAGTTTAAACATTACATTGATATAATTGCTGTATTGAAATTCCTGAAAAATTGTTGTATCTCATGTGATTGATGACTGGGTTTGGATTTCTACAGTTTTTTTCTAACTTTTTAATTTAATCACTGTGAGATAGATCATTACAAAGCTCTTCGTGATAGGATTTCAGTCATAACGTATTCCAACACCCATCCCCCCACCATTGTACATTTCCCATCACCAGTGTCCCCAGTTTCCCTCCCATCAGCTCCACCCCCCACTCCCACCTAACTCTATGGCAGGCACTTTTCTTCTCTCTCTCTCTCGCTCTCTCTCTCTCTCCTTTTGGGCATTGTGGTTTGCAATGTTAATGCTGAAAGATTATCAAGATTTATACAATTTTTGCTGATCATTTTGCTAAAACTCAGTAATCATATTTATAAATAAAAGGAATTAAATTATGAACTAAGAGTAGCTGGTACACATTTGGCTGTCATATTAGTCAACAGTAATTCATTTAATGTTAATAATGCAGCAAGGTGTTATTATTATTGTCATTCTCATTATTATATTCCCAGAAATCAATAATGCAGCAAAGTGTTATTATTATTTTCATTCTCATTATTATATTCCCAGAAATCATTTTATAAAGATGCTATTGTGGACATGAGAAACTGAGATTTCTCACAATTTTGTAACATATTTAAGGTCATAAATATCATTGAGCTATATATTTGAGTATATGAATAAATTATATATCTATATAAATAAAATATAGTTGAACTATAATCTCATCTTATGTTTTCAGTCAGCATTCTGAAATGTCTATTATACCATCATGCTAGAAGAATTTTTATATTATTTTTTAAATAAAGTCTCTAGAATTGTCATTTCCAACCTGTCTTCACTATGTTCTAAAATCATCGAAGAGGAAAATTATATTGACATGAATCATTTTATAGTATTTAAAAAAACACTGTAAATATTTTCCATGTTACACACACTTTCCAATGAGTATAGTATTCATTTATTGTCTCTAAATTTTGTCTCTAATTTTTTATCAAAATATTAACTTTTTTTCAAATTTTTCCACAGGGTGGAAAAAATGTAATCCTCCATAGAAATTATTATTTCCCTATTAATTTTAAAGCAATGCATTTTGCCAGAAGTAGAATCCTGTGAGTAAAAATTACTTTCAAGTGTTTAAAATATTTTGAAAAATACTGTTTAACTGAAGTCTTTATATCTACAAAATTTCATCTTTTCTTGTTTGAATCATATTAATTTAAACAGCGCTATGAATTTTGGGATCACAAAATGGCTCTTGAAAATTATGTAGCAGTCATTTAACGTTTCCAGTGATATCTATATTTCAGAATAATCATAATATCAATACAAATGTTTCCTTTTGTACTAACTCTCTTATCTTCAAATTGGATACGAAGACACCAAATAAATATCAGCCTCTCTGTGTGGCTGGTAAAGAAGACATTGAATACTGAAATCATATTCAAATGTCTGTTTGGTGTTAAAAGAGTGAAGATCTAAGCATAGAGCGTATAGGGAAAATATTTATCTAATTTTAATGGATCACTAAGTTGATACAAGGACATCAAATTATGTTTACAAGGTCAGTGAAAATGCCAAAAGAACTGTAGTGAGCCAAATGTACATTTTTAAAAATCTGAAAACAAATTAGATTTCAAGTATAACGTAAATAGCATTTTAAAAAGTATCTTATAAAACTATTATCCATCATTTTCATTTCAGTTTTAATTAAAGCTATCCTTTATAAGAATGTATGAACTTTCAATTGATCTTAGAGGATAAAATCTAAAGGAGTGACATACATTTATCTATGGGTTTTGTTTTTCTTTTTAATACAGGTTGTGTACTATGGGCAGAGTATTATCACTGCCAAGAAAACCTTAAAGTACCAAATTTGCTTTTAGATGTTGACATATTTGCAGACATAAATGTTCACATACTGTTTTATTTGGTTCTAAGCTATTTTCAATAAAATAATTATGAACAATGACACTAATATCATTTAAATAATCTTATTGGTTATGTTGAATGTAAATTTGGTTATAGCTGCATTTCTTACAGAATGTTGTTGCTTTTCTTTTAGTCATTTAGAATCTCAATCTCAAAAGATGCTTTATTTGTTCTTTAAGGTACCCCTATCAATAGTTCCTCTTTCCTGATGAATTAAGCAAAAATTTTTACATATGTTTCACTGAACATAAATGTCAGTCTCTACTCAGTAACTCACTAGCATCTTCAAGACTGAGGATAAGTTCTTGATCAGACATATAAGCATGAGCTGATAGCATTAATGAAAATTCTTCCTGAAATGTAACATTTGAAATTCATAAATTAACATGGACTAACTCTTACATGCATAGACTGAGAAATACCACTGGGTCAAAAATAAGAATTTTGCAGACTGGCTTTTGATGCATCAGGGACCTTTCAGTCCAACTGTTTTTCTCTAGAAGGCATGCAATGTGTTGTGTATAAAACTGCTCCTATATATAAGAAATTGAGCTAAGGAACACTTCTGCATACTTTCTCTTCTTTTCCTTTTCCTTCCCAATGTCCTTTTACTTCCTGATCTGCCAAATCGAATGCTAAATCAGGAGCAATAATCTACAATTAGCTTTTTCAATTAAAATGTAGAGTTCAAAGTTGACTCCAGAGTGAGTAATTGCTTTTGAAAACCACAACCAGCAGGCAGCTGCCAGATTATTACAACAGTTTATTTAACCTCGAAACATCTGATCAATTTTATTATCTCAGCAGAAGAGAGATATCCTGGAGAGGGGAGTTGAAAATACACTGTCCTCGATGTCGCAAAGAAAATAAAAATATCAATGCTATAAATATCATTTTGCCATCACATTGCTGAAAACACAAATCCAAATCACACTTTCTTCACCGGGAAGTCAACAGAAATGAAGGAACTGAGTGCAAAAGCACAGTGACATTCGCTGGGGCGGGAGTGTAGGGAAGGAGGCCAGAAACAGACAATTTACAAAATTACAAGGTTTAAAAAACATTCAAACATCCGGCTCATGATGTTTGGGGTTTTTATTCATCCAGAAAGGAGACACAGAGAGGTCTGCCAACCTCACCAAAACAAAGACTATCACGTTTCAAGAATCCTGATTTGGCTGCCTCCTCACGGCTGAACTTATTATTCTCAAAACTGCTCCATGGCTGCTATGATGAAGTGGGTGGAAATAGCCCTTATTACACCAATGAGCTGAAAAGTCCTCACAGGCCCTTCTTCCACCCATCCAGGCCTGAGCACACAGCATAACCTTTCTGGTCTCCACAGAAGAGTGCATATCTTTGGATTCACTATGTCTCATTGGAACCTACTACAAGAAACAGCTTGTCCTCATTATTTTATCGCCTGCGAACTCTTCAAAGAGGCAATGCTGGATAAGAACTTTGCTTCTTCAGCTGTCTTCTTGGATTTCAATCCTAGTTCCAACATTCATTAATAGAATAATCTTGGGTAAATTGGCTTATTTTTCAGTGGCTCAGATTCTTCATAGACTACTTCATAGCTTTGTTAGGAAGATTGAATTGTTTTATTCCAAGTGCTATGAACAGGCCTATCTCCCAGGAAGTTCCATTCAAGTTTTAGCTGTATGCCTTTGTCATTATCTGTCACTCACGATGCAGTCTTTGATTCTCTTTAATGCTGAAATTGGCCTGAAATCTCTGGCTTGCATACCAATTAATTCCTGAACATCTCTTAAGATAGCCTGTTAAACAGGCCAACAAGAAGTTACCTGGGCAGTGCATGTGTCTCTGAAGCCATAAGAAATCTTTACTATCATATTTCTCCTTTTCCCAGCACTTCAGCAACCTTAAACAATGTTACAATGGACCTCAAATAGAGGAAATGCCTAACAAGAGTTGTCTCCAACTATGCCAGTATTCACAACCAAAAAAAAGATGAAGCTACATATGAATTCCTATTTCTAGGTTTTGGGAAATAGCAGTATTGTATCTTTTTATCTTTTGCACCAAGTACTGTCTTGAAATAAAAAAGAAATTTAAAAAATCTACTTAATTTGAAAATGCTTATGGGAAGTAAGTTATTCAATTATATAAAAAGATATCTTACTATCCAAAAAATAAAAATCATGAAAACAGTTTTATTCTTTCTTTGTGTTCAATTTACTATTATTTTTTGCTTGTTTCTACAACCCCATTTCATTTTTCCTTCTACAACCATAATACAGCATTTTATTACCTTAAATATCTAGGAATTCTTATATAAAAATAGTATTTTACATGCATATTAATTAGATAGTACACTGAATTATATAGTAGTGTATAAAATGAATAAAAAGGTTACTAATTTGTTAAGAATCTCATTCTCTTTAGTTTTAGTCATTCGAGTGTTCTTATAACATATTCACATTTTCCCTGTCTAGTTTTATGCTTTTAATTTCTGCTTAATTTACTTACTGCATTTAATCCGACAGTAGAGTTTGTTGCATTTAACTTAGAGTATTAAGCTCATAGTATTTTTATCTACTTAATGCTTCTCAGTTAACAACAAAAATATGAATGTTCTGTAGCTACACTCATATTTTAGCAATTTGATCTAAAGTTACAATGGTTCTAATGGTACACTAAATTAAATTTTCCTTCCAATCAGTGTAAGAGTTTTCCATCTGAAATACATAATTCTTCCACTTTCTAGTAAAGATACTTCAGAGGGAAATGACCATTTTTTTGTTTGGTAATCTGATTGCTGATTACTTATAATAAATATAGTAATATAAAAATATCTTTCAGAAACACAAAACTTATATCTTAATAAGGTTATGGAAATAGGTCATAAGTATAAAGTAATAAATCAATCAGATTTTTAGATATATAGTAATTTTAGATATAAAAATTTAAGAAACATAAGAAATTCTGAAGATTCTATTTAAATTCCTGAATTGCAGGTCTATTTGACATAATATATTACTGGGTATAGTTTAAATGTCTCCCAGTAAATGTCTCTCAGTAGGAGAGTAGAATATAAAAGTATGGAATTTTATGCAACTATAAAAAATGAAGTACTTTTATTATTTGTATTTCTGCCGCAGAAATATTTTAAAAATACACTGATAGTGGAAAAAATAAGTCACATAAGGATATTTTGTGTAATTCCATTCTTGTAAAAATATTAATAAAATATAAAATATAATGGGAATATGCAGCATCATGTGTGATAATATTAGCTGCAAAGATTCGAATTGCAAAGACAAAAGAAAGTCCCAAAAGATTGAGAAATTACATTTCCTTTTAAAATTTTTGTCCTTCGGTACCATTTAAACAATTAAGGTCATATTAATTTCACACTATACATTTCAAAATAAATACAAAATAAGAATACAATGAATAAGAATAATTTTTGAGGTAGACTGGAAATGGATTTTATTCACAAATAAGTGGAATAATAGAAGAGTCGACCCATGGAGAGCATAGTTTAGGCAAGCAGAAACAGATGTAAGGAAGGAAGCAAATAACTGATCAAGAAGTCACACCAGTCTAAGTCACTTATTAAAAGCTAATGTAAAATCAAAGTCGCTTAGTTGTTTCCATGTTGACATACCACTTAGAAAGCTGTGGTATTTTTGCTTATTTGTTTATTTGTTTAATTGAAATGGAAAATAAAGAAAAATATTTCACATTTAAATAAAAAATAAACTTTAGAGAACTGAGAGGTTTGGGGAAAACTAACAGCACGTAGCGAAAAGGAGGTGAATCAATTAGAAGCATTTTCCAACTAGTTCAGATGATAAGAAATTCAGATTTTCAATAAAAGTAAATAACGGAATCTAGAGAGTATATAGATATGATTCCCTTTTCTTTATTAAATACGCTCCAGTTTAAATTTTACCAATTTAATGAAATTTCAAGTGTTTTGAATTTCTGGAAATGATGACTTCAATGTTCAGATGTGCCTCAAACCAGATTGCGAGTTAACTTGAGTTTTTTTTAATCTGAATATTTAAATATTAAAAAGCTTTTGTGAATGGAATTTGGAGGATTTTATGAAAATTTGATGTATTTTAAATTAATTAGAGAAAAAGTGAAAAACAAATTTTAACAGAACTATGAAAGAGAGAAAAATGCAGTACTACATCCTAGAATGAATACTGCTTTTTATCACTGGGAAATACTATTTTTTAATTAGTAAGAAATATAAGTAGATTTTGGAAGAAAAACTATAAACATTTACTGTTACTATATATACAAGTTATTTCTGCAGTGAATCAGTTTATTTTAGATATCTAAGAAAGCTGAAATCAAATTTGTCAAACAGACAAATGTTGGAATTATATCTATGCCGATAAAGTAATAATACGAGACAAAAAATTGATGAAATAGGCTAAATGTAAAGCCAAAATATTTTACACTGATAGTCACAAATAATTGATCTGACTTTCATTTCTACAATTGTAAATTCTGAATTCTTCACATGTAGAAATAAAATTAATAATTATATAACCTTCCCATAGCACAGTAACTTGTATTAGTACTTTTTTGTATTTTTTATCATTGCGATCGTAATAGTTTAAGTTCATTAACATATAAAATAAATTCTAGGTAACTGCACTTGAATCTTGGTCTTCTTGATGGCTTATCAAAAACAGCTGAGAGGAACTATTTGTGATGTTATACTCCCTCTAGTGGGCAATTTTTAAATGGACTGTTTAACAACCAAAGTATTTTGAGCTACAAGATTTTCTTCATCCTTAAGAAGAAAGTTCTTTCTTTCTTTCTTTCTTTCTTTCTTTCTTTCTTTCTTTCTTTCGCGTCGCACAGGGGTTACTCCTGGCTCTGCACTCAGGAGTTACTCCTGGCGGTGCTCAGGGGACCATAATATGGGATGCTGGGAATCGAACCCTGGTCGGCCGCGTGCAAGGCATACGCCGTACCTGCTGTCCTATCTCTCCAGCCCCAAGAAGAAAGATCTTTAAAGATTATTTAGGCATTGTGCATCACATCCCTGTGATGTAGAAATCTCACTTTAAAAAAAAGCACATCTGAGATAAATTTCAATACTCCAAGAAAGCTATTGATGTGCATTGGATTTTAGATAATAATGGTTTAGCTAATAATGCTGAAACATTGAAAACCCAGGATCCACTCTTTATAGCATGTATTTTTTCTTTTGGTTTTATTTTGTGTTATTGGGTGAGGGTGCACATCCAATAGTGCTCAGACCTTACTCATGGCTCTGTTTTCAGGTGCTCATGGAATAGTATGTGGAGCTGAGGCTAGGACCACAGTATAGCATGCATAACAAGAGCTCTAGTCACTGTACTATCACTCTGGCTCACCTTTCTTAGTCTCTTAAAGGACTTGAAAGAATTTAAGCTATTTGGCATATTGGTCAACCTTAAAATATATTTAGAAAATATCTGGAACAGGGAGATAGCATAATGGGGAGAGAGCACTTGTCTTGCACAGAGCTAATCTGTGCTTAATCTCCAGCACTGCACATGGCCCCTTGGCACCGTCATGAGGGAATCCTGAGCACAACTGGGTATGCCGCAACCCACTATGCTCCCCAAAATTTCATCACAATATAATATACCAATAAATCAAAAAGAAGTAATATTAAGAACTATTTTAAAATACATTATTTAAGATGAAATAAGAATCATTCGATTTATATCATTAGTGATCTATCAAATTAAAAGTAATGATAAAGTAAGTTTCTCTGTCATTATGTAATATTTATATCCATCATATCCAAAATAGCATTGTACATAATATAAAAAATGCAATACAATATGCCCCATAAATTTTAGACAATTTGTAAAGGTAAAGGTAAAGGCCCTCCCGTTGTTCATCGATTTGCTCGAGCGGGCCCAGTAATGTCTCCATTGGAGACTTTGTTGTTACTGTGTTTGGCATATCAAATACGTCATGGGGGAGCTTGCCAGGATCTGCTGTGCGGGCAACAATTTGTGGGTTTTTTTAATTGTAGCACTGTAGCACTCTCCTCCCATTGTTCATTGATTTGCTCTAGAGGACCCAGTAATATCTCCATCATGAGACTTATCGTTACTGTGTTTGGCATATCGAATACATCACGTGTAGCTTGCCCGGCTTTGTTGTGTGGGCAAGATAGTCTCAGTAACTTGCCAGGCTCTCCGAGAGAGGCGGAGGGATCGAACTTGGGTTGGCCACGTGGGCCAAGTGCAAGGCAAACATCCTACCCGCTATGCTATCACTCCAGCAACCCTTTCAATAGTGCGGAGATTCCTAAAAGGAAAAAAGAGAAAATAAATTCCAGAATTTCTCCAATCTGATATGACCCAAAAATATGACACAATACTACATCTTATAAACTGAAGATTATGAAAACATTAATTTAAAAGAACATCTTCCCTTAAAGCTTATAGCAACATTAGTCAGAATGGAAAACAAGGAATTAAATAGATGTTCATGAGCAGATGACTGAAAGAAAAAGTTTTAGCATATATACTCAGTGGTACTGCACTCTACTGTTTTATGGAGGCAAAATCAAAAGAACTTGAGATAATAATGAAATAAGTAAGGAAGAGAAATAAGTAAGAAGAGAACTTCCAGAACAACCACCAACTGGGAGCTCTTTGGCACTATTGTGGCGACATGGGACTATATTGTCGTTGACAACATTGATGAAGAATACGATCGACTGGTTCAGCACCTCCATGATTGTGTGAGGAACCCCAAGAGAGAGATAGCCACAAAAAGATGCCTAACTTCAAAAACTCTTAAGCTCATTCACCAATGTAGCTCGGAATAAGCCTCAAGCAACTGCTAGCAAACGTCCAAGCATGCAAAGTAGTGCAGAGAAGCAGTAAAGGAAGACCTCAAAGAGAGAAAAGCAGCAGTGCTGGCAAATGCAGAAGAAGCTGGAAAAAGCATTCACAATGCCCCCCTGTCCTACGCCAACTACAGTAAAAAGATGGATGACTGCCCTCCGGCGTCCTGATGGATCTATCACATCTTCCAGAAGGGCAATGGAGAAGATTATCCATGATCTCTACTCAGATCTCTTTGATAGCCACATCCACCTGCCCACATACTGAATTCTGCAGGATGGATATGTCATTCCCAATGTTCTCCCTTCCATAATTCGACATGCCATTTCGTCAGTAAAGAAGCAAACAGCACCTGGCTCAGACAAGGCCAGACCCAAACACTTGAAGAACCTGCTGTCAGTACTTACAAATACACTGGCTCAGCTCTTCACATGCTACCTGTCTGAATGCAAGGTTCCATCCCTATGGAAAACCAGCAGGACTGTATCAGTGTACAAGAAAGGAGACATCCACGACATTGGCAACTATTGCCTGATCTGCCTGTTTTCTGTCGTCTACGAGCTGCTGACTTGATTCATCCTGAATTGGCAGAACACTAGATGAAGGAAAACCATGTTCTTCCAATGCCACTAAGCATTGGCAGAACACTAGATGAAGGACAACCACGCAAGCAAGCCGGTTTCCGAAAAGGATTCAGCATGATCAACCATATCCACACAATAGGCAAGCTCGTTGAGGTTTCTCAAGAGTTCAAGATGCTGCTCTGTCTAATGTTCATTGATCTAAAGAAAGCCTTTGATTCTGTTGAGACTAAAGTGGTCATTGAAGCCCTAAACGAACAGGGCATTCAAACTCCATACATCAGGATCCACCGTGAGCTGTATTACAGATTCACTACCAAGATCTCACCATTCTACAAGGAAGTGATCATTCACATCAAGAGAGGGGTTCAGCAGGGTGATACCATTTCACCAAAATACTTCAATGCCACCCTCGAGGACATCATGCAACAACTGGAATGGGAAGGAACGGGAGTGAAGATAGATGGTCGGCAACTAGACCACCTCCGTTTCACTGAGGACATCATTCTAATAACACCAAACATTTTAGCCAAGTGGCACAAATGCTGGTTGACTTTGACCATGAGTGTGGAAAGGTTGGACTACAGCTGAATCTCACAAAGACAATGTTTATGAGAAACAGTATTGTTCCTGACGTTCCATTCACTCTCAACGGGACGACCATCTCCAAATGCAACAGTTATGTGTACCTCGGTCGAGTAGTCAACATGACCAATGACCTAGCACCTGAATTGCGCAGGAGGAAGAGAGCAGCTTGGAATGCTTTCAGGAGCAAAATAGCTAAGAGATGAAGGACCTATGGCTCAGGGCACATCTTTTCGATTCCACTGTTCTTCATGCATAAACATACGCCTAAGAGACCTGGGCCCTACGAAAACAGGATGAGAATGCTATTCGGGTCTCCCAAAGAGGAATAGAAAGAGCTATGCTTGGAGTATCATGTTTCACTCATATGAGAGAAAGAATCCAGAGTTCTGACCTCCGTCAACGATCAAGAAACAGGGATGCTGTCTCATTTGCCAAGGCATCAAAAATCAGATGGGCTTGACATGCAATGCAATTTGGAGATGACTGCTGGACTAGAGCCGTTATGGACTGGATTCCAAGGGACTTCAAAAGATCGCATGGCCGCCCACCTACAAGATGGTCAGACTTCTTCATCAAGACCCTGAATGATTGGTTTGAGGCTCTTTGTGTTCCTGGAATGAACAGACGCCATTGAGCTACACTAGCACGTGACAGGGATGAATGGAGACGTTACTGGCACCCGCTTGAGCAAATCGATGAGTAACGGGATGTCTAGTGATCAAGTGATAAGAGAAAATAAACATAGTCACTAAGTCATTTTATTCATGTGTGAAATATAAACAAGAAAAATTAAATGGCAAAAAAAAACCCTCAGAATTTTTAAGCATAGTGAAAGCTACTGGGGTTACCAGAAGGATGAGTTGAGGGATCATCTTAATGTCCCCGAGGCATGGAAATTTAGTAATGTTATGTTGAGTCTAATACACAGAGGTATGAGAAGCCAACCTTTTGAAACACAATAGCATTCCAAACAAATGATAAATCAAGAGAAAAAATGTTTTCAATTTGTATAAAATTTTGTAATTAATTATATGGAATAAAAATGTAACTGATTATTTTGATAGTTTATAACTATAGAAGAGCCTTTTTCTTATGTGTAAAAATATCTGATAGGACTTAAAATTAAATATCAAACAGTGAAGTGAAAGTATATGTGTGAAGTAAGGGAACTTCATCACATAAAAGCACGCAGTACTAAGCTATCCATTCCTCTTACATATACTTGAATTCATCTTCCCACTAGTAAAAGCTTCTTACTGAAATCACAATCATTATATTATTGTTCTGTGTGTAGAAAACCCTGTTCCATTCCTCTTTGGACTAGTAGATACTTATGTCATGTACACTGACAATGAAAATGACATAACAAACTTGATACTTGGGATAACAAATATTACCAATTTATGTTGATGGAATAATTTTCCTGTCAGATTACTTACTACTGAGAAAAGTATCTTGGAAGTAAGAGGGACTTGGAAGGGCACGGTTTTTGTAATGGGGCTGGAGGTTCGGAATGGTTAATAAAACCTTAGTTAATCTATGTTAACAAAAGAGAGAGGCACTTAAAGCAAGAGGTAAGTAAACAAAAGATGCATACTTGTCTAGGGCACTCACATTTCCTTTCCCAAGAAAAGGCAGATCTTTTTTTTCCCAAAAGTATATCACTGCCCACCAGAAGCTTAAAAGACTTTTTTTCTGTTATAATTCAAATTTTAGGGGGCAGAGATAGAGCATGGGTGTAAAGTGTTTTCTTTCAAGAAGCTGACCTGGGTTTGATCCTAAACACCACATACTATCCTCCGAGCACCATCAGGAGTGATCCCTGAGTATAATGCCAAGAGAAAGCCCTAGGTGTGTCCCCAGAATAAGCAAACAAAATGTCCTGATTTTGTTTTCTAGGTTTCCTGGAACACATGATTTTGTTTATCATCAAAAAACGGTCATAGTATTGCAAACTTGGAGAGGGTCAATCAGATGATAGCCAATTCCTTGGCATATTGGATTGACTATACAAACACTAATGTTTGTACAACTGACCTATGATACAAGCCCATTAAGAAGTTTAAGGTGACATTTCTCAAAGTATTTACCACCTGTGACATTCACCTGCAGTTTTTACAAATATAATTTCCATAGGGCAATTAATGGCAACTCATAATGAATTTCTCTGTATGCTTCTTGAAAGAGCGATATATTTAATGTTACCCAGCCAACACTCTGTATATATTATTAAGTGTAAAAACCTTAGCTACAAAGACTTTTAAGAACATCTTTATGGGGTCGAAGAGGTGGTACAGCTGGAAAATTCTTGCCTAGCATGTAGTAGATCTAGATTTGATCTCAGTATCACAACCAGGGCCAGGAGGAAATTATGGAGTATAGACCAGTGTGGTCCGCAAACAAAGAAAAATAATCATTATGGATCTTTGTAAAATGTGAGGATCAATTACCACTTTGCATGCATCTTTAGAAAACCCTTAGATTTTCACTGGAGACCAAGATGACGTTTCTGAATTTGTTCTCTACTATGTACGGAAATAATTTAATTTATTTGAATATGCACTATGATTTCAGAGGTCATCTTTAAAGTTTTATCTTCAAATTTTTAAGCGACCTAGAGATTAGAAAACTTATGCTCTGAGAAGTCTGGGGTAAACTATCTCAAAAGCTTTCAATTCTAATTCAGCTAAGCCAGAGAAAAATGTCAAAAAATAAAAAAGATGAGTTTATGTATTTATTTGTTTATCCATCAATATATTGAGCAACTAGTTCACATAAGGTGTGAATTTTAATACAATAAGTGAAATTATTATGATCCTGTGATTTTTTTCCCAATAAATAAGTGAAATAAAACCAAAAGGTCAGTATATGGACCTAAAGAGATAAATTTTAGATATTCACAGAACATAAGCAAAATTTTCTATTGAAATTATTTCTTAAATATTTATTTTAATATAGTCATTGGCCAATTTAGTTAATGTTACTAATTGTTTCGGTGTACTATGGTTGCTTTCCCAGCCTTCTCCTTTAAAATGTGGTCTAGTATCTGAAAGGGTCTATGAAGTTTTCTTAGATACTTATTTTGGTATGGGGGTTAACTATTTTCCTTGTTCATTTACAAAGTATAAATGTATCAATTCTATGCATATTCCAGAGAGTCAGTGTGCCTGTAATGATAACATTGCACACTGAAAAAAGTTTCTACTGTGCCATAATCTCATAGAAAGTATTTATTTATTTATTTATTTATTAATTAATGTAGGAGTACTGCTATTTATTCAGCCACCGATTAGCTGATTAAATTGGGCATGAACTCCACCTTACTTTTTTTTCCATAATTTTATTTATTTATTTTTCTTCTTATATTTATTTATTGAATCACTGTGGGAAAAGTTACTAAGCTTTCCGGTTTAAGTCTCGGTCATGCAATGATCAAACACCTTTCCCTTCACCAGTACTCATTTTTCACCACGAAGAACCCAAATATACCCCCCTCCCATCCCTCCCAATGCCTGTGAGGCAGATGATTTCCACTTAACTCTTCTTACATTGATTACATTCATTATTTCGACAAAATATGCACCATTATTGTTTAGAAACCCCCCCCCCCCCAACAATCAGAATTGCTAAAAAGGCATTGTGAAATACTTTGTTTTCTATAGCTGGTTATGAGAATCATATAATGTTATATAATTTTAGATTTCTGCAAAGGGCCAGATAATTTAGAGATTGGTTTCTGTGCATCTGGTGTTATGGCTGTGCCGAAGAGCCGCTTGTGGGGGGTAACTCAGGACCTCGGTAGGGCATGAAGGACGAGACGGTACCACCCCCCTTCCCATGAGACTGCAGTTGCCCTGTCACCACTGGTTCAGACCTGGCTTTTCAATAAGCTCTGAGCTAGCGGCCACCTTGCTGCTGGGGGGTGGGGGGGAGGCGGGAGAGAGCAACACCCTTTCCCTCCTGGGGAGGCATGGAGCCGTAGTTTAATACATGGTCCATTCACTTTTCTGCCACAAACTGCCAGGCTCTGGATTAAGTCCTTTTGCCTCTGGAGCCATGGCCGTATCGGAGAGCCACTTGTGGGGGGCAACTCGTGACCTCGGTAGGGCGAGAAGGACGAGCCGGTACACCCCTTCCCATGAGACTGCAGTTTCCCCATTACCGTCAGTCATACCTGGCTTTCCAAGAAGCTCTGAGGTAACGGCCACCTTGTATACGGTCCAGATGCATTTCCGCCAAAAGCCACTGAGTTTTGAGACTTTTTTCCGAGTCTCTGGGATCATGGCCATTAATTAGCTTGATCAGGAGCCAGAGAGGCCATCTGTAGGCGGCGACTCGGGGTCTCTCTGGGATGGGAAGGAAAGGGCTGGTTCCACCCCCACCTGGTGAGGCCCCACATGTCTCATTACTGCCGGCCCAAACCTGACTGTCCAGTAGCCTCTGGAGGATGGTGATCACCAGGTCGCCAAGGGGAACAGGCTAAGGCACAAAACCTGTTCCCACCTGGATTGGCCCAGAGCCAGTAACCTACTGCAGGAACAGGGTGCATTTCTGCCAAAAGCCTTTGGGTTCCAAGATTCGTTTCTGAGTCTCTGGGATCATGGCCGTTAAATAGTTCGATCAGGAACCAGGGAGGCCATGCCTCCAATTATATAGCTGAGCCAGAGGTGGTTTGTGGGTGTGTCTCCCACATACCTAACTTTTGGCCTTTTACTTTCTTGGTAAACTTTGCCCAAAGTTTTGGGGGTCTGACCAAAGGCACAGCAGCAGTTTGGGGTATCTGAAATCCTGACGGTGCCATCAGGCCGCTGATGCACTTGCCTCACAGGTACAAACTGACCTGCTGGCAGCATCATGTCCCCCATAGAAAGTATTTAAAGCATCAATTTCTCAGTGAGTTGCAAATGGCTCAGCAGTTTTCTTGTTCAAAAGTAATAGGAAAAGAAAATCTTCTGAATGATCATAAATCCCAGAAGAAGCACCAGTAGTGTAGTTAAAATGACCATAACTAAAAACATACTCTCCACTCTTTATAAGGCCATATACAGTGCTATGAAAAACCCATGTAACATTTTGCTTCTATTGTCTAGACACTATTTTATTCCTAACTTAGAGGAGTATAATGCAGGTTTCTTTTTGGCGGTAGGTAAACTTCCTCATTCAAGAAAAATTCTCAATATTTTAATTTCCAATTATAGAATGACTACACTTCTTCTCAACTCTTCTATTCATTTCATTCTCAAAATCCATGTTATGCATTTGAAATAAAAAGAGTTCTTTAATCTAGAACATCTCTATGTCTTTCCACACACTAAACTGTAAGAAAAATCACCTTCATTTTTTATGAATTTGTACATATGCCATTTTTTTTGCCTGTCATTCTTGTCTAAATGATTCATAAGGATAGTGTGGCAACTGGAGATAAATAAGAGAATGTTCATCTCCTTTATTCTTTCTTTTTTAGCCATACTCAGCAGTGCTCATGGAGTTTCTCTTAGCCACACTCAGCAGTGCTCATGGGGTTTCTCTTAGCTCTGCACTCAGGAATTAGTCCTTCGAACTCAAAGAAACATATGGAATGCCAAATACCATATCTGGGTCAGTCACCTACAAGGCAAGTGCTTTACCTGCTATACTATCTCTCCAACTCCAAGAATGTTTTATCTTTTGTTACTTTTCCTACTGAGTATATGCTGTTTCCCCATATATTTCCTATTTGGCTACTCCTTTCTCTGTGCAAGACCCAGGGAAGTATGGTTCTGTAATCATAACTATCTTTCTCTACTATCAGAATGGATTAGTGCGGTGATTCCAAAGAGAATAGATAACAGACTAGGAGTGGGGGTGGCGAGGAGGGAGAGGAAATGGAGCTGTAAAAACCTTGCATGGTTCCAAGATCTTCTTTAGTATTATAGTTTTAGAGCTTTTTTTTTTTTAACCAAAAACTTGAGAGAGAACTCTCCAACTAAATCTCTGTCAGCATGTTCACTTTTCACTGCTACTGTAACAAATTACAGTAAACTTAGTACTTTAAAACAGTAGACTGAATTATTTACAATTCTGTAGCACTGTAGCACTGTCCTCCTGTTGTTTATCTATTTGCTTGAAAGGGCCCAGTAAGTCTCCATTGTGAGACTTTGTTGTTACTGTTTGGCATATCAAATATGTCACTGGTAGCTTGCCAGGCTTTGTCATGTGGGCAAGATACTCTCCTAGGTTGCTGGGCTCTCTGAGAGGGGTGGAGGAATCTAACTCGGGTCCGCAGGGTTGGCCGCATGTGAGGCAAAAGCCCTATCCTCTGTGCTACTGCTACAGGGTAGAATTTCAAGAAACACTAAACTCAAACCAAGTTGTCAATAGGACTGTATTTCGAAAGTTCTCAAGAGAAAAAGTGTGCCTTTTTTTGTTGTTGTTATTTCTAAGGGAGACCTGCCTGTCTTGGGTTGTGGCCTGTTTTTCCACTTGCAAAACCATCAACTGTGCATCTCTCTGATCATTCTTAGTATTACCTCTGCTGGTTCTCCTCCCAGTCTCCCCTTGTACCTTTAAGCACCCTTGTTATTAATTAGTGGGCAAACCCATTTCATCCAGAATAACATATTTATGTTCAACTGACTAATAACTTAGATTAACCTTCATCATAATTTGCTTTTGCTATATAAAGTAATACATACCTGAATAACGGGAATTATGGTGTAGATATCTTTGGGGAATAATTATTCTGTCTCCAAAGTTAAATGAGGATAGTGCTGTCATTAAGTAATTCTTTGGTCCTCCCGTTGTTCATCGATTTGCTCGAGCGGGCCCAGTAACATCTCCATCATGAGACTTGTTGTTACTGTGTTTGGCATATCAAATACGTCATAGGGAGCTTGCCAGGCTCTGCCGTGCGGGCAAAATACTCTCGGTAGCTTGCCGGGCTCTCCGAGAGGGGCGGAGGAATCGAACTCGGGTCGGCCATGTTGGCCACTTGTAAGGCAAATGCCCTACTACTGTGCTATCACTCCAGCCCAAGTAATTCTTAATCATGGAAAAGTTGGCCTTTTAAAGGAAACTGCAAAAAAATGTTAGAAAAAAGTGGTGGAGTATGAAATCTTTAGGTTCATTAGCCTGGAGAAGTTAGAGGTGTGGAGCAACTCTGTTTAGAAGATAATTTATAGAAGAAAGAAACATACTGATGTAGGAGATAAAGCTTTTGACCCTCCATTCAGGAACTGTGTATTCTTGTCAAAACCACTATCTGGGTCCGATTTTCTTTGTTAAATTATTGGTTCAATTTAATGATACCTTAGACAAATAAAATAATCTTAAAATGAAAATAATACAGTTATAGGTGTTTCAACTTAAGAGTTTACATTAGGAAAAAAATATTACCTCAGAGCTGGAGAGACCGCACAGCAGGTAGAGGATTTACCTGGATGTAGCTGGCCTGGATCTCATCCCCAGCAGCCCATCCCCTGAGACCTGACAGGGGTGATCCCTAAGCACAGAGCCAGGGCATAGCCTGAGTACTGCTGTATATGGACCAAAACCAAAACCAAAAGCAACTAAAAATTATTACTTTTAAAATTTATGTCAGTCGGAAGTTGGCAAACCACAACCTTTAATAGCATAGTCTTTGAAGTACATCTGTTCCATCTTTGGAGCAAAATGACAGAGAAAGCAGTATTATACAATTTTTGTTGTTGTTTCCCTTCATTTTTATCACTGTTTCATCTTCCCTTGCTTTCTTTTTCTACTGTTATAAATTTTGCAGATAGGTGTCACAAATGAACTACAATGACTGTAAATGCTTATACCTTTAGAAGTCAAGTAAAGAATAAAGAAGAAAAATGTGATAGGTTAATGAGTAGTAAGGTCTACATTGTGTGTGTGTGTGTGTGAGAGAGAGAGAGAGAGAGAGAGAGAGAGAGAGAGAGAGAGAGAGAGAGAGAGAGAGAGAGAGAGAGACTGTGGCTAGACTGCCACATGGGATCACTTATTTTATAAGAAAAGAGCCTCATGGGACCGGAGCAATAGTAGTGGGTACGGCACTTGCGTTGCATGAGGCAGATCTTGTTAGATCCCCAGCATCCCACACGGTCCTCCAAGCCCACAAGAAATAATTTCTGAGTGCAGAGCCAGGAATAACCCTGAGCATTGTTGGGTGAAGTTAAAACCTGTGCCCCATCCATGCCAAACAAAAAAGTAAAAAGAAAAAGTAAAAGAGGTCCACATTGCTAGATGTTATATATTTATACTTAAACTTCCTTATTTTCAGATAGGTAATTATTATATAGATATGAAAAATGTGGGTTAAATGCAAGTGGAAGACTTCAAATATATAAAACAGGTTAATTTTATACTTGAAATAAAGCAAATAGTGACATAAGGGGGTTCAACACAAGGGATTTAGATAGTGCTGCTCCTAAACTTAGTGAGAGAAAAATACACACAGATTGAGTAAAAGTCCAACTATGTATTATTAAATTATGGTTTATGTTAATATTTTCAAAAGATCTTCATTTTCTTATTTTATTTTTATGATTTTATATGAATCAGAAAATCCTCAATAAATTTTCTTAGTTATCAAAACCCTTCAAAACTTATATGTTAGAGGTTGTAGATAAAAATAATTTTTGATTACCACTGTAAGATCACTGTAGTCATTGTTGAGAACCAGAAAATTTTGAGGTGTTCCTAAAAAGCAAAATGATTAATATGATGTTTTAAATGTTAGTGTCAGAGAAGTAAGAAACAAACCTTTTCATAACTTCTGTGAGTTAATTCTACAAATCACATCTGTATCATATATATGTATATATGGTATATATATATATGATATATGTGCATACATTTAGATTCATTTGGGTTTTGTTTTCCTGTTGTTTTAATCTAAATGTGCTCAAGTTCATGAAAGAAACAAATTCTACCACCAGGTGGAGCTTAGCTCCCATTAAAACAATGGATATTTGGAATACAGAATCCAAGGGTTTGTTTGAATTCTTTGTATTACCTTAGGAAAAGACTGAAGTAAAAGCTAAATTTCAAAGGACATTTAGCTCTTAAAAATCTGTTACAAATTCCAGTTACCACAGGACTTAAAGCATTCTTTATGAGAGTATTCAACCTATCAGGTGTTTGGTGGCTACTTCTAAATCACTTGACAACTAACTTCCCCTGTTTCTTTACCCTTTCCCTATAGAGAATGTTTTTAAATTCCTATACACTTAAGTATGAACCTTTAAATAAAAATGACAGATATCACAGTAGCCTCTACAAAAGTGATCACAAAGTAAAATTAGCAAAAATACAGCTCACATTGCGTGAAGATTGAACTAGTATTATATACCAGAAAATGCATTCTCTATTGATTACGTGGAATTCTGTGTATAAAGCATCTAACGAAGTGCCTGAAATAGATCCATCTGCGAGAAAAAGTTACTTTAGTCACATTATCAAAGGGAGAAAACTATTTTAAAAGGACTCCTTATAAAATCAATGTTTTGCCTTCCTCCGAAATGCTCAATGTGCTTAAAGACTTCTTATGGCTTGTAGAACAAATAATTTAAAACTAAGATATGCTGCTTTTCCTTAAGTTAAAAAAAATAAGATGCTACAAAAATTAGTGTAAGTCCACCTGGCATATGAATTGTGTTGAAAACTGCATAGTTTCACTTTCTGAGTACTACAGGAATGAAAGTGACATCAGGGAAGGTATGCTAATTGCGCAAGAACAGGAATTAGTACTATTGAATGGAAGGAGACTGACTCAACTGAGGGCAGGTAGCACATTTGCATACAAGCAATAACATGAGTAAAATGCAGAACATATGTGTGGACAACAGAATTCTGCTATAGGTGCTTATTTGTCTAAATGGTAGAACAAGAACGCAAGTAATGAAGTAGACTAAGATTAAAAGCCCCATTTTTCATCGATTTGCTCGAGCAGGACCAGTAACATCTCCATCGTGAGACTTGTGGTTACTGTGTTTGGCATATGGAATACATCACGGGTAGCTTGCCAGGCTTTGCCATGCGGGCGAGATACTCTCGGTAGCTTGCCAGGCTCTCTGAGAGGGGCGGAGGAATCGAACCTGCCTTGGCCGGGCGGGCTGAGCACAAGGCAAACATCCTACCACTGTGCTATCGCTCCAGCGCAAGATTAAAAGCCAGAGTTTGTTGTTGTTGTTGTTGTTGTTTTTATTTTTATTAGTGAAACACCATGAGGTACAGTTGTAGACTTACAAATTTTTGTGCTTGGGTTTCAGTTATACAATAATCAAGTACCCATCCCTCCACCAGAACCCATTTTCCACCACCACGGGTCCCAATATCCCTCCACCCCTCATCCCCCTCCATCCCACCCTGCCTTTGTGGCAGGGCATTCCCTTTTGTTCTCTCTCTCCTTTTGGGTGTTGTGTTTTGCAAAAGAGGCATTAAGTGGCAATCATGTTTGGTCTATAGTCTACTTTCAGCATGTTTCTCCCATCCTGGGAGGATTCTCCCAACATCCTTTATTTAGTGCTCCCTTCTCTATCTGAGCTCCCTTTTCCCCTAGCATGTGTGGCTGACCTCCAAGCCATGGAGCAAAATTCCTGGTACTAATCTCTGCCACTCTTGGGTGTTAGTCTCCTATTTTGTTACTTTATGTTCCCCAGATGAATGCAATCTTTTTATGTCTATCCCTCTCTTTCTGACTCATTTCACTTAACATGATACTTTCCATGTAGTAGTACCACTTGTATTAAATTTCATGACTTCATCTTTTCTAACAGCTACATAGTACTCCATTGTGTAAATGTACCAACGTTTCTTTAACCACTCATCTGTTCTCGGGCACTCAGGTTTTTTCCAGATTCTGGCTATTTTAAAGAGTACTGCAATGAACAAACAAGTGCAGATGTCACTTCAGTTATACTTTTTTTGCCTCTGTGGGATATGTTCCCAGGAGTGGCATTTCTGGGTCAAATGGGAGCTCAATTCTAATTTTTTGAGAATCATCCATACTATTTTCCAAAAGGGCTGAACCAGTCGGTATTCTTACCTGCAGTGAAGGAGGGTCCCTTTCTCGCCACATCCGTGCCAACACTGGTTGAAAAGGCAGAGTTTTTTAAAAAAAATGGTGGCTTTACTTGATAGAAAAGTAGATAGAAAGGTATTGAAGATGGTGAATAAGAAGTACAGAATAAAAGAACACGATGTGCCTGTGAAGAGAAAATAATTTGGGAAGCTAATTGAGTATGAAGGCTGTGTCTGTCTACGTAACTTCTTCCATAACTGTTCATTTGATGTCCTTTATATTCAACATCTTCTATTCCTATAATTTATTGTAATGTTAATAATATAAGTTTTATCATATATGATAACTTATGTTTAATATTGTGTTCAAAAATTTCACTGTCACTGTCACTGTCCTCCCATTGTTCATTGACTTGCTCGAGCCATCCCAGTAACATTGTGAGACTTGTTACTGTTTGGCATATTGAATACGTCATGGGTAGCTTGCCAGGCTTTGCTGTGCAGGCGAGACACTCTCGGTAGCTTGGTGGGCTCTCCGAAAGGGGCAGAGGAAAATTTAAAAAAGTTTAAAATATGTTCTCTATTCTAAAGTTGTTTGGTGGTAAAATACTCTAAGTTTTATAATAGACGGAGAGTACTACATACGTAGACATGTGAAAATTACATAAGGGGAATGATCAAACGGCAACTGAGGAACAGTAGGCTCCAGACCAAATAATACGATAAGATTAACACTTGGTATATGGGTTTCTGGAGTGTGTGTATTGTATAAAGTTTGAATGGCTTACAGTAATGAGGACAAACTATTATGAGAAGAAATAATAAAGAAAACCTATGTATAACAAATACTTCAAAGAAAGGTGGATCATTGGAAATAGGATTAGGCAAAAATGTCCCAGACTTCCAAAGAAATATAGTAAATGCTGGCAACATGATCTTCATATATAGATTTTGGGACAATTCACCTTCAAGACAAAGTAGAACCTCAACTCTTAATTAACTGAAGAGTAAGATGTCCATGGATTCTGTAAGCAATTAGCTGTAGGACTGAAGATCATGTGAAAATCCTCGGTAACTAAAAAAGCATTTTGGAGAAGCCAAAAACTTACTAAAATGAATAGGATTTGTCACCTGGGTTCTTTGTTTCATACTCATTCTACTTAATATATAGAAGGAGGGTCATTTGGTCAGTTTGTGGTTTGCTCTCTGTATTGGTTTCCTCCAATTTTGTTTAAAGCTAGAAGTCAGCATATTGGGTCCTTGTTGCAGAGACTTTGGAGGGGAAGAAAGTACAAGAACCTACAATTATAAGTGTTGCTAACGCTGCTATAAAACCAAAACCCCATTAGATTTACTAAAGATCTCTGGGTAAAGGAAGAAAGATGGAAGGAAGGAAGGAAGGAAGGAAGGAAGGAAGGAAGGAAGGAAGGAAGGAAGGAAGGATGGATCCCAAGTTTACAGGATCCCTTACTTAGGGGCCGTGTGGGGTGGGTGCAGCGGAAATAGAATTGGCAAATGCCCTGCCTTGAGAATTAAGCTCAGGGACTCAAAATTGCCTTGGCACTTTCTAAGTCATTGAGTCATCTGGGTGGTGATCAACAACAGTACAGTACGGTTATCTTCTTTCTGGTGATCTGGTGGTAGGGTTATTCGTTCATCACAGAACATGAGGTTTGAACTCATGACCTTCCACTAACTGGGCAAACACCTTAAATCACTGAGTCATCATCCAAGCCTTAAGTTGATGCTTCTAAGATCCAGAGTTTTTACACACCCTGATTAAGAGGAAACTGATGTCATCTCAGGTTCCTCTAAGTCTAAGGTTAATTTATATTCCAAGAGGAATAGGGCTTGGAATTGGATGTGAACTGATTAAAAAATAATTATCGAGTTTTTGGTTTACAATGCTATTAACAATGGTTTTTTATGCCCATAATTCCAACCCTGCACCCATCATCAATATCCCTTTTCCCTCTCCCAAGGACCCCATGAGCCCTCCCTCCCTCAGAGAAACTAAGGTCCCTCCCTCCCTAGTCGCCATCCCCCCCCCCACACACACAAACATACTTGTAAGCCGAATTTTTAAAACTATAGTTATTTTGGGCCACATGAATTCATGAATTTATGAGTTAAGATGCAAATTTATCAAATGCATCAATAAATTCTAAGATATAGCTTGTACTATATAGTCTATCTCTTTTACTAAGCAAGACTGAAAATTTATCAAGGATTTATATTCCAATAAAAGATTAATTAAAGAATTATTGATACTTTTTTTTTTTTTGCTTTTTGGGTCACACTCAGCAATGCTCAGGGGTTACTCCTGACTCTGCACTCAGGAATCACTCCTGGCAGTGCTCAGGGGACCATCTGGGATGCTGGGAATCAAACCCAGGTTGACCGCATGCAAGGCAAATGCCCTACCTGCTGTCCTATCACTCCACTCCAGCTCCAAGAATTATTGATACTGTTACTAGACTAAAAATAAAGTATATGCCTGAATGAGACAATAAGTTACTGTTACATGAAAAGAATTCTGAATTTAACCAAATAGGCAAAGCCTTACATTACACATTGAAAGAGACAGAGATATATAAAAGGAATATTTTAATCTTATATATATATATATATATATTAGTAAATGAAGGTATCTACTAGCCTTGCATGAATACCAGGGAAGGATGTGTTGCCAAAATGAAAAGTTTAGAAAAAGCGTTTAATATGCACTTAAGTTAAATCATAAAGTCTAAGTCCATGCAAAAATAGCACCTTTTATATCCCAAAAGTCTAAAGGATTCATCCTCAGAACACCTACCATATAACTTAGCATAGCATTTCTCGTTGTCATAATTTTTGTTTGTTTTTCTCACGTTTCCCAAAAAAGAAAAGTGTCAAGGATAATAGGAAACCTGTCTTTTATTACTTCGCAGCATCTCCCATAGGACCCAGGGATCTTGATCATTATAGATACTTGATAGTTAGGAACCAGGATTTGGTCTGCTATGCTGTTCTTATTTTAAGGACCAGGAGAAGTACATCTGTTGCTAATGACTAACTCTGCCAGTTGGCCTGAAGCCCATAGGAGAATGTGAATCAAAACAAAAACTGGAACACAATTGAGTAAGTAGTCTCAGACCTTTTTTTTTTAATCACCAGATTTATTATCAGTCATTTGTATTGTTTTTTAGGAGAGTTTTCAGATATGACTGATGAGAAGAAGTGAGGGAGGAATAAATATAAATAAATATAGAGCTTGGGTATTGGCAATGACCCTGACAATCTGTATGATTTCAGCAGCCTCACTTGGCCTCTCAAAGCCTTAGGCTCTTCTGTAAAATATGGATAACTATGTTCTTGAGAAAGTTATATCAGATAATATGTGAAAATTATTTGGCAGAGAAGAAAAAATATCTTAATGGTAATTATTACTAAATAACTAGTTTCTTTCCAAGACATTAAAAAAAATAATAAAGATCATAGAGATTTTGCAAAGGGAAAAGTGCTCTCTTTTCACATACTTTACCCATACTTGTATATCTTTATAAAACTGATTATTTAATTTATTCATCTCTTAAAATATATTTTCCAGTTGGAAATGAGATACTCTTGGGTAAAGCAATTTGTGCTAATCACAATAAAATGGAAAAGCCCAGACTGAGAAATGCAACAATCTGAACACCTTTGTGTTGAACTTGGACACATGACAGCTTTATTTAAAAGGAATGTACAATAGTGCTTTAGCCCACTTCAGGGAGTGTCTTATCTCGAAACAAGGAATAAGCCAAATTCTTTGGGTGGAGATATAGTAGAAGTAGGATACTTATTAATCTTAGATTCAAGAGAATTTGGGCTAAACCACTAAGACTCTAAATTTTTTTTTTATTTGAGCCAAGAATAAAGACAGGCCTAATTTGAATGGCAACTCTGATTTCTTTTTGTTTGCTTTGTTTTGAGGTCATACTCAGTTGTGCTCAGGGATCACTCCTAGCTCAGAAATCACTTCTGAAGAAGTCTGGGGGGTTCATGTATGGTGCCCGGGATCAAATGAGGGTTGGCTGTATGCAAAGTGAGAATGCACTGTACGATCTCTCTGACCCCACTCTACCATTTTGCTTTTTGCAGATCGTGGCATTTCCATGTCAGTTTAGCCTTTTATCTTGAACTCTTTGCCTGAGCTCAAGCTCCCAGGATGAGCTAGACAGACATTCAAGATTGTATATATGAACCTGTGCTGTGAATGTAGAGACAATTAAGAATAGAGTTGGCAATGCCAAGTAGTTTGACTCTGGAGAACATCAGCAAAAGATGTGATAAAATGGTGACAAGTTTTTAAAAAAAGGGGGGGGGGTAAAAAACTAAGAAATTTGTTCTAGAACATGTATGCTTGTTTCTGGGGGAAAACGGTGAATCAGGTTTGTTTCTGGCATCAGACTATATAAGCTAACAATAATTTGAGTTAAAAAAAAAAAACTAAATCTGATGGAGGGATAGGTACTTGATCATTGTATAACTGAAACCAAGCACAAAAATCTATAAGTCAATAACTGTACCTCATGGTGTTTCACTAATAAAAAAATTTAAAAAAATAAATAAAATGCTAAAAAAAAACTAAATCATTTTTACATTAGTGGTTAGAGAGGCAACACTATTCAATTTGTACAATAACTTAAATTTGTGTTGCATGTTATGGGTGGCAAAGCAATAATACAGTAAGTAGTCCACTGATCTTGCATGCTGCAGACCTGGGTTTGATCTCTAGCACTCTATATGGTCCCTTGAGAACACTAGGTATGATCCCTAATGGAAGAGCTTGGAAAAAGCCTTGAGCAGGTTATAGCCCCTAAACAAACAAAAGTATGTTGATAAGTAGTGCTAACTAATATGTTAAGTCTGTGTAAATATTATAATAAAACATTATATCCTTGATTGGATGTATTTTTTCTCTATTTTCCCAATTTATTTTGTGATAACCTTTCCTAAGCCAAGTGTACTAGTTCATTAACATGCAAACAAAACACAAGCCCATAATGCAAATTTTGGAATATTTTAAGAAAATATAGATAAAATTATTTTTTCTCTTTGTCTTCAATCCCTGGCTCTCACAGACATACACAAAGAAGATGGGTACATTTTATTGGAAAATTAATTAAACTTTGAGATTGTCTTTTTTTTTTTTTTTTGCCAGTGAGGAGGAGTATCCAAGCAATGACTTGGGAGCCCAGGGGTCACTCTTGCTGATTTTCTACCATTGCTGCACTCAGAGGGGTTCATGTGGCACTGACCACCAGCTACCTCCACGGCACCTGTGGTTGTCAATCTTATGAGGAAGTTTTGTGTTTGTGACTCTGGATCAAAGGAAATAAAATGATTCAAAAATTCCATATTATTTCTTGTATATTCTACAACAATTTTCAATGGACATGCTAAGATAGATGGTTGCAAAAAGTGTATGTGTTAAAAAACAAAGGCATGGAAGAAAAAGATATATCCAGTTGTCCTTTTCTGTACTCACAGATTGATGCAGATATATAGAGAAACTTATAATTATCTTACCAATGATAGTTAATTAATTGGAATAGCATAAATATTTAGTATGGTAAGACATGTAAAATGCTGGCTTAAGAGTTGAAGGCTTGTTTGGCTGTTAAGAATAGTTTAGAGTTTATAAAAGAAATTAAAAATATATCCATTTAGGTAGTGCATGTGAGTTGAAAGGGGAGTAGTGTTACACATTGATCCATGATTAACCCAAATATTTTAATATCAATTTAGATTTCCAAATCGAAGTAAAGAACATATGATCTATCATTGCTTCTCCTAGCAATCTTATTCTAGCATATTGCAATTATCTTGAATTCCTGATTTATGGTAGAACTAACAGATATTCCCAGTGGGATCCTCAAAACTCCTAATTTGTTTACATATTTTGGCTTCTTTCCAGATTTGTGTGAATAGTAACTGATCCAAGAAACAAACAAACGGAAATGTCTTTGAATAGCATTCTTTTACTATCAGGTCACACATATCTCCATTCATTAAAACAGGCAACTGAATTCCTGAGCAGGGCAGTTCAATAATACATTTTTAAAACTCAGGTGGGATTAAAGAGAATGATTTTCTATTCAAACAAGACAAGAAAAAGGAACTATGAACTTAACAAGGTCTTAAAAACACACACAGGATGGGGAAGAAATTCCTTCAAACTATTGAAAAAAAAAAAGCAGTAACAGATTTTATCATCTATTTCCTCCTCCTCAAAGGGATGTTTTGTTATATACTTAGACTGAAGAGCTTGCTTTCAAGCATATTAAGAGCTCAGATAAAAAGAATATGAAAGAAAAAAGAGAGCAAGCAAGCAAGAGAGAGTAAGAGAGAGAGAAAACTTGACATACCAACAAACCAACCAATTCCAATAATCCATTTTATAATGAGGTAGAACAAAGAACAAACTGGATAGCTCCAAAAAGGCAATGCTCCAGATACCTCATTCAGTTAATCTGCTAGATGTTTTGCCAAACCTTATCCAAATAACCCAATTATTATAGTCTGCAGACTAGTGGAAATTCTTACAAAATTGGCCTACATGTGGAATCTCAAATCATGTCTCCACTCAGGTCAAAAAGATCAGTACACTTGCCTGATTGAAACTTTTGCCTCTGGGCTTAAATGTAATTTTGCAAAATGGAAAATTAGGAATATGCACACAGATAAAATTCTGAATGTGGGTTTAATCAGATATTTTAAAACTTAAAAGAATAGTTCCTCCTACTTATGATCCAATTCCCTGAAAATGTTAGTCAAAGGAGACTTAGAAATTGTGGATTTCCAAACTCAGTTTGAACTCTGTTGTGCTGGGTGATCACAAACCCTTACTATCAGGATTTACCTTCTTGTAACTGTCATATCACAAGGCTCAGGCTGACCTATCTCATAGAGACCCAAAGATTAATTAAGGTTAAATTGAAGGGGAAATGCATTGACAAGCCAGACTTCATTTATACTACTAAAGAGACCCATATGTTTTGACAACTGTTCAGATTATTTGGTAATATCCTTACTAAGATGAGAATAAACTTTCATAATATGTTTTAGCTGAAGACACATTTAAAATGAAATATTTCAATATTTCAAATAAAAAGGGAAAAACAAACTGGATCTATTCACACCAGCCTTATTCTCATCCTCCTCATCATACTGACCAATCCCTCCCCTACCTCCTAAAATTTTCTCATAGAACCAACACTGATAAACACTTAGAAGAATCTCATGGCAAGGGAAGTTCAGACCTCCTCATGCCCAGGCTAGTACATCCTATTTACTGTAAGAGAGTGAATAAATTTAGATTCTTTATTCATGTCCAACCATGTTGCTGAACCATAAATGACTATAACTCTGGTTCATCAAACGAGTTTTTGCTTTTTTACTCTTTCCTCTTTGACTTTCATTATTCAAATATATGTGGCCATTCATTGCCTGAAGAACTCAACAACTTTAGACCTCACAAAAATGTCACTGATAATAGTTATGAGTGGTAGCAGTATTTTCAGATTAGTTGGCGCATATGGACCTAAAGATGTTATAACATATGTTTGTTTGGGAGGAGTGTCAGGGTCCCGGTGGTCAAGTCTCCTGGTGTGTTGGGACTGATACACTTTACCCCAGCTGATGGATGGAAGAGTGAATTACAGGCTGATGGCTGGCAACATTTTAATGTTATTTATATTGAAATCAGACAGGGCTTATGTAGGAGAAGAGAAACCATGCTCCTTGTGGGTGGGGGGGTGGAGGGAGAACAGGCAGGGATTAACATAGGTTTGTTTGAACATAAACATAAGCATGGGTTGAGTTGAACATAAATATAAACATGGGTTTGGTTGAACATAAACATATGTAAAGCACTTCCTTCAGGGGAAATTCTTCTAGAAAATCCTCCCTCCCAGGAGCGGAACTCCATCTTCTGGGCTCCAGCATTCTGGATTCTGGTCACCAACAGAGGAGGAAACAGAATACAGAAACACTGAAAGTAATGGATATTTTCTATTTGCTTTCTCTTGCTAGTTAAAAGAAAAAAATGAGATTCCCATTTGTCAGAGTAATTATTTAAGTGATCTTTAAAATATATTTGTAGGGGCTAGAGAATATACAATAGTTCAGTTGCATGCCTGGCATGTGGCCAAGCCCAGTTTGACCCTGGCAAAACATGGGCCCCCTAAGGATCATCAGGCATAGCTCTTGAGGCCTGGGAACACAGAGCAAACCCAAAAATTGCCAAGTAAGGATTCCCCAGACTCTCTGTGCAATGCTTGGAAGACCATAAATAAATAAATACTTGTAATACTTAAAGCATACATCAGGGTACTTAGAAAAAGAAAATCTATAGCTAGATAAATAAATGTAGAATCTTTTCACTTCCAGACAAAAACAAAAATTTGCTGTTTTCAGATGCATATGCCGTTTTACTCATTTTTTAAATTTTTAATTCTTGTATAATTTTGTTTGAGGTGCCATGGTTTAAAATACTGTTAATAACAGAGTTTTGCATATGAATTATTCAAATTCATTTTTTACTTTTTTAAATTAGGGACACCAGGGACGCTGGGAAGCCTATGGCTAATCCCAGCAGTATTTGGCCTAGTGGTACAGGATGAAGGTTTGTTGCTAGGGCACAGTGAAACAGTGCTTGGTTAGTTATGCTTGGTGGTCCAGTACTAACAGGGTCTCAAAGTCAGGGCCTTGCCTATGCCAACCAAGTGCTCTACCACTTGGTCCATCTCTTTGGCTCCTTCTCATCTCTTAAATGGAATGTGGCATACCACCTAGCACATAAAATGATTATGAACAGTTTAAAAATTAAGTTGGGTATATATAAGGCTCTATAACATGCTTCTGGTGGAACACATTATTTAATAAATGTAAATGCTCATATTTTTAACCCAGTATCATTTCATACCCAAGAGTTTCATTTCCTTTGAAGACTTTTCTAATATAGTCTGGTCTACGTTTATCTTTTAGAAATTACAAACTAGAGAAGGAGGCACCTAGAGAAGATTCCAATACTTTGGGATAATTGATCATCACAATCAATCACAACCATCCTGTTATTCGTCGATTGCCTTGAGCAGGCCCCAGTAACGTCTTGAGATTTTTTTTAGAAAGTGCATATTCAAGGCTCTTTCAGAGTTAGGAGAATGAGACCCTTCATTGTTACTGGTATTTGGCATACTGGGTACGCCATGAGGAGTTTGCCAGACTCTGCCATGTGGGCAGGTTACATTCGGTAGCCTGCTAGTTTGTCTAAAGTAGGAATGAGATGATAAGATGTCACGCGGCCGCGAATGTGGCCGCGCGCTTCCGGGAACTGGGTTTTATAGTCTCTGAATCTTGGCCGTTGATGGGATTACACTGCACCAGGGGGCCAGTTGGTGGGTGTGACCCCCGCCTACTGGAATTTGGAGGATCTGGGTGGAGGATGCTCAGCTCCAATCCGAGTAGGCTTGGAGATCTCGGCCCCGGAACCCACGTGACTTTGTCCCTCTGCCGGTACCTTCATGTGTGCGGAGAGTGGTCTCAGCATAGTGGTGGCTGGTTCTGGAAGTCTTCGGCTGCCGGAGCCCTGGTCGGGGCGGGGAGGAAAACTCGACCCGCTCCCCTCCAAGGGGCCCTGGGGAGGACAGCCAGGCGTGGGGGCAGGAGACTCTGCGCTGTTCTCTTCCAGGAGCTGGGTTTTATAGTCTCTGAATCTTGGCCGTTGATGGGATCATAAATTCTTATAAACACTCTGAGTCAGCAAAATGTGTCTCCAGTTATGTTCTGGACTAGCGAGGTCATATAATATATACCCTGCCACAAAGCAAATTTCCTTGTTTTACCTTGCTGTGCAGTGACAAGAATCAAATCTCAGAACTAACAAAATTCACTGAGTATGTATTTAGCCTACCTGTCAATGGAACTGCACTAAGTGCCCTGCTGATCTCAACTGGTTTGTTCCCCCATCTGGGCTTTCCTCTTCTTTCTGAAGGTGGCAGACCAAGCTTGGCAAGCTGATAAGAACATGGTGGTAAAAGAGCAAGCAGTAGGTCTTCCAGTCTTTTTTTCTGAGAAACACTGCTGCTTCTGTCTTATTTGGTGTCAAAGAAACCAGGAAAATTTTAAAGCCAAGAGTGCACACATAGTCCTCCCATGAAAAGTATGCTTGAGGGAAACACTATTTCTGAAAAATAATTCACATATACATGCATGCGTTGAGTAACCACAATATTGATTTCCACTAGGTTTGATTATAAGTTTTACGTCCCTATTAGCAGCAGTAAGAGCCAGGAAATGTACTAGGAGACAAAAAGAAAATAAAATTCTTGGTTTTACAAATAATAAAATTGTTTTTCTAGAATGATAAGTTTGAAACTTGGGTTCTAACTTTCTATAATATAAAATATATTTTTTTGTAAATCTCAAGAGTCTCAAATTATAGATTTACTGAAGCTCTTAATTCTTTCACATTATATTGGTTTTCCTTGTGTATCTAGTGAGAGACATACACCTTCAGGTTGATTGGTGTCTGAATGTTATTACCACAGCATTTCTCTTTGCAACCATTTCATGTATGTTGTTTGCATGGTAAGGTAAAGGTAAAGGCCCTCCCGTTGATCGTCGATTTGCTTGAGCGGGCCCAGTAACATCTCCATTGGAGACTTTGTTGTTACTGTGTCTGGCATATCGAATACTCTCGGTAGCTTGCCGGGCTCTCCGAGAGGGGCGGAGGAATCGAACTCGGGTCGGCCATGTTGGCCGCGTGTAAGGCGAACGCCCTACCCGCTGTGCTATCGCTCCAGCCCACATGGCCGACCCGAGTTGTTTGCATGAACAATGGATAAATCAAAAATAAACTGTGTAAGGGGGTATGGTGCCATCAGCAGGTCAATCTGTACCTGTGAGGCAAGTGCACCAGCAGCCTGATCGTGCCTTCAGACTTCCAGATACCCCAAAATTGCTGCTGTGCCTTTGGCCAGACCCCAAAAACTTGGGGCAAAGTTTACCAAGAAAGTAAACAGCCAAAAGTTAGGTATGTGGGAAACACACCCACAAACCACCTACGGCTCAGCTATATAATTGGAGGCAAGGCCTCTTTGGTTCCTGATTGAACTGCTTAATGGCCATGATCCCAGAGACTCAGAAACGAATCTCAGAACCCAGCGGTTTTAGGTAGAAATGCGTCCAGTCCCTGCAGTAGGGGTGGGTGCTGGGCCAACCCACGTGGGAATAGGTTTCGTGCCTTGACCTGTTCCCCCTGGTGGCCCAGTGGCCGCCATCCTTCAGAGGCCACTGGATCATCAGATTTGGGCCCCCAGTGACGAGACACACAGGGCCTCACAGGATGGGGGTGGAGCCGGGCTTGTCCTCCCCACCCCAACGAGACCCCAAGTCATTGCCCATGAATGGCCTCTCTGGCTCCTGATCAAGCTGCTTAATGACTATGATCCCAGAGACTCAGAAACAAATCTCAAAACCCAGTGGCTTTTGGCAGAAATGTGTCCAGACCCCACAGTATGTTACTGTCGCCGGGCCACCCCAGGGGGGAAAGGGTGCTGTCCCTCCGCCTGCTCCCCCATTGGTGGCTTGGTGGCTGTCATACTCCAGAGGCCATTGGACAGTCAGGCTTGGGCCCGCAGTGACGAAACTTGTTCGACCTCACGGGATGGGGTGGAGCCAGGCCTGTCCTCCCTACCCCAACGAGATCCCAAGTCATCGCCCACAAACGGCCTCTCTGGCTCCTCATCAAACTACTCAACAGCCATGATCCCAGAGACTCAGGAGCAGATCTCAAAACTCAGTGGCTTTTAGCAAAAATCCCTCCAGATTTAAGTGTTAAAATTTTGTAATTTCAAAACCACATGGCCCTTCTGCAGCCACGCGACATCATACGTTATTCATAACCAGCAATAGAACACAAATTGTCTATTGTTGCCTTTTCAGCAGATCTGAGTGTTGGGGCAAAATCTCAAATAATAATGGTGGGTCTGGTATCAAAATATTGAATGTGATCAAAGTAGAGAGAGAGAGCAATGTGGAAATGATCTGCCCCACAGGTAGGGGGAGGGTGTGGGATGGGGGTATACTGGGGTTTTTGGTGGTGGAGAATGGACACTGGTGAAGGTACAGGTGTTTCATTGTATGACCGAGACTTAGACCCAAAAGCTTTGTAACTGCTCTCACGATGATTCAATAAATAAAATTATAAAAAATGAAAAAAAAATAAACTGTGTAAAAGTAAAAAAAAATCTTTTTTGATGTTATATTAGTTATTCAGTTATGACTGAATGTTTAAAAATCTTTATGAACAGAAAATACTATAGCAAATTACAATTAGACTATCAATTTCTTAAATTTATTTATCAATTAGCTTTATATAGAGAACATATTAAGAATATTTAATAATACATTTCATTTAAATGTTCATATATTTTTCACAATTTTTCAGTTAAAATATACAAGAAAATATGTGAATGTTATTAAATCAGACATACAGTACTGTGGATAAGGTGATTATTTTGCATGTGGCAGAGCAGGGTTCAATCCCTGGCACCGTATGTGGTTCCTTGAAGCATCTCTAGGAGTGATCCTTCAGTACAGAGATAGGGTTAAGCCCAGAGCACAGTGAGCATAGACCCAAGGTCCCAAAAGGAGAGAAAGAGTATGGGGGAAATTGTCTGCCCCAGGGCAGGAGGAGGGTTGGAAAGCGGGGGTATACTGGGGACATTGCTGGTGGATAATGTGCACTGATGGAGGGATGGGTGGTTTTTGGGATGCTGGGAATTGAACCCGGTTCGGCCGTGTGCAAGGCAAACGTCCTACCCGCTGTGCTATTGCTCCAGTCCCAGGGATGAGTGTTTGATCATTGTATGATTGAAACTCAAACATGAAATCTTGTAACCGTATCTCACGGTGTGACCCAAGGCCCGAAATATGTAAATACGACAATGCCACACACCACTTACACAGCCTTCTCTAATATGCTTATATTAACTATATCAGTCCAATCTAAAATAACATATAACCATATATTCTGTTTATTTTTAATTAATTTTTAATTAAAAACATTCTTTCCCCAAATGCTTTTCTTAACATTTAATTAAAATATGTTTATGCTTCTTTGCCATACTTAATTTCAACATTTAAAGCAATTAAAATGCACTTATTTAATATAAAAATATTTGAAATTTAATTTTTAAAACTTATTATGTATTTATGTAAAATAAGCTTTGATATTTATAATTTAATAATTTAGACAGGTAAAAAGTTTCTAATTAAAACAACGCAATATGCTTGAATTACAAATGGTTCTAAGTGGAATATAGAAGCTGATGGATGTTTAAATATATTTGCAATAATTTACCTCAAACCGACACACTTATGAAAGAAATAATACTAGAAGTCATTAATCATACTGGTAATAATATTGCATTACCTTTTTAAAATAATTTAATTTAATCAGTAGCATAAAATTAAGAGAAAATAATATTTCCACAACATTTTCCACAGGTAGAATGCAATTCAGCAAAGCTGAAGCACTGTTTTATTTTGGGGCCATAATTGGCATTCAGGGCTCACTCCTGGCTCTGTGTGCAGGGGTCATTCCTGGTGGTATTAAAAGGACCATATGTGGTACCAGGGATCATATTCGGGTTCGCAGCATGCAAGGCAAGTACCCTACGCTCTGTATTGTTTCTCTGGATCATTACTGTTTTTTTAAGTGATTTCAGAAAGTAAAGTGAAAATGGAAAAATTTCATGGGAGTAACTTTTCATACCTGGTCATGAAAATGTATCACTAAAATTGCCTTTGGATTTCTGAACAAGTAATACAAGCAAGTAATTTATCTTTCTTTCTTAGTCAATAATTCTTTCCATTTCCTTCACCTCTAACTAAAATTTATTTATGTTCCAAATGGCTGGAAAGCCAAGAGTTCCAGAACTTTTCTGTGGTCATCGAGCCAATCTATCTTTTTTCCCCGTTCTCTCAGTAATCATTTGGATCCTTTAGTCATTTACTATAGTGTTTCTGTTCATAGTCCTTTGCCAGCAATTTTTATTCATATACAGGAAGATTAGCTTAAAATTTCTTATTCAGGTGTTCCTGAGTTGAAGATCTTAACTTTTTTGCTACTAGGTATATATATGACTTTGACAAGGTAATTAAGATTTGAGACCCAATTTCCATGAATACAGTAAATGATGTGGAGAGACTTATTTGAATCATTTTCAATGATGAAAATTACTTCGTAAACAATAAAGAAAAATGCAAATTCTGATGATAATTTTGGACTGAATTTATTATTTTATTACCTAAATCTCATAAAAATTATCAATTATAAATTCATACTGATGCTCTAGGATGTCATAATATCATCCTAGAATGGATTTATATTGGTTTAACATCTCACTGTTAAACTGAAATCAAAGATAATTTTGTCGGCACATTACATATATTTTACTGTGCCACCAAAAATGTGCAGTCTCCTGTCTTGCATAAATTCTCTCTCTGCTCTTTAAAAACTTGGTAACATTACCCATGTGCCTATATCATCATTTTCAATTTTTTTTAACATTTTCACATGAATACTTAATAGGTACACTATATGGATCTTTTAAATCAAGCCAGTACACCTAATACAGATATTCTAATGAAAATACATACAATGCCCACATATTTTCACCTTCATGATAATTAATTAAGTGATTCTGTATTTCTTAACATTATTAGAGAAATATAAAAGAAGGCAGCCCAGAAATCTATATCAAGTGCCATCTAACTGACGTATTTCACTTAGTATAATGAACTACAGTAAAAGATCCAAGCCTGTAATACTCTATTCTGTATTAATTAAATGTTGGATATAAACTCTCCTATTACTATAGGGAGTTGGATAAATAATAATTCAGAAGCATAGGGAAAATCATACAACATGATAAGAAGAATCAATATGACAAGGTAGATAATTCAGAATCTATCTATAACCAAAAATTTTTCATACAATTTATGATTTATATGTGAAACCATATGTAGAATAAAAAAGAATATCTGATGGCTGAATACATATAGTTGTAAAATGAAATATAAAATAGAAAAATATTATACATTAGATATATATTTCAGTGAACACCTTTTAAAACAGTGTAAATTAATACTATAATTCATGAATTAAGAAAAATACACAGTTTAAAATGGTAGAAAAGCGAGGAATTACATCTCCTTTAAGGTTTTATTAGAGTTCAAAACCAGAGTTTTCTACCACATACCTTCTATTTTTTTAAGGCATGGAAAATTAAAATTTATGTTTAAAATATTAAATGTAAATAGGATCATTTAAGATTAAGAATAATTATGAGTCTTACTCATTTCATTAACATGATTTATTAATTTACATAGAAATAATAATTGAGAATTCCCCCAACTCTCATTACTTGGAGGCTTATCTCACCCATCATTAATTCTATGGCTCTGTGAAAGTTATGTTTTATGTGAAGTCTATTATTTAACACTTGTTCATTTCAAATGTACACTGGTGATTCAGATAATTTATATTTGACATGCATAAAATTTTTCATTGCATGCATATTTTTATAACTAAGTATCACTTTCTACAGATTAGGAGATATAAAAGAAAGTTTAAATATTTTATCACTACATGAGGAATAAAGTACATAAGAGATACTTAAGTAAACATTTCTAAAATCTAGCAGGTAGTTTTCTCTGCATTCTTCATGCTATTAGAAGCTGACCAATGAGTCCAGGATTTCTTTCTTTAATTATGGCAGCAATAATGGCAGCACCTTGCTTTAAAGTTTCCTGTAGCTTCTTCTCACACTGAAAAGATATAATAATACTTATTTTAGAAATAAAATATTTTCCCTATAATAAAATATCTTACATCTGAAAGAAGACCTCTCCTGGGCGATAAAGAAACTACTTTTAAGATATATAATATGAATTCAGCCTCTACTAAAATTAAATTATAGCAAAAAAACTTGGAATTTTTCTTTAAGTACATAAGAAATGATTTTTAAAGAAGTTTTATTATGAACATAACATATTTGCTGAAGATGAAAATAAAAATATTGATGCAATTTTCAAAAGCCAGCAGCACGAAACAAAAAAAAATTATTTTCTCTTATCCAATATCTGACCAACTTTGGCTCATCATTAAAGTGTTAAAATTCAATATGCAGAAACTGAAAACAATCCGTGTACCCAAGAACAGATGACTAGATAAAGAAACTAAGATACATCTCCCCAGTGGAATACTACATAACTACCGGGAAGAATGAAGTCATGAAATTTTCTTATAAATGGATGGGTGTGTAGAGTATCAGGCTGAGTGAAATGAGTAAGAAGGAAAGAGACAGACATGAATGATTTTATTCATTTGTGGAAGGAAAGTGGGGATATTGGTGGTGGAAAATGTACACTGGTGAAGGGACAGGTATTGGAACATTTATATGACTGAAACACAATCATGAACAGCTTTTTAACTGAGTATCTCACTGTGATTCAATAAAAATATAATAATAATGACACCATCTATAAAAATAAATAGAAAAATTATATTTAATCTATTTACTTATCTTAGTTAAAATAGGAATGATATTAAAATGTGACAGAAGAGGGAATGTGGGGGGAAAAAGCTATTATCTTTTAGGATATCTATGCTATAAATTGTGCTATGCACAAGTAATCGACTTCTAAACTTGGCATCTTCCTTGATGCTTTACTTTTTTCCTATCTCTTGCACGTACTATTTCTATTGCCTAAATATTTTTTTAATAAACACACCACAAAGCACCATTGTCAACTCAACACTTCTGACCTGAGTCACCAGAATACTTTATCACCTAAAATCCTCTGAGACCCCCCTTTAAATTCAGGATCAGTTTGAATTTCTTACCTGGCTTTATCCTTTTGGTCTATACTCAACATTCCCTTAAAATCACTCAATTCTCTAAGCCATTAGTAATTGTCAGGTATTTGTCTACATTCTCATTCCTTTGCACCAGCTCATTTTTTGTGAGGATAGCTTTCCTATCCCCTTCCTACTTCAACTAACCCTAAATGGTTCTTTGTGGTTTGACCTCAATTTCAGTGACTCTTAAACATGATACTGCCAGTTCAAGAGTCCTCCAGCCTAGTTTGGATGGGATGAAACTATGTGTTGCCAAAGCTGTAAATTTTTCCAGCACACTGAATCCTGGCAGCCTTTTCCCATTTACCATATATTATGCCAGATGATAAGTTTCTTAAAAGCTTTTCCTTTATCACTAAAAATGAAATAGTTAAAGCCAAAAACATGGTAGCACTCCCTATATTATAAAGAATTAAAAACAAACAAGGCGGTAAACTGTTGTGAAAATATAAAATTTATTTTAACTTAAATGTCATTGATTTCTAGTTGGTTACCTTTAAAATATTTTTCTTTTACATTTACCCAGAAGTCTGGAAATAGTAAAAAAGAAGAATATTACTGCCGCCAAACCTCTATCAACCCTGGCCTGATCAATCTTTCTGTCAAGTAGTACTGAGAGGTAGTAGTGAGAGACCACTTCTTAAAAGCATGTCTTTTCCCATCAAATTTGCCGATCATGTTCTTAGGAATGGAGGTGGGAAAATTTACCAGAGGATGAATTGTTGGCTATTTTACCTCTTAGGTAGGTTTTGCTGACATTTCAATACTAAATTTCAAATGCTTTTCTGTTTTTAAAAGTACTGTAGACTTTAATTAAATACAAAGATATCATTGTAAAAAAATATATATATGTATTTTTAGGTTTAAATATGTATTTGTACACTGTCATTGTCACTGTCCTCCTGTTGTTCATTGATTTGCTTGAGTGGGCCCAGTAATTTCTCCATTGAGACACACACATATATATATATATATATATATATATATATACACAAATATCTTTTAGGATATATATATATGTTTATATATATATGTGTATATGTACAGTTAACTTATGACAAAGGAGTCAAGAGCATAAAATGTAGAAAGAAATTCTCAACAGATAGTATTGGGAATACTGGATATCCACATGCAAAAGAAAGTGAGACATTCTTTTCACCACACACAAAAAATAACTTAAAATAGTTTAAAACATAAAAGCAATACCCAATTTATAAAGTACATTAAAGACAATAATATAGTTAATGGTAATATTTCAGTGATATCTTTGGTGATTATATTTCACTGGCCAAAAAAAAAACCAAATAAACAAATGGGATTATATTGAGTTAAAAAGTTCTGAATGTGAAAAAAAAACTATCATTAAAATAAAGGGTGTTCATCCTTGGACTCCCACTTTGAGACTTTCAGAAGCATCTTTGCTACTCTCTCCTTTTCTTAACTTTGCCAGCAAAATGCTTGCTTTCTTTACATTATAAAATACTTGCTTCAAAATAAATTAAAAGATGTTTTTTAAAGATAAAATGACATGTTATCAAATGGGGAAAATATTCACATACCATCAATTTGATAAAGCACTGCTTTCTAATATACTTAAAGAATACACAACATTCAAACAATCCCATCAAAGAATAGAAAGAAGAACTAAATAAAACATTTCTCCAAAGAAGACATTCAGATATCTAACAGTCAGATGAAAAATACCCATCATTAACACTAATGATCAAACCAAAATGAAATCAATGAAACATCACTTATAGTCATATCACACCAGTGAGAATTAGCCTATTTCAAAAAGGTCTGATATAAGTGGTGGTGGTGCTTATGTGTAAATGAAAGGAACTCTCATTCACTGTTGGCAGAAATGTAAATTGGTTCAGTCTCTGGGATGTATAGAGATTTCTCAAAAATTGAAAAGTAACTACCATATGATCTGATGATTCTGTTCTTCGGTATCTACACAGAGGAATTAATAAATAAGATTTGAAACAATTAGAGAAACAGAAAGAAGAAGAGAGATTGAGGGATGGGGCATTCAAGAGAGAACTTGTGTTTCTCCAAAGGGAAAAAGCCAATACAAATAAGTTTTATAAACTAAACAAGTTACCAAGACATACAAATACTCAGATATTTCTAGTATATCCACATATTTGAAGATTAGTGACATAATTTATGAATACAAACTCATCTCAAAATACTATGAAAGTATTGATAAAACAGAACAAATGAAAATTCAGATTTGTAAAGAGGGGCCAAGATAACCAAAAGGAACGGTTTTGCAAGTGTTCCTTGAGAATCAATACAAAGAACACATAAAAACTTAACAGAGCATAGCATCTTGTGAGGAATATTGTGGAGAAAACAGTGTCCAGAGGAAAAGCTGTCACCTTTGGGAGACTCAACTTTGCAGAACACAAAACAACAGACAAGTTTAAAACACAGGAGCATTCCCCTGTGTTGGACCAAAAAAATAAAACAAACAAACAAACAAACAGAAAAAAACAAAGACTGCAAGAGCAAATATACTACCAAGTCCAGCAAACCAATATCAGACAACACCGAACTACAGGTGAAGGAAGCTGAAGACAAAGGACTAACAGAATATCAAGTTCATACAAGTACTCACCAAATTGAAAAGCCCAGTGGTGAGTGGTTACTCCCCATGCAAGCTGCAAGCAGCCTTTACTGAGATCAACCATGACCTATAGGATTTTAGAGTCAGCTCTGCTCGGCCCCAAAAAGCTTGCCACCTATACTGATTCAGTCTAGTCCAATAGTTTTGTTCTGGGTACTAAAGTTTTTCACAGAATTCAACTTTGCTTGGAAACTCATGAGTCACAGATTCTCTGGGCATGTTCAACCTAATGAAGGGCAAAGCCACATCTGGAAACAGACATTCCTTGGGTCAGCATAACCCAGTGGATTTGCAAGCTCATCTCCACCCACTGGGGGATGCCAGTCTTGGTACCACCCCAAAAGAAACACAGTCTTGGCCCCGACTAGACAGGTTCACAATCTTGGCTTCACCTACACAAGCTCTCCCTCCATGTCCCAGCTGATGTGCAATCCCAACGACCTGCAAACAGCCAGCTCAAAACCAAAGGAGGATCTTTCAAAATGGATGCAGCACAGAAGCTTCAACCCAAGTCAGGAACTCCATGCAAAAAGACTCTAAAATGCTTCCATTCTGTGGCTCTATCTACTACAGTAGAAAGAATGAATAGGAGTGACTCTATCTGCTACAGTAGAAAGAATGAATAGGAACAGGCACAGACAACGTAATGTGCCCAGGCTAAAGCTCATTGTGTGTGTGTGTGTGTGTGTGTGTGTGTGTGTGTGTGCGTGTGTGTGTGTGTGTGTGTGTGTGTGTGTGTGTGTGTGTGGTGGGAGGGCGGGAAGGTGTGGGAGGAGGACTGGAATTTTTTTTTTTTTTTGCTTTTTGGGTCACACCTGGCAATGCACAGGGGTTACTCCTGGCTCTTCACTCAGGAGTTACTCCTGGCGGTGCTCAGGGGACCATATGGGATGCTGGGAATCAAACCCAGGTTGGCCGCATGCAAGGCAAATGCCCTACCCGCTGTGCTATCTCTCCAGCCCAGGACTGGAATTTTTAAACACAAAAGTCTCACCACTGGAACAAAGATCAGCTTACTGAACAGCTTGTATTTTGCATACATGATCCCAGTCTCCAGTCATTTCCCAAGTCAGGTGGACTATGATGCCACAATATGTGCCAGACACCAAAAATGATGCACCGTGAATCCAAGCTCAGACTAGCTAGTTCTTAGTTCCATAGCAGCAATAAGGTAGCAACATCAAAAATCCCCTGTTGTCATCTAGTTTCATACAAATCAGAGCTACAGGCAATGGTTTAATTTTGTAAGCATTTAACAAATACTAACAAGAGAATGGAGACACAGTACTAAGGCCCTTTCCTTGCCTGAGGCTAACATAAGTTTAAGCCCTGGCACTGTGTATGCTTCCCCAAGCACTGACAGGAGTAACCCCCTGTGCACAGAGTTCTGTGAAAGTCCTGAGCAGTTCTGGGTATGGTCTCAAAAAGAAAAAAAAAAAAAAACCAAGACATCTGTGGTTGCCAACTATCAGAACAGTCATAGACACTAGCCTGATGCTACAAACAGGAACAAGAAACTGAAGTGACAGTACATCAGGTAGGTTACTTGCCTTGAATGTAACCAAACCCAGTTGGATCTTGAAGATCATATAAATTCTCTAAGCTCTACCAAGACTGACCTCTGAGTGCAGAACCAGAGTAAGCCCTGAGAACTACCAGGTGTGGTCCCCAAACAAAACAAAATTCATTTTTAAAATGCATCAAGTGAAAGAGCAACAAAGGTTATAAAACCAATTGCCATGTCAGGAAAGATCAGTCAGATAAAGCACATCAATTAAAAAAAAATAAGAGCCCTAAATAAGAAATTAAAAGAACTGGAATTAAATAGTACTTACACAAAAACAGATTCAATAGGGTCTAGCAATGAACCAGGAAGCTGAGAGTTCAACAGATTTTAGTGGCTGCACTATGTGGAACAGAAGGCTAGATTTGAGACCAGGTGAAATAAAAATTAGGTGATTATCCAAGGTTTTCAGTGCAAATCACCAAAAGACCTGGGCTATAGCTTGAGAATAAAAACAAAGTTAAATAAAACTGAGTCAACAAAGATTTACTGCCATAAAAATTTGATCTCCTATGAAGTTAAATCATGCCAGAACAAATTTCAGTGTTCTCTGGAAGTCAAAATTAGGTAGATTCTTTAAAATGCTTTGCAACTAAAGTACTGCATATGATCATATAGTACAGAAGAAAAAAGTAAAAAGCAAAAAATTTTAAAAAGAGAGAGAAATGATCAGCAGATTCAGGAGAGCTTCATATTCTAGAACTGAAATAGCCTTGGATAATTTAAAATAGCTATAATTAATATATGGAACATAAATATGTGAAATAATAATGAAAATACATTTTTAAAAAAGAATTTGATTCTAAAATAAAAAAAAAATATAAGACACACTTGAAATTAAGAATTGGACCAGGCTAATGTGAGATGGACAGAGAAAAACATAGGTAAAACAAGCTCATGCTGAAGCATAGAGATAAAGTGATCACGATTATGATCAGCTTAGTCCTTAGGATCAGATTATATTCATTCCCCTGTTCCCTCCTATCACTGCCATATATGACCATCATAACCAAGAAACTTGTTCAAAGTATTTTGCAATCTGCACACAAGTATGTGAACAGTGACATCCAGTGGGAATATTTATCCATGAAACATAAATGAAATAATAAATAATAAAACAAAATTCAGCATCAGTAACCAGAAAGTTTATACAGGTAGTAATGAGTCTGCCCTGCATGAAACCAAACCCTGCATGAATCTCTGGCCAATATGGTCCCCAAACACTGCCAGAATTGATCCCTCAGCACAATGTCAAGAGTAAGTCCTTATGGACCCCCAAAACCCACTCATCCCACCCAACAGTCAATCCCATTGTGAGAAAAAAAAATATATCATAATTTTTATAATCATGTGAATGTATGCATCAGTAGAAGAGTAATTGTCTTGCATATGTGAACACTGGTTGATTTCCAGCATTGAAAAAGAAAAAGAAATTGAAACTATATAACATTGCTATAATCTGACATAAAAAGATGATGAAATTTAGAATTATGCTAAGCCCACAAAGCTGGAAATGTTTCTTGAGAATGGTAAGAACAAAGGATGAAAGAAAATGAGGGAAAAACAGAAGCCAGAATGAACAAAAAATACTTTAGGGGAAAATTAATGAAATTTTCATTGTTACATAAATGTGATCATGTAGATTTTATAAAGGTTTTCTAACCAAGATGGGTGTTACAATGCCCATGATAAAAAAAATACTGAAGTCAATTTATTTACTACTTGTAGTTCTATAAACATTGATTTCTAGGGATAAGGTTTATATTGATTTCTACTCATCAATCATAAAAAAACACATCCTGAAAATATGGCATGCCAATGTCCCATACCCACAAATTAAAATCAAAATTTAAATTTATTATTTAAATTTGCTGATTTTAATAATAAAATAGTTTTTTCTTTTATATATTATAGTTAGCATCATATTTGCTTTTAAAAATGTTTTCTCACTTCATAATGTCAAATACTTTTTTAAAAAGTCTTTAAAATAAAACACTCTATCCTGTCAAAAATATAAAATATATCTTTGAGCTGAAAAAACAGCATTTACATTCTTTGTTTATTGTAACTAACTTACAGAATAGAAATAAGACAGAAAAGAAAAAAAATTGTGTTGAAATTACTTAAAATATTGAAAGAAATTATTAAAACTTTAACTATAATAATATTCAGATGATAGACTTATAGTAATGTTTATAACTTCTTTTTACTATTGTGTCTTCATAATTCTTAATAAATACTTTATTCTTCAAGAAGAAAAATGAGCTACTTTATAGTTAGCTTTAAAACTGTCTGAATACAAGAAAATAAATTTGTTCTTATATAAAATAATTCAATGTGAACAGTGTCCAAATTTTCAGAGAATCTATCTTTTCATAGGTATCCTTAAAATATGTACGAATAAAAGTTTTTAATTTTTATAATCATAAAAAAAGGCCTGAACATAAGTGCTACATATTTATCTGACCTTGGCTTTCTCGCTGACTTAAAAGTTAGGAAAAATATCAGGCTAAAATTTTATGTAGATAATGTCGGGGAAAAAGCAAGAACAAAACTTTGTGCATGATTTAATTTGGAATATCAACAACTCTGCTGACTGTGATCATGAAAATTTTCTTTATAGTTTTTGTTTTCTTAATATTAAAAATGTTACAAAAATCACTGTCACTGTCACTGTCCTCCCGTTGTTCATCGATTTGCTCGAGCGGGCCCAGTAACGTCTCCATTGGAGACTTTGTTGTTACTGTGTTTGGCATATCGAATACATCCCGGGTAGCTTGCCAGGCTCTGCCGTGTGGGCGAGATACTCTCAGTAGCTTGCCGGGCTCTCCGAGAGGGGCAGAGGAATCGAACTCGGGTCGGCCATGTTGGCTGCCTGTAAGGCAAATGCCCAATCGCTCCAGCCCTTAAAAATATTAAGATAAAATAGTTATTTAGGATTTTCTATAAGCTTAGTTGAATTATTTAGAAATTTAATTCTCTGTGAGTTTTACCATATTTAGCTTTTTCTCTATTCATCAAAATATCACTATTAGAATAAAATATATTATACTTAAAATATACAGAAATTCTAATCACGATTAATTTCTCATTAGGCAATTCTTTTTAAAAATTAATTTTTAAGTTGATTTTCCATTGTCTAGTAAGACTACAGATTTATATCCCAGATCTACACTCTATGTGTACATAAGCCACCCACCAACAAAGTTCCAGTATCAACCCAACCACCACCAACAAAAAAACCCAAAACAAACCAATACCAATTCCTCTCCCCATGCCTCCTTCACTTTCCCTAAAACCATAGTTTTATTTGGTAAGTTCCATAGTTTTATTATGTGAAAGAGTTAGTTTTATTTTATACCAATGTCTTAGTAATACATATCCCACATATGAATGAAACCATCTAGCAATTGTCTTCGACATCCTTCCTTATTTCACTTAGCATAATCATTATGCAGATGATTCTAAATTTATTCTGATGATTATAGCATTATAATGGAATAATAAACTTAAGTATTTTTTTAACTTCCCAGTGTCTATATGTGTGTTTATGTTAGTTTCTTATTTCCACACAATGGTTGGATTTGGAATGACTATAGCATCTTTATAATTTATTGAAGTTTATTTATAATTTTTGTTCTCCCCACTATTTAACTCCCAATTTGGCTGAGTAAAACTTGTATTCTGAGGAGTTAACAAGAAGTTGTACATTTTAAGTGAACAAATGGTCAATATTTTATGATAGCCATGTCTTTAAAATTCCTTACTTACTAATTTCCTTTTAAATTATTTCAAGAAAATTTTTTTCAAAACTTTTCTCAGTTAAAAAAACTCAAAAAAATTTTAAAGGAATATTTGAAGAGATTGAATTCCTTTAATATGTCACAGAAATAGGAGTACTTGATTAAAGATACAAAAACAATTTTGTGGTATGTTGTAGAATAAACTTTATGTAGATTTTGTAAAACACTTTCTCAAAGAATAACAGGAAGTTCTATGATGTCATTGTTGTACAAATCTTAACAACATTAAAGGAAATTTTCAGATATAATCATCCTCCATACATATCATTCCTCAAAACACAATGTACTCTGTTAAAAGGAAAACAAAAAAGTCAAAATGAGTCTGTGTGTGTGTGTGTGTGTGTGTGTGTCTGCTTTAGATACCTCAGGAGATTACATATTCCTTTTGAAGAGCAAACTTCATTGTCTCAGTAAATTCCAGTCTAAATCCTAAATCAATTGCCATGAGTTACAAAACAGATATGAAACTCAAAATGCTTAAATTGTGATGCTAATATCCTTTCATCATCAAAATTTATCTAAATGCTTCCAAAATGTCAAAAAATTTCAATAAATGAAACTATATTTTCTATCTATATCTATCCATCTATCTGTATTCATGTATTCCTATATGTCTTGCCATCTGTACTCTATACAACATATAAAACTTTTTGATAAGCCTTTATAACTATATAACATTTAAATATGGTGTCAAATCAAAATAAATTAAGGTTAAGTTTCCCCTTTGAATACATTTTACAGATATGGAAAGAAAATATGTAATGGTAACACACTGTCCCCTAGTGGAAAACAATATAAATGTTTAGTGTTTGCACATTTTCAAAACTGCTGGAAAATAGCAGTTGCCCTTTGATAAGGTTCGAAGTAAACTAAACAATTCTCTTCAACTAAAAATTTGCCTCTTATTTCTTTGAGTTAAACAACTGTTTTTTAAGATAATAAAATAATACTGACTAAAATGCACTTGGGTTTGCTCACTAACATGGTCATTACACAACTGTTTCCACAGCCTTTACTTTCTTTGCCTAGTTAAGCATAGTAGGCTTGCACCTACTATGCATGCACTGCAAGCACTTGTGGAATAAGGTAACTAAGATAAAAAGAGTTAGTCAAACTCTGGAGATCAGCAATGTTAAAGGCCCTCCCGTTGATCGTCGATTTGCTCGAGCGGGCCCAGTAATGTCTCCATTGGAGACTTTGTTGTTACTGTGTCTGGCATATCGAATACTCTCGGTAGCTTGCCGGGCTCTCCGAGAGGGGCAGAGGAATCGAACTCGGGTCAGCCATGTTGGCCGCTTGTAAGGCGAACGCCCTACCCGCTGTGCTATCGCAGCAATGTTACTCTGATGAAAATGAACAGTAGGGAAGAAAAGACTCAAACTACACATTGCTGAGTCATGCAGCAGTGGGATAAAATGGGCAACCAAAAGTTTTAGACATCTGGCCAAAGAACAGGAAAGTTCATTGCTATGTCGATTTATTTCTAGATCTGGGACTTCTCACTGTCACACTTAATTTCCCTAGAGCATCCTTTATAACAGCATTTTTTCAGTTTAATGAAATTGAAAAAAGTCTCATACACAATGACCCCCTTTTAATTTGCATAAAAGGCTTTAATCTCATTCAACTCACCCAAAAATTACTAAATTCTGCTGCTTTCTGTTGTGACATTCTTGACCAGTCATACTCAAACCACTATACAACCAAACCATTCCATCTTGACCTGGATGCCCTAACCTCTCCTTGTTCTTGGCTACTGAGACTAGAAAGATCATTAGGATTATACTAAACCTACATTATCTTCAGCACATACTTCATTTTAGCATCCGAGGTCATAAATACTAAACCTATCCTTCTAACTACAGTTCTCGTTCCTCTACTTCATAGTAGAGCCCAGAATTTTTTTCCGGATATACTGGTATAATCATTATTAATATTTCTCCAGTAATAATTCTTCCAAATAATTGTATTTCTAACTCATATAAACTTTTAAAAACCCAGTTTTCATTACTTCCTCTTATGAAGTCACATTTTATTGCATATAAATTATTTATATTATTAAAGCTATTCTCAAAATCCTTTACTTATATTTTTATATTTTTACCAGGTCGGATGTTTGTATATTTATGCACATATGCATACATATTTTTTATAGCAGTGTGTATAGGAGGATGTGGGAAGGAGAAAAGGAAGAAGAATGAAGAAGAAAGAAAAAAGAAAGGGAAAGAGGGGCTGGAGCGATAGTACAGAGGGTAGGGCATTTGCCTTGCATGCAGCCGACCCAGGTTTAATCCCTGGCATCCCATACGGTCCCCGGAGCACCACCAGTAGTAATTCCTGAGTGTAAAACCAGGAGTAACCCCTGTGCATCACCAGGTGTGACCCAAAAAGCAAAGAGAGAGAGAGAGAGAGAGAGAGAGAGAGAGAGAGAGAGAGAGAGAGAAAGGGAAAGAGATGGGAAATTATCTCTAGGGTCAAGTGATTAAGTAAAAATCAAAAGACTGCTAATAACACATGAATGCTGAGCCATAAGCTATATGGATGAGTCATTGATATCTAAAGTCTGAAACTCAAAGTAACTCATACAGTGGCTATTCACTGTATTGAATACTATTTCTCTTTTTAAAATTTGCCACAAATTACAACTCAGATAAAGCTCTATTTTTAGCAAACTTGTCATAGTTTATATAAGTATTAATAGGCTAAAACTTGCCCACTAAAGACATTCACAGGATGAAGAGTAAAGTTTTCCCTGATAATAAAGTAACACACAATAGAAGTTTACCTATAGTTTTTTTTTTTCCCAAACAAGGGCATAGGGAGAAAAAAAAACACCCAACAGATAGAGAAAACAATTCTCTAGTTATAAAGAATATTTGGGATGCTCATATTTAAATACTTCTCCTGGGGGCTGGAGCGATAGCACAGTGGGTAGGGCGTTTGCCTTGCACACAGCCATCCCATATGGTCCCCTGAGCACCGCCAGGAGCAATTCCTGAGTGCATGAGCCAGGAGTAACCCCTGAGCATCGCCGGGTGTGACCCAAAAAGCAAAAATAAATAAATAAATAAATAAATAAACACTTCTCCTGAAATGGCACTACTGAATTGTAGAAAACCTGTTATATAATTATCATTTTTAGTCTCTGGAATGTACAAGAAGCTACTTCAAACATAGAGATGGACACAAATTAAGAACAATTTTATGTCACAATTTTTAAGTAAATATAGAATTGGAGGCTGTTTTCAACCTGCTTTTCTTACCCGTATAAAGATTACCTAGATATGTAGAAGATGGTGAAAATATCTAGTACTCAAAAAACAAGGGGAGTAAAAACAGTGAAAGCTCTAGGTCAAGGTGCTAATTGAAGAACCTAATCACAGTGAAAAATGCAATTATAGACACCATTGTAATAATGTAAAAGAAAATTCCTTGAGTTTCACAAAAATCATGGTCTCTGGACAGACAGATATCATTTAGGGCCCTGCAAAATTGTTAAAGAGTACTGGAAACCAGACATGTTTGAGGGCTTGATATATACAACAGTGGGTAGCGTGCTTGCCTTGCATCCTGCCAAACCAGGTTTGTTCCCCAACACCCTTTATGCCCACCCCCAAAGCCCCTCCAGAAGTGATCCCAGATTGCAGAGTCAGGAATAACCTACTATAGTGCAAAACTAAAAAAAAACCAACAACATTAAGTTCAAACGATACTTTTAAATTTAAAGATAGAATATTAATGGCCTACAAACACAATATAAATGATTTTCATTAGATAATTGTCTAACATATAACATGTAACATCCCTAAAATAATATCTAGAACAACAATCTGGGATATAAGGGAAAATATTTTTATTTACAAATAATTGCTAATTATTAGAAGAAAAAAGCAATAATGAATGATAAATAAGGGCTATGGGGTTATACAATACAATACACTGGCTCGGCTCTTCACACGCTACCTGTCTGAATGCAAGGTTCCATCCCAATGGAAAACCAGCAAGACTGTACTACTATACAAGAAGGGAGACATCCACGACATTGGCAGCTATCGCCCAATCTGCCTATTGTCTGTCATCTACAAACTGTTCACTCGAGTCATCCTGAATAGGATTGGCAAAAACACTAGATGAAGGACAACCATGTGAACAAGCCAGGTTCCGAAAAGGATTCAGTACTATAGACCATATCCACACGATAACTAAGCTCATTGAGGTTTCTCAGGAGTTCAAGATGCCGCTCTGTCTAATGTTCATTGATTTAAAGAAGGTCTTTGATTCTGTTGAGACGGAAACAGTCATTGAAGCACTAGCCAAACAGGACATTCAAACTCAATACATCAGGATCCTCCATGAGCTGTATTACAGATTTGCTACCAGGATCTCACCATTCTACAAAGAAGTGATCATCCATGTCAAGAGAGGGGTTCGGCAGGGTGATACCATTTCACCAAAATTCTTCAGTGCCACCCTCGAGAACATCATGCGACGGCTGGAATGGGAAGGAATGGGAGTGAAGATAGATGGTCGGCAGCTACACCACCTCCACTTTGCTGATGACAGCATTCTAATAACACCAAACATCAGCCAAGCGGCACAAATGCTGACCGACTTCAACCATGAGTGTGGAAAGGTCGGACTACAACTGAATCTTACGAAGACAATGTTTATGAGAAACAGCCTTGTTCCTGACGCTCCATTCGCTCTCAATGGAACCACCATCTCCGAATGCAACAGTTATATATATACCTAGGTCGAGAAATCAACATGATGAATGACCTGGCTCCTGAGTTACACAGGAGGAAGAGAGCGGCTTGGAATGCCTACAAGAGCGTTGAAGAAATAACTAAGAGGACAAAGAACCTCCAGCTACGAGCACATCTCTTTGATTCCACTATTCTTCCTGCATTAACATATGCCTCAGAGACCTGGGCCCTACCCAAACAGTATGAGAATGCTATTCGGATCTCTCAAAGAGGAATCAAAAGAGCTATGCTTGGAATATCACGATTCACTCAAATGAGAGATAGAATCCGGAGTTCTGATCTCCGTCAATGCTCAAGAATCAGGGACGCTGTCTCATTTGCCAAGGCATCAAAAATCAGATGGGTTGGACACGTAATGAGGTTTACAGACAACCGCTGGACTAGAGCCATTACTGACTGGATTCCACGGGACGTCAATAAATCGTGTGGACGCCCACCTACAAACTTCTTCCTCAAGACCCTGAATGATCGGTTTGGGGCTCTGCATGTTCCTAGAATTAACAGATACCATTGGACTACGCTAGCACACAACAGGGATGAATGGAGACATTACTGGCACCCGCTCGAGTAAATCAATGAATATTGGGAGATCAAGTGATCAAGTGATGGGGTTATTTACAAATTGTTGCTATTAGAGGGAAAAAGTGACACTGAAGAATAAATAAGAACTCTGGGTGTATATATTTTTTTAACATCTAAAACCTTAACCAATGCTAAAATAAATGAGGAAAAATAAGAAAAAGAACTCCTTTCAGTGACTACACTTCAACTAATACCAGGCTGTGGGGTATGAAGTAAGATGCTGATATGTAGACATATTTTGGATTTTTCCTTATGGGATATGCAATTGAAGAGGCAAACACAAACCACATGAAACAATGCCACAGTTATTATAACACAATTTGAAAGACACAATAATCAATTCAGTATCAAATAAATATAGCATTAGAATTTTCAGGTGCAGAGTATTTCAAAAATATATTAAGAACTTGAGGCTGGGACCAGAGGGATAATTCAGCAGGTAGAGCATTTTCCTTATACATGGCCAACTTGGGTTCAATCCCTGACATCTCATATGGTCCCCAGAACAACAACATGTATAATTAATGAGTGCAGAGGTAAGAATAACCCATGAGCATTGCTGGGTGTGCCCTCTGCAAAAAGAAAAAAAATCTGGGGCAGGAGAGATAGTAAAATGAGCAGGGTGCATGCTTTGCACGTTGCCAATTGCATCTAAGCGATATGGTCCCCTGTGCATCACCAAGAGTTATTTCTAGGCACAGAACCAAGAACAAGCCCTGACCACAGGTGGGTATGGCCCCATTAAAAACAAAAACAAGTTAAAAACTTAAGATTCTATATAAAAATATGAATATGGTGTCATAAGAAAAGCAAGCCAAACAAAATTCAAGCATGTACAGCTTTCTAAAATAAGAACCTTCACAATGAAATACATTGCTGAATTAATTTTTTTCAAAGAGAATGGGCCAATCAACAGATTAGACACAGATAAAAAGAGAATTATTGAAACTGAAAATAATGTTGAAGAAAGAACTTAGAATTCAAAGCAGAAAATGGAACTATAAAACTCAAAGATGGAAATGTACAACTCAAAAAGTAAACTAAATGTAGAAAATCTGTGTCACACTAAATATAATGAGACAATCTTTGAAAAGCAACTAGAAAGAAAGGACATTTAGAGGACTAACAATTAGACTGATAAACTTTTTTTAGATAGTAGAAACATATGACATGTTTGCAAAGTTCTAAAAACAAGTGATGCAGAGACAGTGGCATTAGATTACTGGTACTTTGATGGCAATGGGTAGTATTTAGTATGTCAATAACAGAAATTTAACCTATTGTAACTTCCTAAACCATAACAAAATAAAAACAAAGGCATAAAAATTAACTTCGGGACTGGGGCAATAGCACAGTGGGTAGGGCATTTGCCTTGCATGTAGCCGACCCAGGTTTGATTCCCAGCATCCCATACGGTCCCCTGAGCACCACCTGGAGTAATTCCTGAGTGCATGAACCAGGAGTAACCCCTGTGCATAACCAGGTGTGACCCAAAAAGAAAAAAAAATTAACTTCTCCTCAAAATCATCAATATTCAATGCATGCCCTTCCCCCCCAAAATGAAGACAGAATGCCAATAAATAACAAAAAAAAAAAACATACTCCGGAAATATTCTGGCATTGAAGGACATAACATAGATGTAGCCTAAAAGCAAAGCAAACAAACACAAAAAACTAATAGAAAAGAATGTTATGAGTTTTTTTTAAGTGCTTTTGGAATAACTATATAAATCCTAAGGATGACAGATATTGTGAAGCAGGTAAGGTGCTTACCTTGCACATGACTAGCCCAGATTCAATCCCTTGCACTGTATGTGGTCCCCAGAGTACCTACAGTAGTGATCCTTGAGCACTAGAATAGGAGTAAGCCCTAAGCACAAGCAGGTGTGGCCCCAAAACCAAAGAAAAAAATGCAATGTTTTAAGAAAGTAATTAAAGTTATTTCTAGATATAGAACACATTTAAGACTACAAAATTAAAATTACTGGATAATAATAGTAGCATTGGATGTGAAAAATGATCAAACAAAATTTTCTAAGATATATGAAATGATTGAGAAAATAATTTAAATACTAAAACTAGATTTCTACCTCAATGGGCTGGAGAGTTTTTGTACAAGGTTTAAGGTGTTTGATTTTTATATGACTAAAGCAAAATTACTAGCTTTTCACTTAACTATGCAAAGTAAACTTTCAAAAGACCTGCTGGAGTAAAAGAAAAGAAAACAAAACAAAACCAAAAAAATTGATGCTTGAGAGTGGGGGAGGGAAACTATCATCAATGGAACATTCAAAAACTCCTCTAAAAACAATACAGTTCAATGAGTGAAGTTAAACAAAGCCACACACACACACACACACACACACACATACATACACACGTTATATAGAATAATTTGAAGACAAAATTTCCAAACTTCAAGGTAACTATAAGTTAAAGGATGGGAAAAGTACCAAATTTCAATAAGCAATTTCTCATGCCCTGTCACAAGTATTTAGAACAGCTCAAGAGTAGGTTGAAGAAAACCTAGAAAGTAAAGGGGAGTTACGGATATGTATAAAGTTGATGTAAAACCACCACCAATAAGAGCAACCTTGCCCTAAGTTGAGAATTCTAATATTTGGGAGGGTATAACCAGTGTGACAGTAAAAGAGAGACTAAAAACGTGTGCTTTATTTGTAGTTTTCTCTTGGAGGAAAAAAAAGTAATCCAAACAGTGAGAGTAACAGTCACTAGAAATTGAGAGATAAAGAGGAAATGAAGCAAAAGGTACATTTTAGAAATCTTGAAATATAAAAGAGAGTATAACACCTTCCTCCATTATTAAATAAGAAAAATTTACCGAATTATATTTTACTGCATTAGTTGGAGAGGTAAAGGTAATGGCATTGAACTCTTTCAACCAAGTTAAGCCTATAACAAATGGATATGAGTGAACTTGATAAATCTATATGGTTATTTAAAAAAATAATGAAATAGAGAACTTTAAGGTAGTCACTGGCAATTATAACCTGAAAAGATCTCTGGGGTTCCAAGTACCACTAAGGAGGCTCAAAATATTATTTTCAAAGAAAAAAAAATATTTTACTATCCCACTTGACGAAACACCCACCTCATGAAGCAGAAAACTATAATGCTTAAAAAACAAGTGTACATTTGCATAATTCTTACCTTTCAGAACTATGCTGTTTCACATATTAAAAAAATAACTAGAATCCAGGGCTTGAGAGATAATGTAACGGTAGAATCAGTGCCTTGCATGCGGCTGACCTGCGTTTGAGCCCCATGTCCCACATGGTCCCCTGAACCTGCCAGGAGTGACTCCTGAATGCAGAACCAGGAGTAACCCTTAAACACTATGGGCATGGCCCCCAAAAGATAAAAAAAAAAATCGGTGAGGATATAAGGCTAATCTAAAATACATTTTAACAGCATCAAATATATTGTGAATAAACTAACTGAACAGAATGACAAAGAAAATAGCCTGATTAAAATTTTTTTTTCTTTTTGGGTCACACCTGGCGATGCCCAGGGGCTACTCCTGGCTCATGCACTCAGGAATTACTCCTGGCGATGCTCGGGGGACCATATGGGATGCTGGGAATTGAACCTGGGTCAGCCATGTTGGCTGTGTGTAAGGCAAACGCCCTACCCACTGTGCTATCGTTCCAGCCCCAAGCCTGATTAATTTTGAAAAATTATATTTGGGTTTTTAAAAAGTAACTGTATGCAACTATTGTAGTCTTGTAAATATTTTCCAAGGGATGTGAGCTAGCAATTCTGAAATTACACATGTATTGTATGTATTATAAGACTGAACATAAAAGATAAATATTGTGTCTAATGAAAGCCAGATTCTTCACTGTTGGAGAAAAGGTCACATATCGGGAATGGGAAAGGAAACGCATATCCTTTAATGTTAGATTAGAAACAGAGATGTCAGTATGAATTTACAGTTTGTTTTAGATACATTTTATCTTATATGAAGATAAACAAATATTAACAGGCATACAATAATACATACATGTTCTTCTGTTGAAAGGGTTTAAAAAGAATGACACTCTAGGTAGTATGAGCACACTTCTTGGCCATATTTTGGCTTTTAAATACCATTTGCTATTAAGACAAATTTGAGTTTTCTAACGGTATTACTAGTTTCAGGGCTGGAAAAGGAAAATCATATAATGAGTCTGAAATGGGTTTTAGTGGCAGAAAATAAGGAGGTGCCCAAAATATGCTGAGCACACTGAAATACAATCGAAGGCCAAACCTAGAACAATGGAGCAATAAAAATAAATAATTCATTATAATACATAAAATAAAATTAATGACCTTGAGTCAGTTCGAAGAGATTATGGATAGATGGTAAAAAAAGACACAAAAAAGGGAGGTACAGAAGGAAGATTTTTTATTTTAGAATCCAAACTAAAAAATTCAAAAACTGATGAAAGTAAAAACTCTATCACTTAAAAATAACCACTATATAATTACTGCCAGAAAAATGATAATGCATACTTAAATATGCATAATAAATGCAATAAAAATATATATTTACATGATTATAATGATTATAAAGAGAATTTTTTTCAATGACAGGGCAAAAATGTACATTAATTTATTTAAACAATTTGTAAAAACTTTTTGTAGCTTTGAAATTATTTCAAGATGAATACTCAAAAAGCATACTTTGAATATGAAAAAATTGAAAAAATTAAAACAAATAAAACTCTCAGAGTTAAGAAAAATATAATAAAATGCAGAAGAGAGTGAGAGAAACTGTTTCTAATACTTTTCTAATTTCAATAAATATAACTAACTAAATTTACTAGGGGAAATATAGATATTGTCTGATTATACTAAAAGTAAATATATTTATGTAATTTTTATAATTGCTATACCTGAAACAAAAGAAACAAAGGTTGACTGTTTAAATGGCTGAGGACAAATATCAGAGAACAAAGAAATAGAAAACATGGACTACAAAATTCAGTTGATACATTATAAAACCATGGGCTCTCAGGCAAACTGTATATCAATAGTACTGTAGCACTTGTAGCACTGTCCTCCTGTTGGTTGTTCATCGATTTGCTCGAGCGGGCCTAGTAACGTCTCCATTGTGAGACTTGTTGTTACTGTGTTTGGCATATTGAATGCATCACGGGGAGCATGCCAGGCTTTGCCTTGTGGGCGAGATATTCTTGGTAGCTTACCGGGCTCTCTGAGAGTCAGCCCAGTTGGCAGCATGTAAGGCAAATGCCCTACCCGCTGTGCTATGGCTCCAGCCTACTAAATTACTTAAATGATAACAAACAATTTTAAAGACACTGCTATAAATTTGATGTCATTACAAAATTTACAAAACAGTTCTTTCACCAGAAGTTACTTTGGGGTATTAGGGAATACAATGTTGATTTTGGAAAACCAAGGAGACATCCAAGACAAAATATCAAGTAGGCAACTACATATGTGAATTCCAAATATGGGAAAGAGGGGTTTACAAATGAAAAATATTTAAAAGAATAAGAAGTGGATGAGAATTCTGAGAAATCATACAGAACAATCACTGTCACTGTCACTGTCCTCCCGTTGTTCATCAATTTGCTCCAGCGGGCCCAGTAACATCTCCATTGTGACAATTGTTACTGTGTTTGCATATTGAATATGTCACAAGGAGCTTGCCAGGCTTTGCCGTGCGGGTGAGATACTCTGGGTAGCTTGCTAGGCTCTCCGAGAGGGGTGGAGGAATCAAACTCAGAGTCGACCATATTGGCCGCTTGCAAGGCAAACGCCCTACCTGCTGTGCTATCGCTCCAGCCCTACAGAACAATACAAGAAGATTAAGTATTTGCGAATCTAATAGTATCCATAAACAAAAAGAATGGCTTAAGAGGGGGTTTGAGAAGGAAATGAAAATAGTACATTAGAACTCCATGAATTTGCCTGGCACTGCATGTACTGCCTCTATCTGTCCTGATTCCATGGAAGACCATGGAAGACCCATCCTAGACTGTCTTGCAGGCTTCCAGAAGTGTGCAGTTGCTAATGCAACATGCAATAGCTCCATCCTACATTTCTCATGGGGAACAAGCATTGGACTTTTACACTGAACTCAATCTAGAGTGACTTGGGTGCACCTAATTACACCATGCTAACATGAACTTAATTCTATGTCCAATGACTATTCCTACAAAACACCAAAAAGGTAGCTATAGAAAAAATAAATCAGAAAACAATAAATTGCAGCTGTAGCAGTGGCCAGGCCAATGACAAGGAAAACCTTCCTGGAACCCTCACATGAAATTTTAAACAACTATTAGTAACAACCAATTGCACAGTGGGTAATGCATTTGCCTTGCATGCAGCCGACATGGCCGACCTGGGTTCGATGAATCCACCCCTCTCAGAGAACCCGGCGAGCTACCAAGAGCATCTCGCCCTCAAGGAAAAGCCTGGAAAGCTACCTGTGACATATTCAATATGCCTAACACAGTGACAAGTCTCACAATTTGTTGTGAGACGTTACTGGTACCCACTTGAGCAAATCAATGAACAATGGGAGGACAGTGCTATAGTGCTACAGCTTTGAAAGGGAAGAAAGAGAGCAACACCCAACTGGTTGCCTCAGAGAGATTCTGATTAAGGAGGTTTAACTCAAGTAGCGAATTAAAATGACTCACTCCCGACTACAAAAGATGCAACGGGGAAGCAGCAAAGAATCCCACCACACTCAGTGAGTGAAGTTCGTGAAGTGGAAGACTCAATCAGTAATAACCAGCTCTATAACTTCTCAAGGACTTTAGAGAGAAGTTCAGGATGTTTAATGATCTCAAAGAAACAATGGTAAAGGTAGACAATAATCAGGAAAGTATCAGAGGACAAATGAGAAAACCACAATCACAAGTGACAGAACTGGACTCACGAATCTTGGAACCAAGCAGCTCGCTGCAGAGATGGCTCCGGACCATGTACCAGGCTAATTTCACCAGGGCACCTTCTACAGGAGCAGGTGTCCCTTCTCTGCCTGTACCAGATGAACCCTGAGAGCCACAAACCTCCACAAATCAATTGCCGCCACCCCCATTGCTGATCTTCGCAGGCTAGTCCTGGACACCCCCCCCCCCCAAGCAGGAGAATAAATCCGCTGAAAAACCCAGGTATGTGGGACCAGTGGCTGAAAACGCCAAGCCTCAAGGGGTTGGGACTGGGCCATCCCTTCCTATCTCCCTTGCTCTTCTGGGGTCTTGTCAGTCACACCCACAAACTGCCTCTGGGTGCCGTTTAAGCATATTAACAGCCATATGAGTTATGACAAATGAATCTCAGAACTCACTGCAAAGATGGTTCTGGACCTCAATTATTTAAAATTTTAGACTACAAAACAATAAATTCTTATGAAATACAGTCTCGTTCCTGACATTGAATTTGCTCTCAATGGAACAAACATCTCTGAATGCAACAGTTATGTGTACCTAGGTCAATAAGTCAACATGAAGAATGATCTGGCATCTGAGTTGCGCAGGAGGGAGAGCGCATCTTGGAACACCTTCAAGAGTGTCAAAGAAATTGCTAAGAGAACGAAGAACCTCCGGCTCCAGACCCACTGTTCTTCCTGTATTAAAATATGCCTTAGAGACCTGGGCCCTATGAAAACAGAACGCTATTTGGGTCTCTCAAAGAGGAGTAAAAAGAGCTATGCTTGGAGTATCATGCTTCACTCAAATAAGAGAAAGAATCTGGAGTTCCGACCTCTGTCAACAATCAAAAATCAGGAATGTTGTCTCATTTGCCAAGACATTGAAAATCAGATGGACTGGACACGTAATGAGATTTGGAGGCGACCACTGAATTAGAGCCATTACCGACTGGATTCCATGGGACGTCAAAAGATTGTGTGGTCGCCCACCTATGAGATGGTCAGACTTCTTTGTCAAGACCCTGAATGATTGGTTTGAGGCTCTTCATGTTCCTAGAACGAGCAGACGCCATTGGGCTACACTAGCACATGATAGGGACAAATGGAGATGTTACTGGCGCCCACTCAAGCAAATCGATGAGTAACAGGATGTCAAGTGATCAAGTGATCAAAAAATAAATTTAAAAAATAAAATTTTAGAATTCTGGGAGTGCTCAGCCACTTTTGCAGCTGCACATCTCATACTATATATATATTTTTTGATTTTTTGTTGAAACACTGTGAGATAGACCTTTATAGACATCTCAAACTATTCAAAATAAAAAATACAAAATAAATTATCTAGCATCTGCCTGTGTGGCAGGCTTGAGTGGTAGTGTGGAACTTAGAAATAATGGTGTGGGAAGATGTGGGAAATAATGGTGGTGGGATTTGTGTTGAAATATTGAATGTAATCAATTATTGTAAACAAATTTATGAAAATAAAATATTTTTTTCAGAAATGACAGAACTAAAGAATATGGTAGATGAGATTTAAAAAAGAAAAACCACAATAGTTGTCCCTGGCAGCAGAGTAGTAGAAGCAACAATAAAATCAGTGAGCTCCACAATAAGATGCAGGAAACGTCTAGAAAACAGCAGAAAAGGAAAATATCTCAAAATAAATGAGACGGGAAAAGAGAATTATGAAATAAATTCACGGAGGAACAATATAAAAATCATCAGAATCTCCGAGGAACAAAGACAATTTCGATGAAGAATTGTCGCATCCTAATCAGAATGGCAAAAGCCAAAGCTACAAAGCAGCAAGATCAAAAAAGGAAATTACATGTAATGGAGATAGCAGACAGCTTAACGCTCAGAGCAGATACATCAAGTTATATCCTGTGGGCCAAAAGAAAATGGTGGGATATAGTTTTAAAAGTTCAATAAAATGAATACCTCAACAATGATACTCTACACAGATAGACTATAATTAATACCTGAAGGAATAATATATTTTCATTGATAAGCAGCAACTCAGAAAATTCAGAGACTTGAACCAATTGTACAAGGAACATTAAAAGGGCTCCTTGAAGACAAGATAAATTTCACAAGCACACCACAGCAAGATGGCAAAAAATTTCTTGTCAACAGTCTTACTCTTGGGTCTGAGAGATAGTAAAGCTAGTAAGACACTTGTCCTGCACACTGCCAACCGGGGTTCAATTCCCAGGATACCATATGGTACTCCAAGCACCACCAGGAGTAATTCCTGAGTGCAGAGCCATGCATAACCCCTAAGCACTGCTGAGTAAATCACTGTATCACTGTCATCCCGTTGTTCATCGATTTGCTTGAGCGGGCACCAGTAATGTCTGTATTCCTTTTAGCCCTGAGATTTTAGCAGCCTCTCCTTACTCGTCCTTCTCAATGGTGCCACATTGGAGGCTCTTTCAGGGTCAGGAAAATGGGACACATCATTGTTACTATTTTTGGCATATCGAATATGCTATGGGAGCTTGTGAGACTCTGCCCTGCGGGCAGGATACTCTAGGTAGACTGTCGGGTTCTCCAAGGAGACTTAAACTATAAGAGGTGGAGCAGCTGTGTAAATAAAATAAATAAATAAATAAATAAAAAAGATACAATATCACTCAATATCAATATCCTAAATGTACCAATCAAGAGACACAGAGTGGTAGGATGGATTTGCAAAATGAACCCTACTCTCTACTTCCAACAAAATGCATTGGAACAGCTGAGGCAAACAGAGAATCAAAGGCTAACAAACAATATTTTAATAAAACAACTCCAACCCCCTTACAAAGGCTGAGATGGACAGGCTTATATTAAATAACATAGACATCAAGTTAAAATAAAAACTTACAAAGAGCAGGAATGGTCATTTCTTAATGATTAAGGGATATGTCCATTAGGAAGAACTCTCATTTCTAAACATTTTGCACCTAATGAAGGACCATAAAAATATTTTAAAAAACTGCTAATAAACCTAAATGAAGACATTGACAATAACACAGTGATAGTTGAATACTTAAACAACATTTTATCATCCAAGATAAATCAACTAGACAAAAACTCAACAAGGACACGTGGATTTTAAAAGCAGAAATGGAAGAAATAGTCTTAAAAGATATACACATGGGGATCTTAATCCCCTAAAAGTTGGGTGAAGATTCTTCTCTTGTGTTATAGGACATTTTCCAAGATAGACTATATGCTGGGTCATGAAACATACTCCATAAAATAAGGAGGATAAAAATTGGATCAACTACCCTCTCAGAGCATTGAATATGGAAGTTAATCACAAACAGAAATAAGAGAAAAAAATCAAACACTTTTAATTAAACAACTCACTACTGAATAACCAGTTAGTTTAAAAGGAAATCAAAAGATCCGTGGAAAGAAAAGAGGATTGAAGACATGAATTATGAGAGCATACTGGACACAGAAATAAGCAGTGTTAAGAGTAAAGTTTACAGCAATGCAAGCATCCACTAGAAAGCAAAAACAGGCCCACATAAATAACCTAGCACACAGCTTAAGGAGCTAAGAAAAGAACAACAAAAGAAACCCAAAGCAGGCGGAAGGAAGGAAATAATAAAACTTGGAGCAGAAATTAATAAAAGGGAAACTAAAAATAAAAATTCCAAAAGATCAATGAAACCAAGAGCTGGTTCTTTGAAAAAAATTAAAAAATATATATCGACAATCCATTACCAAAGATTCGCAAAGAAGGAGGGAGGGAAAGAGGGACAGAGAGAGACAGGGAGAGAGAGAGAGAGAGAAGAGAGGAGAGAGAGAGAGAGAGAGAGAGAGAGAGAGAGAGAGAGAGAACCCTAGTACCCTAGTAAACAGTATCAGAAAAGAAAGAGGATATATCACAAGAGTTATCACAGGATTTCACAGAATCATTAATGGTTACTTTGAAAATCTTTATACCATGAAACAGGAGAGCTTAGAAAGAAATGGATAAGTTTTTGGACACCTATAGTTTTGAAGTAACAAAGCAGCAGACTAAGCCAGTTACAATCAAGGAAATTGAAATAATAATCTTCCCACAAAATAATAGCCCTAGCCTAGGTAGGTTCCAAACCTCTAAAGAAGATCTACTCCCAATTCTTTTCAAGCTCTTTCAGAAAGTTAAAGAAACAGAAATACTCCCAGTTTCTATTCAACAATAATTACCCTGATAGCAAAAGTAGACAGAACGACAAAAGAAGGAAAGCTATAGGTCTATATCCCTGGTGAACATAGACACAAAGATCTTCAACAAAATGTCAGCAAACCTAACCCAATACTTCAATAAGATTGTACAGTGCAACCAAGAGAAATTTAACCTAGTGAAGCAAGCATTGTTTAATAAACATAAGTCAATCAATGTAATATATTATCTAAACACAAGGAAAAAAATTTAAAGCATATGATCATATCAACTGATGCTGAGAAAGCATCTAACGAGTTCCAACATCCATCCATAGTAGAAAGTCTCAGAGAGAGAGAGAGAGAGAGAGAGAGAGAGTGTGTTAAAGGAATTTTCGTCAACAGATTTTAAAACCATTTACAATAATCAGACAGCAAGCATTATACTCAGTGGTGAATAACTGAAGGTCTTCCCTTTAAGATCAGGCATAAGACAATGTTGCCCACTGTCATCACTACTATTCAATATGCTACTGAAATTCCTGCTGTTGTAATTAGACAAGAAAGAGATATTAAGGGCATTTAGACAGGAAAAGAAGTCAAACTCAAATTATTTGTGGATGATATGATACGAGAAAACCCTAAGGACTCTACAAAGAAACTCTTAGAAAAAATAGACTTGCACAGACTATAAAGGTAACCTTGTGGAAGAATACAAAAATCAACACATATCGTGTTTCTATAATATACATTCGAATAATGAAGTCAAAGAGAAAAAAAAATAAATATCACATTCAAGTAAGCGATAGCACAGCGGGTAGAGCGTCTGCCTTGCACGCAGCCAACATGGTCGACCCGAGTTCGATTCCTCCGCCCCTCTCGGAGAGCCCGGCAAGCTACCGAGAGTATTCGATATGCCAGACACAGTAACAACAAACAAATATAACATTCACAATTATGCCTCAGAAAAATCAAGTATCCATAGGGCTGAAGAGATAGTACAGTGAGTAAGGCCAGCCATAATTTGATCCTCTGCAGCCCATATGGTCACCCAAGCACGGCCAAAAGGGATTCTTGAGTGTAGAGTGACTCTGAATAACTTCTAAGTACTGCTGGGTATGCCCTACCCCTACCCCCACCCCACCACAATCAAATACCTTCGGAACATCATAACAAATTAGGTGATTTTTTTTTTTTGCTTTTTGGGTCACACCAAGCGATGCTCAGGGCTGACTCCTGGCTCTGCACTCAGGAATCACTCCTGGTGGTGTTCAGGGGACCATATGGGATGCTGGGAATTGAACCTGGATTGGCCGCATGCAAGGCACACACCCTACCCACTGTGCTATCGCTCCAGCCCCAAGGTGAAATGTTTGTATAAAGAAAACTATAAATCACTGTTAAAGGAAATAAAAGGGCATGAGAAAATGGAAACACATCCTTGTTAATGAATTGGAAGTATCAACATTATCAAAAAGACAATCTTGCTGAAAGTTCTGTACAGATTAATGCAGTGCCTTTTAAAATATCATCATTAAGTCACAGACTAAACACTCTAAAAATGAATATGGAATAATAACCACACCCTCACATAGCCCAAAAAAATTCTAGGATGGAAGAAGATGAAAAGCTTCTCTCTCCCCCAAACTTTAAACTGTACTATAAAGCAGCAGTAATCAAAACAGTGTGATTCTGGGAAAATGACAGATTTTCTGACCAATTAAATAGAAATGAGAGTCCTGAGACATGTTTTTTACATAAACAGTGTATTTTCAATAAAGGAGTTAAAAGTATGAAGTGGAGCAAAGAAATTATCTTGGTGAATTTCTCTTGGTGCTGAGGTTACGTGCAAAAAGAAAAAATGTACTTATCACTTCCTAACACCATGACAAAAACCCAAACACAAATGAATCAAATACTTCAATTTTAGACACTAATTCATAAATTATATTGAGGAAAACATAGGTAGAACACTTCATGAAATTGAAGCTAGGGATATTTTCAATGATTCAATGCCACTGGCCAAGTGTACAGAAGCAAAAATAAACAAATGGGACAGATCAAACTAAGAAACTTCTGCACTGCAAAGGAAAGAACCAGAAGAAAATGACACACCACAGACTGGGATAAAATATTTGCTATGATAACACTTTACAAGGAAAAAAAATCAACCAACCCCATAAAAATAGGAGGAAAGGGATGAACAGAAAGTTCTTCAAGAAATAAACAGGCTTGCTCTTCAAGCCCATCTTCTCCCTTGAACAGGTATCTCACCTGTTTGTCTCCTCCAACCCCCCACCCTTGCTTATTCCCACTGTCTAGATGTTCATATTGTCTCTTGAAGGTGTAATTTTTATTTTTTCTCCCCTCATATCTTTCTAAGTAAGTTTCAATAGAAAACTTTCCTGCATCACCAACATAGAAAAAGAAAAAGAAAGACATACAGATGAAGAAAAAGTAGCACTGTAGCACTGTTGCACTATTGTCCCGTTATTCATCGATTTGCTCAAGTGGGGACTGGTAAGGTCTCCATTGTGAAACTTGTTGTTAACTGTTTTTAGCATATTGAATACTTCACGGGGAGCTCGCCAGGCTCTGCTGTGCAGCAGGATACTCTCGGCAGTTTGCCAGGCTCTCCGAGAGGAAAAGCTGCTTCATGAAAAGTATACATTTAAATATTTGTTACTAGTATATAAATTATTATTAAAAGGAACTAGTATACTAATAGATGATGTTAAGTTATAATTACAAATCAGCTAAATGCGGTGTATATATCATTTTCACAACAATACAAGTTCTTTGAAATTTCATGTGGTTACTTTATCGGGGACTGGATCTATAGCACAGCAGGTACAGCTTTTGCCTTGCACGTGGCTGACCCGGGTTAGATTCCTCCGTGCCTCTTGGAGAGCCCGGCAAGCTACTGAGAGTATTCTGCCCACAAATCGATGAACAATGGGAGGACAGTGCTACAGTGCAGCACTACTATATTGGAAATGAGTAAGAACTTAACTATAAAAATATATATAATTACACTTGTTTAATAAGTTACAAGGCAAATTAATGACATAATGATCATCTTTAAATGTAATTGTTTTGAAAATAATAAATAATTTAAAATATATCCAAAACACCCTTAATGAGTATGGTGACAATCATGCTGCTTTTATCATTTTACAAAAATCAAGCTAAGATATATTAAATCATCATTAAAATCAAGTTATTAGAAAGAAAAAGAAAGTATGCACATAAACCTCAGAACAGATTTCTCATGAAACAGGATCAGATATTAAAAATTCTTATAAGGGAAAAATAGTAGAAGAAAGAGCAGGGAAATCTCAGGAGTAGAGCATCTGACCTACAGGCATGAGACCACACCAGAGTTGACTCCCTGCTATCAACCCATAGCCAAGTATGGCGCTGATATCACTGTCCTTTAGGATCAGTGGTGCTTCAAACTAGTGTGATCTGCTATGCATCACAATCCAATACGCATCAATTGCTGCATGCACCTCCCAGCAAGCACTGCAATTAAAGTGTAAGTGAGCCCCACAACTAAAGTGCTTAAGAACCATAACCAAGTATGAGAGCACTGCAATTAAGTGTATGAGACCTCTAGTTTTAATCACAGTAACAACCCCTACACAAAAGGAAGACAAAGGAAAAAACAGAATAAAGAAAATGAGCCACACAGGGTAAATTTTATTGTTTAGAAATTTACACTGAGAAAGTTAAAAGAAGTTGACCAGTGTCAAATTGTGATTGAGAAACCAAGACTTGGACAACAGAATCAGAATCTATAATGTGGAAGTACTTCACCACAGTATCAATAACATTTTTTTTGAGAGGTGAGGAGGGTCACTCACCAGTGATCAAGGAGTCTAGGAACCACACTATGATATTTAGTCTGATTGTGTGGGACTTATCAGCTTGGTGGTTGGGCCACGTTGATGTGGTGATTCTCAGGCCAGCCAGTCCTGAAGACCACCAGAACCACACCTGACATTGCTTGGGGACCATATGTTGGGGACCATAAGCAAGCTCATAACTCGTGCAACCCAGTCCTGTGAACTGACTCTCTGACCTGAAGGGAATTCCTGTCCTAGAAAAGTTACTTCTCAGTTCTATTTGAAGGGGCTTTTGAGTTGTTTTCATTTTTGTATTTGTCTTTGAGTCACACTTGGAGGGGGTCATGGTTACACTTGGCTCTGTGATCAGGGGTCACTTCTGTGGTATTCAGAGAACCACACACAGTGTTTAGAACTGAACCAGTTGGTGACACGCAAGACAACCACCTTAATCTCTATGCTAACTGTCTGACCTCTATTTGAAGTTTAAATCCACTTAAAATATATATTCCTTGATTGCCACTCAGTGCCTCATTTGCAAACCACAGCACCCAAAAGGAGAGAGAGAACAAAAGGGAATTCCCTGCCACAGAGGAGTGATAGGATGGGGGAGATGAGGAGGAGGGATACTGGGATCATTGCTGGAGAATGAGCACTGGCAGAGGATGGGTACTCGATTATTATATAACTGAAACCCAAGCACAAAAATTTTTAAGTCTACACCTCATGGTGTTTCACTAATAAAAATTAAAATAACAATAATAATGAAATAAATAAAAATTTAAAAATTGTTCTTTTAGTTTAATAGTGGGTTGGAACAAAAGTACAGCAGGTAAGGTGTTTGCCTTGCATGCAGCTGACCTGGGTTCAATTCCTCCATCCCTCTTGGAGAGTCTGGCAAGCTACTGAGAGTACCCCGCCCTCACAGCAAAGCCTGGCAAGCTCCCCATGGCAAATTTTATATGCCAAAAACAGTAATAACAAGTCTCACAATGAAGATATTACTGGTGCCTGCTCGAGCAAATCAATGAGCAAATCGATGGACAATGGGAGGACAGTGCTGCAGTGCTACAGTTTAATAGCAAATAAAAAAAAGCAATCTTGCTTGAGAATTTTAATAGATTCAGAAGCTTAAAGTTGACTATGTAGTCTAGTACACATTTACACCACAACATGCACATTCTGACTTCATGACTGAACAAAGAGATATGTTCAGTTTTGCTTTGTAAAATGAACTCAAAATGACTAGAGAATTAAACCTCCAGTATCAATAAAGAGTCTAACTTGAAGATTGGGACAGACACTGATTCTAGACTCTCTGACCTCCAGACAGAAGATAGAAGCAACTATTTTTTCAGTGAATATTGATGGAGGAATTTTCAAAAGGGAATTCTGTAAAACAGATGTAGGGGACATAAGGCAAAACATTTATTATGTCAAATATTTCATTTTTCTCTTACAGTTTATTTCATCACACATGCATACTGCAAAGATAAGCAGAAAGCCTTGTCAATTGCAAGAACTGCCATGCCATAAAATGATAAGTCATAGGGAAAAACAATCCAGACACAAGTTGCTAAAGCAAAGGCAAAAATAAAAATTTAAACAAAAACACACATTGATTTCACTGTCATGGTTGGTTGGGTTTGGCATGATCCCTGGCAGGATCTGTTTTATATTGGGAAAATGAACGTTTGCTTTCCCTGCCGACATGTTTTCAGTGAGGTGAAGAACATAGGAAAGGCTAAACAACATTTTAATGATTGCTCCAGCATTATAATAAACTGAAAAAGATCTGGGAGAACACAAAATAACCAGCACATTAGAAATCTCCTGTGGCACCCTGGAAGCCCTACAAAGGAAACACTAACAAGTTTTCCATTCACTCAGCCTAAAGCATAATTCTCCAGTTTCCTGGATATACTAATTTCATAAAGAATAATTTAAGTGTTATATAGAACACACACAATCAAAAGGAAAAAGAAGAGCTACAAAATCTTTCTTCCCTTTAATTGTTTATTCATTTTGATTGGGACTGGAAGGCCTTTAAAAGACAAATAAATGCCTGATGGCTATAAATAATTGAAATACTAGCAAAGAGCAATAATAATTACAGGAAAGAAAATGTCTGTTCAGTGAAAAGTACACTAGACACAACTGGAGAGTGAATACTAAATTATGAGAGCAAAATGGACTAACAATCCTTATAGGAATACATTAAATGATGATTAAAACAAATCTTTCTTATATAGTCTTCTCATAGGACTAAATATTTCAATGATTTAAAAATAAAAGGAAATCTTGCTCTAAGAACTTTATCCTACTTAGATTTATTTTGTTCGGATTTAATCAATTTGCTTGGAAATGAGTTCTCATCATAGCAGGACAAAAACAAAGACTCATTTCAAACAGATTGCCTATAAAACTCATAGCTTACAATGGCATTCTTCCAGATATTTAATATTTATTTTTCTAAATGTTAAGTCTTGTGAAGCTTGGGGCAGGGTGGGGAGAGACAGGATTTGTCTAATTATTACAGAAGAAGCCTTTGGGCTGTTTTTTCTGTTTCAAATCATCAATACCAGAGGGACATTCTGACTGTTAGTAATAACTTTCAGGTATCGGATTTTTGTACATCTTTTTATATATTACCTTTTTTCCTTTTAAGTACGTGGTTATAGGAGGACAAAAGTGGATGTTCCAAGAAAAAACAAAAATAGATCTCTTCACTTGAATTTAACAAACAGTCATGGTTTTGACTAGGTAAATTACTTTAAGAGAATACCAGACAGTACAGAGTTTTCAAAAAAATATAATAGCATTAGTTGCTTACTTATTAATAAAAGAGAAGTTAAGAGAAGACTATTAGTATAATTGATTAACACTTTATTGTAATATGTTTGACTTTCAATTAATGTAGGAAATTACTTCCTGGTTCTGGAGCGGGTAGGGCAATCACGGATCACCATGCAAGCAGCCAACCTGGGTTCAATCTCTTGCACTCCATATGGTCCCTAAGCCCAAACTTGAGTGATTCCTGAGCACAGAGCCAGGAGTAAGCCCTGGGCACAACTGGGTATGAACCCTCAAAATAAAACAAAACAGAAACCCTTTTTTCCCTTCAAAATGAAATAAATTGCTATATAGCTAGTTTCTACAATAGTATATAAAAGTATTTCAAACAGAAGTACATAAAAAAGTAAAGCTACAATTTAATTAAGATGAATGTTGAACATTGATAAATCTGAGACTCAAATTTCATAAAAATCCAAATAAAAACTAAGTTTATTAATAAGGATTTGATTTGTTTGTCAAGAAGTTTTTAAAATCTGAATAACTTAGAGGTCCTGTCAAGTACTGTCTAATTTCACATCAACGATGAGACCAAAGGCATGTTTTAAAAGGAAATGTTTTGGGGCTGAGAGAAAGCTCAAAGGGCTGAGTTCATGTTTTGTGTGCAGAAGTCTAGATTCAATGTCTGGTACTGCATGGTGCCCTGAGCACCACTAAGCATGAGTCAGGACATGTTGCTAAGCACCTTTTCTTACCCCACCCAACAAAAATTGTTTTGTAAACAATTTTTATGAATTGTCATTGATTTTCAAGTGACAGTGATGATAAAGTCTAAATTATGGATTAGTATGCCAAGATGTACTGTGTTTAAGAGGTTAGGGAAGAAGTGACAATGTCCTTTATAAATGCATAGGATGAGGATTTAAAAGGGATCCTAAATTTATGCGGTTTAATACCCTGGGATAAATATGTAATGGGTTTCCCTTGCTCCCCCCCCCCCAAAAAAAAAAAGACAAAATAAGATGATAGAAATAAAAATCATTTCTATCATCAGAAGATCATAGATGATCTTTTCTGGAAAGGCTGGATTAAATTTAACTTCAGTAACAAATACTTATTCTGATTTTAAACTGCTACTCATCTCTTTTCAAGATACTCTCAGAAAATTAATACCTAAAGTATCATTAAAATATATCTTGTGGAGTTTCATCAGTATTTTGTATATCCTGGATATCAACCCCTTGTCAGATGTGTATTCGGTGAATATCCTTTCCCATTCTGTAGACTGTCTTTGTATTTTGGTCACTGTTTCTTTGGAGGTGCAGAAGCTTCTTAGTTTAAGATAGTCCCATTTATCTATCTCTGTTTTCACTTGCTCGGCCAGTGGCGTGGCATCTTTGAAGATACCATTAGCTTCAATGTCATGGAGGGTTTTGCCAACTTTATAGATAATCTTTTCTGGAGAGTCTCTGAACTTCATCTTCGAGCTCAACTGATTCTGTTCTCAGCAGCTGTTACTCTGCTGCTGAGGCCTTCCACTGAGTTTTTCCATTTGCCTACCAGCGTTTCACTAATAAAAATTTAAAAAATTAAAAAAAGGAAAAAAATAAAATTTATAAATGACAATATAAAAAGCTGGAGTGTTCTATATTATATATATGATAATGCATTCTATATGATATGTATTATATAGGATAATGCATATAGAGTTCTATATGATAACATAGAAAGATGGGGTGGAGCAACAGCGGGTAGGGCCTTGCTTATAACCCACCCAGGTTTCATCCCTCAGTCCCCCTTGGAGAGCTTGGCAAGCTACCAAGAGCATACCGCCCCCTGGGCAGAGCCTGGCAAGCTCCCCGTGGCATATTGGATATGCCTAAAACAGTAACAACAAGTCTCACAATGGAGACATTACTGGTGCCTGCTTGAGCAAATTGATGAACAATGGGACGACAGTGCTACAGTGCAATATAGAAAGCTGCCCTGGATCCCTTGGGCTTGAAGGTGATCTTGCAGTTGCACCAAAAGTACAAAAGCAGGAAATTTTAAAAATAAAGTTAAAAATAAAGTGAAAATAAAGTTATGTAGCTTGAATGCAGCTAGATGAAGTTCAATTCCCAGTGGTGGAGAGAAACATACTGTTAGTGGGCTTGGTGTTAGAATGCCATATGCATTAAACCCCACCATTGACAGTACTGTGAAGTTATAATGGACAATGACTAAAATTTAAAAAATAAAAATTATCCAGGTAGATACAGAGAATTGAGGAAGAGAATAAAACTATACTTAATGGAAAATTAATAAATTATAAGAAATAGCAGACTTCATAGTAAGTATATATTATGATAATGGTACTACTGAAGATAAAGAGAAGGAGAAGGAAGCATAGATTATATACAAATATATAAGGACTAGTTCACTTAATCACTTAATCACTTAACTTCCCGTTAGTCTTCGATTTGCTCGAGCGGGCGCCAGTAACGTCTCCATTTGTCCCTGTCGTGTGCTAGTGTAGCCCAATGGCATCTGTTCGCTCCGGGAACATGAAGGGCCTCAAACCGATCGTTCATGATCTTGACGAAGAAGTCTGACCATCTGGAAGGTGGGCGGCCACGCGGTCTTTTGACATCCCGTGGAATCCAATCAGTAACAGCTCTAGTCCAACGGTCGTCTTTCAATCTCATTACATGACCAGCCCATCTGATTTTCGACACCTTGGAAAATGACACAGCGTCCCTGATCCTTGATCGTCGAGGGATGTCAGAACTCCGGATTCTTTCTCTCATTTGAGTGAAACGTGATATTCCAAGCATAGCTCTTTCTATTCTTCTTTGGGAGACCTGAATAGCGTTCTCATCTTGTTTGCGTAGGGCCCAGGTCTCTGAGGCATATGTTAGTGCAGGAAGAACAGTGGAATCAAAGAGATGTGCCCGGAGCCGGAGGTTCTTCGTCCTCTTAGCTATTTCTTCGACGTTCTTGAAGGCGTTCCAAGCTGCTCTCTTCCTCCTGCGCAGATCGGGTGCCAGGTCATTTGTCATGTTGACCTCTCGACCTAGGTACACATAGCTGTTGCATTCGGAGATGGTCGTTCCATTGAGAGCGAATGGGGCGTCAGGAACAAGGCTGTTTCTCATAAACATTGTCTTCGTAAGATTCAGCTGTAGTCCTACCTTTCCACACGCATGGTCAAAGTCGGCCAGCATTTGTGCCGCTTGGCTGATGTTTGGTGTTATTAAAACAATGTCATCAGCAAAGCAGAGGTGATGTAGTTGCCGACCATCTATCTTCACTCCCATTCCTTCCCATTCCAGTCGTCGCATGATGTTCTTGAGGGTGGCACTGAAGAGTTTCAGTGAAATGGTATCACCCTGCCGCACCCCTCTCTTGACATCAACGATCACTTCTTTGTAGAATGGTGAGATCCTGGTAGTGAATCCGCAATACAGCTCACGGAGGATCCTGATGTATTGGGCTTGAATGCCCTGATTGGCTAGGGCTTCAATGACCGCTTCCGTCTCAACAGAATCAAAGGCCTTCTTTAAATCAATGAACGTTAAACAGAGCGACATCTTGAACTCCCGAGAAACCTCAATGAGCTTGGTTATCCTGTGGATATGGTCGATGGTGCTGAATCCTTTGTGGAACCCTGCTTGCTCGCATGGTTGTCCTTCATCTAGTGTTCTGCCAATCCTATTTAGGATGACTCGAGTGAACAACTTGTAGATGACAGACAATAGGTAGATCGGGAGATAGTTGCCAATGTCATGGATGTCTCCCTTCTTGAACAGTAGTATGGTCCTGCTGGTATTCCATTGGGACGGAACCTTGCATTCAGACAGGTAGCGAGTGAAGAGCCGAGCCAGTGTATTGATGAGTACTGACGGCAGGTTCTTCAGGTGTTCAGGTCTGACCTTGTCTGGGCCGGGTGCTGTTTGTTTCTTTACCTACGAAATGGCGTGTTGGATTTCGGAAAGGAGAATGTTGGGAACGACATAACCATCCTGTGGAATTTGGTATGTCGGCAAGTGGACATGGCTATCGAAGAGATTTGAGTAGAAGTCATGGATAATCTTCTCCATTGCCATTCTGGAGGATGTGATGGATCCATCAGGACGTCAGAGGGCAGTCATCTTGGTCTTATAGTTGGCGAAGGACAGGCGGGCGTTACGAATACTTTTCCCGGCTTCTGCCGCATCTACCAGTACTTCTGCTCTTCTCTCTTTGAGGTCTTCTTTGATCGCATCTCTGCACTGCTTTGCGAGCTCGGACATTAGCTTGTGGTTGCCTGAGGCATGCGTCAAACCACGCTGGCGAATTAGCTCAAGAGTTTTCGAAGATAGGCGATTTTTTGTGGCTATCTCTCTCTTGGCGTTCCTCACACATTCATGGAGGTGCTGAACCAGTCGATCGTATTCCTCGTCAATGTTGTCAACAATGGCATCTTCCCATGTTGCCGCAATAGTATCAAAGAGTTCCCAGTTGGTGGTCGTTCTGGGAGTTCTCTTTTTGAACTTTGCAGCCCTTTCTCCCCGCTCTGTGAAGTAGAATTTTGCACGAAGGAGACGGTGGTCCGATCCCGTTCGAAATTTTGGGACAACAGCGACATCAGTCAGGCAAAACCGTCGATTGAATATGATGTGGTCTATTTCGTTGTGGAATCGTCCACCGGGAGACTCCCATGTCCATCGTTTAGATTCTGCCTTCTGGAACTGTGAGTTACCATGAATGGTCTTGGTCGACATGATGAACTCAGTCTCTCACCCTGTTCGTTCCATTCTAGGCCATGGGTCCCAATGTGAAGTTCTTCAGCTGATCTTCTCGGTCCTATCTTGGCATTAAAATCACCCACAATGATCTTGTAGAAGGTGTGGTCTTCTTTATAGAACTTCTCTAGCTCCATGTAGAACTTCTCGATTTCTCTTTCATCATAATGAGATGCTGGTGCGTAGACAATGAAGATAGAAACTGCAGGCAGTGAGCCACATCTATTCAAATGTAAACGTCCGATTCAGGTTGTTAGGCATTCGAATGAATCAATGCTCTTGGCCAAGTTTGTGTTGACAAGGACACCGACCCTCCAACACCTCTTTTATCGCATGTTCCGAGGAACAATTCTTCTCCAGTGTCGAAAACGGCATGGTGAGATTCGTGCCTTCTTGTCTCGGTCAGACCAATTATGTCGTACTTATCATTCGCGCTTGTACCATCAGGTCCTCGATGGATGCATCTGATGCTAGTGTACGTGCATTGAAAGTACAGACGATCATTTTTGTCTTCCTTTGTTGTGGCAGCCTAGGTCGGCCTTGAGATTTTGTCAGCCTCTCCTTTCTCATCCTACTCAGTGCTGCCATGTCGGTGAAGCCTTCAGGGTCAGGTGAAAGAGACCAGTTGTAGTTACTGGTTTTGGCATATCGAATACACAGCGGATAGCTTGCCAGGCTCTTCCGTGCGGGCGGAATACTCTCGGTAGCTTGCCAGTCTTTCCGAGAGGGATAGAGGCTTTTGGCCTAGTTATTTCCAAAATTTGAAAATAGACCTAATCACAGATATCCAGAGCTCTGAGAATACACACAAAATTCCTCAGTGTATAACGATGTGCATTGAAGTATATCATTGTAAAATTATCAGGTCAGTGATAAAAAATTTTGGAGACCTATGGTGGTGGATGGAGGATCAGTTACTTATAAAATAAGCTACGTGCAAAGATAAAGAACAGTGTAATATTGATATTATTAAAAGATAAAATCTGCTAGTCAGGAATACTCTACCCTGTAAAAGTATCATTCAAATATGATGCATAAATACTTTTTTTTGCACCAGATGATAAGCAGTAATACAGAGCAGATTAATACACAGATAAATGAGACAACAACAAACCATAAAAGGAGAGGAAGAAGTGACAGAAATGGTGTAGTTGAATGACAATGAATCCAAACAAGTTCAAAATAGAGGCTATTTTGGGGGGCTGGAGCAATAGCACAGCAGGTAGGGTGTTTGCCTTGCACGCGACTGACCCAGGTTGGATTCCCAGCATCCCATATAGTCCCCCGAGCACTGCCAGGAGTGATTCCTGAGTGCAAAGCCAGGAGTAACCCCTGAGCATCGCCGGGTGTGACCCCAAAAGAAAAAAAATAGAGGCTATTTTTAAAAAAATTAGCAAGGTAAGATACAACGCTCTGGAGACCATAAGTCTAAAATATGAGATACTGTGAATAAAAAGAAAGCATTAGAAAGAGAAAGTATCTTCAGGAAACCCTATACAATTGAAAAGGGAGAAACAATTGAAAAAAGAAGAGAAAATATATGTTTCAATTTATATATGTTTCAATATATAACAACCAGAAACAAAAGTATGGCATCAACCCCAATTTATCAATAATTACCCCCAAAGTGAAGAGTTTGAACTCAAAACTCCAAAGGCAGAATGACTGAATGAAGACAAATCAGACTCATCCGAAGCATGCATGTAAGAATCTCACATCAGACATAACAAATCAGAGTAAAAGGCTGGGACAAGACAGTTTAAGCCAACATTGCAGAGACAAGGGTAGAAATTGCTCTTCTTATACTGATAAACATTCAAATGAAATAAGGTCCTAAGATAACAATATAAATATTACAGAGTGACGAACCAATCAATCCACCAAGAAGTCATGATGGTCATAAATATATATTCACCTAACACTGGTACAAAAATACAAAACAATTATTAATAGCCTCAAGTGATATACCTGAAACATGATTAATATTAGGGGACCTCAATATACTATAGCAATGGAAAGATAAAGGCAAATATTAACAAGGAAGTAATGGCACTAAACAGACTAACTGATGAGACAGATATAATAGATATATCAAAAAAATCCATCCACAAAGAAATATATAAATATATATTCTTCTTAGGTGCACAGTAAATAGTCAAAGGGATAGAAGCTATTTTGGAATACAAAAGAAACCTTAATAAATATGTAAAGAATTCATGGCTATCATTTTTTCTAATCACAATGATATAAAGCTAAAAATCAATTTCAAAAGAAAAGGGAAAAAATGCCCACAAACAGAATTACTATACGATCCAGAAATAATTTCTAGGCATACTGCCAAAAGGTATAAAAAACACTATTTGCCTCTCTATGTATATTGCAGCACTATTCACAACAGTCAAAACTCATGATAAACTTATCCATTAGCAGATAACTGGATAATCAAAATATGGTATATAAACATGTATATATATTATATATATATATATGATATGGTATATATAATAAAATATGTAATACAGATGTCATGAAAATGATTAAATCTCACTACTTAGGACAAACTTGAGATCAATATCTTAAGTGAAATACATTAATCAAATGAAGTAGCAAAGACCAACAGAAGTAACAGATTTTGTGAAAATACAGCGGTTGTCAAAGAGGAGTGAGTAAGAGGAATGGTAAAGACATCTTTCTGGTAATTGATTAGCACTGGAACTTTAGTGTGGTTATGATGACTCACAGAAGTATAAAGCCAAACCTCTGAAATGTTACAGGTTGTCATGTAATGATTAATCATTTTCTAAAAATCTCCTTAAATAAAGCACTAGGAGACTTGGTATCACTACAAAAATAGTGTTTCCCATTTTTTAAACAGTGTAACAAGACATGAAAAATAAATCAGTGAACTCATGAAAATAAAGACAATTTGTAATTTTATGCTATTGATGTAATAATTTAATATATAAAAATTATTAAAATATTTCAGCGGGTAAGGTTTTTACCTTGCAAGTGGCTGACCCAGCCGACCAGAGTTCAATTTCTCTGCCCCTCTAAGAGAGCCCAGCAAGCTACCGAGAGTATCTCGCCCTAAGGCAAAACCTGGCAAGCTCCCTGTGACGTATCGATATGCCAAACACAGTAACAACAAGTGTCACAATGGATATGTTACTGGGCCAACTTGTGCAAATCAATGAACAATGGGAGGACAGTGCTACAGTGCTGTTAAAATATTTCATTAAGTTACTAAGTATAGGATCAATCAATCAAAAAACCATGTCAACTTTCCAAAATATAGCAATGATTAATTATAAAATTCAATTTTTAAGGTAAAGGTAAAGGTAAAGGCCCTCCCGTTGATCGTCGATTTGCTCGAGCGGGCCCAGTAACATCTCCATTGGAGACTTTGTTGTTACTGTGTTTGGCATATCGAATACTCTCGGTAGCTTGCCGGGCTCTCCGAGAGGGGCGGAGGAATCGAACTCGGGTCGGCCATGTTGGCCACTTGTAAGGCTGACGCCCTACACGCTGTGCTATCGCTCCAGCCCAATTTTTAAGAAATTCTTTTAAAAATTGATAGTCGCCAAATAGAAACAGATATTAAACTATAATAAAAAATCCAATGTAGAAATAATAAATTAAAATACCATCAAATGGAGATTGTATGTCCTCTCCCAGAAGGAAGCATAACATGACACTCGCCATAACTATACTGCCAGACTCAGTGCCAGGCTGTTTTACTCGGGACGCCCCAGAGGGCAGTGGGTGAGACCCCTCCCTGCCCCATGGGACCCAGATCGGGCAGTTGAAAACCTCCAGAACCCAACTGCAGTCATGCTCAAGGCCTCTCCCCACATGCTCAGGCCGAGCCTCACACTGGAGTGAATCTATTCCTGAACTACATGGCCACATCATAAGACGCACCCTATCCATTCTCCAAGAGTACCACACCACACATGATGGGGTTCAAATAGTAGGCAACCAATCATAGGGGGAAATATATCTGTATATATATACATATATATTCACAAGTTCACAAGGCTCAGCCTTTAACAAAATGTTAGTGATACCTTACAGAAGAACTTAACGGCCCCTGCCAAAATAGAACAATCTTCAAACTCTTTCCTCTATGGATAGATCTTTGTAGCATTTTCAGTGTTTTTTTCATAACAAACAATACAAAATACATTATTTCAATTCTGCTTTGGGACAGGGATTGGGGTTTGGAATGGAAATCTTCCAAATGTGGTGGGAAGGTTTAATGGTGGTGGGATTGACATTTGAATACTAAGTGTAATCAAATATTGTGAACTACCTTATAAAATAAAAAAATTTAAAATAATCCCATCAAATATTTCATGGTTAAATATTAAAAGGCATCAGATAAAATGAAGCTTCCAAGTTAAATAGATTAATCAACAATAAAAATTAGAAATAGCAACACAAAATACATTAATTTTTCTCTATAGAATGTTTAAAGAAGTTATTTTTAAATGCTGTAATATATCTTACCTAGTAGTTTTATAATTAATTTTATTAGTTGAAGTCTAAGCTTGGATATATTTCTATTGATTAATAAAACAAGGAAGTATGATGCTGATTTTGGTTAAAATTCCAGTTGAAGGAATAAAATTTGTACAAAATTTAAGGATTTTTGTATTCTCTAACTACAGCTATAAAAGTAATCCTTTTGATACTCTCAGTGTTACAGGGGTAAAGGATAGAGAAGACTCATTGGAATTTTGTTACAGTTCATTTCAACCTTCCCCAAGCAATATCAATGGAAAAAAACCTTTTCTCTTTTTTCCTTAAATTATTACATACAACTTTAATCAGTTGCATCTATGCTTAAAGAAGTGTGTGTGTGATTGGATGAGAATTATATTAATCTGAGTTATAGTTGATCTGTGATTTTCAAAGAAGTAGTAAGCCAGAGAAAAAAGGAATGTAAAGGAGAAAAATCAGAATTAAAAATTAGAAGGTCAAGGAATACTTTGATAACAAAGCAATATTTGTGTTCAGCTGTGAGAATTTCTCATGAAAGAAATGACAGAAAAAGTAGAAGAATCTATACCAGACTTCAAGTTGTATGGCAGAGAGAAAACTGGGTCAAATAACAGACAGCCTTAAAATTTTTAAAAAGCACAAATGTATTAGAAAAAGATTGAGGTAATCATAGAAATTTTTAAGAGGTTCTTATTACTAAGAATAAAGGATTAAAAGATAAGGGAAAAGTATAGAAAGAATAGTGGAAAATCCATAAACTTCAGAAACAGCAGAATATAATTATTTCTACTTCATGATTAAATGCATAATATAGAAATTATGTTCAGTCTTACAGCATAGTTATAAACATGAAACACTGGTATATATTGCTTTAATTATTGTAGCTAAGCCATAGAGTAAAAGTATAAAATGAAAAGACTCAATGTTTTAGCAATTCATCTACATTTAATTAGTACTACCAAACCCATTATTTTTAGAGAAAAATGACATTGATCCTCTTGCCACATCACACATTATGATTTCCTATAATTATGTTACCCCTTTATCTCTCCAATCTAAGTTCATTAGTCCATTTTCAGTCCTTTAAATTTAAGTTCTGGTCTATAATAGGGCCTCTTTGTAAGTTCTTTCCTTTCTCTAGAATGTTTAGTTATGTGTTTATTTTCCTTCAGATCTCTGCCTGAGAGAAAAAGTTGCTTCTAATTTTTGTTCTTCTAGAGAATTTTTTTGACATCACTGCTTAGGTGAAATCCACCCATCATAGGCTCTCATCATACTTTTTAGCTAATTTTTGTCCCAGTTTTCCATTTGTCACTGCCATTTTTTCTTTATTAAAATTTCCCACTTTAATACCAGATATTGCATTCAGTCCTGCCGCCTGATTGCTTATCATAGTACCCTAACCACATGGATAGCAGTGCACATTTGCCCAAGTACATCACTGTCACTGTCACTGTCCTCCCGTTGTTCATCGATTTGCTCGAGCGGGCCCAGTAACGTCTCCATTGGAGACTCTGTTGTTACTGTGTTTGGCATATCGAATACATCATGGGTAGCTTGCCAGGGTCTGCCGTGTGGGCGAGATACTCTCGGTAGCTTGCCAGGCTCTCCAAGAGGGGTGGAGGAATCGAACTCGCATCGGCCATGTTGGCTGCGTGCAAGGCAAACGCCCTACCGCTGTGCTATTGTTCCAGCCCAAGTACATATTTTGAATAAATATTTAAGAAATTAAATTTATTTTCTGACACTACTTGTCAAGAATTTCTGAAATTCTTAACAAAATATTTCCCTTTCCTTATTTTGAGGTTATAGTTCATCTCCCTTCCACATTTTCTCATTCTTCCTTACCATGTTAAAGGGAGTGAAACCACAAAGGCTCACACTTGAGTTCTTGTTAATTAACGCAAATTGTAGCACTGGTATTAATATCAAATTCCAGTGACCAAGAGAGACATTTCTATTTCAGGATTCTGATCATTCTATTATGCCAGTATTTAAGATATCAAGAATCATCCTTTCCTGGCTAAAGATATAGCTTTACATAACATACGGAACATGAATTCCAGTGCACATTGTCAAATAAGTAACTATTACATTTAGAAAAATGTTTTCCACATCTATCAATTCCCTCATACCATGTCTATCACCTTTGTACCCCAGAAAGTCAGCTGTCTGATCAAACTCTTGAAAGGAGCTACATATATATCTATAGATCTATATATTATATAGATATGTGTGTGAAGTTACTCTGATGTTAAAAAAGTATTTTATGGATTTGTTTCTTGTAAATGGCAATAATCTGTTTAAAAGACAAAATTATTAATTTATACCAAATATTGAATATTTCAAAATCAGGAGGGAGATAAAAAAAAGAGAGAAAGAATGAGATGGAAAAGATGTGGCAGAAACAGAGAAAGATTGATTTTAAGCAAATGGCTCAGACTATTTTTGGCTGGATGTGCTTTGAATGTTAACCATCATCCATCTATAGCTTCTATTCACTAAATACCCATAGAACAAATCAGCTGTAGCAATTAAAAATGGCTTCAAATATTGCCAAAATTCAATGGGGGGAAATTGTGTCTACTTAAGAATCAGTTGATTATGGTGAATTGCTTTATTTTTTATTTTATGAAGTAGTTCACAATATTTGATTACATTCAATATTCAAGCACCAATACTACCACCATTACACCTTCCCACCACCATATTTCAGATGTTTCCATCCTGAATCTGGCCCAAAGTAGAACTAAAATAATATATTTTGTATTGTTTGTTATAAAAAATCACTGACAATGCTACAGAAAAAGTATAGTTAGAGGAAAGACTGTGAATATTGTTGTTTTTCACCCAGAGAGCATTAAATCCTTCTATAAGAAATCACTAAGGTATTGTTAAAGGTTGAACGTTGCATGTGTGTGTATACATACATATATGTATGTATGTATGTATGTAAAATTTTTTTTTCCTCTAAGATTTGTTGCCTCCTACTTTGAACTCTATAAAATGTGGTGCAGTACTCTTGGAGTATTGGTAGAGTGTGTCCTATAAAGTGTCTCGGGGCCGCAAATGTGCCTGAGTGTAACAGCCAGGTGCTGGGTTCGGCGGCATGGCTACGGTGAGTGCCATATTACGCTCCCTTCCGGGAGAGAAGGACATGCGATCTGGATGGTGTCCGATGATGAGATTACCTGATACCTGCTAGAGGTGGCTTATGGGGTGACTGCTGAGTTGTGAGACACAGGGATAAGGGCAAAGGATATCCATTCCTGGTCTCATTGAACACAGAGTTCTCAGTCACAAAGTCCCACATACATGGGTTTTCTGGGGATTCGCTCATGGGTGAGGCTTGGTCCGAGGTGAGGCATGTGCAGAGTGGCTGTGAGTGTGGTGGCGGTTGAATTCTGGAGGTTTTCGGCTGCCAGGGCTGGGTCCCTTGGGGCGGAAAGGGATCTCACACACTCTCCTCTGGGGCACCCCGAGTGAAACAGCCTGGCACAGGGTTAGGCGGCATGGTTATGGCAAGTGTCATGTTAGTCTCCCTTCTGGGAGAGAAGGACATGCCAGTCCTTCTAATACTTGCTTTATATGAAGACAGTCCCTGTTAGATTTCCAGCACAAGGTCCTCTGAGCGCCGCTGTGTATGACCGCTGAGCACAACCATACCCCACAACCTTCAAACAACCCCTAAGAGTGAATTATTGGATCTGGAGAGAGAGTTCAAAGGGTTGTGAACGTGCTTTTTATGTGGAAAGCTGGCTTTGCTTTCTGACAGCAAGACAGTAGGCCCCAAGCATCATCATCAAGTATGGCCCAAACCCCATCACCGTTGCTAGACAATACAATCACTGAAAAGAGAGGTACAGAGAGTAATTACTTTAGATATAAAGTGAGAGACAATCACCAAATGATAAAAAAACATTATCTATATAGTCTTATTTATTAAATAAAAAAATCTTATGCAGGTTTTCCCTCAATTTCTTAATTGACTCAAGTTCTAATTTTTGTAAGGAGTAGGAACTAACCACTTTATATAGTGAAATTAGAACAGGACATATAAACTTTAATTATAGGAGAACAGGTGTAAAAGAGGTGCTGTATAAATTATTTACTCAGTTTAAACCTTTAATAACAGTGAACAATATGATCCCAAGAATGCTTCTGGATTTTTTCAGGTAAAAACAAAAATAAAAGAAAATCATATGATTTAGAGAATACTGAGATCTTTCTAAGACTTGCCTTTGTAAATTATCATTAAATTACAAGCATATCATACAAAAATTTGTCAAAATAATAAAAACTTCCTTCAAAGTTACATAAACTTAAATCTAATCATATATCAAAGTTATCATGAGAAGTTTCAAATTTCAGTGAACAGTACATAAAACTTCTAAAAAGAAAAGACTTATTTTGTAATATGAAGTTTTGCATTGTGTTTTTTAAATGTTGAAGAAAAGCTTTATTTAAAAATGCAAATAAGTTCCACTAAATATCCTTTACCAAAGTCTAAAAACTATAGTACCCAAGAAAATACACATGACTTTCAGCCTTTTGATGCTCTTGTTTTTGTCATTGCACTTTGAAATAAAATAGAAAAATGTTCATATATATATATATATTTGTGTCTATCTACATGTACACACACACACACACACACACACACACACTTAGGAGGGTGGAGAGATATATCAGTGGGCAGGGTATTTTCACAGGGCCACCAAGGATTCAATCCCCAGCACCCTGTGATTCTTGAGCAGAGTCAGAAGTAAGCTGGAGTACTGCAGAATGTGAGCCCCCTCCTAAAAAGGGTATATTTCAAACACATAATTTCAGTACACAGCCAGAAGTTTTTAATAAATTTAAACAAGAACAGTGTCAAGCAAAATGTTAATATATACCTTTGTGAAGACCTCTGTTTGACTGGTCCTTGACTATTTTATGGTTAGGTAAAACTTTGTATATAAACTATATTGAGCTTTATGCCTTGTAATTATGTTAAGTGTTATTTGTGAAAGTTCCTTTAACATATGGGTAATTTTGCTTCTTCAGCTGGCAGCAATTACAGATTCAAAGACCACCAGAAATAATCCTTCAGCCCCTTTCTGGATCTGCAAGCTTGTTATGAGCACTAAAGCAAGTGTACAAGAACATTGCACTCTGATAATAAACAAGACCAGAGGGGAGGTTATTCTTTTCAGTTAAAAAAAATCCTGCTCATAGTTGATTCAAAGGCCAAGAGAGAAATGATCATTTTATCAGTATATGAAAGTTACCAGAAATCAGAGCCACCCTATGCAGGATTTAGAACTTTGAAAGTTAACAGCTCACACAAATTAGTGACTACTTCTTGCCAGTCAGTACATTCATCTAACAAAGCAATTTCCATATGAGCAACCACAAACATTTCTGGCTTCAACTGTTAATCTCCCATGAAACTCTATTTCCATACTATTTTTAACTGTGTATGGTAATGATTACCCATATATCTCTGAAGCATGAAAACTTTTATGGTGCCCATTATAATGAATTTATGCACCATTTTCCCTTCCATGTTCTTCGGTAGATGAAAGTATTCACATCTTTTTCCCAGGAACAGAAGTTTAGAAACATATTGTTTTTTCCCATTTGTTCCTTTTCTGTCTTCCAAATTCTCACATGCTATCTCTCAATAGTTCAAAATTTTATCTTCTCAGAAAAATTTACACGTGTGTAATATATAAAGTAAATCAATGTGAAAGAATAGATTAAATGGTAAATAAAATGTATAATTTGAACCTGGGCTGGAGTCGTAATACAGTGGGTAGGGTGCTTATATTGCAAAACACCAACCTTGGTTCAATCACAGACAGGCACCCCATATAGTATCCAGAGCACATCACCACATTCATAAAATTCGTCTTGGTCACATACATATGACACTGATATTATATAATAATAAAATAGAAACTGATATTTTAAAAGCACAGGAATCCATTGATGGCATTTAAATTTAGATCTAAAGTTTTTATGCATTCTTTACCAAGTGTTTCAAATAAGTTCATTCACTATGATTTATTACCATATGACTAATAGACAATTAGTCTTTATAAAATAGGAAAATGTAGTGTAGCACTGACATCCCGTTGTTCATCTATTTGCTCGAGCAGGCACCAGTAACATCTCCATCCGTCCCTGTTGCATGCTTGTATAGCCCAACGGCATCTGCTCACTCCAGGAATACGAAGTGAGACTTGTTACTGTTTTGGGGATACGGAATATGCCACAGGTAGCTTGCCAGGCTCTGCCATGTGGGCAAGATACTCTTGGTAGCTTGCCCGGCTCTCTGAGAGGGATGGAGAAATTGAACCTGGGTCGGCCGCATACAAGGAAAACACCCTACCCGCTGTGCTATAGCTTTAGCCCCAAAATAGAAAAATAAACCAGAAAAATTAAGTATATAATCCAAATTAACAGAAAAAGAAAGTGATAATGGCCCCAAGTACTAAATACAAAATTCAATCTGATTTTCTAATCTGATTTATTTCTTTCTATAACATCCTATGATTCTGTTTTATCCTTTCTGAAGCTTAAAAAGAACCCAATTACCAGCTAGAATGACTTAATATATGTAAAATTTTAAAGAGCCCATTTGATGCAGGCAATTTCAAATGCTAAGCAGTATGAGACCTTTTTTCAATATAGAACTCACAGTTTAGTGCTAAAGACAAACAATTGTACTTTGAAAAAGTCTTTTAGTGCTGTCTCCAAAATATTAAATACAAAAGCATAAAGCACTACACAGGGGAAGTTTTGTGAAAGAAAGTGTCCATTACTTCTTAGGATGGAATGAAAAATGAGGGTACTAGAAAATGATAAAAATAATATATGTATTAATGTTATATGCTGTATATAAATGTTTTGTAATATTAATTTTAATATAAATTTGGGGCTGGAATGATAGCACAGCGGTAGGGCGTTTGCCTTGCACGCGGCCGACACAGCTGACCCAGATTTGATTGCTCCGCCCCTCTCGGAGAGCCCAGCAACTACCGAGAGTGTCCCGCCCGCACGACACAGCCTGGAAATTACCCAAGATGAATCCGATATGCCAAAGAAAGTAACAACAAGTCTCATGATGGGGACATTACTGGGCCTGCTCAAGCAAATCAATGAACAACGGGAGGACAGTGACAGTGACAGTGTATATAAATTTAAAATGAAATAATAAATTAAACCATAAAACATAGAGCATAACACACATACATCACACATGTGCATATGTTTTGCATATTCATGTATATAGTAATATACTTATTTTAAAATACATCATCTCTAAAAGTTTGTCTTATATTGGATAGCTCTGTTATAAATGTGGATGTTTGAAATCACTAATATAATTTATTGGAAACACTATTTTATAGAACAAATTTAAATACTATTTTGTAAATTAGAACTGAAACATTCAAGTCTAGTAATGAATCTGTATTACTACATTTTGATACAGTTAGCAATGACCATAAAAAGAGTGTAATAGAGTGATATTAAGGGAATTGCTCAACATAAGTCTATATTTAGGGTCCAAAGAGATGGTACTTGTTTGGCATGTTGCTGCAACACTTATTTGGCTTGTGCATGCTAGTTAAGACTCTTAGTTAACTGCAGTGGCCAGAACCTAGGTGCAAATCCCTAACACCACAGATGGTACCCTGAGCACCACTAGAGGGCACTCCTAAGCACAGAGCCAACATTAACTACTGAACATTGCCATATTCGTACACACAACACACACAAATACACACACACACAAATTACAAGTGTATTAACTCATGTAATAACTTATTTTTTAAATGATAATACCAAATACAGGTGGTATTCAAAATTATTAACTGAAGGAGATTCAAATTTTACTTCTACCAATTATTTCTTTAATATTAGCATATGATTACAAATAGCATATAATACTAAAATTTAATTTTTATTCATCTTATTCCAATCAGAGTTTGGCATTTTCTTTCAGTCAGACACAATGTTTAAATTCTTCATTAGAAATGCACAGCTTTGACCCTTTCCTTTCAATTTTTTAAAGATGGTATTCCTACATTAAGAATAAACGTAGTAAATAATTCTGAGCCAGATTTAAAGATAGTTATGACCTTTGCTTTTCATTAGCATAAAATACACAACAACCCATGATGAATGGCATAGTGTGTGCTTGCAATTATAATCTTACACAAAATATGAGCATGCTGCTGATTAAACTAGTAATGCTTTATTAAAAGTTTAGGAAATTACCCTGTAGGAAAATATTTTACAACATAAGCTTTGTTAATTTCCAAACTGACAAATAAGTAAACAACATAAATATTAAGGCAACAATAAAATCAGTATGCTATAAAAATAAGCAAAGTTAATAGAACATAAAATGACAACTATTCATTTTTTCCAAAATATCACTTAATTTATTCATTATAGAATAAGATATTTATATGAAAACAAGATTACTATTCATAAAATATTTATGCTCTTACAACCAACAATAACAATTTTTCAAATAGGATAAATCAAAGTTTAAATATCTATAATTTATCAAAAAACTATGTAACTATGTAAGTGTGGGAATAGTGAAGATATCTTTAGAAGAATAAACACTCCTTGTGTACAGCCAGAGAAATATAGAAAATAAATCTGAAATAATTTTAAGAACCATTAAGAAAATGTCTAAGAGTTAACTTTGGGGACTGAAGAGATAACACAAGAGCTGTTTGCCTTGCACATGACTGGTCAGGATTCAATCCCCAGCACCACAAAGGGTCCGAGAGCACCACAAGGAGTGATCCCTGAGCCTGAGTAATCCATGAATACTGCAGCATGTCCCCCTACTCAGCCCCCTTCAAAAGAATGAACATTCAAGGAGCTTTAAATTACACTACAATTCCACATTTACATGTGTTAGCCTATATTACATGTTTAATCTTGCATTAGTGAGGTACGTGAGTCATTATAATCACTATTCAGCACAGCTCTAAAAACATATCCACAATGACCCTAATACGCTTTCTGTTTAGGCAAAAAAAAAATGATATCAATACTTTAAAATAAGGAGGACATTCTTTTAAAGTTATTACTATTTGGTGAACTGTAGAGAACTGAAAACATTAGTTAGATTGACTATGCAATACTTTAAAACTATACTTAATATCTTTTCGTGTAGTACTTCGTATATTAATTCATAAGTTAAGGAAGAGGCAGAGTGCAATTTAAAAAGAATATGTAAAGGGCAGATAGGTAATCTAACCAAAGGATTGTGACACATGCACATTGCTTTCTTGGCTATATCATTAAGCTTCTCTAGTTCTCATTTTCTTTTCCATCTACAAAGAAGTGACAAAAAAATCTGACTTGGCCACTACTTAAACTGTCCCATCTACATTACAATTGTTCTAAGATTTAAAGTTCAAAGTCACAGTATGTCCAGGTTAAATATAACATTTTATATAGTTAACTCATGCATGTTTTGTCAACAATACAATTTAGGTCAGTGGAAAAGTTTAAAATTCCTTATATCATAAAGTTTTGAGAGCGATAGCACAGTGGTAGGGCATTTGCCTTGTGTGCGGATGGCCCAGCCGAGATGGGTTCGATTCCTCCGCCCCTCTCGGAGAGCCCGGCAGGCTACCAAGAGTATCTCGCCCACACAGCAAAGCCTGGCAAACTACCCATGATATATTCCATATGCCAAACACAGTAACAACACGTCTCACAATGGAGACATTACTGGGCCCGCTCGAGCAAATTGATGAACAACGGGAGGACAGTGCTACAGACAGTGCTAATAATTTTAAATACAATTGTCATACAAAAGTCAAGTGCTTTCTTTTCTTTGATGTCAAGAATAGCATACTTGCCTTCATAACCCTGGAATATAGTGATAAATTTGATAAATTAACAAAAATGCAAATTACGTACTTTGTGTCGCTTACATAGAAGTCTACTGTATGGCATAAAAATTAATAAAACTCAGGGTGTGGGGACCCTAGGACAAGAAGAAAACACTAGGACAATGATAGTTGGAAATGATCACTTTGGAAGTGAGTGCTGAAAGGAGGTAAAGTGATATAACTGATAACCTTTCAGTACAATTACTGCAAACTATAATGCCCAAAAGGAGAAACACACACACACACATACATACACACAGAGAGAAAGAGGGGGGGGAGGAGAGAGAGAGAGAGAGAGAGAGAGAGAGAGAGAGAGAGAGAGAGAGAGAGAGAGAGAGAGAGAGGAATGTTCTTGCCATGGAGCATGGAGAAAGGCTGGGTGGGTGGGTGGGAAGGTATTGGTCAGAGGCAAACCAGGGAAATTAACATAACTGGGACTGGAAAGACAGAATAGTGGGTAGGGCACCTGCCTTGCATGTAGCCTATGCAGGTTCAATCCTGAGCATCCTATATGGTCCCAGGGAGGCTCACTCTGAGTGATCTCTTCATATAGAGTCACTGTTTAGCAAACCATTCCCCTCAAAAAATCAGATCTATTTCTTCTTTTTGCACACCAAATGCCAATGGAATGAAACCAACCATTCATTTATTCTTCCTATGGCTGCTTTTGCACTGAAATAGTAGAATACCCACAAAGCCCCAGTATCTTTTATGAAACACTATAAGAAAAATAAAGTAGCTGATATCAATGTATTAAAAACAAAAATATTTTAATGTTGAGTTTTATATAATTCCTTAAACATTTAATAAATACTCAAATATAATATTTATACATAAAAATGAGAGCACGCTTTTTATATATTTTATGCAAATGAGTTTAAACACATATGCAATAAATGAGCTAACAACTTCGTACTACTTTTGAATTAGCTTTCTGCAGATTACTAAATTTTAAAGAGTAAACAACAGTTCACTTGATCACTTGATCACTTGACATCACGTTACTCATCAATTAGCTTGAGCGGGCACCAGTAGCGTCTCCATTCATCCCTGTTGCGTGCTAGTGTAGCCCAATGGCGTTTGCTCACTCCAGCAAAATGAAGAGCCTAAAACCGATTGTTCAGGGTCTTGACAAAGAAGTCTCACCATCTCGTAGGCGGGCAGCCATGCGATCTTTTGATGTCCCATGGAATTCAGTCGGTAAGGGCTCTAGTGCAGCGGTCGTCTCCAAATCTCATTATGTGTCTAGCCCATCTGATTTTCAACACCTTGGCAAACAAGACAACGTCCGTAATTCTTGATTGTCAAGGGAGAATACCGAATTCTTTCTCTCAGTTGAGTGAAGCGTGATACTCCAAGCATAGTTCTTTCGATTCCTCTTTGGAAGACCCGAATAGCATTCTCATCCTGTTTTCATAGGGCCCAGGACTCTGAGGCATATGTTAATGCAGGGAGAACAGTGGAATCGAAGAGATGTGTGCAGAGCCAGAGGTTCTTTGTCCCCTTAGCTATTTCTTCGATGTTCTTGAAGGCATTCCAAGCCACTCTCTTCCTTCCGTGCAACTCAGGTGCCAGGTCATTGGTCATGTTGACTTCTCGACCTAGGTACACATAACTGTTACATTCGGAGATGTTTGTCCCGTTGAGAGTGAATGGAACATCAGGAACGAGACCGTTTCTCATAAACATTTTCTTTGTGAGATTCAGGTGGATTCCACACTCATGGTTGAAGTTGGCCAGCATTTGTGCCACTTGGCTAAAATGTTTGGTGTTATTAAAACGATGTCATCAGCGAAGTGGAGGTGGTGTAGTTGCTGACTATCTATCTTCACTCCCATTCCTTCCCATTTCAGTCATTGCATGATGTTTTTGAGGGTGGCACTGAAGACTTTTGGTGAAGTGGTATCACCCTGCCAAACCCCTCTCTTCACACAGATGATCACTTCCGTGTAGAATGGTGAGATCATGGTAGTGAATCCATAATACAGCTCATGGAGGAACCTGATGTATTGAGTTTGAATGCCCGTTTGACTAGGGCTTTTGTGACCACTTCTTTCTAAACAGAATCAAAGGCCTTCTTTAAATCAATGAACGTTAGACAGAGCAGCATCATGAACTCCCGATAAACCTCAATGAGCTTGATTATCGTGTGGATATGATGGATCATGATGAATCCTTTTCAGAAACTGGCTTGCTCACATGGTTGTCCTTCCTCTAGAGTTCTGCCAATCCTATTCAAGATGAGTTGAGTGAACAGCTTGTAGACGACAGATGACAGATCAGTCGGTAGTTGCAAATGTCATGGATGTCTCCTTTCTTGTACAGTAGTATAGAACTGCTGATTTTCGATTGGGACAGAGCCTTGCATTCAGACAGGTAGCGTGTGAAGAGCCGAGCCAGTGTATTGATGAGTACTGACAGCAGGTTCTTTAGGTGTTCAGGTCAGCCCTTGTCTGGGCCAGGTGCTGTTTGCTTCTTTACCAATGAAATGACATGTCGGATTTTGGAAGGGAGAATGTTGGGAACGACATATCCACCCTGCGGAATATGGAATATGGGCAGGTGGACATAATTATCGAAGTCATGGATAAATTCTACATTGCCCTTCTGGAAGACATGATAGATCCATCAGGATGTCAGAGGGCATTCATCTTTATCTTGTAGTTGACAAAGGACAGGAAGGTGTTTCGAATGCTTTTCCTATCTTCAGCCGCATCTGCCAGCACTGCTGCTCTTCTCTCTTTGAGGTCTTCCTTTATTGCTTCTCTGCACTTCTTTGTGATCTCAGAAGTTCACTTTTGGTTGCCTGAGGCTTGTGCCAAGCCACGTTGGTGAATGAGCTTGAGAGTTTTCAAAGACAGGCTTCTTTTTGTGGCTCTCTCTCTCGGCATTCCTCGCACAATCATGGAGGTCCTGAACCAATCGATTGTATTCCTCATCAATGTTGTCAATGATATCATCTTCCCCTGTTGCCACAATAGTGCCAAAGAGCTCCCAGTTGGTGGTTGTTCTGGGAGTTCTCTTCTTAAACTTTGCAGCCCTTTTTCCCCGCTCTGTGAAGTAGAATTTTGCACGAAGAAGATGGTGGTCCAATCCCGTTTGGAATTTTGGGACAACAGTGACATCCGTCAGGAAAAACCATCGATTGAATATGATTTGGTCAATTTCATGTGGAACCATCCACTGGGAGACTCCCATGTCTAACATTTAGAATCGGCTTTCTGGAACTATGAGTTACCATGGATGGTCTTGATCGACATGATGAACTTAGATAGTCTCTCACCCTATTCATTCCATTCTAGATCATAGGTCCCAATGTGGAGTTCTTATGCTGATCTTCTTGGTCATATCTTGGCATTAAAATCACCCACAATGATCTTGTAGAGGCCCTCCCGTTGATCATCGATTTGCTCGAGCAGGCCCAGTAACGTTTCCATTGGAGACTTTGTTGTTACTGTGTTTGGCATATCAAATACTCTTGGTAGCTTGCCAGGCTCTCCAAGAGGGGCGGAGGAATCGAACTCGGGTTGGCCATGTTGGCCGCGTGTAAGGCAAACGCCCTACCCGCTGTGCTATCGCTCCAGCCCTAAGCTTTAATAATATAAAATAAATTGGACGAGAAAGATTTTACACAACAAGATACTTAGTGATTTAAGCTGTTGATAAAACTTTTGAATTTTAAGCTAGTCATAGGCAAACAATTGCTCCTAGAGAGTTTGTATCTCTTAAAAGTAAATAGATATAGTCAACCACTAGTGTTATGCTAGATGTGCATTCACATGCTAATTTTTAAAATCTCTTTAGCTTCCCATTAAGTGCACTCAAGATACAACACCTATATAATTTATTACAGATCTGTAATGAATTCATTCCTGATAATACATAATTCATAATTTTATTATATGCTAAATTCTAATGGAGCTTTAAACACTTTCAGATTTTAGCACAAGAAAGCATTATAAAATCACCAGAGCAGAGAGTGATTAATCTTAGCTCTAGTAAACCTGTAACTTAGTTTCTCCATGTTCAAATAAAGATTATAATAAGATTTCACTAGGAAGAGTTAAAGATTAACAAAACCTCAAATAAAGAAAAACAATTATAGAAAATATTTGCAACAAGATAAGCATGGCAGTTTTATTTTATTTTATTTTATTTATTGTTTTTATTTGGATGGAGCGATAGCACAGAGGGGAGGGCGTTTGCTTTGCACCTGGCCGATCCTGGTTCGATTCATTTGTCCCTCTCAGAGAGCCCAGCAAGCTACCGAAAGTATGCTGCCCACATGGCAGAGCCTGGCAAGCTCCCTGTGGTGTATTCCATATGTCAAAAACAGTAACAAGTCTCACAATGGAGATGTTACTGGTGCCTGCTTGAGCATATTGATGAACAAAGGGAGGAAAGTGCTACAAACAGAGCTATATTGTTTTTATTTGGAGGGGCAACTTTTATTTTGGGGCTGGCTACACTCCTGCTGAATATCTAGAACCCATATGAGGTACTGGGGATCAAACCTGGATCAATCATGACCAAGGTCATATGTAAAACAAGCATTCTACTTGGTGTACCATGGCAGATTTAAACTCAACTTTAAGTTCATGGTTGAAAAACAATGATGGAAAAGAGACATTCTTCACTTTTTAATAACAAGAATATATTTACCATCACTATCATTCCATTTTAGGAATAAAACCACACACACACACACACACCTATACACTGTTTTCTCTCTGAAAGTGAAGTACTTGAGAGAAGAGTTGGCATGTTTGACTTTAACAAGTAGAATATTCCCACTATTCAGAAAAGATTATATCATATGACACCTAAGGAATAAAAAACTCTTACATGACAATTTCATGACTAAAATCAAAAGCAACTATAATGCTAGAGAAGTATAGCAGAGAAATCTATGGATATATATGAGTTCTTTTTAAAGGAGAATGATAGTTATTTACAAAGAAAGAAGTTCATGATTATGTAAGGAGAAGTACAAAGAGGTCGCTGAATGTACAACTGCTATTTGCTTACAAATGGAACTCTCCAATGTTAGCTACATAATTCTAGTTGAAGAAATATTCATTAAACTATATATATATCATTAGTGAAACACCATGAGGTACAGTTGTAGACTTACAAACTTTTGTGCTTGGGTTTTAGTTATACAATGATCGAGTACCCATCCCTGCACCAGTGCCCATTCTCCACCACCAATGATCCCAGTAGCCCTCCCACCCTCCACCTCACCCCCCCACCCCACCCCACTTCTGAGCCAGGGCATTCCCTTTTGCTCACTCTCTCCTTGTCGCCTTTAGGGTGTTGTAGTTTGCAATAGTTATTGAGTGGAATTCAACCAGTGCTTTGTATATCCTTGATATCAACCCCTTGTTGAATGGTATTGGGTGAATATCCTTTCCCATTCTGTCTTTGTATTTTGGTCACTGTTTCTTTTGAGGTGCAGAAGCTTCTTAGTTGAAGATAGTCCCATTTGTCTATCTCCATTTTCACTTGCTTGGCCAGCGGCATGTCATTTTTGAAAATATCATTAGTTTCAATGTCGTGAGAGTAATCAACCTCCCCAACCTTAAACTCTACTACAGAGCAGCAATAATTAAAACAGCATGGTACTGGAACAAAGGCAGAGCCACAGAACAATGGAACAGGGTTGAATATAGTGACAACTCCCCCCAAACATGATCATCTAATCTTTGATAATGGAGCAAGAAAAGTGAAGTGGAGCAAGAAAAATCTCTTTAATAAATTGTGCTGGGCAAAACTGGACAGCTACCTGCAAAAAAAATGGGCTCGGATCTCTACCTAACACCATGTACAAAAGTAAGATCAAAATGGATCAAAGACCTCAACATCAGACTGAATCCATAGTGTACATTGAAGACAATGTTGGTAAACTATATTTTGTAATGTAATGGAATGATTAGCCATGGTGTCTTTAGTTATGTGCAAAGTTCTAGGATATCAATCATCATTCTGTCTAATATTAGCTCAATCCAGTGATACTGGATTAAGGTATAGGTGGTAGAATCAGGAAACATGGTTAGATATTTTAGTTTTGGGTAAAGACAGTTCCAGAAAAATCATTACTACCCCAGCTGTGCTGCCAAAAGCCAAGCAGCACCTGAATTATGGAAGTCACAGAAGGAGTGAAGAAAAAAAAAGCATATAGTTGAAAGAAATTACACAAATATTAAAGGATTAAAATTCAGAGTATTTAGTTACTGCTTATAGTGTAGATAGGAAAAACAGTTAAATTCTAAGATACAGTTGTAAAATTCAGTGAATAATTATTGCTCATTGCTCAATATTATCTATTCTCTTAATTTGTCTCTATTCCACACACAAGTAAGAACATATGGTATTTGTCCTTCTCATTTATTTTCTATTTTATTTAACCTGATGCTCTCAAATTCCTTCTATGTAGTACATTTTATTTTAATACTTATTTTTGTAGCATTTTTCAATCACCCTAAGCAAAAACAATTCATCTGCTTAATACTTTCTCTTTCACTTCACAATATCCATAACTTCATTAAGCAAATATTTTCATACACATATGTATGTATATTATACATATCTATCTTATCTTTCAGTTTAGAAGAGATCTTACACAGACACAATAAATATGCACTACCTGCAGCTTAATTGGGCATTTCATTTAAAATGTATCTTGCACAGAATCAAAGATAGGACATTTTTTCTGTTGTAAAAGAACAATTTTTATTGTAATTAAATTATTTTCTTTTTATCAACAGTGAAATAATTGTAGATCATGGTCAACAGAAAATGTTTAGAGGGTTTATAAAATTACAATAGCACAGCGGGTAGGGCGTTCGCCTTACAAGCGGCCAACATGGCTGACCCGAGTTCGATTCCTCCGCCCCTCTCGGAGAGCCCGGCAAGCTACCGAGAGTATTGGATATGCCAGACACAGTAACAACAAAGTCTCCAATGGAGACGTTACTGGGCCCGCTCGAGCAAATCGACGATCAACGGGAGGGCCTTTACCTTTACCTTTACCTTATAGTAACATAGTTATTACTATTCTCTAGATAGAGAATATTTATTTCAACCATTCCTGATCCCAAAGTCACAACACAAAATGTCCTCCATCTAAAGGCTAATCAGTTCTATCTCTCTTTTAAAGACATCTTGAATAACTGACATTTGGACAATCATGATATTCCCAATAAGTCAACCCTAACATATTAACCCACTGCAAGGAAAGTGAGGCAAACACAGTGCCATAGAGTTATAAATAAAGTTAATAAAAGCTACAAGATATGTACCATATATAAAAATTTTTTACAGAGTTTTTACAGAGCATGTTTTTACAGAGCATGTATAGGTGTGTTTTTGTAATTTGGGGGTGTTAATACAAAAATGTCATAAAATACTACATGAGTATAATTGTAAGGAGTGGCCCTTTCTAGAGCGTATTTTATACTTAAAGAAAACAAATTATATGAAAATAGTGTGTGGCCCAGATTAAGTAGTTTGTTCCTAGGAGACTGGCTAGTAAGTGAGTGAACTAGTATCTGGTCTGGATATAATTGGATATAACCCTTTCAAATAAGTAACTCTGTCGACTCAGGAGGGAATACCAATGCAGACCTGTGGAGTAGAGACAAGTTAGTTTGTTATTTTTCTTTCTGCCAACTAATATTTTTTTAGAATGTTCTTCAAGAACATCTTAAATAAACATGCCTGCCAAGTACAATAAAAACTAGTTGATAGGCTATAGAAAACAAATGGATATGCAATAAGCTACATGCAAATGTTTTACTTTATGCACAGGAGAAAGTAATTTAAGATGGTAAATAAAAGTAAAACGCTCTCTCAATTAAGTTCTTGAAACATTTTAATGTACTCTTTAGGCTTGAAACAATTTATATCCAGAAAAATGAATATTGTGTGTTAAAGATCAGCAAAGCCTGAAATATAATTTTAAACATTAACTCTTTCCATGTTTGAAAATTTATTCCATTATATTTCATTTATACACAATTTTAAGGGAGGACAGAACTTTCCTAACCTTAATGTAGGCTCTCTATTTCTATGGGCAACATTGGGTAAGAGTCCTTATAATTTAGGATATTATTCATGTAAGCAAAGGAAAACCAACAGCAGACTCAATTCATACTTTCATATATTCACAATGAAACCTGATTTTAGAATACATAATTTAAAGTAATTATGTCTACATATGTTTCCTTGTTTCACCAAATCACCAAAAACTATATCTGGAGTGATATGTGATGAGATGATGCATTTTCATGGGGATGGATCCCAGGAAACTCTAATTTTAAGCACTTTTCTGAGAAGCTAGGCACATAGCTTCCAAATCTGGGTCCTCCTTATCAAAGTCAAACATGATATAAAGAGTTTAGATGGCTTGAAAAATGAAATGCTTGCACTCTATTCTGCCACTCTAATGAAGACATGCCAAGTCTATGGGATTATGGTTCTCATACCAAATTCTAATGTATATGTGTGTGGAGGGTGTGGGCTGGAGGAGATTAGGCATATTAACAAAATTCTCAGACACCAGCAGCATATTTATGGATTCAACTTAACATAGCTCAATTCTGATATTTTCTACCCAGAAGGGACAAGTCTGGAGATATAAGATTCCGTCTCAAAGCCACCCTCAACTTCCAGAGGTCACAAGCCCTGATTGCTACTTATGCATCTGACAGAATAACACTAGATCAGAAGTTTCCACAGGACCCTCCTTGGACTTTAGGTTGCAGTTGCAAGCTACGTTAATTACAAATGTTCATCACTGTCAGGCTATAGATGACAACTTCTCAGAACACCCTCTTTAGGTTTGATTCACTTGATGGAGCACCTGCATCATTCAAGAAAAGCATTTTACTCCTTAGATTACCAATTTATTACAAAGTATATTATTAAAGATCAGTTGAAAGAGAAAACCTGGGTCAAGTTATCAGGAAAAGATGCTCAGATTTCTGTGTCCTCTCTAGCATGTGATTACTCTTGAATCTCCAATCTCAAGGTTCACCAACCTGAAGTTCTCCAAAACCACTCTTTCAGAATGGCTTTTATAGAGGCTTAGCAATGATTGATCAAATCATTGGCCAGTGAAAGCAGCACTCAATCTCTAGTTCTTTAACCTCACTGGTAGTCTGGGAATAGACTAGAAACTCCAACCCTCTACTTGCACGGTCAATTTTCCTTAGGTGCCTAACCAAGTCACCTCATTAAAATAACAAACAAGGATTTGAGGAGCTGTAGGGCAGGAAGAATGGTGTATAATATGTAAAATACTATTTTATGTCAAAACGTCATGGGTGTGAAATTTCTAGAATAGCACTTTTCAGTACAGGCACAGGAAATACATGTATGGCCTTTTCATGCATTTCCAATGATTTCTCATCAAAATCTTAAAAATTAGGTCAGTAAACCTCACGCCAAGGCCAGGGAGACAGTATAATACTGTGGGTAAGGCACTTGCTTAGATATGGTTGACCTCCATTGGGTCCCCAGCACTGCATATGGATCTCTGAGTACCCGATAAGTGATCGTGAGCACAGAGTTAAAAGTAATGGAGCACAGTTTACCAAGGCCCAACTCCCCACGCCCCTCCAAAAAAAGTCCCATTTCACTACATGTAGAGGCAGAGGGTTCACGATAGGGGAAATCAAGGCTCTCATCTAATTCCTTTATAGTGTACAACTTAAACAAAATAATGGTTTTATTTTAAAGATAATATGTAGTATTTTTATAAACTAAAATCATTCTTTTGGTTAGAAGAAAATTGACCCATAAAAATACAAGTTTTAACTGCTTACATATAATCATTTTGCCTTCTAAATCATAACATCAAGTATTAATGGAAGTTCATTTTACCTCATTGTAATATATTGTATGCAATAAAACTAGTAATCTCTTTTGATATAATGTTTTGTAGTATAATAGCACAGTGAGTAGGGTGTTTGCCTCACACGTGGCCAACCTGGGTTCGATTCCTTCAACCCTCATGGAGAGCCTGGCAAGCTACCAAGAGTATTCCGCCAGCATAGCAGAGCCTGGTAAGCTCTGGTGCATTCGATATGCCAAAAACAGTAACAAGTCTCACAATGGAGACGTTTCTGATGCCAGCTTGAGCAAATTCATGAACAATGGGAGGACAGTGCTACAGTGCTACTATAATTATATAGAAGAATTTACTTTTATATTTGAATAAAGTCTAAAGCAGAAAATAAATTCTTTATGGCATACTTATCAAAAACCCCATATCATAACACTCGAATAGACTTCTCTGAAAACTAGGATTTACTTTAAGTCTGACTTATCATCAATTTGGGAATAACCAGAAAATTTTTTACTTTATAACTTAAAAAATGGAATCATTCAAACAAAAATCTCTTTCTCATTAAGGAACATGTTCTGAGGATCAACAGACTATTAACTCAGAGGAGGATGATGAAGTAATTCTAGTGACAAATGACCATTATTAAGAATGCTAAATGCTAAGACTGAATCTAACAAAATATTTTTGACACACTTTGAAAGTTGGAACCATGGTTTTTTTCTCTTATATTCAAAATGTAAAAAAAAGATGGGCATTTTATATTGTTATTTTTAGAATTAAAAGAAAACACAAACAAATATATGAGTGAGAATTAAGGCTATCATTCAGCAACAATTCTAAGTGAGCACCAGATGCTGTAAGAAAACGCCAAGGGTACTATTTTCCAATGACTAATAAGAAGCAATCAACAAGTTTAACTTTCCTAGCTTTCTTAAGATTCTGTTAAAGATACCCATCAGGAATTCAGAAAGGAATAAATGACACACTGAAAAAAGGTGGTTATTTTATTTTTTAATGACCAAAAGAGAAAGAAACTCAATCATATATTTGTAAATTTGTTGTATCTTTTAAGACAGAAAATATTCTGGTTCATAAGGAACATTAGACAAAGCACTTAAAAAAAAAACTAGAAACTATTGCTTTGAAACCTTCATCTTACTGATGCCAAACTGGGTAGTGTCTTGAATTCCCTCTCTATTGCTTAAACGTCTATACATATTTCACAGAACGTCTGAAGCAACAATATTGTTCTGGGTGCACATAGGAAAATATTCACTATCCTGATCTATATTTGTTTCTGCAGCATTAATAGAAAAAAATTGCACACACATGTTTTTTTAAAAATTGCTGCATAAATATTGACTGTTTTAGTTTCATAATTACATGTATATATATATTTCATGGAAATCAAATGTAATTTTCAGAAAAAAATGAATATTTTATGTTCTTCAGCTAAATTCTAAACTGAAGAATTCTATTATAGATTTATAATATAATTATGATAATAGTTTTTAATTGTGATTACTCTAGCTTCCAAAATAATTGTTTCCATTTTTTACATAAAATTTTAAGTTTTCAGGCAAACAAATACTTTGCTGCTAGATTACTAATATTTGCATAAAGCAATGAACTTTGGACCTATTCAAATAGAATAAAAATTTTAAATTACTAATTTTCCCCAAAACTTATGTAACTATTAATTTTCATAATTTCATATTTAAAAATTACTTGTGAGATAATTAAGGGCTGGAGCAATAGCATAGTGGGTAGGGCATTTGTTTTGCATGCGGCCGACTCAGGTTCGATTCCGCTGTCTCTCTTGGAGAGCCTGGTTTGCTACTGAGAGTATTCTGGCCGTAAGGCAAAGCCTGGCAAGCTCCCCGGGACATATTCAATATGCCAAAAACAGTAACAATAAGTCTCACAATGGAGACGTTACTGGTGCCTGCTCGAGCAATTTGATGAACAATAGGAGGACAGTGCTATTTATAAAGTCAACATGAATAAGGAATTAGAATACTAAAACTTATATTGTCAATATAAATTAGTGGTCAGTAAACTAAAATCAAATCTTACTTTAATTCTATATTTGTTCATTCAATAAGGTCGAAATGATTTTTCTTTTGGGGATAGAGCATACCTGTGGTGCTTAGGGGTTTTCCCAACTTAGGCCATTTTCAGTGAAGCTGCTGAAGTAAAATAGTAGCAAAAACGATTTTTTCAGGGACAATATTTTAACTTCTTTTATAAAAATAATGCAATTTTGAAGTTGGAGAGATAGTATGGAGGGCAAAATGCTGGCCTTGCATGTGATCTACACCTACGTGTCGTTGATCCCCTAAAACTACACATGGAATCCCAACAACACCAGGAGTGATCCTTGAACACAATACTATGAGTAAGCCCTAAACAAATAATAATAATAATAATAAAAATCAGGCTAATTTGATTTCTTTTATGAGGCAGAAGGTAGATATTTAATCATTTAATCCAAAAATGATTATTGATAATTGCACTGTCCTCCCATTGTTCATCGATTTGCTTGAGCAGACACCAGTAACGTCTCCATTGTGAGATTGTTACTGTTTTTGGCATATTGAGTATGTCACAGGTAGCTTGCCAGGCTTTGCCGTGTGGGTGAGATACTCCAGGTAGCTTGCTGGGCTCTCCAAGAGGAGCAGAGGAATCGAACCTGCATTGGCTGTGTGCCTTACCTGCTATGCTATCACTCCAGCCCATTGATAATTACATATATAAATTTTTTTCACTGAATAAATAACTAGAAATTAAAATGGCACAAGGATCTCAGTTTGTTTTATGTTCAAATAATTGAATAAAAACTGGCAGTAAATAGCCTAAAGTTAGTTAACAATGGCTTCAATCTTACAACCGGTAATAGGACAACCCTCAAAAATATCAAACAAAATAAGAACTCAAGGTTCTTATTTCCAAGAATTTAATGCAAACACACTGAGTGCTGTTTGTTTTGCACCCTCGCTTTGGTTTCTAGGCTGCACCTGGCTGTGCTCATGGCTTTCTTCTGACTCTGTGCTCACATTGTTTAAGTTTCATGGGCAGATTCCCCACGTAAATTATCTATTGTATATGAAGAAGTACTTGTAAAGAATATATCATGTCTAAATAGTTATAGTAATAAGATTACACTTTGTCATATAAGAGCAAAAGCATATGCCTGAGTAACAAACAAAAATGATTTATTTAACCTTAGCTTGAAAAGCAATGCTTTTCAGGATATGGTGGGCATATAAGGGGTAGTAAAAGGAAGGAGTGATATAAGTGAATATAGTTACAGTTAATATAGATACTAAAAAACTTATATATAAAACTGTTTTATATAATTAACTAAGCAAATATAAAACTAAACTCTTCTTAGAAAAATATTGAATAGCAAAAACCAATCATGATAAAATATTATCTGGACTTAGGAATATGTTTAGATTCATTTATTACAGCATTGGCCAAAGTTCTGGTTTAAAAGAATCTCTAGGGTGAACAGTTTCCTTTGATCTCACTTGCGTTATCTAAGTAACTGTTATTGGTCTGTCTGCGTTTGACAACATTTTGGCCAGTTTTGCCCACACTTGTACTTTGCAACCAATTTCTGTATCTAGGACAAGCATTGGCAGCTTTTCCACAGGGCTGTGCCAAGGTTTTAGCATCCCATTTTGTAGCTTGCAAGAGTGAAGAGAAGAAAATCTAAATATGCTCCTAGTCTTGAGACTCAGATGGCAGAGGTTTTGGCCACACACAGGAGCCTTCCTCTTGTACACTGTGTAACTTAAGTCTATTCATGCTATGCTTTTCCACAGAAATTAGAAGTTGGAATTTTATTGATAGCGTCTTAGAAGGCCACAAAGATACCAAGACAGTATAGCTAATGAAGGAATTCATCTAATGACAAGTCTACAACTAAGATCATTTCACCTGATGTTACATGAAATTTTTACTGCCAATAATTGAAGGAAGCTTTATAACTAGAAACTCCTTTAGTCAAAAATCATAACAGCATTTTGTTGTTATTAACTCCTTTTAGGTCCAAGAACCCTAAGAATCAGACTAGAGATGTGAGTTTTATGTTCAAAAATAACCAGGGTCAATTGACAGAATTTTCTCATATTTGGAGGACCTCAAAGAACACCAGAAATAAGGCTCATACTTTCGATTTAAAAAATTCTTATGTAATTCATTTCTTGAATTTAATAACAAAGCAATGCTCCAATGAGATGAAGTCTTTCTGACTAGCATATCAAGTTACCAGCAAAGCTGTCCATGGTTTTGTTTTTTTACTTAAAATCAATGTGGTGGTGGGAAATGGGCACTGGTAGAGGGATGGGTATTTGATCATTGTATAATTCAAACCCAAGCACAAAAATTTGTAAGTCTACAACTGTACCTCATGGTGTCTCACTAATAAAAATAAATAAAAAATCAATGTCCTGGGGAGATTCTCAAGTTAATTGTTTTGATAATGGACTTTGCAAGTTGCAAAAGTCTTCTAAGAAGGAAGTGATTTTTGAGAACTGGGAATGTCTTTCAAGAGAATAAATAATGATATTTTCTTTTGGTTCCTAGAGAGAAAAGAAGTGAACCCATAAGCTTAGTTTTTGTTATTGTGATTTGTAAAGGCATAAGTGAGGAAGATAAGCAAGTCGTTAGAGGCAGTATCTGGAAGGCCATCTAAAAGTTGGGGAAAGATTCTCATATGGAAACAACATGATTATTTAAGTCTGTTTTCATTAGGATAAAGTCAAGTCATCCTGAACATTAAAATAATTATATAAATAAAATAATATTAATTCAAATGTTGAAACAAAACACATGCTTCAGTTCTTTCAAGCTGTTTGCTCTCTCCATCTGCATACTCCAGTTAACATTACTGCACAGACTTGAAGCTGGCAATAGGACATAATGGGCATCTCCTTTTCCTTTGGTCTCATTCTCTAAAACGCATCAATTTTATCCCTAAGTGATTATCTCTTAAAAATACACCTTCTGCTTTCCTTCCTCACTATTTCAGCATGTGTTGACCAATGCTCACACCTCAACTGGTCTTGCTTTCTTTCTATTTACATTTTTTAAAATTTCCTTTCTCCCTCCCTCCCTCCCTCCCTCCCTCCCTCCCTCCCTTCCTCCCTCACTCACTCCTCCCCCTCTCCCTCCCTCCCTCCCTCCCTCCCTCCCTTCTTTCCTTCTTTTCTTCCTCCCTCCCTCAAAAAGGGCATAGAACATACTCTGTGAAAATACACATGGAATCACAAAAATCACCTGAATAGCCAGAAAAATCATGAGAGGAAAAAGATGGGAAATACTGAAAGTTCACCAACTTTATACTTCAAAGCTATAGCAAACCAAAAAAAAATGTGATGTACTAATAAAACACAAACAGATCAATGAAATATAATTGAGAGCCTGGACATAAACACTCATATAGATAGTTTATGACAAAATAGTCAGAAGCATAAAATGGAGAGAAAACTACTATTTCAGCAAATAGTGATGAGAAACTGCATAGACACATGCAAAACAATAAAATTAGACTATCCTCAGCACCATGTACAAAAATTAACTAAAATATGGATTTAGGATTTTAATGATAGATTTAAATCGATAAAATAAATTGAAGAATTTATAAAAACACTCTTGTATTCAAATTAAATAGGATTACCACAAACTGAAAAGCCTATGCGGTATGAAACTGGCTGAAATAAAACTATACCACTGAATGGGAGAAAATATTTACACCATATACTTGTCTAAGGTCTGATATCCAACTATATAGCCCTCAGAATACTCAATAAACTGTCACTGTCACTGTCCTCCCATTGTTCATCGATTTTCTCGAGCGGGCCCAGTAACGTCTCCATTGGAGACTTTGTTGTTATTGTGTTTGGCATATCGAATACGTCACGGGGAGCTTGCCAGGCTCTGCGGTGCGGGCGAGATTCTCTCAGTAGCTTGCCGGGCTCTCCGAGAGGGGCCAAGGTGCCACCCTATAATCTGAGTCCTATAATTTGAACATCATAAATAAACTGATTTATTTGGAGTTTGCTTTATATGGACGAGCCAATTCTGCTGAAGTTGACCTGCTTGTTCAGTGCTTGAATCTGGCAATATAGCACTGCAGAGCCTTCTGTGCAGTGCTGGCAGCCAGCAGGGCTCTGGGACTAAACTATGATAATATTTCTAGTTATTGTGCCTCCCTCTATTTCACATATTATACACCATTGCCTGGGCTGGAGCGATAGCACAGCGGTAGGACATTCGCCTTGCATGCAGCCAGCCCAGACGAACCGGGTTCAATTCCTCCGCCGCTCTTGGAGAGCCCAGCAAGCTACCTAGAGTATCTCGCCCTCACAGCAAAGCCTGGCAAGCTACCTGTGATGTATTCGGTATGCCAAACACAGTAATAACAAGTCTCACAACGGAGATGTTACTGGGCCCACTTGAGCAAATCGATGAACAACGGGAGGACAATGTGTGTGTGACACCGTTGCCACCATATAAATTTCTCTTAGGTTGAAGGAAAGCAAATGTCAAATATACATATTTGGGGGGAATTTTCTAAAGTTAATACTTTGAGAAAATAATCCAGTCAAGTGGAAAACATAATAGATGAAAATAGAGGCAACAGTTTTTTAACCTAATTTTATAGCATCTATATCTTAATGATCTGTTGTTTACTATGTTTTGCACATGCTCCATGGACTTCATGTACTGTGACTGACTCTCTAATGGTAAAATATTTCAAATTATTCCTGGTAAAGACTCAAATTTTACTTTTCAAAAATCTCTTAATAAATGGTCGCTTCTCTTAAAATATATTTCTCTTTTTATACTTCTGCTTTTTTTTTCTTCTGTTTTTAAATTTTTATTAGTGAAACACCATGAGGTACAGTTGTAGACTTACACATTTTTGTGCTTGGGTTTCAATTATACAATGATCAAATACTCATCCCTCCACCAGTGCCCATCTTCCACCACCATGGGTCCCAGTATCCCTCCCACCCCCCAACCCCACCGCCATCCCACCCTGCCTCTGTGGCAGGGCATTCCCTTTTGTTCTGTCTCTCCTTTTGGGTGTTGTGGTTTGCAAAAGAGGCATTGAGTGGCAATCATGTTTGGTCTATAGTCTAGTTTCAGCATGCTTCTCCCATCCTGGGAGGATTCTCCAAACACCCTTTATTTGGTGCTCCCTTCTGAGCTCCCTTTCCCCCTAGCATGTGTGTCTGGCCTCCAAGCCATGGAGCAAACCTCCTGGTACTAATCTTTTTATACTTTTGATCTGACTTCGTAGATAAAGTTAGCGATCTACTATAGATTTTTATAGTAACACAGTGAAACAATGACATAGTTACTGATTGGAGTTTATATTTCCTAGCTTTCTTTGTCATAAATATAATCATCTGATTAATACCTCACCATTAATAGAGCTTAAGAAAAAATGATGTAAGCAACTTCTATTTGTCTTCCTTGACAGATCACCTTAGATGCAAGATTTCTGCAATTTCCCTTTGATTTTATTTAGAATAATGGCAAATAATGAGTTTGGAAGTTGAGCATTTGTAATAATAAAGACATTCCCATCATGAAATAAGAGTTGCTATCAGACCTGGACAATCTGTGTGGGCTATTACACAAAAAAAGAAACTAATTGCATTTGGAATCACATTGTCAGAGTAGTTTAAACCATCACCCAAACTAAACTATTATTAAGCATTACAAAACTGCATACCTTTGTGTATTCCTAGAAAAAAAAGTAGGTTTTATATTTTATCCAATTTAAATAAATTCTCAAAGCACAACTTTTAACAAAGTTTTACCATGTGAAACTCATCTTCAGAACTATAAAATCCCTGGATACCAGATTTTATAGAACTCAATGTAAAAAGGTTACTCTGTCCTACATTTACAAGTGATTTTCTGAAAAATATAAAGCTACTTCTATGTGGAATGGACATGTTAAATTTTGCTTTTATAAGGCCCGAGAGAAAGGAGAATGCAAAGATGCTAGAAAAGAGCCATCTGGTGCAAAACCTCTTAGGTGATATACTCTACAAATTACTGGGCTACATTAAACATTTTGAAGTTTGAGTATAACTTCTGCAACACTACGCACAACTAAGAGGAATGCCAGGTTGTTTAATTTTAGTTTAATTTTGCTACAAGTGGATTATTTAATTATTAAAGGGATGGTAGCTCCTTGGAAGAAACAATTATGAATGTAAAAGCAAAGTTGAATTATTTTAAAAGGAGCTGCTACAAATTTTCAAGTATCCTACTGAGCATAAAGTAGCTTGTTTTAGTCATACATATTTTATAATTCATTAGAGAACAAGAAATCTATGGTGAAGTTCCTCTTATCAAACCACTCAAGAAAGAAAGCCAATTTACTTAAAATCTATTTTTCTATAGAAAAGTGTTCAAAGAGTTTTGCTTTTGAGCCATACCTGGTGTGCTCAGGGACTACTCCTGGCTGGTTTGTGAGACTCATGTGATTCTGTGAATCATATATTAGTCTCTGCATGCAGGACAAGTGTCCTACTGGCTGTACCATCTTCTGGTCCCCCAGAGATGAGGTATTTGGGATTATAAATAAATGGTTAGAGAAGAACTGTCTGAATATTTGTTCAGCATTATAAATTCAATGAAAAATATATAATAAGGAAATTCCTTTCCTGCCACCTTGTTCCTGGGAGACTCTACGCCCAACCTCTGCCCTCCTTGGAGGCTCATGTCCATACCACATGCCCATAACTCTGCTCACTGCTATTTGTATCCTTAACTGTGTGGCCACAGAAGTTTCCATGCAACATTTGCACCTGTCATATCTTACACAATGTACATTTATACACATTGTGTGAAGACCAGTAGTGACCAGTAACACTCAGTTTAATCCCTCCAAGTTTTCTTCATCAAGACAAATTCCAAAAATTCACTCTCAGAGCAAAGCATAGACATAGGGAAGCCCCGTAGAAACCTAAGAAACTCCATAAGTAAACATGGAAGACTCTACCAGTACCAGCCAGTTCTATAAACTCTCAAATGATGACTACAAACACAAAATGATAAGAATATTTAATGTGATCAAAGAAAATATTGTACATGTAGTCAGTAAAGCACAAGAAAGTATGAGAGAATGCACAATTCAATCAGCCTAATTCAGTGGCTGAATAAACAGCAGTACTCCTACATTAAAAAAAAAAGTATGAGAGAAAATGAGAAAACTACAACCCCAGAAGCGTCAGAACTGAAGAGAACAGAATGTGGAAAAAAAAAAACAAAACTCAAAACCCAACTCAGGAGCTTGAGAGATAGTACAGTGGGTCAGGCATTTGCCTTGGGTTCAAACCATGGTTCCTAAATAGTTCCCCATGTTCACCAAGAGTGATCCTTGACCAGAAAGCAAGAGTACACTATGAACACTACCAGTATTACTCATAGCAGTGCTCAGGAAACCTTATGCTGTACCAGAGATTAAACTAGAATCAGCAGTATGCACTTCAAGCATCTTAACCCCAGTACTATCTTATCCCTCTGGACCCCATCAGAACATTTTTATGATTAAACTATTAAAGGTAACTAAGAACATAAAGTTGCCTACTGTCTGAACCCCACCAAATACGGTGTGGTAATTATGGCAAATGGGTAGGGGGAAATCATAGAGGGAATATATATATATATATATATATATATATATATATATATATATATCTTGGAGAGCCCAGCAAGCTACTGAGAGTATCACACCCACATGGCAAGCTACCCGTGGCATATTCGATATGCCGAAAACAGTAACAATGATGGGTCTCATTCCCCTGACGTCCAATTGGGAAAGACGAGTAAGGAGAGGCTGCTAAAATCTTAAGGCTGGGATGAATGGAGACATTACTGGCACCTGCTCGAGTAAATCAATGAACAACAGGATGACAGTGATACAGTGATACAGTGAAGAACATAAAGCAATTATCACTTCAGAATTTGAGCAGAAGACTGAACTAATTTACTAGACTTAAAATCTCCTCTTTATAATCTTATCTTTAGTACTATTTAGCTATCAGAAAATATGAAATCTTACATTTTGTTACATCATGGATAGAACTAAAGCGTTTCTTATTACACAAAATAAATCAGAAGGGGGAGGACAAATTACTGGATAATCTCCCTCTTATAAAGTGCATTAACAAAAATAACAAGGTTAGAGATAATGTTCAATGGAAAAAGAAAGTCCTCAGATTGACTGTAGAACTGAGGTTGCCAGGCCAGGTCAGGGATTCAAGGGTAGGAAGGGTGCCCTGGGTTGTGGTAAAAGACATTGACATTCTTTTGGTGATTTGGTACAGAAACATTTTACCCCTAAAATAAATTTGCACTTTTTATAAACTAATGATACTTCAATAATTTTTTTAAAGAATAAAAATATTCTTTTTCCCAGTTAACTACAAAGTAGAGATCTAAATCCAATTATTTTACTACTAGTAAAACTGCTCAGTTGACCGGTATTTGCTTTAATTTGAGATAAAAAAAAATTGAAGAAACGGTTTTACTTTTTTTCATAAAAATATCTTTAAAAGATTTATATACACTTTAATTTTTGTAATCTTTTAAACCAAGTTGGCATTTTAGTGATAGATGAATTTATGATGTCTGTCAAGGCTTAGCACGAGTTTTTATTACAGTGATAGAATTTTATTTCTAGAAAACCTGGGAACACTTCTTTAGAGTAATTTTTCAAATATACTTTATCACTTTCTTTCTTTCCAATGATTAAAATACATAATTCTTCTTTATTCATATTTTCCTAACCTCCTAATAAGAAAACACCATGTTAAATAGCTTTAATACAACTTGCGGATTTTATATATATCTATTTAGATTATATAAATGAACTAGCAATAGCCTTAGGAGTTTAATATGTTTAAATTTCTCTTATGTATTAAGCCCAAATATTTATTTGTATAGTAAATATCTAATTGCTATTTTTAAACTTCTTTTATTTTCCTCTTTTAGATTGTTTTAAAAATTATTATAGTGTGTATACAATTTACAATGTGTATAAAATGATGTATAACAATGCCTAACAATGGTGTGCAATGATGTATAACACTTTGTATACAATGATGTCGACATTTACTGTCTTTGTGTCTATAGTTATCCTACCACCTGCATAGTATCTAAGAATCCCCATGCATGCCCCTGTGTCCTGTGTTACTTCCCATTAGATATTTGTGTTCTGATATCTGGGGAGGTGGGAAATCCACATTTATAATACATGTTTATCTAACATCAGTTCCAGGAATAGACCAATGTAAAAATCATGGTCACATTGTTGAAAAATCTAAGACTATATATGTGATAGCAGAAAGATGCATCATGTTAAAACACATGAAAAGCTAAAAATTCACCAGCTTGTTTATGATCATTTTGCCAAATGATATCCACAAGTAAATGTAAAATCAAAAATAGCTCTTTCCTTAGAAAATACTTTGAAGGTTTTGAAAAATGTTATAACTATGGGTAGGGTGCTGTGCCCTTCAGCTGGCCAACCTGAATTCAATTTCTGAGCACTGCCTGGTATGGTGGAAAAGCTAAAAAGAAAAATATAAAAGAAAAGAAAAATGTTACAACTGCTTGACATCTCTCTTTCCAAAGTATGAATGAAAAACATGCCTAAGTATTTCATATTGGTAAACCTGGCCAAGTACATGTCCTTAGGTCCTGCCTGGAGTACTTATGGAGTTTCTATCGGTTATCAGATTGCTTACTCTAGCTTTAAAGTAAGACTTCAATTTGAATAATGCCATTATATCCTAACTACTTTATCCTCATTCTCCTATCATTAAAAATAGTTCCAAGAGCCTATAATAAATCGCCCTAATGTAAAGACAACTATAGAACCCAGCTCCCGGAAGAGAATAGCACATAGTCTCCTGCCCGCACGCCTGGCTGTCCTCACCAGGGACCCTTGGAGGGGGGGCGGGTTGCGCTTCCCTCACTGCCCCAAGCAGAGCCCTGGCAGCCGAAGAACTCCAGAACCCAGCCACAGCCATGCTTAAGACCACTCTCCACACGTTCAGACGAGCCTCATGCATGAAGGAACTGGCAGAGGACCTCAGGCATGCGGGACCCAGGGTGTAGATCTCCAAACCTACTTGGATCTGGATTGGGCCTCCTCCACCCAGATCATCCAATTCTAGTAGGTAGGTTTTACACCCTCAACTGCCCCTGGCGCCGTGTTATCCCATCAACGGCAAAGACCCAGAGACTATAAAACTCAGCTACCAGAAGCAGGAGGCCGCATTCGTGGCCGCTCAACCTCTTATTATCTAGTTCTTACTCTTGAAAAACCGGGCAGGCTACCGAGAGTATTCGCCTGCATGGCAGTTTCTGGCAAACTCCCTGCGGCGTATTCAATATGCCAAAACTCAGTAACAATGATGGGTCTCATTCCCCTGACCCTGAAAGAGCCTCAAATGTGACACTTTCTAAAATCTCAGGGCTAGGACAAAGGAGATGTTACTGGTGCCTACTTGAGGAAATCAATGACAGGAAGACAGTGATACAGTGAATGTAATGAAAGTTAGAATTTGCCAGGTCACATTCTGTCTAAACATGAACATTTTATGATTCTCCCTTCAGTCAGTACCTCTTAAATAATACTATAACCTTGTTTGTACACAAAATTAAACCTGTGCTTTTGTTCAACCAGTTTTATAATTATACTAATTTTGCCTGTTTTTATTTATAGTCTTAGGAAATATAAATGATAAATATCTCTCTACTTAAATTGTTCTTTTCAATTGCATATATATTTCCAGCTCCGTTTTATAGCCTAATTTTGTTTTTGTGGGGAATGGGAAGCCCCAAGCAGTGCTCAGGGGGAACTGAGGGCCACTTCTGGAAACACTTAGCTAATGGGGCACAAGGGTCCAATGCTAGAGACAAGTGATGGGGTGCTTGGGCCCACAGTGCTGGAGGGGCAACAGTGCTACTCACCCAGCAGTGCTGGGTCAAGGGAGCATATGGTTTTAGGTTCAGACTCGGGGCTTTGAACATGCAAGTAACACAACACAAACTCTTGAGATATCTCCCAAGCCCCTAAAATATTTGGGGTGTCTTTTTGGGTACACCCAGGAATGCTCAGGGTTACTCCTGGCTCTGCACTCAGGAAGTACTCCCGGTGGTACATGGGGGACCACACGGAATGTGGGGCATTGAACATGGTCAGCCACGTGCAAAGCAAATGTACTCACTGTAGGATCACTTCAATTCCCCCCAATTAATAGACCATAGGGAAGTAGATTCTATAATCCCTGTTATCAATCAATTAGAACATATATCAGTGTCTCTGAAGCATCTACAGAATTTCCTTATTATCTAAACTTTTTTGAACTACTTTTCAGAATACCACTTCCTTTCACTGATGACTCTCCACTGTTCTTTCAAACCAAACCAGCCCCTTTCTACAAGTGTGTGCCCCTGCCCAAACCTCCTTTACCAGTGCCTTCATTCTTTGCTTTCTTTTGAGCTACTAACACAATCCAATAATTGTTTGTAACCTCTTCAGGAAAGTTTCTCCCTCTTTTCCAGTCTGTTTTCATCATAAGCTTCTCCAAATGTGTAGAAAATCTGTTAGACATAACAAAAACAGGCATTTATGTCTGTGGGCTTTCTATGATGACTGCACTGAGTGGATCCAATCTCCTTTTGCTTATTCACTAGGTACCTTCTCTAGTGAGCTACACCTCCTAGTCATGTGGTATTATTTCAACATATATACAATGCATTGTATCAATACACAAACATTAATTACAGGGTACTAGTTACCAAAAGTTTAATTCCATTCAGCTTAACTCCTGCATTGTATGATCTATTTGAAGCTAAATATCATTTCAGTTACTTTTGTTTGTTTTTGAGCCACACGATTTGTGCTCAGTGCTGACTCCTGGCTCTGCACTCTGGGATCATTCTTAACAGGCTCAGGGGACTGCATAGGTTGCAGGGATCAAACCTAAGTCAACCACATGCAAGACAAGCACCGTACCCTTTCTACTATCTGTCTCTCTGGCCCTTCAGTTGCTTTTGTTATTCTTTGAAATGATGTGGGATTTTTAGTATTTGATTATGTTATCTAAAACCCATCAATAATTTGAAATGTAAAAACAAAAATTATGTCAATATGGGCTGGAGCGATTGCACACTGGGTAAGACATTTGCCTTGCACGTGGCCTACATGGCCGACCCAGATTTGATTCCTCTGCCCCTCTTGGAGAGCCCAGCATGCTACTGAGAGTATCTCACCCACACGGCAAAGCCTGGCAAGCTTCCTGTGACATATTCAATACGACAAAGACAGTGACAACAAGTCTCATGAAGGAGACGTTACTGGGCCCGCTCAAGTAAATCAATGAACAATGGGAGGACAGTGCTACAGTGCTACAGGGACAGAATGATAGTATGATAGATAGACAGATAGATAGCCCTTTTTCTTGTATGCAGCTGTCCATGGTTCAATCCCTGGTGATAGATATGGAATAGCAAGCCTGCCGGGAATGAGAACAGAGTGAGGACTAGGCCCTGAGCACCACCAGAGTACACCCCCCCAAAAAAAAACTTTTATCAATATATAAGCAAATTAGATAATATATAAGCAATATATAAGTCTCCTGCCCCTGAGCCTGGCTGTCCCCACCGGGGCCCCTTGGAGGTCTGCATTCACGGCTGCGCGGCATCTTATTATGACATCTTATTATCTCATTCCTACTTTGGACAAACTGGCAGACTACCGAATGTAACCTGCCCACACGGCAGAGTCTGGCAAACTCCCCGTGGTGTACCCAATATGCCCAATACCAGTAACAGTGATGGATCTCATTCTCCTAAAAAGCCTTGAATATAGCACTTTCTTGAAAATCTCAGGGCTAGGATGAAGGAGACGTTACTGGTGCCTGCTCGAGGCAATCGACGAGTAACAGGATGGTCGTGATTTGTCGTGATAAGCAAATTAACAACTCAAGCAAAATACACACACACACACAGGGGTCCACATATCCTTTTTGTGAAACAATTACAAAATGAATTTGTGGTAAATTTCAAATTAGCTGCTGATTTTGAAACCAATAAATAACTTCTCAGAGCTTAATTTATTTTAGACAATTAATTATAAACAAAGTATTTTTAAAACAGTTAATATGGAATGTTTTAAAATTAAGTGGATAAAGAAAAGTGTAATATAATATATAAAATTATAAATATGGAAAGACTTTTATATCAATATTAATATATACTACATTAGAATAGCTATCCCATGAATAAAATTTTAAAAAATAAAATTATAGGAATATTTCCATAGTCAGCATCTCTGTTGTTTGTCTTATTATATCTGTGTAAATAAAAATCTAGAGTAGTTCAAGTTATGTTATAAAAATGAAGTGAAAAATACAGAACTTTGACAGCGCACTGAAATCAGAAATGACATTGATATTCTCATCAAAATAAATATATACTTTTTAGTATAACAAGAGAATTCAATCTTTATTTAGTAATATAAAGCAGAACGCTTAAAGTTCTAAAAAGAAAGGTTGAACAAAGAGATTCTCTTTTTCAGTTTAGTAAGAAGAGATAAAAATTACCCAATACAATCCAAATGGAAAGGGAAAAAAAAGAGACACTTGGTATGTGGCTATATTTACACAACTGTTAATGAAAGTATAGTTTCTCAACAAACAGGTAATAATAACTACTCAAGCAGTTACAATTGAACTTGGCTGACAGTACCTGGCAAAGCAACAATCCCTGAGGGGACTTCTAAATGCAATTACAATCTGATCCAGTTAGGAAGTCTATGCCAACACAGATGACGAATTTTGTTAGGAAAAGTTCCAGGCATGTAGGATTTAAGCTAAAATTCAGATCTCAGAAACAGGATTTTATGTGCTTCGTAAATTCAGATCTCAGTAACAGGATTTTATGTGCAGAATTGAACCATCACACCACTTTACACAAATTTAAAAAGTAACAAACTAAAATCCCAAGGAAATCTTTTATTTCCAATTTAATAGTTGACTTTGATCTTTCATTCAAATGGATATATACATGTGTATATATATATATACACACATATATGTGTGTGAATATACACATATATGTATATTAAAATGGGAATAAAAATTAAAAATGGGAATTCAGAGAAATAGTAGGTGGTAAGATAATACTGGGGCTAAGGTGTATGCTTTACAAGACATTGACCCACTTTTTTAAAAATTTTTTATAATTTTAATTGCTTTCAAAGAGTGAAGGAGCCAAGCATGTTGCTCAGCTGATGGTACAATCACATCATTTGCACCTAATTGGTTCTGAGTTTTATTTCTGACACTGAAGTGGGAAAATGATAATGCCAAATTATAATAATGTACAGTGGATTTTTGACATACATAGATAGGATGAAAGAAACAGTATTTGGATACAGAGAGGGAAAACCAAAAAAAAACAGTATTGTAATACTATGCTTGAAACGTTTGAAGGCTGTCAAAAACTAATGATGTATGTTGTAAACTCTGGCAATAAAATACTTAGAAATAAAAATTATTAGGAATAATTTAGTAGAAGATAACTTTAAATATGAAGTAGTAAGAATAAATAAAACAGAATACGACACTGACCCACTTTTGCTGCTTGGTATCACATAGCTCCCATGCATTTCCAGATGAAGCCCTAGAAGCCACTGAACACCACTGTGATAGCCCTGGTTAATCCCAAGCACCACAGGTCCAAGCTGCACCATTATCCCAGACTCTAGCATTAAGCAAACTGACCTGAGCAGAGAATTGCTCACTTCTAGGGGTACCCAGCCATTCTGAGTATCACTTGCAAGCACCACCCCTATCCACACAGATGACACACAACAAGGGATGAACTATCATAAAATAAAAATTCAACCCATTCCCTCATTCCCATTCCAAGATATTAAAAGTTTGCTATAGCTGTATATTTGCAAAACCCTATATTGTGTTTAATACATTTTCCAATAAAATACTGTGAATCTTAATCTAAAACTGAGTATGAGAACTATTCCTAAATGGCGCATTTCTCTTATATTGGTAACATGATTGACTTGTCTACAATTTAACAATGCATTAAGCACTCTTACACAGAAAAGGACAATGTAAGCAGTTGGAAGAGGAAATATAAAAACTTTAAAACTCAAGAAATGAAAATGAAACAAGGACATTTAATGTCCAGTGAAAATACAATGTGACTCAGATGACAATTTATAGCTGGTCCTGAACCATGGATTTCCTCAAAAAATCAGGCAACTATACAACTCATGTATTTGTGAGTGATTAGATAATTTGAGGTTATTCTAACAATAAAGTCTCCAATGGAGACGTTACTGGGCCCGCTCGAGCAAATCGACGATCAACGGGAGGGCCTTTACCTTTACCTTTACCTAACAGTATAGTTGTACGTCTTCTTTAATTATCAAAAGAAATTCTCCCAATACTCCCCCAAATGAGAAATACTGTACAAATACAAATACTGAATTATAACTTTGACTTTTCTGGTAAACATATTTTGGAAACCTTTAAATGTCTATGACCAGTAGTTGGTGTTTCTAACTAATTGATATATTAAGATAAATTTCAGATCTTGAAATTTGATATTACAACCTAAAATATGAAAGCATAAATCACATGCATCCCATAATATAGTATATGATTGCTTCAGTTAATTTCATGAAATTGATTTTTTGTCTTATCTTTTTGAGGAAGATATTGGTTAATACCCTTTCATTTCCTTTGTAATGGTAAAAAGCAAACCTATTCACACATAATTTATTAAAAACTAAGAAATAAACTGAAGGTGAAACTGGTTCCTTTGGGATTTGAGGGGGGGAAAGGCATATCCAGCAGTGCTCAGGAGTTACTCCTGGTTCTTCTCAGAAATAATTCCTGGTGGTGCTCAGAGACCCACATGGCATGCCAAGGATGGATCACATGTCAGCCATATGCAAAGAATATGCCATACCCACTATACTATCACTCAAGTTCCTGGAACCTCTCTTCTTTAGAAACATTTTGCAGGATAGATCTTTAAATAAAAGACATTATTTTTAAATCACTCATATGAATGTCAAAAGGCACCTGTACAGCTTTAGAAAATCTTGCCCATATGGCAAAGCCTGGCAAGCTAACCATGATGTATTCGATATGCCAAGCACAGTAACAAGAGTCACAATGGAGACGTTACTGGGCCCGCTTGAGCAAATCTATAAACAACGGGAGTAACAGTGACAGTGATATTAATACCATTTATGTAACTTAATACTTTATGCTAGCTTGTGTAATTTTTAGAAAATCATGTCAAATTTAAACTTTCGCATGTAAATCTTGTATTTTATATTGTCTCTTTCATGTAACTTTTGCTCAAATGTATTTTTTAGTTTTGAGCCTCAAGTTTTCTCTTCCAACTTACATAGTCAAATAAAAAATATTTTCCAAGTATACTTGCTTAGAACAAAGCATGACTTTTCTCTTAGAAATGTGTGCTTTTCGTCAGTAGTTCTGCATATTTTTCCTTTGCCAAGGCACTTGAGGAGACTTACTGGTCTCCCCATCATACCAACACTTTGATAAACATGGTATAAATATTTTCAAGTAGTCTATTTAAACAGATGATAAAGATGAACTGTGTTACAAATGGTACTGTAGTTTTCTTCCTTTCCTACTGAAAATACCACATAAGTCCAAAATGCTTTTTTTTTGCCTCAACACCAAAACATCAAAGTTGGCTACAAGTCCACCTCCTACTCACTCTTAATTTCATAATCAGAATGGAGTCTTTCTCAATTCTTCTTTCCTGAAAGATGGTAGAGATATTTGGAGGTTTTCCTCTACAACCACACAAAAACAAATGAA